>NC_045428.1:557802145-559102145 GCF_902635505.1 Sarcophilus harrisii | reverse complement strand
TGAGTATGTTACCTCTTACATAAACAGAGGGGGCTGGACCGGAGATGACAATAGCAGCTTTGCATGGCAGACCGGGGGATTGAAGATTTAGGGCAGCAAGTGGACCTTGGAGATCCATGAGGTGTCCATCATTACTTTACAGCTGAGGAAACTCAGACCTAGAAAACTCAACTGAACTGTCTCAGGCCACCAGATAGTTGAGCTACCCACCTTATACCATTGGAACAGACAGCGATATTGGGAAATTAATAGGATAATGCTTCACTGGGCCAATCACTGGGATATCTTATACTTTATCTAGTTCAAAATCGTCATTTTATAGAGGAAACACTAGCCCAATGTCACATAGCTCCTAAAGGGCTCTTACTAAGGTCAAGTATTTAGGTAGTTAAATCATTTGTAATTTGCTTTTTCTTTCTCTTATTTTCTAGTAGAATAGAATTTGAGTATCTGAGTTCTTGAGTTCCCGAGTCTTACTTGACCCATCCAGAGTTACACATCAATCAGTGGCAAAATCAAGCTGATTAAGGTTGTTCCAACATCCTACTCCCTGCTTTGAGCAAAAGTGACTTTGAAATAATAATCCCCGTTTAGATTTGTGAAAGATCTATTATGGGAGAAACGGTTTCTTTTTGAGTGGTAGTTAATTGCTGCCAAAATATATTTGTTGTTCTTGTCTGGTTATTTTTCAGTAACTCTTTGTGATCCCATTTAGGGATTTTTGTTTTGTTTTGTTTTGTTTTTTTGCAAAGATACGGAAATGGTTTGCCATTTTCTTCTACAGCTCATTTTGAAGATGAGGAGTTAAGGCAAACAGGGTTAAGTAACTTCACCACAACACAGAAATTACAGTGGTAAGAATGTTGAGGTCCATATTTGGGGTACCTAAATGAAATTAGGGTTTAGTTAAGGTCTAGTGGCAGGTTTGGGGTACAGAAAGTCAAACAGAGTTCCCCTGCAACCCTCTTGGATTCAGCGCAAGGATACGGCGGTACATGAGGTCTAGAAGCAGCGCGGATTCCCAATAAAAGCATTTATTAGCCCAGAGAGCTAGATTAATAAAAGAGGTTTATTACTGAGTTTAGAAGTAGGAGATAGGTGAAGGTAGAGATAAAGAGGGCACTGGACAGAGGGTCCAGTGGACAGAGGGTCCACAGAGGGTCCAGTGGACAGAGGGTCCTGACATGGCGACCATGTTTGGAATCTCTGCCAAGAGGAGTTCCCAGTGTGGTCCTTTTAAGTCGGAGACTTAGCTCGAGGGGCTTTGGGGTGTAGCCCCAAAGTTGGCTCAGATCCGGATGGGGCTGGGATAGGTCCGGACCTTCTATTGGAATTCAAAGGGACCAGGATTTGTGAGTCAAAGGGTAATTTACATTAGCTAGGGGGGTTGGGAATCAAAGATTGGAATCTTTCCCGCATCCAGAACACAGGTTTTGTGATTACGATCAAGCAAAAGTACAGAGAAAATGATAAACCTGATCATTAGGAGCCTAATAAGAATTCTTAGAGACAAAATTATATTGTAGTGACAGAAATAACTATGGAGAAGAAAAAGGGGAAGATTTTGGAAGATTAAAAAGAATGCTTTTCTTTCCAGGCTTTAAGTTTGCTCTATTAAAGCGTTACCTATTAATTAAAAAAAAACAAATTTAATAAACTGTTATTAAGCACCTATTATATTGAAAACATTTTATCTTGCATGAGAGATGATTAAGACTAGAATCCATGACAAATGAAGATTTAGCTTAGGGAAGAGAAGACCTAGTGAGGATTTCAGTTATCTGAAGGGCTGCCAAGTGAAAGAGGGAATAAATTTGCCTCACAAGGCAAAAAAAAAAAAGGAGGTATTTATGAGTGAAGTTAGCAACATTACATATAGCCAGCATTTCCATATGGCTTTAAAGTTTGCAAAATGCTTTATTTAATTCGCTTGATTTTTGTAATAACCCTGGGAGGGAGGTGCTATTATTATCCTCAATTTACAGATGAGGAAACTGAGACAAAGAAGTTAAGGACTTTTCTAAATTCATACAGCCAGCAAATGTCTGAGATAGGGCATACATTCAAGTCTTGTTGACTCTAAATCCAACACGGTTCCTTGCTAACGTGGTCCCATAAAATAGGGCAGCTGGTATAAATCTATAAATATATGAAGAACTTTGTCAAATTTGAGTCATTCCCCAATTGATAAATGGCAAAGGATATGAATAGGCAGTTTTCTGTTAAAGAATCTCCAAGACCACATAGCTGAATGGCAGAGAGAGGGGGAGCTTAGAGATCTAGTTCTCCTTCCTTCATTTTATAGAAGGGGAAAATGAGATTAAGTGACTTATCCAAAATCACATAGGTAGTAAATAGTAGAAGCATCCAGGACTTTAGGTTCTAGATTATTCCCATTGCACCACTGTGTCAATTCTATAGAGGAGAATTCTCAATCATTTATAGGTCCAATGAAATACCCCTAAGAGATCCCTTCCAAATCTGATGATTTACATATCAACAGCCTTTATTGTGGAGTGCTCTATGAGTTTAAAGCCAGAATAAGTGGTTCAATCCCTGGGTTTTCTCCATCAGTAATATGATGAACTATTCTTGAATTTTTCTTATTATATTCAGAAAGAGAAAAGTGAGACAGGAGACAGAAAGGACAGCTGCTCCCTCTTTGTCTCTGTCCTAAGTCTTTTCTGGAGTAGTGGGACAGCATTTTGCTGCCATTTCCATCAATCAACCAACAAATAATTGTTAAGCCCCTTCTCTGAGATGAGGATGCCAAGGCTAAAGAGGACAAAAAGGGGAACAGTCCTGGCCATCAAAGAATTTTTTTTTTTTTTTTTAATTTAATAGCCTTTTATTTATTTATTTATTTATTTTTATATTCTCTCTTTCTTTTTTTTTTTTTTAATAGCCTTTTATTTACAGGATATATACATGGGTAACTTTACAGCATTAACAATTGCCAAACCTCTTGTTCCAATTTTTCACCAATTACCCCCCCCACCCTCTCCCCTAAATGGCAGGATGACCAGTAGATGTTAAATATATTAAAATATAACTTAGATACACAATAAGTATATATGACTAAAATATTATTTTGCTGTACAAAAGAATCAGACTTGAATTATTGTACGATTAGCTTGTGAAGGAAATCAAAATGCAGGTGTGCATAAATATAGGGATTGGGAATTCAATGTAATGGTTTTAGTCATCTCCCAGAGTTCTTTTTCTGGGTATAGCTAGTTCAGTTCATTACTGCTCCATTAGAAATGATTTGGTTGATCTCTGTTGATGATGGCCTGATCCATCAGAACTGGTCATCATCTAGTATTGTTGTTGAAGTATATAATGATCTCTGGTCCTGTTCATTTACTCAGCATCAGTTCGAAGTCTCTCCAGGCCTTTCTGAAATCATCCTGTTGGTCATTTCTTACAGAACAGTAATATTCCATAATTTTCATATACCACAATTTATTCAGCTATTCTCCAACTGATGGACATCCATTCAGTTTCCAGTTTTAATACTACAAAAGGGCTGCCACAAACATTCGTGTACATACAGGTCCCTTTCCTTCTTTATAACTTTGGGATATAATCCCAGTAGTAACACTGCTGGATCAAAGGGTATGCACAGTTTGATAACTTTTGAGCATAGTTCCAAACTACTTCCAAAATGGTTGGATTCGTTCACAACTCCACCAACAATGAATCAATGTCCCAGTTTTCCCACATCCCTCCAACAATCATCATTATTTTTCCTGTCATCTTAGCCAATCTGACAGGTGTGTAGTGGTATCTTAGAGTTGTCTTAATTTGCATTTCTGATTAATAATGACTTGGAGCATCTTTTCATATGACTAGAAATAGTTTTCTTCATCTGAGAATTGTCTGTTCATATCCTTTGACCATTTTTCAATTGAGAATGGTTATTTTTATAATTAGAGTTAATTCTCTATATATTTTGGAAATGAGGCCTTTATCAGAACCTTTGACTGTAAAAATATTTTCCCAGTTTATTGCTTCCCTTCTAATCTTGTCTGCATTAGTTTTGTTTGTACAAAAACTTTTCAGTTTGGTCATCAAAGAATTTTGATAAAAATTCTGGAGAGCTGCACTTATGCATTTTGTCTGTATTTTAACATGTTTTATGAGTAAACTTGTTCATGATCATGAGGATGTTTTAACTATATATAGAATAAATAGTATCCCAAAAGTTTTGGTGCAGTTTTAAGCTTAACAGCTGTGATTTTGGGGACACTGTAGGTAATAAAATACAAGGTAGTTTTGGAGGGGTGTATAAAGGCCAGAAACTCAGTATGATTTATTTAATCTTACAAGGTTTACAACTCAATGGAACTGATAAGACAAGGGTTATCTAGTTTAGCATGGTGATTAACAGTTCTCTAGTTCAGTATGATTGATTTAATCTTACAACAAATAATAGTTCCCATATTATAAAGCAGCGGCTACCAAAACCATTTGGTATTGGCTAAGAAATAGACTAGTTGATCAGTGGAATAGGTTAGGTTCAAAGGACAAAATAGTCAATAACTTTCATAATCTAGTGTTTGACAAACCCAAAGACCCCAGCTTTTGGGATAAGAATTCACTGTTTGACAAAAACTGCTGGGAAAATTGGAAGTTAGAATGGCAGAAATTAGGCATTGATCCACACTTAACACTGAACACCAAGATAAGGTCAAAATGGGTTCATGATCTAGGCATAAAGAATGAGATTATAAATTAAATTAGAAGAACATAGGATAGTTTACCTCTCAGACCTGTGGAGGAGGAAGGAATTTGTGACCAAATAAGAACTAGAGATCATTGTTGATCACAAAATAGAAAATTTTGATTATATCAAATGGAAAAGTTTTTGTACAAACAAAACTAATGCAGACAAGATTAGAGGGAAAAAAACTTGGAAAACATTTTTTACATAAAGGTTCTGATAAAGGACTTATTTCCAAAATATATAGAGAATTGACTCTAATTTATAAGAAATCAAGCCATTCTCCAGTTGATAAATGGTCAAAGGAAATGAACAGACAATTCTCAGATGAAGAAACTGAAACTATTTCTAGCCATATGAAGAGATGCTCCAAGTCATTACTGATCAGAGAAATGCAAATTAAGGCAACTCTGAGATACTCCTCAACCGCGATTTAGAATGACAGGGAAACGATAACCGGAATGTTGGAGGGGATGTGGGAAAATAGGGACCGATACTTGTTGGTGGAATTGTGAAACATCCAGCCATTCTGAGAGCGATTTGGAACTATGCTCAACAAGTTTCAAAGTATTTGATCCACAGTGTTTCTACTGGGCTTATACCCCAAAGATACTAAAAAGGAAAAGGGACCTGTATGTGCCAAATGTTTGTGGCAGCCCCCTTTTAGTGGTTAGAAACTGAAACTGAGGGATGCCCATCAGTCGGAGAAGGCTGAATAAATTGTGGTATAGAATATTATGGAATATTATTGGTCTGTAAGAAAACCAAAGGAGGATTTTAGAAAGGCCTGGAGAGACTTATAAGAACTGGATGCTGAGTGAAATGAGCAGGACCAGGACATCATTATATACTTAAAAAAAACAGTATGATGACCAATTCTGATGGACGGGCCCTCTTCAAAATAATGAACCAAATCAGCTCCAAAGAGCAGTAATGAACTGAAGATCACCCAGTGAAAGAACTCTGGGGAATGAGTATAAACCACTATATAGAATTCCCAATCCTCTATTTTTTTGTCCCCTTGCATTTTTGATTTTTTCCAGGTAATTGTAAAATTATGTCAAAGTCTGAGTTTTTCTGTACAGCAAAATAACTGTATGACATGTATACTTATATTGTATTTAACTTATACTTTAACATATTTAACATGTATTGATCTACCTGCCATCTGGGGGAAGGGGTGGGGGGAAGGCAGGGAAAAATTGCAACAAAATGTTTTGCAATTGTCAATGCTGAAAAATTACCCATGCATATATCTTGTAAATAAAAAGCTATAATAATAATAAAACAAATAATGATTCCCTGGTGATATAATGATTGGTTTATACTCAGCATACTGCAATGATGTAATGGTAATAGAGCATATAAACTGGGGACAAACTCAGCCAGAGGGGGACTTCAAGATAGAGGACTTGGTTGTACATTGAAACCAAGACCCATTCGGGAGGGCCTCCAGAAAGCTAGTCGGGCCCCAGGCAAGGAGACAGACTATGAAGGAGACAATAAAGACTTTGGACTTGATCCCTGACCATTTTCCTGGTGATTACTCTGCTGAAAACAAGGCTGGTCCTCCACAAAGCTAACCAGGACATTACAGGGATGGGCGCTACTAATAAAAGAGATGGACGGAGTTTTAAAGCTTAAAATTTCATCTAAAAATTCTGACATCAACCTTCTAAATAAGAACATACAAAACAAAAGACGATTATAGGTGAAATCATGAAACTTTATTGCCGAGTTTGCTTTTTTAAAAAACGCATATAATTATTCTAAAACATCACTTTCCTGGCATTTCCACCTGGCCGACTCCTTAGGGGGGAAATGTCTTATTTACGTTTTTAAAAAATTAACGAATATTTAGTGTCCGTTCATCTTTTCCACTTTGCTCTCTCTGGGGAGAGGGGAAAAAATGAAAAAAAAAATGCTTGTGGCAAATATACATAATCAAAACCCCCCAAATTCTCAAATTGGTCATGTTCAAAAAAAAGAAAAAAGAAAAAAGAAAAAAAGCTCTAAGATCCAGCTTTTGTTTTTGGGGGGTGGGTAGGTCGGCAACAAGACCACTCTCCTTCTCCTCCCCAGCCCCCGGGGGAAATAAAAAAGACAGACAGTCTTTGTAGCCAATAGGCCGCGCCAAGCCGGACAAATCCATCCAGTCCAAGAATGCCCGCCTCCCTCTGGCGCGGAGAGCCCCTCCCCCAGCGCCCCATCGCAGCAAGGGGCCGCGGGGGTCTGCCCAGGGGAGCCTGCGAGTGACTCTTCCCGTCATGCTCCTCTGTCCGAATATTTCAAAACTCCGGGCAACAACCCGTCCCCGCCTCCGGCCGCCCCGACTAGCAACAGGACAGAACCGGGCTCCCATTGGCTGACGGAAGCAGATTCACGCTCCCATTGGCCTGCGGGGAAAAACCTTCTTCCCATTGGGTAGCAGGGGTACTTCCCTGCGGCCATTGGCCAGAAGCTCCCCAAGTCCCGCTCCGGGGAGGGGCTTCCGCCATTTTGTCTGGGGTGGCGGAAGGAGGAGGTAGAGAAGGCGGCGGCTCTGGTCACTGCGAGAGCAGCCAGTCTTCTCGTGTCGGGTCTAGTTCGGTGCGCTCTGGTCCGCCCTCTCGCCCGCTCGCCGTTTCTTAAGGAGAGGCCGCCGTCTCCCGGAGCTCGGAGTCGGTGAGTGGAGCCGGGGCCGCCGCCATGTTGTGGGGAGTCGGAGGGGCGCCTTTGTTGGGGCCGCGTGGATGCCGGGGCGCCTCCTTCCGCCTCCGGGGGTCCTGAAGCGCTTGGCGGCGCTGTCGGGGCAACGGGACGGGGGGGGGGGGACTCTCTGGCCTCCGCGCCTTTGCCCCTGCTGTGCCCGGCCGCGGGCCCGCGCGCCCCCTTTCTCGCGCTGTGTCTGCCTCCCGCCCCGCTCTCCGCACTTCTGGTCGCGCTCGTGTAGGCTGCCAGTCAGTCATCTCCCACGGCCGCCGATCTGCCGTGGGTGTTGTGCCCTGCGCCGTGTCCCGCCTCAGAGCCGGCTCCTGAAGGGGCGTTTTTGTCGAGCTGCCGCTTAATAAATGCCTGTTGGTTTGACAGCCTGAGAGGCGGTGCTGTTGTCGTTCCTCAGTTCTTTACTTTTTAAAACAAGTCGCGACTTATTTTTAGTGTTCACTAAGAAAAAAAGAATTCTGCATTCTTCCCTTCTCTCTGCCCCATTACCCCGCCCCCGCCCCGCCCATTTTACAGATAAGGAAACTAGTGGCTGGTCCGGGGTCCCCATTGGGAAGTTCTTGATGGGTCGGACCCAGGTCTTCCAGACCCCAAACGCAGCGTTGTGTTCGCCGCCCCGAGGCTGCCCAATATCGGGCTAAATAAAGGGTGACTTATGGGAGCGAGCCGCCTGAGATCCAGGACAAGGAAGCATCCCGGGGCTCGCTATTAATAGATTACTGTGGAATTGATCTTGCCAAGAGAGCTGTCCTGCCTCACATTTCGATTAGAAATGATTATTTTTTATTTAATTATTAAAAAAAAGTAATTAGGAATTATTTGAAGGGAAAGTAGCCTTTATCTAACCTTTGAAGGGCCCGGCCACTTTGAGAACAAAAGAAACAGATGTTTGCGATGTAGAATCTAGTAAGATGTGAGATCTTGAAGGTGAAAACGGTCGCTGTGATTTTTTAAAAGGGGGTGGTGTTTTTCAGGAAGTCAGCTCAATTTTTTCCCCTAAGAACAAATGCAGTGAATCAACAGAATCTATGAAAAATTATCTCTTTCTGAGTAGTTTGATACACATAATAGTAAGTTTTATTTCCATTGATCTGATAGAGTCTCACCAGAGCTAGAAGGAATTGTTTCTTCCAGATCTTAATGGCCAAGCCCTATTATCTTTCCAATAGGGGAAGTAACTTGGCTCAGGTTATGCACAACTCGGTTGAGTCCAGCCTCCTGATCACTAGAGTGGGGTGCTTTTTACGTTAAACCTGGCGAATCCTTCAGAATTTGAATGTAGATAACATAAAATACTTGACTATTTAAAGCCAAGTCCAGCTTTGCAGATTGAGCATCTGAAATGAGTGCCTGTCTTAAAATTCCAGATAGTGGGGTCATCCCTTACAGATGAGTAATAATAAAGTATAAACTAATAGCCTTGTAACATTATTTTTAAAATGTTTATAGCTAGGACTTCTCCCCCCCAACCTGGGTGCCGAGGAGACTCCGATGTTGAACTCAGCAGATCAGCCCATGAAAACTTCCATACTCAGACAAAGAAACAGATCTGGCAGAAAACAACACTTGTTATCCTGGGCCTGGCAGCAGGGGAGAAGACAAGTGGTGGAAATCCTACAGTCTGCAAAGCAGACTGAAAGGTATGAAGGGAAAGTATGAAGAAAACCTGTTGTAAAGTGGATTCAGTAATTCTATATTAGCCTGATTTTTAACTGAGAATGGATTGATCTTTAGAAGACATTGTTTAAACTTTGACCATTTAAAAATATACAGAAAATAGGATTTTTTTTTTTTTCTTGAGATCCGAAATTAGAACAGGCTTCTTGAACTTAGGAATTTAGTTAGTTAATAACTTTAAAGTTCATGCAAAATTGATAGTGGTTGTTTTTTTTTTTTTTAACTTTAATTGTGACTTTTAAATGACCTTGTCGTTTGTATTATTAGTCAAACTGCACTTTTTTTTTTTTTAAACTTTTTTATAGGTGACATAGAAGCTGGAGATGGGTGGTGGAGAGAGATTCGACATTCCAGTTTCCCAATCTAGAAATGTTAGTAAGAACCAACAAGAACAACAACTTAATAAGCAAAAGAACAAGGATCAGAATCCCCAGATGAAGATTGTTCCTAAGAAGAAAGAAAGAGGACATTCCTTTAATTCATCTGCAGCTGCATGGCAGACTGTACAAAGTGGGGGGAAGAATGGGCATTTTCCAAATAATCAAAATTGGAATTCCAGCTTAGCTAGTTCCAATTTATTTTTGAAATCCCAAACTAATCAGAACTACGCCGGAGCCAAATTTAGTGAGCCCCCATCACCAAGTGTACTGCCTAAACCTCCCAGTCACTGGGTTACAGTTTCCTTGAATTCTTCTGATAAAGAAATAATGACCTTTCAACTGAAAACCTTACTTAAAGTCCAGTTGTGATGTGAGCTAATCAGATTGTTGATGTTTAAATGTTTAGGACTTCAGGTATTTGACAGGAGTGAATCAGACTTTGTTCCCGGACATGGCTAGAGAATTTGTCTTTCATCTATATAGAGCAGCTGACTGATTATAGTAGGTAATACTTGATGTAAAATTTCATCATGCTTATGTGTTTTGTGTGTATGCACACATGTGCATGCGCCTTCATTGCCTTGTGACTAAGGAGATGGCAGTTTGAAATCAGTTATTCAGAATGTTTGGGCTTGATGTCAGCTGTCCTTAATTGAAGAGTAACTTCAAGTTTTGAACTTCAAATCATGGTTTGAATCTTAAAGGGAGATTTATGGTATAGACTAATGGACTTGTTTTAGACAAATTTATGTATTATGTTTGTAGGCAAAAACAGTAGTACAGTGAACATTTAATGTGAAGCAACAACACGCTTGTTATTTTTGGAAAACAAGATGAAATTTACATTTCTTTGTGGCTAGGGGAAAAGGATTGGTTGAAAAGGACCAGGCACTTGTAATGGAATAGCAAGCTATTGTAATGTAACTACAATCATATTGATATTGGCAAAGTGCCACATCGAATGTGAGCTTTCTGGAATAGAGGTTTGATGGGAATCCTTTTTTGACAATGAATTAAAGGTTGGATAAGGAAGGTAATGCTAATCAACAAGGTGGTATTGGAATCAAAGGGGCTTATGATTGATGATGGCATACAGGGAAGGATTGCAGCTAATAGGGCAGAAGACATTGCCCTGTTATTACTTGCTTCATATCTTAGTGATTACTTTTGTAGAGGAGATATGCCTGATTTTTAAGGAATATTCATTCTTTCTTAGTTGCTCCAAGGTTAGGAATAGGGGCATACCCTTAGGTACACACGCATATGGATAAACAAAAGTTTTTGTCAGGAAAGTGTACCAAAAAGCATCTTAAAGATATTGGAATCTTTATTTAGTATTTGGCATATTGTGAAGTTTTCAAAATGCATTAAGGCACTGAAAAAATGACAAAATTGTTCTGGCCTCAAATAGTAGACTCCTCCTATGAGAGTTCTAAAATAGGACAAGGTTATAAATGACCTAGCAAAAGAGAAAGCCATGTAAATAAATGTAAAATTTGTATCATATGTAAATTTTTGCTGGCCTTTTCTTCAAAAAGCATATTTTTAATAAAAATTGTTGAATGTACAGCAGACCATGGACTGAGCTAAGACATGGCCTGGTTTTAAGGGGATCAAGAATTTTTTTTAAGGAAGCACTGTCCTTGCCCTCCAAGTTACTTGTCAGTGTATATACATGTTTGATTCAGTTCTGAACTATATTGTGAGAGACTAATTAGGACTTGGGGGGGGAAAAAATCAGAACTGAAAGCTGCTAAGACTTAGTGCTCTTATTTTGAATACACAAAGGGTGGTTTGGATAAGAATACTATTGAAAAAGGCCTAACTATTTTTCCAGAAAAAAAAAAGGTGGCTAAGATGATTTTGATTGAATGACAATCTTTTACCAAAGGGTCCCTCCCCCCCCCCCCTTTTTTTTCCCGAGGCAATTGGGGTTAAGTGACTTGACTTGCCCAGGGTCACACAGTTAGGAAATGTTGTGTCTGAGATCACATTTGAACTCGGGTCCTCCTGACTTCAAGGCTGATGCTCAAACCACTTTGCCACCTAGCTGCCCTCTAAAGGGTCCCTTCTCAAACAGAAAACAAGTTGTATACCCTTTGGCCTTTCCCCATCATTGCTTCAAACTAAAGATCAATCACAAAATGATGGGCTTAAAAAAATACAGGTGCATTTGTAAGATTAGATCCATATGAACACTGATTAAAAAAAAAATTAGATAGTAACCCAATAGTGAATAAAAGGGGAAAAAATTCGGATTTAAAAATATTAACTTGTCTAAAAATGACTACAAATAAGTGGCAGCTCTTTGGGTTTACAGTTTTCTTTATAAAATTGATTGCATTTTATTTTTCTCCAAGGGAAAGTTATACCTGAAGAACAAATGTCCATATACATTTGATGTTTAATAAACTTTTGTGAAATAATTGTATACGCATATGAATTGGAAGCAAAACTGAAAATAAAATAATTTTCCCCCCAGTGGGTTGACTTCCTGTTTTTTAAAGTTGCTTGAATATGCAGACATGTGATAGCTTATTCTATTTAAAGGCAGAAATGCCACGATTGGGGGTGGGAGGGTAAGAAAAGTTCATTACTAGTCCTTTGGTCACTTGGAGGCTAATTGAGGGATATTAGATATTGACAACATTCATAATCCCAGTGAGTGAAAATAGCAAGTTAACTTGAAATCAGAACCTGTGTTGAGCTTCAGCTTTTTAAAGAGGGGTGGGACCAGCTAGTTCTTTGGCTTGAATAACTTTGCCTGGGCGAATCAGCTTGGTAAGGTCAGAGTTGTTACCCCGGGCTGGCTTTGGCTATTTCAAAAACAGGCTGATCCTTGCAAATCAGTTCTGAAATATCACATGCTATTCACTACGGCAAGGGGAGGTGGTAGGAGGTTTCACAGAAAGTTTCTTGAGTTGGGCGGTAGAACAATTTTAAGAGAATGAAGGAGAGATGATTTGGATGGCCAATTGCTTCATTGCTGGTGGCATGGCAACTCTACCACCTCCTCTCCATGGAGTACTGGGAAAACAGAAGTGGCCATTTTTTGCCTCCACTAGGTACCATTCAGCCTGTACCCAGTACTTAGCTCAGTGCCTGGAGCATGGTTAGATGCTTCTTGATTAAAGTGTGATGTTATTGCCTTCTGCTATTTGCTATCAGCTGTGTGCTGGAACTGAAACTGTAGGTCTTGTTACCACTAAACAAAGGCTTGGGAGATGGCTGGGTGGTTGTTTATTCCAAAAGTTTTAGAACTGATGACCAATAAAGGATAAGAAAAGCTAAGTTCTAGTAGTAGTCACTTCCCACTTTGGCTATTTCTATTGTCACTCCTTGATAAAGGATGAATTGCTTAAGAGTGGTAGTAAATGTTTACAAAATTATTTCCCCAATAAAATAGTTTAAAGTAACAAGCCTGGTCTAGTGGCAAACACAGGGTTCAATTGGGAAATCTGGCTTCCAGCCTTGGCTCTGCTGACTTAGTTGTGTATCCTTGGAGAAGTTCCACCCCTTCCCTGAGATTTAATGTGCTCACTTTGCTCTGATGTCTTCTGGAGCTAACATCTCTTTGCTAGGAATTCAAAGGGAGGGAGAATTGGAAGAACAAGAGTCCAATGGAGAAAACCACTTACTTGAGAGGTTGACTTCATGATAGAGGGAGCAGCATGGTATGATGGGAATGGCTTGGCAATCACACCAAGTCCCCGAACTGGAAAAGATCTTTTATCTCTGCAACATTCCCAACAAGTGGTCAGTATCCACTGTCCAACAGTAGAGTAGGCTAACCTGGAAATACTTTAGCTCCCTACAGGTAGGTATTCCTGCAGAAGTTAAAGGATTTCTTATTGCTTTGGCCACCAGGTAGCTTGGACAGTTCATGTTCCAACACTGCTTTAAAGTTTCCAAAACATTTGGCATGCACATCACCCAACTTGATTCTCATTTTGGGAATGAGGGTGGTATTTGATATTTCCTCCATTTTCTAGATGAAACTAAGTTTAGAGAGGTCAGGTAATCTGTTAACAGCTTTTGCCTCCAAATCCAAGGCTCATCCTTCTAAGATGATCTGGGTACTCTTCCCACTTGATTTTTTACATAATATATGTATACATGTAATAATACATGAAGACAATCCTCAGTGGCTGTTACGTTGGATAAAATGAAGTTCTACTCTGGCAGCCTAAGGCCCTAAACTGTGGTCCATCTCTCATATACCCTTTTCCCTCAGCAATCTGCATTTCCTGCCAAACTGGTCTACTGGCTGATTACAAAGAAACTCACTGTGGGAAAAGGAGCTCCAGGGCTGGAACGCACTTCAGTTCCACCTTTTGATATTCCTAGTATCCAGATGGTTTTAAGTCTTTTTAGAAAAATAATTCCTGTGTTGTCTCCTTTTTAGTTTTCATGGTTTGGCCAAACTGCAAAGATGGGCAAGGCTATGTATGGATCTCTCACGGGGTAGGGAGACGAGGGGACTCACTGGAGCATTCCAAGAAAAAGCGATCTCTTTCCGTGGTACACAGAAATGCAAGGCTCAAAGTAAGGTTTAAAATAGTTTGGGCACTGTGGTGCTGACCAGCACAAGAGCTGTCTCGTTGATGAGACACTCATCCTTCAAATGACCCAGTATGAGAACTGGCCCCCATCTTGGAGAAGGAACAAGTAGCAACATGATGGGAAGCCATACTGAAACAAGTCTGCAGATTTTTCTGTCTTTGCATTCACATCTGGCATGATGCTTTTGTACAGAGTAGGCAAACTTTTAAGGGATAAAACTGGGGAATGACGTGTGTGGCAGAAAGATACCTGGAACCCCAACATGGGAGCAAGTCTCAAACTCAATCTTCTTGCTGTGGTGGGCGGTCAGTCCCCGTCCAGAATCACATGGACTGTTAGGTGGAAGAGGTCCCTTAAATTGGGGGTAGCAGTCATTTAACTAATTCATGTTCCTGTTCTGTTTAGCTGCCCCATTAAGGGGAGTAGGTGGCCAGATATTCAAATTTCCAGGTTCCAATCTGAGTTAGTGCCAATGACCCAGCTATGTGAAGGCTCTCCCCCTCCCCTAAAGAGTGTTTTGGTTATTGTGTCAGAGGGAATTTCTGACCTCAGGGCTACTGTACTCCTTCCCAGTGCCTAGGAAAGGGGCTTTATACAATGAGTAGACAAACACATGAATAGATGCCCAAGGAATGAAGAGAGTGGGAAGGAGCTTCTGCTGAGGCACACTCTTGTCACCGTACCAGACACTTCCCCAAGGCTTTTATAAACTTCAAACAGTAAAAATACTCTCAAGTGCTCATTGCTGTTCAGTTTACTCTTTATTCTCAGACTTTCAGAAGTCCTCCTTATGGTCTGCCAGGTGGGAGATTCTTTGGGCAGGAGTGATTGGAGCAATATTACCCTCCATGAGGATGAAACCAAGAGCCAAATCAAGTCTCAGGCCACATGTCTTCTACTCCTGAGAAAATGTAAGAGAAATCATGGAAATCTTCTCTACAGTATTTTGCATACAGGATTGAGGTAGGAAAAAAAACAATATAAAAGTCAGCAAAAACAAGACTGCCAAAGCTTTAGTTCCTGCTCTTTTGTTTCAAGGTTTCACGTAACCAAGAACTGAGGAAATTTTGTTTTCATCTCTACCCATCTGCAGCTGTGGGCCAGTGTAAAGAAAACACTGGACTGGGGCTCAGAAGGCCCGAGTCTGAATAATGGTTCCAACTTTTACCAGCTGTGACCCTGGGAAAGTTATTTTAACCCCTCTGACCTTGTTTCCTAGTTTGTTACATGGGTCTAATAATAGATGCACTATCTATTTGGACAAGCTTTGTACACCAAAGTGCTTTTTTATTTTTTTGTTGAGGTTAGATCACAAAAAATACAAAGCTCCAATTAGGACAGGGTGACTAGCTAAGTGTGTATGTATTCAGTTCCTTACTAATCCATCTTTCTATAGTGCCTTTGGGTTTTAGGTCCTGTCCCAGGCTCACTTGTCTGTTTGCTGTCTTTGCTTCCTTTGAAAGTTTGCCTAGTACAAGTAACACAAAGGGATCTTTGTCCCTTCAACTATGGAAGGGCCATTCCACAATAGTCTCATTCCCACCTTAAACCTGTTACCACTCTGCCTTGTGAAGTAACTCAGTTCTATTGCTCCTGTCCTCAGTACCCTCTTGATTTTTCCTTCTATACTTTCTTCTCAGAAGTTCAACTATATACAATTGAGCTGGATTGTTCTCTGCACTGCACTCCTCCTCCTTGCCCTCTATTTTGGCACAGGCACCAGAATTCATTCACAATACAGTTCTAGGAGTAGCTACAGGACAGTGAAAAATGCTGGTCTTGGAAGTCTGGGAGAAAAAAGCAAAAGTCTACCACCTCACATAAGCTCTGTCCATGGTTAGTTACTTACCTGTCAGTGTCTGAGTTT
This sequence comes from Sarcophilus harrisii, assembly GCF_902635505.1. NCBI lineage: Eukaryota > Metazoa > Chordata > Mammalia > Dasyuromorphia > Dasyuridae > Sarcophilus > Sarcophilus harrisii. Next base: position 559,086,229 of record NC_045428.1, on the reverse strand, counting down.
CCCATTTATAAAGAGGATATTTACATTATCTATCTAGGGTTATAATAAGGAAAAATACTTTTAATATTTGAAGAGTTAGTACCATCCATAGATTTTTTTGAAGTACTGATTTAAAAAATTGTCTTGATCATTAAACCATCTACTCACAGAGTTGCAATCTCCACATCTAAACCTTTTAACAAAAATAGAAGATGATCAATTTAAATAAATAGAACCTTGGATTTCAAACTGGATCCACATTTTTTCGGGACAATCTAGAAATCCTTTCCCCATTGAATTTGTTTTCTCACTCGTACTGTCTTGCCTCATAGGACATCAGGAGGAAAATTTTAAGAACATTAAAGAAATCTTAGGATCACATAGTGATCCTATACATGAATTTTGGAATCAGAACCAGAATCTGAATACCAAATGTGTTCTTTACTATGTGATCTTGCGTATGTAATTCAAACCTCTGCCAGACTGTTTTTTCACATCTTTAAAGAATATTAAATATCTAAAGTCTCTTCCATATGAAGATGAATCTTATGAAAAGGGTAAGGAGCTAAGTACTTTACAGCTAAGTTGTGTTCCTCCCACCATTTAGAAACACAGTACAAGGCTATATAACCTCACAGCCCTTCCCCTCTTCAATACATCCCAATATATCAAGTAGGAATGGATACAAATTCCATTATGCTAAAGCCACAAAGGAGAACAGAAAATATACCTGGATTACACTGGCTTAGTTGTTTTGTTTGGAGACAAATTCACATTTGATGGTGTGTGGCTTGTAAAGCCAACCAGATTTGAGCCTTACTTATTACATTTCTTCATTGTTGCTGATAGGAAAACACTTGAATTTTTAACTTAGGGATCTATATTTCAGGATCATTAGTAACATCAATGTTATTGACTCCATAAGAATGAGGCTGATTTGTTGATATTTAGCTATAGCTTTTCATTATGTCTTATACTCTACAAAGCTATCAAGTTTATTTAAAACAAAACCAACTTTTATGAAGGAATCAATGGATTGCCTGGGAACCAAGACTTGGCCCAAATACCAGTTCTGCTAATCTGTGCCTCAATTTCTCCACCTAAAAAATAAAAAGCCTGCCCTTATACTACCAGTGCTTACTAAGTTGTGAGACATGGAAACACATTACTTGATCATCTTGATTATCCTAAGTTCACACAATAAAATAAAATGTTTTATACATCACACTTTTTTTACATAAGTGCTCTGACATTTTTTTTGATACAGATGCACTGATTAATAAGATGCAATTTAGTGAATTCATAATAGCTTTAGCTTGTGACATTTTCTCCATTAATAAATTATATCGTACAATGCTTATCAAATAGGGTGCATGCTGTAAAATGTTTGCCATTACTTCATAAAAAATTGGGACTATTACATTATCTTCTCTGGTTGAAAATGTTTATGATTCTAAGTGGCTGAAAAAGCTTAAAACTCTGCAAAATGATTATTCCTAATTTTAGCTTTAATAAAGCAAGAAAATTAATCAAAGCCAAAGACCCCACTGCCACTACCACTTTCTATATAATGAGGAGATGGGAAAGCTCAAGCAACATGGATTTCTAATTCTTAACTTAAAATTGAACTTTTAAATGACTAACATTCTAACTACTTCTTTGTTTGGCCCATGTCTTCTGAAATGTGGGTGGAGCTATATACTTAAGAGGGAAACATATGACAATGGAAGTGTGGACAGAATAAGGCTTTCAGGGGATCCCAAATGAAGACACTCAGCCTCAGACCAGAGGAAACTGAATTTTTGTTTTGTTGTACTACAGATAATTCACCACCAAGTTCTTCTTCTCTAGATAGATAGATAATTCATGTAAATATCACTAATCACTCAAATGTAGAATATGGCAACATCAAAGGAGAGTTTTCAATTCCAGGAAATAATCAGCCTCACAAAATACAAGAGTTCAATTAAATTCAGGTCTAATCAAAGTACCCTGTTGTTTCTCTTGATGAGTCTTTGTTAAAAAACAAATAGAAGATTTCTGTTACTTTGAAAGAAAGCCACATGTTGTAAAAGGAAGGGCCCAGCCACTTTAACCCATTATCCCATACAGTTTACTAGAAGGACCACAGAGTTTGTGATGGATTTTCCAAGTCCAAGTTTCAGGGCAGAGGACCAGTAAGGGTGGTGAATTTCAAAGGAATGGGGATCAAGACTTTACTTTCAATGAAAAGTTTACTCTACTTTTATTAGGAGGATATGTCTAAATAATGGAAGAACAGTCCTGATAAAATAATGAAGCCATGGTGAAATGAGAAGCAGGATGGGTAGGAGAATGGAAGACATGCTGAACCAAAAGGCCATGCCTTCTCTTGTCCAGCTCTGTCACTTAGCTGTGTGACTGTACAACTGATCAATCATCTTTCAGGGCCTATTTCCTTTTCTGTAAAAGGAGTCACTTCACTTGCTTGGTTCTCTGCTCCCTTTCAGATCTAACAGGTGACAACAAAATGACTTGAGAAGACAATGTGTATTCATGAAATAACTATGAAATACACTGCTGCTTAAGGTAATGTCAAGGTACCAATCAAGAGATGTATCTTTTTCAGTCTGTCACATTCAAAATCAAAAGTAGCTAAGATTAACAGACACTCATTACCAAGTCCATTTCACCATGGTATGATTTTTAAAAAGAAGCTTCTATTACAGAATCATGGCTTAAAACTGTAATAATTCCAGTTGGTCATGATGTCCTTCATTTTGTTTTTATTATAGCATGTTTGCTTAATTTACAGCAAGCAGAAAATAAGCTGGGTCTTTTTGTTTTGATCCAAACATTGATGTTTTTAAAGGTTGTACACAATATTTGTTAAAAAGAACATATAAAAATACCTTTTTAGAAGCTTCTATAAGAAAGAAAATACAAAGTTTAACCCCACAACTTTCCTTTGCTAGAACTGCCAGCTATTGCTACAGTTTTAAATAGACTTTTCGTTGTTTTGAAACTATACATCCAGGAAAGTCTACAAAATTAAAGAAACGTGCATATAAATGATTGCATAGCAGAACATGAACATTAACTGCAAACAGTAAAGAAATAAAAGTTAGAAAGACTATCAAATGTACAAAGATTCTAGAATCAATTCCTTAAGTATGTTCCACAAATAATATTTTAAAAACCATCTTTTGTTGTTTTTTTTTTTTTGTTTGTTTTACACACCTGGCCTAGATAACTAAAACCAAGATATTATAGAGTAGGTCTCTAAAAGGAAACTTTCCCCACCAACACCTCTATGCTTATATTTAACAAGAAATCCAAGGTGTAATGATGCTAATTCTTGCACCAAAATAAGGTTGAACCTTATCAAAAGTCACTTTTGTTTCAAAACAAAACTACTTGCCTTTCAGAGAAATACTTGATACCACATAATAATCTTGGTACCATGTTCACATTTCTTAATAGCTGAGTACTGCATGTAAAAATCAACTAAAAACCTGGAGATGCAGTTCTTGCTTAAATCTAAAACCTCCTTTGTTTGTAATTATTTTCCATTTTATGGTATCGAAATAACCTTCGGTCTTAAGGGTATTATCTGTGAAACTTGCCTAAATAAACTTAAGTATAAAGAGGAAAGCCTCCCTCAGGAAGAGGTGGGCAGATTGATAGAAATGAACACAACGAACATCATTGGCATCAAAATTGAGTTCTTACAAACACTGCACCCACACACCCACACACACACCATACACACATATACACACACATACAAACAAAATCTACTTTGAAACAATTTACTTGCCTCTAACAGTAGTAAGAAAACTAAGCAATATTATGGTTATTAGCTCTCTAAAATTCAGAATAGCTACAAAAACAGCACACATTTTTCCTAAAAATATTTCTGCTGCTATTATGACCTCAAATTTTAGTTAACATTACAGATGTTTTCATTTTTCAAAATATTCAGAAACCAGACAAAAGTAGTCTCTGCTCTAGTCGAAAAGACTCAATCTCCCTGAAGACTTTACACCCAACTCATCTTTTGTGGGTACCATCTACCTGAGATGGTTCAGCTGACAAGAAAATTTTATCACCAGACTGCTCCATATACCAATGAATATTATAGCCACAGAAGTGTCAAAAGCAACCTCCCAACCCTCAGCCCCCCAGGCTGTAAACCTGAAATGCCATAGCAGTCAGTGTTATACTGTGGCTATTTTTCCATTTTGTTACGGCAATATTTCAAGGAACAGCCTAACTTTCTAGCTTAAACAGTTGTTCTGTCAAATTGATACCATTTTCACTTCATGGATATGAACTTTATTTCTAATAGGACAATGTTGCAAATTATGGTCAACTAACAACTTTTTACCAATATTTCAAGCATAAAAAAAGAGAATCTTTACAAAAATATACAGAGACACCACAATCAAATTGGTAGCTGCCCATGACATTTAACAAACTGGACTCTTAAGAGTGGCTTCTCAACAGTATATCATTTTAATTATAACCATTGCTTGCTACAGGGAAAACTGACAAAAGTAAAAGTTTTGGGGTTTTTTTTTTGTCTTTTTTTTAAAGCACTGTTGCAACATTGTATTCCTGATAATTTAGTAAACTGAACTATGAGTAAATGAATGATACATGCCTAAAAACATTATGGTTATGCTGTTAGTGGCCACTGGACTTTGGACTAGTCCAGGACCTTGATCTAGATTTTGACCTAGACCTAGACTGTGATCTTGACTGGGATTTGGATCTGGCTGGTTCTTTTTTCCTTGATTCCTTTTCGTATCTTGAGCCTGACTTATAATGTGTTTTGGAATCTGTTTTAGAAGTGCCTCTAGTTTTGGTGTGAGATGCAGACCTAGAACGTGACTTAGCCTTCATTTCTTTCTTGGGCTGGGACTTGGATCGTGATCTTGAATTGGATTTAGACCTCGAAAAAGACCGGTTTCGGTGTTTGAATCTTTCAAAAAAGAGGAGACATTAGATTAGCGTAAAAACACGGTTTCCTCCTAAATCTGATATTTATCATTCTTAAGAGTAAATCATTTCCTCTGACAATGATTCATTAGCTCTGCATTGTAATAGATCAGAACAAAACTAATTACCTATCATTGTCTGAATGGCTTCTGCTACGGCGTGGTCTTCCAGTAGGTCTACTGCTAAAAGGCACATCAGAAAAAGTAAAGAATGAGAAATGTCTACTTATGTAGTTGATTAAAATATTGGCTTAAAAAAAGATATGCACTTAGAGCCAAATCATTATTTTAATGTCAATGAATCATGCAATATATAATAGTTCCTACATGTGGTTACAAGTAGAGTATACAAAAAATTCAGAATATTTTTAAAAGTCTTAACAGCCACATAGTAAATGTGCTTTTCTTTTCCAATCGACTGTTACACAGTTAAAAACCACACATCACACTTACTTTCGAGGACTATAAGATCTTCTGTAGTTGTAATCAAAAGAACGACTCCTAGACCTCCTCCTTTCGTAACTTCGGCTTCTGGATCGCCTGTATCTGTCATAATCATCATAACGAGAAGAGCTGTATACATTTCTCCCTTCCTTGGCTTTCATCTGATTTGGTGCTGTGGAAAAAAGTTTTGTACTTAATATCTCAATTGACCACTTCTAAATTTTCATTATAAACCAAACTGCTTTGTCACCTTTTTTCCCCCTAAACACCAACATCCTCACTATTATTTTCTGCAGAAGTTTAGATATGAAACTGCATCCTGAGTAAAAAGGTAGGTTTTGTTTTACTTTTCCAAAGCAGGGTACAGAGTTGGCCTCAAAGTCAGAAAGACCTGGGGTCAAGGCAACTCTCTAAGATTATATCTTACTAAGAAGGTATTGACCTTGCATCTGAAGAGTTAATGTCCTACTGGAGAGTTCACCATACCACATTTAAAAATACCCCAATTTCCTTCCAGCAGTTTCAGCATGTAGGCTAGTTACTTGTTTTTGCTCTTCAAGATATATTACTTTCAACTACAAGCAAGCCAAAGAAAATATAAGAAAGGCTAATCCATTGCCCCAAAATGATATACTATATTTCAAAGCAAAAAAAGAATTATTTCACATCGAAGATGTGTTAATTCTGCTGAATAATCTGCTGAGAATAACAGGACACTTCTCACCAAATGCACAGGAATTATTAAGTACTTTCTGGGATCTATAAGCATAGTGGGAAATGGTCAAATGCAATATATATATATATATTCATGAGACAGAGCAAAACAGCACTATTGTTCTAAGTATCCATATCCAGTTGCCACCAAATTTCAGTCTGTAATAATCAATGCTACACAGAATATATTAGTTTCTTTCTAATCATCATACATAATCCATGATCCAATTATATTTTTTAAAATTTACAAGATCTATGAAATAGAAATTACAAACTTATTAAATGCAAATAGAATAAGATTTCCCATTGTTTCAAATGTCAAGCACTCTAAGAATTAAACATTTATGAAATGAATGAAAATTCTCATTTCCAGATTAAGGAATTTCCAAATAAAATAACTATTTAGAAATAACAACAAAAATTGTGTGGAGCCACACTTACTTTTGCGATCCCCTTGTGCAAACTGGATTTCAATTTGACGTCCACAAATCCATTTTCGGTCCAAATTATGCAGGGCATCTTCAGCATCACGAACATCTTCAAATGTGCTAAATGTTAAGGGGCTTGGGAAAATTTCGCAAATTTTTGGTATAGAACAAAGCTTAACTGGCAAGAGTGACATATTCCATGATCTGTCCATCTTTTTTTTTTTTTTTCCTCTAGAAAATCAGCTAAGTAATTTATTTATACTTACTTCAAAAATCAAGCCATCTGTTTTTAAGGTCACAAAATCTTATATATGCAAAGATAGATGAAGCCATTATCAGAAAAAAAATTCCACTATTTTCCTATCTCAGTCTTTTCAGAACTAAAAAACAAAAGCTTAAAAAAGATAGCAGAGGATAACTCTCTAGTCTGAATTTCAGGAGTAACCTTTTAAACTTGCTTAGTAAACTAAATGGAATTTCCTTAAAATTTTATCAGAAAGACTCTCCTTGTTTTCTGCATACACTAAATTAAAATGAAAATATGCAAATACCCAAGCTCCTAGGTAAACAAACATATTTTGCAAGAGCTAAAATCTAAAACCTCTCACTATCTTTCTGGTGTTTTAGTTTTCTTGAATATGCCTAACACTAGAGTTTCATCCACTTATCTGATAATGACCACAAAAAGGCAGTATAATGGTTGTCCTCCATATAAATGTGAAATTACTGAGCATCTGAATTAAGTCATGGTCTGAAAGCATATGGTCCTAGTACAACTCTGTAAGCGGTACTACCAAGAAATAAAGACCATTATATGGGATCCAGGAGTGGTCAGCCAATTGCAGAGTTCTTAGTCTGGCACTAAAATGAGCTGTTTAATGCGAAGGATTAGATTTGGAAATGATTTTCTAGTTGGAAATTACTGACTACTTTCACACAGAACTTTTACTAACAGTTCAACGTTTTCTGGGGCTTCCTACTCTCCTTTCAATCCTCTCATTTTAATAAGAGGCAAAAAATGAGTGAGAACTATTGGCCTCCAAAGAACAGTTAACTCCTACATCCAAATACAGTTAGTTCTATTTCCAGTAACAGGCTCAATAGTAGGTTCCTTTACTGGGAAGTCTGATTTGGTGGTTTTGGGAAAGAGTAAGGGCTAGATTTGGATATTTTAGTCTATTTGTTATTCAAGACCACAGTTTTGAACTCATACTAATTCTTTTGACATTAACTAGGGAGAAGTTGTGTTTCTAGAGTTATCCAAATACAATATCATGAAGATGTGTCTTTTCAAAGATATACATATCTTTGAGGTAGATCTCTATAGGGCTGAAAAAAATTCTGGCACCACGGAGACCAAATGGTTAAATTTTCAAGGGAGTATTTGTTTTCTTTCCTGACATATGATAAGGACACCAGACCTTATCATAAAATAAAAGGGCTTTCATAATACATCCTATTAAAAAAAAAAAAAAAAAAAAGGCCTCTAATTTACCTTAGAATACTAATAATAAATATCATCCCTTGGAGAGCTTTAGGGGAATAATTTTAGGATAATTAAAAACAGGCTTTAATATACTGTAAGCAGATTTATGGTACTCTTTAACCAGAGGCTGTATTAATCAAAACCAAAAAAGTTATAAAGGATTTAGTTTTTAAAAATTATGAATAGAGCCAAGAATAATCATCTTAAGGGAAGTTAAGGATTTTTGCGGCACATCCCTAACCTTTGAAGTGCCCCTCTTCATATCTATCCCTTGGTATAAACAGAAAACAAAGAAAAGACTGGCTAAATCCTGGCATTACATATTGGCTCAATGACAGGGACGCAGGAGGATAAATTGGATTGGAGGAAGATTAAGAAATTATCACATCAATCCTGAATAAAGATGTGCTTTGGGAACTCTCCCAAATGCACAATTTGTTACCTTCCTTTCTTCATTATTTAGAAATCAGACACCACCCAAGACTTAAGTATCTCTAGTAATTCATTAGCCTACAAATGTCTATTTTTCTTGAATATCTCCCCTTTCTGGTATAAAGATAAAAAGTCTGTTTCTGCCTCAAGCACCATATTTTTGAGTCAAATTAAAGCAAAACATATTCACTCACATGTCACCTAACAAGGAAAAAGTGGAAGGTCAACCTTGTGTCACTTAATCCTATCTTTGCCATGCCAAACACCAATGGTCATGTTTGAAGAAACTGCTTTTGTCATTCCTGAATTCACTGGGCTCCAAATTTGCCCTAGATCATGTTAGCTCAATCAGGGTTTGATTCACACCCCCCCACCCACCAAGTCCAGGTTTTTTTATGGGAAAGTCATTAGGAAGCAGAATGATTCAGGGTTCCAGGTCAGCATGGAGCTATCTAGCAGCTGGAATTTTTTCTTAAAAGACTAAACAGCTGGGGGCAGCTAGGTGGCGCAGTGGATACAGCACCAGCCCTGAAGTCAGAAGGACCTGAGTTCAAATCTGATCTAAGACACTTAACACTGCCTAGCTGTGTGACCTTGGGCAAGTCACTTAATCCCAATTGCCTCAGGGGGGAAAAAAAGGACCAAACAGCTGGTACAAATGAGAGGACGCCATAGAAGTACCATGATGGGACTTAAGGTGAGACAAGGAAATATGGTAGCCACCTGAAACTCCTGGTTAGGCTCTGACAAGACTGACATTTCTGACCATCACCAGCAGAGCTGAGGTGCAGAAGGGAAGAGTGTGGACAGTTCCAGAAACCAATGATTATTGTTATTATGAAACCTACCACTAGCAGAAATGTCATTTCTGGTAGCTCCAATGTCCAGACAACCACCAATGTTAAGTTTTCAAATAGCTATTAGATCTAGATTAACTTCCCATTTCTTGAAGGAATGATTCTGTGAAGACTACTTTACCCTGGAGTTATGTACTCTCCAAAATGGTTTTGTGTCTGCTGTCCTGTGATACAAACAGTAAAAATTGTCAAGACCCAACCTAATACTTATATGTTCTGAGCTAAAACTCAACTGTATTATATGGCAGATACATTTATCTTGCAAGCTGAGAAAGAATGCATTTTATACAAGACCACAATCACAATTATCAACAGCCCCCACAATTAAGATACAGGTTTTGTCATTAGACCAAACCAGAAATCAGTTTGCAACTTTTAACTGCTTACACAAAAACAAAAGGAAAATTGTTATTCCGTAGGATACATCAGGTATGACTCCTTTAATCTTGGCCATCATTCAACTTCATCTTGACCTTTAACTCTTTAAGTGCTTGTCAGAAGGACTTGTCATGAGATGCTTGGTCAAATATGACAGATGGCTTTATCTTTTACTTTGAAAAACAACCTTTTCCCCCTTTTGTAGATAAAGCGAAGCTTTGTCTCCCATTATGGCTTGTCCTTCTTCCAGCTTTTCTTTATTTTTTCTTTTCCCAAACTCTCCCTTCTCTTCAAGCCTGATCCTTAAGAGGTCTTTGGCTTGTCTACTTGCCTTAATTGTTGAATTCTACTCTAAAGGTTCTTTCATGCTTTCTCTTTGGGGTCGCCATAACTGTACAGCTTTACATTCTCTGAGGCAACAACAGAGGACAGTAAATTAGGGGACAATATTAAAGAAGTTTACCTCATTTTTAAACAATCTGTTTTGATCAAGTGTTTCAAATTATCAAAAGACAAGAAAACCAACCAACATTTTGCTAAGCACAAGAACATTACTTTTAGTTTGACTTACATTAAAAATGTGGTAGCAACCACGGCGTACAACACACCAAAGCTTAAATCACACATTAGAATTATCGATTTGAGTTTCAGCAGCGTGACTGGAAATTAATTTTTAATACTATTTTTGATTAGATCTCATAGAAATAAATAGCAATGAGCAATATGAGTCAGTTAATTTCCAAAAATCTGATGACACAAAAAACACTCAATAGATACAGCACAAAAATAACTACTTTTAGATGTGTTACCTCTTACACAAACTTGAATTTCAAACTTCAACACCCCTCACTACTCAGCCATCTGAAGAAAGGATATTGAACGTAAGCAAATCCTCTTGGACGACGAGTGTAGAAATCAAGTGGCACATACACATCAACTATGGGACCATAACGACCAAATTCCCGGCGCAAGTCTTCAGACCTAGAATACCACCAAAGATACCTCAAATTTTTTTATGTTCTGTTACCACTAACCATTTCTTTTAATTAAAAATGTCCCTTTTGTTAACTATGAAATACTCATATGCAAGCCAACTCTTTCATAGAGACTGGGTGAAACTTTAATATGTATCATGGCTTAAAAAAAAAAAAAAAAAAAAGCTCTGGGGAGTTATCTAGCACAGACTGGGAGCTACGAGTATGAATCCGTTGCTATTATTTACCAGCTGTGTGGTAACCTTAGGTACTTAACCTCTCAAAGCCTCAGCTTCTTCATCTGAGGAATGCAGGGGTTAAGATGTTCTCCAAATTCCCTTCCAGGTCTAAAAATGCATAAAAATGTATCACCAAAATATGAGATAAAAGAATGGCTCTGAAATTTCCCTTCTCTGCAATTTATAATCTTAAGAGAATTATCTATAAAACTACAAAGTGGTGAAACCTCTTCCTAGACGCTCCTTTTTTCTAAGATATTATTTAAAAATATGCAAATTCATTGAATATATTCTATATTCTATTACTATCGGGAACAAGGGGCATTGACTTCTAAAAGGATCCAGCTTTAAGATATCTTTATTCTATTTTGTAGCAAAATTAAATGACTGCTACTGGTAATTAGCTAATCAATAAAGCATATTCATTATTGACATTAATTTTGCTTCCATCCACGTTGTTAAATAAAAACAAGGCTGGACAATAAAAGACATTTGACATTTTCCTTTGTGCTGCATTCTCAATTCTCAGGAAAACATTTTAAGCATTTTTATTGTTTCTAAAGAACAGAAAAACAACCAAAAAACTTCCGATGATATTTAATTTAGAAAAGCTGAATTGTAAACAGCACAAAACTGAAAAATCTCAATCCTAAGTACTGTGAAATTTAAAATATTGATTCCCCCCCATTGAAATCCTGAGTAATCTGTTAATTTTTTTTTTTTTTTAAACCTAAGTCCCATAATGCCTAGTGGGAAAAATTAGGATTTTTTTTCCTCCAACTCATGGCAATGCCAACGTAAATTACCACCTCCCTCATTCTGTTTTAAGAAAACTAGGGATCCTAACAATTTTTAAGCTTCTTTAAGTCTCAGTATCCCCAAGATAATGTCTCTCCAAAAAAGAAAAAAAAAAAGAAAAAAAATTAACAAAGAAAGAAAGAGGGCTCTGGTTCTATGATCTAGAACCATATCGTTTAATTCGAAGGAAACCTTTTTATGATGCAGACCATTTATAATCTTACAATTCTCCGGGGCACTTTAAACTTTTGTCAATCCAGTTTAAAAAAAAAAATTAAAGGCCGGGGTAGGAGGTGGGGGTGGGGGAATAACTCACCAAAACCCAATTTGCCCTCAAAGCTTGGAAGGGGTGGGGGTGCTCAACTGAAAACCAAACCCAGGCACTACTACAGGAGTGGCGCCACCCCCCCTCCCGCCGACAACGGGCCCCCCCGCCCGCCTCCCTCCGTTATTTTCACTCCAAGACGGGCACCGTGGGGGCATTTTTCCCTCGCAGCAGGCCCAGGACACCCGCTATCCAGGCCCACGAACGCGAGGTTGGGAACGGGGGCGCGGACGGCGGGGAAGGTGCCCTCGTGATCCAAAAGGTTGCGTTTTCGGGGAGGGCGTGCGTGCGGGAGGGTGAGGGTGAGGGAGAGTGTGTATGTGCGTGTGTGCGCGCGCTCGCGCGCGGGAGGATGGGGGGAGAGGCCGGGCCTGGGGCCTCGCCTGAGGCCTAGCTCGGGAGCCCGGCCCGCCCGCCATGTTGTGCCCTGGCCTCTGCCTCCGCCTCCTCCGGGCCCGGTTTTCGCCCCCCTAGCCGCCAGCGGCGCGGCCCCCGCCCCTACGGCCGTCGCCGCCGCCTCCCGCTGCCTCCCGCGGTGCCCCGGGTTCCGCCACTTACACACACCTGGTGTCGTCGGCCACATTCCTCACGAACAGGGATGTGTTGGGCGGGCGCAGGTAGCGGGACATGGCGGTGGCGAGCGGGGCGCGAGGCGCGGAGGGGCGCGGGGCGGCGGCGGCGACGGCACTGGCGCTAACGGGCGAGAGCGAACCGTCCGCGCGCGGCTGCTGCGGCTCCTCTCGCACGCACGCACGTACGTACGTACGTCCGCACTCGCCCGCTGCCAGCGCGCGACGCCCCACTACGGTAACCGTGTGTTCTCGCGAGATCTGCCTTTCTTTCTCTCCCTCCCCGCCCCCTTGGCCTTTACTGCCGCCTTTTCCTCCCCGAACTCCGCCTTCCACCCAGCTCTCACCGTTGCCTCTGCGAGATAGGGGGCTCTCTTAGGGGTCGCGTGCGCGGATCCTTTTCCCGCGAGATCAGGCGGGCGGGCGCGCGCCGTTCCTCCCCTCCCCCGCTCTCCTAGCCCAAACTCGCGCTGGCTCTTTCAATATTCATTCATTCATTGTTCTTTTCTTCTGCCCCTAACCGCCTCCGAATCCCGCCTTTTCTCCCCCTCCCCCACTTCCAGCAGTCTCGGGCGGTTAGTGATCTGTACCCCGCGTCCTTAACCAACCGCCAGACTCGTAGTTTCCCGCCAAATCCCGGACTCTCCGGGAACAATAGAAGTAGTGCACTGTGGGCACATCCTGCGGAAACCCGGACTGGTCCCCCGTGCACGTTAAATCCCGCGTGGCGAGGAGACCTGAAACGTTTTTCTAATGGCAGTTTTCCCCCACCCCCCCTTTCCAGCTCCAGTCTTATGGACTGGAAAACATGCGTGATCCAAAATTTGGTGGCCTGCGTGCCCACGAGGACGGAGCCAGGACTGGGAATCCAGATCCTCGTCCCGTGAACTCCAAGGCTGGCCAGCCACATTCGTGGTCTTTAAAATGTATCCGAGCCGAATGTAACGAAAGGCCCAGAGTTCTTCAGCCCTCAGAACTCCCCGGGCTGGAAACTTATATGGCAATTTGTTAGTAACGTACTGTCTGGGAGTTAAGTGGCTTGCCCAAGAGTCACCGAGAGAGCTACTTGCCAGCCTGGACTTGTATCTGTAGTGAATATGTGATCGCTGAGGTTAATAAGGCTCTACTGCGTGTGCAAGTATGGGGATTACAAGAGACCAGAACTCTAGAGTCTTCGGGATGCCCATAATGTAACTTGCAAAAGAAGAGAGACTGGTAGACAAGCACACACACACACACACACACACAGGCACGAAGGATGGGGGACAGGGAGAAAGAGACAGAGGCACAGTGGGAAGGAGTGAAAGACGAAAACCCTAAGACATCTCCCTGTGGGTAAAGAGAAATCCTAGGAACTGGGACAGGTGAGAGTGGGTAAAGCTTGAGTGGCCTAGTTGCACACCTTAAGATAGCTTCCTAGTATAACATTATTCTTGTTGGGGCCTTCCTCTCAAATGACCATGATGTACTATATATAGATAGATATTGACATCATTTACTTAATTATTTAGGTGTTGTATCCCTCTGGAGTGGAAGGTTAATTTCCTTGGCTAATTTCAGTTTTGTCTTTGTCAGAATTGTTACTAAAGCAGGATTCAGTTACAAGAGGAAGATACTTTCTAACAGGACTTGAAATCTTGATCTCAGCTCCTAGTTTGCAATAAAGCAAATAGCAATGGGCAGGTATGCTAGGTGCAGGAAAGCAAAAAGAAAACATGAAGACAAAATAAACCAAAACAGTCCCGGTCCTTAAGGAGATTACAGTCTATTCAGGAAATACATGTTTATCCCTAGCTGTACACAAAATAGTTTATGTGTGTATATATGTGTAGAGACAGATACATGTGGATATGGAGTTAAATCTACATAAACTATATGTGCTATCTATATCAAGATATCAATTTCTTCCTATAAGCTCTAAATCTCTATAGATAAAACATATGCATATATATTTGTGAATAACTATGAATGCACATATATTATTTGCCTAGACTGTAATCTCTTTAAGGATTGTATTGGCAACTAGGAGATACAGTGGATTATATGCTGGATCTAGAATCAGGAAGACTCATCTTCCTGAGTTCAAATTCAGCCTCAGATACTTACTATCTGAATGACCTTCACTTTCCTCATCTGTAAAAATGAGTTGGAGGAAATAATGGCAAACCACTGCAGCATCTTTGCAAGAAAATGTCAAATAGTGTCATAAAAAATCAGGAACAAACAACAATAGAAATTTTAGCACCTTAGTATCAGGGCCAAGCTAGTTGCTGATTACTCACTCAGTTGCAAACTAGGTGCTAGGGTCAGGGCTCTCAGTCCAATTAGGAAGTATTTGGGACTTGTAGCTGAACTCTACTTCAGTAACAGTTCTGACAAAGACAAAAAATGAAATTAGTCAAGGAGGTTATGTTCCACTATATGTGGATTTTACATCCTAACATGTAAATAGATAAGTAATAATCAATTTGATAAGAATGAATACTAACAATAGAGAGTAGTCAGCCAAAACTTCCTTGTGTGAACAAAGCTTCCTTACAATGAGCCTTGTTAGGATAGGGAGAATGGAGAGTTGGAAGAAATCAGACTTGATTTCTTATACAGAAACTTCTACTAATGTACATCAACATCTGCTCTGCAATTTAAACTTATTCAAAAGTTGTCTGGGGGCACTTAGAAATAAAGTAATTTGTCCAGGATCATATAATTAGTATGTTTCCAGGTCATCCTGGCATCAGAGCAACTACCATGTCTCTTTGAAGGTAGTATATTGAATTAAGAGAAGAGCTGATAGAGCTCCTGAAGAGATATAATGGGAGATAAGGTAGGAAAGGGAGTTCCTGACAGTTTTGACCTGGAAAGAAACATAATATAAATGTATATAAAGATAGAGATCTAAGAAGATTATTTTATCCACTGAAGAATGGATTATAGAAGGGAGAGACTGGAGACAGATACACCTCCAAGTTCTCTTCTGGCCCTCCTCACTCAGACCTTATTAAATTAAATCCAACAAATTTGTATTGTATTGTACCTATTGTGTACAGAGCATTGTGTTAGGTACTGGAGAGTAAATCTCATTTCTGTGCTTGAAGCTTCCAAAGTGATTATATCACAACAACCCTGAGAGGCAGATATTGTATTATTATGCTGTATTTGTAGAAAGGAAAATAAGGCTTTGAGAGGGAAAAGAATGGCCAGGATCATCTAATTAGAAATTTGTCAGGGTAAGTATTATTTTCTGGAGGGTAAGTATTGTTTTCTTGGGTGTCCAATTCTCAGGATAATATTTTAGGAAGGACTTTGACTAGCTGGAGAGAACTAGAATAGTGAGTGGTCTTGGAAACAATGTCATATAGTCAGATGAAGGAGCTAGAAATGCTTTGCCTGGAAAAGTAGATAATACCTGTCTTCAAGTGGCTCCCCTTGAAGATTGTCAAGGAGTAAAGGAATTATATTTATTTATATTTAATTGATTCCTAGTCACATTGGTTGACTTGTTTCTTATACTTGGTGTTCTACTTTGGGTCTTCATGCTTTTATATGTACTATAGGTTTCTGAAGATCACCTGGCAAGATAAGGTATCAAATGCTGCTGAGAGTTCTCTCTCAAGCTGAATTACCAAGTATTCAAACTCTTCTTCACAGAGCACCACTTTGATGATCTGGTTACAGTTGTTCAAATGTCAAACTTGTATTTGCTTAAAAGATTGTTTTATGAAGAAATCACACAAGGCAAGTGCTTACATGGAAGTTAGAAGAAGTGATTCGAGGTCTCTTTCAAGTATTTCTGAAGGACTATGGAATCAATTGTGAGACATGGGAGACATCAGTACAGGACTACGCTGCATGGTATACCAGCATCAAAGAAGGGTGTGTGCTCCATGAGCAAATTAGAATTAGAAACACTAGATGTACAAATTTTAGCGATATCTCTACTCCAAATGTTTATATGAACTATTTATTACTGACCTGAAGTAGAACCTTTTGAGTTAGTATTGCTCTGATCATCCACAGTCAAACATAATGTACCTTGCCCAAACATAGTGATACCATTTTGGTCCTCTTTGAGAATGAAGGACAATAACCACCACCCATAAGCTATCCTATGCTTTGGTTATACTCCCTTTTCACTTTTCACTTCTGTTTTTAGAATCTTTAGTTTTACACTGTGAGAAATGATAAAAGACATTCAGAAAAATCTGAGAAAACTTGTTTGAAATGATACCCAGGAAAGAAAATGTGGACAATGAACACAACAATATAAAATAAAACAACTTGAAGGATTTAAAAATACTAATCAATGACCAATGACCTATTTCAGAAGACTAAAGATGAAGTATGTACCTTATTTCTTGGCAGAATTAAATCTTGGCAGAGTATTTGATACCTTTTACTCTTGCCAAATTTTTTGTGACCTCCACATTCAGTTATGTGACCTCATACAGTATAAGAAGCTTTGCTCTAAGAGGATGTTGCATTTCTAGTCTGGGTAGGATAGGGAATCCTGATCCCCAAAAGATCCAGTCACTCAGTTTTGCAACCTTATCATCAATCCTCAGTTCTTTACCTTCATTTAACCCACATGCCCAATTAGTTGCTGTTTCCTTCATCTTTCATATATGTTCCTATTTCTCTAATGGTTATTATGCTTGTGCCTCATCACCTCAGTCCTCAACTACTGCAATAGCCTACTGTTTTATCTTTGCCTCCAGACTCTTCTCCATTGCAATCCATTCTTCACAGAGTTGCCAAAGTGATTTTCCTAAAGTGAAGGTCTGACCATATTACCTCCCTACCTCCATATACTGCAGTGACCATTACCTCTAGGAGCAAATATAAATACCTTTTATTCTTATATAAAAAAATCTTCATGATGTGATCCATCAGCCTCATTTCTTTCTCCAGAGCCATCTCTATCTAATGACAAGATATAGATCAGGATGGATGCATCCAGGATCTTTCCCCTGGACCCAGATGGCTTTGGAAGAAAAAGTGAGGCTGGTGATTTTGCACAGCCCTCCCTCACTTAGTTCACTTCTATATCATGGTATCACCCAGTGTGATGCCATGATCTTTCTTGAAAACAAAGAACAAACAAGAATTTCTGTGAGTAGGAATAGGGGCTGCCCCACTAGAGATCCAATTGGGCACTCAACTGGAACTGGCCAATTAGGCAACACAGCTCTTTTCTTCTTTCCTTTTGCTTCCTTCTGTCTAGGGTAATCTGCTCAAAGGAATGAAAATTTTGATTGCTGAAACTTTGCAAGATATCTTAGGGTTTATGGGCTAGGATCATGCCTAACTTTCAAATCACTCTAGCTCTCATTGATCAACAATAGGTCCCAGGCCAAGCCCTACTTTGATCATTTTTGGGGGTCCCGATTGACTCAGAGTGAATATAAATAGAAATTATTTCTGTTTTGTCAGGAAACCCTGAGGATCAGGATTCCCCTTCCAAAACACAGCCTGAAAACTGAATTTAGAAATGCAGTAGACACAATTCTTGAACATTCTATTGAAAAACTCGGCTAATTGGGCAGTGATAGATAAGCCTATATCAATCAGGAATATCAGAGATTCACATCATCATCAGGGTTCACGTCCTACTTATCTTTTAAAATCCAGCTCTGGATTTTCTTCAAGATTCCATTTAAGTCAATTCAATAAACAAGCATTCTATTACATGCAATGTTTAGAGTGTGGCAGACTGAATAGGGTTCTGAGCTCTGAGCTCTGAGCTCTGAGCTCTGGGTTCAAATCCTACCTCTGACCTATAAGCTGTGTGATCCTGATCCAATGTGTCTCAGGAAAATCTCTAGGATATATCCAACCCAATAAACATTTATTAAGCATTTACTGAGTGCCAGGTACAATGCTACAGTACTGGAGTTATAATGAATCAAAAGAAAGATAGCTGCTTACTTCCCTCCCCCTCTTTAAGGAATTCATGAATCTCAAGGAAAAAGTTGTAAAGATAATTTTCATTTGTTTTACTCAATTTAATTAGCATTTCATCCAGTTCATTATGATTTGATGAGAATCGGTATTTGTATAGTGAGTTAAGCAGAAGAAGATCAAGTTGGAGTTATGTAGTTATGTGAGTTAATACTGTTAGGATAAGAGTGGCAATTAGACCAGAACTAGCTTCAAACTTGTGGTTGTCTAGAGATAGGAGAATCAGGACACAAACAGAAATTTAGTTATTTCAGAAGGAGGGAAAAGATGTTTACAAACAGAAGCCCTTCCCCTATTCAGAGGACTAATATTCGGGACCAAAGGCAGGTCTTATATAACACAAGTGGGCTAGATTATGACATAATCAATTTTAGATCTTGAGTTACTATTCCCACAGACTCTGTAGTAACAATATTTGTCCCAAGTCAAGTTATAACCACTCTTTGGGTCACACAGAACCACTCTATGATGGGAACAGGAATGCAGTAGGTATCAGTGACAAGAGAAAGAAAATGTGAATATGTGATGTATGGCTCTGGGAAATAGGAGAGCTAAATTCCTTGTTAACCAGTTGCTGGTCAAAGCAATATACTTTGGGGGCAGGGGATAGAGCACTAACCCTGAAGTCAGGAGGACCTAAGTTCAAATCTGCTCTCAGACACTTAACACTTCCTAGTTGTGTGACCTTGGACAAGTCACTTAACCCCAATTGCCTCAGCCAAAAAAAAAAAAAAAGAATATACTTTGCCAGAGGGTGATATCCTGAGCCCAAAAGATTGTTGTTATGCTAAGATCAGGACACAGTTTGCTTTCTGGGTCTTAGCTCTGAAAAAATAGTATCTCCAAAAAAAAAATAATAACATTAGTTATGATTGATTATATCACCATGCATTGCTGATTATATCAATTGTATTTGACTTACCATCCAGATTCATAATGTATCAATTATAGATCTGTTTTAGGAATTTAATTGCTATATTAACTCCCATCCCTTCTCCCCCATTTTCCACCAAGTACAGTGTTTGAAATAAGGTGCAGTTCTCCAAGGATAGTAATTGAAATAAGGTTCATTTGACTCTCCACCCTTGTGAATCACAATCCCTTACTTCCTAGTGACCTTCACTGCAAAAACACAACTTCCTTGAACCCTAGGATACTGTTGATCAAACATTATAGACACAAGTAATTTTGAAAGACTTAAGAACTCTCACCAGCCCAGGGACAACTCTAGAAGCCTAATTATAAAACATGAAATCTATTTCTGCAGAAAAGGATAGATCTTTTAAAAAATAGGACCAACCCAGGACCTGGTTTGCTTGAATTTGAATATTTGTTACAACAATTTTGTTTTTCTTATTTTCTTTTTCTTTAATGGAAATGGGAGGTGGAAAGGAGAGAAAAAAATTTAATTTAATTTCAAAAGGAAATAGTTTTGAATGGGACTGAGTAGATGAAGTATTTCTCAGTATTGAGACTAAGCCACATGATCCCTATTCCCAGAATTGGGAGATGAGGCCTTGGACTCTGGTCAAGAAAGACCCTGGGAAGTCACATAATCTCTAAAAGGCCAGACAGAAAGTTACAGGAAGTGACATGACCTGTGGGAAGCAGACAACATTGGTGACCTTTGGTCAAGGATGGGTATGTTCTTTTAGTCTATCCAATGAAAGCCTCAGGTCTTTTGTTTTTTAAATCTTGGACAAGCCAGAAGCTGGCCAGGTGCATGAGCACATGGCAAGAGTTGGGATGACTCCCAGGTATGTGTCTGGGTTTCTCCTTGCAGGGATTAAATAAATGCCTTCTCTTTGTACCTGAAGACATCTCTGATTAGTTAATTTGGGAAAGTGGGTAAAGCACCCTTCCTGCACAGTTTTCTTATCTAAAAAAGGAGGAGGATAGAATATTGACTATCTTCTTCCTGAATTAATTCAAGCAAATTGTTTTGAATTGCTAAAGCTCCTTATCATGGGAGCAATTATCATAGATGTATCTCAAGATACTTTTGCTCTTCATGCAAACTATTAACTGTGCTTCCATGTAGAAAAACCAGGATTGTAACCACACAGGAAGTCTTTGAGGCATAGGCTCATTGGGGGACATGTTGGGCTCAGCTGAAAGTCAACTAATAAATACATTTGATTTAATTTCTTTGAATATCTGTCTAGTCTATGAAGATTATCCATGAGGAATCTTCAATGTATCAAGCTGTCTTTGAAGATATAAACAAAGCTATGACACTACTTTCAAAGAATCTAAATGTGATTGATTGAATGAGGAAAAGAACATGTTTTCAAATTGCTATCAAACAAGAGAGAATGAGATGGTTACATAAAAAGGTAGACAGTAATGCTTCCCATTTAGATTGTGCTTTAAAGTTTGCAGATTATTTTACCAATGAGAAACCTGAAATACCAAGAGCTCCAGAAATGACTTGCCAGGTTCCATAATCATGCAGCAATGTCTGGGCCAGATGTCAGAACTCACATCTCTTAATTCTGAGTCTATTTCCTTCTCTCATACCATAATTCTTTAATGCTGTGACAATCAGGGAAACTGCTATGAGAAATTCAGGAGAGAGCCATTTGAACTTTAGTTTTAATGTAATTTAACTATATTGAAAACAGTATGCTGGTAAATGTTTAACAACTGGTTCTCAGGGTGGGGAGTAAGGAGGGAAGGGAGAGAGAAATGTATTGATAACACACTTTTAATTTTAATCATCTTTCTCCCTCACTTTCTCAACAGCCAACAATACAATAAATCAAGCCATAATTTGTAGCCTTTGCCAGTTTCTGAGATTCATGTGCCCACTTTTATATCAGTGAGCTGCTTTAGGCCATCCTTGGTTATCAATAGAAAATTCTTATAGGCAGCCATAGGAGCACTCAGGGACAGACTAGCATCAAATGCTAATTAGTTCATGTTCAGAGACCATGCATTTTCTTAAAATTGAAAAAAACCTGATCTCTTGTTTTCACATCAGTTTCAATTCCATTTGTAAACTCTCTCTACTCTCTTTCATGAGGGAAGAAAGCAGTTCAGCTTAATTATCCAGAATACCAATTGAGTCATATGTGATATACATTCCTTATACGTTCTGCAACCATTGTCCCCAATTTTTGCAAAGATGCAGGGAGGAACATCTTTTTTTTTTTTTTTTCCATCACTTCTTGAGAATGAACTTAGTCATATTACATAGTATTCAGGATTGATGTTGGTTTTTGTTGTCACAGTTGTTGCTCTTTCCATTTACTTTGTTATAGTCCTTGTAGATGTTATTTTTCTGGTTCTGAGGACTTCACTTTGTATCAGTTTGGTATTCTTCATTTTCATTTCTTACAACATAATAAATAATATTCCATTACATTCATGTACCATTATTCCCCAACTCATGGGAATCTACTTTGTTTCCAATTTCTTGCTACTACCAAAAAAATGTTACAATAAATATTTTGATATCTATGGGTCTTTTCTGTCTGTCTTTGACCTGCTTGGAGTATATACCTAACAAAGAGATCTCTGGGTAAAGGAGCATGATCATTAATAATTTTCTTAGCATCATTCATCAAGTATCAAGTTGCTTTTGGTCCTTTTGACTTGTAGCTTCTAGTAGGAAGATAAAATGTTGCCAAAGGAAAAGACATAAGAAGAGAAGGCTGTCCCCTTCATGTCTTTATCACTAGCTTGCTAGCCCAGAAACTTTGTTAGTTGTTCTGAATTATCTCATCCCAAAGGAGAGATTCTTCACTTAATACTGTTTATTATATATTCTCCTATGTATACCTTTTCTGATTTATGTTTTGCTATGATTTAGATAAATGGGTTTCTTTGCTATTTATTATATGTATTCCCACTAGAACTTGATGGGAAAATTTTGCCTTGGCTATAGAGCTTCTCCCCAGTAATGAGAAACAACAATCAGAAATTAGATTGAAACAGATCATATCCCTTAGACTGATAGTATCTAAGGAATAAGTAGATATAATTCTAATCTGGATACCCCATCTTAGGCCTGTCTTAAGAGGGCAGAATAGCTACATTTTTGGGTCCAACTTCCTGCTTGTTCTCCCATCTGGAATTAAAGGATTCTCCTGGAGAAGAGTGGGAAAAGAAAAGTCTACAGATGTCTAGTCTATCTCTCTTCCAGCCATATACCCACATACAGGACCCTGCAAACAGGGAATAATTGCTTGCTACACATGGGACCTTGCCACATGTGGGCTTTCTCTACATGCATGCAGGCACATGTATATTTTATATACACATGTACATATTCATATACATATATGTATAAATAAGTCATAACATGTATATACAAACATATATGTATATATATATATATATATATATATATATATATATATGTATAATATTAAAGGTAATATCAGAGGGAGAAACATTAGCAGCCAGGAGCAGGTGAGAGGGATAGGAAGAGAAAAGGCTTTCTGCAAAATTCTATTCTTTTGATGATCCTAGCTTCAGATTTATTTCTTCCGCTGTAAAATGAAGAGAATTGGACAAAATGATTTCTAGGAGACTTTCCAGTTCTAATTTTATAGGATTATATCCTCCCATGATATTCTCCCCCCATCATTGCTCTCATTCCTCTTTCACTCTCCCCAAAGGTCATTGTAAGTGAACACAGAAAAACAAAGTATGTGCTTTAGGTATATAACAAGTATGGAGTCAATGAGCCTAAGATATGCTTGCCCTTGTGTATCCCAGTGACCTCATAGGAAACAGAGCAAGGAGGGGGGGGGGGCACATTTTGAAGAGGAGCAGATGGAGCTGGGAGGAGAGACAAAATGATAATGAGGTACTAATGAAGCAATTTATCTCCTTCATACCCTTTACCTTTGCAAGGGTTATAGTAGTACAATAAGAGTAGAAACTAAATTAGCGAGTTTTGTTCCAACATCAATCTGATTGATCTAATGACCTAATCTAATCCACTCTCTTTGTCTTTTTTTTTTTTTTTTTTTTGGCTGAGGCAGCTGGGGTAAGGTAAAGTGACTTGCCCAGGGTCACACAGTTATGAAGTGTTAGGTGTCTGAGATCAGATTTGAACTCAGGTCCTCCTGACTTCAGGGCTGGTTATCTACTGCACCACCTACCTGCCCCATCTAATCCACTTTCGAGTGAGGAAGAACACTCATGTGGAGCTGGGGGGAGTTGAGACCTGTCATAGTTATTGGGCCAGCCATTCAGTCAGAGTAGAATATATATAAATAAAATGTTAGAGCTGGAAGGGACCTTCAGTGTGCAACATTAGAGCTGGGAGAGGTCTTAGAACACAGAATGGCAGAGCCAGGAGGGCTTTTTACAAATAATCTACTTCTTTTTCAACTTATAGATGAGGAAACTGAGGATCCAAGAGAAGTGACTTGTCCCATTTTTAGCAGGCTTAATTGATTTTTTAATGCCCCAAGTATTAATCTCTGAATATTGTTTACACAAGCTACACCTGTTCTTGAAGGAATTGTGGTTTCCTGGGGATTGGCCTTTAGAAAACTGGTTTCACTGTGCCATGTTCTTCTGTTAGACTGGCAGTATTATCAGTACAGATTGAAAACATCTGAATTACAAATATGTCACTACTAATTTCTTCTGTAGGGGGTTGATTAAGGAACTTTATGATCAGTTTAATGAGTGCATAAGGGGCGGAATCTTTTCTTTGGGGCTTTGAGTGCATCTTCCTGTGGAGAGTATAGACCTGTTCCTTGGTATCTCCTAAAGCAAGGCTTCTTAAACTGTAAGAATTGAGTAACTGAATAGGGATATCTGGAAAATTTTGGCAAGAGTAAAATGTTTCTTTATGTCCTGCAGTATCAAATATTCTATCAAGATTTAATTCTTTATGTAAAAATAAACAAGCACATGCTACTCATTAGTATGCAAATTTGCCTTCATCTTTAATAAATGGTAAAATCATATGTATACCAAAAATTGTTTTAAAATAACTTTCTTTATGATTTATTAAAAGTAAATGTTTGATTTGTATACTTATTTTATATACCTATATATTCCAGGGGTCAAGTAAAAATTTCTCAGGCAAAAAAAGGTTGCAAGTAGAAAAAGTTTAAGAAGCCTTGTTCTTTAAAGGATGGTCTTCATTAATGCTGAGTTGGTTCAGCCTCTTCTGAGAATTGTCACCCATTTGTGTTGTCTTATAAAAGGATTAGTATTTTTCTTTTTTTTCTTCCAGTAAGATCCAGCAAGAGAATGTGGCAGCGTTAACAATGGACAAGATTTTGGGGTGGAGTTGGGAATAAAGATTCTTTCCTTTCCAGGAACCTTTAATGGCAGTATGAGGCTAGAAGCACCTTAGGAATTTATGTGCTGGCCCATCTAACTTGTGAAGAGTTTTCCTGCATAATAAAATCCTAGTTCTAACTTGGAAAGGGCACCAGCAGCATAATTTCTCAATTATATAGCACCTTTGGAGAAGGAAGCACATGCCCAGGTTGTGAATGTTCCTGAAGATTTTCTCTCTAGTAGTCCTAAATTTAAGAATAAATCAATCAAGAAACATTTATTAAGTGCTTAATAGGTGCTAGTCCTTAGGGATACAAAGACAGAAATAGGGCAATCTCTTTCCTCAAGCTAGTTACATTAAATGAATTCCAGGATCTGGTCTTCTAGCCACAAGACACATTTCCTGAGTAGTGTGATATTAGAATCATCTTTCTACTGAGAAAAGTTGGATGTAATTGGCAGTGCCAGCCCCAAGTGTGGCTTTTAGGTAACCCAAAGTTCAAGAATTCGGGAAATGCTATTTTCTGAATGTGAAACACAAACACACACACACACACACACATATACAATTCCTACTGATAAGTCAGAACAGGGTACTTTGTTATCTATTCATCCATCTATCCATCTATTCATCTGTCTGTCTGTCTGTCTACCTACCTGCTTAGTGAGAGAATATAAAATTCCTTGGTAGAGCAGCCTTTGGTGAGAGAAGAGGAGGATACATATGGCCCTTGGTGCTAGAGGAGCCTTGGGAGTAAAGCTATGGTATGGGGAAGCAAGGGATTTAGAGTTTGCCCTCTGCTAGTATTGTGAATTACTTGTATGGTGTGGGTACAGTAGGAAGGAGGGTTCTTTTTTAGCAGCCTAAAGTATTTTTCTTTCTCAAAAAGTCTCCAAAAAAAAAAAAAACAAAAAAAAAAAACCTGTGACACTGTAATTATATACATATGTCAAAAAGGGAAGATAGTTTTGATTGGTTACAGGCTACTGAGGATCCTTGTATGGGATAAAGCAAGTGAAGACCTCACATGGGAATATGGTCTTGAGACTTTGCAATAATAAGTCAAACTATAGCTAAAAATCTTCAGGTGTTCAATTGTCTTGGATGAACATTTCCTCTCCTATTTCCCCTATCTCTTAACTAGTATTTAATTAGTTCTTTTAAAGGCCATGATGGCTTTGGGAATTCAGGTAACAGAATTCTCTCATCCAAGAATATTTGCTTGTGTAGCAGATCTCTAGGGAAAATTTGAGTGTTTTTAATTTACTAATTTTTTTGTTTATGGAATAGATTTCTGAGTTTAGAATACAAGTCTGGACTCCCCCAGACAATGGGAGAAAAGGCCAATGGATGTGTATATCCCAGCTTCTGCATTCAGAGTCTACTTAATCTTGTATTTTGCAGTTTGTGCTTTACACTCCTCTACTGTTACATTGTTTGTTAGGAGTTGCCCTTTTTTGCAAGATTGTAATAAATCTCCTTTTGCTTTTTCTTACCTCAAATTTCTGATTGTCTTTGTGATTGCTATACTGTCCCATACATCCTTAATATACATTCTACTTTGCGTATGAGTTTTTGTGAGTTATTTACATTTTCTATAGTTTCTGGGGGTGGGGTTGGGTGGCATAAAGGCTATCCTATATTCAGGATTATATATACAAAATTACTTTGGGTGTTTATATGCATTTTGTGGAAAATTATTTAATCCATGCCCGTGGAGACCCAGACATGACAGACCCGGACAGATTTCTCAACATTAACTTTTTTGAGGTGGCATATTAAATCAGAGAGTAGATGATTTATTGAGATTATATCCCAACCCTAGATTAGACTTGATCTCTTCTCTCATCAAACATTTCTTTCTCAGTGTGAAGGGCATATATCATTGTGTATATATATATATATATATATATATATATATATATACATATAGATTGACAGATTGACAGCGATAGAGAGATAGAGAGATAGATAGCTAGATAGCTAGATAGATAGATTTAGAAAATAGTTCCCCCAAGTTCTGTTTATTGAAGGGAAAAAAGGGAACAAGTTCTGACTTGTCAGTAGGAATTATGTGTTTATCTAAAAATAGAAACAAACCTTCCCAGAGTAAAGAAAACACAGGTAACTCTGGAACTTGACACAACCTCGTCATTTAGATAAGTGTTGCTGCGAAAAAAGTTCACTGAAGTGTTTTAATGGACACAGTTCCCTGAGAGTAATCTTGCTAATGACTCAGTTATAGTTTTTTCTGTAAGTCTGCTCAGTACAATGTGCCATCAGCAAACCAAATTGTCTAGAGACTCTCCTGTTAGTGTTTGGATTTTTCTTTTACTTTCTCATGAGTACACAAGTCATCAGACTGGGCAGAAAATAAAACCTATAGTTCATAGAAATCATGCTAGACATTAAACACATTTGAATGTACATTCCTCTTCTTTATCTCTTGAAATTCCTGCTTATTTATGTGAAGGAAGGGTTAAGGAATCTTTCTTTAACCTCATCCCAAGATGTAAAAACCTTTCTTAATCAGCTTGAGAGGATTATGGGGACTTGGCCATTAGATACTGGACACTGGCCAACTGATACAACTCAGGAAATAAATAATGATTGGCTAAAGAAATTAATCAAAATGGGTGGGAAACTATTCAGCAATTTGAGATTTGGGCAGTTCTGATGAGGCCAGAGTAACAGAATTTTGGAGGATGAAACAGTTAACAAAAGGAGATTTGCTTAAGGGAAGAGGGGATTTATTAGTCAATTATAGGACCCTGAATTCCAAGTTAGGACAATTAATGAAAAGATAGTAAAAAAGTAGCAATAGAATAGTTCCATCAAAAACCTGACATACAAGCCCCATTAGTGGGAAGAGAAAACATTTGTAGAAATGTGTATAAAGAAGTACATCATCATCATCATCATGTTTATAAAGTACCTATTTTCTATACTATATTATACCTACTGCCAGGCACTGTGCTAAGCACCTTACAGTTATTATCTTATTTGAAACTCACAACCACCCTGGGAATTAGGAACTATTATTGTAGTATTTGTATTGTAGTACTTACAATACAATATGTATTGTAACAGATTAGGAAACTGAGGCAAGCGAATTAAAATGCCTTGCCCAGAGTCAATAACTAGTAAGTGACAAATTAAATTTGAACTCAAGTCTTCCCAACTCCAGGTTTTGTGCTCTATCCACTGTGCTACCATATGTAGGGAACTTATATAGCCATGCCATAGGAGACTCACACCTCTGCCATTTCAGGCTTACTCATATCTTTTGTTAATGTCATTAAACCACTCTTCTTGGGCCTTTTCCCTGCTGACTTCTAATGAACATATTGTTCCCATTGGATGCTGCTTTGTTTGAAACATAATTTCTGCTGAATAAATTTTTAATGGACACATACATAGTTTTTTGCTGATCATTGAGAAGCATGACATCACTAGGCATGTAGTTGCTGAGTTTGTCTCTGTTTTTACTTCTGACTTCTGTCAAGGACCTTTACTAGAATGTTATATCTTCCTCTTGAGAAAAGTAGACTTTGCCATGCTTTTATTATTTAAAGTCCTGATACTTTATGCTGGACAAGTACTAAATAGATTCAAGCATTTTCTTTCCATGATGCCATTTTCTTTCTATTAGACTTAAGGCTAAAAGGACATGAGTAGTTCTCAAGAACCATTCCTTATAATGTCAAAAGGAAAGTAGGAGAGGACCATTATATGTACAAGAGGAGAAAGAAGCTTCTGGAACAGGAGGATGGAGTAGGCAATAGGAAGGGAGTGGACCTGAAAAGCAACCAGACTGCCTAGCAAATGCTGAGATATCTCCACTAACTGGCTATGGGAGGGTCAAAAGATATAGTATTGTTGCTGTGCTGGGAGAGAAAAGGATGGCTGCTATGTTGAAAATTATAACCATTGGAGCAAATTAACCCTATTGATCTCTGGAGATCTAGAGGTTGAAGGAAAGTGCTAAACTTTTACTTGTACCATCTATAGATATGAACTTATACTTTCATTAAATGTGTGACTACTTTTAAACAAAGTTTTCATCATCTGGTGCTATGTGAGTTTGTAGTGACCATGCCGGAATCCATAGGGTATTGGGGAAATGGAATTCTCCTAAAGGAGAGATGATATAAATATTGCCTTGCTAATGAGCCTGAAATGCTTTTTTGCATAAACTTATGTATTTAAATGTTTCTGAAGTTTTCATCATACAGGATTTCATTCCTAAATATATTTTATTATGAGCTCTGGATAAAACTTGCCCCCACAAATGCCACATTTAACCAGTTTCTCCCTATTTTCATTCCCTAAACATAAGTATCCAAACTCTTAAAGCTTTTCCTGAATTTCAAACATAATTTTTCTGGTGCAAATTTTCTAGTGAACAGTAAAGTCTATTCAAACCTGGATGCTTTGATCAGAGGCAGCTTTTATATGGTTTCTTCCATGTTTTTTATCTGAGGCTTATAAAAAATGTGAGGACTAGCTGAGTCTTTTTTCACCATCACTGCACATATAGAATTTCTCTCTTAAGTGGATTTCTTTTTTGTTTGTTTTTTGTCATTTGATGGTTTAATTTGTTATACTAAAAAAAACCCCAAAAACAAGAATGTAAGACTGATTGCAAGAAAACTGTTATACAAAGAAGATGACTATAAAATTCACTTTATGGGAGATCAGGGCAAAGGATAAGGAAAGTAGAATTTTCTGATTTCAACCAGTGTAAATCTTAACAAATGTGGCTTCTATTTCTGGCGGGGGAAAGGGAGGAGGTGGAAATACAAGCTTCTCCTCCTCCTCCTCCTCCTCCTTCTCCTCCTCCTCTTCCTCCTCCTTCTCCTCCTCCTCCTCCTCCTCTTTCTTCTTCTCCTTCTCCTCATTTTTGTTGTCCTTCTCTTTCTTCTCCTCCTCCTCCTCTTACTTTTCTCTTCCTCCTCCTTCCTTCCTCATTTCTTTTTTTTAAACTTTTTATTTTCAAAACATGCACAGATAATTTTTCAACATTGATCCTTGTATCGCCTTGTGTTTCAGATTTTCTCCTCCTTCTTTATTCATTATTTTCTTTCTTTATTTAAATAATTGTATAGATTTTAAATATTATTATTTATA
Organism: Sarcophilus harrisii; assembly: GCF_902635505.1. Taxonomy (NCBI): domain Eukaryota; kingdom Metazoa; phylum Chordata; class Mammalia; order Dasyuromorphia; family Dasyuridae; genus Sarcophilus; species Sarcophilus harrisii. The sequence continues at coordinate 559,056,280 of NC_045428.1, read as the reverse complement.
CAATTTCTTGTTACACAAGAAAAATCAGATCAAAAAGGAAAGAAATTGAGTAAGAAAACAAAATGCAAGCAAACAACAAAAAGAATGAGAATGTTATGTTGTGGTCCACATTCAGTTCCCACAATCCTCTCTCTGGGTGTAGATGGGTCTCTTCATCACAAGATCATTAGAACAATGGACACTTTGATAATTTGTTTGCCTCCCTCTCATAGAATTCTCTCCTTCCTTCAAAGCATCACAGCTTAGATACTATAACATAAAGCCTTGGTTGACACAACTATTTTCTCACTCTATGTTAATGCTCTCTTTCAATCTATTTTCATTATTTTCTAATACAATCCTTTGTATTCCTTTATCCATGAATATATTATATCCCATCAGCAAGGAATGTAAACACTTTGAGGAAGCAGAGGCAGTTTTGTTTTTGTCTCTGTGCCTCTACAAACCAGAATAAAATACATGTGGAGTAAATATTTGTTGAATTGATTTTTGTTTTTATCTACTTGGTTCTCTGCTTATCCTTAGCTTGCTAGCTTGATGTTTTTCAGTAATTACTGATGGATCCTAATGGAAATCAAGAAAAGAGCCTAATTCAGCTAATAAGTCTACGGGTGGGGGCTGAGCCCATGTGAGTTATTATTCAGAAATCTTCAGAGTTGAATGTGGTCAGTGAGGGCTCAGAGCTAGGGTTCTAAGTCACAAGTAACAAACCTACCCATGATCCTCAAATATGACTTTCCATTTTTTCCTTCTGAATCTTTTTGTAAGTGGAGGAGGAGAAGGAGAAGGAGGAGAAGAAGAAGAAGGAAGAGAAGGAAGAGAAGGAGGAGAAGAGAAGAAGGAGAAGAGAAGGAGAAGAAGAAAGAGAAGGAGGAGAACAAAAATGAGGAGAAGAAGAATGTAAGTGTGCATGCCTCCCCTCTGATTCATAGAATCCCTAGTTTTCTTCAAAGCACAGCTTAGATACAACCTCAAATTCAAAGCCTTTCTAGGTATCATCCTTCATTCTCCCTTTTAAAATGACTTTGGATACCTTGTATACCTACTAATCTGTCTATGTGTTGGCTCCTCACTCCCCCCCCTCCCACCCCCCATGCCAGCTCCACAATAGAATGTAAGTCCTTTGAGGGAAGGATAGTATCTTTAACCTTCAAAAGACTTTGTCATGTAGTTACCAGCTTCTTGGCCCACTCACAATTAGGGAGCATAGAACAATAGAGTAGATTTGGACATTTGGAAGGAAAGATGGATGATGGGAAACTCACTTTACTGAGAGAGTACATTTTACTTTAGGATTTTCTCAACTCTAAAGAGCATGACAGTCATCTTGGAGTATTTTAACAACTATTACATGGTAGCCAGATTAAATTTGTTCTGTTTGGGGTTAGAGAGAAGAACCAGGAGCAAAGGTGAGGGTAGGGAAGGAAGTTACAAAGTAGCTCAGTATAAGGAAAACTGCCTAACAGATCATGTGACTTCCTTTCATCTTCTAGAGTAATTTGTAATTATGATTCTTCTGGGATTATAGACACATAAATTAAAAAGTACAAATAGCTGACATAGACAGACAGATAGATGTCATTTCCTTTTTTTTCCCCCTGAGGCAATTGGGGTTAAGTGACTTGCCCAGGGTCATACAGTGAGGAAATGTTAAGTGTATGTTAAGAAAAATGCAAAAATCTCTGAGATTTCACTTTATTCTTTAAATTGACAAAAAATGACAACAGTAAATATTGGAAGGGGTGTGAGAAGATAACACTGTTACATTGTTGGTAGAGCTATGAGATGGTGCAGCCATTTTAGAAATAAATTTGTAATTTTGCATGACTAAAATATTTATATTCTTTGAACCAGAGACTCTATTATTAGATTTTATTCCCTGAGTAAGCCATTGATTAGCAAAAAGTTCCTGAATACTCCAAAATATTTATATTATATTTTATTCATTATATTTATTTAATATAAATTTATAAAATTTATAAGCATATAAATATTTATCATATTTGTATTTGTTCATTGCATGATACCTAGAAATGATAAAGATCTTCTGGGAATTACATTTTTTTCTGAATTTTCTGACTAGGTTGTTTGGTCCATAATTTATTGTCTGTAAAGAGAGAAATCATTTTTCCACTTAAATTTATAACAATACTGAGAAGAGGAGTGAGCATAGAACACCTTTAAACATTTGGCAAATGATATGTTTCATTTTAATCCTCATAGAATGCAATAGAAAGGCTTGGAAGGAAAGGTTGAAAATAATTTAATTCCACATAAGTTGTGGTCAACCAATGCACAAATTTTTATTGAGGACCTACTATGTACTTATTATGTGCTAGGAGAGATTGGGGGATTGGAAGATGGCTTATATCAGGTGTCACTTTTATGTATGCTATACCAGCATGCATGTTCTAAGGTTTCTCCCAGTGTTGACATTCTGTGTTCTAAGGGCCTTCCCAGTTCTGACATTGTTTTCTAAGGACCCTCCTTTGGCTCTAAATTCTTTGTTCTAAAGCTCCTCCTAGCTCTTATATTCTGTGTCCTAAAGGTCCTCCTTACTCTGGCATTTTGTGTTCTAAGGCACTTCCCAGTTTTGATTTCCTGTTCTTAGTTATCTTTTAACTCTGGACATTCTCTTCTCATTCTCCCTCTCCTTCCTCTCTGATCCTTTTCCCCATCCAAAAAATTTCTCTGCTTCCCCTCAGGTATCCAGATTCCTTTAGGGTACCTGGGTACAAATAGAGACATGGTTGTTCATATATACCATTTAGATGAACTGGAATTCACCAACTATAAGTCTTTTTGTGAAACTACTAGCCTTTATCATCTGCCTGGTTATTACATCCTAAAATGTTAGTCTAGCCCTTATCTTCCGCCTTGCTGCTACATACTTGCTTGTTTACACCTTCATCTTCACTTGCTAGTCCATCCTCTCTATAGACTCCTGGACCTTAGCATCTACCCGCTGAAGTCTTTTATATATGTTGTCTCTATTAATTGAAGTTTAGGGTCCTTAAGAGGAAAGATTGTCCTTATATTCCTATCCCTAGTACTCCACACAGTGCTCAGAGCAAACACTTAAAAATATTCATTCATTGAATAAGTACTTAAATCTCTTATTTCATTTCCTTGCACTTTTCATTCAAAGTAATTCTTTTCATTCAAAGTAATTGTTATCTTTTATGGTAACAATCTTCTCATCTATCATATGAAAAATATACTAAAAGGTTATAAATTAAAAACTCATAATATCACTATTGATCTTCATCCATTAAGTACCAGAGGCTGGCTGGCTTTCAATGAATTGAAAGAATAATTAAGCAATCCCTCACTAATAAACAAGCATTTATCAAGTATTTATTATATTGTAGGCCAGGGGTCCTCAAACCAAAGCCGAGGGCCAGATGCAGCAGCTGAGGACGTTTATCCCCCTCACCCAGGGCTATGAAGTTTATTTAAAGGCCCACAAAACAAAGATTTTGTTTTTACTATAGTCCAGCCCTCCAACAGTCTGAGGGACAGTGAACTGGCCCCCTATTTAAAACATTTGAGGATCCCTGATCTAGGCACTATGCTGAATGCTGAGGAAGCAAATACAGATAAAAACATTGTTCCTTCCATGTCAATAGATATGTAAGAAACAGAATATAAGCAATTACAATTTGTACAAACAAGGCATGTATAATAGAGGATAAATTGGAGGTGATTTCAGAGAAAGATGTTGGGGTGGGGGAGTGGAAAGGCCTCTTGCAGAAGGCAGGATTTGAATGAGTAAAGTCAAGGAAATTGGGAAGTGGAGATATGGAAGTAGAGAAGGAACAATGGTATTTTAGAAATCATGGGTAGGTAGCACCATAGTGCACAGAGTACCTGACCTGGAGTCGGAAGGCTCATCTTCCTGAGTTCAAATCCAGTCTCAGTCAAGTTACCAGCTATGTGTCCCTGGGAAGTCACTTAACCCTGTTTGCCTCTGTTTTTCCTCATCTGTAAAATAGGTTGGAGAAAGAAATGGCAAACCACTATAGTATCTTTGCAAAGAAAACCCAGAGAGGGTCTGGAAGAGCTGAATACATGACAACAATCAAAGCTTGATTTATTGTTTTATTGATTGTCTAAATTTAAGAAAGTTTAAATATCTCTCTCTCTCTCGGTTCTCCTCCTATCTATCTGATTGCTTCTTCTTGATCTCCTTTGTGGGATACTCATCCAGGTTATGCTTCCTAAACATAGACACCCTTCAAGGCTCTATTCTGAGCCCTTTTCTCTTTTCTCTCTATATTTCTTCACTTGGTGATCTCATCAGCACTCAGGGATTTGATTGCTATCTCTCTTGATGATTCTCAAATCTTTCCTGCTTTAATCCTTCCACTGACCTCCAGTTTTACATTTCCAACTGCCTTTCAGACATTATGAACTCTATGTTCAGTAGATATCTTAAATTCACTATATCTAAAACACAAATCATTATCTTTTCCTTTAAACCCTTCCTTCTCCCCTAAAATTCCTTACTACCCTTGCAGGTACTACCATCCTTCTAGTTCCTTAGGCTTACATCCAAAATATTTTCTTCAACTCCTCATAATATCTCACCATCCCCCCACCTCCCATCCCTAAACTGTAGCCAAGGCCTATCAATTTCACTTTTACATCATCTCCCAAATCTGCTCCCTTCCCTTCCTTGACCCTGCCATCCCTCTGTGCTAATCTCATCTGCTCACACCTGGACTGCTTCAATGACTTGTTTGCTGGAGGGTCTGCCTGCCTCAAGTCTCTCCCCACTCCAATCCATCCTCCATTCGAATACTAAAGTGATTTTCCTAAAGTGAAGGTCCAACCATGTCACCCCCTTCCTACTCAATAAACTCCAGTGGTTCTCTGTCATCTCCAGGATCAAACACAGTATTTTGTATAGCATTCAAAGACCTAACCTAGCTCTCTTCCACATTACTAGTCTTCTTACACTTCACTCCCCAATATGTATTGCTTTTTTTCCCTTTCTTTTTTTATTAGTTTTTATTTTTAAATGAATATTTTATTTGTAAAATATAGTTTTACGATATATAAAGATAGTTTTCAATATTTGTTTTTGTAAGATTTTGAGTTCTAAAATTTTTTTCTCTCTCCCACCTTTATCTTTTCCTTCCTTAAGACAACAAGCAATCTGATATAGGTTATATATGTACAATCATTTTAAACATATTTCCATATTAATCATCCAACATGTATTCTTTGATCCAATGACATTGACCTCCTGCCTGTTCCATGAATAAGACCCGGAATCTCTCAGTTCTGGGCATTTTATTTGTCTGTCTCCCATGCCTGGAATGCTCTTCCTCCTCATTTCCATTTCCAGACTTCCTTCAAGTTCCAGAAAAAAGCCCATCTTCTAACAGAAGCCTTCTCTCCCCTCTCAATTCAGTGCCTTTGCATTTATCCTGTATAGAAGTTTTTTTGCATAATAATTGTTTGCATATAAGATTGTGAGCTCTTTGCCTCTTTTTTGCCCTGCTCTGTTTCTCTCTCTGTGTGTCTCTTCTTCCCTCCCTCCTTTCTTCCCTCTTTCCTCCCCTTCTCTTTCTCCCTGGCCTCTCTCTCCCTCTGTGTGTCTCTCTGTCATTCTGTCTCTGTGTCATCAACTGACAAACATCAGCCTTCTTTCTATATTCATTGTTCAATATTTTGTATTTGGTAGGTATGGGTGCATATTGCCAAAGTTCTTGGGATGCCACTTTTGTTTGTCAGTCAGTGAATTTTTGCTAATATAAACAAGTTAAATTTAAATCTCTGAAATGAAATTTGACTCTTCTGGTTAAGAAAGCATATGAATTCTATTTTGTACAAAGCTTAGGATTCTATTTGCATTGGTTCCCTCGAGTTAGACTACAAAGTGGTTGCATATATGTATCTCATGCTATTTGAAGTTTTTATGATTTGGGGAAAGAGAGGGAGAGAGAGGGAGAGAGAGAGAGAAACAGAAAGAGAGAGAGAGAAACAGAGAGAGAGAGAGAGAGAGAGAGAGAGAGAAACAGAGAGAGAGAAACAGAGAGAGAGAGAGAGAGAAAGACAGAGAGACAGAGAGACAGGGAGAGGGACAGAGACAGAGACAGACAGAGAGAGACAGAGCTAGAGGGAGAGGAATAGGGAGGGGAAGAGGGAGAGAGGTGAGGGAGAAGCTATTTGACCAAATATGAAGCAGCACAGTATAGTAGGAAAAAATGCTATATTGGTTATGAGTGAAACTGGGTTCAAATCCTGCTTCACAATTTCCTGGTTGTGTGATCTAGGACAAATTGTTTAACTTCTTCCAGCCTCAGTTTCTGAATTCAGTTTTCTGAATACCCCACTGTATTCAAATCTGCCATCAATGATAAGATCTGTTTTTTTAAATCAATGAAGATTCGCTGTACCCAAATCAATGGAAACTTGAAAGTCGGATAACTAACATGACCCTGATGATTCAAAAGGCCATGATTAGGTGGAGCCTCAAAAGGTGCCATCAATCACCCTTCCACACCAAAATGACCATCTCTGTGATCTTAATTTATCTAACAACTGAGCTGAATTTTCAGATTCAAGGACAAAGGGCTGAACCTTCATGAATGAGGGCACCAAATTGTATTCAAAACATGAAGCTTCTCTTGAGAAGCACTAGATATTGAAACAGAGCACATTTTCCTTATCTGAAAAAAAATTAGTTTCCAAGAATCAGTGATGTTAAAATCAAAGTGGGTTATTTGTGGACCTCAAGAAGGGGTTATGATGGATGATGAATATTGGGAAGAACAGTTGAATGAATGTGAAAGAGCTTCAGAGAAATGATTTTTGAAAAATGAACAAATTCTTTTTTGTGAAACTACAAAACAGAAAATTGTTCCAAAATATTTTCAAAGCCTCAGAAAGTCATGGAATGCAGCATGTCACTCAAAAAAAAAAATCAATTCTTTGGATTCCCCTTTGGAATTGTTCCAAGAAAACCTAAGGACTTTCATTGATGAACCAGAGAATGCTTCCATTAAGAAATAGCCAACACATGGCTGATAAATGATCAAAAGATATGATTTATTCCCCAAGAGCTATAAATTTAAGCATATCCTTTGACTTAACAATATCACTGCTAGGAATGAATCCCAAAAGATATTTTTTAAAAGGAAAAGAGTGAGGGTAGCTAGGTAGCAGAGTGGATAGAGCACCAGCCCTGAAGTCAGGAAGACCTGAGTTCAAATCTGGCCTCAGACATTTAACAAGGACAAGGTCTACTGGTTTGTTCCTTCCCCCATGGATCTCTGCTTCAGTGCCTATGGCTCCCTGTCAAGAGTGTGAGGATTTGCAAACTTTCTTGTCATGACATTTAAAATGTCAGGAAAAGATAATGATAAATGTTGGAGGGGATGTGGGAAAACTGAGACATTAATGCATTTTTGGTGGAGTTGTGAAATGATTCAACCATTCTGGAGAGTAATTTGGAACTATGCTCAAAGGGCTATAAAATTGTGCATACCTTTGACCCAGCAGTGCCATTACTGTGTCTTTATCCCAAGGAAATCATCAAGAAGGGAAAAGGACCCACATGTGTAAAAACATTTGTAGCAACTTTTTTTGTGGTGGTAAGGAATTGGAGAATGAGTAGATGCCCATCAATTGGGGAATGGTTGAATAAGTTATGATATATAAAAATAATAAAATATTATTGTTCTAAAAAAAAAAATGATGAACAGGCTGACTTTAGAAAGGCCTGGAAAGATTTACACAAACTGATGTTGATCAAAACAAGAACCAGGAATACATTGTACACAGTAACAGCAAGATTGTGTGATGACCAACCATGACAGACTTGGTTCTCAGTAGTTCAGTGATCCAAGGCAATCCCAATAAATTTAGGATAGAAAAGCCACCTGCAGCCAGAGAGAGAATTATGGATGCTGAATGTAAATCCACACATGCTATATTCACTTTTTTTTCTTTTTCTTCTATTTTGTTTCTCTTATGGTTTTTCCCATTTGTTCTAATTTTTCTCTTTCAGCATGATTCAAAAAGAAACGGGTAATAAAATGAATGTACATGTATAGCCAGAAAAAATAAAAAAATAAAGATTTTAAAAAGTGGTTATTCTATGTCAGATTTTAAAAATTATATTATTTATATTTCCATTATGGGCATCAGATTTCAACATATATCACTCAGAGATCCTCTCATTAATTTACTATGTTCTTATATTTGGCTCCTGTCTGGATCACTTCTCCATTGTACTTCTGTAAAACAGCACCTGAACATCTGTTCTCTTCAACTACACTTCTCCTTTCTTTGCTGTGTAAAGGTCAGCCCAAGTCTGGATGACTTCATGAGAACCACAGAATTTTAGAAAAGAAAGGGCTCTCAGTGACTCCTTTGTCTTATCCATTTTGAATTGGGAATCCCTCTATGTCAGTAGCAGCAGAATGATGTGGTGGGAGAAGCATTTTATTTGGAATTAGAAGATCTGAGTTTCTTTTTCTGTCTTTCTTTTTCTATTTTGTTTTTTTCTTATTTGGCATTTAAGTTTTAAATAAATAAATACATTTTTTAAAAGGAGCGAGGTTTACCGATTAAGAGTTCCTCCTTGAAAACATCTTTTCTGTCTCCTATCTTCACAGGTGTCAGAGATTCCTTTCAATTTACCAAAGATTTATTAGTACTTATTGTTTGCAATCATGGTCAGTGTTGGCTAAACAAGATAGTTATTACCTAGACCATGCTTTCAAAGAACTTGCTATTTAATTGGGAGAGAGGGGTGAGAAGGAGAAGAAGACCTTCTTACCATGTGAGTGGGGGGTAGCCTATCTCAATTGGCTGTGTGGCCAGAACAGGCTGAATTTTTACAAATGGCCAGACTGGGACAATCTCTCTTTTTCTTGCTTCATCCAGAAGATGAAGGTCACACACAATTTATCCACAGAGTAGGTAGTATAAATTGAATTAAGTAGAATGGCCAAATTTTGGCCCCAATCTCCTGGTTCTCCACCTGAAAGGTAAGGGTAAGAGATGCTAGAAATATCTCTTCTTTCTTCCCTGTGAGCTATAAAGTTTTATGGGCAATATAACCAACACATACAAAAACAAAATTGTACTTCCCCATGCTGCTCCTAAATCCAGGCTTATATCTTGGAGCCAAGTTAAAGGAGAGGTTGGGGGAACAAGAAGAAGATGTGTTCCCTCTGTGTTCATGAAGTTCATGGTGCTTGAGCTATGGAAAAATTCTGTGTGATCTTTGTTATAGGCCAGAACTCTGAACTTGAAACAAAGTATTCTTTCAAGATGCTAAATCAGTGGAATTGATAGAGACAATAGTTATCTAATTTAGCATGGTTCAGTATGATTGATTTAATCCTACAAGGAGCTGTTATGGGCCAGAACTTGAAACAAGGTACTAAGTGGAATTGAGGAGACAATGGTTAAATCTAGTTTAGCACTGATTTAATCCTAAAACAAATAATGATTTCCTAGTGATATAATAATTGGTTTGTACTTAGTGTGGAGCTTATAAGGGAGGAGCATTCAGGGCCAGAAAAGGACAGGTGCACTGGAAGCTCTTGGAGGCTGAGACAGATTCATTCCATCGTCCACCTTTGTGGTGGCTGGAGGCTGAAGTACAAACCTTTGGATTCAGAGATATTTGGAGAGATTCAGAGGGCAGAGAAGGAGGCAGGAGCTCAAGCCCACAGAACCAAAGAGAGAGATAGGCTCAACAGAGAACGTTACATTTTAAAGGGAATATTACAATCTTCACCCTTTGTATGAAACAGGAAAGAGCATGCAGGAAAAAGAGAGACTGTCCTTATCTGGTCATGTTTAAATATGCAATCTGTTCTGGCCACACAGCCAATCAAAGGAGGCAACTCCCACCCACGTAGAACTAAGATATCTCCAAGTTAGGTGATCTGGGAACATCCATTTAAATTGGATTTGCTTCTAAAGGTAGTATTATTGTTCAATCTTTTCTGACTCTTTGTTTCCCCATTGACCCTATTGCTCATGGGGTTTTCTCGGCAAAGGTACTTTAGAGTTTTGCCATTTCCTTCTCCAGTGGATTAAGGCAAACAGAGATTAAGTGACCTTTCCAGGATTACACAGGTAGCAAGTGTTTTGAGACCAGATTTGAACTCAGATTTGAATTTCCTGATTTCTATTCACAGAGTCATTTCTGTTCAGAAGGTCTAGTACCTCTGGTGGGAGGACTAACTAAGCCCTTTTTAGGGCTGCTCACTCACCTTTGATATCCACTTATCATCTAATTCTCATCTGTGGCTCCAAGAAGCTATAGTATGCACATAAGCCACAGTAAAACCATCTTGGCAGATGGACCAAACCAGGTTTGGAGTCCCCAACAGATCTCATACCTGTTGGTGAGTTTTGTGAAGAGTTACCTTGGTAGAATTGATGCGGGAAAGATTCCAATCTTTGATTCCCAACCCCCCCTAGCTAATGTAAATTACCCTTTGACTCACAAATCCTGGTCCCTTTGAATTCCAATAGAAGATCCAGACCTGTCCCAGCCCCACCCGGATCTGAGCCAACTTTGGGGCTACACCCTAAAGCCCCTCGAGCTAAGTCTCTGACTTAGAAGGACCACACTGGGAACCCCTCTTTGCAGAGATTCCAAACATGGTCGCCATGTGAGGACCCTCTGTCTACTGGACCCTCTGTCCAGTGCCCTCCTTATCTCTACCTTCACCTATCTTCTACTTCTAAACTCAGTAATAAACCTCTTTTATTAATCTAGCTCTCTGGGCCAATAAATTGCTTTTATTGGGAATCCCCCACTACTGACCTCATATATGCCGATCCCTTGCAATCCAGGGTTGCAGGGAACTCATTTGACTCCCTATACCCCAAACCCCACTAACCTTAACTAAACCCTAATTTCATTTGGGTACCCCAAAAAAACCTCAAATATGGGTCACACCTCAACTTGGTTCCAAACCCAACAGAATGGGCACATGAAAAAATTTTTCCAAAATTTACAAAAGGTGAAAAAGTCTATGGTTGAAAGTTTGGTCAACCCACAAAGATCCTAGATCATCCATTGCATTCTGTATCATCCCCAGACATTTTGACTTTTGTCTTGTCATGATTTTTATAATTTGAAAGAAAGTAAAACTTTAAACCTTTTTCACAAATAATTTATAACAAGTCAATTAATCTATGATTCATTGATCCTCTTTAAAAGAAGACAAAAATTTGTTTTTATTGTAAGATTTCTATCATATCAATGTATCATAATTCATTTTACTATTCCCCCTAAAAGAACATTTTAAAATATTTTTAAAAATTTTCAAATACATAAGGGAAACCAAATGGCGGAAACACACACCTCCACCCTCCCCCCAATATTATCCACCCAAAAACCTTCACGCAAATTCATGAAATAAGCAAACACCTCAATCAATCTGAAATCGCCAGAAAGGTTTGCCTAGGGGCAAAAACAACCAACCAAAGGGGAAGGGAAGCTCCTTAAAGGCCAAAGGGCGGGAATTCTTGAAAAAATTAAAACCCCACTCTTTAAACAACCCTGCCTTACAAAGCAAAACTAAGAAAACCGAACAGAAAGGTATTAAAAAAACGAAAACCTAACACGGGGCTACCAAACCAAACTGGAGGCTGAAACAAACCCGCCCCCATCCCATTCAAACTTTGTAAAGTACAAACCACCCAGGGGCACAGCCTCAACCTCCCAACAAAGGGGCTCCGCCCAAAAAAACCCCCAACAGGACTGCCCAAAACGAAACACCATCCCAAAATCCATTCCTGCCAACTAAAACCCAAAACCCCAGGGCGGATTTAAACTGGAAAACCTCACTTCAATGCCCCTGGGGGAAAAAATTATCTCACACGGGGTTCCACACCCCCACCCCCTCACCCCAAAATTACCCAAGTGGGAAAACTTTTCCCAAACCACCCCAGCCCCCAACCCAAAACAACTACCATTTAACAACTCACCCTTCAGAAAGTTGAACCTCCCTCTGGAAAAATCCCACAAACTTTTAAAAAAGAAAAAAAATAAAAGAACAATTTAATTTCACCAGAAAAACACTTTTTAACCCCGAAAACAAAAACACTAAACATTTTTCCCAAACAAAACTCTCCCCAAAAAGAACTAAAAAACAAAAAAAACAAAAAAAAATAAAAAATATCTATCAAAATAAAAAAAAAACCTACTAAAAAAAAATGAAAAAAAAAAAACAACCAAAATGAAAACGAAAAAAACCCCAAAAGTAAAAAATTGGGAAAAAAAAAACTACTAAAAAAAAAAAATAGAAAAAAAAAAATTCCAAACAAAAACCAAACAAAAAAAACTAAAAAAAAAAAAAAAAAACCCTAAAAAAAAAAACCTAAAAATCAAAAAAAAAAAAAAGAACAACCAGAAACGAAAAATCAACAAAAACCAAAAAAAAGAAAATTGAAAAAATAAATACCAAAAAACAAGACCGAAAAAAAATCAAGAAAAAAAAAAACATTAAACTACCCAAAAAAATCAAAAAAAAAATAAAACAACAAAATAAAAAAACCCAAAAAATAAAAAACAAAAAAAAAATTGGAAAAAATCCATAACACCTTAAAAAACCCCAAAATCCAAAAAAACAAACTTAAAATTTTCAAAAAAAAAACAACATCCAGAAAAAAATTTCAACCAAAAAAATCAACCAAAAAATCTGGGCCCCCCAACATTAAAAAACCCTAATTTAAAAAAAAAACAAAACCAAAAAAACACCCAACTCAAAACATTTTCCATGAAAAATGAACATTTAAAAGAAAAACCCATCTTTTTAAAAAAAAAACAAAACAAAAAAAGACTAACAAAACCCAAAACAAGAAAAAATAAAAACCAAAAACTTTTTTTTTGAAATATAAAAAAAAAATATGATTTTAAAAATAAAAAGAAAAAAGAAAAACCAGTAAAAGAAAAATAAAAAACATTAGAAAAAAACCATAAGAAACAAGAAAACAAAAATCTTCCTCAAATTGCTCAAAAAAAAAAACACATTTTTTTATAAAATCTTCTCCCTCATTAAAAAAAAAAAAGAAAAAAAAAAATAAAAGAAAAATAAAAAAAAAAAAAAAAAGAAACTAAAAAAACAAAAAGTAAAACCAAAAAATTTATACTAAAAGAAAGAAAAAAAAAAAAAACATAATCTGGGAATTAGGATGGCAAAAATACAAATTAATTCTTAACCAAATGGGAAATGGAAACCCCCAAAAAGGGAAAATAAAACACAAAATCAAACCCTAAATATTTTTTACAAAAAACACCCAAAAAACAGACTTTCAAAAAAAAAGGCTAAAATCTATACTTCAGGTTAAAAACCATCCACTCCAATCAATAAAACAAAAATTATCTAATTAAAAGAGAAAGGAAGGAAACATTCTTGCTAAAAGGTACTATAGACAAGAAGCAAATCAATAAACATATATGCACCAAGTGGTATAGCATCTAACTTCCTGGAGAAGAAAGATTCGGAAGAAATAGACAGTAAAACTAATAGTGGAGACCTCAATCTTGCCTCTCAGATTTAATAAACAAATCACAAAACAAATAAGAAAGAAATTAAAAAGTAAATAGAATATTAGAAAAACAGGTATATTAATTGAATTCCCAACCCTTTTTTATGCCACCTGCATTTTATTTCCTTCAAGCTAATTGCAATATTTCAAGTCATTCTTTTTCACAGCAAAATCTTTTGTCAAATATACTTTTTGGTATCTAATTTATATTTTAATATATTTAACATCTACTGGTTCCGCCATCTAGGGGGGTAGGGGGTAAAGGTGAAAAATTGAACAAGAGGTTTGGCAATTTTAATGTTAAAATTACCCCATAATATATCCTGTAAATAAAAGGCTATTAAATTAAAAAAAAAAAAGCTAGGTATGATAGATCTCTGGGAAAACGAATGGGATAGAAAAATATACTTTCTTCTCAGCAGCAGGCCTCCCAAAAATTGGAACTAAAACCCAAAAAAATTGAAACTTTTTTTCAGTAAATGTAAAAAAAATTAAAAATTTGTAAATAAATCAAAAAGTAATTGGAAAAAATAATCTCATCTTAAAGAATGATTTGGGAAACAGCAAATTATAACACAATTAATAATTCACCAAGATAAACAATGGTGAACACAAAAAATTTGTGGGATGCAGCCAAAGGTAATAAGAAACTTTATATCCTTAGAGGCTTATTTAACAAAATAAAAGAAAGGTCAATAATTGGGCTTGCAACAAAAACAGAAAAAGACCAAATTAAAAAACCCCCAATCAATTACTAAACGAAATTTAAAATTAAAAGGAGAAATTAATAATATTGAAACTAAAAAAAACATTGAACTTAAATAAAACAAGGTGGTTTTATGAAAAAACCAATAAAATTATAAACCTTTGGTAAATTGATTAGAAAAAAGGAGGAGAAAAATGAAATTATAGTCAAAAATGAAAAAGAACTTTCCACCAATGAAAATTAGAGAAATAATAAAATTATTTTTCCAACTTTACAAAAATTTGATAACCTAAGTGAAATGGTACTACCCCAAAAATATGACTTCCCAGACTAACAGAGGAAAAGAAATTGCTTTAGTCCCATTTCAGAAAAAAAACAGGCAATTAAACAACCCCTAAAAAAAACCCCAGGACCAGATGGATTTACATAATTTAAAAATTTAAAAAAAATTAAATTTCTATATAAAATTTAAAAAAGGGAATGAAAAATTCCTCCAAATTCCCATGACAAGAAGATTATACCTAACGGGGGTTTTGAAAACAAAGAAAAAAAATAAAACCAATCTCCTAATAAATTGAGAAAAATTTAAAAAAATATTAAAAAAAGATAAGAAAAATCTCCCCAATAATTCACCATATCAGTAGGTTATACCCAGGAATGCAAACTTTCAATATTAGGGAAAACACACATAATTGGCCATTTAATAAAAATAACAAAACCATAGATTTAAAGAGCAGAAAAAAAGCATTTAAAAAATCCCTTTCCATTTATTAAAAACCTTGAGATATAGGAATAAAATGGATTTTCCTAAAATTTACAAATCTATTTAAAACCACATAAGCATCAGTAAGGAAAATCAACCATTCCCAAAAGTCAGGAGTAGAAACAATTATATCACCATTATTATTTAAATTTTTAGAAATCTAGCTAGGAATAAAATGAGAAAAATTAAAAAAAAAATTTGCAATAAGAAAAAATTTATTTTGTGATATATGATGCTATTAAAAACCCCAAATTCTTTAAAAAAATTTTAAAATTCCACTTTTCAAAGTTTCTGTTTTAAAAAACCCCTAATATGCATTTTTAACAAAAAATCCAAAGAGAACAAAAAGAAAATTTTAAAAAGTAAATATAGTATAAAATATTTAGGAATCTTCTCCAAGGAAAATAAAACTTTTGAAAAAACCAAAACACTTTCCCACAAATTAATCTGTTAACATGGAAAAATTTTTCTTGTTGGTAAGAAAAATATAATAAAGATCCAAATACAAAAATATTCTCAAATTCACCTTTAAAAAATTTTGTTCCAAATTTTTCCCTCCCCTTTACCCTTTCCTTCAAATATTAACTTTCAATTTTTAAAAATTTTTTTCATATTCATCATATTCACAAAAAAATCAATGAAGGGCATAAGAAAAAAATTTGCAAAAGGTGAAAAACTTTTTGATAAACTTCTTTTATATTGGGATGAGAGGCCTTTATCAAAATTATTGGTTACTTTTTGAAAAGAGCCAAATCTATCACCGTTGATTATCACATAATCTTGTTGCTATGTAGAATGTTCTCTTGGTTCTGCTCACTTCACTTAGCATAAGTTCATTCTATACAAGGCCCTATTCTCTTTCTATATTATTTCACTCAGAAAACTCATCAACTCCAATGGATTCAGTTATTACATGTTATAAAAGATGCTCCTCAGATCTATCTATCCAGCTCTCACTTCTCTCCTTACCTCCATTTTCACATTCCAAACTACCTATTAAGTCTTTCTAAGCTTTTCTGAAATCAGCTTGCTCCTTATTTCTTATTCCATTACATTCATATACCACAACTTAATCAGCCATTCTCCAACTGATGGGCTTCCATTCAGATTCCAGTTTCTTGACACTACAAACTGGCTGCCACAAACATTTTTGCACATGTGGATCCTTTTCCCTTTTTTATGATCTCTTTGGGACCCAAACCCAGTAGAGAGACTATTGAATCAAAGGATATGGACAGTTTTATAGCCTTTTGGAAATAGTGCTAAATTGCTCTATTGGAGGACTTTTAGATTGCTTCTGGTTTGTTTGGTTTGCAATTGCATATAATGATGCTTAAAAATCTTTAACTTACTATTAAAATTTTTTTCAGGTATATTCCCAACATTATAATTAATGGGTCAAAGGGCATGATTATTTTTGTAATTTTTGTTGCATACTGCTAGGTTGTTCTCCAAGAAGATTCTGCAAGATTTTAAAGTTTGCTAACAATGGATTGCTTCTTTATGATTCTGACAGCATTTCATTTTATTGCTTTTAAGTATTTTTGCCAATTTGATTGACTATGAGGGGGTATCTCAGAGTTATTTTAATTTTCCTGTCCTTGGGGATGAGAGCAGTTAGTTATTTTTCAAGTAATCATTGATAATTTGTATTTCTTTACTTGGAAATTGTCCATATCTTTTGTTCCTTATGAACTTCATGTTATTTCTTTTTTAATTACAACCTATGAAGAATTATAATTCAATTAGTTTTCCATTATAGTGCAATAATAGGGCTAGTGGGTCGATTTGGGAGCCTCCAGTAAAGATGCTCCATCTTTCAGTGCAAATGCTTACATGACCATATGCCCAGCTTGATCTCAAGCATTAGAAAATACAAAGAAAGGCAAAAATGTCTCCTGCTTTTAAGAAACTCATGATCCTCCACAAATCAGGGGCAATAACATGCAAATAATTATGTACAAACAAGATGAAGACAAAGTGGAGATAATCAATAGAGGGACGCTATTAGCATTAAAGGGGATCCAGAAAGACCCTGTGGGATGTAGGATTTTAACTGAGACTTGGAGGAAGTCAAAGAAACCAGGAGGAGGCAAGGAGATAGAGAATTTTAAGCACAAAGGAATTGGAAGATTGAGACTTGTACGAGGAACATCAAGGAACCCAGTGTCATGGATCTTATGAGTACGTGGTTAGGACTAAAGTATAAGAAGAGACTGAAAAAGTGCGTGTGGGGGCAGGTTAGGAAGGTCTTTAAGTGTAAGAGGATTTTATGTTTGATCTTGAAGGTAACAGTGAGTGACTGGAGGTTATTGTCTAGTGTGATGACCCCGTTAGCAACTTGGATACTTTAAAATCAGCCAGAGTCAGGATAAGCAAAAGTCCTTGATTTTTATACTTATCGAAGGGAGAGGAGAGCTCATGGACACAGGAATCTCCTCTTTCTTCTCTCCTCTGAGCCACCTCCCTCATCCTACTCCACCCTCTAACTCCTGCCTCAATCTCTCTAAACAGCCAACAGATCAAAACCTGCACAGAGTCGTGGGCAGGGCCATTCTTTCTCCAAGCATATGCTCATAGAGTACTATCCAACTGGTAATTAGCCTTAGTGCTCGGACCTCAGTGCATCAACTCAGTTTCAGCCCATTACAGTGTAGGGGAGAGATATGGCCAGACCGTAATCTAGGACGATCATTTTGACAGCAGAGTGGAGAAAGATCAGGAGTGTGAATTGATTTGAGTCAGAAGATCCATCATCAGTCTAGTGCAGTGGTCCATGTGGAAAGTGATGAGGGCCTGCACCAGAGTGATGGTACTGTCAGAGGAGAGATGGGGACATACATAAATGAGAGTTGTCATGGAGGTAGAATTGATGAGACTTTGCAATAAATTGGATATAAGAGATGAGAATGGCTGAAGAGTTGATGATGACATCTAAGCTGCAAGCCTGAATTGACTGAAAAATTGGTGATGCCCTGGATAGTACTTGTTCAAAATAGGGGAGGGTTTTAAAGGAAAGACAATTAATCCTTTTGGACATGTTGAGTCCGTTCACAGCAGAAATGGGACCAGATTTTGTCTCTCTGCTCATAGGATCATGCTGTTATCGTCAGATCATAGCTCTAGAACTAAAATTCTAGTTCTAGAGTAAATAAATAGAGGCCAATTAGTCCAGCACCCCATTTTACAGGAAAATGAGGCACATAGAAAATGACTCAAAGATGTTTATAGGACCTCTAGTTCAAAATGTGCAATAGGTAGTTTGGAATGTGAAAATGGAGGTAAGGAGAGAAGTGAGAGCTGGATAGATAGATCTGAGGAGCATCTTTTATAACATGTAATAACTGAATCCATTGGAGTTGATGAGTTTTCTGAGTGAAATAATATAGAAAGAGAATAGGGCCTTGTATAGAATCTTGGGGGACACCCATGTAACCATGGTGATACCTGGATGAAGATCCAGGATAAAATGTGATAAGGAATAGTCAGATGGGTGGGAAAACCAGGAGAGAGAATAGAACATCGGGGAGAAGAGAGTGATTGATAGTGTCAAAGGCTACAGAGAGGTCAAGAAGGAGGATGACTAAGAAAAGGCTATTAGAATTGGTTCTTAAGAGATCATTGGGACCTTTGGAGAAAACAGTTTTGGTTGGATGATGAGATCTAAAGGAGATTGAGAGAATTTAGACAAGAGTGATGGGAGTAGAAATGGCTTTCTAGGAGTTGATACAAAAGGAGGAAAGTTAAAAAATCATAGCTAACAGTGATGGTCCAATCAAATGATATGCTTTTTTTTTTTTTTTTTTTTTTAAAGAATAAAGGAGACAGGGTAGCTAGGTGATGCAGTGGATAGAGCACCAGCCCTGAAGTCCGAAGGACCTGAGTTCAAATCTGCTCTCAGACACTTAACACTTCCTAGCTGTGTGACTCTGGGAAAGTCCCTTAACCCCAACTGCCTCAGCAAGAAAAAAAAAAGAATAAAGGAGGTTTGGGTATATTTGTAGATAGAAGGGAAGAAGCCTGTAGACAAAGCGATCAATTAGGGAGAGTGTGGATGATATTAGAAACAATCTGCTAGAGAAGATAGGATGGAATGTGATGAGGTGTGCATACATAGGAATTTGCTTTGGATACTGCTTGAGACAAATACATGATACCAATGGGGGATTTCTAGAATTAGAAGGAAAATATTTTTTACTTGTTTCTTTAATACCAGTTCTTCATTTCTGAAGCCATTTGACCTAGCAGAGAGACTTGTGGAAGAAGTCTGGCATTTCTCTCAAACATAACTGTTTATTTGCCTATCAGCCCAGATCAGGAAAGACCAGAAGGAGAGATTCTCTCATTTGTTTGTTTCCTGCCCTAGAATTTAGACCCTCCTCACTCTGGGTAAATATGTCTCTCACAGGCTTCAGTCAAGTCTCTGTCTTTTATGATACATCTGGGGAATTTTGACTTTTTCCCTCCCTGTAAATGTCACTACTCAGCTTTCTTTAAGTAGACTTTCAATATGATTTGCTTTGAGTTAATGTGCAGGTATTTTAGGCATCTGGCTTTTCAAGTGCTTTAGGTCCCAAGGGTGGAGTAAAAGTTAAATTTGGCACATGACCAGTATTTTTCTGATTAAGAGGGCTGATGCTTTAGAGGAAGTAGCAGCTGGCAGTAGCACCTTTATATACAGTGCTTTAGGGCTTATGAAATGCTTTCATATTCATTAGTTCTTTTGAACCTCCCAACCTCCTTTGTGAGGGAAGGAATTTTGCCTTAACTACAGATGAAGAAACAGAAACCCCAAAGTAATAACCTGTGCAATGTGGTTCAGTTAAGTTGGAGACCTTGGATTCAAATCTTTGTGCCTCAGTTTCCTTATCTGTAAAATGAGGAGGTTGTACTAGATGGCCTCCTAGTTCCCTTACAGCTCTAGACTTATGATCTGATGAGTCAAGAGACTTGGGTTCTAGTCCCAGTTGTTTCTGTGAATCCATTCACCCAACCTTATCTCAGTGATTCCTTTGACATATTCCATGTTTTGGCAGAGTTGGACTGCACTACTCCTTGCTTTCTTTGCCTTTGCTTCTTTAAATCCTTTGTCCTTGGAATGGACCCCCTCCCTTATTTCCAGCTGTTGAGGTCCTTCTTTTCCTGTAGATAGTAGCTCCTCCAGGGAGCCATTCTTGATTCTCTGCAGGGCAAGTGAAGTGGGCACTTGCTTCCCACATGTCTCCTACTGCCTGGCCTGGGCCTGTCCTTTGTACTTATTTCCTTTTACTTTGTGTTTAGATCATCTTTACATTCCATTATGTCAATCATCCATCTGGCCATGTGCTTGCCCCTCTCATCACCCGACCCTCCTCTAAGTTTCTAAGTCAAAATACCCCAGATGTGTCATGAAAGGCAGAGACTTGGCTGAAGTCTGGGAGAGACATGTTTACCCAGAGTGAGGAGGGTCTGAATTCTAGGGCAGGAGAGAATGAGACAACAAATAAGAGAATTTCTCCTTCTGGTCTTTCCTGATCTGGGCTGATCTGAGCTGATAGGCAAATAAACATTTATGTTTTTTTTTTTTGTTTGTTTTGTTTTTTTTTTTATTTAATAGCCTTTTATTTACAGGATATATACATGGGTAACTTTACAGCATTAACAATTGCCAAACCTCTTGTTCCAATTATAAACATTTATGTTTGAGAGAAATGCCAGGCTTCTTCCACAAGTCTCTGCTAGGCCAAATGGTTTCAGAGATGAAGAAATGGTAATAAGGGAACAAGGAAAAATGGATAGATACTGGACCTGTGATTTCATGGGCAGTAGGAACCTCAAAGTGAGGAAAGTCTCATTATCAGTACAGACTGGTACCTGACCATATATGATATTCCATTTTCTGGCTCCAATTCCTTTGTACAGATTGTCCCCCAAGCCAGAATACTCTTCTTCCTCACTTCTGCCTCTTGATTTTTCCAGCTTTCTTCAAGGCTCAGGTCAAGTATTGTGTCTTTCAAGATGTTTTTCATGAACCCTCTAATTCCTAGTACATTCTTCCTATCCCTCCTACCCTTCTATCACTAAGAGAAAGTGGTATTTTTAAAAATCTCTTGACAGGGATTTTATAATTTATCTATTTACGGGCTTATTGCATGCTTGACTCTACTTCTCCTTTCATCCTTCCCCCTTTAGAAGGTAAGCTTCTCCAGGCTAGGGGCTGTTTTCATTTTTGTTTTATATCACCAACACATTGCATAATGATAGATGCTAAATACATGCTTTGAATTGATTTCTTATTAGTTTTCTGAGCCAGTTTAGAAATATAAATATATACACACGGAAAGGTGATGTGGATAGTATCCATTAGTGAGATGGATACATTCAGAATTATGATTCAGCTTCTGACCTATTATGGGGACATCCTTTGTGAGCCCCAACCATTTCCCTAAGTAACATTTAAGTTGTTAATTTGCCACAGGGAAGGGACTTTCCCCAATGGGAACTCCCTATACTGCTGAAATCACAGATCTGAAACTACAGCAAAAAGGATACACACACACACACACACACACACACACACACACACACACAGAATATAAATGTGGTCAGATGACACTTTTTTTTTTCTCTGCCAAAGGAAGTTCTTGAGAAATCTGGTATTCAAACTGCAGCCTCCGAACTTGGGCTTTGTATCAATGTCCTCTGAGAATGGCTGGCTTTCTCAGAATGCTGACACACTTAAGCATCACTCTTAGGGGATCACTCAGACTTTAACTGATGAAGGAAACTCATCAGCTTTTTCAATATCTGCTGCCCACTTGAGTCCATTGAGAAGTTGAGAGGAATCATTCAAACTCCAAAAGCAGAGGATTATATAGATACACATTTAGCTAAAGTCTATATAAATATGTAAATTATATATATGCTAAGTCATTATGATTTAGAGCAGAGCTAGTGGCTACAGAGAAAAGGGTAATAAAATAAAGGAAAAAATAAGAACTGGGAAGGCAAGAGGAGGACCAGGAGGTCTGTGCTTGAAGGGCTGCCCTAGGAGTATTGGGGACCTGGCCCTAAGACATACTAGGTATCCCTTCTTTTAGCTTTCTTTTAACATGGGTATCTAGGTAAGATCAAACAAGGCTGTTGAGTGTTCTTTGTTCTTGTAGAGGACCCTGCCATCAGGAAGATGATAGGGGCCTTGCTCTAAGACATAACAACTATCCCTCCTTTTAGCTTTCTCTTAACATGAGTATCTAGATAAGCTCAAATAAAGTTGTTTTTCCTTTGTTCTTGCAGAGGAACCTTCCATCAGGAAGGTGACGCAATGACATGCAAGTAAATTGGATTGAAGTGAGGGGGAGACTGTGCCTCTATTTCCCCTCCAGAATCATCTGGGTCCAGTGGCAAGATATAGATCCAGATAATACACAGTGCCTGGCATATAGTGGGCACTATATACATGCTACCTATTATTATATAATACTTATATAATTATATACTTAATTTATGTAACATACATTACATATAATATTTTAATATATAATTATATGAGAACAACAATAATAATATCAGTGTGGTGTAGGGGCTGCCCTCTGATAGACCTAGATTCAGTTCTGGTGGCTGGGACCCTGGCTCTGTGGTTGTGGAGAAAAAGATTTTAACTTTTCAATGCTCTAGACAACTCTCTCAATCAGAGTTATTAGAGGAGGTTCCCTCACCTGAGAGTTCCCTATACTAATGAAAAAGTCGCAAGAACAGTCTTTATTCTTTTCATCAAGATGAAATCAGGTTAGGATGAAGAATGAGGGAAGCCAGGAAAAGGAAGGAGAGAGATGGCATTCCAGTGCAGCCTTAGGTTATTGTGCAGAAGAGTAAATGAAGAGGACCTGGGTTTGAGAACTAGCTCCAGGACTTACTATCTATCTAAAGGATATTAGACAAATATTTCTGAACTTAATTTCCTCATCTGTAAAATGGGAATACTCAAGAGTGGAATACTCAAGAGAGAGCCACAACATAACAGATGGAGGGACAGTCTAGGAGTCAGAGAGTTTGGGTCTCCTTCTCTGACTCAGTGATTGGATCACTTTGGACAAGTCACCTCACCTCTCAGGACAACCCTCTAAATCTTTGAGTGGTCATACAGTTTCCTATTGGCATTGATGGAGGGATTCCCTTTGAGAGCCCTAATAATGAAATCAGTTTTTGTTTCTTTCCTGGCTGAGGCAATTGAGGTTAAATGACTTGCCCAGGTCATACATCTGAGAAATATTAAGTGTCTGAGAAAAAATTTGAACTCAGGTCCTCCTGATTTCAGGGCTGGTGATGTATCCACTGCGCCATCCAGCTGCCCCCAAACTTAGTTTTACATCAAAAAAGTGGACAAAGTTTACATTTAGAGTTATTGTGAAAAAAGCTTTGTGATAAAATCAGAGCTATTTTAATTGTAGAGGGGAAGGCAAGGGCTTCTCCTCCCTTCTTGATCTGTGGCTGGAGAGCAAACCCTGGACCTTAAGAGCCATAATTGTCCAGCAGATCTAAGAATTTAGAATTGAAGAAGGCTTTCGAAATCATTTATTCTGACTTTGGTTATTTTATAGAGAATGCCTGCTGCTTTTCCCAGGACTGAACATGCCTTCTGCATGAATACACTCACCTTAGCTCAGGCTCAAAGCATTTCCTGAGCGTCTAAGTCATTAGTGAGCTCTTTCCTCCAATGCTGGCTTTCCTTATCTTGGGGCAGGCCATATCCAGCAAGCACAATGTGTAGGTTCTTTGAGGGATATTTTGTTTTTTTGTTTTTTAAATCAGATTTACAATAGTAGGGACTTAATAAAGCTTATTGCATCAAAGAAAATGGTACCCAGAGAAGAGTTAAGGCCACTTTGGCAGTAAGAGGCAGAATGAAAATTTAAATCTTAAATCCTCTGTCTTCAATTCTGAAAATCTCCCCTTTATTTTCATAAGGCTCGTAGGGATTAATCTTATGTGATGAACTTTACAATAATAGCTTTTTTCTGAACTATTTTGGAATTCTCATTTATAAAACACTTTCTTTACTACAACCTGGTGATGTAGACAATGCATTTTTTTTTTATTCATTCTCATTTTGCCAATGAGAAAACAGGCTCAGAAAGGAAGAATAACTTGCTCAAAGTTACAAAACTAGTAAGCCTTCAAGTCCAGCCTTCTTTCCATTACATCATACTCCAGTGGGGTCTGGCCCAGCAGCTGGACATTTCGAAAATTCTTGCTATTTTTGCTTCCTCAGCTCTTTGGGCTCTTCCCCATGTTTAAATACACCGACGGTGACCAACCCAGTTTCAGAACCATATTTGTTCTTGACAAAGATGCCATAGCGCCCGCTGTCTTCGCTGCAGACTTTCTCGATGGTGATGGTGACTACAGTCCCCTTTACTTCCATCCGATAGCGGTCATGGAAGGCCACAGGTTGGTCGTTTTTCAGCCAGGTGATTTCTGGGAATGGGTCTCCTGAGATGATGCATGTCAAGCACAGGGTCTGTTTTGAGAGAGAGCCTTGTGTCAGCCCTGGACCTGTCCAGTTCCATGAGGGAGAATTACAGCCTGATTCCTAGGTGAGCAGTAAGGGCGAGGGTCTACTTCTGTAGGGGGGCCACATAGTAGGAAGGGATGAAAGTGGTGGGGGAGGCGAATGGAAAGTGTGAGACTTGGAGTCAGGAGACTTGTGGTCCTTTTCAACTGGGCCATTTTATGTTCTATGGTCCCTTTTACTTCTAAGGTCCCTCCCAACTGTGATATTCCATAGTCTATGATTCCTTCTAGTTCTAACATCCTAGGTCATATTCCAAGACCCCTATTAGTTATAATATTTTCTATGCTACTAGTTCCTTCTAGTTTTGGCAGTCTATACTCAAAGATCCCTCCTTGTTCTGCTCCTCTATTATCTGAGGTCCCTCCTGGCTGTGACATTTGTTGTCCATGCTCCCCTTCTACCTCTAACCCTCTAAGTTCTCATGCCCTTGAGCTCTAACATTCTGTAGATTTTTTCTGCTTGGACACTCTATGACTTTATAAGCTCTCAAGTGGATTTGTAGTATGTATTTGGAATTGACCGAATTCTTACCTTATCCTCCATGATGGTGGCGACATCTGGCAGACCTTTTACAACTTTAGCACGATCTAGAAAGAAATAAATGGAATAAAAGTAAAATCCTGGCTCATCTAGATTTTCCCTAGAAGATTTATTACATAGAAATGAATTTTCCAGACAACGGATGTTCACTCCTTTAAGTGTTAAAACTCTTAAAAAACTAACAAACATAAATCAAATTTTATTCATCACCAAACCTTCACAGAACAGTTAAAGGAAATAATGGAAATGGACTGTTTGTGTGCCAAGATTGAAGGATGCTCTCCTAGATTCCACCAGACAATCATCCAATTGGCGAAGATAAATGAAAAAAAAAAAAACTTAATGAGGTACAACTGTGACAAAATAGTCACATAGAACAGAACTGGTCCAGTTGAATGTATTTTTTTTTTATGGTGGCACAGGGTCATTGATGTACAATAATTTATAAGAAGTGTATGATGTAGGAGGAAGAGCACTAGGCTTGGTGGCAGAGCAGATCTGCTGGATGTGCTGGATGTGGCTTTAAACCATATCCCATAATTCTCTGGATCTCAGATTTTTCATCTGCAAATTAGGGATATAGAGTTGTTGAAAGCAAAAATAACCTGGTATATGAGACAGGGGTCTACTGGTGGTACCATGGTGCAGAGCACTGGGCTTAGAGATATTAAGACCTGAGTACAAATCTGACTTCAGATACTTACCAGCTGTGTGATCCTGGACAAGTCACTTAACCCTGTTTGCCTCCTATGTCAAATTAACTAGAGAAGGAAATAGTAAAGCACTCCAGTATCTTTGTTAAGAAAACCCCAAATGGGGTCACAAAAAGTGAAATATGACTGAAATAACTAAGCAACAAAATGTGACAGTACTTGGCAGTTAGCTGTATAGTGCCACAGAAATGTTCAGTAGATATCAGGGTCATAGATTTAGAATTGGAATGGACTCCAGAGGCCATCTGTCCAATCTCCTGTAGTTTAGAGATGAGAGGCTTTAGGTTTAGGGTGACAGGGATAGTGAAGGAGGAGCCAGATCTCTGGCCAACATGCACTGATGGCCTTGGGTTTTCCCCCAGAGTATGGGGCTCTTTGTCTATTGTCTAAATGACTCCAACCTGCTGAGCTTTCTGAGTTCTTGTTTCTGCTTCTTAGAGCCTCTCTGCATCCTTCCTCTCTGACACTCTCAGTTTTCACTTCTCTCTCTTGCCACGTACTTTTGCGATAATCATTGATTTTTTTTTAACTTGCTACTTCTAATTTGTTGCAATCTGGGAAAGCAGATAACTGAATTTGTTTAAATGGTACATAAAATAAAAATAAATAAGCTCTGGTTGGGGGATTGGGGAACTTTTCTGTGAGTAGAAGTCATGGGTTTTGTATTAGCTATTTGAGGTATCCAGAGACTGCTAGGTGTTTGGCAGATGGAGCGCTGGACCTCCAGTCAGGAAGACCTCAATTCATATCCAACCTCACACACTAAACTGGCTGTATGACCTACTCAGCTTCTGCCTTGTCACTTTCCTCAGTTGTAAAATGGGAATAATAAGAGCACTTGCTTAGCACAATGTTTGGAATTGGAAGTGCCTAAAAAGTATTTCTTCCCTTTATTTATTTTGGTTTCCTTCCAGATTCTCAGTTATAGTATGATTAATTGAGATTTGAGGATATTTGAGGTAATAATGATCAAATGAGGTAATAAAGCCTGGCACCAAGTAGGTGTTTAATAAATATTCTCTTCCCTTCCCTTCTTTTCCTTCCCTTCCTTTTTCTTCCTTTTCCCTAATCAAGTAAATGAGGTTGCCATATTGATTTTTTTCTGGGGCCACTTGGGTATCTAAATAGAACTAATTTTGGTCAAACCCTAGTTCCTGGACTCTGATTCAAACTTCCCCCCACAAAATCCCACTAAGACCCATGACTCCTGATTCCTTCTCTTTCTTCTATCCATTGGTCTGCCCTCTCTGTTCCCCTGGCACAGCTTAATTAATCCTCTTCCTCATCTCTCTTCTGTGGAATGATGGTGCACTACCAGTTCAGTGGAAGGATAAGAAATGCTAGGCAAGATGACTTGGCTAATCCTGGGACTTTTTCTCTTGGGATAGTTTACTTCTACCATGAAAATGGAAAGAGATGTAGACATCAATGGACTTACTCTTCTCTATGATTGCAGCTTGCCTGAAAAACAGAAATGGGAAAAAAAGGGATGAGTTTTCAGTTGTTCTGTAATCATATCTAACAGCCCTAACAATGACAGTGACAATAAAAGCTCAGTTATCTAGACTCCTTTGCAGTTTCTAGAGCATGTTTGATAACTGCCTCCCAGTTTGCAATGGGAACAAATATCGCTGCTTCCAGATCTTCAGTGGCTCCCTGCTACCAAATGAATAAAGTTCACAACCCTCATCATGAGAGGAAACATGGTATAATGATGGATCACTGTATGTGGAATCAGGAAGCATTGGGTTCAAATTCTATATCAGATATTTAGTAGTAAACCACTTCAGGTCTCAGTTTCCCTCATCTGTAAGATGAGAGAGTTGGACATGATGACAACTAAGGTTCTTTCTAGTTCTAAGGCATCTTGTGATAAAGCCTTTTCTTATATCACTCCTCTCCACATACTTGATGCTCCAACTAAACCAGGAAATAATCTTTTCCTCCCCTCCCCACAGATGCCTTGTATTCTCCCACCTCCAGGTTTTTGCTCCAGCTGCTCAGATGCCAGAATGCTTTCTATACCCTCTTTGCTTATTGAATTCCTTCCAAATCCTTTAAATCCCAGGTCAAATGGAACCTCTCCCAGGAGGTCTTCTCTGACTCCACTGGTTGGCAAAGTGCCTTCCCTGTGACCTTCATAGGGAACTTTCTTTTGTACTTTTTAATATTTTCTTACATAATGTTTGTATCATGGTTGCCTTTGTGTCTTATCTCTCTACTAGTCTGTGAGTTTCATGAGGATGGGTATCCCATATTATCTAAACATTGTGTTTCCCTACTCCCAAGTCCCTCAATCTCAAGAGCATTGAATATGGCACACAGTAGGTGTTTTATAAATGTTTGCTGAATAACGAGAAAAATCAATGAATGAAATGTCAGTGGAAACTTACTTCAGTTTCTGATGTTCAGCCAGTGCATCATCAAAAGCTGTAGAAAGAGAGGTGGGTGAGACAGTGAATGCCTTATTTAATGTAATCACCCAATTCTGGGTCTTCAATGAGAACATTTAAATGTTAATTAATGTAAGATGATAATAAAGCTGACTTTGTATAGTTCATTTTAAAATTGACAAGAGGGGTGAAAAACCTATTGAACTTAAGGATAGCTGGTTGTCCAAAATATGATTTTAAGTTCAACTTTAAATTTAATTTAAATATCACTAAACATAACAAATTTAAAAGCTATTTAAAAGGGGGACAAATCTTTTGATTATGTCACCAAACATTCTTAAAGGATAATGAAAGTTACAAAAAAATTGTGGACCTTTTAATATTTCATCTTTTTAAATTGCTTTACTTTTTAATGTACTGAGTCATTAAAAAGTGAGGTACAGTAAATACACTAGAAGTTCTGAGTTCTAATCTTGCCTTAGGCACTTACTAGCCTCAGTTTCCTCATCTGTAAAATGAGAATCATAATAGCACTGACCTCCAATGGTGGCTGGAGGATCAAATGAGATACTATTTGTAAAGTGTTTTTGCAAAACTCCAAGAGCTCTGTACAGTTGGCTCTAATCTCACCAGACCCTTGGCTTTTTTGGGTTGGGTTTTCCCTATGTTTTATTTTATTTTATTTGGTGAGGCAGTTGGGGTTAAGTGGCCAGAGTCATATAGATAGTGTTAGGTGTCTGAGGTCACGTTTGAACTCTGGTCCTCCTGACTTCAGGGCCGGTGCTCTCCAGTGGGCCATCTAAATGTCCCTTCCTTTTATCTTAAAGGGATGACCTGGGCAGGAGAATACAATGATGAGCCCGGTAATGCCAAAGGAAATAACACCAAAGGATTTCCAAATCCAATGTTCTATACTCATGGCTTTAGAGGATTAATGGTGGATGAGAAAGCATGAGGCCCCTCTTGGTGGAGAGGTGGTGGACTACAGGTGTGGAATGAAGCATGCCTTGCTGGCCATTTAGCTGTATCTCTTTGTTACAAAAGAAGTTTGTTTGGGAGAGGGAGTGAGGAGGGTCATCGGGTAGCACTCATGTAAAAAACCACAAAACACTAAATGAGCCAGGTGGGAGGAAGTGCAAGGGAGAAAATGGGGCCCCGAGAAGCCCAGGAGCTTTTCTGAGCGTGTTTGGACAGACAGACAGGGAAGTCCTGCTCACCTTGGCCTGACAAGTCCGCTGTGAGTTTACGGATGTCCTTCCCATATAAGATTTCGAGGGTGTATTTCCCCTTATCAGAGTCTTTGGGGTCAAGAATGTGGAGCCAGATTTCATCCAAAGTACTTCCGGCCTTCACCCGGTCACCACTTTCCAGTCTCTTTTCTCTGAAGATGAAAGTTACCAAATGGTTAATAGGATCTGGGTGATTGGGGACGGCAGGGCTGTCTCAGGATGGACCCGAGAAGAATATCTCCTCCATTCTACCTTCATTTCTGCCCTAACAATGAGAGATAGATTTTCAGGTTGTCTGGCCCCCTTGCTCCCTGTATCTATAGAGAGAGGGTGCTGCTGCTGGTGGGAAACAGTGCACTCAATGTGGAGTCAGAAAGGCGAACCAAGGAAAAAGTTCTCCTGCCTTTCTCTTTCCTCTCCATTTTGCCCCTTTCATAGTCTTCACCAGGGAATTTAAGCTAGAGGGGATATACCCATTTTATAGAGGAAAAAAACTGAGGTCTCAAGATGTGAAGTAACTTGTCAATATAACATAAGTGGCTGAGCTGAGATTTGATCCTAGATCTACTAACTCCAAATACTTTAAGATCCTTTTCTTTCAATTGTCATTCTTTCCCCTTTTTTTCATCCTCCTGTGGCCACCACCTGATAATTCTTTTTGGTGATACAGACCCAATTCCATCCTTTGAGAAGACTGTGGTAAAATGGGAAATGGAGACGTCTAGAATAAGTCACAGCTGGGCAGCCTTGGTCTAGAGAAGCCGGGGCATTCACACTTGACTATGACCTCTGTTCATTTTTAAGAATATGGTCAAGTCAGTCCAATATTTGGTCTCCATTGGCCAAAGGATGGGGGCAATAAGGCTTGTTGCAGCAGAGATGAGGGATCTTAGGCTGATAAGATAAAAGATTCTGGCCTGGTGAGGATTTGGGATGTCGTCTGGAGAACCCCCTCATGATGCAGCTTAATGGTGGGTTGACATGTGGTGATCTCAATGTGTGGTCAGAGGTGATTCAGGCAAAAGACCTGGACCTAGAGAGCAGCACTGCTCTTGTGACATCGACAAAGCCTATCCTTCCTCTGGGCCCCAATTTGTTCTCATTTCTACACTTAGAAGGTTAGACTACAGGATGTTTTAGAGTCCCTTACAGCTTTAAAGACTGCACTCCTAAAAAAAATTCCATCCCTGAGGTCAGAGAATTTTTTCAGAACTAGCAAAGACTTAAGAATAGATGGCTGGAATAGAAAAGAGAGATTTTAGTCTTAAGAATAGAGATCAGAGCTGGAAGGGCCCTTAGAACACAGTATGTCAAAGCTGGGAAGGCCCTTAGAACACAGGATGTCAGAGCTGGGAGGGCCCTTAGAATACAGGATGTCAGAGCTGGGAGGGCTCTTAGAACACAGGATGTCAGAGCTGGGAGGGCCCTTAGAGCCCAGGAGGTCAGCGCTGGGAGGCCCTTAGAACACAGGATGCCAGAGCTGGGAGGGCCCTTATAACACAGAATCTCAAATCTCACAGCAACTTTAGAATACAGGATGTTAGAGATAGGAAGAGCTTTTGAGACTAGCCTGGTCCACTCACTTTACATTTTAGGCAAGGAACAGAAGCAAAGCCTTCCTAAGGTCAGACAGCTAATCAGTTATAGAATTCTCGGACAGTCCTTTCTCCACCCTGTGCTCCAGCTGCTCCTGACCATGACCCAGGCTCCTGCCCTGTGTTTCTGTAGTCGGATCGAGGGGAGATATTCTCCCTGCTCTCGTTTTCTCATCCCATGCCTGGACGACCTTCTGGGAGGTGCTTATCTAGGCTTAGCAACTTTACTTTGCCCCTAAATCAACAGGGATAAGCTGCTAAGGAGAACCAGCATCCATCTGGTCTAGCCTGATTCCTGACCCAGACTGTTCTTCTTTCCTGGACCTTTCTTCCCATGTGGGACTGTCTTTGACTTAGGGTCAGGGCCATGAGCTGCTGGGCAGTTTCCTCTTCTGTAAAATGAAGGGGGAGGACTTTGTTGTCTTCAAGTTCTCATGTCACTTTGATTTTCTACATTCTTATATCCTGTGCTTTGGGTCAATTTTCAACTCTCCTACCAACTTCTCTATTACAAAATTCTGGATCCTTAGGACTTTTCCAGTATTATTCATCTGTATTCCAACGATCCACATTTTACAATTCCTTTTAGCTCTAATATTCTGTTTTTTTTAAGGGCCAGTGCTTTTGAGTCAAATTCCCTCCTCTCTGGAAATGGCCAACATAGACATGGCCAGAGATTGTGGTCTGATATCTACTTGCTAGTCTCTGCTAGAGATGATCATTGGTTGGAGGTTTTATGATGCAGAGGAAAGACAGATGGATTTAGAGCCATATCCCTCTATTTGAATCCTGACTCTGCTACTTACAACCCATGTGACCTGAATCACCTAACTTCCCTGGACCACAGTTTCCTCTTCTGTAAGATGAAGGAGTTGAGCTGGATAGCCTCTGACTAAGCTGAGACCTGCTATGAGCTCTTTTCTTGCTAATTCTGCTGCTCAGGGCTGGCATCTTTGACCTGGCCTCTTGTTTGTTCTCCTGTAAGTTTAGCCCTCTTCAGCTTACTAAGGGGAAACACTTGGAAGGGGCTGTGTTCTCTCTGTAGCCACAGTCAGGGATGGAGTGGAATGAGAGAGGGCCAATAGGAGCTTCTTCTCTCCTCTTCCAAGGGGAAGGACATACTTGTGGTACCACAAGGTCTTCATGTAGTCTATATCATAGAACTTCACTTTGCTGAAGATCCGGATGCCTTCTTCAGTACCCTCGATTTTCAGTGGAGTGGCAGAAAGGGCTGATGGGAAAAATAGAATTAGTTTTCCACACATCCTTTTTTCTTTTACACTTTAAAAAAAGTTTTCCCCAGCATCCCTTCTCCTACACAAACCAGACAGTTATTGCAAATAACAAATAATATTTTTAAGACAAAAAAAAAAAAAGAAAAAGAAGAGGAAAAACCTTAGTATAATTGATAAATGCATCAAAAAAAGTTTGAAAATATGGGCAATGCATAGTGCTTGTCAGATAGTACCACCTCTTCCACAGGATGTACTAAAGATCAGATTGGCTGCAGAGAACTGATTTTTAGATTTTCTTTGTGAACATTTACACTTTATAAATCAGCCAATTAGAGCTTGATTTATTGTTTTGTCTGTCTATACTTTGGCTGTCTACGCTTAAGAAAGTGATGGAGAAAATGTAAAGACTCAGATTGAATTTTAAAATATATCTACAACCTTTTGGAAAGTCAGCTTTTAAACATTTACCAGCATACCTCATGAATAGGTATCTGCTCATAGCTTTTTTTTTTTCAAGCCATGCTTGTTCTTTATAATTTTGTACTTCACCTTCAGTTATTTTTTTGGTAGTTTTTCTTTCTGTTCACAGTGCATATAGTTGCATGTTCTTCTGCTGGGACGTTCTAGTGCTAGTTCTAGAATGGAAGACCATTCTACCCCATGATCCCTGACTGTAGCTATAGAGAGAATTTAGCCCTTTCTAAGTATTTCACCTTGATAATGTGTAATCATTTTCTTGGTGCTGCTTACTTTGCATTGGTTCACATAGATTTTCTCATGTTTTTCTACATTCAAGCAAATTCAGCATTTTTTATAGCATAATATTCCATTACATTCAATTTGTTTAGCCATTCTCCAGTTGATGGGTGTTTACTTTGTCTCCAGTTCTTTGTTGTCTCCAAAAGTGTTGCTAATAAATATTTATATGAGGACTTTCTTCTCATCAGTTAGTTACCTCCAAAGCCATTCCCCAATTGATAAATAGTCAAAGGATATGAGCAAATAGTTCTCATAAAAAGGACAGATTGTTAACAGCCATATGGAAGGATGTTCCAAATTTCTAAGTATAATAAAAATTTATATCAAAACAATCCTGAGATTTCAAATGGGCAAAGATGACAAAGTATGAGGTTAATCAATATTGGAGGGGTTGTGGGCACTCTAATGCATTGTTGGTGAAACTACACAATCACTATAATGGATCAGTACAACCATTTAAAAAAGTCATTTGGAATTATGCAAATAAAGTTACTCAAATGCCCATATCCTTTGCCCTAGAGATTCCCTTACTTCTCTCTGGCTTTTAAAATCCTGGATTCTCATCTTACCTTTCCAACGTTATTATTATGATTTCCCTTCTAGTCTGGAAGTTTAGCCAGACTAGACTTACTGTTCTACCTATATTGTGTTCCATTTCCTTTTTCTGTATTCCTGTGCTTTTGCACAGGCTGTCTGCCAGTCTTGGGATGTGCTTTCTCTTTTCTGCTACCTCTTTGAAAGCCTGTTTACTTCAATATTCTCCTCAGGTTCTACCTTCTACTTGAAGTTTCCCCTAACATTCCCAGATCCT
This sequence comes from Sarcophilus harrisii, assembly GCF_902635505.1. Taxonomy (NCBI): domain Eukaryota; kingdom Metazoa; phylum Chordata; class Mammalia; order Dasyuromorphia; family Dasyuridae; genus Sarcophilus; species Sarcophilus harrisii. Next base: position 559,022,447 of record NC_045428.1, on the reverse strand, counting down.
AGTGCTTTCCTCTCAAAATTGCTTCGTACTGATTTTGTACATATCTTTACATAAACATGTTATCTCCCCAGACAGAATGTGGCTGTGGACAGGGACTATGTCAGTTTTGTTTTTGCATGAGTTTAGCACAGGGCTTGGTGCATACTAGCCACTTAATCACTGACTGAAGCCTGAATTAACCTTTTTGCAAATCCAGCTGCTGCTCCTGTTTCTACCCTCTGGGGCCACTACAACATATGTATTTCCATTACATTGGCAATTCTGTTTTATATATTAGAAAGTTCTTAACCTGACATCCATTGCTCCATAAGAGTTCATATGTAATTTCAATTATATCTTTATTTTCACTAACCTCTATCTGAAAATTAGCATTTCCTTCAGTTATGAATTAAAAAAAAAAGCACAGTTTGTGAAAGGGTCTAAAGGCTTTACCAAAGGGCTCTGTGACACTAAAAAAGGCAAGACCCTAGTGTAAATGATAGTCCTTCAACTAATTGAAGCCAGATAACATGTCTCTCCTAATTCTTCTTTTTTTCAGGCTAAACATCCTTGATTTCTTCCAATGTTTCTCACTGAATGAATGAACTGGAAGCCCCTACTCATCCTCGTTGCTCTCTTAGGGAATTTCCTAGATGACAATATCTATAATTTAGCACAATCCTCTAGATGCCTCTATGGAGGGAGTACCCCCATCAATAGCTCAGTGAAACGCCTTCTTCCCTGTCCTGATCACCCTAAGGGCTTTGCTTGGGGTTATCAAAGTGCTATGAGAGTCATTTATGCTTTTATGAACATCTTCCCATTCCCACTACCGAGTGCTCGGCAAATAGAAGGCAAGCAATCAATATTTGTAGATTCACTCGCTTGATAGTGATTCTGGTCCAACTGGTGCTTTTGCCCAATTCCATCCTTGGCTGGGTAACTGACATTCCAGAACTTCACACAGAGAACCTGGCTGCACAGGGCAGCCATTTAACAAATATTTACAGGAACTCAATTCTCATCCATAGAATCACAAACTTCTAGATCAATGAAACTGGAAGGACCCTTAGAGGCATAAAACAAATGATCCTCAAGTTAAACTGAATTGGATTAAGTCCAGTACCCTTGATAGGGTGCATGGGGAGAAGTTTCTAGGGGAAATATAGCAGTAATCCTGAGACCCTCTGATCTTAAGAGTATTATTGTTCTAACAATCTGTCTGTTAGTGATGTTCAAGTCTCCTGGCCTTAGGAATGTTGAGGTTGGGAAGGGACCTCAAAAGATTGGGGGTCAATGACCAGTGTTGCAAGGGGTCTTAAAGAATTTGCAGGCTTGAACTCATCTCCAAGTCAAGGGGTAAAGCTTATTGTAATTGTAACTCCAATTAAAGGGATCTAAGTTCCAAAAGAATTTAGCAAAGAAACAGAAGCAAGGAGACACATTTATCTAGTTCTTCATGTTACAGATATGCTAATTTTATGGCCTAGGGATAGAACCAAGGAGTGGTCTCCAGAATTTGGTTATCACTGAATAACAGACAGTAATGTTTGTAGGACTATTCTAAAGCCAGAAGATGTGAAATTATTGACAAAAAGATTGTCAGAACAATAGTTAGAGAGTCTCAGGATCATTAATATATCTTCCCTAAAATTTAAGGGAAGAGATATTATTATATTCCTAGGCCAGAAGACTTTTATAAACATTGACAGAACAATAGCATTCTTAGATCAGAGGGGCTCAGGATCAGACTCCAAAACCAGAAGATTTAGAATTATTGACAGTTTGTTAGAACAGAAGCCCCTTAAGGTCAAGGGATCTTAAAATTATTGCTGTCTTCCCTAGAAGCTATATTACAACAGGAACACTATAGTATAGTCCTACAAACACTGCTGACTGTCAGATAAAGAATCCATTAGTCAATAATAACCAAGTTCTGAGACAATAGTGAATAGATCATCCCTCAAACCTACCTATAAGCCATAAAATTAGCAAATAAGTAACATGAAGCTCTGGTCTCTAACTCTATCTTATAAAATTATCTTCTTTCTCCTAGTTCTTTGCTAAACTTTTGGAACTTAGCCCGCTTCAATTGGCATTACAATTATAATAAACTTTGTCCCTTGACTTGGAGATGGGTTTGAGCCTGCAAATTCTTTTGAGACCCTGGTCTACAACCCCAACCTTTTGGAGTCTCCTTTTGAACCTCAACACTCTCATTTTAGAAATGAATATAATGAAGCCCAGGAAAGATAAACAGCTGACTCAAGTCTGTTTTTCTGTCTCTTTGTCTCTCCTTACCTCCTTACTCCCAAAGCTGTGTGGTATAGATAGAGAGTAAAATATGGAACTGAGCCTAATGAAATGAAATTTAAGAGAGATGAATTAAAGATCTTATACTTGGGTTCAAAAATTAGCTTCACCAACACAAGATGAGGACTAAAAGACAGTTAATCTGGAGAAAAGATCTGAGGTTTCCAGAGGACCACAAGTTCAGAATGAATCTATAGTAGGACAGGGCAGCTAAGAAAACAAGTGTAATCTTGTGTTGTATTGAGTTGTGTATCAGAATCAAGGAGATAGTGGTCCCACTATCCACCATCAGAATCAGAACACATCAGAATGATTGTGCTCAGTTTGGGGTGTGACATTTTAGGAAATGAGTGTCCAGAGGAAGAGTCAGAGGGTAAGAGATTTAATTTAGAGGAAGTGTAGTCCAATCTCCTCATTTTACAGATGAGGAAATTAAGGTTGAAGTACTTAGCCTTAAGTACTCTGCTGTCTTAGATTTAAATGCACCTTTTTAGAGTTCCAGTCCCCTATAGAGGGGATTCCTTTTTGGATATTGGTCAGAATCAGAGGTATGCTGGCAAATGTTCAACAACTGGCTCTCCAAAAAAAAAAAAAAAAAAAAAAAATGTAAGTATGATACACATCTAAACTGACATTTTCCTCTGGTATTTTCTTAAGTCTAGAAATCAACAAAACAATAAACCAAGTTCTTATTTCTAGCATTTGGGGATTTCTGAGGTGTAAATATTCACATTGAATATTGAACAAGCTCTCTGAAGACTAGGACTTGGAATCAGCACATCTCTGACTAGGTCACAGAGGCTCCTTCCAACTCTCAAATTCTGTGATTCTAGAATTCTGCCTTGGATTCAAATTCTGACAAATCACTCCCTCCTTCTGAGCCTCAGGGTTATTTTTTTTTTAATGACTTTTTATTTTCCAAATAAGGGCAAAGATAGTCTCTAACATACACCTTTGCAAACCCTTGTGTTTTAACTTTTTCTTCCTCCCTCCTCTAGCCAGTATGAATCCAATATAGATTAAACATGTGCAATTTTTCTGAGCCTATTTCCATATTTATCACTGAGCCTCCGTTTTTATACAAAAAGATGGTTAAGTATGTGGGCTCTTTCCAGCTGTAAATTTTAGAAAACTCGGTTCTGATATATTGCCTGACTCCCAGGGAGTATGCATGTAGGTACAAATGAACACACAAAAATATATATATATATATATATATATATATATATATATATATATATATAATATTATATTGCACATTACATTACAAAATACATATATTTTGGGCCACCAGGTGGAGCAGTGAATGACCACCAGGTCAGACCCTGAATCAGGGAGATCTAAATTCAAATTCATCCTCAGACACTTCCGAGCTGTGTGACCCTGGACAGGTCATTTTAACCCTATTTGCCTCAGTTTCCTTATAGGTAAAATGAACTAGAGAATGAAATGGCAAACCACTCCAGTATCTCTGCTAAGAAAATCCCAATGTGGTCACAAAGAGTTGGATACAACAGAGGCAATAGAACAACAATATAGTGCTTTAAGGTTTGCATAATACATTACAGACATTTTCATTTCAGCTTTGGAGTAACCCTATGAAGTAGATGTAATTATCCCCATTTTTCAGATGAGAAGATTAAGTCACATAGTGATATATCAGTGAAGGATTTGAACTCAGAGCTTCCTGACTTCAAATCAAGTTCGTTATCTATTCTAGTCTCTAGCTTCCCCTTAACAATTAGCCTAGTGTGTAAACAACAGACCAGGGATATTCATAGCCATTTTGGGGACATTATTACACTGATAAATCCATGCCCGTCATAAAAATGATTTCACATGGGGGTTACCTGTGAGTCCTCACACCAGGCTCTATGTTTATTGGTGCAATGGTTGAGTTAATAGGATTTGAGGCTGGTTTATCCACTGTGTGTGGAAGTGCAGCCCCAGCATCAGGGGGTCAGAAGGTGGAGTTCCATATGTACTTCCTACCAGGGTTCACACAGGAGATGGTACTTACCGCCGATCCTGCAGAGCTCCTTAAGGATGGCATCATATGCTACACAGGAAAGAGACAGAGGTCACGGATGTGTCTCTCATAGTGAGAAGGCATTGCAGAGAAATTATTTTGTAATTATCTATCTATCTATCTATCTAGTATAGGGATATGTGTGCTTTCACTGAGGTGGGACAAGTATCAAGAAACTGGGATATGGTAAGCTGAGCCTGCACCCAGGGTCGGGTAACTAAGGCTTAGGCCCAGGAAGCCAAAATGGGAGAAGGGCACGTTTCTTCTCTTTGGTGGTAAATCTATCTCTGCCCTCACTGAATGTGTCCCGGGTACCAGGCTTCCTGACCCTGGCTCTGGGGGCGGTCATGAGGGTGGGGGGGGGAAGCTTTAACAAGAGGAGTGTTGATTGTACCAGCATTTCACTGGGAATTTAAGGGTCCTGGATGGTAGAAAGGGGATTGGTGAATGTAGTATGGAATGGATGCAGCTGGAGGTTAATCATGCCATATGGAGAGTATGTTTGGTGAAGCTGGAGGAGGGGAGAGCAGGAGGCTTTGGGGGTGGCTCCCACAGCACTCCTCTCCTTGCATATTTACATATGGAAGCAGCTAGGTGGTCTAGTAGATAGAACGCTGGACTGAGTCAAAAGAATCTGAGTTCAAATCTAGCCTTGGATACTTAATAGCTGTGTGACTCTGGGCAAGCCACTTCCATTCTGTTTGCCTCAGTTTTCCCTTCTATAAAATGAGGGCAATAATAGCACCTGCCTCCCAGGGTTGTTATGGGCATGAAATGAGATCATATTTGTTGCTTAGCACAAAGTACTTGGCATGTAGCAGGTGCTATATAAATGCTAGCTCTGATAATGATGATGTGGTGGTGGTGACTATCTGAGGTACCCAAGTTGGGGAGGATTTGTGGCCCATGCTATCTCAGCGCTGCTTTTGTCTCTACCCTGACCAATTCAGGACACATCCAAATGAGAGGTAAGGGGGGAGGGGGCCATAGTGGCCGACCCCTTCCAGTGCTCCCTGTCCTAGTAGTGTCAATCCTTCAGTTTCCTTTAACAATGTTCAGGGCATTTATCCTTTGGCAGGGTTACAGGGGAGACTATAGGGTTATGGGAAGGCTGGGGGAGAGGGGAAGGAGGAAATAACTCCAGAAAGGGCAGCTGGGGACAAAGAGAGTTTTATCTGGGGAGGGGGCACATTGCAAAGTATCATCCCTGGAGTCTCTTTTTCTACTTGGAGTTCCTACCTTCATCTGTGAGATCAAGGATGGTGTCATCTTCCCCTCGGTCATCCGAAATCGCAGCCCTGTACGTGCCCTTGTCTTTTGTGGACATCTGGTAGAAGCGTTGAGAAGATGTATGAGAGAGAGGAAAATGGAAATTTGGCATTCAAGGATCCTGATGAACTGGTGACCCTTCTCCCTTCCTGGTAGTTTCTGCCCAGAACAACTGCCCAGAAGGTAACCTGTGCTCCAGACAAATCGGGGCAACTCATTCCCTCCTGTTTAGGCCCCCTGCCAACTCTCTATCAGAATACCTTTCTCCCCAACTCTACTGTTTGGAATCCTTCAAGACCCAATACATAAAAACCAGTCCCACTATTATTCAATATCAAGATTAGCATAGGGTTGTAACTTCAGTCATGTAGGGAACCCCGGGGCAAGGAAATTCCTTCCCACTTGCACATAGTGGGTGCAGATTAAATGTTTGCTAAATGACCTGCCCAGGGTCACACAGCTAGTAAGTATCTGAGGAAGGTTTTCTGCCTCCAGACTATACAATATGGAGCTCCTAGCTTGATGAAAATTCTTTTTCTTTATTTTTAATTTTTTTTAACATTTTTTCTTTTCTTTTCTTTCTTTCTTTCTTTCTTTTTTCTTTTCTTTTCTTTTTTATTTTTGAAAATTCTTACTTTAATGTTTACTTGGTGTCTAGAAAGCTGAATAGGATCCTAATGGAGAAAGGGTCTCAAATGTCAGGCTGAGGAATTTGTTAGTAACTAAAAAGAAAGTTAATAGCAACTCTAAGTTAATTAGTTTTCTTGCGGTAATAGGGAGCCACTGATGATTTTTGACTGAGAAAATGATGTGACAGACTACATCTTTGCTTTATGAGTGAAACCTTCAGTGATCTTTTCTATAGAGAGTAATTGAAGTCCAGAGCTGTTTGCTCATCTCTCCTAGATGTTTGTTCTATAGTTATTATTTTCTTTTGCTTCATGTCTAGGTTTTATTGCCCCCCTTGCCTCCCATTCAGTTCCTGAACCCAGAGTTTCTCTTTGGGTGCTAGTCAGGGAAGAGATGTTTAACAAGTGACTCCAAGAAGTTGAGAGCAGGGGGCCCAGAGGGCCTGAGGGAAGAGACCAAGCAGACGCCAGTGGCTCCAGCAGAAACAGCATCCTCAATGGTAGACAAGTTGGTTTCCTTCTCTAGGACCCAGTTAGCCAGGCTGCAAAACTGTGGGGGTGGGGATGAACTACAAGAGCTCTAAGGTCTCTTCCAGTTCAGACATGCTGATTTTATGGTTTACAACCAGCCAGCCAACTAAGGACCTCTCCCTTTTTTTTTTTTTTTTTTACTGTGAAAGTTTTAACAAAGGAGTGTTTCTTTCGAAGGTATGGCAAAATAAACATACAGACATTTCCTCTAACACCTTGAAACATCACCTACCCTGTACCACCACATCATTTTGGGGGGAGTAGAAAGGGATTAGGTTCCCAGTCTAGAAAAGTTCCTATATAGCATAGACCCAGTTTTAAGCCCCCTGTGGGCTTGGGTCCCAGGTACCCTGCTGTCTTAAGGCTTTCCTGCTGGGCTGGCTGGCTGCACATCCGGCCTTGCAGGTTGGCTGCAAGGTCATCATGGCCCAACTCTAGCTGCACATTCCACCAAGGACACGGGTGTGTTGCTATTTATTTTGCAAGTTCACAGAAGTCCTTGTCACAATTTGCTCTAGAGCCCAAATTTATATCTCCATCCTAGGAATTTAGAAAAACAAAAACTGAGCTTTTTTAAAGTCTGATTTTCACTATAGCTCCCCATCTATCCTTACAGTTCTGATTTAGAAACCTTCAGGGGATGGAAGAGGAACTGTTGAAGTCATAGGATTTTGAACAAGAAGGGACTTTTGGAGTGACCTTCTCCTACCTCCTCATTTGATAGAAGGGGAAAATGAGGCTCAAAAAAAGAAAGGAATTTAAATGAATACATAGATAGTAAGAAGTAAGACCAGGAATTTAAATCCAGGCAGTGTCTGCTGAGCAGGCCTCTGAGAGTGATGGGAGCAGCTGGGTAAGGAGCCTGGGATTCATTTTGGTGGGAGTAGGGGAGGATGTGAGATACAGGCCAGAGGGACTCTTAACTTTGACAAACCTGGGGATCAGGGCTTTCTCCTCTCTCAGAACTCCTTATCTCTATCCCAGGCTCCCTACCAGCTAAGGAAAACATTCCAGTCTCCTGCACAGATGACTCATCACAAAGGGTTAGGATGAAGGGGGAAGATTCATAGCCATTTTCCTTCCCTTCAAAATTGCCATGTTTACTCAGCTCCCTTGCAGAAGAGAAGTCTGCAGTAGTAAAGAAAAAGTTTTTTTTTCTTTCAACTTTTTCCACAAGAGGAAGAATATTTGTTTCCTAACAGATGTCCACCAGTGAGATTCTTTGAAAGCCACAGGGAGGCCTAGAAGGGGGAACTTCCTAAATGTGATCAGCTTTCAATACTAGAGTCACATAAGGATCATTAAGTTACTTGATCTTGGTATCAAGGTTTAGAATATCAGAGCTGGAAATCCTTAGAACACAGAATGTCAGAACTGGGAGAGCCCTTAGGAAACAAGGTCAGAGCTGGGAGGGTCCTTAGAACCCAGATGTCAGAGCTGAGAGGGCCCTTAGAACCCAGGATGTCAGAGCTTGGAGGGCCCTTAGAGCCCAGGAGGTCAGGGCTGGGAGGGACCTGAAACCATACAATTCTTAGTGACAAATTAGACTGAACCCCTCATTTTAACAGAGGAGAAAACTATGACCTAGAAAAAGAAAAATGACTTTTTCAAGGACACACAAGCACAGCAGGGATTAGAACCAGGTGATGTCACTTTACCTACCTGCTTCTCTTGATTCATCCCTTTGCCAGTGTTCTCATGCCCATCACCTTAGCCCCAACTCCATGGTATCATGTTTACCTTTGGAATCGCTAGAAGGCCAGCCCCTGTCTCCGCATTGTACTGGCCCTTTGGATTCTCCTTCTTCTGAAAGAACCACTGAAATTTGGACTCTTTCTTGGTGTTTGTTACCTGGGGAATGAGAGAAAATGAGATAGGAATGAGGGTTTCCCTTCAAAGAAGTTGTATCTTCTCTTGTTTTATAGGGAAAACCCATTAACCACTATATTGTTCTCTGCTCTTAGTTTTTAAGAATAGGACAATAAAGCCAATTCTTCTTTGTCTGATGGATTCATCTGGTTTTTAACATACACTGCTCTGTGCTGCCCTCTTCTGCGGTTGGCTCTTGGCTGCTAGGCAATCCCATAAATTCCTTTGGGAGTGGGGCCCAGACCACTCATGTCTTTTAGTGTTCACAGTCCTAGTACATTTTTTTTTTTAAAAAAAGGACCAGATCTCCCTATGTTTACTGGGCTGGAAGTGCAGAGGCCAATCCCAGGCCTAGTTCCACAATCTCAGACTCCCAAGTAGCTGTACCTGGGTTTGAAAAATATTTGTTGTTTTCCATATAAGCAATTTAGTCAAAAGATACTTCAAAATTAGCAGTTCTTTACCTTTTCCTTCCCCCCACTTTGGCAATCTGGTGAAGACTATGGACTCAGAATCATACATACATATACACACATGTGTATACACATACACATATGTGTGTGCATATTTAATTGAAGGAAATACTACATTTCAGTCAGACATTTTCCTCCCATCTAAGTTCACAGATCCCCCAAAACCTATCCAGGGTTCCCTAGAGAGTCTGTGAATTCTGGTTTAAGAACTTAAGCCTGTTCTAGACTATAGTTTAGATCTGTAAAATTAATCAAACAATAAACCAACCTACAAGCACTCCAGTGTTTACTTTGGATCAGTCGCTGGCCAAGGTGCTGATGATGCAAAAGCAAAAATGAGACTTCCTGCCCTCAAGAGGCTTAGAAAGTTTCTGGGTTTACCAGGCAGTTTCCTCCTAGCTAGCAATGAGGGCAGGTTTAAGGTTTTGCAAATGCTTCTTTATATTATCTCTGTATATTAATCTGTGAGATATGTACTGAGAGGGATAGGGAATGATAGGTTCATTCCCTATGATTTTACTGATATTGGGAACTCCATTATGGGAAAACTCCTTTTATAGGTATTATTAATCCCATTAATAGATAGAGAAACTAAGGTCCAAAGAAATTGCAACCTGCTGCTTTTCTCCTCTTGGGAAATGAGAAATTATCCCCCAATCATCTTGGGGTCATTTTGCCTCCTTTCAGAGGAAAGTCCTTTCAGAGAAGTCCTCCTCCAAGTTATATACTTTAGTTTACCAGGGTTAACACTTACTTCATCATATTCAGGGAAATCCCATTACCTTTAAATAATTCTTCTCCTTTCCTCCCTTATAAAGATTATTTCCCCTTTTGTGTGTAAGAATCCCTTCTGTTTTATGATGGGACCTCTCCTCTCCCAAATTTTGGTTGTTGTTGAGTCATTTTAGTCTGATTCTTTGTGCCTTGCCTAAATCTTTGGCAAGGATTTGGAATAGTTTGCCATTTTCTTTTCCAGCTCATGAGAAAACTGAGGGAAGCAGGGTTAACTGATTTGCCTTACCTAGGGTCATCCAGTTAATAAGTATTTGAGGATGGACTTGAACTCAAGAAAATGATTCTTCTTGATTCCAAGCCCACTGCTCTATCTACTTTTCCCAACTGTTGTTGTTGTTCTTCATTTATTTCTGTCATGTCCAACCCTTCATGATTCTATTTAGGGTTTTCTTATCAGAGATCCTAGGTTGAGTCACCATTTCCTTCTCTAGAGGATCCATTTATCCATTTTGTTAGGAACCAGAAGTTAAGTGACAAAAGTAGGAAGTGTCTGAGGCTGGACTTGAACTTGGATCTTCCTGACTCTAGACTCCACTGAGCCACCAGCTGCCTCTTCTTTCCAGTTAGCCTGACTTATATCCCATCATCCCTCAAATAATATTTTTTTTGGTCAACTTCTCCTGGGGCCAACCTATGTTTTTTATTTTCATTGCAGGAAACTCCTCTTTCCTTATATTGGAACTAGCCCACATTCCTGGGGAATTTCTTCCACTCCAAGGTCAGACAGATATATTCTTTCTCCTGTGAACACATAAATTATTTCTCTCTTCCTATAAGATGGAAAAAATCAGTCTTTAAAATGGATTCCTTTCTTCCCCTCTATCCACCAGTCATCCCACCAGGAAAGTCAGATTCAGCCAGACCTGTTTGCACTATTTTTCAGACTGGACTATAGAGTGTCGGAGCTCAATTATTGTCCTGGAAAAAAATACACAGTAGATTTCCTAATTGAGAGACATCAAGAAGGACCACTGGGTTTGCTTGGGGAAGATCTTTGTCTTCCACCCTGAAGCCAGAAAGGAAAAGATGAGGGATAAAAGTATCATACTTGCCTTGCAAGTCAAATGCACTTCACATTCTTCAGTGACTTTCCACTGCAAAAATTCCACAAAATGAGGACCTGCCAATGCAAACATACCCACCCACCCATGTTCATTAGAGCTGAAAAAGTATCGCCTACTTGGCACCAATCAACCTTGGTTGGCCTCTGTTTTTAGTGCCCACATATCACCCTTAACTTTATTTTAATCTTTTACTTTGTTGAGGGACAGTGGGCTCTGGAACTACTAAGGATTAAAGTAAAAAGAAATAAAAAAAAAGTAATTGAATGGATTTGTGATAGATTGCTGAATAGAATGGAATTGAACTGAATTCTCTCTCAACTCTAATAACACAAACTTGATGCTCAGGAACTATTCATTGACTATCATTACCATTGCTGTCATCACCATGGCTTCTTTCAAGACTCAACTCAAATGCCATTTTTTTTTTTTTTTTTTTGCAGAAGACCTTTTCCAGTTCTTCCAAGCCCAGTGTCCTCCCCTCTCAGGTTACCTTGAATGCATTTATTTAGATCTATTTATGTGCATACTGTCTTCCCCAATAGACTATAAGTTCCCTGAAGGCAAGGGTTAATTCTATCTTTTCTTTGTATTTTTAGTACTTGGAATGGTACCTAGCATATATTAAATACTTAATAAATACTTGTTGAAAAAATATTTGTTGATATATTATTTTTAATAGTATCAAAGAAAAGAATGGAATAATGACTATGTTAAGGATATCCATAGGACCATAAATCTAGAATTAAAAGGGACTTCAGAGGTCATGTAGATCAACTCTTTTTTTATAGGTGAGGAAACAGAGTCCCAAAGAAGTTAATCCATTTGTCTAAGGCCTCAAAACCAATCAGTATCAGAAGTGGTATTTGGGCACAAGTTTTCTGATTGGAATAACGACATATGTCAGCTTTTTCCAAACAGTATTCCATAGAACTCTGGTAGTTTTCAGGATGTAAAATTTAAGTTCCAGTGATAGTTTTCCTCTAAAATATTAAGTATGAAAATATGTTCTTCAACAGATAAGTGATCTATGATTTCTTTGGTGTGGATATTTCCTTCAAAGGTCCAGATGTGAAACCCTCTATAACTCAGTAGATGACTTTCAGGGGTCCAAAAAAATTACATTCTTGTTGCCCTTACCTTGTTTTCTCTTCCAGTCTCTCCGTTTAGCAGCTGAAGCCCTCAGAAGTTTATCAAAACCTGTAAAAGCCAGATAGAGGGAAATATCATTAGCCAATTTGGGAGACCTTATCAAGGTTAGGAGTAGCAGACAACATGATTGCAATCAGTATTCTAAATCAGAAGACTGACTTCAAGCTCCCTGAGGGTAGAACTTTGTAGGCTGAGTCTAGCACAGTGTCTGGCACAAAGTAAGTATATAAGAAGGACTTGTTGACTGGATCTGAATTGAATCTTTGCTCTAAGCAGGAATTTTCTTGGAAGGAATACTGAACAATCACGGGAATTTTCCTGGTGGGAAAAATCAATTTAAATTCTGAGGGAAAAAGAGTGAAGGGGGAGAGGCAAGTCCTACTCTTTGCTAGGATGATGGGGTAGACTGAATGCATAAATATGTGTCTCATGTTTTGGGGTTTTTAAAGCACCAATTGAGCCCACAGATTCTTTATTCCTTATTCCCAATTTGACTCCTTGAAAAACCATCCAACAGTTGAGGAAATAGGAGGTTATTTCCTCCTGGAGCCATTCCATTTGCTTTATGAAGGGACAACTTTACAGGTGAGCCAGTATCATCATCATCATCATAATCATCATCATCATCACTAGTATATACAAATGGCTTTAAAGTTTGCAAAACACTTTATAAATATCCTAATTTATCCATGTAATCAGTTAGACACTATTATCATCCCCATTTTACAGATGAGGAAATTGAGTCATACAGCTTGTGAGAATCTGGAGTAGGATTTGAACACAAGTTTTTTTGACTCCAGGACCAGATTTCTCTTCACTATACCACCTAGTTGCCTCTCAGTTCACTGAATGCCCTGGAATTGTGAACTTTATTTTCTAGAACCTAAATTCCCTTCACCCTTCAATTTTACTTATTCTACCTCTCCTACCTTCATTATATTCATATTACCAGTTGATATCTTAACTCCACCCAAATTTCCAGGTATTTATGTAATATAAATTTTGTATGAATTTATAGGAGTACAAGTTATCTTCCCGCACAAAATATTATTGTTGGTGGTGATAATCTTTGCTCTTGGAGAGGACCAATGACATCATGAAGATAATGTCTTGATTTGCTCTCAAGTTGGATTTAGAGTTTTGCAAAACCATCAGCCCCAATCTGTCTCTTCCAGAATCATAGAAGTCCAGTGGCAAGACAAATGTCAAGATGATTGCTGGTAGCCTGGGGTATAGACATTATGAAGACAAAGGACTGTCCCACTTAGTATCCCTGGCACAGAGCCAGGTGCATGCTGGAGTCTTACTAGATAATTGCTTGATTGCTCATCAGCTAATGTATTATAGTTGACAGATAATACACCTGGTTATTCACTTATCAGTTAATACATTAGTTCTCAGCTAACTGTGTTTTTCAGCAATGCTCCGGTTGTTAATTGTCACTTTAGTGATCATCCAGCACCTTAGAGGCTTTGGGGAGGTGGGAAACTTAATTTTGCCTCCATCACAATTTTTCGTGGGCAGCCTTGCTCAGAGAAAGTGGGTGGAAGAGTAGAATGGTAATTGGTTTGTGGGAAGAAGGGGATACCATGTGTGGAAAGCTGGCCTAGATGAAATGGAAGAAGAATTACCAGGGGACCAGAAAGGATGCCTGGGAGGCAGAAGCATGAGGATTTGTTGACATTTTCTCTTCTTCAAGAGTAATTCCTGCAAAAAGTCAGTTGGTAATGTGCCTGCTTTTACTTACTATCATCAACCAGGGCCAGCGTGATCTGGTTCTTAGCTTTTCCATCCTGGAGCTGAGCTGTGTACGTTCCCATGTCTTCATCAGAGAAGTTATCAATAGTCAGTTCCACAAGTCCCTTTTCTCTATCAAAATTGATTTTGTGTGACTGGAAAAAAAGTCAGAGAGGATAAAGGACTGTAATGGGAGTCAGAAGAACTGGATTTAAGTCCTATTTCTGCCATTTATAAGTTGATTTTGGGTAAGGTACTTAACCCTCATGAGCTTTGGTTTCCTTAATTTTTTTTTAGACAAAAGGTTGAACTAGATAATGTGTAAGATCGAAGCTCCCTTCCCATCTTCAGTCCAGCTTCTAGCATTCCCAATTTAACATTTATTAAGCACTTACTACATGCAGGGAACTGTCCTGGGTGCTAGGGACACAAACCAAAAATATTTGGTCCTGCTCCCAGTCACTTATAGTTTATTCAATACATGTACTGAGTTGTTTAACATCTATTCCAGAATAAAAACTTCAAAACATTGTATGATAACTGTCAGACTACTATTAAGTAGATTTCCCATCCCTCCAAATCACACAAAAAATTCAACCAATCCAGGTCCTCTGATTCCTGTTCTAGGATGGTTTCTGTTATTCTACACTGCCTCTGTGCTGATCTCTGTAAGTGATGATGCCCAGGAAACAAAGGGAATTAAGGAGCGAGCGTCTCAGTGGGAGGGGAGCTTATGTTCAGGAATTTTGAGCACACACTTACTGGAGAGCTGATGAGCTCTTTGTTATTGAAGATTAAATGCAGCTCAGCTGCCGGAGATAATTTTTCAACCTCCAGCCACAGCCGAACCTCTCCATGTTCGAGGATGTCAATGTTCCAACCTGATATCAGCTTAATCACTAGGAAACAGAAAGAAAGGACACGTTCATTTGGCTCTACCATTCCTTTTCTCTCTGTGTCTCTGTGTCTTCTTCGATTCCACCTTCCTTATCACTTTGATAACACCTTTGAGTTCATTCTTAGCATTCAATAATTAAAATGGTCTTGGGTGTCTCTTCTAAGTTTAGAATTCTGAACTCCAGACCAGGGATCTCGATTTCAGAACTAGTTCCAGTGATAGCTTTGCCTAGGATATATATTTTTTGAGGTGTGGGCTGGTTAATTCTCCATTATGACATTATGTACTCACCTGGATTTTTGATCTCATGGCTCAGTTTTTTCAGCTTGTCCAGTTCTAGAGCAGGGAAGAATAAGGGGGAGAATAAATTGAAGACATAAGACACTTTTTTTTTTTTTTTTTGCTGAGACAATTGGGGTTAAGTGACTTGCTCAAGGTCACACAGCTAGGAAGTGTTAAGTGTCTGAGATCAGATTTGAACTCTGGTCCTCCTGATTTCAGGACTGGTGCTCTGCCCGTTGTGCCACCTAGCTGCCACTTGAAGGCATAAATCAATAGCCCAAATACCATCCCACATGAGATGTCCCCTAAACCTCAGGTAGGGCATGATAGCTTAGAATTTATCAAATGTCTTCATATGCATAAGGCCTCTCCAGGCTCCATTTCTGATTCTTTGGACTTCCTCTACCATCCTCCCCTCATGGGAAACTTCTCTACTCTATCTCTTCCCCACCCTGCCCTTTTCAGCTTTCTTTTTAAGTGTTGTCTTCCCTCATTAGAATGTAAGTTCTCGCAGTAAACTTTGGATGGAAAACACCATCTGCATCCAGAGAGAGAGAACTGTGGGGACTGAATATAAATCAACACATGCCAGGTTCTCATTTTTATTCCTTCTGGTTTTTTCTTCTTGTAATTTTCCCCTTTTGTTCTGATTTTTTTCTCCCAATATGATTCATATGGAAATATGTAAAAAATGAATATACATGTATCAAAAAAGTTATTTATATGTAACTGGGGAAATAAAAAGAAAAAATGTAAGCTCCTTGAGGATAGGGACTAGCTTTCTTTTTGTTTGAATTTGTTATCCTTATTTGTTATTTGTTATCCTGCTCTTAGCAGTATCTGGTAAACACTTAGTAAATGTTTGTTGATTTTATTTAATGGAAAGAGTTAGGGATTTGATGTAGAATTAAGTCCAAATCCAAGTTCTGATGCTTGCAACCTGTATAACTTTAAGCAAGTCATATTTCTCGGACCCTTTGTTTTCTCATTTTTGAAATAACATAATTGGATGAGACAGACTTTAAGATACTGGCTAGTCAGTTCTGAAATTCTATGCTCTCATTTCATCTTCATAGAATCTCAGAATTGAAAAAACCATCAGAGTCCATTTGGTCAAACTAATACTTGAATAAAACCTCTTTCTACTGTACATTTATCAAATGATCTATTCCTTTTCTTGGACACTCACATTTGGGAAGGGAGAACAGGGGAAGGACTGGCCTGAAGAAGCTTGTTCCACTTTGCAATAGTTCTACCTACTTAAATGCGCTTCTTTACAATTTCCATTGCTCCTTGTTCTACCCTTTGGGGTCAAGCATCTTTTTTTCCATGTGATCCCATTATTTTTTTTTTTTCAGTTTCCTCAACTACAAAATGAGCTGGAGAAAGAGATGGCAAACCATTCCATTTTTGCCAAAAAAAAAAAAAAACCCCACATGGGAACATGCCAAGTGAAAATAACTAAACAATAATAAAAATTAACCTAGGCAAGTTACTTAATCCCTGTCTCCCTCAATTTCCTCATCTGTAAAATGTTGCACCTGCCCTGCAGGGTTGTGAGGAACAAATAAGATAATATTTGCAAAGTGCTTAGCACAGTGTCTGGCACATGGTAGATCTATATAAAGGTTTACTGTTGTTATTATAGATCTTTTTCAAATGTAGGACTTTACATTAATAGCTATTTAACTTGTGTGATTGGATTTGGCCCAATGTATTAGCCGCAAGAGCATTTTAAAATTCATATTCTATCATTCAGCATGTCAGCAGGACTTTCCATTTGTGAGTCATACTGATGTTATCTATGTCTTTATTCAAGTCAGTGATAAAAATATTAAGGTCAAGTTTAGATCTCTGGAGTACTTCCTAAAAGACCTTAAAAGTTGACACTGATCCATTAATGATTGCTCTTTGAATATGGCCATTCAACCACTTCTGAATTCACTTTACCTTGTTATACTTGAGTTCAAATATCTCCTTATTGTCAATAAAAAATAGCATGAAGAATTTTGTTAAGTATTTTGCTAAAAAATATAAAATATCTATATCATCTATCTATCTTATCTACAAATCAGGTTATTCTGTCAAAAAAAAAAAAAAAAAAAAAACAAAACAAAACAGGCCACTAGTTTGGTATGAATGATTCTGGATAAAACTATAGTGACCTTTAGTCATCACAATTTTTTCCTAGAAATTCACTATAGATCCCTTTACTCAACGAAGATGACCTGGTTGGGCTTTTGCCCAGGGCTGCTAAAATTTATAAGGTGCTGACATGCTACCCAGAGGATGCTTCTTTTCTCTAATGACTGAGCCTTTCTTCTCATCTCCTCCTTTTCCAATATCCTTCTCAGTGGCTAGTTCTTTAAATCTCATAGAAATCTGATGGTATTCTGGGGATGCACATCTCCTATCCTAGCGGCCACATCTCTGACCTCTTTCTTGCCTCAGGTGCACAAATGTCTAATTATGTCTCTGCCTTTAATAATATAATGCCAGTCTTTCCAGGAATCCTTATAACAGTCAGAAAATAGGCTAAGAGATCTAAACCTGGATGGCTCATCCAGGAATTTCCCTCAGTGCCTGAGACCTCCTCACCCATCCTACTACACCCAAGGCCCTCCCCGTCCTCTATATGATCTTTATTTCTCCCATTGGTGAGTTCTTCCCAGAGTTTCCATTTTGTAGAAGGATTGGGCTGCCTTCATTCTTCTCCCTGTCTTAGTGCCGCTTTCCTCTGGACTGCTAATGCTTCCCCTTTCATTCTCCTTCACTTCTCAGCTTTTAATCTTAACTCTTTAGAATGTAAGCTCCTTGAGGACAGGGACTATTTTTCTTTTTCCTTCTATTTATATTCCCGGGACTTAGTAATTATTGACATAGTACTTGGAGCATAGTAAGTACTTATTTCATTTCATTATATTACATTACTTCATTTCATTACTCACTGAGGCTTAGAGTGGTGACGTGATTTGCACACAGGGCAATTAGAACCTATGTCTCCTGACTTCCAGAATGACTCTAATAGAGAGAGCTGTGGGGGATTTGTGAGTCTTTGAGACTGAAGATTGATTGTTCTCTCATAGAATCACATAACATTAGAATAGGAAGAAATCTTAATGATCCTTGAGTCCCACTCTCTAGTTACATAGACAATTCAGAGAAGTGACTTGCCTATGGTCATAGACTTTGGGGATTCCAGTCAGTCAACTGGCATTATTAAGGACTCTATTGTATGTCAGATCTATGCTAAGCACAAAGAAAGCATAAGACAATTCCTGATTTCAAGGAGCTCACAGTCTAATGGGGGAATTTGTTCAGTCATTTTTCAGTCATGTCCACCTCTTCATGACCCCTTTGGGGTTTTCTTGGCAAAGATACTAGAACGCTTTATCATTTCCTTCGCTGTCTGATTTTACAAGTGAGGAAACTGAGGCAAACAGGGTTAAGTGACTTGCTCAAGATCATACAGCTAGGAAGTGTCTAAGGTTGGATTTGAACTCAAAAAGACGAATCTTCCTGACCCTAGTCCCAACACTCTGTCCACTGTACCACCTGGCTGCCCAGTGAGGGAGATACCACACAAAGCATCAAGCACTAGGTCAGAGTCCTTTCCACTGCCCTACACTGTCAGGGATGGGAGCAGTTTACCTTCCTCGGTCAGAGTATGACTTGCTGAAATGTCTTCATCCGCGTCTGTGACCATCACTGAATAGGTTCCCAGGTCCTCTTTGCTTGGGTCCTTCAGTATAATCTTGGAACTAGAAGGGAAGAAAATAGGAGACTCTGTCGTTTAGGTTCTTGGATGTCTAGAAGATCATTTCCCTGGATTCTCAAACACATCCCACTCCCCCTCACCTGGATCTAGAGGCATTTTAGGTGACCTCACAAAATCAGGAAGACAGTATGATAAAGGGGAAACTGTACTGACTTTGGAGCTGAGGGAGTTAGATTTAATCTTTGACTTTCCAACTTATCAGAGGATCCCTAGCAAATCCTTTCCTCTCTCTGGCATTCAGTTCCCCATCTACAAAACGAGGAGATTGGGATAGATAGCCTTAGAGATCCCTTCTAACTCATAATCCATGATTCCCTGAAATGGGATGGCAGGATGTAGGGCTAAAGATCAATTTTGGAGCCTTGGGCAAGAATAATATGCATTCTCAAATCAACTTTGGAATCCACAATGGAAATTAATACAAGAAGTAAAGTAGGACAAATTAATTGAGCAGGATAGACAATTAATAACAATAGCATTTATATAGCATTTTAAGGATTGCAAAGCTCTGTATAAATATTTCATTTCTATCTGGATGACAGCATTGGGATGTGGGTGCCATTATTCATATTATATTTTGTTCAGACATGTTTGACTCTTTGTGATCCCTTTTGGGGTTTTCTTGGTAAAGTTAATGGAATGTTTTACCAGCTAGTTATTTTCCAGCTTATTTTACAGATGAGGAAACTGAGGCAAACAGTATTAAGTGAGTTGCCCAGAGTCACCTGGCTAGTGTCTGAGACTAGATTTGAACTTTGGAAGATGAATCTTCCTAACTCCAAGTCCAGTGCTCTATCTCCTTTGCTATCTAGTTACTCCTCAAGAATCTTAGTTAATTCTAAATCATTTGAGCTTATGAATCTTGAGTTCAGAGCTCAAATTGACAGTGAAACAAAGACCTGTTACAATTTGCCAGTGGAAGGGGAGTAGAGTAACAGCAGCCCAGCTAGAACATATCAATTTTCATCTCTGAGCCTTAGCTATCTTATCAGTAAAATGGAGATTATAATAATCTCACTCACCAGCACTCCTCCATATTCTCTCCCTCCTCCCAACCCCCTGTAAGGATACAGTGAGATAATGGATGAAATGTGTTTTTGTAAACTAAAACATGCATATGATTGTGACAGAGTACTACTATGCTATAAGAAATGATGAGGAAAAACATGGACTGATGCAAAGTGAAGTGAGAAGAACTGAGAGATCATTGTGCATAGTAACAGCAATGTGGTAATGATGACCAACTGTGAAAATCCTGATTATTCTGACCAATACAATTATCCAAAACAATTTCAAAAGACTCATGATAAGAAGATGCTGTCTACTTCCAGAAAAAGAAAACTGATGAATGCTGAGCACAAACTGAAGTATAATTATCTCACTTTATTTTTCTTGCTTTTTTGGAAATAAGATGAATATGGAAATGTCTTGCATAATATAATTGATATGAGGAGGAAGGAAGGAAAGAAGAAAGGAAGGGAGGGAGGAGGGAAGAAGGGAAAGAAGAAAGGAGGGAGGGAGAAAGAAAAGAGTTTAAAAAAAAAACCAGATTATAAAGTGGCAGCTAGGTGGCACCATAGTGAACAGAATGCTGAAGTCAGATGTGAGATTAAATCGAGCCTCAGACATTTACTAGCTGTGAAAGCCTGGGCAAATCCCTTTGCCTGCTTCAGTTTCCTCAACTATAAAATGGAGATAATAATGGAACCCAGCTCACAGAGTTGTTGTGAAGATCAAATGAAATCATATTTGCAAAGCACTTGGCGCAATGCCCATCACAGAGAGATGCTTAATAAGTCCTTGTTCCCTGCCTTATCTTTCCCATAGAAAAGTGAGTAAGGCTATTGCTCTTTTTTTTTTTAGTCTCAGAGCAGTGCAGTCAATAGAGGTGGTTTGAAGACAGAGGGGCCTAAGTTTGAATTATGCCATTGATTGATACCTTTTGACTGTGAATCTGGGTAAGTGACTTGACCTGTTGGTGTCTTTGTCAAGTTTCTAAGAAAAGGTACTGATCTGTGGAGGAAAATTCATTAGGAATGTTCCACTGGAAATCACGCTCAGGATCAAAGAAGGAAATATATCAACAAGGGATTTCTGGAAGCCAGATCACCTACTTTTTGTTCATTATTATTAACAGGGAAGTTCAGAATAATGTTTGAGGTGAGGGTGTCAGACTTCATCGAAAGAGGAAGAAAGCAGCACTCTAGAAGGACAGGTGGGGCCTGAGGTCTCCTAAAGATCCCCATGAGTAGGCAGTCACACACTGGGTGGGGCAACATGTGACTCTGATGCTCTGTTCCCACAAAGGTGACTCAGACGTGTTTTCCTTGCAGTTAGGGATATTTCACCCTTAGGTGAAAGGTTAGGGCCTTGCAGTTAGGGATATTTCACCTTTAGGTGAAAGGTTAAGGCCTTGCAGTTAGGGATATTAGCCTCAGGATGATTCTTTAATTCTATGTCCACTTGGGATCTCTGATTTACAGCTCTTCTGCCCTCTGTGATTGTTCTAGCATGGAAGATTGTGCCATATTTTCCTATATTTAATACACTGGGATGAACACGCCTGGAGAATAGGAACCTTGTCATCCCCACCTTCCCAGAGTTTATGAGGATCTACATACAATGGAAACTCAATAAATGACATAAATATCAAGATTGGATTTTTCCATTTCTCTTCTTGTTCTCTGCACCGACCTATTCACTGCTGCTTGAAACCCAGAACTAGACAGACAAAATAAAAAGACTTCTTTGAGTAGGAGCAAATAATAAAATATTAGGATAGTCAGAGATAGGAAGTCTTTAAAACAGAAACTAGGAAGGCTGGAAAAGAACTTAGAATATAAGTGTTGGAAGAGATCTTAGATTTAGATCTGGTAGTGTCCTTAGAGTTCATTTCATTTAGTTCCAACTTCCACCCTCAATTTTTCAAATGAGGAAACTGAAACCCAGAAAAAGTTTGTGCCTCAGGACACATGTATAAGAAGTGTTTGAGGAAGGACTGGAATTTGTATCCTCTCATTTGACATCAGCTCTCTCTACCCTTAGGACCACCCTGTTCTAATACAATGGTTTGGACTGTAAGGGACCTTAGAGCATAAAATGTTGTAGCATAGAAGGTGAATTACTAGAAGAGATCTTAGGATAATACAAGAGCAGGGCTAGAAGGTGTTAGAGAAGTTAAGGGTCAGCTTGGGCTTGGGTGATGGGGAAGTGGCAGGTTTCAGTTTTAGGAAGCAGTCTGATGATGCTCCTGATGGCCTAAAAGGAGCAGGAAGGGTAACTCTTCCATTTCCTCCCTAACCTTTGTTTGCTAGGAGATGTTTCTACATTCTAAGGGCAGATGACTGGTCAGGTGGGAAATGGAATAGATTCAAAAAGAAAGAAGGCAAAGATCAATAATAGGAGAAATTATAGCTCCTGCCTATCCTGGGAGACCAAGGATGAACAGTGCTTATATAAGCAAGTTTTATCCCCAAGACAAGAAGGAGGCAGTATTGTGTTAATATGAGTTGATGGTTATATAGTGATAAGAAAGAACAGTTCAGGCAGGAGATCTGGATTGCTGGATCAGCTGGGAAGACGTAGGGGAGGAGCTAATCTAGTCTCATGAGCATCAGGGTGAGGAAGGAGAGGGTAACATGGCTTAATAAATGTAAGGGCCACTGTCCAATTTGTAGGATTTGAACTATGCAGTATAGCTTTTATGCAGAACTGCATAGTCTAAGTAAAGGGTTTAGATAAACCTAGATTTTTTTTCTAAGTTACTTTGTGTCTTTGGAAGGGAAGGTCTAGAAACAATAGAAATCACTCAAGAACATAGAATGCTAGAGCTGAAAGGGATCTTAGGACAGAGGCTTTTAGAGCTAAAAGGCACCTGAAAACATAGATTGTCAGGTCTGAGAAGTCCTTTAGAATGCTGAATATCAGTGCCAGAAGGGATTAGAATATAGGATGTTATAACATCTAAGGTTCTTGGTACAGAGAATAGCAAAGCTCTTAGAACCCAGGATGTCAGAGCTGGGAGGGCCCTTAGAACCTGGGATGTCAGAGCTGGGAGGGCCCTTAGAACCCAGGAGGTCAGAACTGGGATGGCCCTTAGAAACCAGGAGGTCAGAACTGGGAGGGCCCTTAGAACCCAGGAAGTCAGAGCTGGAAGGGTCCTTAGAATATAGAATGTCAGAGCTGGGAGGGCCCTTAGAACCCAGGAGGTCAGAGTTGGGAGGAGTATTAGAATAAAAGCTGGAAGCTCTATTATTAGATCATATAATACAATTTTCTTATTTTATAGGGATAAGAAATGAGACTCAGATGCAAGACACTTGCCCAAGGTCACCCAGCTGAGCTGTGGCAGAGCTGGTACTAAACCCTGGTTCTCTAGATGCCATGGTGGTGCCCTTTACCCCACAGGGTAGTGAAAAACAGCTGATGGGTGAGTTATTCCCCCATATACCTGCAGACGTCATCTTTCACTGTGACTCTCTGTGGGTCTGGAGGACCCTCATAATCCTTTGCCCATTTAAACTCGGAGGAATCTGGAGCTTCTGGAGCCTCAAAAGCCATGAAAACAGAGCCTTCTTTATCCACGCCAATCTTGATTTCCCTGGCATCTGAGGAAAGACACAACAGTTCAGTAATACCTGGAGCCTGAGCGTTGTCCTAGGTCCCCACACCAACTAGCATTCATTCTCTCAGGGACTGCTTGTGTACAACAGCTGGGACCTCGCACCAGAAGGATTAAGGGAAAAAAGACTAAGACCTCCTTCTTTCTCAAAGTCAAAAGAACTTCCTTAAAGTCACTGGTAAAATCAGTAATAGCACTCAGCCAATTTCCAGTCTAATGCTTTCTGTATTCAGCTTTGCTGAGGGAAAGAGAGGCAGAGAGAGCATGAGAGAGGGAAGGAGACTCGGTACTCCTTTGTACCGTATGGAAGAGTTGGAAGAAGACACAAAACACATATTGTCAGAGGAAGTTTAGAACCCAGGATATCACACTTGGACAGGGTCTTAGAGTACTGGATGTCTGAGATGTAAGGGACTTTAGAACACACATGGTCAGAAATAGCTTCTTATTTATAACAGGTAATGTCAGGCTAGAAAAGATCCTAGAATGTTAGAGCTGGAAGGCGTTTTATAACATCAGAAAAACCTCAGAACCTAGAATTCCCCATGTACATCGGGCTTTACAATATAGAGGGTCAGATCTGAGGGTAAAAGGGGTAAACTTTAGAACATGGAATGTCAGAGTTAGAAGGAACCTTAAAACATAAAACATCAGGTCTGGAAAGGGTCATAGAACATAGAACCTGTTAGGGCAACGATAGAGGAACTTTAGAGTGTTGGGGCTGGAAGACATCTTAGAATATGGAATAGGGTAATAAACTCATAGATTTGGATCTGCAAAGGACCTTAGAGGACAGCTAATCCAACTCCTTTTCTTACAGATGGGGAAATTGAGGCAAAGAGAGGGAGCCAGAGGATGGGGGAAAATGGGAAGCCAGACTGGCCAAACATGGCCTGCAGAAAATTCCAAAAGCAAACATGGAGAGGAAAATAGGAGTTTTAGAAGGAGAAGATAGGGGTAAGGGGAAAATTAGGAAAGTGTCAGAGTGGGGTTTGGAAAAAGAAAGGGAACAGAGAAGGAAGAAGTATATAGAGTGGAGCAAGAGAGAGGGGGGCCCTTGACAATGGCCTCAGTGTGCCTCAGATAATAACTTTTCTAGTCTTGATCACTCCTCCCTTAATATACTATCTTCTAAGATCCCTTACCTGGTTTATCTTCCATCAATACAGGATCAGAGGGCAAAGATGGTTGTCCTGTCCCAGCTGAATTCACAGCCTGTACCTGAAACTTGTAACTTTTTCCTGTTTCCAAATCTGAAATCTAGGGAGACCAAGAAAGCTCCATCACCAAGAGCAGAGAATCAATACTCCATTCCCAGGAAAATGGCTATCATGTTAATAAAGTGAGTGGAACTAAATGTCCCATGGGCCAAGCAGCTGCAATTGTTCCATCGTATTATGGCCAAGGGACCTATAGCCAAGGGAAATAGAATGAAACACCGAATCCCATTTCCTTGCTCTCCACAATGGCTATTAGCTGTCTCAAATTTGGGTACAGAAGATTAACAATTTAGTTAAAGACTTATGTAGATGGACAGGACTGAAAGGTACATCAGAATACAAAATGCCAGAACTGGAAGGGACATTAGAATATAGAATGTTGGAACTGGAAAGGACCTTAGAACACAGAATGTCAAATCAGGAAGGGACATCAGAATATCTATAGCATGTTAGATATGGAGGGACTTTAGAATATTGATGCTGAGAATGATCTGAGAACACATAATGTCAGAACTAAAAAAGGACATTAGAACAAAAGATGTTAGAGCTAGAAAAGACCTCGAACATAGAAAGGGAAGGGGTTTTAGACAAAACCACCAATGCTGGGCAGGAATTAGAACACAGAATTATAAAAAATAGGAGAAGTCTTAGGATAGAGAATGTTAGAAGCTGGAAGTTCCTTACAACAGAGGATGTCAGAGCCAGGAGGGGCCTTACAACATAGGATGTCAGAAGAGAAAGAAAACAGAAGAAAAAATCAGCATCTCTTAGGACTTTACAATCATAATCCAGCCTTCTCCCTCATTTTGCAGATGGAAAAATCTGACGTCTAGAAATATGAAATTATTCAAGGACATACAGTCTATTAATTGAAGAGTTAGGATTATGCTTGGGTTCTCAGTGTCTGGTCCTTGACACTGCCCCATGGTCTTAATGTATAGAATAAAACCCAGCTACTTGACTCTTGAGTCTGGCACTTATTAGTTATCTTTGCTGATTGAAGGCTTTCCAGCATAAAGAATCCAGTGAATGAAGGGATAATCATTAAGAAACTTTTTTTGGTTTCTTTGGCTATGAAATCCTTCCTATGATTCCTGGATGGCCGAAACAGATGGCAGGAAAGAGCTTTATCTAAATCCCAATTCTTTCTTACTGATGTTTATTTTAAAATGACTTGGTCTGTTCTGAGTTCATAACAGTTGATCTCTGGGAATGAGATCCAAAACAGACTTGGGGTAGACTGGTCCTGCAAGTTGGCCACAAAAATGGATCAGAGACAATTATTTCCTGTTAGGTTGCTTTTGATTACAGGGATTCTCATTAGCAATAGATTCCCTCTCCCCTGCCCCCAAGTTAGGGGCTGCTATTCCCCTTGGAGAGTCACTGCTTTCTCAACCTGAGAGTCAAGAATTTTGAGTTCTATTCTGCACCTTAACCCTGCATATTAATCCTGACTCTGGGCTTCCATTTCTTCCAGTGTAGAGTAAGGGTGGGAAGTAAAGAAGTAGGAGATTTATCAGGGGAACAACTCAGTCCATTTGATGAGAATCTTTATGAGACAGGAGCACATACTGTGGAGCCAGATTGCACTCTGACCAAAGTTGCCCAACATGTAATCTTGTCAAATGGACCAAGGTTATTCCTTTGGTCAGGAGGATGATCATTTTCCCATTTCACCAATGAGTTATTACATGCTGGGGAAAATATGGAATGATGAATGCTCTGAGCAAGGGATAAGTACTTACTCTTAGGTGGGTGCCTGAAACGGGATCAGGAACAACTGGCTTCCATTTCTCAGAGCCTTCTTCTTGGACACTCACACGGTAGCCAGTGACGGGCCCTGCTCCTTTGTACAAGGGGGGCTCCCAGTGTAACATTAGGGAACTAGCTCTCACCTCCGAAGCCCTCACATCATATGGGGGTCCTGAAGGAGAGGAGAGGGACACAGAAGAAGGGAGGTTTGTCAGTCAGTCAGAGTGCCTGCCTGGTACTGGATAACTCACTAGAGATTATGATGGTGGTGGTAGTAGTAGTAGTAGTAGTACTAATAATAGTATAGGGTAATAGTAGTGGTATACTGGTAGTAGACTATTATTACTAGTAGTAGGCAAATTACTACCAGTAATAAATTACTAGTAGTATAGCAGGAATATTGGTAGTAGCAGCAGTATATATAAAACATTCACAAACTATTTCATTTAATTCTTACAACATTCCTGTGAGGTAGGTGCTATTATTATTTCCAAAACTGAGGCAGACAGAAATTAAGTGATTTACCCAAAATCACAGAGTTAGGATTTTCTGATGCTGGATTTTCCTGATAATCCCAGGCAAGTTATCCACTGCTAGAGAGGCACATTAACTGATTGCCAAATCTCCCCTTCTATATGTCCCTCTTCTCTCCTGCAGGACCTCTGTATGATGTGAGGGCTTCTAAGGTGAAAGTAGTTCCCTCAGAAGACAAACACTCTGTCCTTCCTACTTTGTGTTTGAGGGCAGCCGCAGGTAGCAGAGAACCTGCTGCCCTTTTTAGGGTTCTTGGCCACAGCAGCTGCCCAGCTATGCTCCTTCCCTTTTGAGCTAACATTGAGTAAGAGGCAAGGGGCAACAGTAGCAGCAAACATCTCAGGGACAAGCTGATGTGTCCCAGTGATTCTGGTTGGTTGGACAATGACATGGAGGAGCCATGTAGCTTTGTTTGGGGAAAGACAGCCTGCATAGGCTAAGCTTGACAGCTTCAGTTAAACCCTGAATGTGGTCCATTGAGGGAACAAAGATGTGCTTCGATAGTTATAAGGATTCTTTTACAATGTGTGTTTCGGAGGCTGTCCTAGTTTAGGGTCATCCTGCTGTTTGGGTGGGACTCTGGGGAGAGAGAGAACTAGAACATAGACTGAGTCTATAACTAGAATTCAATCTGTGATCTGCTAAGGGCTCAGTCTAGAGCCTGGTTTGAGCCTCATCAATTATGCTGAGGAGTTGATTGTTAGTGTGAGTATTTATGGCTCAAAAATCTACAAATTCTACAAGTTTGGGCTTATTTTTAATTTTTTTAAATAAAAAAATTTTTATAATTTACTAAAAATAAAAATTATTTATAAAAATTATTTTTATTATTTTTGGATTAAAAATATACAAACTATAAGTTATGACTTGTTTTTTTATAAATAAAATTTTATAAATATAAAATTTTTTATAAAAATTCATTTTTTATTATTTTGATTGTTTAGATGAAAGAAAGTGATGGAGAAAATGTTAATCCAAATTAAACTCAGAAATGTGTCCTGCCTACTCTTTCCCCTCAAAGAGCCTGCTGTTAAACGTTTACCAGCACTTTCCTAGCTAAGGTCTGATGAAGGCTTGGCCTTAGTTTTTAGTTGAGGTTTGGAAAGGGGCTGGGGTCAGGTTTCAATTTTTCACCCAGGCTAGGACTCTATGATCTGGGTTAAATCTCTGACTGAGGCTGAATTCAGATTTCAGTTGTAGTCTTCATTTGGCACCTGGGCTAGGCTTCAGTTTGGGGTCTAGTTTGGGGCTCGTGAGGTCTCAAACAATGGGCAAGACCCAAGTTGTGACTGGGCTAATGGGTCAACCCATTAATTAGGAATAATTTTATTTTATTTCTTTATTTTCTCACTGTGAAACTCAATGCTTCATCTATGAACCTACAACTTGACTTTCAGTAGAACGTAACCTCCTTGAAGGCAGAAATGATTTTTCTTTGTATAACTAACCATTAGTTATATGAAGAATGTTTGTTAAACTAGAGTTGAGTTAATGGATTCAGAACTATGGACAGTAGTATGATTAAAGGAGACAGGGAAGAGAGAATGGCGATGGGACCTGCTGGTCTGCTTTTCCTGTGGCCCAGAGAGATGCGGCAGAGGCAGAGCCTTACCTGGCTGGGCCATAGTCCATTCCTTACACTCAAACAGGTCGCTGGGCTCGGAGAGCTCACCCACGCCGGCCCAGTTGCACGCTCGAGCACGAAACTCATAGAAATGTCCCTCCTGGAGGTCAGTGATCTTCAGGGAAGAAAAAACATGGAATATACAAGTGAGAAGGCAAGAAAGGACTGAGACACTGAAGAGGAGTGGGAGAATAAGGGATAGGTGGGGAAGAAAGGAAAGGAAGACTTATGGGAGAGTTCAAACTAGACTCTCAAAGTGAGAATATCTTCAAGGCTCAGCTCAAGGGTCAGAAGTAAAGCCTTTCCTGATTTTCCAGGGAGTTGCTTTGTATATATTTCGTATTGACTTATTTACATTTTTTTTCTACTCCATAACATGTAAGCTTCTTGAGGGCAGGGCCACTGACTCCCAATACATCAGAGGTTAGGTTTTAACCCAGGTCTTAGCTTTCTGACTTTATATTCCCTCTCACTTGACACGTAGTAGGCCTTTGATAAATACTTTTTGAATTGAATCAAAATGTTTAATTTGGGGATAGTTTCCTTTGTTTCAGTCAAAGTGACTGAGATAAATTTATGGCTATCAACTCAGACAACATACCTTTGAGCTCAATCTGAAATACTTGGTTTCTCTGTTGCATTAGAGCAGGACTAATTAAACTTTTTCCATCGCAACCCTTTTTGTCTGAAAAATTTTTACACTATCCCAGCATATATGTATATAAAATTAGGTATACTAATGCAAACATTTACTGATAATAAATCATAATTCCATGACCCTCATATTTCCTTACATGATCCCATATAGGGTCATGACCTATAGTTTAAGAAACTTTGTTTTAGGGGATCCCATCATATAAACTAGCATAGACAATTGAGAGTTGACTGACCCTATTAAATAAGCTCCAGTCATTCTCAGGATGAATTCCTGAATGAGACATTAAATTCTCTGTTTGGCTATTTAAGTGCTTTATAATCTGACCCTTTCCTGACTGTCCTGACCCCTCCTACTTGTCCTGGTCCCTCTACCTTCCTTGGCCACTCCTATCTGTTCTGAGCATTCTACCTTCTACTTGCCCTGTCCCCCTTCTACCTTCCCTGGCTTCTCCTACTTGTCCTGGCCCCCTCCTACCTGTCCTACCTGCCCTGGCTCTTCTTCTTGCCTTGGTCCCCTCCTACTTCTCCTGGCCCCTGCTATCTGCGCTGGTTTCCCCATACCTACTCTGGCCCCTCCTACCTCTCCTAGTCCCTCTCACCTTCCCTAACCACTCTTACATGTCCTGGTCCCCCTTTCCTGCCCTAGCCCCTCCCACCCTCCCTGGCCATTCCTACCTATGCTGTCTTGCCCTGGCCCCTCCTACTTGCCTTAGTCCCCTCCTACCTTCTTTGACCCCTTCTATCTACCAGCCCCACTTCTACTTGCCCTGCTCCCCTCCCACCTATTCTGCCCCAGCTCCTACCTGTACTGGCTCTCCCACCTGCCCTGGCTTCTTACACCTTGCGGTACCCTCCTCCAAGGACTGGGATCTGTGGCCTCCTTACTGTTTCTCCATCTGCTGATTTCAGTAATTTTCCTTTTTCTCTTCCATGCCCAGAATTCTCTTTTCCCTCCGCTCTGCCTCCCGTTTCCTTCAGCTAAAGTCGCACCTTTCACAGGAGGCTGGCCCTAAATCGCAGCGCCCTTCCTCCGAGGTTACTCCTAAATTAACCTGTACCATGTTGTTCTACATGGCTGTTGGTCTCCCCTTAGATCAGGAGAACATTGAGGGTAGGGATTGTTAGTTTTCTGGGCATCCCCAGCACTTAGCGCGGGTCCCGGCGCATAGTAGGTGCTTAGTGTGTGCTAGTTGGCCACCTGGCTGCTTTTCAGGTACCTTATAGACTCGTGTAGGCACTGGCTGCTGGTTGACTGGATGCCATTTGGGCTCTGACTCCTCATGCTGGTCCAGGTAGTAGCCCAGGATCTTGCCTCCGCCTCGGCGCTTTGGGGGCTTCCACCCAATGACCATCTCGTTCTTCCCGCAGGACAGGAGGGCAAATCCATGGGGAGCAGAGGGTGTAGCTGGGGTTGAGGGGACAAGAGTGAGAGAGGAAAGACAGATTAAAGGCCAGCTCTTATCTCTAGCCAGCAGCATGTGGGGCTGAGAGAAATCTTGTAGAATGTCAAAAAATGATTTTATCTTCATTTCAGCATCATTTTACAGATAAAGAAACTATCTCACAGTGGAGCAAGCCAAGTGCAGTGTCATGGAAAATACACTCAATTTGAAGTTGGAGGCTGTGTGGTTGAATTCTACTTGCCCTTTTACTCATTGATGTGTGATCTTGGTCAAATTATTTCAATTATTTTCTGTTCCATATTGCTGGGATTAGGGAAGTGGCTCCCCCACACTCTAGAAAATCTGCATCAAAAATTTTGGTCTTCTCTTTTTACCAGAGAAGAAGTCTAAATTTTTTCTTTTTCTTTTATGGGCTATTTATAGTACCTTATTGTAAAATTTGGGTGGATATTATACAATATGATACATATATTTTATGTATTTGAGTTTCTAAACTTTTTCTGTGTCATCTGCAGGCCTTCACATGTCATTTGTGGCTTTCACAAAACTTCCCCCCCCCCC
Organism: Sarcophilus harrisii; assembly: GCF_902635505.1. Taxonomy (NCBI): domain Eukaryota; kingdom Metazoa; phylum Chordata; class Mammalia; order Dasyuromorphia; family Dasyuridae; genus Sarcophilus; species Sarcophilus harrisii. The sequence continues at coordinate 558,991,280 of NC_045428.1, read as the reverse complement.
ACCAAATCCCATTAATTTCTTCTGTGGATCTGCAATCGATCAAAACCTTGATGGGGAAAGTTGGGGTGAGGAAGGGATGACGACTTCCAGGACCTCATTTACCTCATGGAACACAAGATGTTTGATTAAATGATCTCAAAGGTGCCAAAATCTGAATCTTAGAAATCCATGAAATCATTGGCTCAAATCATATTGCTGTTCATTCTCAAAAACATCAGGGAGAGGATGTCATGATATGCAAGGAATTGGATTTAAGGGAGGGAGAGCTGTGCAAAGTCACCAGCCTCACCTTCTCCTCCAGAGCCATCTGGAGTCAGTGGCAAGTTACAGATCAAGCCGTATAAGTAATAAAAGACAGAGCCTGGATTAAATCCAGGTCTCTTACCTCCCAGTCTGAAGCTCTTACCTCTAAACTACAGGATCCTTGATACAGAGATAGGAATATTAGAAACCTCACAATAGAAGGCCATGGGAAGAGTATGACTTGTCTAAAGTAACACGGATAAGCTGTTTCCTCAGCCAGCAGGATCTTGTGAGGAGCAGTGGACCTTATGTGTAATCTCTGAAGGGCAATTGGACAAATCATTCCCAAAGCCAGCCAAAAGATCAGATCACGGGACTCCATATCCAGAGATTCTGTTTCTTATCCTATGAGAAAGGGTCCTGCACAGGGATTATTCCCTGCCATTTGCCAGAGGGGAAGGCTAGATGCCCGTCCATCTCTCTATGTTCTATTCTCTCACAGAATTACCCCTACAACTCTGGAATGAATCTTCTCTCTCCTGCCCCTTGGCTCTGATTCCTGGGGATGGGGGGAGGTGGTCAAGCTGCCTTCATCCTTTCTGACATACCGATGGCCTGTTTGACGGTGATAGGGGCGGACTCTGCAGAACTCTCTCCCACTCCAGCTTCACTGACCGCCCGCACGCAGAAAACATATTCCTTTCCTGTTTTTAGTCCAGGGACCGAAAACCTGTGAGAGGAACACATGACCATCAGGAGGTCTTAATCCAGGTACAGAGTCTCAAAGTGATGTCGATGGGTCCAATGTGGCCTAATAAATATATTTGAAAGCTACAATCTGGGCAGGTTCTCGCCAATCCCAGGAGAATGTGATTGGCAAAGCCCATTTCCTCAGAATGAATATATTTTCAGAGATTTCACAGATCTACAAATCATGGATCTCTTTGTTCTGGGCATCATGAAAATGGTAAATAACTCAAATATGAATGGTAGGGGTAAGCAAGCCATAGCCCACCTTCAATATGAAGACCATCATTTGGGGATGACCAGAGAATAAGGGGCATTGCATTAGGGAAATCTCTGCCTCCACAAGATTGTAGACTTAAACTAAGGAAGGCATTCAGGCCATTTTACAGATGAGGAAACTGAGTCCCAGAGAGGCTACATGATTTACCTTGGGTGTGGAAAAGATGGGATTTCAACCCAGTAACTCTGATTCCAAATTCAGCTTTCTTTTTAGTATGATACACTCATGATCTTAAAGGTCTTTCTGATATATTGTGTTCTGAGGCGCCTCCCAGCTCTGATGTTCTGTGTTCTAAAGTCCTTCTCAGCTTTGACATCTCTGGTCTAAGGGCCCTCCCAGCTCTGACCTCCTGGGTTCTAAGGCCCTCCTAGCTCTGATATTCTCTGTTATAAGGCTCCTCCTCTCTGAAATCTAGGTCTAGGGCCCTTTCCAATGCTAAAGTCTATGGAGTAAAAATACAAATCTAGTTCATATGATCCTGAAATAGTGGATGGTTTTAGAGCAGAAAAAAACTTTCAGACTATCTAGTCCAACCCTTCTCACACAAGTTGAAAGCCTCAGGTAGTACTTCACAATCCTTAAGATAATAAGAGAACAAAAGGAAGCCCACCAATGCCTTTTGTAGATGCTTATTTGGAAGGTTTATGGGAAACTTGAACAAAAATTAAAGAATGAAAAGGGATGGAAACTTTTGATTCTACTGGACCTAGACTCCCTACAAGATCAAAGATGTGCATCTAAATGTATAAAAATATTTTTTTTAAAGCAGTTTTTTCCTATGGTAGAAAAGAGATGGAAACTAAGAAGATACACTTCTATCAGGAGAATGGCCGAACAAATTTTGGTATGTGTTAGAAGAGAATATGTGTTATGAGAAATGATGAAATGGACAATTTAAGAAAAACCTGGGAAATGTAGTATGAACTGATGCAGTATGAAATGAGCAGGACCAGGAGAACAATTTATACAATAACAACATCATTGTAAAAAGAAATAATTTTGAAAGATTTAAGAACTCTAGTCCAAAGGACCAATGATGAGATCTGCTCCCCTTATCTCTTGACAGAAAGGGGATAGACTCTGAATATAGAATCCTATTCTATCTTATCCTGTTTGTGAGTCTGTGTGCCTTCTTAAGATTCCAGCACACTGGAATTATTAGTCTCAGGAAGCTTGTCCCATTTGTGTCTTCTTGGAAAAATGGAAATTCATGGCAGAAAGCTCCATTGGGAGCATTTAACTTTGTTTGCCTCATTTTTCTCATCTGTAAAAAGAGCTGGAGAAAGAAATGGCAACCCACTTCAGTAACTTTGTCAAGAAAACCCAAATGCGCTCATGAAGAATCAGACATGGGTGAAATCACTAGAGAACAATTCAATTGAAAATAGATTTGTTAATATGTCACTGTCAGCTTCAGTGAGGTTGTCAATGATCTACTTAAGGGCAATGTCCTTGTTTCTATGCTGTTTAATATTTTATTAATGTTTTGGATGATATAAATGGTATGTTTATTAAATTTTTTTCCAAAACAAATTTAGAAGAGTCAGTTAAAACATTTTATTATAGATTCAAGACCTAAAAAAAACCTCAAGATGCTATAATGATAGGTTGGAACCAATAATATGAAGCTTATTATAGAGGAATGTCAGGTTCTAAACTTGAGTATAAAAAATTTGACTTTACAGATACAAGATGGGAGGAGAATTTGAAAAAAATCTGGGGGCTTAATTAACACAACATTCAATATGGTCACAGTGAAATTCTATCTTAAGTTTCATTGAGAGTCTTATTATCTAGAATAAGACCATTTTACCCTACTGTGGCCAACTCACCTTTGGAATATTGTGTTCACTTTTTAGACACAACATTTTAAGACGAGTTGGATCATGTTTGAGCATGTGAAAAAAGGAGGGTGAGGGGGTTGGTGGGAGAACTGAAAATAATGTCAAATGGATTGGGGTTATTTAGTCTGGGACACAAACAAAAAATGGAATGGGGTCTAATGAGTGTCTGAATGTTTACAAGGAGTTTCAATATGAGAAGAAAGGCATAGGCAAACAGGGGCTGGACTAGAGCTTTGAGGTCTTTTCCATCTATGAGATTCTGTTATTCTACAATCCAATGAGACAATAGGGAAGACTGGAAAAAAAAAATCAGTTAATTTCTGACTGTGTGCCATAGATCATCCCCACTAAGAACTTTTGGTGTTTTTCAGTATCTCAAACCTCAGGCAGTTCACAGCAAAACTTGGAATAATGACTTCCTCAGGGAATTGGATGTATAGGCCTGCCTGTGTGTGAACACACAAACACACGCACAGACCAGTGGAACACAGACAGAGAAACCCTCCTAAAACATCAGATCAGAGCTTCATGGCATTGCTATGAAGGTGTCTCATCAGATCATTGTTCCTCATTCCATCCACTAAGCTTCATAATAATACAATGGGCCATTCTAACAAGCACCAGCCAAAATCCTTCTTATGGGTTCAAATCCCATCTCTGTTTTCTGCATCACTGTGACCCTATCATAAGCCCTAATGGATCTCAGTTTTTTTTAATTAGCATAAAATGAGGTTGGAATATATAAGGTCTCATCCAAGATCCAAGTCAATAATCTAAGTCAGGATGTGTCTCTGGTCTTCATCCCCAAATCCAGCTCTGGATTCAGTCTAACTATAGGTATCTTCAGAGTGGGAGAGAAGCTCCTGCCCCAGTTGCTGCTCCTCCAGTCCAGATGCCCTGGCTTCCATCATGTGGAAGATTTGGGGAAGGAAGGAGATAGGGAGGACTTACTTGTTACCCTTGATGGGTTTGTTGTTAACTGTTTGCCATTCGGAAGAGCCTGCTTCCCGAGAATATATATAATAGCCCAGGAGCTCGGAGTCACCCATCACATGGTCCCAACTCAGGGAGACGGAAGTTTTTGTGTCTCTGAAAACTTGGACTTGAGCAGGAGGGGGAAGAGTAGCTGAAAGAACAAAACAAAGCAAAACCACAAGATGGGTCAGGGGTAGGAGGGGAGAAGAGGGCTGGGTCCTAGGGGGCAGAGGCAATGGAGGTGGAAAGCTGGCTTGTGGTCGTCATTGCTGCCCTCCTTCCCTCTGCCCACCAGGAATACCCACCTGGCTGACTCCCAAGGCTGATTGGTTCGCTGGGCTCCGAAGGCTCGCTCAGGCCATAGCGGTTTGCTGCTCTCACTCTGAATCGATAGGCCTTCCCTTTTTCCAGATCCAGGAGCGCGAATCTTGGAGACTTCACAGGGGTCTCTGAGCTCACTGCCTCCCAAGCTTCACTGCCTAGGACTGACTACAAGGCAAGCGGACAGTCAGTCCCTGCCTTCCTCTCCAAGGTGATAGAACAGTGCACAGTAGTATGACAACTACAGGAAAATGGTGGACAGTCCAAAAACATCTTTACTGAGCTTTGGAGGTTAACTCCACAGTCAGACAAGAGTCCCAGATGTGCTTGGAAACATGGGCTCTGAAACTGGGGCTATGTGATTGTCAGCAAGTCACTCAACTTCTCCAGGACTCAGTTTTTCCTTTCTAAAATGAAGATTATACTATTTGCACTGTCTCCTTCACAAGGTGGCAATAAGGAAAAATGCTTTTCAACTTCTAAGTTCTATAGAGACACAGCACCATTATTTCTCAGTCATTCCATCCCAGAGTGGAATTTTATCTTAGACTGATTCTTAAAAGCCTAGAATATAGAAGACTTCTGTTTTCTAAAGGCCTTCTCAAATGATGACTCTAACTATCCTTTCAGATTGTGTGGCCCAATTCCCCCATCCATGAAGCGGGGAATGTCCCAGTCTCCTCACCTTCTCCAACAGATAGGTCAGATCTTCTTTGCCTCGGGGACATGGCTCATCCCAGGACAATAGGACATAAGCTTGCCTAGTCTCACTGGCTCTGACGTTAGTGGGAGGCAAGGGGATGATTACCGAATCTACAAGGAATCCAGTGAAAGCACGATCAATTCATGGTTATCTTTAAGAGGGGCTCCTCCTCTCATCATCCCAAACATATCATTTGAGCATAGCCTATCCTTTCAATTTTGAATTTTAATTGTTCAGACATCAGGGAGGAGGTCATTCAATGTATTACATAGTTTGTGGGACAGGACATTTTCATATTTTCAAGTGAGATAATGGTTTTTTTTTTCAGATCTGTATAGTTTATGTTCTAATGATCTTTTCAGCTCTGATATCCTATGTTCTAAGGTTCTACCTAGTCTACATTTCTGTTTTAGATATCCTTCTTGACAGTTTGAGGTCCCTTTGAACAAATGCGAGTCTAACCAGCTCTGTACAAACCATTGCCACCACACTGATATTATGATGGTGGCATCATAATGGTTTGAGGTCCCTTTCACATCTAACATTCTATGCTCTAAGATTCCCTTCAGTTCTAATATTCTGTATTCTGAGGGCCCTCCCAACTCTAACATCCTGGGTTCTAAGGGCCCTCTCAGCTCTGACCTCCTGGGTTCTAAGGGCCCTCCCAACTCTAACATCCCGGGTTCTAAGGGCCCTCTCAGCTCTGACATCCTGGGTTCTAAGGGCCCTCCCAGCTCTGAATTTTGTATTCTAATGACCCTCCCAACTCTGATAACCTGTCTTCTAAAATCCTATCTAGCCCAATATTCTATCTTTAAAATATAACTTTTTAATTCCAAATTTAACTTTCTATGTTTCATGGTCCCTTTTACCATTAACATTCCTCTGAGGTTCTATCTCTATATTTCCTTCCAATTTTGATGTTCTTTGTTCTGAAATCCCCTCCAGTTGAACATTCTAGATTCTCAGGCCCCTTTCATCAGTAAAATTCTATCTCCCTCAAGAGAATCTATGCTTCTTGTGAGCAGGAACTTTTTTTTTAACATGTTAAGTGCTATATAATTCATAGCTAATCCCACTATCATAATATCAGTATGGTGGCAATGGTTTGTACAGAGCTGATTAGATTCCCATTTGCTCAAGTCTGAGCCTCATGTTTGCCATAGATGACCTGGGGCCCACGCTTCTTTGGCATTATCCGAGACATCTCCCCTGCCCCCAGCCAAGGATGATGTTAAAGTCTCACATTCTCTGCCATGACTTGATGTTACCTTCAGTATCAGCTTTGCTGACTGTGATGATCCTCCCGAGATCAAAAGGGATCACTAGGACAGAGAACAGATTTGCATTAGGGGTGTGCAAGTATTTGTGATGGAAGGGCTGGTCCCGAATTAAGACCATTATTTCTTCTTAGCCTTTTATTTCACTTGCTCTTTCTGGGTCTCAGTGATCTCCTCTGCAAAATGAAGAGTTGGGCTAGGTATAAGTTAGGTTCCCTCCCAGCTCTATTTAGAGCTCTGGGTGCTCTAACATTTCAGGATTTGGAAAGGGGCTCTTAGGATAGGAAACATTCTGTGCCTGTAGCAGAATTTGTCCAGCCAGCCTCATCTTCTCTATACATCTGCTTTTATCAGTCACTTATTCAAATATTACTTGTCTTAAGAGTGTGTGTGTATGTGTGTACATATAAATGTGTGTGTCTTTCACCTCTAATGAGAATGGGGGATCCCCGCAGGTTTCCCTTCAGAAAGGGAGCACCCTAGAAACAAGGACCACGTCCCATCAAACTAGGGGCTTCCTCGGGATGGTTGCCATCCATCAGTAGATACTCTCCAAGGGCAGAGTTATGCTCTGTGTCTCTTCTGTCTCTCTCCCACAGTGTCCAACCTCTTGTTTCCCACTGTTCCAGTTTCACTCATGAAGCTCTGGGAAGGTTGTGACTGGCCCCCTGGGGTCCCTGTACCTACATGTCTTTCTCTCGGCTTCCTTGGAATCTTGCATGGTGACCAACTCCGTGGCCTTGGAAGGGATGCTGCTGCCTGCTTTGTTGATGGCTCTCACACGGAAGCGGTAGCTCTGACCCTCAATGAGTCCTCGAACAGGGCACCTGCAGGTTCCTCCAGGGGCCTCATGGCAGATTTCCCATACCCCAGACTCTCCCTGGCACCTAATATCAGAGGTAACTCAAGTTCTAGCTCTCCAACACGGGCACCGAGCCTCCATGAAAAACCAAGTCTCATCTTTTATATATCCCGAACATTTAGATAGGACATCCTTCCCTGACAATGCACATCCTTCCCTGAAAATCCAAGCCCTTTTCCTCCCATTTCCCCAGTAATCCAAGCCCTTCTTTACTTTCAAACTGTGGATTAAATCTTGCCTCTTCAAAAAAAACTCCTCCTTGCTTAGCCCTACTGTTATCAACATCCCTGTCTACATTTCTGATCTGTTTGCCCTAAAATATGTATTAATCTGCACTGGCTGCCTTGGTCTTTTATAAGTCAGATCCCCTTCTTCCTGCCCTTGTACCCTATTGCCAGTCACTAGGTTGAATAAAGCAGTTCCTTCCTATGACTTTTCCCCCTCATTAAATATCCCTTCTTCCACAGATCTCCAGGGCTCTCCAAGTGACTCACTCCACTGTATCCTCTGACTTTATCCTATTCTGCCTTTGCAGAAAACTAGTCCTTTCATAGAGATCTGGGAGTTAGGAAAATCATTTTCCTTTTCTAGTATTTAGTTTTTTCATTTATAAAATGAGGGGTCATGAGTCAAAATGATTCCTCAAGTCCACTCTGATATTCCTTTACTGCTCTACCATGTGCTCTAAGGTCTCCAGCTTCCAAATGCAGTGTTCTAAGGCCCCTCCCAATTCTGACATTTTAAATTTGTTCTAAGGTACCTCTGTTCTAAGATTCCTCCCAGGATCTACATTCTGTATTCTAAGGTTCTTCCCAGTTCTGACATTCTCTGTTCTAAGATCCCTCCTAATGTGTACATTCTATGTTCTAAGGTCCCTTTTAGCACTGACATTCTAGATCCTAAGACCTCTTATTTCAGCTCGGATATTCTCTGTTCAAAGACCCCTCCTAGCTCTAACAATCTGTATTTTGTGGTCCCTCCCCGTGTCTGCATTCTGTGTTATAAGATCCCTCCCAAATATGATATTTTATGTTCTAAGTTTCCTCCTAGCTCTGATATTTTCTGTTGTAAGGTCCCTCCCAGCTTTTACATTCTGTGTTCTAAGGTTCCTTCCAGCTCTGACATTCTATGTTCCAACTTCTCTCCCAGTATATATATTCTGTGTTCTAAGGTCCCTCTCAGTCCTGACATTCTGGATCTCTAAGACCCCTTGTTTCAACTCTGACATTCTCTGTCATTTGATATTTTATGTTCTAAGTTTCCTCCTAGCTTCGATAGTCTCTGTTGTAAGGTCCCTCCCAGTTTCTACATTCTCTGTTCTAAAGTCCCTCTGAGTTTTTACATTTTCTATTCTAAGAGTTTTTCCAAGTTCTGATATTCTTGTTCCTCACAGATCTGACATTCTCTGTTCCAAGTTCTCTCCCAGCTCTGCTGTTCTGAGTCCTTTTATACCAGGAATTCTGTCTCCTGGGTCCACTCGCAGACACAATTCTTCCTGGGTGAGAGAGAGGTTCTAACTTCTGGTAAGTGTCCCTTGCTGCAGCACCCACCTCTCAATGGTATAGCCAATGATGGGGCTACTGCGCGTGTCGCTGGGTGGGACCCAGGTCAGGATCAGGCAGTCTCTATTCACATCATGACACTGGACATTCAGTGGGGATCCTGGAGCCCCGGCTTTCTCTGCGGGGGCATCTGAAACAGAATGCTCTTCAGACTACAGTACATTTCTAACCCCTTGCATCATCTCTCCATCCTTCACCCTCACCTCCATCTTCCCTTCCATCGTCTAGATCATTGTTGCTTCAGGAGAAAGGGGGCAGTGATGTTTGTGACAAGATTAGACCCTGGCCCAGTTTGATCCCCAAGTCATCCCCAGCTTCTTCCCTTTCTAGGGTTCTTGGTGATGATCATCTCAGACCTGCTCCCTGCTCCAAGCCAGGCCCTCCATTGCTCCTTCCCAGTGTCCCCAGAGCTCACCTCTCACAAACACGTAAGCACTCTGTTCCTTGGAGCCAAAGGGAGAGGGCACTTGGATTGTGTACAGTCCTTCATCCTCTTTGTAAGCACAGGAAACTCTCACAGAGGCCTGGTGGTCCAAATACTGGAGCTGTCGCCTCTCAGAGACCTGTAGTAGCTTTCCTGAATCAATCAGCAAACATTGATTAAAACACTTTCCATTTGCCAACCACCAAGCTAGCTGCTGGAGATATAAAGACAAAAAATGCAGTTTCTGACTTTGAGGAACTTACATTAAAATGAGGAGATAATGTGCACATATCATTTCTATAGAAGAAAATTTAAAAACCCCGACAATTTTTAGGGGTTGGGGGGGGAGTTCCAGAGAGACTTTCTACTAAGGGTAGTACTTGAGCTGAATTTCTAAAGAAATAAAGATTCTAAAGCAGAGATGAGTAGTTAACGTATTCTTAGAAGGGAGGACAGTTTATGGGACATGGAGTGTCATGTGTGAGGAACCACAAAAAGCTCAATCTGACTTGATCAAAGAATGTGAAGGGAGGTAATGTGTAACAAGCTGGGATTTAGGGGCAGGTTGTGAAGAGGAAGAGTTTCTTTCCGAAAGGGAAGGATGATCCTGCATTTGGGGTTGGAGCAAGGGGGAGAGATGCTATCTGTCCAGCACAAGAGAGAAGCCTTGTATCTATCTAAAAATAAGTGTAGAAGCAAAAATACCAGGAACTCAAAGTACACATTATTGAAATGAAGGCAGAAGATTTAACTAAAATTTACCAGGAATCTGCAGGTGAAAGCCACTATTTACTGATCAAAACAAAAAAGCCTACATACTTGCACACACTGGGAGACTCCAGAAGAGAATGCCATTTTTTTAATGACCAGACAAAAATGAAGTTTGTTCTTATAAGACTCCTACTATGTGCATATTTGTGATATATTTTGCTCATCCTAAAAAGTGGGAAAAGAAGGGGAATAAGCATTTATATAGCATGTATTATGTGCCAGACTCTGTGCTGAGTAATTTTGCAAATATTTCATTTGATCCTTACCACAACTCTAAGTGGCAAATGCTATTATTATCCCCATTTTATAGTTGAGGAAACTGAGGCAAACAGAGATTAAGTAGCTTGCTCAGGGTCACACAGCTAATAAGTGAGTGAGACTAAATTTGAAGTCAGGTTTTCCTGATGTGACCAGCTCATTGTTAGTCTTTGAAGTGGTATAATACTATTATGATTTAACATCACAAATTGTATCTTTGAGATCACAAAAAAAGGGAAAAGTACCCACATGTTTCTGGCAGCCCTTTTTATAGTGGTAAAGAACTGGAAACTGAGTGGGTGCCCATCAGCTGGGGAATGGCTGAATAGGTGATGGAATATTATTGTTCTGTAAGAAACGATCAGCAGAATGATTTCAGAGAGACCTGGAGAGGCTTAAATGAACTGATGCTGAGTGAAGTGAGCAGAACCAGGGGAACATTGTACATGGTAACAAGATTATGCAACAATCAATTCTGATGGATGTGAAGTGATTCAATTCAGTTATTGTTTTCAACAGTGAAGTGATTCAGGTCAGTTCCAATGGTCTTGTGATGGAGAGAGCCATCCACACTCAGAGAGAGGACTGTTGAGTGTGGCTCACAACATAGCATTTTCACGTTTTTTGTTATTTGCTTGCATTTTGTTTTCTTTCTCATTTTTTCCCTTTTTGATCTGATTTTTCTTGTGCAGAATAATTATTGTGGAAATATGTATAGAAGAATTGCACATGGTTAACATATATTGGATTATTTGCCATCTAGGAGAGGGGATGGGGAAAAGGGAGGGAGAAAAAAATTTGGAACACAAAGTTTTGCAAGGATAAATGTTGAAAACTATCTGTGTATATTTTTTTCCTGGATAATTTTCTTTTCCTTTTTTTTATTAAAGCTTTTTATTTTCAAAACATATGCCTGGATAATTTCTCAACACTGACTTTTTCAAAACCTTGTGTTCCAAATTTTCCACTCCTCCCTCCTCCCTGGATAAAGTAATCCATTATTTGTTAAACATGTTAAAATATATGTTAAATCCAATATATGTGTGCATATTTATACCATTATCTTCCTGCACCAGAAAAATCAGATCAAAAAAGGAAAAAAATGAGAAAGAAAACAAAACAACAACAAAGAGAGTGAAAATGATGGAAACTGAATTTTCCTAATCTGTCACCAATCTAAAGTGAAATGTGCTCAGAAGGCAGTTAAGTGGCACATTGAATAGAGTCCCAGGTTTGGAATCAGAAAGACTTTTATTCAAATCCAGATACAGCCTAGTCAGGTGACCCTGGGCAAGTCACTTAACCCTGTCTGCCTCAGTTTCCTCATCTGTAAAATAAGCTGGAGAAGAAATATCAAACATTTCTTTGCCAAGAAAACCCCGAATGGTGTCATGAAGAGTCAGACACAACTGAACAACAATAGCAAATTTCCAAATGTTTTTCACTCTAGTATGAATCCTGTTTTCTCTAAATGAATTGGAATTATATATTTTGATATTGACCATGGGTTATTTATTTTTCTATCTGGGCATGAGTATGAGAGTTGTTCTACACTTAGTTCATCCTTGAATGCTGGATCCAGTTTGTTCCCAGATTTTTCTGGCAAGGTAGTATCTGCCCAGGGCAGCTAGTGATACAGTAGATAGAGTGCCAAGTTCAGTCAGGAAGACTTATTCCTGAGTTGAAATCTGACCTCAAATACTTCGCTGTGAGACTCTGGACAAGTCATTTCATCCTGTCTGTCTCAGTTTTCTCATCTATAAAATGGGCTGGAGAAGAAAATGGCAAACCACTCCATTATCTTTGGCAAGAAAACCCCAAATGGGTCACAAAGGGTCAGTCTTTGTAGATATTATCATCATTCACATTTTAGGTGCTTTTTGGTTTGCAAATTTCCTTTCCTCACAACAGTTCTGTGAAGTATGAGATTTAAGTATTACTGTCCACCTGTTACAGAAATGGCTGAATGACAACAAAGGACCTGCCAGTATCAGTGGTGGTCTTTGAGAGCTCAGGCTCCACCCAAAGCAATGAGGAGGCCCTGGAGGAGATCTTGGGTGAAGACCAGGCATATTAGCAGGTTTTGGTGTTCCTAGCAGACAGTTCTTGGATAATAATAACATTGAGGGCTGTATCTTTATCCTGTCTGGCTCTATACCTCCAGTTCTGAATCCAGAGCTCAGCGCATAGAGAAGTATTTGTTGATTTGAACTGAATAAACACATGAAAGGAGGACTGTGTAGTAGAAGCTGACCATGGGGGACAGTGCAGGCAGGAAGGAGGGAGGGGGGCTGAGGGCTTCTCTGGGGCTTTGTCGAAGCAAGGGAGAACCTCTGTGCTGAAAGATTTTTCATGTGATTCCAATCTTAGGGGATGAGAACTCAGTGAATAGGCAGGAGAATCAGCGGGGAAGAAAGGGATTTATTGAAGGGATGGTGACACAATGATGGAGGCCACAGTAAAGGGATCATGGAGGAGTTACAAGGATCATTGTGGGAGATGGGGCCACAGAAATAGGGCCACAGTAAAGGGATCTTGGAGCAAACAGGAGAATTGGAGAGAGATGAGGGCTTAGTGAGAATATAGTCAGAGGACCACAGTGAGGAGACTAGAGGCTCAGTCAGAGATAATGTGATCCTAGATTTAAAAGCTGAAAGGGACTTTAGAGATTGTGGAGTGCAATTTTCTCATTTTGTAAATAATAACAGCTTTAAGGTTTACAAAGTGCATTCCAAATATATTCTCATTTTATCCTTACAGCAATCCTGTGAGGGGGAGATTCATTATCACCATTTTGCAGATGAGAAAACTGAGGTTGAAAGAGATTAAGTAAAGTATCACACACTTAAAGTTTGAGGCAGGATTTAAAGTTGAATCTTCCTGCCTCCAAATCTTCCTCAGCAAAGGGATGAGTTCTAAATGAGAGGCAGGAGTTCAGTGAGAGTAGAGGGATTCAGTGAAGCAGTTAGGGGCTCAGGGAGTGGTATCAGGGCTCAGTGAGGGAATGGGATGGGAGTTCGGTGAATAAAATGATAATCTAGCCAGTGCCTGGCACATAATGGATAGTTGCTACCCATTGATTGATTGATTGATTGGAGGGCCCAGCAAAAGAGAATGGAAGACTTAGTGAGAGGACTGGGGGCTCAGTAAAAAGGTCACTGTTCCTTAAGGGAGGAAGAAGGGGTTCAATGAGAGGATGAGGAGTTTAATGAAGTGATAGGAGTTGAGTGAAGAGATGCAGCCCATCATGGGGAGGAATCACAGTGAGAGAGGGAGTAGGGCTCAATGAGAGATGAGAGAGATGGAGGCTGTGTGAGGAGGGTGGAGGCTCATGAACCCAATCTAGCTCTTGCCTATTTCCTTTCTCTATGGTCAATATTATTCTCAATCTGCCCAGATTCCCCTGTTATTCCCTGATTTGGACCTCCCTGCACTAACCTCTGTATATCCCAGTCTGCATTTTTTAGCTCAGCATCCCATGTTCTGGCTGCTCTCTATGTTCCTGAAAATATCCCAGGCCTTGTTTTTACAGCTGCTTCTAGGGGCTCATTAGGGGCCATGGTCCACCCCCTAAAGGACAGGTGCTGGCTTCCTGGCTCAAGGACTTCTCCTTGTCCTTGGGGCTTCAGTGTAGGCTGGGGAGAGGGGTATCCAAGGGAAGGAGGAACTCATGCTTTCTTTGGCCCAGACTAACTCTTGCTAGGGGAGGCAGTCAGTGCTAACGATTAGCCCCCTCTCTAAAGCAGCTCCGATCTCCTCCCACGCAGGGCTGGAGCTTAGTCTCAGTCACTTGGGTGGGCAAACTAAATCTGGGACCCTGAAGTGCTTGGACCTAAGGTCACCCTGGAGAGCTGAGAGCAGGATTAAAGGGAACCCAGCAAATGCTGCCTGGCTACCTTTTCCCCAATTCCTGGGATTGGAATCCTTTAAAGTAATGGTATGGTGGAAAGAATGTGGAACTGAAAGCCTTGGGATCACTGACCATCCTTCAGAGGCCAAAGGGCCTTAGAAGTCAACAGGACTGATCCCTCACTTTACAGATGAGGAAACTGAGACTCAGGGAGTAAAGAACTTGCTTAGGGGCTCAAATCTGAGCCATCTCCATCATTCTTCCCCCTTTGGGAAGTCCTGAATTTGAATCCCACCTTTGACACCATCTCTGGCGCCGTTAGCTCAGCAACAACATCTCTTAGCTTTAAATTCTTCAGCTGTAAGATGAGGGTACTAATCATTCTAGCTCCCACTTCATGAAGTTCCTGGGAGAGGATGAAATAGGCTCCTCTATGTAAAGTTCTTTGCAAACTTTAGCTATGTAATTCTCAGCTATCATTTTCAAATGTGGCCTCTGGAAGCACTTTGTGAATGACCCGTCACCTCCTTTATTTGTGTCCTTTTATTGCTTGATTTGTATTGGATTCACAGAACTTGGGACAAGTCTCCTTTCTTTGACCCAACAGACCCAAAGGTAGGGATTTTCTTTCTCCCCTTGGATTGGAAAACCTCCGGAGGAAGGGGTTGCATCTCCCTGGAAGACTTCCCTGGAGTCTCTTTGCTCAACGGGTATAATACATACCTATAGCTGGTGACTTGGGGGAACTGAATAGACAGACTCAGGCAGATGGGAAATACAGGGGCTGTCATAAGGACCTACCGTCTCTGAACCACTGGATCTTTGTCTGGCCATCGGGCACATCTTGAGTGAAAGTACAAGTCAAGGTGAAGGGCTCCTTCTCCCTGGCAAAAATAGGCTGCAGCACAGATTCAAACTCTACATCTGGGCCAAGCAGAAATCCTACAGAGAGAACACAAGCCCTTAGGTCTATCCCAGAGTCTGACCTGGTCCAGGTTACTGCAGAGGGTGTCTAAACTGTCTTTGTCCAAGCCACTGATAATTTCCATGTTAGTGTCTGGGCAAATTGTCATATCTCTGCCTTCTCCAGGAGACTATAATCATTTCATTTGAGATTTTCTACAGACCAAACTAATAGACTGTAAGTTTTGTAAGGTTAAACATGATATTGGTTTTATTTTTGTATTTCCAGACTTGACCAGTGGGACCTGGCACTTAACAGATGCTTGGACAAATGTTTGATGAATTGTTCAATTGAATCTGATACTTTCTATATGATTTACTACCATGACCCACTCCTTTGGTTTGTTTGAACAGCCTGGAGCATGTTGGGTATCAGTGAGAACCTAGCCTATAAGATTTCTATCAACTAAATCAGAAAGATTAAGAAAGAACGTTGAATTCCAATTGCAGGCAGCTAAATGGGAAATCTCAGACTTTATGAGAAGCGTCCCTGATTATACTTAGCCGCCTTCTCCCATTTCCATCCTTCCCTCCCCACCCCTGCCCCACATCCTTACTTTTAAATATCTCTGAATCGAAGCCAGACTCTTTTCCCAGGTATTCTGCAAAACCAAGAAAGATAATCAGGGCTCTGAGTAGATGAAGGCCCCAGACACTTATGGAGTCAGGAGCTAGGTTGGGAATCAGGACCCTTAGCTATTCAAGCTTCTAATTGGGACAGAGGACAGCAGAGAACAGGAGAGACCTTTGGAAAGTGTGAGGAAATTGTTTCTTTTCAAGGGCAGCCACCCTGGGGCCAGGCTGATGACAGGAGCAGATCCATCATCTAGAGGGATTGCTTTTTCCATTTAAGTGACTAGGAATGAATGTTCCCCTGAGGGCATTTAAGTGCTCAGCTGTGACTACCTCTTCTGACGGGATGGGGCAGGGAAGGGAAGAGTCTTAGAACATAACAGGTTAGGATGTAAAATGTCAGAGCTAGAAGGATCTTTAGAACATAGAATGCCAGAGCTGAATCTACCAAGTTCAATGTTTTTAAGCAACCAGTCTAGAGTCACTGTCTTCCTCCCTCCCTTCCTCCTTCCCTTCCTTCCTCCCCTCCTCCCTCCCTTTCTCTCTCCTTCCTTCCTTCCTTCCTTCCTTCCTTCCTTCCTTCCTTCCTTCCTTTCCTTCCTTCTTTCCTTCTTTCCCTCCTTCCCTCGTCCCTTCCTTCCTTCCCTTCTCCCTTCTCCTCCCTTCCTTCTGTCCTCCCTTTTTTCCCTCCTCCCTTCCTTCTTTTCCTCCTCCCTTCTTTCCTTCTTTCCTTCCTTCCCTCCTCCCTCCCTCCTTCCTTCCCTCCCTCCCTTGATAGTCAATTGATCCATCCTCTTGCTACAAAATCCATTCTGCCTGAAGGAATTTGCCATGGTGTAGTGGAAGACACACTGGATTTCTAATCTGAACTGTTACCCAAATGGTGACTTGGCTACTTACCTCCTGGGAAAGCCCCTTTAAAATGGGGGAGGGGGCTGAACTTGCTCTCTAAGGCTCCTTCCTGTTTTAAATCCTGTGATCTTATGACTGTTAGTAGTGGTGCACTGCATAGAGCACTTGGCTTGGAGTTGGGAAGATTTGAGTTCAAATCTGACCTTAGACACTTACTAGCTGTGCGACTCTGGACAAACCACTTAACCCTATTTTCCTCAGTTCTTCATCTGTAAAATAGGGACACGCTGGAGAAGGAAAGGGCAAACCATTCTAGTATCTTTGTGAAGAAAACTTCAAATGGGGTTATGAAGAGCTGGACATGACTCAACAACAACAACACATTCTATAGTCCCCAGAGAAGGAAGTTCTGTGCCCATCCAAACCACTCATTCCTGTGCATGCATTATAAAGGAAGTCCTTCTTCATATCTGGCCATGAGCCCAATTACATATTTGTTTACTGACAGACACTGCAAAGATCTCAAGTAGCATTAGATCAATTGAGGGGGAAGATGGGAAGGACTTACTCTGAACAAGGACTTTTGCAAAAGAGGAGGCCTGGCCATAGGCATTCTTCACCATTACTGTGTAGGTGGCTGAATCCTCCACTGTGCATCTAGAAAGGAGGAAAGACTAGGGGGAGTGGTAATAAGTGTATGGGGTCTCAGTTCCTGCCCCTTGGGTCTCCAGGAAAAACTGAACCTGGACTACAAAACCTAATTTTGTTTCTAAAACGAATTCAATGTAAATTCACCTTAGCCTGGGCCCTGACTTTAGATACCTTAGAATATCACAGATTCATTGATCTGGAGCAAGTCTTTGAGATGCTCTTAACCCAAACTCTCATTTTACAAACGAGGAAGCTTAGACCAAGAGAGACAATGTGACTTACCAACGGTCACTCAAGAAGAACAAGGCTTGGAATCCAGTCCCCCATTACATCCTACATCACCATTTCCTATATACCCTTTTCTTGAATTCCACCAGTCTCCATCTTGGTTCCTCCACAGGAAGATCAAGATTCCTTCTTGAGAAAGCCTTCCCTAATCAATTCTTAGTCTATGAACATTCTTCCAGAAGAGAAACTATATATTGTATTCAGCACAGCTATAACTAGCTTTTTATTATGCTAGTCAAGCATCATGGAGAAAAGAGGAAAGGATGTAATTACTGGAGAAAAAGGAACATGTTCCCAGAAGATGATGAAGTTTCTACAGTTTCTAAGGCTGAAGGATTGCAAGTGTATTTAGTGACCTTAAAATTTCAATATCCAAGTTTCCACAAACTAAAATAGGCCTATAATCAAAATGTTTTTCTTTGTGTCTTGATTTAATAAGTATTAAGCTCTTATATTTTGAGGGATTGTACTGTAATTGTCTTTACTGTCATCTCTTTCCCATTTTGAAAAGAAATAATAAAAAGTTTTCTTCTCAAAAAAAATTTCAATCTCCAGGGACAATGCTCCCATTTCTCCATCCTAGTTATATCTTTGTTCTTTAGTCATATTGTTTCCTAGAAGTGGTACTTCTCATTTGAAGAAACTGTTTTCATAGAAATAATATTAGTTATTCCTCTGGAGCAATAACTGGCAAAACAACTTCAGAGGCAATATATTAGATTTGATGGTTTAGATGCAATAATTTAGATGAAAATGTATTCATGACAGTGAGTGAGCTAACCTTATGTAAGGTAAGCATGTGGAGATCTCTGAATATGTGTTTATTCTTATCTTCTCAGTATAGAATTGCTTTGTAAGTAGGAATCCTATTTTTGCTTCTTTCAAGCTTTAAAAGTCCAGGACCTCTTAATCTGGATGGATTTTCTAAGAGCAAGCTAAGAAAAGGCTTGCAAGTTTTCACTTTAAGCTCAAAGTCCCAGAGAAGTGGTAAAGAAAGAGAGACAGGCAGAGAAGATATATTACCTCCTGATCTCCAATGTGAACAAGCCAAAATGATTCTTCATAGTGTATTTCCCAGCAGGAAAGAGGCGAGGGTCGATCTTAACATCATTTTTGTACCTGTAGAGACAGACCCATTTGAAAGTGAGGGGGAGAGACTAGGTGGGTGGAGGGAGACATTTGGAGAGATCCCAGAGTAATATAATGGAAGGAGTAATGGATTTGAACTCAAAAGATCTTGGCTGGACCCCCAATATCAACATTTACTGTTTATTTGACCTTGGACAATTCACATAACTATGCTAAGTCTTAGTTTCTGAAAAATGAGGGTAATATTAGCATTCCTTGATTCTGGGGCTGTTGTGAGAACATCAGAAACCTTAATAGAAATGTGTGTTATTATTAGAGAGGAGAGAACTGATCCTTCCTCAGCCATACCTAGCCCCAAAAGATCAGGACACTGAGAAGAAAGTCAACACATTGAGTTGTTGGAACTCGAACTGGACGGAACTAGAACTAGAAGTGGTGGAGAGAAGGCACTATTTCAGGTGGTATAACTTAGAGGAAACACTTCCTCCCTCAGCAGGTAGATATTGTCAATTCAGCTTCAGGCACCAGATGCATAAAAATCCAGACCTCCAAAGTCTGACTGTTCTCGGTTTCTTAAAACAACTTGTGAGTTGGTCTTCCTCTTTCTTCATTCTAATACCTACCATTCTCAACTCTATTAAAATTCTAGTAGTTCTTTTTTGTGATAGAGAAAAGCTAGAAATTAAGAGGATGTCCTTCCACTGAAGAATGGTGTTACATCCAGTGTCATCTCCAAGCATCCTGATCTGTATCTGGCCATTGGAGGAGAAAGTGAGGCAGGTGACCTTGCACAGATCTCTCTCACATCAATTCAATTCACTTGTATGTCATGGCATCACCTCTCTGACGTCATGGTTCTCTTGCAGAACAAGAACAAGCAACAATTACAATAATGGCTGGATCCATGGTTTAGGAATAAAATGGAATACTATTATACTGAATTGGCAGCTAGGTGGTGCCATAGTGCACAGAAAGCTCTGTTCCTGTAGTCAGATCTGAGTTTAAATATATTCTCTTGATATTAGCTGTGTGGTCCTGGACAAGTCACTTAACCCTGTTGCCTCAGTTTTCTGTAAAATGAGTTAGAGAAGGAAACAGCAAACTACTTCAGTATTTCTGCCAAGAAAACTTCAAATGGGATCACAAAAAGTCAGACATGACTAAACAACCTCCCCCCCCGCCCCCACTGAAATGTGCTAAAAGGAATGGGGAAATAGAACATTTCAAAGAGAAGTGCAAAGACTTATAAGTAAAGTGAGAATAATTTATTCTAAAACACCTATATTATAAAAATGATAATTTTTGAAGACTTTTATTAATTGATGAAAAATGAAGTGAGCAATATCAGGAGACACAAGAACAAGACCATAAGAACGAACTCCTTTGAAAGCCATAAAAACTTTAGTCAATACAAGACCATCAATGATTCTCCAGGACTGATTGTGAAATGTGCTATCCATCATAAGAAGATGATACATTTAGGATGCAGAACGAGACACATCTTTTTGGAGTTTGTTTTGCTTCATGGTTCAAATTTCTTTGTTTGTTTGTCTGTTTGTTTTTTTTTTAATGAGGGGATAGGAAAAAGAGAAAATAAGACATGTTAATTTTACAATTTAAAATATAGGAGTAGCACATTTGTAGTGCTCCAGATATGAATCATTTGATGGCATTATATGATTAGTTTTTAGGGTTAACTTTTATTTTTGTTATGATACTTCTTTAAAAGTGGGAGTAATTCACAAATGTTTGTAATACTTTTTTACAATTTTAACTTGCATTAACATCTTTTCCCTCACTTTCGTAATTCTAAATAATTAACAAATCAATAAGTCAAGCCTTAATTTATAGCATTAACTGAGCTCAAGTTTACTATAGCACTCTTCTGCCAGTATATGTCCAAGGTGGGACTTGAACTGAAGGCTTCCTGGCTCTGAGGTCAACTCTCCCTCCATTCACTAAGCTAGACAATACACCAAAGGATCTCTTACATCAGCATGCAATACATAAAAAAAGAAAAAGAGCATATATTACATTTCTCAATTCATGTACCACATTTCAAAAATACATTTCTGTTTACTTGGAAATCTTATAGTAATGCTTCAATAATTTTCAGTTACAATTGAGATTCTTGCCTAAATTGCAGGTGACCTCCCATCTGTTTCAAGATTTACATTCAATTTCTTGGCTTCTTTTGCAAGGGAACTGGAAAAGCATCTAAGGTGTGGAGAAACCACAATCCTGACAAACCATTCTTTGGTTCTTTAGAAAGCCCCCGGGAAGACAGGCTTTGCTTCCATGGTATAAACCATTCCCCCCCCCAGCCATCCAAATCCCAATATCATAGGTGAGCTGAGGGCAAGACTTTTAGAAAAGCTTCATTTTTAATAATCTGTCCAAGACACCTCAACGAGAGAGGAGTTACTAGAAAAAGGAGTGGGGATATGAACAAGGTGCAAAAGGAGACAGGATACATGAGCTGAGTTCTTGAGACATAAACTGAGATGCATTCTCTGGCTCTGGGCCCTATATCATTCCGAGGCCACCTGCTCTGCATCCTCAGTCACTGCCTCCTACCGAACGCCTCTTCCTAGCCCACCAAACTGATGTGTCTGATGCATGTTCTTGTGGCTCAAAGAAACAAATCTCTTCCCTTCCTGACCCATCTACCTTCCTGGTGACTGGACAGAAATTAAGCACAATCCATTGGGTTGCTGAGGCAACAGTCTGACTCCCTGAGTGATGGGCAAGTCAAGGATGACCATACTCAGTAAAGAGCTCATCTGAATGATAGAGTATTATGAGCTGGGTATGCCCCTAAGAGCAGGGATTCTTAACTTTCTGTGTTTTTCATAGTCTGGTGAAATCTAGCTCAATTATGGTTTATTGCCAGCATTCATAAGTGAAGGATACAGTAAATTTTGGTTATTTTTCAAGTTCATATTCAAGTTCACAGATCTCCTGAAATCTCTTCACAGACCCCTTTGGAGGTCTGTGAACCCCAGATTAAGAATCCTTAAATTAGAGGATGGGCATTCAAATCCTACCTCAGAGATTTATTATTTTTGTGATCTTAAGTAAATTAATTAATCCTTCTGAGCCTCATTTTCTTTATCTGTAAAATGAGTGGATTGGATTAAATGGCATTTGAGATCTCTCCAAGCTCTATATCTAATAAAATACTATTTTAGGAGATCCCTGTCTCAAGGGGTGATATAAGGCTGAAATGAAGTCATAGATAGGAGATATTTATAAGACCTTTAAGGGTTTTCTAAAAGCTGATTGTTATTATTCTTTCTCATCTGATGACCACTATTCTTTTAAAAAAATTCTGGTTATATATGTATATTAACTTTTAAAATACACATTTCTTTATCAATCATATTGAGAAAGAAAAAAGAAAGAGAAAGAAAATGAAAACAAAAGGAAAAAACATAGAGTTCTGTTTCTGAATACAAAAGGCGTCTTCTATCCAAAGTTCATTGGGATTGCCTTGGAACACTGAACCACTGAGAAGAATTAAATCTTTCAGAGTTGATCATTGTACAATCTTGTTGTTACTGTGTACAGTATATTCTGTACACAGTAACAACAAGATTGTATTCCTGGTTCTGCTTGTTTCACTCAGCATCAGGCCTTTCTAAAATCAGCTTGGACATCATTTTCAATAGAACAATAATATTCCATTATTTTCATAAACTATATCTTCTTCAGCCATTGATGGGCTTGATGGCCATTATTCTAATATAGGCCTTTTCTACCAGCTCAGAAACTGAGGCCAAAAGAGCTGAAATACTTTATATTCACAGAATCTAGAATTTTAAATGAACTCATGAATTATTTTGTCCACTCATCTTATTTTACAGATGGGGAAAGTGATGGTTAGAAGAAGAAAGCGGCTTGTCTATGGACATCTATCTATATCTCAGGAATGGCTGGATTGAAAGCAGCTCCTAGGGCTTCTGGCACGATTACCTCAAGCTGTCTCGGGACTCTTAGAAAATAATCTGGTGACATGAAGTGTTGGACTGACATGACCTTGTTTCCAGTCCCACCATTGACACTGACCATTTGAGGTGATACATAGAAAGCCTTTTTGCAAATATAAAGCGCTGTATAAATGGATGATACTGATGATGATGACTGCAACAGATTCCCAACAAGTCTGCCCATTTCTACTCTCTTGTCAGTCCATCCTGCATATCATACTAGTGTAATTTTTTTTAAAACATAAAGCATATCATGTCACTCCTTTGTTCAAAAATCTTCGATGGCTCTCCACTGCCTACTGAGCAAACTTCAGACTCCTTTGCTTAACAGTTGAGGCTCCCTGTATCTTGGGGCCACACTAATTTTTCCAGCTTTTCCTTTCCTTCATTCAGTCTGTACTTTAGCCAGACAGGTATGTTCTCTGTTCCTGAAACTTGTGGCTGGCTCTTCACCCTCTGTTCCTCCGCTCATATTATTACCTAGGTTTGTCATGCCCTCTGAGCCCCTCTTCATCTGCTGAATTCCCAGCCTTCCTTGAAAAGTGTTTCCTACTGAATGGATGTCCATCAGTTGGAGAATGGCTGAATAAATTGTGGTATATGAAAATTATGGAATATTACTGTTCTGTAAGAAATGACCAACAGGATGATTTCAGAAAGGCCTGGAGAGACTTACACGAACTGATGCTGAGTGAAATGAACAGGACCAGGAGATCATTATATACTTCAACAACAATACTAGATGATGACCAGTTCTGATGGATCAGGCCATCCTCAGCAACAAGATCAACCAAATCATTTCTAATGGAGCAGTAATGAACTGAACTAGCTATACCCAGAAAAAGAACTCTGGGAGATGACTAAAAACCATTACATTGAATTCTAATCCCTATATTTATGCACACCTGCATTTTGATTTCTTACAAGCTAATTGTACAATAATTCAGAGTCTGATTCTTTTTGTACAGCAAAATAATGTTTTGGTCATGTATACTTACTGTGTATCTAAGTTATATTTTAATATATTTAACATCTACTGGTCACCCTGCCATTTAGGAGGGGTGGGGGGTAAGAGGTGAAAAATTGGAACAAGAGGTTTGGCAATTGTTAATGCTGTAAAGTTACCCATGTATATATCCTGTAAATAAAAGGCTATTAAATAAAATAAAAAAAAAGAAAAAAGAAAAGTGTTTCCTGATCCTCATTAATGCTAGTGCCTTCCTTTCTTTTATCCTGCCTAGATCCTGTTTGTACATATGTATGTTGTTTCTTCCATTATTTTGTGAGCTATCTGAGGGAAGGAATTGGCTCACCCCCCCCCCCCTTTCTTGTATTCCCACTGGTATGTAGTTGTTCATTGACTTTTCAATTGTGTCTGATTCTTCGTGATCCAATATTTGGAATTTTCTTGGGAAAAATACTAAAGTGGTTTGCTTTTCAGCTCATTTTTACAGATGAGGAAATTGAGGCAAACAGTGCCCAAGGTCATACAGTAAGAGTCTGAGGCCAGACTTGAAGAGATCTAAAGATGAATCATCCTGATTCCAGGCTTAGCATTCTATCTTATTAAATGCAAATTGACTGACAGACATATATCATCACTTCCAGGAAGGCTGCCCTGCTAGCCCTAGGTCAATAACAACCTTAGCCTTAAACTTCCGGTGGCATTTTGTTTGTATCTCTCTAATGAACTGATAGAGGAACAATATGGGGTCATGGTGGAAACCCTCTGACCCTTTTTGTTTTGGTTGTTGTTGCTGTTCTCACAGTGCTTCTGCACACAGTAGGTGCTTAATAAACGGTTGTTAAATGAATGATCTATCAAGATCACTGTGCCTAGTTTGCAGAAAAAGAAACTGAGATCAAGAGAATGGAAGTATTTTATAGGCATAGAATCTGGAATTGTAAATTAATTTATAAATTATTTTATCCATTCATTAGAGAAGGAAAGTGTCTTGTCTATGGATATCCATTTCTCAGCAATGGCTGAGCTGAGAACAACCCCTAGGTTTCCTGGCATTATTTATCTCAAGCTGTTTCTGCATGACTCTCTAGCAAGTTGGGGGCAATTACCAGAATGGGAAGCTCCCTCTTCTAGCTCCCTGTCTGGGAATTTACTGAAACTCCCATTAAAATTTTTTAGAACTACTTTGTTTCCCATAGTATCCAAAGATGGCAATGTAATTTTCTGTGTCCAGACCTGGTAAAGACATCTCGAGGGCTCCTGAGTCACTCCCATTTGGCCATGGGCACAATCTTGGTCCTGAGCCAGGAATCTTGCTGCATGTGTTGTGGCAACTAAGTTGTCAGAAACAGCCCCTCTCATAATAAGTTCCAGGAGACGCCCTTGGCTTTTGGCCACAGGATCGGAAGGGAGCCAGGCTTGGTTACCAGGATTCAGGCAGCTGAGACGTGGGTGCTGCCATTCCCTACTCCCACCCATGAGAGCATCAGCTCACATGTGGAGAAGAACAAAGTCAAGAAAGATCACCATCCCAATAACAGGAGCTATCCTGACGCAGAATGGGCTGCCTCAGGAGTGTCGGGTTCCCCTTTACTGATCTTCAAGCACAGACTGAATGTCTACTTGAATTACACTAGGAATTTTTTTCCACGTATGGATTAATCTGTTCTTTAGACTCTTACAGTCTGTGATTCATCCTCCTGATAGCCCCATGAAATGTCCAGGTCACAGGGAAATGTGGTGCCCTGGACAGTGGTGATCACAGATTTAAAACTGGAAGCAGTTCTGGGTCACATAATTATGGATTTGGAGCTGAATAGGGAGACTGAAGCCCAGAAAGTGATTTGTTGACATTTTCACAGGAGAGTGGGGGACAGAGGTGGAGATTTGAACCCAGAACCCCCATTTGCAAATTTGGTCCTTCTGTGCCATGGTGCCCCGGCCCCACTATCTCCTCCAAATTGCTTTCCTCTTGGTTTTCCCCATCTCTAACGGGGATGCCCAGCTCTGAACAGCTGTGTGAGGGGCCCTCCAGAATCATATTTTTATGATCCTCTGTCCCATAGAGACCTGGCTGAGAAGGAGCTAAGAATATCTTTATAGAGAGCCGCCTGGAGCCAGTTTTGTACACAGAAGTTGCCTTAGGGATCTCTCTATTTCTGAGCCTTAGGCAGCTGGTCAAGCGAGATCTATGGAACCATAGGCTTAGACTCTGAGGTTCACTGGGTCACACATGGAGAGTTAGAAGGGATCATCTAATCTAACCCTCTCATTTACAGATAAGGAACTGAGGCTTAGAGGTGAGATTTGTCCAATGTCACAAAACTAGTAACTCTAGTTACTCAGATCTTCCTGATTTCAACTCTAGCCTTTTCTCCATTGGACTGCACTGCTAGTTCCATCTCAACCTGAGTTCTTTTAGAGCAAAGCTTCTTAAACTGTAGTTTGTGTAACTAAATGTGAGGGTCAGGAAATTATGATTTGCTATCAGTATATGGTTGATTTGTACACTTATTTTATATCCCTATATATTTGGAATTGAATAAAAATTTCGAATGAAAAGAGGTTAAGAGTGGGAAAAGTTTGAGAATCCTGGTTTAGGGCAGGGATTTTTAACTTGGGGCTCACAGATCCTTCAAGAGATCTGGAGGTGGTTTTCAGAGGGTCTGTGAGCTTGGATGGAAAAAAAAATCTTTATTTTTAGTAACTTTTAACTGAAATTTAGCATTTCCTTCAATGATTTAAAGATATTCTTCTGAGAAGAGGTACAAAGGTTTCATGAGGCTGCCAAAGAGATCCAAACCAAAAATGGCTAAAATCTAGGACAATGAAGGCCCCTGAGGTATTCATAAGAGCATAATGTCATAAGATTTAGAGCCAGAAGGAGCCATCTTTTTTCCAGCATTCATTTTGCAAAGGAAAAAGCTGAAGGTAGGATAGAGTAAGTGAACTTGTTGAAATTCACAAGGGGTAGTAATAAATAAAGTCAGAATCAGAATGTCTGCCTTTTCATTCCATATTGAGTATTATTCCAAGCCTATGAGACTCTGAGATCCAGAGCACTGGGAAAACATCACACTGTGGATTCTTGTCTTGCTGCTTCACCCAGCATGGAGACTCAGAGAGAGTGAGCATCTGACCTAAGGTTGCTCAGCACAGAATCAGGATTAGAACTCATTCCCCAACAAATGAGCTCCATGTATCCCTTCCTCTAGCTCCAACACATACACACTCACTGTTACTTACCAGATGACTTGAGGTGGAGGGGACGCATACACAGTACAGGTCAACAAAACAGATTCATTTTCCCAGATTGTGTGGGAGCGGAGAGGGATCCAGAAGAAAGGACCCCGGCTGGAGCATAGCTCCCTCAATTCTTTAGCCTCACGGATCTTGTCTTCTGTCTAGAAATGTTGGGGGTTAGAGAGAAATAAGAGAGCTTGTGACTCCTGCAGCCCACGGTCAGCAATCCTGTATATAGCCATGTCTCACTTAGCATAGTTCCTGGTACACAGTAGGCACTTTATAAATGTTTACTGATTATTTCCACTCTTTTCTCTACTATCTCTTCTTCTTCTCTTCATCTGTGCCATTCTTTCCACATCACTCTCATGCTTTCTCCTTTCACTCCATCCTTTTTAAAATTAATATTTTCTTTTCTCCCAATTATGTTAAAAACAATTGTTATGTTATTTAAAAATTTTTTGAGTTCCAAATTCTTTTTCTTTCTTCCTCTCTGCTCTCAAAATGATAAGCAATTTGACATAGATTATGCATATGCATATGTATATACGTATACAATTTATAATATACAATTGCAATGTTAATTATGTTGTGAAAGAAAACACAGAAAAAAATTCCAAGAAAAATAAAGAAAAAAATTTTCCCTTTCTTCCTCTCTTCCCTCCTCCCTAAAAATGGTAAGCAATTTGACATAGGTTATATGTATACATATAGAATGTATAATATATAATTGCAATGTTAGTCCCATTATGAAAGAAAACACGGACAGAAAACTCCAAGAAAAAATAAAGAAAAAGGATGCTTGATAAACATTCAGACTCCCATCAGTTCTTTCTCTGGAGGTGGATAACTATTTTTATACTAAGTCCTTCAAAATTGTCTTAGATCACTGTACTTCTGAGAATAGCTAAGGAACTCATACTTGATCATCACACAGTGTTGCTATTACTGTTTACAATGTCCTCCTGGATCTGTTCATTTCACTTTATATCAATTCATGTAAATCTTTCCCATTCTATCCTTCCTAAAGAGAATGGAAGTATCCTTTGATAGAAAGAATATTGGACTAGGAAGCCCATCTAATCTGAGGTTCCTTTTAGTTTTCATAGTCTATGTCCTAAAGACCCTTCTCATCTCTCACATTATTTGTTCTAAGGTTCCTCCGGATCTCATATTCTGTTTCCATCTCCTTTATTCAACTCAAATACCAGGGACCTCCAGAGCAAATGCTCAGAGACAGCCTCTTCCCAGATTCCCCATTTCCTACACACTTGTCCTCTCAGATGTCAAGCCTCGCGAACTCCAAAGCTGGAGGAATCGTTAGAGGCAATCTAATTCCACTATCTAATTTCACTGATGAGAAAACGGAGCCTGAGAACTGTGAAGTAATAGACCCAATGTTATGTAGTGAGTTCATGGGAAAGCCAGTCCTAAAGACCATTTGCTTGGTGGAGCCAGAAACAAACCAGTCTGTTTTTGAAGGAATATAGAATTACACAGCAAAGCTACAAAAATACTTCATGTTAGATCCCAGTGTGATGTTTATACCCTAGAGAAGTTAATGATAGCAAGAAAAGACCCATCCCTATAAAAAGCATTCCCAACTATATTATATGTGGTTGCAAAAATACCAAACCCAAAGAACAACTATGTGAGGAAATGGTTGAATAAAGGGTGTATATGAATATAATAGAATTTCATTGTGTCTCAAAGAAGGACACATGTAGAAGCTATAGGGAAATATGGACAAGACTTGAAATCGGACAGAGTGAAGCAGAGTTGAACAATGTGCCATGGGAAGAGGATTTTGAAAGACTTTTAAGTCTGAGGACATGGCTTCTGACCCAGGCTCTATCATTTCCATTTGTGTGATCTTGGGAAAGTCCCTTAACTATTCTATGCCTCTGTTTCCTTATCTGTCAAATGAGGGTATTAGAAGAAATGAATTTAAAGTTTTAAGTCTCTGTTCATTGCTTCTAGCTCTTGGGATCCCTAATTTTCTCCAATACTCAGTTCTTCTGCCCCCCATACGACATCTTTCCTGACTCCCACGCAGTGTGGATCGCTCTTTTTTCCTCTTGAAATGATTTTCTCCTTACATATAACGTGTTTATTTCCTTACGTATATGTTATCCCCTCCCCCAAGTAGAATATGAATTCCCTGAAGATGGATTCTTCCTTTTTTGTACCATTAGTGCTTAATTCAATGCCCTCTATACAGTAGATGCTAAATAAATATTTGCTTGCTTGAATGGAAATTCTTGACCATATTTAAAACACATACATGAAATATAATTATGTAATCAATCAGCAAGCATTTATTAAGTGCCTTTTTATGCCAAATGGGGAGGCAGTTTGGCAGAATGGATAGAGGATTAGCCTGGAAGTTTTAAGTTCAAAACCTGTTGCTGATACATACTGGCTTTGTGACTTGGGCTCTTAACCACCTTTTCATGTCTCAGGCAACTCTCTATAAGACTCTAGGTGACAGAGTAGGTATCAGTCTGCATTGGGAGAAAGAGGGAGCTTCTTATGCTGGTCAAGTGACAGATTGACTAAAACAGACAGATGTGCAAGACATTGTGCTGAGGACTAAAGATACAAAGAAGAAAGAAATGGTTCTTGTTTCTATGGAGCTTACATTCTGTCTGGGGAAATAATCTGAAAAGTAGATTCAAAAACATAAATAGTAAATAGAAAGATGACATAAATGTGTAATATGACTCATTGCTAAAGTTAGGATATGAGATCTTTGTTTCTTTGATCAGTAGAGAAATGATAAAAAGGTCTCCTCCAAACTCTATGCTCAACTCTATGAACTCTCTGAGATGACAATACAGGACTGGGGATGAAGAGATTCAGAGGTTTTATGGCCAGTCTTTCAGGCCAGAGCTCCAGGGGACCACAGAGCGCTCTGTGGTCCTATGTTCCCGTGCTTACCCTATGCCATAGCGCTTTCCGATCCACTCTCTCCCGAAGCATGCGGCAGATATTCAGGATGCTGATTTCGGTTTTCTCCCAGTCATTCCCAAAACCCACTCGCTTCTCACCACGTTTTTCCACTTCCAGGACAGAGACCTCACTCCTCAATTTGGCTTCCCTGAGAATGAGAAATATTTCCATCTTAAATAGTAATATCTAGTCTGCCCATGGTCTCAAACTGCCCAAAAGTTCATTCTATCTCTGTGGTTTTTTTGAGGTTGATTGGGGGGAACCCCAATAATCCTATTTGTCAATATCATTCCTGTCACTCAATTGCCTTTTCTTCTCCTGTCCACTTAGCTAATTCCTCCCCATTTGAAAGTCTCAATTCATTTCCAACCTCTTCCTTTTTGAAGACTGTCCTGATCATCCCAATTTTTCTCTCTCTTTCCCTAGATTTCCATTACATGAATGGCCCAACCTCCTTAGCTGTCCACATACTCTGCTGCAAATTTAGCTTTTTATGTGCATGAACAAGTAGAGTGGAGAGAACCCAGTATCTGGCATCAGAATTATCAAGTATAAAGTTTGACCACTTCCTACCTATAGTATCTTGGGCAAATCATTGCCTCCTCTGGCCAATGACACACAGAAAGTCAGAGTTCAACAGAAGTCAGCTAGTCCAATGTCTCCCTTTTAAAGCCCCTCCCAACTCTGACATTCTCAGTTCTAAGGGCCCTCCTAGTTCCTCCCGGCTCTGACCTCCCGGGTTCTAAGGGTCCTCCCAGCTCTGACCTCCCGGGTTCTAAGGGCCCTTCCTGCTCTGACATCCTGGGTTCTAAGGGCCCTCCCAGCTTTGATATCCCGGGTTCTAAGGGCCCTCCCAGCTTTGACATACTGTATTCTAAAGGCCCTCCCAGATCTGACATCTTGGGTTCCAAGGGCCCTCTCAGTCTCTGACATCCCATGTTCTAAGACCCCCTCCCAGCTCTGACAGTCTGGTTCTAAGGGCCCTCCCAGCTCTGACATCCTGAGGTTCTAAGGGCCCTCCTGGGTTCTAAGGGCCCTCCCAGCTTTGACATCCTGTATTCTAAGAGCCCTCCCAGCTCTGACCTCCTGGGTTCTAAGGGCCCTCCCAGCTCTGACAGTCTGGTCCTAAGGGTCCTCCCAGCTCTGACATCCTGAGTTCTAAGGGCCCTCCCAGTTCTGATACTGTATGTTCCAAGACTCTTCCTAGCTCTTAAATTCGATGTTCTTGAGAGTCATTTAGCTCTAAAGATTCTAAGCTCTAAAAAATGTTTTCCAATCTGATTTTTTTATTCTAAGGCTTCTTCTTCCTCTAAAGCCTATACTCTAAGACACTTCTTCCATTTGACATTGTTCTGTCATATTATTAATCCTAGTCTTTTTTTTCTTTACTATATGAGTATGTTCAATTGATTAATTAATAGATCCCAGGATGACTACTGACAATGCTTTGATTTCTCTTTATATAAAATACATGTAAATCTTTTTATTCCTCCATATTCCTACTCTCTACTCTTCCCCTCTCCATTTTCCCCAGGTATCTCTGTGAAATTCTTAACAATGATCCCTTTGCACAGCCCAGAGTATGGAACTTCAGTGAGAAGGCAGGAAAAGACAGACCAAATGACCCCTTTCCTGGGCCACTGATTCTCTGGAAGGTTAACCCAGCTCACCAGGATATATCTGTAGCAGTCAGGGCCAGGGCAGCTGCCATGGAATAATCCAGGGAGCTAACTTGTTCCTCTTCCTCACTGAGGAAAGAAAAAAAAAAAGAAAATGAATAGAGCTGAGGAGAGAGAGCCAGCTAGAGGGGTGGATGGTATTAGACATGGTTTTCTGGGAATCCAAATGGACTATCTTATTTCAAAAGTCCTTTTCTGATCTAAAATTCTATTATCCTGTGAGGTCTCTTTTTAACATAATTTTAACTACAAAATAAGGAATAAATCTCATCTAAAACCCATAGTATTTTACAAAAAAGAACAACAGAAATGTATAGACATCTAAGACACAAATGTTTTATTAGTATTTTTGTCTCAAGTTGGAAATGATGGTATATTCTCATTATTCTCATGATCTGTTTTAAAAAAAAAACCTTTCATATCTTCCCATAGTTTTATGTATTATTTTAAATGAATTATAGTTTAAGGAATTGTTTTAAAAAGAGAGAGAGAAAAGATTGGTTTAATTCCTAAAGTCATCTGCCCTCTCTTCCAACCCCAGTGCTTGAGAAAAAGGAGTGTCCCAGAGAAGAGACTGTATCTCCACAAAACTTGGAGCTCTTTGAATTTAGGGGATCTGTTCTTTGCTTGCTCTGTGGCATCCCATATCTCCCAACATGGGAGAAGGATGAGGGAAGGCTGAAGGTAAGGGGGAGATTCATGGGATGGCCCACTCCAGGAAAATAGTAGCACAATGAAAGAGAGCTTTCCTTCCATCTCTCAGTTCTTTGTGCTCCCAAGGCTTTGCCAGTTCCCCTCAGATCCCAAACACAGGCACATACAGTGATAGAATCAGATGTGATCTCAGAGACTCTCTTGCAAACCTAAGGCCAATGATGGTACCCTCTCTCTAACATGGCTGACATGTTGGTTAGCTTGAAGATCTCCACTGAGTAAGAACCCGCTGCCTCCTGAGATAGCCCCTGTCCCTTTGGGGCAGCTCTCATGACTGGGAAGTCCTTCCATTTCTCCATCTCTTTTGAACTACCATCCATTAGTATAAATTTTACCCCAGGGACCAAGAAGAATAAAACTAGTCAGTCCCTTTCCCACATAGCAAATTCATGAAGATAATTATATTCTATCCCTCCCTTTCCTCTTCAAGTTATTTGCTTGTTAGTTTAAAGAAACGTTCCAAGTTTCTTCACTTTCAGAGGGATCCTTTCTTGACATACTGGTCACCAACCCTTTTACCATTTTGGTCACTCTCTTCTGGACACTCTTTGAGTTGTCAGTGTCCATCCTAAAATGTGGGACCCAGCACTGGCACAGTAATATCACTGTGGGGCTGACCAGGGCAAAGGATTATGGGACTCTCAGCCCCGTGCATCTGGAAATGCAGCCTTCAATCAATCTAGTTTAGAAGTTGTTCCTTCCCACAGCCACCCCTCACCTTGTATGGAACTTTCTTCGTTGGGTGGCAGAGGACATATGCAGACTCCGTTGCCTCTCTTCCTTCTGTTCCTCCTGACTTCTGTGTTCTAGCCGGTGTATCTCCATGTCTCCTACTAACCTTAAGGGAGAGATCAGAATACTCATAATAACCATGCTACACCCCTCCCATGAAATAATACTTTTCCATTTGTCTTCTCACAACACTCCTGCCTTTTTAAAATCTTGATTTTTTTTATTAGATTACTTTTCATTCTAAATAAATATCTCCTTTCCCCCTTCCTTTACCCAGCCCTTAAAAATCTAAGCCATGGCAGGCTAAGTCATCTTTGTCACAAAGAATAAGAAAGGGAAAGACACACAGAAACACACACACACACACACAGAGAGAGAGAGAGAGAGAGAGAGAGAGAGAGAGAGAGAAAGAAAAGGAAGTTCAGTAAAACTCACCAAAGGAGTAGCTAAGTGGTGAGGTTAATAACAGTAATGGGCTTGGAACCAGGAAGACTCGCTCATCTTCCTAAGTTCAAATCTAGCCTCAGACACTTACTATCCTTGTGACTCTGGGCAAGTCCCTTCACCCTTTCTGCCTCAATTTCCTCATCTGTAAAATGAGCGGGAGAAGGACATAGCAAACCACTCCAATATCTCTGCCAAGAAAATCTCAAATGGGATTAGGGAGAGTTGTACATAACTGAAAAGTGACTAAACAACGAAACTAACCAATGCAAGAGATTGAGCTTGATAAGTGCTTGACTTAACTTGACTCAACATCAACCAAATCAGACTGTACATACAATGTTCTGCCTCCATAATGCCCCTTCCCAACCTGTGAAAAAAATATCCCAAATGTGCTGGAGCTGGGATGATTATGCCTCTTTTATGGAGGAGGAGAAGCTAATTGAATTAATCAAACAGCAACCTTATTCTAAAGGCTTACTATGTTTAGGCACTGTGTCAGGGTTTCAAAGACAAAATGTAAAGAATCCTTGCTCTCGAGGAGGGTATATTCTAGGTCCTCATAAAAAATAGAAAAGCAACAGCTGTTGTAGCCTTGGAAAGCCTGGGAAACACTTTGTTCTCCAAACATTCCATTATGCTTGTATAGGGAAAGGAACACTGAATGTGAAGTCAAAACTGGGTTCAAAAAAAGGGATCAAAAGCCATCAACTGGAGAACAAATTGGGATCCCTGAGCATATGGAAATACAAAGATTTTGAAAATGAATTTTGAAAAGAAAATATGAAAATGTTGTAAGAAATACCAACATGATGAGGACAAATAGAGAAGCATGGAAAGAATGATCTGAACAAAGCGACATAAACAAACAGGAAAATAATATACCTAATGATTCCAACATCACTGAAAAAAACCCCTGCTAATAGGGATTTCTGTGAAATTATAAGTGGCCCCAAAGAGATGGTAGAGTATACCCCCCTTCTTTCTCTGCACATGGGGGGAGACTATACATCTGGACACTGGCATATACTGTTAGTTTTGCTGAACTTTTCCCCTTTTTTGTCACAAGATGGTTTTAAGAGAGAGCAAGCATTAAGCACCAATGTGCCAGACATTGTTCTAAGCACCATAAAAATATTACATTACATGTGCTATTGAGATATATTGGGATATGTGCTATTAGTATCCCCATTTTACAGGTGAGGAAACTGACATAGGTGAAATCAGTCATGCAGCTAAGTAAGTATCTGAGACTGGATGTGAACTCAGGCCTTCCTGATTCCAGACTCAGCATCCACTTCCCCATCTAACTTGTCTCTGAGAGATGAAGAAAAATGGAAACAAAGGTCACACAAACCCCAAAGAAATTTTTAAATGTGTTTTAAAAGGCCTGGGTTCCAGTCCTGGATCCGTTATATACTGTAAACTTGAGGAAGCCATAGGATCATAGAATTCAAATTAGAAGGAACTTTAGAGGTAAATCTAGGCTGGCCTACTTATTGTACTGAAGAGGGCTCCCAACCCAGGAGTCATCCTGGACTCCCCACTTTCTTTTACCTCCATATTCAAGTTATTGCCAAGATTTGTCGATTTTACCTCTGCACCATCTCTCCAACGCACTCCCTTCTCTCTTCAGACACTTGTACATGCCTAGTATTCTCAGTACTTATAGAACAGTGTCTTGCCACAATAAGCACTGAACAAATGCTTTTGATTGGTTGGTGATTCTATGAAGTTGACAAAAACCACTTTCTTCCTAATGAAGCAGGAAATGCACATCTGATTATGCTCAGTTCATAGATGAGAACTAAGGCTCTGAGGAGGTAAGGGCCCTCATCAGCCCTCACAGGACTATAGAAATTACCTGTTGGTAGGTCTGCCTGCCACAGGGTCTCTCCCCACTCCAAATCCATCTTTCATTCAATCAACAAAATGTTTCTCCTAAATTGTAGGTGTGACCAGGTCCCCACTTCTCCCTACTCTGATGGTGTCCCATTACCTCCAGATTAAATGTTAAATCCTCCATTCCCTTTTCATAAGGGAACATTTTAGTAAGTGATGAATCCCAGAGTAGAGAGTTGCTGCATACTGGCAGGCCCTGTGGTGAAGGAGAAAGATTCATCTTTCTCTTCCTTGAGTCCTGTTGGTCCCTTTAGGGCCCCTTACAGGAGTGTCCTTTCATCAGGGTATCATGATGGGGACTAAGAATTGTTCTCTGGGCCCTTGGGCCTGGAAGTCCATTCCTTTGACTTCATGCCCGGCTTTAGCTGAACAGATGAGCCTTTTCCCTTAGCCAAAGTGCCCATATGGCTTAGGGCCCCAAATGGAGCAAGGAAACACTTATAGACTCATTTGATTAAATTCAACAGGCTCTTAAGTGCCTCTTATGTTTAACTCCTTAAAATGCTGGAAGAAACATAGCAGAGAATGTCCGAACTGGGCTGAAACTCCGAGGGCACATGATCCTCTCTTTCCCTCTTGTTTTACAGAATCTCAGGAGCCTTTTTTCCAGCAGGAAAAGGGTTATCGCTCTGGGCACCTGTCCTTCCCCCACCTCTGGCGCCTTTTGCCTGGATTCTCTCATTCTAATTAACAAGGCAGGGACTGGCTCCCAGCCTTCAGCTCTCACAACTGCCAGCAGCAAGAGCTGGCTTAGAGGGAATGAGCCATCAATTTTTTTTAGGACGCTGACTGATGGCTGGGAGATTAAATTGGAATAGATTTGCAGTCTCTCTGCTCTTCTTCCTCTCCTTCTCCTGCTCTCCCAAGACCAAAGCCCCAATTCCTTTTGAATAGACCTTTCTTTAGGGGCCCCTTTTCAGAAACAGGAAAGGGGTGTGATATAAGGTATATCTCTGGAGAAAGTGGATAGGGCGCCTGCTCAGAGCTTTGGGCTCCTTATCTATAAAACAGGCATAATCAGACTTGCACTTCCTGTTTTGTTAAGAAGAAAGTATTTTTTGGTAACATTTATGGAATTGCCAGTCAATTAAAAGTATTTGTTCAAGGGGCAGCTAGCTGGTACAATGGATAGAACACTAGTCCTAAAGTCAGGAGGACCTGAGTTCAAATCTGATCTCAGATATTTAACACTTCCTAGCTGTGTGACCCTGGGCAAGTCATTTAACCCCAATTGCCTCAGCAAAAAAAAAAAAAAGAGTATTTGCTAAGTGCCTATTATGGCAAAACTCTGTTCTATAGGTACTGGGAATACAAAGACAGAAATGAAATAATTTCTGCCCCCAAGGGGATGACATTTTATCAAAAGAGACAATCTTTCAACTCTAAGTTGAGACTTAGACTTATTAGCTGGGCAAGTACACTTCAGCCTGTTTACCTCAGTTTCCTCTTCTGTAAAATGAGCTGGAGAAAGAAATGGTAAGCTACTCCTGTATCTTTGCCAAGAAAATTCCAAATAAGGTCACAAAGAGTTGGACATGGCTAAAGTGACTGAACAACAACTTGCTGTAAATGGTAGAGCCCAACCCTGGGTGCTCACCCCACATCTAGACTTTCTATCCCATCTTGCTGCCCAGTTTTGCTGATGGAAATTGAAAACCAGACAAGTTAAGTGGCTTGGCCAAAGTCATACTATGAATTGATTACAGAGCTGGAGCTAGAGCCCTGGGCCCTTCCCCTCAGATAATCTTATCTCTGAGAGATCCACTTTTCCCAGGTCCCATCTACAATTCCATGAAATGCAAGGCTTGTGGTCACAGCCACAGTCACTGTCTTTTGATTTAAGAGGGGAAATTAAAGCTTGGAGAGATTTTACATATTGTCTAGCCCAACCTCTTTCTTTTATTGAGGATCAGGTAAATTGCAGTAAACTGGAATTATTTACCCAGGATGTCTGAGGGAATAAATAAATGAGCCAGCCTGGAGAGGAACCTCAAGTCCCTTGGGTGTGGAGGGCTCTTGGAACAGTCACACACTCTCTCTGAAAGTTCATGCCTATGTAGCTATTTTATTTAGCACATATCTCCTAGGATTGTTGTGAGCATCAAATAAGACCATTTTTGTTTTTCAATTAAACTTTTTATTTTCAAAATATATGGATAATTTTCAAAATTCATACCTATAAAACTTTGTCTTAAGACCATTTCTGTAAAGCATTTAGCACAGAGTCTGGCACATAGGTGCTTAATAAATATTCTTTACTTCCCCTCCTCCATTCTGGATGGTGGGGAAGGTCTGCTAGTTCCCGAAGCACCTTCTCCAGTTGACTTGGACAACCTCCCTAACAATGGCTCCTAGGAGTTTGGGATGAAAAAGACCCTGAGGTTTCTCATTCTTTTTCTCTATACAAGCTCCAACTCAATCTTTGGATCCCACATCAATGTTCAGACAATTATTATGATTATTAATTACTATTATAATTATTGTTCATGTTTTAGAGTGTTTTCTGGTTTGCAAAATGCCTTTCCTCACAAGTTCTGTGAAGTGAGAGATTTAAGTATTATTGTCCACCTGTTATAGATGAGGAAACCCAGGCTTAAGAGAGATAAAGATGTGCCTTGTCCCTGGTTACACACAGTTAATTATGAGAGCTGGAACCATGCTGCTTCCCAGAGATCAATATAAGTGGGGGGTACCTAGGGATGTTCACAACAACCACTATGTATTTGGCTTGAGTTTACTGCCATAGTTCTCAGGTGGGCCAGACCCTTGTTCCCACATCCCTGTCCCCCACATTTATCAAACACACAAGCAGTCTAACAGTCCCAATGAAAAGAAATTGTTCCCGATGCATTTCCCCATCAGAAAGCTCAGCTCTAGTAGAAGAGCTTACTCTCTTGGGATATCCCAACATCCAACCAATTCCCAAAGTCTGACTCACAGAGGTCTCAGAATCGCTGAAAATTAGAAAAGAGAGGGAGGTCTCAGTCTCTTCTCTTCTTGTCCACGGCACAGGACAACAGTTGGGAGCGGAAGAATGCGTTCTGGGCACAGTAGAGATGTCTTAAATATAGCACCAGCCTGGATCGTGCTATGACAATGGATGAGAAGTATCTAAGAGATGGGAGGGGGGAGTTTCTAAGGGGGCGAGAATATAGGAACTGCTCTGGCCCCAGCTGGCCTTCAGCCAGCTCCAGAAACAGGTGTGAGCAGTCCCCAAGGGTTCTCTGGGAATGTTGGTCTGCTCTCAGCCCTGGCTGCCATCCCACAGATAGAAGAGAAAGTGTACCAGAATGGGAGGGAAGGAGGTCACCATGGCACAATGGATTGAGTACTGGTTTGGGAGCTAGAGGCTATGAGTTCAAGTCTTGTCTCTATTACATGCTTATCTCCATGATCCTCTTCTCTAAATCTCACTTTTCTCATCTACAAAGCTAGGGAGGCTGGATTAGACAATCTCCAAGGTCCTTCCAAGTTCAGTGGTCCTTGTTAATAGAACACGGAGCTGGAAGAGATACCTGAGACTATCTAGTCCAACCCCCTTATTTTTATTTTAGGAGTTTAATTTAATTTTTTTAATGGACAAAAATCTATTTAATTTCCTTTCTATATCTTCCCTTGCCCTTGCATTAAAAAAAAAGAAGAAGAAAAGAAGAAAAAAAAAAAAAGAAACTGGTAACAAATATGTATAAGCAAGCATAATGAATATCCAAATTTGTTATATTTTTTAAAAACCCTATATCTTATTTTACTCTGAATCTACCACCTCTCTGTCAGGAAATGAATAAAAATCTTCACCCATCCTCTGGAATCATAGTTGGTCTTAAGTTTGCCTTTATAATGTTACCATGTATTTGTCTTTACAATGTTACTATAATTGTATCAATTGTTCTCCTGGGTCTGTTCATTTCACTTTGTATCAGTTCATACAAGTCTTACCAGTTTTCTCCTAAACTAAACCCTTCATTGTTTTTTTTGCAGCTTAATAATATTCCACCCCATTCACATGTATTTTGTTCAGTTATTTTACAATTGATGAGCACCCACACTACCATACCAAAAAAAGTTCTTTCATTATTTTTATACACATGGGTCCTTTCCTACTTTTTTATTTATCTCAGGGGCATGGGTTTAGTAGTGATATTATGATTTCAAAGGGTATGCATAAGTGAGTAACTTTGGAGGCACTGCTCCAAATTCCATTCCAAGAATGGATGGGTCATTTCAAAGCTCTACTAACAGTACATCAATGTGCCTGTTTTCTTCCAGCCTCTTTCAATATTTGTTATTTTCCCTTTTTTAGCATCTTTGCCAATCTGACATGTATGAGGTAGAATCTCAAAGCTGAATTAATGGACATTTCTCTAATTATTAACTTTGTTCAATGTAAGACTTCCTTCTTTGTTGTTGGGTCATTTCTCAGTCCTTTCTGACTTTGTCACTTTGTGACCCCATTTGGGTTTTCTTGACAAAGATACTGGGGTGGTATATCATTTCTTTCTCCAGCTCATTTTACAGATGAGGAAACTGAGGCAGAGTTAAGTGACTTGTCCAGGTTCATACAATTAGTGTCTCAACCCAGAATTGAACTCAAGATGAGTTTTCCCAACTTCAAGCCCAGTACTACCTAGCTATCCTAAGACTTCCTTTTAAGGTGACAACTGAACCATTAATGACTATTCTTTGACCATTCCACCACCTCTCAATTCATCTTGCTCACATCTTTCTAGTCTTCCCCTCTTCTCAAGTAGCAGGAGAATCTATCAAATGCTTTGCAAGACTTTAAATGCTAACAAAAATGTAAATTTATAACATCCATAAGGCTCCCAAAATGGTCATTTGGGAAATATTGAGATCACCATTTTGAAGACAAGGAAGATTTAGATAGTTTATGAGACTTACCTGCTATTGTACTGCATGGTGACATGGTTGGGATTGAAGTTCAAGTCCTCTGACTTCAAATCTGATGTAAATTAAAACCCAAGAAATGTCTGGTTTTCCATTTTTCTCCTCACTGATTTATTATCTCTTTCTCTTCACCACTTCTGGCACTTCTG
This sequence comes from Sarcophilus harrisii, assembly GCF_902635505.1. Classification (NCBI taxonomy): domain Eukaryota; kingdom Metazoa; phylum Chordata; class Mammalia; order Dasyuromorphia; family Dasyuridae; genus Sarcophilus; species Sarcophilus harrisii. The sequence continues at coordinate 558,951,071 of NC_045428.1, read as the reverse complement.
TGTAAGGCACTTTCTTTCCATTTCTAGAGTGAATGCCTTGAAGATATAGGTTGGGGCTTATGAATCCTAAAAATTAGCCTTTGGAAGCCCTGATATGCCATTAGTAAACAGATAGAACTTTAGTTTGGGAATCAGAGAATCTCTGTTCAAATTCTACCTGTGTGATCTTGCACAAATCTTGTCATTTCCCAGGGCCTAATTTATTCACATATAAAATGAAGTGGCTGGTTCAGGAAGGGATATTCACCCAAGGTCTGTAAACTTGTTTGTTTGTTTTTTTTAAACAAATATTTTGACAACTATTTCAATATATTTGTATTTCAATTTATTTGTTTTCCTTGAAATCCTACAGATTAAAAAAAAACATTATTCTGAAAAAGGGAGCAGAGATTTCAAAGAATTAAGAGAGGTCTATGACATAAACAAAATGGGGTAATTCCTGGACTGGGGAGTTTCTAAGATTCCTTCTAGGCTTAAGAGCATCTTCACTATCTGTTTTTCTCAAACATTAATTTGCAGGATTTCTCAAAACTCTCATTGTTAATATAATGCCAGGTGTTTTTATTCATTACAAGGATTACAGTGCTAGTGTTTTCTTTTATATTTTCTCTGAGTCTCAATGGGTTAAGTTGGTCTTTGGAGCTATCCTGGGAACCAAAGGAACATTTATAACATTGTTACTATGAATTCCAAAAGACTGACAAAAGAGCTCTTGAAAGACAAGCCCTTTGTAAGCAGGGGACAGCTTGTACCTCCAATGGCTCCGTCCAAGGCTTAATGTTTCAGGGGAGGGAAAGAGAAGAGTCAGGCAATAACATCAGGTCCCCCTGCTACAGCCTGAAGGCTGGCTTTCAAAGTTGTGGAAGGAGAAGGTAAGGCAGTGACATGGAATGATCCTTGGCCATTGCTCTAGTCCTTGGATTTTCCAGGTCCTGGGAGTAATGGCAGCTGAAATATTAGTCACAGATGGTGGGACCAGAAGGGACCTTAAAACACAAATTGTCAGAGGTAGAAGGATCTGGAGGACATGAAATGTTAGAATACAGAATATTGGAACTAGAAAGGATCTTGGAAGAGTCGTATCAAATAGAATTAGAAATTTGGCCACTAAACCTCCTCCTCCCCCCAAACATATACAAAAGAAGGGCTGGGGGGTTTGGCTCCACTGAGATAATGGTGCCTCTTACTCTGTCTCTATTTGGTTCTTTTCTCAAGCTCCTCCCCATTGATTTGGGGGGGACTTTAACCCCACTTTTTAGGGGACAAAACTTTTTTCTATCCTGGGAAAGTGTCAGACTTGACTCCAATCCCAGTGTCATCACTTTCACATATAGTATGACTGTGGGAAAGTGTTTTTCCCTTTTTGTCAGTCAATTTTCTGTGCACAGAGTGGGGGAAAGAATAAATGACCTATGAAGTCCCTCCTGGATGTCAATCTATGAATCCTATGTTTGCCTCCAGAGATTCCTGCCCATCCAACTGGGCCAATCCCCATGTGACTAAAGAACTCTAGGGAGCAGAAATAGCCTCATTGGTAAGAGAAGCTGAATTGCCTCCCCACCACCCTAATCTCCCTTAGCTTCTCCAGAATGAAGGCATCCTTAAAGGAGGGCCAAGATGTTCCTATGGCTGTGATTTTGGAGTTAGGATCAGTTGAAGGGGACCAAGGGGATGGGATACTTTGACAATTCTGTTGTAAGTTTAGCAATTAACTCATACTTTGGGAGACAGTTACTTTTCCCTCTGTTGGATTAATCAGATTTAGAGCTAGAAAGGGCCCCATCAGGCCTAATCCCCTTATTTCACAAATGAGGAAACTAAGACTCAGGAAAGTTAAATACCTTGCCCTCATTTCTCTCTCTCTCTCTCTCTCTCTCTCTCTCTCTCTCTCTCTCTCTCTCTCTCACACACACACACACACACACACACAGACACACACACACACAGACAGACACACACACACACACACCACTTGCCCTATCTTCTATTACCCCTCCCCCTTCTCTTACTCCTTTCTCCTAGTGTTTCTGCCCTCCCTTCTATCCAGCCCCTCTCTTTTCTTTCCTTTCTCCTTCTATTTTTTCTTGTGGGATCTCTTTCTGGAGGTGATGGATGAATTTTTTCAATGACTATTTCCCCTTATGTTTCTAGTATATCAGGGCAGTTTTCTTTGATGATCTCTTGAAGAATGGTGTCCAGGTTCTTTTTTGGGTCATAGACTTCAAGTAGCTCAGTGATTTTTAAGTTGTCTCCCCTGGATCTATTTTCCAGTTTGGCCGTTTTTTTCCAATGAGGTATTTTAAATTTTCTTCCATTTTTCAATCTTTTTAATTTGTTTGACTGATTTTTGATATTTCATAGAGTCATTAGCTTTTGCTAATTTGCCCCATTCTAGTTTTTAATGTGTGATTTTCTTCTGTTCGTTTTTGTCTCTTTTTTCACTTGACTAATTCTACTTTTGAAGGTATTGTTTTCTTCAGTGGATTTTTTTTTTGCATTTGGCCAATTGTATTTTTTAAGGAATTGCCTTCCTTTTCCAAGCTGTTGCATATATCTCATTTTTTTTTCTCATGTTTTTCTTTTACCTCTTTTATTTGCCTTTTAAAATCTTTTATGAGCACTTTCAATAAGTCTCTTTGGGCTTGAGAGCAATTCATATCACTCTTTGGGATTTCTCTGTTGGACATTTTGTTCTCATCTGAGTTGGTGTTTTAGTCTTCTCTGTCACTATAGTAGCTTTCTATGATCAAGATTAATTTCTGTTTCTTGCTCACTTTCTTTCCTTTTCTTTTTTTGTATTTCTTTTTTTCTTTTTTTTTTTTTACTTTTATGATCAAGTTCTGCTCTTAAGGTAAAGGGGGCACTATCTCAAGATTCCCATGCAGCTTTGAGCCTTGGTTTTGAGCCTAGGGGCCTCTTATGTGGGCAGGGGGAAGCTTTGTCTGTTTTTTCTTGGAAACAGTCTGGTTTCCAAGAATTTGCCTTCTGAGGGGGGCTGAAGGCTGCTCAATGGCCTGCTCCTCTACCGAGCCAAGACTGAGGGTCTAAGTTGCTGATTTGCTAGGATTAAGATCTGGCTTTCCCAGACTCTGTCTGAGCTGAACTGAATACCCTTTTCGCTCCAATGATACTGAACTTTCTTAAAGGTTTTCCAATCTATAGTGAGCTGGAGAGTGGTTTCATTCCATCAGACTATATTCAGAGGCTTGGTTTCATGTAGTTTGACATAATAATCAGTGACTATAGTAATATAATATTTGATAAACTCCCAAACTCCAGTTTCTGGGATAAAAGCTCACTATTTCACAAAAATTGCTGGGGAAAACTGGAAAATAATCTCAGAAATTTGGAATAGACCTATATTTCACACACCATATTAAAATAAAGTTAAAATGGATATACATGATTTGGGCATAAAGGCTGATGCCATAAGCAAATTAGGAGAGCAAGAGATAATCTATCTACCTATCAGATCTTTGGAGAAGGGAAGAATTTATGACCAAAGAAGAACTAGAATACATTATAGAATTCAAAATGGATAACTTTGATTATGTTTAAATTTTAAAAAATTTTGCACAAACAAAACCAACACAAACAAGATTAAAGGGAAGTACAAAGCTGGCAAATTTTTTTTTTTTTTTTACAGTCAGTGTTTCTGATAAAAGTTGATAAAGGTTATATGTTGTAAAATATATAACTGTGTCAAATTTATAAGAATACAAGTCATTCCCCAATTGATAAGTGGTCAAAGGATATGAACAGTCAATTTTCAGATGATGAAATTAAAGTCATCTATAGTCATGGAAAAAAATGCTCTAAAACACTCTTGATTAGAGAAATGCAAATTAAGACAACTCTGAGGCACCACTATACACCTCTTATATTGGCTAAAATGACAGGAAAAGATAGTGATAAATGTTGGAGGGGATGTGGAAAACTGGGACATCAATGCATTGTTGGTGGAGTTGTGAAATGATCCAATCATTCTGGAGAGCAATTTGAAACTATGTGCAAAGGGCTATCAAACTGTGCACATACCCTTTGACCAGCAGTAACACTACTGGGTTTGTATCCCAAGGAAATCCTATAAAGGAGAGAAAGGGAGAACATGTGCAAAAATGTTTGTAGCAGCTCTTTTTTGTGATAGCGAAGAATTGGGAAAAAAGTAGATGCCCATCAGCTGAACAAGTTGTGGTATATGAAGGCAATGTTATTGTTCTGTAAAAAATTGATGAACAAGCTAATTTTAGAAAGGCCTGGATTTACATGAACTGATGCTAAGTGAAACAAACAGAACCAGTAATAGAAAAATTGCATGATGATCAACTGTGAAAGACTTGGTTCTTCTCAGTGATTCAGTGATCTGAGGCAATGCCAACACACTTTGGATAGAAAATGCCATCTGCATCCAGAAAGAGAACTATGGAGAGTGAATGTAAATTAACATCTGCTATGTTCATTTCTTTTTTTCTGTTTTTGTGTCTCCTGTGGCATTTTCCTTTTGTACTGATTTTTTTCTCTCAACATGATTCATAGAGAAATGTGTATTTCAAAAATTAATATACTTATACAACCAAAAAAAAAATAGAAAAAAATAAAGATGCAGGTTTCTTTGGCATGGAACAAGGTCATGGTCGTTTTTGAGAAGGAAGGACAAACAACAAAATCAAAAGAGATAAACTAAATTACATTCTGACCTTAAGCAAGTTGCTTTCACCAGTTTGGGATTTAGTTATTCTCTCTCTCAAATGGAAGACTGAACTTCATAATTTCTAAGGTTCTCTAAACACTGCCAAACTTCCAATTCTATTATTCTAAGTTGTAACTTTCCTTCTAGATCTAGTATTATGGTTTCCAAGACCTTTTCTATTTCTAACATTCTAGGTTCTATGACCCTTCCAGGTCTAACATTCCATATTCCAAGGACCAGTCCAGCTCCGAAATTTTATGTTCTTAAGGTTCCTTTTAGCTCTGACAGTTTGTATCCTAAAGTTTCTTTGATATTCTCTGATATTCTGTGTTCTCTGATATTCTGTGTTCCAAGACTCCTTCCAGCTTTGATTTTCTCTGTTCTAAGATTCTTTCTAGCTGTGATATTCTGGGTTCTAAGAATCTTTCCAACTTTGATATTCTATGTTCTCAGAGCCCTTCCAGTTCTGATATTCTGTTCTGAGATTCCTCCCAGTCTAATATTCTGGGTTCTAAAATTCCTTACAACTAAGATCGTTTCCAATACTATCATTCTAAGTTCTAAGGTTCCTTCTAGCTCTGACATTTTGTGTTTAACAACCCTCCCAGTTATGACATTCCATGCTCTAAGACTTTTCTTGACTCCGACACTGTTTGTTCTAAGGTGTGATCTTCTAAGATTCTTTCTCAGTCTAATAACCTATGATCTAATATTCTAATACACTCTGATTTCAAAATTTCAAAAGGCCTTAGAATTGGAAGAGCCCTCAGTGATCAAAAGCCCATGTGTCTGTCTCTTTTCTAATAATATCCTTAAATAGCAGACTTGATTTACTCTCAGAAGTTTTAGGGGATAATCGAGCAGTTCTACCTTAAAGAAAAGACCTGGATACATGGGAAATCTTTCCATTTGTCACTTGAGTGTTAAAAAAAATGGTACCAAATGACCCCAAATAATGGTTAAATATTAATGAGAAGCTGATAAGGATACCAACAGGTGCATCAGCAGCAGAGGGAGGGAATAAAAGGAAGCTTTTCTTGGTAGTGAGCAGCTTTTCTTGGTAGCGAGAAGCTTATCTTGTGTCCCTTGGAAAAGGAAACTGACCTGGTTTCACAGTCCTGAGAGTCTGATCCTCTTTTTCAACATTTAGAAAGGATTTAGTGAGGCTGTTTAAAGGGAAGGAGGTGAGCAGCAGCTCTAGCATTTTCATACTTAACTCCTCCATGATTTCCCTTCTTTGCAATCTCCATGCTTCATTGAGAGGAGTAGGAAAAGGCAAAAAGTAAGAGGCCTGAGTTTTAGCTTTCTTTCTGGACCTTCATTTCTTCCTCTGTGAGATAAAGGGTGTAAGCTAAAATTGGACTTTTGCCAAGTCTCCCCCAACCTACTTCCAGATCCCAAGCCACAGAATTATCCTTGGCCCCTCCTATCAAAGTCTCTTTCATCACTAAAATATTTTAATTCTATAATTCTAGTCCCAACTCTGGCATTCATCTCAATAGCTATTAGCATTTGTATAGTGCTTTAAGATTTGCAAAGTGTTTTACATATATTATCTCATTTGATCTTTACAATAACCCTACAAAACAGGTATTGTTATTGTCCCTTTTGTTGTTGAATTGTTTCAGTCATGTCCAACTCTTCATGACTCTATTTGGGGTTTTCTTGGTAAAGATACTGGAGTGTTTTGCCATTTCCTTCTCCAGCTCATTTTAAGGATAAGGAAATTGAGACAAAGTTAGATGACTCAGCCAAAATCACACAGCTTTAAAGCCTGATACTGGATTTGAATTCAGAAAGATAAGTGTTTCTGACTCAGATCATACTCTAGCTTTCCTCAATGAGGATAAAAGCATGCCAACAAAAGAACCTTAATTTTTTTTTGCAAGAATTTATTAGGAACCTACAAAAAAGTCTGGTATTGTTCTAGATGCTAGAGATACTAAGATTAAAAAAACAAACCTGCCCTCAAGAAGTTTATATTCTACTGGGGGTAGGGTACAAAAACAACGTAAACTTAAATAAGTAAGTATAAAATATATAGGAAGTGATATAAATTAATTTTAAGAAGATGTCATTAACAAGTAGAAGAAATCATCAGATTTAAGACTGGAAGGAACCCCTTCTACTTGTCATCTAGTCTATTATTTTTATTTTATAGGTGACTTGCCCTATTCAGTAGCGGTAGGAAGGAGGAGGGAAAGAAAGAACAATGATACTCCAGGATTGTGAATTAAAATGATTGGAAAAATTATTGTAGTTGTTTAGTTATTTTCAACTATGTCCAATTCTTCTTGACCTCATTTGAGGTTTTCTTGGCAGACATACTAGACTGGTTGGCCATTTCCTTCTCCAGCTCATTTTTCAGATAAGGAAACCGAGGCAAAAAAGGGTTATAAAGTGACTTACTTGGGTAGGGTCACATAGCTAGTGTCTGAAGTTGGATTTGAATTCAGATCTTCCTGTATCCAGGCCTGGTACTCTATTCACTGGGCCACCTAGCTACCCCTAAAGAATGGAACCCTGGACAAAATTTGGGAAGTTTGGAGGGTTGTTAATGATGTTGGGAAATGCAATTTCTGTTTTGAACATGTCTGTTGTGAGACATCTCTGGAATGGATACTTAGGTAGAGATGTCTAGAAGGCAGCTGGGATTACTGGCCTGGATTTCAGAATAGAAAATGAGAGTCCATTTGCATAAAGATGAAAATTGGACCCATGATGGAATCACCAAACCAATAAGCATTTAAGTGCCTACTATGTGCCCGACACAGTGCTAGGCACTGGGAATAGAGAATGCAACAGTCCTTGCTCTCAGAAAGCTTACATGGAGCCTGCGAGTGGGGAGAACACATGTACACATATAAATTTGGACAAAATATAAAGAAAGTAAATACAAGATAATTTTTGCCTGGGGAGGAGAGGAGAATGTGTCTAGTATTGGGAATAGTTGCTAGTTTTTGCAAAGACATTTAGAAAGTTGAGGACTGGAATTGGCAAATAAGAGAAATTTGGTAATTTTAGAGAGTGGGCACAAGTGAAAAGATGGATTGTAGGCAAGAAGCTAAATTGCAAGTGACTGAGAAGTGATTATTAGAAAAGGCTGTAGGGGCAATGAATGCAGCAGAATGGGTATGTATATTTGCAGCAGCCAGGAGCAAGGAAGTGATTGTCAATGAGAGAGGGGCCATGATTAGCAGAATCGAAATTGTCCTAGAGATGGGGCTGCTAAGGTCATTGAAATGGAAAAGCTGGGGCTTAGTGGCTTAAGAAGTGGAGTCCATCTTCTTTAGAAAATAGGATCTTATTAACTTCTTCCCTAAACACCTTTCTCCGCAGGGTCTTCTGTAAAGGGGATGAAGTTCCCCAAGTCAGGACTGTCTCTGTCTCCTCAAACTAGGGCCCATGGGAGGACGTATCTCCTTCTTTCAGGCTGGGGACCCTCCTGAGAGCAAATTCTGTCTCTTCTCTCTAATAGAGAGCTCCCTGACAATAAGAGCTTCATCTCTTTCTTCTGGAGGTTTTTTGAAGGCACTAGTATATTGCCCTCTTAAAAAGGGAGATCCCTGGGAGGTTCCCTGAAAGTGGGCACTGTGTCTATCTCCTTAGACAGGGGCTTCTGGGAGGACCTGCATCCTTCCTCAGACTGGAGGCTCCCTGCAGGCAGGAAATGTCTCACCTTTCAGATGAGGGATCCCCATAGGCAGGGGCTGTCTCCCCTTTCAGACTGAAGATCCCATGAGGGTAATGACTATATTCCTCTGTTTCAGACCAAGGGCAGATTCCCAAAGGCAGATGGGGATAGTCTCGAAAGCAGGACTATCTTCCCTCCCAGGACTACGATTCTAGGAGGGCAGAAATAGTATTTCCTTTTTCTGACTTCAGGCTCCTTGAGGACAGAAACTGTTTACCCTAATATAAACATGGATTTCTTGAAGGTGAGGGCCGTGATTCCTAGGATCTCTAAAAAGGCTGATCAGCATGAAGCTCTGTCTGAACTCAATAGGGGCGTAGGGCAGTGACTGCCAAAACATGAGGAGGGGGCTGGTCCCCATACTTTCCTTCAAGGTTCCCACTGTACTGTGAGATCCAAATCTCTGAAGAGCAAATCAAGCTCTGTAGAATGTGCTAGGCAGTCCTCCTCAGGTCCTAGAGGAGGAAGTTCATCCTTGAGACACACTACAGAATCTAGCAGGCCCCAGGCTCCCTGAATCTGCTCCTTGGGCTGAAATTGAAGGGAAGGCATGGGAGAAGGGAAGGAAAAGTGTTCGTCTTCCACCTGGACTGAGGAAAGTAAAGAGATTTGATTGCTTAAGTATCCTGAAGCTACTGACTCCAGTGAGCCATTTGGGTGAACCAGGGGCAAAGCTGGGCCGGGTGGCTGTTCTCTCTGGAGTTCTAGGGACTGACGGAAGAACTCTTTTCCTCTGGAAATCTTCTGGAATTCCTTGGACTGGGAATTTAGCAACAAAGGTCCATCTGAGGTCTGCTTGGGCTGAGGTTGGCCTGTGGTCTCACTGAAGCATCTGAGGTCCAAATCTTGCTGTGGAGACATTTCTCCTCCTGAGTCTTCCATGCAGGCTCCATAAGATGGGGGCCATGGATAAGGAAGGGCCTGAGGGGTATAGTTTGGGAGCTCTATGTCAGGAGTAACTTGGGGAGCATAACAAGGGGGTCCCACCTCTGGGACTGACTGGGGGGCATAGGAAGGTAGGGAAAGTGCTTGGTGAGCCAGGAGAACAGGGATCGGTATCTCGCTCTGTCCAAGGTAGGTGATCTCAGGCAGGCCAGGTGGTAGTGGAACTCCTAGGTTCTCCCTGGCCCCAGGCATCTTCACCTGGGAGTATTGGGTTGGGGGAACCAGGCCCCCAGAACTGCTGAAGTCAATGACTGGGATCAAGATATGTTCTTGGATGAATCTCAGTGGCTGAAAGGTCAGCACTCTCTGGATATCCTGTGGGGAAACAAGAACATCGGGACAAAGTTAGTGGACAGGGCCATCAATTCCACAAAAAGATATGGTCTAGACTTTGGGGTTCTCCAGGGATGCATCTTAGGGACAGAGATTAAAGCTGGAAGGGAAGCCCCACCCTACCCTCATGTTACAGAGGAGGAAACTAAGGCTTGAGGAAATGAAGGGACTTGCCTAGGCTCACACAGATAATGAGTAGAAGAGGGGGCATTTAAGCCCAGGTTTTCCTGATGCCAGATCCAGGGTTTTATCCACTTTATCACACTGACTCTGATCCAGGTGCCCAGTGTTGACCTGCTCTTGGGCTCATCCACAGCTCCTTGAGGCATGCTGGGATACAATGGATGGAAAGGGAGGGAACTGACCTGAAGTTGGGAGATTTTCAAGATATGTCACAGCTCTTTAGGGTCTCTCTCACTCTCTAATTTCTCCCTCCCTTTCCCCTTCTCCCCAAGATGATAAAAATGATGGTAAGAGTTAATATTCTTCTAATATTTTAACTATCAGAACCCGCTTTACAGAAATGACTTAATTCAATACTCCCCAGAGCTATACTGGAAGTACAGAACTTCAGAATTTGAAGTTGTGAGGTTCTCTGCCCAACCTGCACTAGAACAATGAAATAACATTTATTAAGCCCTTATTAGGTCTCAAGCACTTTCCTAAATGTTGGTGATACAAGCAAGATGGCTCCTGTCCTCAAAAAATTTACATTCTAATAAGAGGAAGTAAGACTAACCTAGAGAAGGTCATGCTCCTTCGGAGATAATGTAGGAAAAGACTTGTAGACCTCCAAGCTTTATGTAAAGGTCCAGTCCTACACTCTGCTGCTTAATACTGGTCATTACCAATTATTCTTTTATTCTCATTTTTTGAGATCAAGAAAAGAGAAATAATTTTCCTATTGTGATATTCTCTCCCTCTTAATTTTAGCCTTCATCACCTCTCATCTGCATCACTTCATTAGTCTCTTAATGGGGTTCCCTTTGGTACCCCTCCTCCTTCTCTAACCCAAACTTCATAATCTGTCAACTTGATCCTCCCAAAACTATTTGAGCATTTCAGCCTCTAACTTAAAAAATTTCTCATTGCATCTAGAATAAAAATGCAAATTTTTAACTTACGACTAAAAGCTTTCCACAATCTGACTCCCATTTATCTTCCTAATCAAATCATATAAATTTCGTTCCCATGTCTTTATTCTAGTCAAACTAGTCTGTTCACTGTTAGTAATAATGATAATAATAATAACTAGAATAGATAATATTTTAAGGTCTGTGGAGCATTTCACAAGAATTATTTCATTTGATCCTCACAGCAACACTGGCAAATAAATGCTATTCTTATTCCCTTTTTACAGATGAGGAAATTAAGGCTGCCAAAAGTTAAGCCTTCTTGCCTAGGACCACCAGAAAATGTTCGAGGTGGAATTTGAAATCAGATCTTGGAGTCCAGATCCAACACTGGGTTACCCAGTATAAAGGGCTGAAACTCTTGAGTTGATGCACTGAGGTTGGATAACCGAGCACTTAAGGCTAACTACCGATTGGAAAATTCTCTATTAGCATTTGCTTGGAAAATGGCCCTTCCCACTATTCTGCGCTGGCTCGATAATTGGTGTATGCAGAGAATTGTAGGAGGGATTAGGGGGTGGAGAAAGACTAGCCAGACTACACCACATTGTTTGAGAGCTGTCTGAAAGGATCAAAGACTGATCAGTTCTGAGCTGCTTCCATATTCTCTAATCCCCAATACAATTCTTGCCTACCTCACTGACTTCTACACACAATTCCTGAACTTGTCCCCTTTGTTGGATTTGGATTCTAGATTACTTGAGAAGACAAATTAGGTTTGTTTTTTAAATTCTATATTCCAAATCCAGGGAGAACTGAGGCGTCCTTGAGTCCTCCCGTCCTTCTATAAACTGTAGGTCCTTCCCTTGGAGATACCGTTCCTCATTCTCCCATCTCATTTCCCAGGGCCACAGCCTTTCTCACCAGTGACTTGGGTTGCTTAGGAGGCTTCTTGATATATCGGTAGCTCAGGTAACAAAGCACAGCCATGAGGAAGCCCATTGTGAACAGGGACACCCCTGAGAAGGAATACATCCATGTCCGATCTGAGTGGAGAAAGGAAGAGAGATACAGGGAAGTACAATGTACAAGGACCCTTCCCATATGGGGATTATAAATGCCTGAGGTCATCTTTTCTTTCTCTAACCCCTACTGTTCTCTTGTCTTACCTTGCCTTGTCTCCCTCCCTCCCTCCCTCCCTCCCTCCCTCCCTCCCTTGTTCACTTCTTTCTTTCTTTCTTTCTTTCTTTCTTTCTTTCTTTCTTTCTTTCTTTCTTTCTTTCTTTCTTTCTTCCTTCCTTCCTTCCTTCCTTCCTTCCTTCCTTCCTTCTTTCCTTCGAGAAATAAGGGTAGAGTATGTGTGTGTGTGTGTGTGTGTGTGTGTGTGTGTGTGTGTGTAAGTGCTTTCAATTCTGTGGCTTTAACATTCTGAGTCCTAACAGTTTTTATATTCTGAGTTTCAGTGGTCCTTCCCACCTTTTTATTTTCTAAAATTCCTCTCACCCCTGACAATTTATATTCAAATGGCTACTTTTAACACTGACATTATATATCCCAAGGGCCCTTCTAGCTCAGCTATTCTATATTCTGAAACCCCTTCCAGATCTGAAATTTTCTGCTTATGAGTGGATACAGGGCTACAAGTTCAAGGGACAAAAGCGATTCAGAATCTGGGACTTGTCAGCCAAGTGTACAATCATGATGCCTCCCATCGATTGATATGCTTATGCCTGAGTCTCCTCACTCCTGGAGAAATGGATAAAATGGGGTTTCTTAATCTGCCAGACAAAGGACCAGCTCCTCTCCATGGTAATCTCCCCAAAGTGAAACCTGAAACTGGAGCAAACCAAAGTCAGCCCCAGTGAATGAGATTAGTTTATACCTTATTATGCAGCACAGTAGGATGAGACTGATTGATGAGATTATACATCATCTATGTTTATATACAAACACGCACATGTACACACATATATGCTTACATACATATACAGGGGAACTCGGAGACTCCTTCCTGGGACCCTGAAGGAAACTGCCAGCATCAACAGGAGTTATTCAGCATACGATCAGTTAAAATTGTAGAAAGCGTGATACGTCAACGATATAAGGTCATAAAGACAAAAATAAGCAGGATGGCTAATGATTTCTCACTTTGACCTATTTGGACCCACTATTGGGCAGGTACCCCAGGAATTCCAAAGACAGAAATAAAGGTCACGTACAGTATATACTAACATATTTATAGCAACACTTTTTCTTGTGGTAGCAAAACGTTGGAAACTATGTGGTTGCCCATTGATTGTGGAAAAGCTGAATACCTTGTGATCCATGACTGTGCTGAAGTGTGATTGCACAAAAAATGATGAATGTGAGGGACTCAGGGAAATCTGAGGAGAAAGCTGAAATAGATCCAGGTGGGAAAAGTAGAAGTAGGAGAACAATATATATATATATATATATATATATATATATATCTATATATATATATATATAGAGAGAGAGAGAGAGAGAGAGAGAGAGAGAGAGAGAGAGACCACAGTGATGTAAATGAGAATGAAGTTAGAAATGAGCCTTTTGGGGGTCTGATTAGTATGAACCAGTTCTGCACAGAGCTCGTGGGTGGCACCTTGTTGGGAGAATGAATAAAATGGAGACTACAGATCTGAGACCTAGATATCAACCTTAAATGGTCAATCCAATTTAATCCAACATGCACTTCAAAAAGGGACTATTATATAAAAAGCATCGGGGATATTAAAGGTGTCAACCTTTGGTTTTGTTACTCAAGAGTACTTCTAGGTGAGGAAGTTCCTTTTACCAATACAGGTTGCAGCCTCTCTGAAATTTAGATGGCCTTAGAGAGCTACCTAGAGCTGTGAGAAGAAAAGGGCCATATTTCCACAATGTAGAGCTAAATCTTGATAGTTTCAAAGCCACCTCTTTCTTCAGTTCAATTTAATAAATATTTATTAAGCATCGACTATGTACTAAGCGCTCTGATTAGCAGCTGTGATACAGCTAGAGATACAAAGAAGAAAGACAGTTCCTACCCTCAAGGCGCTTACAATCTCTTAGAGAAAAGACAATATACAAAAGAAAGATGAAAAGAAATCAAGTAGAAAGACTGATGGAAAAATGAAAAGATAACTAGAAAGTTCAAAGCCCTCTGCTAAGGAAGGTTTTGGGTGGGGTTTACGCCATCTCTCTTGCTGGGGGAGGAGATGGAATGAAGAGTACAAAGGCAAAGCCAAAATAGTCTGCCTTCAAGAAGCTTCTACTCTATTGGGATTGTACAATTTACACCAAGGTATAGCTACCAATTGGAGAGGCATCTATCCATTGTTCCTACACATGTATCAATGGAAATGACGTTAAAGGAGAGTTATCATTTGCTTTGCCAATGCACTCTAAGGACCATAGAAACAGTCCATCTAACCTTCAGCTGAAAGTCCCTATATGGATGGTCTCCCACTGTTAGAGTGGGATCTCCTAGACAGCTCTTCTATTCTATGTCCATTGCTTTGTACATGGTATGCACTTAATAAATGCCTTAAAAAATTTTCCAGTTTTTTTTAAATTAAAACTTTTTATTTTCAAAACATATGCATGGATAATTTTTCAATATTGATCCTTGCAAAACTTTGTGTTCCAATTTTCCCCTCCCCTCTCCCCTCTCCCCTGGATGGCAAGTAATCCAATATGTGTTAAAAATAGTAAAAATATATGTTAAATCCAACATATGCATACATATTTATACAATTATTTTGCTGCACAGGAAAAATCAGATCAAAAAGGGAAAAAAACCGAGAAAGAAAACAAAATATAAATGAACAAAACCAAAAAGAGTGAAAATGCTATGTTGTGAATCACACTCAGTTCCCACAGTCCTCTCTCTGGGTGTAGATGACTCTCTTTATCACATCATTGGAACTGGCCTGAATCATCTCATTGTTGATATTATTATAAATAAATAAAATAAAAAAATAAAAAAATTATAAATAAATAAAAAAATTAAAAATAAATAAATAAATAAGCTAGCATTTTGGCTATATATATATATATATATATTTTTTTTTTAAAATCATTGTAGCTAATATTTTTAAAAATGTTAACAGAGAGGGGAAAATCTTTATAACAAGTTTCTCCCATATGAATTTCTTTCCAAAATATATTTTAAAATTGTTTGAATTTATAATGAGTTACTCCCCAGTTGGTAAATAGCCAAAGTTCTCAAGGAAAGAATCAGTCTTATAGATTTCTTGTAAATAGTCACATGAAGAAATTCTCCAAATCACTAATAATTAGAGAAATGCAAATTAAATTACTCTGAGAATTGACTTCACAGCCACCAGATTGGCAAAGCTGACAAGAAAAATGACAAATGCTGGTGGGGCTGTAGGAAAAGACACACTGATGCATTGTTGGTGGAATTCTATTCCCCAAAATCATTAAACTGTGCATTTTCTTTGCTCCAGCTATATTTACCAAAGAAATCTAAAGGTGCCACATGTACAAAAATATTTATAGTATTTCTTTTTGTGATAGCAAAGACCTAGAAATTAAGACAATACCCACCCATGGTGATACATAAACATAGTGGAATTCTATGGTGGTCTAAGAAATGATAAAATAGATCATCTCAGAGAAGCATGGGGAAAACTTGGATAACTGATGCAAAGATCAATTTATACAACAACATTGTGAAAATGAACAATTTTGAAAGGCTTACAAACTCTTTTGAGTGCAAAATTAACCATAATTTTAGAGGATAGATGAAGACTGTTTTCCCACTTGACAGAGAGGGGATGAACTCAGAATATAAAAAGAGTCATCTACTTGTGGGACACATTCAGTATGGGAATTTGTTTTTCTTGACAATGTCTATGTGTTAGCAGATTATTTTTTGGGCTTCTTAAATACAAGTTAGGGGGAGGGAGAAAATAAATGTTGCTAATAAAAAAAGCTTTTTCATTCATTCATTCATCAGACACCACTATCAAAATATATTAAATGAAGAAATTGAGATGAAGTGAATTGTCCAAGATGGGATGTTTAAGTGATGAGGTTCTACTCCATTATGCCTCTTTGTACATCGACCTTGGCTCAGAAGAGCTCGTTCTAAGTGCTGATAATGCTGTGATGGGAATCACATGATAACATGGCACTATTTTGTACTTGGCTAATAAGACTTTGTACATTTTTGCCTCTTAAGACCAGATCCTTCTAACTGGTACTTAGAAGGAAAAAAAAATCCTATTTTTCAGGGAGTCCTAAGAGATCCCTGTGTCTCATGTGAGACAGGCAATATTAGCTCTAAAGAGATAGCCCCAAATGGAGTCACAAAGAGTCAAAAATGCCTGAACAATAAGAATCAAAACTACTTGAAGGCAGAGGCCATTCTACTTTTGTCTTTGTCCCTCTAGCACACCACAATGTCTGACTCACAGTAGGTGCTTAATAAATGTTTGTTGAATTAAATTCAATTCTGCCAACTGAACTAGCAGTGAAAGGAAAGAGGGAAAGCAGAGGCAATTGATTTAATGAGCCTTTTTCTAGAAATTTGTTGGGTATAAAAGTACTTGAAAAGCCAGGACATGCCCAATCCAGAATGTGAGCTCACACAGGACCATCGTTAGTCCCTGTCTTCCTCCTGTTGTAGTCTGTAGATCATTGTACCCAAGACCCAGCAAATCTCCCATGAACAAGGACTGCTTGTATCCAGCCCCTCCCGTGGGAGACCAGGACTTGTGCTCTCCATAGGAATGGAGAGGAAACAGGTAATTAAACAGAGCAGGAAATGCCAAATCCAGAAATGACACTTTTGCCTTCCCAAATGGGTGCCAAGCCCACTAATCATAAAGCAAATGTTCCTCCCCTTCCACTTACTGGAGGAGAAAACTCGAACAAGTGCAGGAGAGTAGGGAGGAACACAAGCCTGGGATTAAGCAGCTGTCGGGAATTATCTGCTAATCAGCTCTCCGATAATGAAGAACTGAGTGTACTGGGAACATGCTTTCATGTTTCTCTCTCACAAGATTTCAAAATACTACCTTGGCAACTATCTGTGAACTGAGGGAGCCTGACCTGTTTTTCTAAGCCCCCTTTAGCTCTGACCTCCTGGGTTCTAAGGGCCTTCCCAGCTCTGACATCCTGGATTCTAAGGGCCCTCCCAGCTCTGTCATCCTGGGTTTGAAAGACCTTCCCAGCTCTCATATTAACTCTGACTCTGAAGTCAGGGGCCCTGGATTCAAATCTGGCACTTACTACTTGGGTGACCTTGGCCAAGTCTTTGGAGCTGTTTAGTCTCAGTTTCCTCATCTGTAAAATAGTTGGCCAGGATAGTCTCTGAGCTTTCCCAGTTCCAGTTCTGGGATCCTAACTCTTTTCCTTGGCCTGTGAAATCAGGTCACTTTTCCATCTTTTCTCTTAGTGACCATCCCACTGCCCCCCAAAACCCAATGAAAGAGAGAGAAGAATGAAACTTTCACCCAATTTCCCTGTGGGATCACTTGGGAAGTGGCCAGCTTAGCATGGGCCTCTGCCTCATGGCACCCCCAAATGGATCCTTGTTCTGAGTGGTCTCTTCTTTTTAAAATTACTTTATTTTGCTTGTTGTTGTGCTTAATAAATGCTTATTAATCCCAGCATCCTGGAAAACTCCTTGTATTTTTCTTTTGGGGTCTAGACCTGGGATTTCACAATAGTAGGAGATGCAAAGTGGTATAGTCCATATATACTGATTTGATGTCAGAGGACCTGAGTTCAAATCTCATCTCTGTCACTCTACCTAACTACTACTACTAACTCTAACTACTATGTGATCCTTCGCAAATTATGTCAACTCTACCGGCCTTGAGTTCATGATTTGGAAAATGAGAGTTGGACAGCTCCCCTCAGAGATCCTTTCCAGAGAGAAATTACCAATCCCTGGGATTCCAAGTTGGAAATTCCACTTATCAGTCAAGATGGTCAACCCTCCAGTGGATTCCCTGTCCGGCATGATATATCATGGGCAAGACTTGATTCTGGGTCTTCCTGAGTCCCAGGATAGCCCAACGTCTTCCTGAGTCCCAGGATAGCCCGTCTTCCTGAGTCCCAGGATAGCCCAAGCTCTTCCTGAGTCCCAGGATAGCCCAAGCTCTTCCTGAGACCCAGAATAGCCCAAGGATAGCACAAATGGGGTGAAAGAAGGGATAGAACTTGAATTTGGAGTTGTTATTTGCCATTGGACTCACCAGCATCAAAACTTACCTATGAGTGTCCTCACTCGGCATGTGTAGGGGGCACTCTCCTTGAAAGGGGTGGGGATAACAATCATGGTGACCCCCTCATACTCTGTGTCTGGAGCCAGGCCAAAGAATTCATGCTCTTTTTTCTTCCCTTCAAAGTGCTGCATTACAAATAGAAACCAAAGGGGAGAATTTCACCTTACTGATACCCACCACTGGTTACACAATGCTTTAATACATATGCCCAAAATAAAAAAAAAAAATCTCCATGAGGTTGTTTTTGCATTATTGCTTTGTGGTTTGGTTTTTTTTTAGTGTGGATTTGAGATTTTGTGGTATAAGGGACTCCAACTGAGGGAACTCCCTTCATTAGTGCAGATTAGTACTTATCCTCTAAAGTATAATACTAAAGAATTGTCTGCAAGTCCAAGATCATGAAACTTAGCTGGGATCATCAAACAGAGTGTGTCAGAGAGGAGAAACAATAACAACAATATTAGTAATAGCAATAACAAGAATAGTCAGCACTTATATAGTGCTTTAAGATTTGCAGAGCACTTTATTTTCTTATTGGATTCTCATGGTCATCCTGGGAGGTAAGTACTATTATTATTCCCATTTTACAGATGAGAAAGTTCAGACAGACAAAGATTAACAACAATAATAGCAATAGCAATAAAAATAATAGCTAGCGTTTAGATAGCACTTTAAGATTTACAAAGCATTTTGCTTTCTTACTTGAGCCTCATGGCCATCCTGGGAAGTGGGTGCTATTATTATCTCCATTTTATAAATGGGGAAACTCAGAAACAGAGATTAAGTGCTTTGCCCAAAGTGACTCAGCTAGATAGTAAATCAGCCTGGATTTGAACTCAAATCTTCCTCTATGGGGCCACTCAGCTGCTGCCTGCAGTAGAGTTTTATTATCCCCATTTTACAGAGAAGGAAATTAAAGCTGAAGTGAAGGGCATTACCTGTGTGATTTTGGCCAAAGCTCTTAACCT
Organism: Sarcophilus harrisii; assembly: GCF_902635505.1. Taxonomy (NCBI): domain Eukaryota; kingdom Metazoa; phylum Chordata; class Mammalia; order Dasyuromorphia; family Dasyuridae; genus Sarcophilus; species Sarcophilus harrisii. Next base: position 558,932,106 of record NC_045428.1, on the reverse strand, counting down.
CAAAATAGTTCAGCTTTAAATCTATTGTCCTAGGACACTCTTACTCTGACCATTGTGCAGAGCCCAACCCATTTTTATTTTTCTTGATGCTTTTTGTATTTTATACCCTATTCCTTTATAAAGATTTCCTTCCATGTCATGGCATCTCCTCCCTGATGTCATGGTCCTCTTAGAGAACAAAGGATTACAACAACCACAACAGATCTCCTTCCTCTGACTGGTGAGCTTTCCCTAGCAAAATAAATAAATAAAAGAGATTTCTGGGAGTGTATGTAGCATTCCACACCCATGTCATCCACATTTTCGAAGAAAGTGGGGAGAATTCTCTCAACTCCTTTGCAGGGCCAGGCCAGAGCTCAATCTGTTTAATCCTACATTCACTTCAAAAGAAGTCTAGAATCAGCTTTCAACTGTCTGTTTTGAGGGAGATCTAGAGTATGAGTGCCAAAGAGGCAGAAATAGCAGAAAGAGCCTTGTCTGTGAGTCAGGGAGGTGGATTCAAGCTCCATCTCTACCACTTACTACATGGGAATTATTAGTAAGTCACTTAGTGGCTCTGGATTAGGAAGCAGAAGAAGTGAGTTCAAATCCAACCTCAGGCACTTACTAATTATGTCACTTGAGCAAGTCACTTTGCCTCTATGTTTCAGTTTAGTCATCTATAAAATGAGGGTAAGAAGAGCACTCACCTACCAGGGTTGTTGTGAGATAAATGAGATAATATTTGTAAAGCACTTAGCACAATGCCTGATACTAATACTCTCCTCCCCCTCTATAGATCTCAATTTGACACAAAGTAGGTATTTAATAAATGCTTATCTCTCCTTTCCCACCAAGATCTCTTTGACACACAGGAGTATTTAATAAATGCTTATCTCTCCTTCCCCCCAAGATCTGTTTGACACACAGTAGGTATTTAATAAATGATTATCTCTCCTTCCCTCCAAGATCTGTTTGACACACAGTAGATATTGAATAAACGTTTATCTCTCCTCCCCCACTATAGATTTGTTTGACACAAAGTAAGTGTTTAATAAATGCTTATCTCTCCTCCCCCTCTATAGATCTCAATTGGACACAAAGTAGGTGTTTAATAAATACTTATCTCTCCTTCCCCCTCAAGATCCATTTGACACACAGTAGGTATTTAATAAATGTTTATCTCTCCTCCCCCATCATAGATCTTAGTTTGACACAAAATAGGTATTTAATAAAGTCTTAATTCCCCTTGCCCTCCATAGATCTGTTTCCTCATCTGTCCAATGCTAGGATTGGATTGAGGTTCCCTCTAGCTTCAAAATTCTATGAGTCTTTTCCCAGTGAGCTTGGGCACAGGAACACAGAACTTAAGATCTATAGAAGGAATCCAGGTATAGACCCATTTGGTTGATGTTTCCTCCATGCTGTTATGAACCAGGTTGTGCCCAAGTGGAATAACCTCAGAAGGCAGTGGGCTGTTTTCTGGAGGTCTACAAGCAGAGACTGGTTTCTCAGGGATGCTGGGGAAGGGATTCCTTCTCAGGTTGGACTCTGGTTAAAGATCCTCCGGAGTCTCTTGCAGCTCCAGGTGGCCATAATTCTAAGGAGCTAACATATCATCGATTAAGTCAGAACCTCATTATATCTTCTCTCTGGGGAATTAGGGAGGGGGCTTCTTCTGGGACAGAGTGGGCTTGTGGCTCACCATTTGGTACGTTTGGTTGATGCGCAGCTGAAGGCGATAGAAGAGTTCTGGGAATATCTCTTCCATAGTTTGCTGGTGGCCATCGCTGGTCCAGAGAGCAGTAGGTGAAGGATGCACAATGAGCTTTATGGACTGGACACTGGGGATGCAGGTCACCAGTGGTAGCTTAATGAGCGCTGGTGCAAATGGTAGAAAAGGGGGGAGAGAGAGAGAGAGAGAGAGAGAGAGAGAGAGAGAGAAAGAGAGAGAGAGAGATAATTGATCCAGTTCTTCAATGAAGCTCCACTGTCATGATAAGTACCGACTGTGGTGTCCGCTCAGTCCTGTGCTAGGTGTTGGGGACACAGAGAAGGAAAACCCTGCGAAAGCTTGTATGGCTCAGTGGTTAGTGGGCCCCAGAAGGACTGGAATTCAAATCTTGTCTGTGACCCTTACTAGCTGTGTGACTCCAGACTTCATATAAAATAAGAGGGTTAATCTTTGAAGTCCTCTCTTTTGCTCTGTCTGTGATCCTATGATAAAGCAACTAATTTTGCAGACCTCAGTTTCCTCATCTGTAAAGTGAAGAAGAGGAACCAAATGGCCTCTAAGATGTCTCTCAGCTCTAAATCCATGATCCAGAGATGGGAGTGGGGGGTACTTAAAGGTCAGGAGAAGTAGAAGTTAAAATGACCAAAATCTGCAAGGAGTTATTTAGGTTAGATGGAGAAATCACCTTGGGGTGCTTCATGTTGGAGTAATCGGTCCCTAAAGGACCCCCTTGCTTACCTCAAAGTCTGACGCTATCCACGGTGCAGAGTAGCCTAGATAACCCGTCTGCCCACCCTACCCCCAGCCACCTGGACAGAAAGGGTTCTTACTGTCTCGGCAGGCATTGAACCTTGCTGTCTGCCTCCACTCCACGATGTCTCCATGGCCTTGGCTGAAGGCCGTCACCTTGGCAAAGTACTGCTCCTCAATGTCTCTCATCTCATAGGTCAGATTGCATGATGTTAAGATCGTGTTCTGACACTCGTCCTTGGTTTTCCATTCTAAGTCACCGTACCTAGAAGGTAGACCAAGAGGGGAGGAAAAGGGATTCCCTTCTACTTCTGAGCTGATTTCCTCTCCCTGTGAGGGTGATGATGAGGGAGCAAAGAAGGAAAGAAATGATGGAGACGGCAGATGGACAGATGGAGAGAATGTGGAGAGCAAAAGTATACCTGATTCTACCTTTGTACAAGCCTAGCCTGGTCTGCCCAACCAAGCCAGTCCAGCACTTTCACCATGGAACCAAATCAGAATCCCAGAATTCAGAGTTGGAAAGCCATCTCAAGGCTATCACATACCTAATAAGAATCTCCAGGTATATGAAGTTGTATTCTTGTCCATCTCCCTGATAGTCTTTCTCTCTAGTAAAAATTTCTTTTTTAAAAAATTATATTAAACTTTAATCTTGGCCCCATTATCATGTTGCTATGATTAATTCTGGTAAGAACAGATACCGCCAACATTTGGAAGTGTGACTTTCTTTGAAAGGAAATATCCTTTATTATCTCAATGTCGTTATTTTAATATAACATAATCACTCTAATGATAATATGGTTTTATTATTTTCTGATTCTAAACTTGTTTCTATTATTCCTTAAGTTCTTAATATAGTGTCTTTAGCTTGACAATCATTTCAATTCTTTAAAAGAATATTCATGGGGCATTATTATCCACAATATAGTTGTTTTTGTTTTTTTTTACAAAGCTATTCTTTGAAACACATAAAATAATATTAACCTAAAATGAAAGCATATGAATAAGAGAATTCCAAGAAGGAACTTGATGTGGGGCTGTCATAAGCTGGAATCCCCTATCCTCCCTACTCTTTTCTTCCCATCTTCAGCTGTGCCCCACATGCAGAACCCAGTACTGGAACCAAAGGGGTCAACTACAAGAAGGAGAAATGATGGCTCACCTAAAGAAGTACCTGGGCAGGAATGGGGGAGAGGAGAGGGAGATGCTCTTAAGGAGCCCCTACTCTAAGAGAGGCACAACTCTTGATCTCTAGGAGCCCCAATTTGAGAAGGGAGTTAGCTCCTGGCTTTAATGAACCCCTATCTAAGTGGGGAGATATAATTCCTGACCGCAGAAAGACTCCCAGTAGGTGCTGCCAGCAGGGCAAATGGCTGTACCTTTTATATTGCACATTGTAGACTGTGTCTGGGGGGCTTCCCTGGATACTGTCCCATTTCAAGATGCTTTCAAAGTTGCTCGAGTGGAACCTCAGGTTCTGAAGAAACTTGGAATTCTCCTCTGCCTTGTATGCTGGAGGGAAGGTCAGAAACCAGTGAACCAGGAGACCGAGACCCCTACCCCCACTCCAGAAAGCCAACATTGCCACAACTCACAGCCATCACCCACCGCCCTGACACGGCCTGGGCGTTGTGACCCTCGGGCAAAGGACATACACAGCCTTTTGAGTTGGGAAGTAGGGAGTGAAGATGGGACATGATTAGCCCAATATCATGAAGAGATTAAAGAAAAAGGCCTTGCTCTGACTCAATGACATACAATAGAAATTAGGAGAAAGAACATTGAATTTGGAATTGGAAGGTGGGACTGGTATAGACTTTGTCTATGCCTTTAGGTTGGTAGAGTTCCCTCTCTCTCTTTTTTGTTTGATTTTTCAAGGTTTTTCCCTCCCTATAGTATTTCATTTTTCCAAATACATGTAAAAATAGTTTTTAACATTCATTTTTGTAAGATTTTGGGTTCCAATTTTCCCTCCTTTCCTTCTCTCCCCCCGCCCCAAGACAAAAAGCAATCTGATATAGCTTTCTTTTAAACATATTTCCAAATTTGTCATGTGTCGCAAGAAAAATCAGACCAAAAAGAAAAATGGGTCCTCCTCTCTAACCTCTCTCTTCTTATTGATTTTTAAAAATAGAAGTGCTCTAGAGGATGTGGTGAGGACAGACTCATAATAGTTCACATTTCAATAGCTTTAAGGATTACAAAGATTTCTATACAACTGTCCTATGAAATAGGTAGTACCAAGTATGAAAGAAATATTATTTTGGGGGCTGGTGGTGTCTGAAAGTGGGGTGGGATTGCACAACCAAGATGCCCGGATTTGGGGTTTGGCTCTATCACTGTGAACCTGGGCAGATTACTCTGTCCTTAAGTTTTCTCCTTCTCTAAAATGAAGGGACCTTTTAGAACTCAAGTGAAGAATAAAGAAAGGACTTGACATTAGAACAAAAAAATCAAGCCCTTTCTTTATTCTCCACTTGTTAGTTCCTTTACTTCACCCTACTCATCTCACCCTTAATCCATCTCATCCCACCTTAACCCACCCCATCCCATCCCATCCTTTCTCATCCCATCCCATTTTATCTCTTGATCTTATTTTCGTTAGGATAAGAGTAGATCCAGGTGAGGATAACTTTTATCAGAGGAGGTTGGCACCTTCTCTGCAACTTTTATTTATTTATTTTTGGTTCTTTTTTTCTGTTTTATTTGTTTAATGTTTTCCCCCAGTTATATTCAAAACAATTTTTATTACATTTGTTTTTAAAATTTTTGAGTTCTAGGTTCTCTCTCTTATCTCCACCCACAATAAAGAAACCACTTGTGAAGTTATGCAAAACATTTACATAACAATCAAACTGTGAAAAAAATATATCTCCTACAATGAAATATGTATGAAAATAAAAATCCTCAAGAGAAGAGAGAGACAGAGAGAGAGAGACAGAGAGATAGATAGATAGAGACAGAGAGACAGAGACAGAGAGAGAGAAAGAGAGAGAGAAAAGAGGGAATGTTTCAATTTGTATTCAGACATAATCAGTTCCATCTCTGGGTATGAATAGGATTTTTATCATAAGCTCTTCAGAGTAGTCTTGAATGATTACACTACTGGGAATAGCCAAGTCATTCACAGATTGAGTTCATGGAGCATTTTCCAGTTATTTATTTTTCCTGAGAGCATCCTGCTCATCATTTCCCAATAATATTCATTCATAAACAAACACCATAGTTTATTGAGCCATTCGCCAGTTGATGGGCATCCTCTCAATTTCCAATGTTTTTGCCCTGAAAAGAGAGTTCTGCAACTTTCATTCTTAAGAGAATTGACTAGCACTGGTTAAGAGGTTAAGAGACTTGCATAGAACCATATAGTTAACTTGCAGAGGTAGAGCATCAGGCTAACTCTCTATTTTGTATATATCCATGTATTTCCTCATCAGCCAAGATGTATCCCTCTAATATCCTTGAAGGCAGGGACACTGTATAAGCAGGTAATCAGGACTTATTGACAATGATTAAGATCCTTCCTAGGTTTTTTGCTCTGTAGTCCTGTCACCTTTGTGGGGAAAGAAGAGCACCTTGGGGCGAGTAAACATGTGTACTGAAGATCAAAATTGGGGAAGATCTTAAGCAGAGGCCAGGGATAAGAGGTAGGGATGCATTGGATTGGGAGTTCTATTCTGTGGTCTGGTCTTCAGGGAGTGAATGCATAAATGCTGAATGGAGGCAGAAGAAACTCTTCTTTAATGAAGAGAATTCTTGGCTTTGTCCCTTTTTTAAAATCCCACTATTTTGGGATGGGAAGAAGCTAAATGAGAGTTTTGGAGAATGAAAGCCAAAGGCCACGTATCCAGGTTCTGGGAATGCTCAGATGCCCTCCTCCTTTCCCATGAATGTTTGGGAAAGAACCATATGTTATGGGCAGGAAGGGTGAGGAGATCTGTAGCCTGAGAAATGTCCCAGAGAAGGAACTGACTGGATTCTGCTAGGCTGAATGAGACAATGATTGATGGTTTTCTGGGTAGGTGGAGAATAATAGTTTGAGAAAGTAGCACTACAACTCAGAGCAAAACTAATATTGGGCCATCTGTTTGTGCCGTTATTTCTTTAACTGATTATCTCAACTCTCTGAATTGATGTTAGTTTAGCCAAACTGTCAGTACAGTGAATAGGTTTGTTTTGGGATGGGGGATGCTTCCAACCCAAGATCTTTCCTCTCTTGGGCTTCTATGGGTCCTCAGTCTGGTAGGGTTTAGCGTTTCTCTGGAAATTCATGGAAACATTCAATAAGCATTTCCCAAGTGATAACTTCATAGAAGCACAGAACTGGGAGAGACCTCAGAGGTCATTCAACAGATAAGGAAACTGAAATCCTGAGAGGCAAAATGGTTTGTCTAAGGCTACTCAATTTGCAGCAGTGTAATATTTGAAATTAGGAAGCTCTGAGTTCAAATTTTGCTTCAAACACTAATTGTATGACTGGGCAAATCAATCTCCTTTAGCCTGTTTCCTTATCTATAACTGAGGATAGTTCCTATCAGATCCAGAGCACAAGGCTGTACTTCCTTTTTGTCCCCATTTTTATTTTCTCCAAATCTATTATTTGCTTCTCAGAACAATAGGATTTCCCATACTTCTCCAAATGCAAGTTGTACATTATGAAATCCAGCTTGGAAAATATAGCACTTGAAAGCCTAGATTTTTAAGAAATGAGGATTTCCATGATTTTAGGTTTACTCAGATGACTATAATTATTTTATGTCATATATTAAGTATACCAATCCATCAATCAATATTTATTCATTGCCTCCTATATTCCTGGCACTATGCTAAGTGCAAAAACACAGATCAAAGTGGGACAGTCCAGCTCACCAGAAGCTTAAATTTCATCTTGAAATATTTGCTCCACTGAAATTCAGCCTTGAATCTCCCTCTAGAGCTCCAAGTGCAATGGTCAGCGTGGGGGCATCCTTCTTCAGAAAGGATCAGAATCAGGAATTGTTAAGGTGCCCAGTGATGAAGACCCCCTCCAAAAGGGTATAAGAATTTACAGTGAAAGGGACGTTAGTGATCATCCAAATAAGTGAAATAGTAGTGTTGGACTTATTATTGGCATTGGGAAGACCTGAGTTTGAATCTTGCCTCAGACACTAGCTTACTTAATCTCTCTCAACCTCACTTTCCTCATTTTTAAAATGCAGATATTAATAGCACCTGCCTCCCAGGGTTGTTGTAAGAATAAATGACCTAATATTTTAAAGGCACCTTGAGAATCTTCAAGTGCTATATAAATGCTATTATTAATGTTATTATAACATAGACTTTATAAATCTCATTTTACAAATGGGGAAACTAAGACCCAGAGAAATGGAGTGATTAGCTCAAACCCACAAAAGTAGCAAGTTGAAAAGTTGGGATCATAGATGAGAAAAGTGGGGAGTAGAGAGGGGAAAACATTTGCTTAGGGGTAGGTATTAAAGCTGTAGAGTTGGGATTCTTACTCATCCAGGTTTAGTAACCCCACCAAAGCCAGGGCGTTCCACACCATAGCTTAACCACTGCCAGATCTCCCAGAGATCCACCAAATCTTTCAACCCCCCCCCCCCAGCCCTCAGACTGGGGATTCCCAGTCCTCTCCCTGAGGCTGCTCAGGAGCCAGAGTGGGAGGCAAAAGTAGTTCCTTTGAAGCTGATGGCCTAGTCAGCACTTGTTGGAGTTCTTGGGAAACTGGTCTCAGTGGATTTTCAACTGAGTTGCTTCTTTCCAAACTGGAGTTGCAGGGGTCCTCTAGAGTCATTGGGGCCATCCCCCTGTCTCATATCCCCCCCCACCCCCCAATCCTTGTATTTTGGTATTCTCTGCCTTTCTTTTAAACACCTCCAGGGAGATATAAATCCGACAGAAGTGCCTAGTGACTTCCTGTGGATCTGGATTAAAGACCAGAACCCGAGATTCCATCTCTGCTCTATTATTTAAAACTATGTGACTTTAGCCAAGTCACTTTATCTCTGGGTCTCAAGTTTCCACATATGCAAAATGGGGGAGTGGAACTATTGAACTAAATAATAATAATATAAATAATAACTAATAAATATTGAACTAAATTGTTCCCAAAGAGGGTTCTAAATCCTCCGACCTTCCTTTCATTAAGCCCTTCCTAATTTCTAAGTAGAATATTGCTGCCACCATCACTCACTTTGAATCTGTGCTCGGATCATCTATGTCCCTAAAACGATCGATCATTGTTTCCCCTTAGCCTTCTCTTCTCCTGGGCAAAGAGGACGAATCTCTCTCGCGACAAACGAATTAACAGAACTTTCAGTCCCCACTCACACACAGGAGTGTGGAGATGGAGCTGTCTGCAACCATTCAAGGGTATAAATGTACGTGCTATTATGATTTTTTAAACTCCAAGTGACAAGTGCAGGGCCGGGGGTGGAGGGAGCAGCAGAATGTAGCCATAGCCCCTCCTCCCGCCCCCTTCTACTGCAGGTGGGTGGGGATGAAGCAGGGGGGGATGAGGAAGCAGGGGGAGAGAGATGAGATAACCAGAAAGACTGGGGCGTCTAAGAATGCTTGGTACATCTGGGCCAAGTTCTCCGCCCCTTGCTGGATGCTACCCCCTTAGGGAAGAAGGAGAGAGCTAAGGCTAAAGCTTTTGCCCCTCCTGCATTTCCCGTATTTGTCAGTTCATTTCTTTTAAAACCTCTTTTAGGGGGCAGCTGGGTGGCGCAATGGACAGAGCACCAGCCCCGAAGTCAGGAGTTCAAATCTGGTCTCAGACACTTAACTTCCTGGCTGTGTGACCCTGGGCAAGTCACTTAACCCCAACTGCCTCAGCAAAAAAATAAAAAAAAAAACCTTTTGGAAGTCTGAAAGCAGGAGTGTGCTGGTAAATGTTTTTTTTTTTTTAATCTAACAATCATATTTTTGTGTTTGTATAAATGTATATATTTATGTATACACACATACCTAAATGTAAACTATTTTATATATGTATATATACAGGCACTTTATATAGTGTGTCGTGATAAATATGCTCCACCCGTTTTAAATTATATATTTATGTAAATATATTTATATTATATAGACATATATAAAATGTCCCATGCATAAATACATATTATATAGACATATATAAAGTGTTCCATGAATAGATACATGCTTAACACATTTAATATATATATTTATGTAAATATACATTTCTATATGATATAAACATATGGAAAGTGAGCCATGCATAGATGCATGCTTAACACACTTTATATATATATTTATATTTATATATGTGTAAATATATTTCTATAATATATGGACATATATTGTGTCCCATGCATAGATACATGTTTAACACACTTAATATATATTTATATAAATACATATGTCTATGTATTATAGAAATGTTTTAATATTATATAGATATAAATAAATAAAGTGTCCCATGCATAGATACATGCTTAATACACTTAATATGTATATATTTGTGTAAATATATATTTCTGTATTATACAGACATATATAAAGTATCCCATGCATAGATACATGCTTAACACACTTTATATATATATATATATATATGTAAATACATATGTCTATTAATATAGAAACGTTTACATATTATATAAACATAAATAAAGTGTCCTATGTATAGATATATGCTTAACACACTTAATATATATTTATGTGAATATATTTATATATATAAAGTATGTCATGTATATGCTTAGCACACTTTAGGATAAATATTTATAGAAATATATTTATTTCATATTAATGTTATATGTCTATATTATAGACATGTAAAGCATCATGTATATATTCATATGCATGACACTTTACAATATATATTTATATGATACATATTTACATCATATTAATATAATATATAAAGTTTGACATGTATTTGTATGACATACTATAAATATTTAATCTGTATTATTAATATTCTTTCAGTCGATCAACAAAACAATCAACAGAACAAATTTCTAAAGTGTAAATGCTCCCACTGAAACTTTCACCATCAGCTCCCCTTTACTGGTTAGAGCTTGAAGCAACATCTCCCTGATAAGGGATGCAAGACCCTTGGGGCCACTTCCCCTTCTAACGATATTGCTAGGCTTTCTTCTCTCTCTGACGTTCAGAGATTCTGTGCAAAGGTCATTTTATAGCTTTAGTACTGGAAGGGACTTTAATGATCATCCGTCATCTAGTTCAATCTCCTCATTTTTTCTTCCTTTTCCCCTCCTTGCTTTTTCAGATAAGGAAACTGAGGTTCAGAGAAGATAGTGACCGTGGGAGATCCCACAGCTGGTAAGGGAAAATATCGAGTGTTTGAATGCAGGTCCTCTCACTCTAAACCTAGTGTTTTTATCAAAAAAAAAAAAAAAAAAATCTGGAACCCATAATAATTCCTTGTTAAAGTTGGAAGAGGGGGAAAAGCTCTGACCCCAGTCCCCTGAGCATTCTTTAGCCTCCTGGAAAAAGAAAGGATTTGACAAGAGCATGGGGAAACTCACCCTTCAGGATGCTGATGACTAGGATAGCTAGTAACCACTTCATTCCTGGAAGAGGAGAGTCAGGAAAAGGATCTCTCCTCCTCTTCCTTCACTTCTCTTTTCTCCTTTCATCAGGTCTTCTTTCCTCTCCTCTCTGCTCGTTTCGTCTTTTATCCTCCTCTTCTTTCTTTGCCCCTTTCCTCTGCTCAACAGTCAGAGTGTTCTGGGGAGGGTGGGGAAACCTTGGCGCCCAGGTAGTCAGTTCCACCCCATTTCTGAAACCGGGGGAGGGAAGTAGGAAAGGGCAGGGCCAGTAGGAGAGGGTGGAGTCGTGCTCAGGGAGGAGTAGATGTCCAAAGGTGCTGGACTGGGCTATCAGGAATGTAGGTGCCCTGGCTGGCAGCCAAGGGAGGTCCTTCACCGCTGGCACATAGCAGCTGGTTTTTCTCGATTCTGACTTTATTGCTCTATTCACAATTGGTCAGGCAGTCAATCAGTCATTTAATAAATGTTTATTAAGTATCTACTATATGTTAAACACTGTGCCGAATGCTGGCAAGAAAGGCAAAAGATAATGTCTCTACTTCAGGATCTCATGGATGAATGGGTGAGACAAATAAGCTATAGCTAAAGTAAATTGAAGATAACTAACAGAGGGAAAGCGCTACAATTAAGGGAAAGTAGAAGGTGGAACTTGGGCTCTGTGCCGAGCCAGGAGATGGAGATCATCATGTGGGAGATGGAATGTTTTGTGCAAAGAGCAGCAGGAAAGCCAGTGTCATTGGATCCAAGAATAGATGATGGGGAGTAAATTCTAAGAAGACTGGAATGATTGAGAGGTGAAGATTATGAAGGATTTTGAATAACAAATGGGATTTTTTATTTGCTCTCAGAGATGATTGGGAGCCACCAGAATTTATTAGAGTGACATGGTCAGATCACTTTAACAGCTGAGTAGATAGATAGATGATGGACTGGAGTGGGCTAAGATTCAAGGCAAAGATGGCAACCATCAGGATATTGCAGCAATTTAGGCATGGGACAAAGAAGGCATGAACCAGAGTGGACGAAGCATGAGGGGAGAGAAAGTGTGAGAGATATTATAAAGGCCTTAACAAAATATTAAATATGTGGGAGTGAGGGAGCATGAGTAATCAAAGTAACACTGGGTCACAAATTTGGAGGACTGAGAAGATGGTGATATATTTTTTAGTGATAATTATATGCAAAATATATGCAAAAATAGTTTTTAGCATTTACCCTTGCAAAACCTCGTGTTCAATTTTTCTCCCTCCCTTCCCCGCCTCCTCTCTAGACAGCAAGTAATCCTACATGTGTTGAAACATGTACAATTCTTATACATATTTTCACATTTATCATGCTGCACAAGAAAAATCAGATCAAAGGGGGGGAAAATGAGAAAGAAAAAAATAAGCAAACAACACAAAAAAGTTAAAAATCTATGTTGTGCTCCATATTCAATCCCTATAATCTTCTCTCTCCTCTCTGCAAATGGCTCTCTCCATCACAATTCTTTTGAAATTGGCCTGAATCACCTCATTGCTGAAAAGAGTCACATCCATCAGAGTTGATCATCATATAATCTTCTTGTTGCTGTGTACAATGTTCTTTTTGTTCTACTCACTTTACTTAGCATCAGTTCATGTCAGTCTCTCCAGACCTCTCTGAAATCATCCTGCTGCTCTTTTCTTACAGAACAATAATATTTCATAACATCCATATACTATAACTTATTCAGCCATTCTCCAACTGATGGGCATCCATTCAGTTTCCAGTTTTTTTGCTACTATGAAAGGGGCTACCATAAACATTTTTGCACATGTGGGTCCGTTCCCTCCTTTAAGATCTCTTTGGGATATAAACCCAATAGAAACACTGCTGGATCAAAGGGTATGCACAGTTTGACAGCCCTTTGGACATAGTTCCAATTTGCTCTTCAGAATGGTTGAATCAGTTCACAAATAATGACGGTATCCTTGACAGCAATAAGGGAATTAGAAAGAAAGAGGGAATATAATAAGTTTAGTTTTGGACATGTTGAGTTTAAAATGCCTATTGTGTTGTTGATCAGTCACATCTGATTCAAATTTAATTCAGCAAACATTTATTAAGCACCTACTGTGTGCTAGGCATTATAGTATGTGGTTTGCTGTTTTCCTTCTCCAGCTCATTTAACAGATAATAAGACTGAGGCAAACAGTTAAGTGACTTGCTCAACCTCACACAGCTAGTAAGTGTCCAGATTTGAACTCAAGAAAATGAGTTTTCCTGCCTCCAAACCTGGGACTCAATCCATTGCGCCACCTAGCTGCTGCTGAATCAATTAGGAAGGTATGAAAAAATTGTCTTGCTGCAGTGAGCTGAAATTGTGCAACACAAATTTATAGTGGGAAGGATTGCACGTGTTTCACATATATTGGATTGTTTGCTATCTAGAAGAAGGGGGTAGGAGGAAGAGAGGGAGAAAAAAGTTGAAACACAAGGTTTTCCAAGGGCGAATGTTGAAAACTATCTTTGCATATTTTTGAAAATAAAAAGCTAAAAATAAAATAAAATAAAGAAAATAGAAAGCTATTATTTTTTTAAATTATTAAGATATTTTAAAAAGGAATTCCATTTGTTCCATTTATTTAAAAACAAAGGCAATAATAATAGCTCAAACTTACAAAGTAGGTTAAAGTTTACAAAGTACTTTAAAATGAATAAATAAATTTATAGTGTACCCAATCACCATGGTTTTCTCCAGCTTTGTTAACTATACTAAGTCCATATCCCAAAGAGATACAAAAAAAGAAAAAGAACCTATTTGTACAAAAATATTTATAGCAGTTCTTCTTAAGGTAATAAGGAATTGGAAATCAAGGGGATGTCCATCAATTGGAGAATGCTTGAACAAATTTTAATAGGCGAATGTAAAGGAATATTATTGTTCTATAACAAATGGTGAACAGGATGACTTCAGAAAAGGAAAGACTTATAAGAATTGGTGAAAAGTTAAGTGAGCAGAACCGGGACACAGTAACAGCACTATTATATGATGATCAACTATGAATGACTTAGCTCTTCTCAGCAATTCAGTGACTCAAGACAAGTCCTTTGGAATTGACTCATGATGAAAAATGTTGTCCACCTTAAGAACAGATAGATAGATAGATAGACAGATAGATAGACAGAGTCTGAATGCAGACTATTTCCCCCTTTTTTCTTGTTTTTTTTTTTCTTTTGGTATGTATCTTCTTCCACAATGTGACTAATATGGAAATCATGTGTTGCATGATTGCACATGTATAACCTATATATAATTGCTTACTGTCTTAGGGAGGGGTGAGGTGAGGGAAAAAGGGAAAAATTGTAACAAAAAAAAAGAATGTTACAAATTGTCCTTACATGTAATTAGAGAAAATTTTTTTTTTAAAGAAAGCAAATTTGTTACCTACAGAACAAGCATTACAGAGAGCATAGTGGGAAGTAATGGGCAGCTTTAGAGTAGGACATAGTAGGAGGAAATTGGTTTGAGGGGGCATGAGAATTTGGAGTGGGCAGTAGGGGAGGGAGAATAGGATTTGAATAATTACAATCAGACATTCAGAACCAGTGGATACAGGATGTGACCAGGTGGGAGTTTATTAGTTATTGAAAAATGGGCCCAGGTTGGGTATTAATATCACTAGGGCTGTGGCTTCAGGGTATGGTCCTCTCAGTCAGTTGGATAGCTCAGTGAAGAGGACCAGTGGAAGAATCTGATAGAAAGATGTTTCTGGTCCACTGCTACAGTTAATCCAGGCCAGAAGATAGAGGAAGCAGGAAGAAATGACTTCTCTATGTCACCTTTGGCAGGAAGGGAGCAGGAAGGGAAGCAACTAGCTCAGATGGGCATGAAAGATGTAATGGATAATAGCATTTGTTGACCTACCATTAGGAGAATCCTCAGTAGCCATTTGAGATAAGGAAACTGAGGTCCAGGGAGGGAATAGGATCAAAAATGGTACTTAATTCCAGAAGGAAATTTGGAAGTCATCAAGCCCAACTCTCTCCTTTTACAGATGAAAAAAATATAGCTCAGAAAAGTTTTTTAAAATAACTTTTTATTGACAGAACATATGCATGGGTAATTTTTTGCATTACATTATCCCTTGCACTCACTTCTATTCCAGCTTTTCCCCTCCCTCCCTCCACCCCCTCTCCTAGATGGCAGGCAGTCTTATACATGTTAAATATGTCACAGTATATCCTAGATACAATATATGTGTGCAAAACCAAACAGTTCTCTTGTTGCACAGGAAGAATTGGGTTCAGAAGGTAAAAATAACCTCGGAAGAAAAACAAAAATACAAGCAGTTTACACTCATTTCCCAGTGTTCCTTCTCTGGTTGTAGCTGATTCTGTCCATGATTGATCAATTGGAACTGAGTTAGATCTTCTCTTTGTTGAACAAATCCACGTCCATAAGAATACATCCTCATACAGTATTATTGTTGAAGTATATAATGATCTCCTGGTTCTGCTCATTTCACTCAGCATCAGTTCATGTAAGTCTCTCCAGGCCTCTCTGTATTCATCCTGCTGTCATTTCTTACAGAACAATAATATTCCATAACATTCATATATCACAATTCTCCAGTTGATGGACATCCATTCATTTTCCAGTTTCTAGCCACTACAAATAGGGCTGCCACAAACATTTTGGCACATACAGGTCCCTTTCCCTTCTTTAGTATCTTTTTGGGATATAAGCCCAGTAGTTAGCTCGGAAAAGTTAGATGATTTGTCCAGATCACACAACTATTAAATATCAGAGGCAGGATTTGAATCCAAGTCTTTCTGATGTTAAGTCTAACTCTCTATGAACTATGTCACAATTTGCCCAAGGTTATACAATTAGTAAATATAGAATGTGAACTTCTATAGAAGTTCTTATTTTGCAGATGAGGAAACTGACATTTCTAAGGGTTTATGGGTCCATGAAATAATAATTCTAAAGCTCAAAGGAACCTAAAATGACATCAAGGTTCCTCAAGTTTCTATTTAAGTTTAATATTATTGTTCTATGGCCATTTGGGGCTCTAAATCTGGGATCCCATAAATCAGGACACGTCACTCAATGCCCTAGGAAACTCTCTAAGCCAGCCAGAGCAGGCGCAGATCTGCATTGGTAGAGTGGTCTCCTTTACTAAGAATTTTTTATACCAAATTGGGAAGGGACAGGAAAAGAGAGAACTTACATTTATTAAGTTCTACTACATGCTAAGTGCTTTACAAATATTATATCATTTGACCTTCACAACAAATCTAGGGGACTGGTGCTATTATTATCACAATTGTGGTACCTGAGGCAAACAAGAATTAAGTGCCTTTCTCAGGGTCACACAGCTAACAAGTGTCTGAGGCCATATTTGAATTCAAGTATTTCAACTCTAGATCTAGCACTCAGTCACTGTGCCACTAAGCTTCTTTGGTTAATATTGGAAAGGGGATAGTGGTGGCAAGTAATTTTTATTAATAATTATGATATTAATTTCTCAAGTGACTTTAGATAATAATATATCTTAAATGACTTGATGGGGACCACATAACTATTAACCATAAGGCAGTTAGTGTGGAATGGTCTGCTTCAAGAGTTTCGTGGATCCCCCTTTTTGAAGGGGATGTCTTCAAACAAGGGCTTCCTGTCCAATTGCCCATGATATTGTGGGGAGATTGTCCAGAGTAGTTTGGATTGGATGGCCAATAAGCTCTCTTCCAATCTCTTCCAATTGCGAGATTCTGTGATTCTAGCACTGGTACCATTGTCTTCATTTTGCAGAGAGGAAAACAGACTTTGAAAATTAAGATGGTATGAAAAGTGGAATACAGAGATTTCCTGACACTAAGGCCAGTATTGTATCCATTCACCACAACACATGACTTCTCTGCTGTACTTGCTATTATTATACTAAACTCTCAATAACAATAATAATTTAATCAATTTCTTGTCATATACACAATATAAATTGATATATGATGTATATTTCACCTACATATGTACTGTAAATGCACACATTATATATAATGTATGTATTATTTTTTGGCAGAATTATCTAGAGTTTTTATTTCATTGACATGAGGAATTCCCAGTGCGGAAACTCCTTCCACTGATAAAGATGAACAAGAATTCTCTTTTTTTGACTCTTAGAGCTGCTTAGAGCATTTAGGAAGGTTAATTTGCCTTAGGGTACCAATCATAATGTGTCAGAAGCACTCAAATTTGCTTGCCTCCAAAGTCTACTTAGTAGTTACTATACCACACTGCTATAACTAATAGTATGATTCATATTACTATTATAAGTATGATGCTTTTGTGACAATGTTTGCTGAGTTTATTTGAACCAGAGAAGAAGGTATTGTTGGATATTACCATCTTCATCTTATGACATAGGTTTGCAACTGTCATGGTCAAGAAGTACCCAAACTTATATTAGTAGTCAGGAAAGACTTGATGAATTCATTTTTTTTCAGCAGTGAATTTATTCTTCAAGGAAAAATGGAAACATATGCTGGGCACCTATGGGCTCTTGCAAAGTACCTGCGATCATTTGCATAAAGTAAGAAGGACAAAGTGGAGGAGAGTTGTCAGTGGAGATGAAGGTGATCATGAGAGATGGTTAGCCTGATTGGCACATGGATCACTTTGAGATACTAAGAGAACCTGAGGGAAGAAGGTCTGAATGAATTCTTGGTGAAGCATTTAAGGGCAGATATTGCTGATAGTAAGTCAACAAGCATTTATTAAGTGCTTACTGTGTACCAGATACTATGTGCTGAGTGTTGGAGCTATGAAGAAAGACAAAAGACAGACCCTGTCCTCACAGAGCTTACAATCTAATGTGGAGATCATGCAAACAATGATGTACAAAAGATACATAAAGGAAAAATCATAATAATCAACAGAGCCAAACACTGACATTAAAGCAGATTCCCCCTTCTTGCAGAAGGATAAGTGGAGACTTGAAGGAAGCCAGAAAGTGGGGATAAAGAGAGAAGAAAATTCAAAAAAATGAAACCTAACAGAATTCAGGCTCAGATCCAAGCATCTCAACATCCTGTCTCTGGTGGGATCCCTGAGAATTTGAGGATGCTTTCATGAAGCTAGCCCAGAGTTGTTCTCTACAACATCCCTTCCAAGTTAGGGACATTCCTAGAGATCCCAGGTTTCCCTTCGGAATCCATAGAGATTGGTCATGATCTGTTTGTCTAAATCTTTCTCAAACTTGTTTATCTTTTCAGCATATAGTTCCTCTTGTGATCACTTTTCATTACTTGAAAAAATAGAGGAAGAATTCTTTTAGTTTTGCTGACTTTGGATTTGGATATTGAGAATCTGTTTCTTTCTTGATCCCTTAATCGTCCATTCATTCACACACAAGAGGTCTTTCCAAAGTGAAGAGGTCTTAGAGCTCGGTCAGGACCATGAAAAGCAAACCCCTACACCATGGATTTTGTCTGGAACCTCTGGGGACTTACTGGTTGATTTCTAAAAACAAAAAACAAACAACAAAACCCTAGCTACTGATTTCCAAGTGTCCTAGTACTATTCAGATTGCAGCAATCTTAATTGCTTATAAATTACAATAAAAGCTCACAATTACCCAATGTCTTAGAATTTACAGAGCTCTTTCCACACAACAGCCTTGCAAGATAGCCTTCTTGATTGTCCCCCATTTTACATATAAATAAATTGAGGCTCAGTGAAATGATGACCTGTCATACAATTAAAATGTCTTTCCATGGGACTTAAATCTAGAGATTTTGATTTCCCATATCAATGTTATTAGTCATAATTTCAAAATCCAGAATGAAAAAAGAATTATAAAAAATTTAAATTTTTTTTATGAAACTCAACTTTTTTACTGTGTTTATGTGTAGGTGAGGATATTTGTGTGTGTGTGTGTGTGTGTGTGTGTGTGTGTTTGGGCTCAGCTAGGTGGCATAGTTCAGAGAGAGCTCAGGAAGACCTGTGTTTAAATCCAGCCTCAGACTCTAGATGTATGATGTTGGGCAGGTCACTTAACCCTGTTTGTCTCAGTTTCCTCATCTGTAAAGTGATCTGGAGAAGGAAATGCAAAAATGCCAATATCTTTACCAAGAAAAGCTCAAATGGGATCATGATGAATTGAACATAACTAAAATGATTGAACAGCAACTCTGTGTATGTATGTGTATGTTTATGTGTGTCTGTGTGTGTCTGTGTCTATATTCTACACAGAGACTCATTGCTTTACTGAAGGCTATGGAGCTCATCACTAGGAAGACGCCAGGAGATAATGAGGCACCTGCCCTTGCTCCAGCATCCCTTCTTTAATCTCTATACCCAATCCTAGCTAGGCAGGAAGAGAGATTGTATCAGTTTGCAAGGCAATTTGTTTTTTGAATAGACAAAGATAGATGTTATTCTGGGACTATTTAGTACAGACAGACCTCAGGGATGCAGGCTGTACAAAGCTCCTGACAATCCTAAAACCACAGATAAGATAATATGTGCAGCTGTCCCCTCACCCCTCATGAATAATAGCCCTTTTGAGCTAGGACATGCATGCTCAAACCCTAGTCTTCCTTGCACTTAGTGATCTGATGACCTGGATCACTGGATTCACCCTGTTATCTCTAAATCTGGTGGGTAACATGGGGACAATCAAATCTCTGGCTCCCTCTGAGTTCTCCCTCTCCCCACTTCCCTGCTCCCAGGCAACAATAAGGGAATTTGGCTCCAGCCCTATTCTGACAATTGGTCTGAATAGGGAAGAAAGCTATCCCAAATGGTAAAGAGGAAACAGCTTTACATTTGAGGAAGCAGCTACCCATATATTGAATACTGTTCACTGGTCAGGCTGAGTACTGATACTACTTCCTTGTAGATTTTCAAGGTAGGGTCATGACAAGTGGTTTGATTTTCTCCTCCTAACTGTGTCTACAATTTGGGTCATCTTCACCATCATCATCACCACCATCACCATCATCACCATCACCATCACCATCACCATCACCATCACCATCACCATCACCATCACCATCTGTAAAGTCCAAGCTAGCCCACAGGATCAGCCAGAGTCAGGATAACCAAAAGTCCTTGGTCTTTAGGGGGAGAAGTGAAGGAGATGGACAAAACTGCCAGGAGTTTTGGCAAAGATCTCTCCTTGATTTTAGACTCCAGAATCTCCCCACTTTTCTCCTCCTCATCCTGTGGCCAAGTGAAGTTTTCTCGCCTCTCTCATGCCATCCTCTAATCATTACCTATAATTCTCTTAATCCCAAACATGGAGCCAGCATTAACTGTGAGAAGAGTAATTCCAAACAGATGCTAATAGTCATTGTCGAATAGTGCTCGGTTGTTTGATTCAAGTGCACCTTTTCAAAAGTTTCAGCCCTTTACAACCATCATCATCATCACCATTATCATCATCATCATCATCACCATCACCATCACCACCATCACCACCATCACCATCATCATCATCATCATCATCATCATCATCACCATCATCATCATCATCATCATCATCACCACCATCACCATCACCATCACCACCATCACCATCACCACCATCATCACCACCATCACCACCATCAGCAGCATCATCATCATCATCACCACCATTACCACCATTACCATTATCATCATCATCATCATCACCATCACCATCACCACCATCACCACCATCACCATCATCATCATCATCATCATCATCATCATCACCATCATCATCATCATCATCATCATCATCATTTGTACTTGGAAAGGACCAAAATGACATCACAAATAGTAAAATGATATGGGTTGTTGGAATACACAGGAGCCACCTGACAGTGGCTGCTGGAGTTCCAACCCAGAATGGATCTCCTCTTGTGAGAGGATGGTACAAGGAGACTGAGAGACAGTTGCTGTTCTCTGACCTCTCTGACTGAGAGGCTGTTGCCTTGTCTGAGCTCTCTCCTCTTCCCTCTGCCTCCAATTTATTTCATTTCCTCAACACCTGTGTCAGCAAAGGCTGCCCTGCAACTCCTCCAGATGCTATGATCCACAGTTGTGGAGGCTCTCAGAGAATTGACCTGTCCCTTAACAATGGGTGGTATCTTTTGATTTCCCCATAAATTGGATTTAAGTCTTCAGTCTCACTCTCTCTTCCAGGGTCTTAGAAGTCCAGTGGCAGGACAGAAGTCAGGGTGAATGGCGATGGCCCAGAATGCAGTGGATATTTTTGACATCTTCAATATGTAACCAAGTTGTACTCAATCCACAGCACCTGCTTCCACTGCCTTCGTGGACATTGGAACACACTGTTCTCATCCGCTCATTTCACCAGGGGAAGTTTTCCTATGCTTGGGGTAGACAACCCTTCCCCACCCTAATTCATTGAAGGGTTTCAGGTTCATTGCTTATCCTCAACCTGGTTTAGCCCCCAAAGTGAATCGGTTTTATGTGGGAGGGAAGCTGAGTATGCTACAGCTTCTTGGAACCACAGGTGAGAGTTGGGTACCAGTTGCAAAGATGGATGTAGAAGCCTGAAAAAGGCTCAGCATCCCTCATACCAGGGGTGGTAGTTCTCCCTAACCATCCCATACACCCCATTTTGAGTGAGCTGCTACTAGGCAGACTGTAGGCACTAGACAATGTCCACTCCCCAAAAGACAGGTTTCATCTGAAAAATGAAAACACATTTTCCACTCAAAATAAACTTTTACTATAAAAATATAACTCTTTATTCAAGGATTTGCTAGTAATACCATGGTATTATATCAAGATATCCCAAACAGCTTAGAATAAGGACTACAGGTACATAAACACTCTGGGTACACCTAAGTATAAGTCAGAATCTTTCTCACTAATCTTTAACAATTATGAATTTTGATAGTCTCATAGATCTGGAGCTGGAAGGGACCTTGGACTCAACTAACCCAATCCCTTCATTTTGAAGGTCCAGAGATTGTGACTTGCCCAGGGTCATAAAGGCAGCAAATGGGAAGGATCAATATTTGAACCTGTGCCATTTAATCCCACAAAATGATGCTTCATGATTAGAACAGATCTTAATTCTTCCCCTGTTTTCTCAATGACTCTAAGTAGTGGCCCTCTATTTATTTTTCTCTAACCTTTGGAACTTTTAGTATAATCTCCAGCAGCTTGGAGTTGAAGTTCTTTCTTCCCTGGCAGTTATTTCAGCAGGCAAAAATGATTTTTTTTCTTGTCGTTCTCCCTGCCTTCCTCCATTCTTCCTTCCTTTCTCCTACCCTCTCTTTTTCCCTCCCTCCCTCTCTCCCTCCCTCCTTCTCTCCCTTCCTTCCTTTTTTCTTTCCTTCCTCTCTCTTTCTTTTTCTTTCTTTCTTTCTTTCTTCTCTCTCTCTCTCTCTTTCTCTCTTTCTCCTCTCTCTTTTTCTCTCTCTCTTTCTCTCTCTCTCTCTCTCTCTCTCTCTCTCTTTCATCCTCCTACTCCCCTTCCTTCTTCTTTCTTCTTCTTCTACCTGGCATCTCTCAAAGACTATTTTAAAAATCACAGGGATTTAGTTGTTGACAATTGCATCATACAAATATATTATTGTAGAACATGATATTTAGAAGAGATCTGAGAACACAGAACATTGGAGCTGGAATTCATCTTAGAATATAGGATGTCAGAGCTAGAAACCTTAGAACAGAGAATATCAAGAGTTGAAAGGGCCCGTAGAACATATAATGTAATGAGAGAGGCCTTAAACCCCAGAATGTCAGAGTGGGGAGGAAAGTGGAAGAAGGGGGATTAAATCACTGGATATCAGAGCTGGGAGGGCCTTTAGAACACAGAATGTCAGAGCTGGGATTAGAATAAAGAATGTTTGAACACTAACAGTTCATATATATATTAAATGTAATATATGGAACCGTTAAAGTTCAAACATATATACACATGTACATATTATGTATATATACATATAGTTCCTATATACGTGTATATACACATGGGCATACATATATATATATATAAGATTTACAAAGCATTGTTCTTGAAATAGTACCATGAAATATTATGGTGCTAAAATACCCATTTTACAAATGAGAAATTTCAGCATTAGAGAAGAACAGGAGATGGCCCTGGATGCAATGGGAGACCTTGATCTTTTTAAGCTAAGGTCTTCAACAGCTCTCAGTGTTATCTATTTTGTGTGTCCTGAACTCCTTGGACAGTTTGCTCAAGTGTATGGACCCCTTCTCAGAATCATGTTTTTAAATGCACAAAATAAAATACATGGTGTTACAAAGAAAATTATAGCAATTGAATTCTATATTAAATCAATTATATATTAACACATAATTAAATTATATAATATAGAATTGATTAAATTAAATAATATTTTATTATTTAATTTGATCATTAATTAAATAATCTATTAAATCATTGAAGCTAAATACATTTGGGTTTTTTAAGTCACACATTCCAGGTTAGTCTCCTGCTCTAATCCAAACTGTCCTTGAGCAGGCAGTCTCCTCTCTAACATTTGAAGAAGGTGCTCTCCAGTCTCTAGCTGAGGACCTCCAATGACGTGGAACTCACTACCAGGACTTTACTCTTAAAGCAGATTTGCATGGAAGATAACAAAGGTTTCAAACAGGCACATAAGCAGTCTCTAACACCGATCTGTAACTCCTGATTTTAAAACATCATCCTAGGGCTGGTGAGCTCTGTCTGCTCTGTGAGCCCAGTCCTCTCTGTTTGATTTTTATCCTCTTATCTTTAGTAGAGTAAATTAATATTGTGGAAGGGGAGATCACCTACAGTTTGCCAGGTGTGGTCTACTCCACCCAAATAAATTTTAGAGTTGTGTCTTTGGAGGTTATCTGGGCCAATGTTCTGATTTTACAGGGGAGGAAGCTGAAGCAGAGAAAAGGGAAGTGACTGACTAAAGACACAAAAGAAGAAATAGTACAACTGGGAGTCAAACCCAGACTTTTTGTGTTTTGGGTTTTTTTTGGGAAAGATAGTTGGGGTGACTTGCCCAAGGTCACACAGCTAGTTTGTTAAGTATCTTAGACTGAACTTAAATTTAGATCCTCCTGACTCCAGGGTTAGTGCTCTATTCACTGCACCACCTAGCTGCCCCCAAATCAAGACTTTTAGACTTAAAATAAAAAAAAATTTCCTCCTGCACCATATTTGTAGGCCCACATGCTCACAAACTTTATGGTAGATAAAGCATTTTTTAGCCAAGAAGTCTTGGGTTTAGAGAATAAAACAAATAAAAAAAATAGAGAATAAAACAAAAGCAGAAGAATCTGCCAATAACCTCCTGAAAGAGATTCCAAAATGAAAATCCCCAGGAATATTATAGACAGATCCCACAACTCCTGAGTCAAGAAAAAAAATATTTTAAGGAGCCAAGAAAGAAACAATTCAAACATCACAGAGAAAGGGGAAGTGGATATTTAATAAAATAGTGGACTTCCAAGAATAGCTAATGAAAAGGTCAGAGCTGAATAGAAAATCTGACATTCAAACAGAAGATTCAAAAGAAGCATAAGGGGTAGCTAGATGGCACAGTGAATAGAGCATCAGCCCTGGCACCAGGAACACCTGATCTGACCGCAGACATTTAGCAGTGTGACCCTGAGCAAGTCACTTAACTCCAATTGTCTCAGAAGAGAAAGAGAAAGAGAGAGACAGAGAGAAAGAGACAGAGAGACAGAGAGACAGAGACAGACAGAGACACAGAGAGAGAAGCATGAAAAGGTAAACATGAATGAGTAATCATAAGGGAGTCGTGGAATTAAACTATATATATTTCTGTATGGTATGATGATACATATGATTCTAAAGAATTTTATCATTATTAGGACAGCTAGAAGGAATTTGCACAGACAAATGGCATAGGTCTGAGTTGATAATGTTGGGATGATCTTCAAAAAAAAAAGAATATAAGAGTGAGAAAAAAGAATGCCCCGGGGCGGGGGGGGGGGGGGAACTGGGGAAAGAAGAAGTAAAATGGTGCAAATTTTCTCATAGACAGGAGTCACACAAAAAAGAGCTTTTATATAGGAAGGGGAAATAGGAAGTGGTGGCTAATGCTTTGAAAATCACTCTCATTAAAATTGGTTCAAAGAGGGATGAAAAAATATATTTTATACACACACACACACACACACACACACACACACACACATTCAGTTGGGAATAGAAATCTATTTTACCCAATAAAGAGATGGGGGGAAGGGGATATGAAAAAGGGAAGAGCAGATTGGGGGAGACAGTGGTGAGAAACAAGACAAATTTTGAGGATGGATAGGATAAAAAGAGTGAGAAGGATAAACAAAGGAAAGTGGTATGGAAGGAGATGCACAATTAGTGATCATAACTATGAATATGAATGGGATGAGCTAACCAATAGAATAGAAACAAAGCAAATTAGATTGGAAACCAGAACCAAACAACATGTGTAAGAGATATATGTGGGACAGAAAAACACAGAGTTGAAATGAAGTACTAGGTCAGACTCTATTTTGGTTTAACTGAAATGAAGAAGGTAGGGATAGCAATCATAATCTCAGGCAAAGCAAAAGCTTTAGACCTAACTGAAAGAGACAATTAGGGAAACTACACTATGCTTAAATAAAGTAATATTAAAATGAAGTAATTTTCAAAAGTTTCACAGTGTTTCTCTGATAAAAGCCTCCATTTCTCAAATAATAGTCACATTTATAAAAAGAGCCATTCCCTAATTGATAAGTGATCAAAAAATATGAACAAGCAGTTTTCAGAAGAAATCAAAACTATCTGTAATCATACAAAATAATGCTCTGAATCATGATTGATCAGAGAGAGGCAAATTGAAACAACTCTGAGGTACTACCTCACACCTACCAGAAATGAGAAATGGTGGAAGGGATGAAGGAAAACAAGAACATTAATGAATTGTTGGTGGAATAGCGAACTGGTCCAACCATTCTGGAAAACAATCTGGAATATTTCCAAAGGGCTATAAAACTGCGCACTCCCTTTGATCCCGCAATATCACTACTAGGTCTGTACCTCCGAAGAGATCAAAGAAAAGGGGAAAGAACCTACACATACAAATATTTATAATTGCTCTTTTTGTGGTGGCAAAGAATTAGAAATTAAGAGAATGCCCACAAATGGGGAATGACTGAACAAGTTGTAGCATATGATAATGATGGAATCCTAGTGTGCCATAAGAAATGATGAATTATTAGTTTCAGAAAAAAACATGGCAAGATCTAGATGTACTAATGCCACATGACTAGAAGAACTGAGAGATCATTGTGCACAGTAGCAGCAATGTTGTAATGAGGATCAACTGTGAAAGGTTTGTCTACTCCAATTAAAACAAGGATCCAAAACAATTCTGGGACTCTCTTTTGTTCTCCTAATTTGTTTAAAACATTAATTTCATGTCTAAATCATGAATGCTTTTTGATCTTATTTTGGTCTAGGATGTTAGATATTGGTCATTGCCTGGTTTTCTGCTACACTAATTTCCAATTTTTTCCCAGAAATTTTTGTGAAATAGTGAATTCTTTTTTTTTTTTTTTTTAGGATAATTATAGCTTTTTATTTACAAGTTATATTCATGGGTAATTTTACAGCATTGACAATTGCCAAATCTTTTGTTCCGATTTTTCCCCTCCTTCCCTCCATTCCCTCCCCCAGATGGCAGTTTGACCAATACATGTTTAATATGTTAAAGTATAAATTAAATACAAAATAAGTATTCATGCCCAAACAGTTATTTTGCTGTACAAAAAGAGTTGGACTCTGAAATAGTGTACAATTAGCCTGTGAAGGAAATCAAAAATGCAGGTGGACAAAAATAAAGGGATTGGGAATTCTATGTAGTGGTTCTTAGTCATCTCCCAGAGTTCTTTCACTGGGTGTAGCTGGTTCAGTTCATTACTACTCTATTGGAACTGATTTGGTTCATCTCATTGTTGAAGAGGGCCATGTCCATCAGAATTGATCATCATATAGTATTGTTGTTGAAGTACAGAATGATCTCCTGGTCCTGCTCATTTCACTCAGCATCAGTTCATGTAAGTCTCTCCAGGCCTTTCTGAAATCATCCTGCTGGTCATTTCTTACCAAACAATAATGAAATAGTGAATTCTTATTCCCAAAACTTGAATCTTTGGATTTATCAAACACCAGATTACTATAGTCATTGACATTTGTGCAAGACAAATCCAAAGGACTTTTGATGAAAAAAGAATGCTATGGGGCAGCTAAGTGGTGCAATGGATAGAGCACCAGCACCAAAGTCAAGAGGACCTGAGTTCAAATATGATCTCAGACACATAATGCTTCCTATCTGTATTACACACCCTGGGCAAGTCACTTAATCCCAATTGCCTCAGCAAAAAAATAAAAAATAAATTTAAAATGCTACCTTCAAAGAAAGAACTGAAGAATTCTGAGTATAAATTGAATTTCATATTCTCTCTCTTTTTCTTCTTCCCTCTACTCCTCCTTTCCTTCCTCATTCCCTTCATTTTCTTTCTTTCTTCCTCCTTCTATCCCCCTCTCCCTTCCTTCTTTCCTCCCTTCCTTCCTTCTTCCCTTTCTTTCTTTCTTTCTTTCTTTCTCTTTTTTTGCCTTATGGTTACTATACAAATGTATTTTGCATGATGTTACAAATATAATTGATATAGTATTTGCTTCTCAGTAGATGGGGAAGAAGTAGGAGGGAGGAAGGTAAAGAATCTGAAACTCAAACTTTAAGAAGAAAAGGATTTTTTAAAAATAAATAATAAATATATATACATATATGTATACACACACACACACACACACACACACACACATATATACACAAATAAAACAAAACCCTCCCAACAACACAAAGACCTCCTCACATTTCCATAGGGCACGTAAGGTTTACAAAGCACTCTCTTCACTATGTTCATAGTCACTCTGGCATGGCCTGTGCCTCAGTAGCCTGTGGTGAACGGTCCTTGCACAGGCTGCCCCCATGCTCCTTGCTCTGCCTCTTGGAATTCTGAGATTCCACTAAAGCCCAGCTCAGGCTCCATCCACCATAAGCGTGAACATGCTTGCCATACGTGTTCTATGTATCCCCCATCAAAATGGAAACTCTTTGAGGTCTGAGACTTCCATTTTTGTTTTTGTATTTCTGATACTTGGTATGGCACTTTGCAAAAAAGCAAATCCTTGAATAATTGTTGAATTAAATTGAATTCTGCTGATCAAGAAACCGAGACCCCAAGGGTGATTTGCCTAGGACCTCAGAGACTCCCAGTGACCAGAACTTTGATGTTCTTACTCCAGGTCCAGATGTCTTTTCTCTGTAGCATGAGGTATCTGTGAGCCTCAGTTTCCTTCTCTGTCAAATGAAAAAACTAAACTAAATGGTCACAGTTACCTTTAAATCTTGAGCACCAGATCATAGATCTTAGTTTGAAAGCAGGTAGGGACCCTATAAGTCATCTAGTCCAAGCACATTCCTACTTATTTTACAGATGAGGAAACTGGGCCCACAGAGGCTTTGCCAAGAGCACACAGATGGTGACGTTGGTGGGATTTTCCTTCCCATTTAACACAACTGAAAAATCATTTTCCAGGATGGGTTTCAGAAGCAGTCTGGTTATCCCACAAATACTGAAGAGTTAATCTTGGGAGTATTTTGAAGTATCCAGTGGTCCCTCGGGATCTGGGAGAAACTGAGGAAAAATTCTGAAGGAGGTTAAGACTGAGAGAGGTTTTTTGGCAACTAGAGAGAGTGGTGATTGACTCAACGAAGCCTATAGGGTATACGTTGGTAATCTGTGACCTTAGATCTCTTGGGATACTCACTCCAGAGGCCCTCCACCTCATTGCCATCAACCATTTCCTCTTCCTCTTCCTCCTCCTCCTCCTCCTCTTCCTCCTCCATAAAACAATCCCTCTCTTCCTTAGACCCATCCTGGGCTCCTCGGTCCATGGTAATTATCAAGGAATTCAGAGAAACCAGAGGCACTTCAGGGAGTATCAGCCCAGGTGAGGAGGGCTCCAAAGAGTCCCTGGAATACAAACTATCCCCTGAAGGGTCTTCGACAACCTTTGATTCCTCCAGGGATGTGGGAGAAGGCAGAGATAGGTCAGCCCCACCAAGGTCAGCCTCCATCAAACAGCTCATGCTTCCTGATTCTCCCCAGAAAGAGTCAGACACATTTCCACTGTCTGAAGTGTCCATAACTGGAGAGAAATCACTCCCCGGAGGATGGGTCAGGGACCCTGCAGATTGTAAACTGTGCGTGTATCTCTCTGCTTCCTTCATTCCAGTCAGCAAGTCCTTTAGGGGAGCAACTCCAAGGTAAGGTTCAAAGGTTCCACTGTCATCCTCAAATTCTTCCTCTTCACTCTCATCCTCAGGCTCATGGCCCTCCACTTCTGATGGCTGTGGGACGCCTGGACTCCTAGATCCTGCGTATGGTCTTCTTCCCTGCTTTAAATTATTCTTAGGGCAGATGGACAAGATGCTGGGCTCTTGTCTGTCCAGGTTCAAGGTTTTCACAGGGCATGTGTACCCAGAAAAGTCCTAGTTTAGGGTGGAGAGAAGAGGGTGGATCCATTAGGTTTCAGTTTGACCAATTTGATTTTGCCCAGATGAAGGATGTCTAATTTTTTGTCCCAATATGTCCACATCTATCCTGAGTGAACCAGATCTCTCTTTGATCTGATTCTCTCTTATTCCTGGAGCAAAGGAGACTAGATGTCCCTTTCAAAAGCCTAGATCCAGGGATTTATTTTCTAAATGCTCTTCTACAACCTCTGACCCCTTCAAGAACATGGAGGATGGCAAAGATAAGCCATTCTTGATCAAATAGCTGATCAAATTCTCCCCCAAAAGAATCAGATATTTCCACTGTCTGAAGTGTCCATGAACCGGGGAACAATCCCTGAGTGATGTATAGTTCTGACTTCCTGGGTTCTAAAGACCCTGCCAGCTCTGATATCCAGGTTCTAAGGACCCTCCCGGCTCTGATATCTAGGTTCTAAGGACCCTCCCAGTTCTGACATCCAGGTTCTAAGGACCCTCCCGGCTCTGATCTCCGGGGTTCTAAGGGCCCTCCCAGCTCTGACATTCTGTGTTCTAAGGGCCCTCCAAGCTCTGACAGCCTGGGTTCCAATATCTCAACCATCTCTGACATACTAGGATTCTAGGAAATGAAATAGCGATGTATCACTTTTAAAATAAAACTGGCTGCAAACAAGGGGATAGGCACATGTTCTGGAGCTTTCCTGATGCTCCTCATTATTTGTAGCCAGTCCATCTCTCTCCCTGGCCTGAGACTGGCTTGAAGTTCCTTGTTCTTCTCCAGCCATCTTTGACATACCAGGTTTAGAGGCATCTTTGCCTGCTGGAAACAGATGTTCTTCAGGAGGCACATCCAGGCCAGAAGGATAATAACAGCCAGGAAAAATAGCAGCAACAACACCTGTATCCTCAGTTGGGTTTCTGGGAGAGAAAACAGTGAGTCTTCTGTCATTTGGTGTTCCAAAAGACTTGTGGGAAAGTCTTTCCCTTTTGTCCCATTTGTGCCACCTGCCTCCACCCCAAAGGCCTCTCCCCTTTTAGGTCTCACCTGGGGTGTCCAGCAGGAAACAGCTTGGTTGGGAGAAGTTGCTGTACTTGGGGGTGATTAATAAATAGAGTGTCCGTGCACTCAGACAGTAGCGCCCAGTGGAATCTGAGGGAAGCCTGATCTTCACCTTCGTCCCATGGAGCATGGCCTGGGGCCTTGTCTGTCCAGAGAAAAGAGCGGGGAAAGCCAGAATGATTACAGTGGGACTGGCTTCTTTTGCAAAGTGCCTGATTTTAGTAGAAGTGGAAATGAAGGTGATGTAAAAAACTAAAATATATCAGTAATAGTTTAAAAATAAAAGTCCTGGGCTTTACCACAGGGTGAAATGAAGAAACTGAGACAGAGACTGGTTTGGCAGGGGGCAGGGGGGATGTGGAAGGCCGGGGAAGACAGAATATATAGAAGGGAGTGTAGCTCACAGCTAGGTTCTTTACCTTGTTTAGGCTCCCCTCCTTCCAGAATTCCACCTCGTATTTCAGGTTCATGGGGCCTACACAAGGGGGCAACTCATAGGTAGCATTGATGCTTAAGGTCTCCTTGTTCCGCATCCAGGTCAGTGTGGGTGGGGCTGGTTCCACTGTGATGTACAGAGCAGGTCAGTCGGTAGGAATAGGGAGTAATGGGGTGGGGGGCTCCTCCAAGGTTATCTTATCTGTCTCTCTAGGGAGCAGAGCTCCTTACCTAGGCTGGAAAGACAGCACCTTCTCTCCTCTGAAAAGCTATGGCTTCCCTCCCTCCTGTTTCAGCCCCGCTATTAAGAAACCACTGGAAAAAGGTCACTGCATTTGAAATGTGGGCTTGATTTTCTGGGGGGAGAGGATGGGGCAGGGGAAGGATGCCAGGTGGAAACCAAGAAAGTCTCCTTGTAGGAGATGACCTCTGCTGAGGCTGACGGTAGCTAGAAATGGTGGGAGGCAGGGGTGAGGGAGAAGGGCATTTGGACCAACTCTGGTCAAGACAATGAACACCCATGATTCCAAAAGATTTTTGATGAAATGTACTACCTATATTCAGGGTTCAGAATGAAAGATAGGCTTTATTGTATAAAACCATGGGAAAAATTGATGGACTATGGGTCCCCCTCCCCCTTGCTGCTAATGCCTCTCCATTGCAATTAATTTCTCTCTTTTTTTTATCCTGTTGAATCTCCAAATAGAATGTGAGCGAAAAGACTGTTTTTGTCTTTCTTTGTACCCTCAGTCCTTGACACTGTTCCTTGCCCATAGTTAATGCTTAAAAAATGCTTGTTCAGAGGCAACGGGGTAGTGCGCTGGATAGAGCCCCAGCCCTGAAGTCAGGAGGACCTCAGTTCAAATCTGGCTCAGATGTTTAATGTGTCCTAGCTGTGTGACCCTGGGCAAGTCATTTAACCCCAATTGCCTCAGGAAAAAATTTCTGTTCACTCATGGACTGATCAGACTCCCCAAGACTTGTAAATGATTTTGTACTGGGGATAAGGAAGGAGGAAAAGTTAGGGATGGCTCTGAGGTTTTGAACCTGGGTAACTGGACAGAAATGGGGAAATGAGGAAGTCAACAGGGAGGAAGAAGGAGGATAGTTCCTATCCATGCAAATGACTATTTGAGGGCCTTGCCACCCTCTGACATGAAATAGTCATGACAACTGAATGCACATTACACTATTATCACTAATGTGTCAAGTGCCTCTGAGACTGCTGGAGAGTGAGCTCCTTCTGCTAATAATCTCTTGTTTTAGGGTTGCCTGTGGTTGAGATGGAATGATTGTCCATAGCTGCAAAATCAACAATGGGATTTGAATCCAGGTCTTCCTAACTATTAACTCAGCATTGTAGCTATGACCTCAAATTATCTCTTTAAAAAAATCAATACTATCCTATAGTATTTACCTATGATTTTTAAATTATGGAACTTTTATAAAATAAGGGGAGTCATTGTTATCTCCCTCCTTCTTACCTTTCCCCTACCATGACCCCCACGAAGAGGAAGACAAACTTACCATCAAATAAATAATCCAAATACTTGGGAGATTCTGCCCACAGGGAGAAAGTCCCAGAAGCCATTGCTCTGACTCGGCCCTTATATTTGATGTGTAGACTCTGATGCTTCAGGCAGGTAAGGTCACATTCCTCCGTGGTAATCCCCATACAGTGTTTGACCTTTTTCCAACGTTCCACATTTTCAAAGCTTAGGAAAGAACAAAGATTGGTGGGTCTGGAACTAGGAGACAATTCATTTTACAGAGGAGGAAACTGAGTCTCAGACAGGTAACACAGGCATAAAAGGTAGCTAACATAGGGGTAAAAGTGGCCATATTCTCCACCCCACCTCATTCCTGCTGTCTCCTGATGAGCAATTTCTTGGCTCACAACCAGAGCTCTCCCCATAATCACTCACAGGCCATCAAGTAACTCCTTTAAGTCTGAGAACCTCTCTGAGACTTGTTTCCAAACCTCTACGACACAAATCACAACGCCTGCAATGCCCGTCTTGCTGATTGCTGTGAAGACAAGGTTCTGTAAACCTAACACGACTAGGAATGTGAGTTATGGTTACTGGGGACTCCCAGAAGCACAGGAGCTCACAAGTGGAGAGCTCTCAGCCTTGAATGGTTGGGCTGGATGGGATCATGGACTAGCCCACCCCACTTTCATGATTATATCACAGACCGAGAGCTGGAAGGGACCTCCTCAGTTATAAGCCCGGGGAAGCAGCTTGCCTGCTATATAACGGAGAGTCAGCATCCGAAGCAGGATTTGAACCAAGATTTGGGAATCATGCTGCTAATCCTTAGGATGCTGTTCTTTGAATTAAACTGAAATTCTCCTCTTTAAAATGGACCCTCCCTCCCCTTCCCCATTCTCTCCTACTTTAGCTCTCTTGGAACAAAGCTTTTCTACCTGACCACCTCTAGTACTTGTATCTTTAAGAGTTCTCCTTCCTCACCGAAGCATCTCTTTTATTTTCTCCACCCCGTCCTTGCAGGGCTCACTCCAGCATTTGGTCTAGTAGGTATTTAATAAAGGTTTGTTGACTGACAAGTGGACTTCTCTCCAGGCCTTTCACGATCCTAGCTGCCTTCCTCTGTCTCATTTACACAGACTGTGAGACAGAGCATTGTATTAACAGTACTGGCCCTGGAAAACTTTCCTGATTGTGTGAACCTGGGCAAAGCGCTTAACCTAGACTCAATTTCCCCTTTTGTAAAATTAGAGAGTTGAACTAAGGTCCCTACCAATGTAAAATCTATGGCCCTAATTTTGTGACCTTCTGGAGAGCAAAATTACCCCCAGAGGACTAGATTTTACTGAATACGTAATATTCGTATTTGGTAATACTACTTCCACTGTAGTCTCTCCATACACCTTCCCATAATTCCTCCAGTCCCCTTCCCCCTTCAACCCTCTTCTCTATCCACCTTCCCTGGAGCCAGAAAGCCTTACCTACCTCTGATACCTCACTTCATAAGTCACATTGGGAGGATAGTTGGGTCCTGGGCTCCATGTCAGGTATACACTGAAGTTGCGGAAAAGGAGAGTCACATTTTGTGGACGGGCCAACTTTGGGTTCCCTGTAGGGTTAGAAAGGTTGTCTGAAATCCTGATTTGGAACTTTCCCATCACCACTTCCAGATTCTTCCTCTACCAGTAACATTTCTTCCATCATTCAGCCCTATCCAACTTTTCATGATGTTTTTTAGAGTTTTCTTTGACAAAGATACTAAAGTGGTTTGCCATTTCTTTCTCCAGTTCATTTTACAGATGAGGAAACTAAGGCAGACAGGGTAAAGTCATTTGTCCAGGATCACACAGCTAATAAGTATTTGAGCCTGAATTTTTCACATTTATTTTATTTTTAATAAAATAAGCATTTCCTTAACATAGTATAATGAAAATGATGACTGCACATGAAACTGCAAATATATGCATATTATATACACATATAAATATATGTGCAAATATATTTATATGTGTATATAATTTATTTATATTTATAAGTATATTATAAAGTTGTCATGTAAATTTCTTTTCTTTTTCCTTTTTTTTTCTTTCTTCCCCCCAGGGCTTTCTGATTCCAAGCCCAGCACTCTATTCACTATGCCACTAGCTACCTCCTATTAGTGTAATAATAATAATGATGACAAAGATGATAAACAATAACTAGTGCTTTAAGGTTTACAAAAAAAAAATTAAAAAAAATATTATCCCATTTTATCCTCACAACAACCCTGGAAATTGATTTAACTGAGGTGGAAAGAAGTGACAATATCCATGGACCAGCTGGCTGCCAACCATTATGAGATAAACTCCCCTTGTTTGACTTTCACAGTATACAAACTTATCACCCAAGTCATATTCTAATAACTGTTATCTACTCACCCCTAGGACATTCTCCCTCTTTTCTTAATGAATTCGTGCTTGGCTCACAGTCTCCTTTTCTATCCCAATTCTTGCCCTCATGTGGGGGACTTCAACATACACATTCACGTTCCCGCAAATAACCTAACTTCCCATTCCATCAGCTACTCAACTCCCATGTCTAATGACTTCTCCACTTCACCTGAGCTCTATTCAGGGGTCACTTCCAAGTGTTCTATTTCCTTGTTCAAACGTGAGTGAAAGACAGTATATTGTAGAAGATTTGGATTGGACCGCTGGTTCAGACACTTACTACCTGTGTTTGAGCATCAACTTCTTCCCAGACTCTCAGGCTCACAATCTAAATATCATCATTGATACCCCATTCTGTCACACAGCCAATCAGTTGCCAGTTATACCTTTTGTCAACTCTACCTTCACTAACATCTCTTGTAAATGGCCCCTCTTCTTGGACACTGCCACCATCTTGGTACAAGTCCTCATCTATTAATTCATTCCTGGATTATTGAGATAGGCTGTTGGTGGATCTTCCTACCTTAGACCTCCTTGATATAGTCCATCCTCTACTTAGCTGCCAAAATAAGCCTCCTAAAGTACAAGTTTGACCAGGTTCTACTTCTAGTGAACCCCTAAATGGCAGACAATTCCAGTGTTGCTGAAGTAACAGGGAATTGGGGTGGAAGGAGGGGGCAAAGCCCAGAGACTGAGGTGAATTCCTCCTTCATCCTCAAACCCCATTCAATAGATTCTTGAAG
Organism: Sarcophilus harrisii; assembly: GCF_902635505.1. Lineage (NCBI taxonomy): Eukaryota > Metazoa > Chordata > Mammalia > Dasyuromorphia > Dasyuridae > Sarcophilus > Sarcophilus harrisii. The sequence continues at coordinate 558,896,417 of NC_045428.1, read as the reverse complement.
ATCTAAATCCTTTCCTGTTCTAAATCTAAGATCCTCTGAACTCTAAAGTTCCTTTATCCAATCTTGATCTTTTATCATTTCATCTTAGACTTTCTTTCTCATTCTTTGTCTTCATTGTGTTCATTATGGCTCTTACTGTCTCCCTTCTTTTCCAGGCCATCACCTTACTTCCCTTCTCAATTTCAATGACTTACGTCTTTGTCTTATTACTTGCTTCTCATGTCTTCCCCAAACTCAAACCAGGATTACCTCGCCAGAATCCTCCTTTGTTTTTATGTTGTGTACTGTTGAACAGAGTTGGAGGAAGTCACAAAACCAAGATGACTAAATCCACTACAAATTTGTAACCGAATCTCAGCTAAGCTATCATTGAAGTAAGGGAACCCTTCTATTCCTCCCTAATCAAGTCTCTTTCCCATTTTCAACATTGGCTTGTTCAAAGTTCCTTATTCTTCCTCAGACTTCCTTTATCATATCCCACTCTCTCAGTGGAGGAATTAGAAGGTCCTCTCCTCCCCATCATCCTGACTTTCTAATATTACCTTCCACCTCCTCTTTATATCCTGCATATTCCTGTTTATGTCTCCCACATTTGAATGTAAGCTCCTTTAAAAGGGCAGGAACTTTTTTTTTTTTTTTTTTTTTGCTTTTTCTTTTAATCTTAATGTTTAGTACAATGCCTGGAATAAAATGAACACTTAACAAATGCTTCTTGATTAAATATTTGAAAGAACCTCAATTTCTCCATCTGTAAAATATGGATCTGAGGTGTCTTTCAGATTTAAATCTAGCTGGACCCCTATGATATAATAGAAATTCAAAGGATTCTGGTTAGTTCTGATCATGTGGCATTGTCCCCAGGTGAGTTTGGGGTCCCTTTCTTCATGAGATCTCTGATCCTGTATACTTTCTACGGGGTCTCTCTCTAATCTTTGACCAATTCAATGAATGATTTCTATAGTATCGGGAAAGCGTAATAGAAGCCTCTGAAAGCTGACTTGGGCTCAGTGGAGAGAAGCAGTAACAATGGATTGCACAACAAATGTCATTTCTGGGAAGTGTAGGCACACCTTTCAGCTGTAATTTTTCAGCGACAATTTCTAGCACAAGACATTTAAATGCTTATTTATTCTATAATCATAATAGAAACAGAAACTGAGTTGGAAGGGGCCATAAGGACTTTTTAGCACAGTTTCCTCATTAGAAGGCATTGTGGTATTAAGGAAAAGGGGATGAATTTGTAATCAAAGGACCTGAATTCAAATTCAAACTCAGCCACCATCTTTGGGATCCTAGATATGTCAGTGAACCTCCCTGGCCTTCATTGACCTTATAAGAATATGGGCTAGATGTCTTTAAGCTGCCTTATGACAGATGAGAAAACAGGTACAGAGAGAAAAAATGACTTGCTCAAAGTCACATGGCTAGTCAAGTGGCAGGATCTTAAGTCTCTTGGCAGGATCTTAAGTCTCCAGAGCATATTTCCTGATGCTTCAATTTTATCATCTGTCAAACAGTGATGACATGTCTTACACTTTTTATGTCCACGACTCTTTTGAGGAAAATGCTCCTGAAACATTTTCGTGATGGTAATATGCGTGAGTTATAACTGTAACTCTTAGAAGAAGCTTTCAAGCACTCAGGTGGATAAAGCTCCACATAGATAGTCTGGGTATGTCTCACTGTGGGCCACGCTCACATTTGCTTAGATGAAATGGTTTCCCCTCATAATGGTATCAGAGGCAGCTAACTGATGCAGTAGATAGAGCATCCGTCTTGGAGCTAAGAAGGCTTGTGTTTGAATCCTGCCTCAGACAAATTTCCTCATCTGTAAAATGGGAATACTATCACCTACTTCCGTGGATTGTTGTGAGGATTAAATGATGTAAACCTAGAAAGTGCATTGCAAACCTTAAAGCATTAAGTCAACATTAGTTATAGGACAATTCTGAGACAGTACTGATGCTGAAGGAAACAGGGTTGTGGATTCTAATCTAACAAGCCTTCAGTGCCTTTTTTAGAGTAGGAAATTGTCTGGGAAAGGAGCAGTGACTTCTTAGATCACAGATTTCATGCCAGGAGGACCTTTGGAGGCCAAGAGAGTCAAATATTGCACTTCACAGATGAAGAAACAGCTCCAGAAAAAAGTTATCTGTCCACTCTAATAAGTGAGAGCAATGGTGATTGCTCTCACTCACCTCCATCTTAGGAACTGCTGTGCCAGATGAAAAGTGACATGAAATGAAAGTGACTGAGGCTGACCTCAGAGTAGAGAAGAAAATATCTCCTATGCAGAAGTGCACATATCTATTGTCAGCCTTGGTCAATTTTATTTTTCCCTTGTTTCTATTTTGCATTATGATCTTGAAAGGGATCAGAAATGGATACAGGGATATCAATAGCAAACAAAAAACATCAATGCTATTTTTATATACTACAATACTGTATACAAGTATATATTTTTAATAAAGGAAAAAAAGCAAATGTATTGAGACATTTCCTATCCTTGAAGCTTTTGATTTAAAACAGACCACCCAGATATACCTGGGAAAATGCTTTCAAAAGTCTATTTTAGTTTGAAATCCTGGTTTTATTACAATCAATAAGCATTTATTAAATGTGCACTATGTATCAGACATTGTGCTGAGCACTGGATAAGTCATTTTCTCTCTCCTAGATCCAATTTCTTCATCTGTAAAATTAGAATGTTGGCCTAGATTGAGGGGTCCTTAACTTTTTTTTGCATCGTGGATTCCTGTAGCACTTAAACCCTCTCAACACCCAATCAGAATAATATATATTTTATAGCAAAATATGTTTCTATATGCACACAGATACATATGTACATATATATGTATACATATATAATACATAAAAATAAAGTACACAGGCTTACAAAGCAAACTAAAGATTAAGGAAACCACAGACATAAATTTTTTCCCATCCAAATTTATGTCCTGAATTTATGCCTCAAATTAAAATTTTCTGTCCTCATTATTCTCTGATATCTTTCCAACTCTAAATTCTATGATATTATAATTATTTCTGGGTTTTGTTTGTGAAAGAGCAGGAATAGGAAGGAGTGAAAGGAAAAAATCATATCAGAAAGAATCTGTTTTGATGATGCTCTAAAATCCAGAAAAAGTAAATAAACAATTTCCTCTGAGTTACACAGGAGGACCAGAACCCAATATTTTCAGGAATGTGTGTGTCAGTGTGTGTGTGGGGGGAGAGAAGGCATGTCTACAAGAGGTTTAAGAGGGAAATGAGTGACTCAATAGAAACCATACAAAGCTCTTCAGAAGAGAAACTTGGGTTCTAGTCCCTGAGGTACTGCTGGCTTTCTATAAAACATCAGCCATTTCCTGTCTTCTGGCCTGTTTCTTCCTCTAAAATTAGGCAGCTGAAAGAGAGAGGTCTAAAGACAGGAAGACCCAAGTTTAAATTCAGCCTCTCACACTAGTTGTGTGACTCTGGTCATGTCACTTAACCTTGTTTGTTTTAATCTGCTAGAGAAGGAAATAGCAAACCACTCCAGTATTTTGGCTAAGACATGGTCAAGCGATAAAGAGTCAGATACAACTGAACAACCACAGAACTGGGATAATCATACTGCCACTATCTTCCCTCATGAGGTGGTTGTGACACAAGACAGAATCACAGAATGTCAAAATTGGCCAAAGGCATTTTCAAACACTGAAAAGTCAGAGCTAGAAGGTATCTTAGAACACAGAATGTCAGAACTGGGAGTGAACTTAGAAAACAGAATGTCAGAACTGGGAGTGAACTTAGAGCATAGAATGTCAGAACTGGGAGCAAACTTAGAAAACAATGTCAGAACTGAGAGTGAACTTAGAGCATAAAATGTCAGAACTGAGAGTGAATTTAGAGCATAGAATGTCAGAGTTGGGAGGGACCTTAGGAAGTGGAGTATTAGAATTGGGAGGGTTATTAGAATATAGAGTGTCAGAGCTGAAAAAGACCTCAGAAAGTAGAATGTTAGAACTGAGAAGGATCTTACATTGTAGAATAATCAGATTTAGACATCTCGAAGGGATCCTCAGACAGAAAATTCTGTGACAGAAAGAACCTTAAAACATAGAATACTGGAGCTTGGAGGGTCCTTGAAATATAAAAGTTCAGAGCTGGGAGAGTTGTTAGCACATCGAATGTCCATTGGAATGAGCCTTAGAACATGGAATATTAGAATTGAGAAGGGTCCTTAGAACAGAGAAAGTCAGAGCTGGAAGAGGCCTTAGAACAAAGGAGGGACCTCGAATATCACATACAATTCATTAATAACCTGTGACCAAGAAAGCGTTTTCAGAACTTTAAAGATCCAGATAGAAAATACAAGACAAAGCAGGGTTAGCACGGTTGTGTTTGGATTGGAAATGGGATTTCTTTGGCCCTGGAGCTCCCAGGGAGGAAATCCCTTCCTTTAAAGCTTAGAAGGTGTCTGTGGCACTGAGATTTCCCCATTGAGTGAGTTTCCTGGGGTGACCCAGCCAGCGTCCGTCACGGTGCCTGGGTCTTACTCGTGCTTTATTCTCTTCCTTGCGTTATTACTAGTGTTTAATAATAGAGGGGATAAGAGGAGGGAGGGAGGAGAGGGGAGGGCGGGAAGAGGGAGACGAGAAGGAGGGAGGGAGGGAAGGAGAAAACACCGAGCACATTAACGCTTCTCTGCGAGCAAGGCACGGGATTCAGCAATCACTAGCTTCCCTTCCAGCTGTGACGCTACAAGTCTCTAAGGAGACTTTACTCACAGTCGCGGAGAACGAATCCCCCAACGTCTCGGATCCTTGCCGCGCGCCCGCCGCCCGCCTTTCCCGTAGCTGGCCAGGGGATCGGGCACAGCTTCCATCCGTCCCTCAGTTCCCTCAGCCCAGGGTTCCCCCAGTCCGGGCTGCCCTGGAAGGCTCAGCGGGGGGCAGACTTTACCTGGTGCCATCTGCAGGAGGCAGAAGAGTAGCGGGGCCCAAAAGTTGCCCGTGGTCATGATCCGGGTCCCCTGAGCCGGGCCGGGCCGGGCCGGCCCAGCTCGGTTCGGCTCGACTCGGCTTTTAACCGACCATCCCGGGCCCCGGCCGGCCGGGCTCTCCCCAGCAGGGCCCGGGCTCTCCCCACTCGTCCCCTTTCTTCCCCATTCGGCAGGGGTTTTCCCTAGCCGACTGGGGGTGGGAGGGTGGGGAATCCACTGCCCCGTAAGCCCGCACCTTCACACAGCGCAAAGTTCAAGGGCGTGGAGGGCTGTGGAGCTGGAGAATGGGAGGCGCGTCACAGCCCCAGTCCCCAGGCCGGCGCGAGTGTCGGGAGGACTGGGTGCTGAGTAAGTAAGGCACGCCGAACGTGGAATCTGTGTACGGGGCCGGAATCCGCCGCCCTGCTCTAAGCCCTCTACCAGTGGAGTAACTCGGGAGTAGTCACAGTCCAAGGGAGGGCCTTGGGGCGATCCCTGGCGCCTGCAGAGCTCTTGACCGGGACCGGGGTTGTCACCTTGGACAGACGGCTTCTGCTGGTCCGGGTCTCATCTCCCAGGACTTCGGGAAGGCTTCTCAGACAGTGAGACCAGGTGTGTGTCTCCACACCAGACTGGGGGCTCCCTGAGGGGCCCAGAAACCTAAAGCTCACCATTATCCCCTTTAGAGCTGGATCTTCCTAGGTGTGAGAGAAAATACATGTTCTCTGTCTAGGATATAAAAGTGGCTCAGAAAAAGCCGAAATCACTTTAGAAAATGGCAGGCGGGGGCAGGGGGCAGGTAGATGGCGCAGGGGATAGAGCACCAGCCCTGAAGTCAGGAGAATCTGAGTTCAAATCTGCCCTTAGACACTCACCACTTCCTAGGCAAGTCACTTAATCTTAATTGCCTCAGGGAAAAAGAAAAGAAGGGAAAATGGCATGGGACACTCCAGACGGAAAACTTGCAGACGGCAGAGGCCATGTCATTCATGTTAAACGTTGGCAAACCTGAAAGCCTATATAAATGTCTTTAAAAAACAAACAAACCCATATCTGTGGTACAGGAGAGCTTAAAACCTGGATTCAAATCCGGTCTCTGATGTATACTGACTCTGTGACCTTGGACAAGTACATAATCTCTCTGGGACTCAATAATGGCTCTGACATGTCTTTTAACTAGATTTGTGATTCTCGATTCCAGGTCAGGTCAAGTACTCTCCAGGGCAGCAGCTTATCAACAAGCATTTATTAAGCTCTGTGGTGTCAAATGCAGTGTCTGAGCTGATACAAAGATAAAAATGAGATAATCCCTGCCCTCAGGAAGTTTACTTTCTATTGAGAAGCTCCCTGAGGGCAAGAACTATGACTTTCCTTAAGATTCCCTGGAAGTTCCTTGAGAGCAAGTCACCACATCCTTCATCAGATCTGGACTTCCTGGAGGTGAACTGTGTCTGTGTCTCTCCCAACAGGCTAAAAAGCCCTTTGAAGGCTAACCAGAGGTCATGAGCAATATAATTTCCCAATACAATTTAGAATCATGGTACCTGAATTCAAATTCAGTTATGTCACTTAATTTCTATGTAACTATGGATTACATGGTCTTAGCTTTTCGGGACCGCTTCTTTATCTGTGCAATAAGACAACTGGACTCACGTTTGAGTTTATGATGTATGAGCCTATAAGGATAAGGAACACAAATAAATATGGATTACACTTTCATCAAACAATGCAAAACCATAACAAACAAACAAAGACTATGAACAGGAAAAAAACATGTTGCCCTAGTATTTTAATAGTAAGTAGAATGTAATTTTTTTTAATCAAAAAGGTCACTTGTGACCCCCATAAATCTTCATTTAGCTGCCAAATGCTATTGTAATTTTTAAGTAATTGTTCACCCAGGGAATTTATGAAACCATTAGAATAACTTGACAACAATTTCCAGGTAAGCCTGCCTACCTCTAGTTTAACAAAATTCAAATTTCCACAAGTTCACTGAAGTCTTAGGGAAATAAATTGTGGAGAACTCTTCTAGAATTGGAAACTGAGTTCACTGTCAACTAGCCCTGGCCTCAGGAATCTCAGAAGGAAAAAGGGAAATTAGTACCAACTCTTATTTCTATCTTTGTTTCATTAATTTTTTTTTGCTTCAGTATTTCTTTCTCATGATCATTGTCTTTTTTGTCTTTTGATCTCATACTAATGTCCTTCTGTCTGACTTTGTATTCCAATAATTTCCTCCCCTCCTTCATTTATTCATCTATCCATCCATCTTTTCAGTCATAAAACATTTTATTTAGTGCTTACTGTTTGCAGAGCACATTATGTTCTTGGAGGCTTGGGAGAGAGAAAAATAATCAAGATATATGGTCCCTGTCCCAGGAAGTTCCCCATCTAGTAGGGTTATATTTAGAGCTGGAAGGGACAGTGGACCACTTCATCTAACTTCCCCATTTTACTTATCAACAAAATTGAGGCTCAGAGAAGTGCATGTAAAAGAATTGGACAGAAGCACTACAAAGACTACAGTCAATAAACATTTATTGGCCACCTACTATGTGCCAGACAAGAGGCAAAAAATGGGCCCTCACCTCAAGAAGCTCATAAATCTATCAGAGTAGACAACAAACAAACAAATATATGCAAGATATATATGGGATAAATGGGGGGGGGGTGTTAAAAGAAGGAAGGCACCAGAATTAAAAGGGATTAGGAAAATTTCCTAGAAAATGGGATTTTAGTTGGGATTTAAAGAAAGCCAGGGAAGCTGGAAGGGGAGATGAAAAGGAAGAGAATTCCAGGCATAAGGGATAGTTAGAAAAAATGCTTGGAACTAGAGAACAAAAAGTAATTTTTTAAAATGGAGAGTTCAAATGCTGGGTCATAGAATAATAGATTAAACACTCCTTATTTACTACTAACTCTCAACAAAGCCCTAAAACCCCAAAGAGTAATTATACACCACTTATAGAGAAATTATAAATAAATCACAGATTGACAAAGAGTTCTCCAGTGAGATAAAAAAGCTCATGAAGAACATGCATCACTCTTCTTCCACCAGTTTCCATTCTCCCTACAGGAACATACAAATCAATCTGCAAACTTATGCTTAGGGCTCTGAATGGGATTCCCTCCTACTACAAGAATCTTATTGACACACTTCAGTACCTGTCATGCTCCTGGCAACAAATGGCCAACTTTGATTCTTGTCACTCATATGAGAAGGAATGGGGGGAGCATGCTGTCTTTTCCTAAAACAGCCCCTAGGTTAGGAATCCCCAAAGCTGCAAAGATTTTCCAGAACACTTTCCTTACCTTCCTTCCTTCTTTCCTTCCTTCCTTCTTTCCTTCCTTCCTTCCTTCCTTCCTTCCTTCCTTCCTTCCTTCCAAGAGGCTGATGACCTTGCACAGCTCTCCTTCACTTAAATCCAATTCACTTGCATGTTATGGTATTACCTCCCTGATGTCATGTCAGTACAAAGTCCTCTTTGAGAATGAAGGACAAAAAGCAACAAAAAAAGCAGAGGTGCTTATTTAACCCAACAAAAGGAAGGAAGAAAGCCAAGGAAGGAACTAGGACAAACAGCCCTGGAAAAAAGGGACTAAAATTCAACTAGGGTCAGTCTTCTCTCCTCAGACAATACTCAGAGTTTAGAACAAAGCTGATGAAAGTTTCATCCCCTAACATGAGAGGAGACTGGAGTGGCTTTGTAGTCCAGTTCTAGAAGGCCTATCAGCAAAGGTAATAGAGTCAAAACATGATAGGGAAATATAAAGAAAAAAAAAGGCTAAAAACCCAAAGATTTCAAGAGAAAGAAAACTTAAAACCTAGAGCACAAGCAGATAAATCAACAGAGCATATCCTAACAGTAAAAGGTAGAATGAGTACTAAATCATTAAATCCCCAGAGATTTTACAGAGATATCACAAGACAAAGAGAACCCATGTGATTGATGAAATACTGGATTCTGTAGAATTCCAAGCGAGCATGGAACAACAAAAGGAAATTCCAAAATGTTTTTTCAAATGAAATGCATAAGAAAAAAATTAAGAATGACAATATATCAGCATTTGTAGCTCTTAAAGTAGAATTAAAAGCTCAGTGGGAAAATTTTTAAAAATGAATTCACAGTGGAAAGTTTTTAAAAAAGAAGCAAAACAAAGATTAATAGATTTGAAATATAAAAATATGGAAGTAGAGGAAAATTTTAAAGATAAGAAACAAAATGCTTAATATTATTACATTAAAAGAATACATGATTTTTATGAGTTGTCGTTGAATACAATTGGCACAAGATAAGAATAAATAGAAAAACATTTATAGCAGTTATTTTTGTAGTGACAAAGAATTGGAAATCGAGAGGATATTCATTAACTGGGTAATGGCTGAACAAATTGTGGTATGTGTTTGCAATGGAATTTTACTGTACTATAAGAAATGATGAACGGGCGGACTTCAGAAAAACCTGGAAAGGTTTATATTAACTGATACAAAGTGAATTGAGCAGAAGCAAAAGACTGTACACATTAACAGAAATATTTATGATGATCAATTGTGAATGACTTAGCTATTTTCAGCAATACAATGATCCAAGACAATTCCAAAAGTCTCATGATGAAAAATATTATCCACATCCAAAAAAAATTATGGAGTCTGAATACAAATTGAAGCATATTATTTTTCATTTTCTATGTTTTTTCTTGGTTTCTTTATTCCTTTGTGTCTGTGTCTTCTTTTTCAACATGCCTAATATGGAAATATGTTTTGCATGACTGTACATGTTATAACCTATAACAAACTTCGTACTCTTTCAGGGAGAAGGAAGGTTGAGGAAGGAAGAAAGAAAATTAGGAACTCAAAATTTTAAAAATTATCTTTACATGCCAGTAAAATATTATTTTAAAATTTAAAAATTAGCATAGTCAAGCAAAGACAAAAACAAAATCATAGAACAAAACAAATAGAAAACCTGAATGAATTCCAGTTTAGGGGAAGAATGTCCTAATTCTTGCCTCCATGCAAGTTACACTATCATTTCTCTATAAAGTATTGAAACTAACTTTGAACCTCCAAGGCCAGCTGGATTCACAAGTGAATTCTACCAAACATTTAAAGAACAATGAATTCCAATAATATGTAAACTACTTGGAAAAATAGGTAAAGAAGAAATATCGCCAAATTCCTTCTATGACACAAATATGGTACTGATATTTAAACAAAGAAGGACCAAAACAGAGAAAGAAAATTACAGACCAATCTCCCTGATGAATATTGATGCAAACATTTTAAATATTAGCAAAGCTATTACAGCAACTTATCAGCAGGATAATATACTATGATCAAGTGGGATTTATACCAGGAATGTAGAGCTGGTTCAGTATCAGGAAAATTATTACCATAATTGACCATATCAGTAACAAAATTAATAAAAACCATGTGATAATCTCAATAGATGCAGAAAAATCTTATAACAAAATACAGCACCCATTGCTATTAAAAACACTAGAGAGCGTAAGGATAAAGGGAGCTTTCCTTAAAATAATAAGCAATATCTATCTAAAATCCACAACAAACATTATTTGTAATGGAGAGAAGCTGGATACATTCCCAGGAAGATCAGGGTGAAATAAGGATGCCCATTATCACCACTATTATTCAACATTGTACTAGAAATGTTGGTTTTAGCAATAAGAAATGAAAGGAATTAGAATAGACAATGAGGAAATAAAACTATCATTCTTTGCAGATAATATGAGGATATACTTAGAGAATCCTAGGATCTATTGGAAACAATTCACAGTTTTAGCAAAGTTGCAGGATATAGAATAAACTCACACAAGTCATTAGCATTTCTATATATTACTGACAAAGCTCATCAACAAGCGATAGAGAAATTTATTTAAAATTACTGAAGACAAAATAAAATACTTGGGGTCTACCTGTCAAGACAAACCCAAGAACTATATGAACACAATTACAAAATATTTCTCTCACAAATAAAATCAGATCTAAACAAATGGAAAAATATGCATTGTTCATGGTTAGCCCAAGCTAATATAATAAAAATGACAATTCTACCTAAATTGGTCTACTTGTTCAGTTCTATCTCAATCAAACTGCCAAAACATTATTTTATAGAACTACAAAAAATTAACAAAATTCATCTGGAAGAACAAAAGGTCAATAATATCAAGGAAATAAATGAAAAAAAACCCACAAAGGGTGGTAGCTTAGCAGTACCAAATCTATCTTATAAAGCAGCCATTTGGCTAAAAAATAGAATAGTGGGTCAGTGGAATAAATACACTTGACACAATAAGCAAAGCCTATAGCAACCTAGTATTTGATAAACCCCCAAACTCCAGCTTCTGAAATAAGAACTCACTGTTTAACAAAAATTGCTGGGAAAAAGGAAAAATAATATGTTAGAAACTTAGCATAGACTTATATCTCACACCCCATGCCAAAATAAGATAAAAATGGACACATGATTTAGTCATAAAAGATGATACCATAAACAAATTAGGAGAACAAGGAATAATTTACCTATCAGATCTTTAGAGAAGAGAGGAATTTATGACCAAAGAACAACTAGAGAACATTAATGAAAGGTAAAATAGACAAGCTTTAATTACATTAAATTAAAAAAGGATTGCACAAACAAAACCAACAGAAACAAGATTAAAAGGAAAGTACAAAGCTGGGGAAAAAATCTTTAAAGCCAGTATTTCTCTTAAAGGAATCATTTCTAAAATATCTAAAGAACTGTCAAAATTATAAGAATATACATCATTTCCCAATTGATAAATGGTCAAAGGATATGAACAATTTTCAGATGATGAAATTAAAGCCATTTATAATTATATGAAAAATGCTCTAAATCACTATTAATCAGAGAAATGCAAATTAAAACAACTCTGAGGTACCACCTCACATCTCTCAGATTAACTAGGATGACAGGAAAGGATAATGATAAATGGGATAAATGTGGGAAAACTGGGACACTAATGCATTCTTGGTGGAGTTGTGAAATGATCCAACCATTCTGGAGAGCAATTTGGAATTATGCCCAAAGATTTATAAAACTATTTATATCCTTTGACCAGCAGTGCCATTACTGGGTCTATATCCCAAGGAAATTATAAAGGGAAAAGGACCCACATATGCAAAAATGTTTGTAGCAGCTCTTTTCATGGTAACAAAGAATTGAAAAATGAGTAGATGCCCATCGATTGGGGAATGGCTGAACAAGCTATGGTACATGAAAATAATGGAATATTATTGTTCTATAAAAAATGATGAACAAGCTGATTACAGAAATGCCTGGAAAGATTTACATGAACTGATGCTGAGCGAAACAAGCAGAAGCAGGGATACACTGTACACAGTAACAGGAAGAATATGTGATGATAAATTATGAAAGGCTTGGTTCTTCTAAGTAAGTAGTTTAGTGAGCCAAAGGCATCCCAATAGAATTTGGATAGGAAATGCCATCTGCAACCAGAGAAAGAACTCAGGAGGCTGAATGTAAATCAGCACATGCTTTGTTCACTTATTATTATATATTTTTTTTAATCTCTCCTGTTTGCTCTGATTTTTCTCTGCCAACAGAATTCATAAAACAATGTGTATTAAAAATAAACTAAAAAAAAAAAAAGAAAGAAAGAAACTAACTTTGAAACTTAATTGACTCGAAAGACTAAAGGTTAGGAGGTTGACATCACTTCCTGATCATCTAAGTGTAAAACAGTTATCAAGAAATCCAGTGGCCAGCTGATACATGAATCACAAACCATGATACACAGCCCAGGCAGAGTTTAGCTCAGCTTAATCAAGTTGAGGTGTCCTCAAGTATGTGCTGGTAAATGTTTAACAACTAATCATGAAGGAAAGAAAAAAAAAAAAACATATACTTTTCATTTTAATCTGCACTATTGACATTTCTTCCACTACTTTCTTAAGCTTATACAATCAACAAAACAATAAATCAAGCCCTAATTTGCAGCATTTTTTAGTTTCTAAATTTTAAATGATCAAACTGAAAATTTAACAATCAACTCTAAAGCACTGGTACCAGCCTACAGAGACCAGCCAATAATCTCAGTGAAGATTATCCTTGTTGAATATCCTTCTTCTACTGTGCCTGTGGTTTGTTAACTTTTGAATAACCTATGCATTTTTTTGGTCTGAGTCATACCCTACTCAGAATATACCTAATTCAGGAAATAACATTCAAAAAGAGAATATCCTTTGAAATAATACATCAATCACTTCCATTTAAAAAGAAAGGCTTCATTTCAAACTTCATTATACATTATACATACATGTATATACAATAACAATATATTGTTATTATACATAATAATTGCAGTGACAAACAACCCATTGTGCAAATGGCCAGGAAAGACCTTCAAATAGAAAAGGGAAAAAGTCACATAAAACAGAATTGTTCTACACTAGAAATCACAGAAAATAAGGAAATAGTATATTGCTTTTAATAAAATCTTTTCTGTCTCCTACATTATCATGGTATTCTATGTATCCACTCCTCCCCTTCCCAAGGGAGTTATCCCATATGACAAATTATATTTTTTAAGGGAGGGAAAAACAAGCCAGAGAAATTGATCAATAAATCTATTGATGTGTCATAAAAGGAAACTTAAGTAAACTTTTCTTAGTTTTTGAGAATAACTTATGTAACATGGGTATTAATTATTCTTCAAAAACTTGATAGAATTCTGCAAATTCATTATGATTGAGAGGCTCTCCCCCTCCCTGTTGGTAGTTCCTTTACAACTAATTTTATTTCCTTTTCTGAGATTGGATTATTTAAGATCTTTATTTATTCTTCTATTAGCATGTGTGATACCTGGATTTCCCACCTCCACAAAGGGCAGGGTTGGGAATGTATTTTCATGTCTCTTCATTTGATCTTTATAATTTTATTATATTTACTTTTCATTTTTTCAGTATGCAGTTGTTCTCTCACTGACGTTTTTCTAGTTACTAAGTACTTCTTGGCTCTGCCTACTTTTGTAATGCCAGAGAAACTGAGGCAAGATAGAGATTAGAGAGTATTTAATATTTTATTTGAAAGGGAGAGATTTACTGGGACCAAATGGATCCATGGTTTGGTCCCAGGGCTGAATGAGATTATTGTGTTCAAGAATCCAGCAAACAATGTGAGTTCTCAATGACATAAATACACATGGCTCAGACACAGGGGGTAGACTGAGACACGGGAGGAGTCAGGGTGCTGAGAGCAGGAAGGGGACTCTGACCGGTTGGGGTGAGCCACGGGAGATGGGGATGACATAATGGGGGGAGGTACCCCGGAGACAGGAAAAGGCATCTTGATAAGAGGGTATCTGATATTCTGATAGCTTGGGATGGGGAGAGGCATTCTGATATTGTAAAATATAAGATCTTTTATCCTTATCAAATATTCTGATTAAGAGGGAGGGGTGGTTTTGCAGGATTGAGCAGAACAATTATAAACTGAGGCAGGACAATTTAGGGAAACTGAGTCAGGATAATTAGGGAAACTAAGTCAGGACAATAAAAGAGAACTGTGGCATAACACTTTGAGTTACATAGCTTTTCTTATTCATCACACATCATTTCTTATAGCACAATAGTATTCCATTACATTCATATAACCATTCTCTAATAGATGGACAACTACTTTGTTTCCAATTCTTATATGTTATAAAAAGTGCTAGTATAAATATTTTGGAGTATATGTTTTGTTTTCCCATTGGCTTCTTAGGATTATAAATCCAGTAATGGAAATAATGGAATCACTGGTGCAAAGGATAGTCACATTAATTCCGTGATTCCTAATTGCTTTCCAAAATGGTTGTATCATTTATAACCCAGCTTCTTAAACTGTGGTTCACAACCCTATAGGAGGTCTTGTAACTAAATGTGGGGGTTGCAAAATTATGATTTGTTATCAGGAAATGCTTGATTTGTATACCTATTTTATGTATCTATATATCTTGGGCATAAAGAGATCATGAGTGGAAAAAGTTTAAGAAGTCCTAATTTATCCTCCATCAACAATGTATTACTGTGCCCATCTTTCCACAACTTCTCCAACATTGAGTGTTACTGATATTTAGTAATTTTTTGTCAATTTGCAAAGTATGAAGCAAAATATCATTGTCTGGATTGATATTTCTTTTATTATTTATGATTTGTGATTTATTATTTGTGACGTGATTTGTGATAAGGTTATGAATACTTTGCAATTCTTTTGAGAACTGTTTATTCCTATTTTTTGAATACCTTTTGCAGATAGGGAAGTGAGGTACATATGATTAAGTGACTTACCCAAGGGCATACAGTGTCTGGTGATTGAAGTTAAATTTCAACTCAGAAAAATGAACCCCTCTGATGGCCTGGCAACTCTATCCACTGTACCACACAGCTGTTATATTAAAAATGACAATGCTCCAATTACTTTACTTATTTAGTGTTATACCAAAATAAATAAATAAATAACAAAATTCATCTGGAGGAGCAAAAGGTTAAGAATAATAATGGAAGTATTTTCACTCTTTTTGTTATTGCTTGCTTGCATTTTATTTTGCTTCTTTTTTTTTTACTGGTTTGATTTGATTTTTCTTGTGCAACACAATAATAGTACAAATATATAAGCATTCATTAGATTTAACATATATTGGACTACTTGCCATCTAAGGGAGGGCATAGGAGAAGGAAGGGAAAATTGGAACACAAGGGTTTGAAAGGACTAATGTTGAAGAATTGTCCACGGGTATGTTTTGAAAAATCAAAAGCTTTAATTTAAAAAAAAAAAAGAATAATAATGGAATTTTTTAAATGTGAAGGGAGGTTTAGCAATACTAAATCTCAAACTATTATACAAAGCTGTAATTATCAAAAACAATCTGGCACTGGATAAGAAATAGAGTGCTTCATCAAAGGAACACTTTAGGTAGAAGCAAATGAGCATAATAACCTAGTGTTTGAGAAACCCAAAGATCTAATCTATTTGTACAGGAACTTACTATTCAATAAAAACTGCTGAGAAAACTGGAAAGTAGTCTGGTAGAAACTAGGCAAAGACCAACATCATAAGGTATACCTTATGCCAAAATAAGTTCAATATGGTTATTTGATTTAGCCATAAAGCATGAGATAAATAAATTTGTGGTACATGGAAGAAATTATTTGTTTAGATCTATGGATGAGGGAAGAGTTCACAACCAAGACAGGTTCATAGGAAATAAAATGGATAATTTTTATACCATACAATTTAAAAAGTTTCTGCACAAGTGTTACTACTGGGATTATATCCCAAAGAGATTATAAAGAAGGGAAAGGGACCTGTATGTGCACGAATGTTTGTGGCAGCCCTTTTTGTAGTGGCTAGAAACTGGAAACTGAATGGATGTCCATCAGTTGGAGAATGGCTGAATAAATTGTGGTATATGAAAATTATGGAATATTACTGTTCTGTAAGAAATGACCAACAGGATAATTTCAGAAAGGCCTGGAGAGACTTACATGAACTGATGCTGAGTGAAATGAGCAGGACCAGGAGATCATTATATACTTCAACAACAATACTAGATGATGACCAGTTCTGATGGACCAGGCCATCCTCAGCAACGAGATCAACCAAATCATTTCTAATGGAGCAGTAATGAACTGAACTAGCTATACCCAGAAAAAGAACTCTGGGAGATGACTAAAAACCATTACATTGAATTCCCAATCCCTATATTTATGCACACCTGCATTTTTGATTTCCTTCACAAGCTAATTGTACAATATTTCAGAGTCTGATTCTTTTTGTACAGCAAAATAACGTTTTGGTCATATATACTTATTGTGTATCTAATTTATATTTTAATATATTTAACATCTACTGGTCATCCTGCCATCTAGGGGAGGGGGTGGGGTGGTAAGAGGTGAAAAATTGGAACAAGAGGTTTGGCAATTGTTAATGCTGTAAAATTACCCATGTATATATCATGTAAATAAAAGGCTATTAAATTAAAAAAAAAAAAAAAAGAGAAAAAAAAAAGTTTCTGCACAAATGAAACTAGTGCAGCCCCAATTAACAGAAAGGAAGGAAACTGAGAAAAAAAGTTTGCAGCAAATTTTTCAAATAAATGTTTCATTTCTCAAACATACAGGAAACAGCCAAATTTAGAAGAATAAGAGCCATTCCCCAATTGATAAATGGAGTCATGTAAAGTGACGGTGTTAAACATGTGACCCAAAAGTTGCATGTAACCCACAACAATCCTGATAGCAGGCCAAACAAGATTAAAATGTAACTGGGAAAAACTTAACAAAATAAATAAAAAATACCATAAAGCACATTGATAATATTAATGAGTAGTTTTTTAACTCAACATGTGGCCTGAAGGCATCCTTATGTCAGTTTTCATTTCTATTAGAATTGACCCCACAAATGTAAAGTATCCCTTTGATCATTTGATTGTCAAAGGATTAGAACTATAAATTAAGTTGGATTAATATTGTCATTTTTATTAATAAGCACTAAATATTTCTTTGTTTTTTAAAATTTATTTAAGAAATATTTTGTAGTTAATTGTACTTGGTAGATGGATTCTTAGATATTTTATACAATTTGTAATCGTTTGAAATGAGATTTTCCTTTCTATTTTTGTGGTTTCAATTTTGTTAATACTGTGTTCATTTTTGAGAGTTTATTTTGTGTACTTTAACTTTGCTGAAGCTATTGTTTCACTTAGCATCTTTGCTGATTTCCTTAGATTTTCCAAGTAAACCATCATAACTTCTGCAAATATGGAGTTTCATCTTTTTATCTTTTTTAAATCTATATACTCTTGATTTCTTTTTCTTATCTTAATTGCTGCTATCACTAGCATTTCCATAAAACAATAGAGAAGAAAGTGAGCATTCTTGTTTGGGTCATATATTTATTAGGAAAGATTCTAGCATGTCCCCTTTTCATATGATGCTTGAGTGTGTTGTGTTTTGTCAAAGGTTATTCCCACATCTATTGAAATAATCATGTAATTTTGATGTTTTTGTTTTTAATATAAATTATGTTGATTATTTTTCTAATGTTGAACCACCTCATATCTCTGATATAAAATGAATCATAAATTGATCATGATGAAGAATTCTTTGATGCATCACTATAGTCTGTTTGACATGATTTCGTCTAAATTTTTTTAATTGATACAAATTTTATTGGTCTATTTTTTTTACTCTTTATTCTCTGGTTTAGGAATTAGGACTATATTTGTCTCATAACAAAGGAATTATAGTAAGGTTATTTCTCAATTTTTGATAATTTATGTAGCATAGGTGCTAATTATTCTTCATTAGGGTTGATAAAATTCGCAAATCCATTGAGATTGGGAGATTTCCCTCCTCCCTTTAGGTAGTTTCTTTACACCTATTTTTATTTCCTTTACTAATACAGGATTATTTAGAATTTCTATTTGTTGTGTTAGTTGAGTTTATGTTTTTGAAGGTATTACTCTCTTTTTGCTTTTAGTTTTGGTAGTTATAATTTTCATAGGTTTTAATAATTCTATTTATTACCCTTTCTCTAGTTTTAGACTTTTGTTTAATCTTAATCCTTTTTTTTCCTTCCCTTTACCTAAGTTCCCTTTTCCTCCTCTCCTTTAGTCAAGTAAAATCTGTCTTCCTCTTTCTGTTAAATTGTTTTGCCCATTTGTTTTTAAATTTTCCTTTTCTGTACTTTTTTGTACAAAGGATTTTATTATCTTTCCCTTTTTGTCTATTTGAAAACTTTATTATTTGATTTATGATCTTTACGCTTTTTTATTTAGTCTCTGCATCCTCATGGAATTAAACTTTCAGAAGTGCCTATTTTAGGTTCTCTCTTCTAAAAAGTTTCTGTGCAGATCTTTTCATTTGTGCATCATTCTTAGAAATATCAGTGCCTAAGGACAGCCAGGTGGCACAGTGTATAGAACACTAGGTCTGAAGTTAGGATGATCTGAGTTCAAATCCAACTTCAGATATTTAACACTTTCTAGCTATGTGATCCTGATTAGCCCCAATAGCCTTTAAAATAAACAAACAAAAAATAAATATGGGCACTTGAATGGGACAGAGGTACTATTGACCTATTGCAGGAATTTTCCTCTGCCCCTGATTGTGCAATTCATTATTAACCTTTGCCCCATCTATGGTCATTTAATTTTTTTCACTTTCCAAACAACCTCCACCCCAGATTCATGCTCTCCTGGGTCTAAATCTTCTGAGTTGCCTCCAGAATCTCTGATTGCCCTTGTTCTGAAGCAAAATGAATGGTATTCATCACCAAATTACTACAGATTATACCCATTGTAAGGTAGTCATCCACCATTATAGAATATCTTTTCTTCTCCTTGGGAGTGTTCATCAGTGCTACTGCATCCAACAACTTTTTCCATCTGCTTTATATTCTCCCTCCCCACCCCCTTACTCGTCTCTTTGCCCATTCTCCCACAGATTCTCATCTTTCTGAGCGATTTCCGGAATTATTTCCCCTTCAATGTTATCCTTTGACTTGACTGGAATACAACACATCTTCCTCTTTGTCTTCTTCCTTTATGCTCCTTTCTCTTTTGTAGTTCAGTTCCACAAGAAACTGATTCACCTTTGGGTGGGGTATTGAATGCTTTGTCCATGATGGTTTAAACCTGTTTCTTCACCTGCACTTCCTTTTGCTTTCTGCTTTCACCTTTACTTCTTGTGTACGTTTAGAAAGAAATCTCCTAATGATCTCTCGGTTTTTATTCTATTTTTGTTGTCTTTCAGTGCTGTATTTGTTTACCTTTTTTTATTCCTATTGTCTGGGACTTTGAAAAGCAAATAATTTATTCAGATCTGAGTTTCTTTCTAGACATGCAGAAAACATCTCTCTTTAAAAAAAAAAAAAAAAAAAAAAGAATCTCTCTCTCTTTTTGTTAATAGTTAAAACCAAATTTGGAGACACAATATCTTGGATTGCGTCTTGAATTTCTTTGCTGTTTAGAACATGTTATTTTCTTTCATTCCCTCCAACATTTTCTGGTAGACGCAAAGTTTATTTGAATTTCCTTCCCTTCATATTTGAAAGTCTCTTTCCTATTCACTTGTAGCATTTATTGTTTGTCATTGGAATTGTTAAATTTAACCTGTATGGGCTTTGATGATTGGATTACAAGGTATCCTTTTTTTTCCTGATGGTTATCTATAGATTCTTTCAATTGGAACTTTGTTTTCTGTTTTCAGAAATTCTATTTCTTATATTATTTCTTGCATTATAATGTTTAGGTGTCATGTTTCTTCTGGGAGCTTTATAATCCTTGCATTGTTTCTACATAACTTATCTTCAAAATCAATATATTTTGTTTGTATTAAGATCATGATTTTACAAAATACATATTTTTTTTGCTTTTCTTCCAGAGTATTCTTGTACTGTATGTTTGTATTCCAAGTCAGTTATTCTTTCTTGTTTCTTTGATGAAATTTGCCTTTGTGGATTCAAATTTGTCTATTTTGTTAATTATTTGTATTGTGCCATTCATAAATTCTGTTTTTATTATTCTAATTTCTCTGCTAAACCATTCGGGAATATCCTGTTGTAAGACCATGTTCTCTTGGGAATCCATTGAGTGCTCTGTTTCATCAAGAGTTGATTCATTTTTCATTTTCTTCTTAAATATTTATTCAAAGATGCCCAGCTCTTTTAGCCTATCTAGAGGTATTGTTCTCTTCTGTTATTAGTATATGTTATTTTGGTTTATCTTCTTATGCTCAAGATTTTTAACTGAGCTTTCTTTCTCATGATATCTTTTCCCTTTATCTTCCCCCATTGCTCAGTTACTCACTCCTTCTATGGTGGTAGTTTCTCTGGAGTTTGGGCATCAAATTTGTCTCAGCCTCCTCCTGTTGAGGTTTATAAGGGAACCCTAAAAGGTTGGGGGTCACAAACCGGTGTCATGAGGTGTCTCAAGATGGCTTCAACCCATCTTCTAGTCAAGGGGCAAAGTTTATTGTAATTGTAAGTGGGCTAAGTCTCAAAAGAATTTTTTAGCAAGAAACTGAAAGAAGACAGATTTATAGGACAAAGTTAGACAGAGAGTCATGTTATTTATTTGCTAATTTTATGGCTTACAGATAGGTTTGAAAGGTGGTCTATTCACTGTTGTCTCAAGAACTTAGTTATCACTGACCAACAGATTATCTATCTGATAATCAGTAATATTTGTAGCACTATTCTAAGGGCCAGAAGATGTTAGAATCATTGACAGACAGATTGTTAGAACAATAGCACTTTGAGGTCAGAGGCCTTCAGGATCACTAATATATCTTCCCTAAAGTCTAAGGGGAAAATATTATTATATTCCCTAAGACAGAATATTTTTATAATCATTGACGGACAGATTATTAGAGCAATAGCACTCTAAGGTCAGGGGACCTCAGGATCACTGATTCTAAAGCTAGAAGATTTTAGAATCATTGGCAGATTGTTAGAACAGAAGCACTCTAAGATCAGGGGACCTTTTCACTACTATCCTTCCCCTAGAAGGTGTACCCCATCACTCCCATACTGGACATTTCATATTTCAACATCCAAAACCTCTGCCTCAAGCAAGAACTGGCTCCAGTTTGATGCCAGGTTCTTTTCCTCAGGCTTAGTGGAATGCCACACAAAAGTTGTCCTGCCCAGTTCACTCTATTCCTCAGTATGAAAGCTGAACTCTGGTATAGTACAGATCACTGCTGAACCTCTATCCCAAACCACACAAGCTTCTGTCTTTTGGTTTTCCCTGGGGAAGGAGAGAGGAAGGTAAAGTTGAGTTCTGTTGCAAATTTGAGGGTCTACTTGGGATTAACCTCTTCTGTTGTTAGTTCACTAGATTTTCACATTTAGAGTTTCATTTGTTTATTTATTATGTTCTAGACCATGGAGATAGCTGAAATTGCTTTCTCTTTTGTGCACAATTTCTCTTTTGGAGAGTTTGAGAAGTTAGGAGGATGAGATGAAATGTTTCATCTTCCATCTTTTTGGTTACATGACCCACAAAGTGTTTTTCTTTTTCAAATCCTTCTGTAACACATTCTGCATATTTTTATATTAGTCTCTCTCTACCCTTTTACTTTTCTCAATTTTGTATGTCTGCATCACTATGTTTCTTTTGGTATTTCTATTTCCCTACTCTTTGGAGTAGAGTATGCTTTTCTCTCTTGACATTGTTCCAAAGTCCTTTGTTTAAAATAACTTATATTTTAAGGTTGTAGGCAACACAATATTACATCATCTCCTGTCTACTTAGATGCAGGAATTATATTTAGTAAATTATGCATAAAAGAGAAATAGAAAGAACTGAGAACCAAAAAGCTTAGGTCTTATTTCATGTTTTTTTTTTCTCTTCTAGGCAATGACGATTGAAAGTTTAACAAAAGATTTTTCTGCCAGATAATTTTGCATTTCTGGCATAGTCACCATTTAACACCACTCCCTACCCTTCCATTCTAAATGTCAGTTTCAGTTCCAGGTGAAGTAATAAGCATTATTTCTATACTTTGGAAGAATCCTGACTCCATACTGTATTGTGTGTGTGAAGATTTCTTTTGGATTTTTTTTTTTTTTTATGGGAGGCAATTGGGGTTAAGTCCAGGTTCATTTAAATCTTTTTTTTTTTTTTTTAGGTTTTGTTTTTGTTTTCAAAACAGCAGTCCTCCAAGGAGAAGATCTCTCCTCTGACCTTACCCCTCAAAGAATCCAGGTGATAAATCTAGGCTGAGGATAGGATACTTTGGGAGTGAAAAAAGGGTCTTGGTAAAATACTCATTTGTGATTTATAAGAACATAATATGATTCTTGATCATTCAGTTTCTTCTGGACATTTCTCCTTCTTATCATTATTATCTATACCAGAATAGTTATCGGAAGCATTTAAATCACGACTACTGAACATTTCTTCTTCGTACCATTGTTATCTATAAACAGATATAGGAAGCACTTAAATCGTGACCATTATTGTCTATACCAGAACAGTTATCAGAAGCACTTAAATCATGACCACCTGAGTTCTTGATTTCCTGAAAAGGAAACTAATTTGAAAGGAGCACCGGACCCCATTACTCTGTACTAGATTTACTAGATTTGTGACCAGATTTATCATCATAAAAGACAGAAGCTCCAAACGTTCTGAGAGGAAAACTTTGGCACTGACTCTTTGGATTTGAATGGGGAGCCCACTAAAGGACTTTTGAGAGTTTTTTTTTAAAGCACCAAAGATTGATTTACAAAGGGATGCACAAAATTATCTAATTTTTAAAGGCCAAACAGTAACCATAGCAATGGCCTTGTTACGTAAAGAATAAACAGAGATAGAGCCTCAAAAAAGAAACTAAATCTCAAAGGAACTTTGAACCAAGAGACACGCTCTGGAGTAGGGAAAGAAAGAAAATAAACATTTATTAAGCATCTTCTCTTGCCAATCAGAACACGGGGTCCGGAGTCTGGAAGACTCCTCTTCTGAGTTAGAATCTGGCCTCGGATACTTGCTGTGTGACTCTGGGAAGCCATTTCATCCTGTGTGCCTCAGTTTCCTCATGTGTAAAATAATTTGAAGAAGAACTCCAGGATTTTTGCGGCTCCTAAGTGGGATTTGAAACTGTTCTGACTCCAAATCCGGCTCTCCGCGCACTGTGGCTCCACCTAGTGGCCGGGAACCAGATCTCAGCCTGAGGGCAATTCTTGATTTCTGGTCCCCTTTCCAATCAGTTGTCAAGAACCATCTTTTTATTGGAAAATGAGTAGATGCCCATTAATAGGGGAATGGGTGAACAAGTTGTGGTATATGAAGATAATGGAATAATATTGTTCTGTACAGTCACAGCAAGACTGCGATGATCAGCTATGAAAAGTTGGGTTCTTCTCAGTGGTTCGGTGATCTAAAGCAATCCCAGTAAACTTTGGGCAGAAAACGCCCTCTGCAGCCAGAAAAAGAACTGAGGAAATGGAATGTAAATCAACACATGCTATGTTTACTTCTTTTTTGTTTCTCTCCCATGGTTTTTCCCTTTTGCTCTGATTTTATTTTATTTTTTTTTTATTTTTAAAAAGAAACATTGAACTCTACTGAGGGAATAATATATAACATAAATAAGCACAAAATATATTCAAAAAATCTTTTTTAATCTTTTTTATCTCATAATCAGATTCCTTCCTGACACTCCTCAGGCACAAGCCCTCATCATCCTGTCCTTGAACTATTGTAATCATCTGCTGATCCCTGTTTCAAACCTTTGAAATAAAATCCATCTTTCTACAGGTAATCTGTCGTAGCTCCCATTAATACTAGGATATTTCCTCTGCTGATTAACTCTGATTTGCTATAGCTAGATAAGCATTGATATCTATGTTTTATAGATAGCTATATAGATAAATCTATCAATCCATCTATGTCTTATTTATACATAGTTATTTACTTGTTTTCTTGCTCATTTAATCGTAAACTCCTTAACAGCAGGAATTATCTTTCAGGTCTTTTTGTATTCCCAATATTTAGCACAGTGCCTGGCATTAATAATAGTAATAATTACTTATTAATTATTGCTTATCTTATTATTAAATTTATTATAATTATTAATAAATGCTTATCAACTTTTATTATAGTTTTTTATTGACAAAACATATGCATAAGTAATTTTTCAACACTA
Organism: Sarcophilus harrisii; assembly: GCF_902635505.1. Classification (NCBI taxonomy): domain Eukaryota; kingdom Metazoa; phylum Chordata; class Mammalia; order Dasyuromorphia; family Dasyuridae; genus Sarcophilus; species Sarcophilus harrisii. Next base: position 558,871,752 of record NC_045428.1, on the reverse strand, counting down.
ACCCTTGCAAAAACTTCTGTTCCAATTTTTCCCCTCCTTCCCTCCACTCCTTCCCCTAGATGGCAGGCAGTCCCATATATGTTAAATATGTTAAAGTATATGTTAAATACAATATATGTATACATGTCCATACAGTTGTCTTGCTACACAAGAAAAATCGGATTTAGAAAGAAGGTAAAAATAACCTGGGAACAAAACCGAAAATGCAAGCAAACAATAACAGAAAGAGTGTAAATGCTATGTTGTAGTCCACACTCATTTCCCAGTGTTCTTTCTTTGGGTGTAGCTGGTTCTGTTCATTACTGATCAATTGGAACTGATTTGGATCTTCTCATTGTTGAAGAGAGCCATGTCCATGAGAATTGATCCTCACACAGTATTGTTGTTGAAGTATATAATGATCTCCTGGTCCTGCTCATTTCGCTCAGCATCAGTTCATGTAAGTCTCTCCAAGCCTCTGAAATCACCTGCTGGTCATTTCTTATAGAACAATAATATTCCATATCATTCATATACCACAATTTATTCAGCCATTCTCCAATTGATGGGCATCCACTCAGTTTCCAGTTTCTGGCCACTACAAAAAGGGCTGCCACAAGCAATTTTGTACATGTGGGTCCCTTTCCCTCCTTTAAGATCTCTTTGGGATATAAGACCAGTAGCAACACTGCTGGATCAAAGGATATACACAATTTGAAAGCCCTTTGGCATAATTCCAAATTGCTCTCCAGAATGATTGAATTAGTTCACAACTCCACCAACAATGTATTAGTGTCCCAGTTTTACCACATCCCTTCCATCAGTTATCATCTTTTCCTGTCATTTTAAGCAATTTAAGAGGTGTGTAGTTGTAATGTTCTGGTTGGTTTTCTGAAGGTCTTTGGACCAGCCATCATTTCAGCTGAGTAATCACCATGAGAATAGCCAGGGATAAAGTCCAAATTCTTTATTGTCTCCTTCACAGTCTGTGTCCTTCACTTGGGGCCTGGGCCAGTTTTCTGGAGGTCCTGCAGACTGGACTTGGTTTCAGTGGAGAAATGAAGGAGAGCCACCAGGAGCCTGATCAAGGATGGGCTGTCTCTCTGAGTCCAAGGGCTTGTACTCCAGCCTCCAGCCTCCAGCCACCACAAAGGTAGGAGATGGAATGACTGTCTCTGGCTGAGTTTGTCCCAGCTTATATACTCTATTATAATTACATCATTGCAGGTATGAATCTTGTAGAACTATATTAAGTACCAAGTACATGTACTGAACTAGAGAACTATTAATCACCATGCTGAACTAGATAACCATTGTCTTATCAATTCCACTGAGGTAACACCTTGTTTAAATCAACCATACAGAGTTTCAGCCATCTACAATAAACATCAGGGAGAAGATTAGAATTATGGTCCTGCTATTTTAGAATCAGTGCTAAACCCACTGTAGCACAGGATATTTTTCTGCTATAGCATTTTGTGTTCTCCAACATCCCATGAACTAGGATTCCCCCTCACTCTCAACTATAAAATTATATGCTCTAAGCCCCACCCCACCCCCAACTTTGGTTGTCTAAGGGCCCTCCCAGCTCTGATATTCTGTGTTTTAAGATCCTCCCGGCTCTGACTCCCTGGATTCTAAGGGCCCTCCCAGCTCTGATATTCTATATTCTAAAGACCCTCTCAGCTCTGATATTCTGTGTTCTAAGCGCCCCCAGTGCCTCTACCCATCAACCAATCCACAAGCATTTATTCAGCTCTGGTCTGTGCCAGACACTGGTATTGGGCTAGGTACCATTAAGACCTAGGAGCAAAGCATCTTTGCACGAGCTACCATTGGAGACTAATGGGGAGGAGAAAGAGTTCTTGTCAAATTTGCAGCAAAGGAATCAAAAGGGGTCCTTGAGAAAATATATTTTAAACAAAATTGGAACATTTGTATCTCATCTGCATATGAACTATTTCTTTTTTGTTTTCTTATTTTTTTTTAGCAAGAAAACTCCTTTATCCAAAGTGTAGCAAAATAGAAATCAGAGAAGGTATCCATAGGAGAATATATACCAGATAATAGAGAAGGATGGAGCACTTTCACTAGAAGCAAGATTATTCAGTTCAGCCAAGATAGAGAGTCCTGGATCTCACCAAAGGCAACCACCATCACCTAGAGTATAATCTTTAGCAACCTGAAGTCGGATTGGATTCTTCCATGTTTTTTTCCCTTCAAGACTGGAAGTTGAGGCTAAACTCAAAGATGAACCTTGCTGTCAAAGACAAGAGTCCCAATAATTTTTTTAATCCCTAGCTAAAATCAGCTGCACTTTCTCAACATGAACACCAGAAGGCGCCAAGCATCAACGGGGGGGGGGGGGTGGGGAGAAGGACTTTTTAGGATTTTTAAATCATGATGGCCAGGCACATAAACACACTGCTCTCCTACCCCCAAATGCACACACACACACACACACACACACACACACACACACCACTCAAAGAAGCACATACACAAATAAAAAACGAGAGAAAGGAATATAAATTAAACATTAAAAATATACGGGGAAGAGAACAGAAAAGGGGGTTAGGAACTACCGTGTTAAATCTAATCCCTATTTAACATTAAAAAAAAGTATACTCTTTAAAAACCCAAACTATAGTGTAACAGAGATTTACACTGTCTTATCTAATGCTTATTTTCTGTACTTTTTTTGTACATTGGAATACCCATGTTTGTCAAATTTGTGATAAAAAAAAAGGAAATTTTAAATATAAAAAAAGAATGAAATGCTTTTAGCTTCTCACAAAATCTTAGGAAATTAGGTTTGGAAGACTATTGGAATATAGAATGTTGAATGTCAGAACTGGAAGAAGTCTTAGAACATAGCATCAGAGCTGGAAAAGACCCTAGAATACGGGCTGTCAGAAATAGAAGGAATTTTTCATATGACTAGAAATGACTTTAATTTCTTCATCTGAAAATTATCCGTTCATGTCCTTTGACTACTTATCAGTTGGGGAATGGTTTGTATTCTAAAATTGAGTCAATTTTCCATATATTTTGGAAATGAGGTCTTTATCAGAAATATTGGATATAAAAAAAATTTCCCCAGCTTTCTGTTTCCCCTCTAATTTTAGCTGCATTGCTTTTATTTGTGCAAAATCGTCTTAATTTAATATGATCAAAATTATCCATTTTTTCATTTCATAATGTTTTGTAGTTCTTTGGTCATAAATGTGGTTGTACACACATAAACATACAAGAAACACATACATATGCGTGTATACACACATAGGCATCCTGGCCACATACATATATATGAACACAATTACACATATTCTACAACTCCCTCATTCTCAAGATGGAGAAATTGAAGTAAAAGGATGTGAAATAATTGCTCAAGGGCACACATATATTTAGTTTCTAAGCCAGGACTAGAAAGTCCACTTTCCTGTATCCATTCTAGTGTTACTCCCATCACACTGCCATTTCTCAGGTGATGACCTGGTACTAAAGAGCACCAGGGCTGGTCAGTAGAGGGCACTATTTCCATGGAGTTTCATTCTGGTAGTCACCTCTCAGGTAACTTGAAGTCCCTTTCGCTCCCAAAGGAATTACTCATGTGGTGTATAAACTGGTGTACCAGGGAATATTTAATAACCAGCTCCCCAGAAATACATGACACACTTTTAACTTTAATCAGCATTATTAATATTTTCTCTATCACTTTCTTAAGTATAAGCAAATCACAAAATAATAAATCGATCCCTGAACTATCATTTTTGCCACTTTTAGAGGTATAAAAGCTCCCAGGCAGCTCTTGAATTGCTCTTATTTCAGGTACAGAAGGAGATGTCTTTGACAGAAAACTATAGAAAGATGTACACGCAAAAATAATACCAACCATAAACCACTGCCAGGTTTTATGCAGTCTAAATTTAGAAAGGAGTGTGGCCAGTGGAGTATATGGTCACTGAACTGACCAGGGCTTGAGGCTTTTCCCCTAGCTTAATAAATGGACATTATCAATGTGGAGTGGATGACTTGCAGCAATGTAGGGGAAGAAATAGGCAAGAATTACAGGATTGGGCAAGCACAGTGCCTCCTTTCCAGTTTTTCCCTTTAACCCTTCCTTCCCCTACCATATTTTGAGTGGGAGGCAAAAAACATTACACCATAGTAGGTTTTGAATTTCAGGCTGCCTTGCCTTTCCAGGTCTGTCATTCTCTGTTCTATGGACCTCCCAGCTCCGACATCCTGGGTTCTAAGGGCCCTCCCAGCTCTGACATTCCAGGTTCTAACGGCCCTCCCAGCTCTGACATCCTGTGCTCTAAGGACGCTTCCAGCTCTGATCTCCTGGGTTCTAAGGGCCCTCCCAGCTCTGACATTCTGTATTCTAAGTTACTCTAATACTAATAGTCAATGTGCTAAGGGAGCTTACAATAATATCTGACATTCTATGTTCTAAAGACCCTCCCAGCTCTGTCTTCCATGTTCTGAGGTCCCTCCCAACTCTAATATTTTATGTTCTAAGGGTCCTACGACATCTGACATTCCGTGTTCTAAAGATCCTCCCCAGGTTGGCATTCTACATCCTAAGGCCCTTCCTAGGTCTGACATCCTGTGAATCTATAAATAGAAATGTAAATGTGTTGATCACAAACAATACCTTTGAAATCCAAAGAGAAATAAGGATTAAATGATGCATTGTTTGACATTATCTCTGCGCTGGCTCTCTTCCATTAGCGTGGAAGCCTGATTATCCTATCAGCAGCTCTGTTCAGTCTGTTTTCTGGTCTCTTAAGTTGGGAGGCCCAACATGGGAAAGGAAAAGGGGTGGAGTGGTGGGTGGATAGAAACCTTCGGTTCTTTCTGGCTTCTGGTGGGAGTCATTCAAACAACTCAGGATTTAGGCTTTTTTAAATTGCTTTTTTAGATTTCAGGCTGTTTATTCACTTGCACTCAGCCTGGATTGGTTTTCCCCCAATTCTTGGGCCATTCGTTTCATATATAGGAAATGGAAGCTCTCAGCTTGAAGGGATCTGGGGGTTTAAGTGGACCCCAAATGTGCTGTGAGTCAATAGTGCAATATGGCAGCCAGAAAACTAATGTCATCTCGGGCTTCTTTTAGAGAAGCAGAAGTCCAGCATGAGGAAGGCATTACATTGCATCCTGTAATCCTGACATTACATAGTCAGACCCTTGGCTGTTATTGTGCTCAATTCTGGCTTACTCTCTTTAGAAAGTTCTTTCTTGGAGAATCCTGAGGAAAGCAACCAGAACGGTGAAGGGTCTCAAGATGGTGCTTTCAGGGACTAAGAGAAAGAACTGGCTTTGTTCAGTTTGTGGAATGAAAGGCTCTGGGGGGATTTGAAAGCGGTCTTCAGTACTGGGGTGGGGGCAGGACTAGGCTGCTTCTTTTTGGCCCCAGTGGTCAGGTCTGGAGCCAATGGGGGTGAAAGGGTGAGAAGTAGAGAAGCAGATTTGAACTCAATGGAAGGGGTAAAGTTCTAAGAATTAATTAGTTATCCCCAAATAGTATAGGGTAGCTAGGTGCTGAAAGCTGAAAGGAGAGCTTGCAATCATCTTTGTGAGTTCAAATCTGGCCTCAGTTACGTAGATATATGACCCCTGGCAAGTCACTTTACTGTGTCTGCCTCAGTTTCCTCATCAGTAAAATAAGCAGGAGAAGGAAACGGTAAATTACTGCAGTGTCTTGACCAAGAAAACCCCAAATAGAGTCACAAAGAGTCAGGAAGGATTGAACAACTACCAAATGGCAAGAGTTCTCTCAAGAGGTGGTGAGTTCTCCCTTCCTAGAGATCTTAATGGATCTCCCTCCTTAGAGATCTTAATGGATGATCCTATGGAGGCACATTCTCTTGGAGATTCTTGTCCAGATACGTACAGATGCAACTGGATATCTTTGGGGGCCTTTTCCAACTTGGACATCAGTGATTCTCCACAACTCCACAACTGGACTGGACAGAAGGTCCCTGTTCCTTTTTCTAGCTAACTTGTGAGCAGTTCAAAGAGTGTTCTCCTCCATTATCTCTTCTTGCCTTTACACCATCTAGTTGGCTTTTAAAAATTTCATTTGTGCAAAAAAAAATAAATAAATAAATAAAAGCATAAAGTCTAACAGAGCTAGGGAGAGGGCTTAGAACAGAGAATGTCAGAGTTGGAGGGATCTTAGAACATAATGTGGGAATTGTGAAGCCCCTCAAATCCCAACTAGCCCAACTACATCATTTTGCAAGTGAGCAGCCTGAGACCTAGATATAGAGAGAAAGTGACTTGTTCAAACCTGGGTTTCTGCCCATCAGTTCTGGGTCTTTCTGATTCTTCATTTGAGAGGAAGAAACCCTAAACCTGAGAGTGACATTGATTGCTTAGCAAAAGAGCTTAGGGACTCTGGGTAAGCTAGTTAATGTCTCCGAGTTTCCTTTTTTTATCTATAGAATAGGAATCATAAAGGGTTGATGTGAATAAAGAGAAAACTTTGGAAATTGTAAGGGGCTTTAGAAATCAATTGTGAATTTCAAGGTTGTGCTGTGGACCACATCGCCTAGTTGGCAGTTGAGAGAGGGACCTGAGTCCTGAATTAAATCCTCCCTGCACAGCAGAGATTTTCCCAGAATGCCTCCCCCCATTCTGTTCCGTGTTGGTGGTCCAAGAAATGGTAGCAGCCCACTCCCCACCCTCTCCCCACTCTACCCTCATCCCTCCATCTGGGAGGCAGCAGGCAGGGGGTTAATTCCCAGGCTGCCTGTGGGTGACACATTTCACACCAGCCTCAGGAAGCTGCCCCACCTTTTAAAGGGGCCTGCCCTGAGTCCCTTCCCTCTCTCTCAACCCCAGAGGGCAAGAACCGCGCCCGGTCTCACTCCCCAGCACCAAAACCCCAAGTGAGAGGGCGTTGGAGCCTGGAGTCGCCTGCCTGTCGCAGCCCAGAGAGCTTCCTGCATCCTTCCTCCCCCCACCCTCTTTCCTGCTTCTGGGCCAGCCATGGATCTGTTCTCTGAGAAAACCCTAGGAGAGTTCAGAGGCTCAGACCCAGAGGAGCTGACTGCCACAGTGGGCCTCAGAGGCTATTCGGTCCAACCCCAGAGGAGGAAAGCTAGGAGCCACCTTTAAGAAAATAGGGTCTAGTTGTCCCATTTTACAGATGGTGAAACTAAGCTCCATAGAATTGTAGAACTAAAGGAAACCTCAGATCTTGGCATTTAATCCAATCCTCTCATTTTATACATGAGTAAACTGAGGGCCAGAGAAATTATTTGTTTAAGGTCACCTATTAGTTAGTGACAGAGCCAGAATTCAAACTCATATCTTCTAATTTCAAAATTATCTTTCTATTCACTGTAATACAATGTCAAGAGCAAATCACTCAAGTTTTCTGAGCCTTGAATTCCCAGGTAACAATATTTTGCAGGGGCAAGAATGTTGAATTTGGGTGCCATTGGTAGTCCAGTTTGGCTGAAGATTGCAATATGTAAAAGGGATTCTGTGAGAAGAGATTGAAAAATGAGGGTGTGACTGGATTGTAAGGACCTTGAATGCCAGGCTAAGGAGAAGAACATTGAATTTGGAATCACAACACCTGGGTGTGAACACCTAGTGATCTATCACTTTCAACTCAGGTGACTTTGGACAAATTACATTCCTTCTTTTCATCAATAGAATAAGGAGGTTTAAAGTCTCTTCTTGTTCAAAACACAAGGAGGCAGCTGGGTGGCCCAGTGGATAAAGCACTGGGCGGGCATGGAGTCAAGAATATTCACCTTCATTCATGCAAATCCAGCCTCAAACACAGGTTGCTTCACATTGCCTCAGTTTCCTTATCTGTAAAATGAGTTGGAGAAAAAAATGGCAACGTGCTCTTGTATCTCTGCCAAGAAAACCCCAAGTGAAATTACAAAGAGCCAGACACAACTGAAAAATGATGGATCAAGGTGATGCCGTAGATAGAATACCAGGAGGATATGAGTTCAAATATGGCCTTAACCCTTCCAAGCTGTGTGACCCTGGGCAAGTCACTTAACCCCAATTGCTTCAGCCAAAAAAAACAAAATGATGGATCAAATCATCTAAACATGGGATAAGAGAGAGGTAGATGATTCAGGAGAAATGTGGATTCCAATCCTGGCTCTGACTTAGCTGTGTGGCTGTAGGTCACACAGTTTCTCTAAACCTCAGTATCCTTTCTTCTGAATAGATAACATTTGCACTGTTTACTTCACAAGGATGTTGTGAGGAAAGTACTTGGCAAACCTCAGAATGATACCTAAATGTGACTGATTATTCTCTCCTAACTGACCCAAGCAAAAGGGAAAAATAAACAAACAAACAAACAAACAAACAAAAACAAATCAACAGCTGTAAATAGTGCATATCAAAGATATACATAATTAATATGACACAGCATGACATATTATATTATATTTATAAGTTCAAGAGAGACTCATAGTAGGGAGCACCAGGAAATCAGTTCGATGAGATGGAGAAAGGAATGGGAGAGAGGAATTAGTGGAAGGACTTTGAGGGCAAGGATGTGAATTTAAATTTTATCAAGAGAAATGAACCCCCAAAGTTTCATGGCTTGACCCAGGTCCCCTCCAGTTTGAAACTCCTGACGTGCCGGGAATGAGGCGAAAGGCTTTCTTTACTGGCATTGGGAGTGGAGGAACTCAGCCCAACCTCTAATCCTGCAATGTGGACCTCACCCTTCCCTTCACCCCTGTATGTGCCCCAAACCTCCCCTTTTGCAGTTCTAGTCTTAACCCCACTCTCTCATTAACCCAGTTCATCTAATCTCCTGGCTTCAGGGGCAAAGATTTTCAGGGCCTTTAAACTTCCTCAGTTTGAATCCTGCCTGATGGAGAGAAATGTACAAAGGGACTAAACTCTACTAAATTGACTTGTTCACTCCTTAATGTAGAATAAGGAGGGGGATTCATGGTCTGTCTTTGTTATCTATAGTCTGTGGGATCTTGTTTGAGACTCAGCCACTTTGGAGAGTTCTATCCGCTCTTCCTCTTCTAATTTGTATATTGATATTGAGTCAAAATGACCTCTGAGGTTCTTTTGACCCTGTAAGTTCCTACCTTCCCTGAGGTGATAACCTGAAAATAAATATATTCATACACTCTCAGAATAGTATTATTGGGAGAGATCTTGGAATGGAGAACTACGTACTATAGTCTGGCTCTGACCTTTTTAGGGTTTAAGATTTTCTAACACTGTGTGTTCTGAGGGTCCTCCCGGTCCTGACATCTTGGGTTCTAAGCTCCTTCCCAACTCTGACATTCTATGTTCTAAAGATCCTCTAGCTTTGACATTTATGTTCTTAAATCCCTTTCAGCTATGACATTCTGGGTTCTAAGGTTCTTCCCAGTTCTGACATTCTGTGTTCTAAGATCTCTGACATCTGGGCTTTTAGGGTTCTCTCAACAGTGTGTGTTCTAAGGTCCATCCAAGTTTTGATATTCTATGTTCTAAAGTCTCTTCCAGCTTGGATGTTCTCTGTTTAAGTCTCCTTCTAGCTCTTTCATTTTAGATACTAATGTTCTCTTGGTATTGTGTATTCTAATGTTCTCTTGGTATTGTGTATTCTAAAGTCCGCTTTCTAGCCCTAACATTTTATGTTCGAAGAACTCTTTCCCCTTTACCATTCTGTCTTCTAAGTCTGATCTTCCATAAGGTTTTTTTTAAGACTCTCCTTTCCACAAAGGAACTGCAGCTCAGAAACTTCTATCCGATGTCTCCTTGCAATAGGAAGGTAACAATATTTCTGAGTGGGGAACAGGACCCTAACCAGCGTTCTGAAACAAGGAAGAGGCTGTGCCTCTGGAACAGGAGGGCTGACTCAGGCTGCTCCTGTGGGGATGGGTGGGGAGACAGGAGTGGTCATGGACAGATGCTGGGTGATTGACTTTGAGCTTGCAATCGAGTGACTCGTTAAATGCAGACTTCCGAAAGGGGTGTGTTATTGCCACACTTTGTCCTCCTCAATATCAATCTATACCCTTCCCAATCTTCGAAACTGTGATCACCCTTCCCTACCTCCCCTAACTAGCCAGAATCTATTCTCCTCTGGCTACTCCTTTGCTGAGTCCCTTTAGAACACCCAAAGTGTGACTAGAAGGTCATCAGGCTCTTGTTTTTCCCTTTAATCAACAGATCTGAGCTTTCCAATCTAAATGAGGCTTGTCCTTTTCAAAATTATTCCCTTGGGAGGCTCACACATTCTTTGCCAGTGGCCTGGAGAACTGCCTTACACGCTACAGAAGGAAATCTCTAATATTTGTCTGTCTCACTTTGCTTCAATCCCAAACTGTATTTACCATCCCCAGGGTATTCCTTAAGGTTCTTCCCTCATTTTTCTCTTCCCTCTTCTCTGCTCAAAATCTTTAAGAATTCCCTACCACTTACGGAACAGACTTGTTTTCTTGCCATTTAATTGCTTCCATAATTTAAAATTGGTTTGTTTTTCCAATCTCTTCTCGTATTACTTTCTCCACAAATTCAACATATACAAAAGTGAACTCATTTTATTTCCTCCTAAATTATCCCTTAAGTTTCCTATTACTATGGAAGGCAACAGCATCCTCCTGCTCCCTCAAGCTCCATCCTGGACCCCTCACTATCTCACCTCCCATAGCCAAGCTATTGCCAAGGTCTGTTGAGTTCACAACTCTTGAATCTGCTCTTTCTCTCTTCTGAAACCCCACCAGTCTAAAGCAGACTTACATCTGGACTATTGCTACAGCTGCTGGTGTCTCTTCCCACTGCAATTCATTCTCCATTCTGCTGCTGAAGTGATTTCCTAAAGTCTGACCCTGTTAATCCCTTACCCAATAAATCCAAGTGGCTGCCTATCGCCTCTAAGACCAAATACAAAATTCTTTGACATTCAAAGCCCCTCATAACCCAGTCCCCTTCCTATGTTTCCAGTCTTCTTACATCTTATTCCCAATCACAGATCCTTTGAGCCAGGGACAGTTCTAAATGTGTAGCATAAACCCTGCCTGTAGAAGTAGGGAACTTCTATTCCAGTAGGGTTAGATAAAATAGCAGATGAGACAGTGTGGGGACCAGGCACTAATCTACAGCCACATAAGGCCACATTCCTAACCTTGAATAGGAATCTCCTAATCACATCATACCAAAGACTTCCTGAATCTCCTAATCACATCCAAGCACTGCCCTAACTTTGAATAGGCAGATATCTAGGCATCCCCTAATCACATCATAGAGCTTCCTACCACCAGAAACACCTGAGCAGCTCATCCTTGGGTGGGATACCAACCCTTTGTCTAGGATCCCCATCCTGTACTGTGTTTGCACAACCCTGCTTCCTTTCCTACTGCTATATATATCTCTACTATTGCACCCATTAAAATGAGGCTTGATCAGATGGTTTGGTCTTGCCTCTATTCTTTTGCGTCCCCTCTCTCTTGCCCTTATCTCTCTTCTTCCAGGGTCCACACACTCTACCTGGCGGGCCAAGGCAAGACAGAGTGCCCCGAGTGGCTTAAGGGAGACATTGACGTCTCCTTATGCTTTGGAAAGGTAAGAGAAGAGAGAAATGGAAATCTTTTCATCAGGGAATAGAGAATAGGACTGTCCCAATTCCGGGCTGTCCTCTATCCCTAGAATGACCTCATTCCTCACCTCCGTCTATTTCCTTCCCTGGCTTTTTTCAAGATCCCACTAAAATCCCATCTTTTTCAGGAAGCCTTTACTAACTTCTCAGTCCTATTCTGAAGTCCCTCTCTTGAATTATTTTCTGCTTTTTTGTATGTTATTTACTTGAACATATTTATTTTCTTGTTATCTTTATTAGATCGTAAGTTTCTTGAGGAGAGGGGTTGATTTTTCCTTTTTTTTTTTTTAAACATTCTTAGGATATAGCACAGTGCCTGGTTCCTAATGGGTGATTAATAAATGTTCGGATTATTAATATTCTGCTTTAAACTGGATGATCACTCTGTGCCCTATCCTCTCCCCCTTCTCTGCCTTTGCTTACAATGTCCCCTCTATCTGGACTGTTCTCCTTTCCCTCTTTCAACTACTGAATACAATCCTTCAGACCAACTAAAAAATCTCCTCTTCCAGGAGATTAATATCAATAATTAATATTATTAGGTATTAATGATTATAATATTATGACATTATATAACAAAACATTGCAATAAATATGTTATAATAATATAATAGTATTAATAAGATAATAATAATTTAGCTCTTTGAGGTTTGTAGAGGACTTTATATAAATTATGTCACCCTCATTATCATCCTTTGAAGGAAGTGATATTATTATTCCCATTTTACAGTTAGGATACTCAAGCCCAGAAAGATTATAAGTGATTTACCCTAGGTCACTCAGCTAGGAAGTAGCTAAGATAGGTTTGTTTGTTTTTTAAAATTTTTGGGTTTTTTTACTTTAAAATTAAAGTTTTTGAAACTTTTTTATTTTCAAAGCATATGCAAGGATAATTTTTCACCATTGACCCTTGCAAAATCTTATGTTCCAATTTTTTCTCCCTTCCCTCTGTTAAACTATATGTTAAATCTAATATGTGTAAACATATTTATACAGTTATCTTGCTGCATAAGAAAAGTCAGATCAAAAAGGAAAGAAAATGAGTAAGAAAATAAAGCAAGCAAACAGCAAAAAGAGTGAGAATGCTATGTTGTGGTCCACACTCAATTCCCACGGTTCTTTCTGGGTGTAGATAGCCCTCTTTATCACTGAACAATTGGAACTGGTTTGGATCATCTCACTGTTGAAGAGAGCTGCATCCATCAGAATTGATCATCATGTAGTCTTCTTGTTGCCGTGTACAATGATCTCCTGCTTCTGCTCATTTCCCTCAGCATCAGTTCATGTCAATCTCTCCAGTAAGCTAGGTTTTGAACTCAGGTCTTCCTTACTCCCAAATCTAGTGCTCTGCCCACTATAACATCTACAATCAAATTCCTCACTATTCGTGGAATCATCTCTACTTTTCTGCCTTCCTGATTTTGCTCATTCAGTCCCTGCCACCTTGCACGTCCTTTGCCTTATTATACACCTGGGAAATTCTTCCCACCCTTCCAGGCTCACTCAGGTTGAATATCACTTCCTCTAGGAAGTCTTCCCAATCCCCTGAAGGAAAGATCTCCTTGCTCCCCTCTCTAATCTTCCCAAAGTTAGGGGAGGATCTTTATGCCACTTATGACACTCTGTCCCGGCTCGATATCCCTGCCTTATCTATCTTCCTAGACTGGGAACTCCCCGAGGGCAGGGCTGTGTCTTACTCTCTGGGCTCAAACAGCCCCTTCCCCCACCTAGTAGTATCAATACATGTTTAATTAATAGAAAATGGAGGCTGAATGTGACATAATTATAATTATCCAGACTCACAGTCTGAGTGGGACCTTTAGGTCCAATCCCTTCCTTTTACAGATAAGGAAACTGAGGGCCAGAAAATCCAATTATCTTAACCAAGGTCCCCCAGGCAACAAGAACTAAGGCTGGCACTCATCAGATCATAGATTAAAGGTAGAAGGGGCTTCAGAGGTCACTGAGCTCAACCCTCTCATTTTACAGTTTAGGAAAATGAGCCCCCCTGAACCCTCTCCCCCCCCAAAAAAAAAGTTAAGTGGCTTGCTTAGAGTCACAAAGCTAATAAGGAATGTCTGCTCCAGCAGTCACATCTAGGTCTTCCTGACTTCGGGACCAAAGCTGTTTCCTCTGTACCATACTTCTTCCCTTAAATCTTCCACAAAGGTGGAAGGACTGTCCAAGATGGCTAAATCACCTATACAGAGGAGAGAAACCTTCTCCACCATCATATTTACCTGCCCCGGTGCTGCTAACAAGCTGATTTCTGGACCCCAAGAGAAAAAATAAGGGCCAGAGTAGTCTCTTACCTCCTACCTTGGGTGACCAAGGCAGTGGTGTCTGGATGAGTTATTAGGTTCACTTTCCTCTTCTGCAATAAGAGATGGCAGCACCCCAAGGACAGCAGAAGGCACAATGTGCTCCTGGCTAATGAGACAGGACCACTTATCTCTCCCTCAATAGGTCCTGGCCCATTTCCAGAAGGGATACAGGTTAATTACTGATTGAAGAAAAGGTTACTTGCTCCTTCCCCAAGGGCCCAAGAGCTATTGACAGATCAGAACTCATAGGGATGATGGGATTTAGTTAAAGCTGGAAGAAACTTTGGAAATCATTCAATCTAATGCTCCCATTTTCAGAGAGGAGCACTGAGTCTTAAAGAACAAGTCACTTAGACTAGTAGGGACCAAAGTCAGTACTGGGGCCCAGGGCTTCTTCTCTTTTCACTCCACTGGAGGAGCTCTCATGACTTAGATGCAAGATCATCTGGGCTTTTCCCTCCATGCTCCCAAAAGCTGTCACTTTCTCTACCAAGTCCACCACCGGTCTCTTAGGAGTTGGGTCATGTATTTTATCATAGGTTCTTTATACTGATCAGATCTCTTAAGTGCTTCAGGTATATTATAAAACATTGTTATAAATTTTCTGTTGGTTCTATTTCCTTCATTCTTCTTCAGTCCCTATTACCAGGATGATTTGAAATAATTTTGAATGTCTTCTAATTCATTAAAGTTCCTTCCCCTCCCCCCCCAGATTTGCAGGGTGAATTAATCTTGTTTATAAGTTTATATTCTTTGTCTTTTGAAATAATGCATTCTCCAAGTTTCTTCTCCTTTGTAGTAGAAATTTCCAGGTCTTATAGGATCTTGACTGTTGTTCCTTGATTCTCGAACTGTTTCTTTCTAGATATTTGTAATATATATTTTTTAACATGGAAGCTCTGGATTTTGACTACAACATTCCTTGGATTTTTTTTTTCAGGAAGAGATTAATATCTTCTTTTTATCTTCATTTTGTTCTCTGGTTCTAATAGATTTGGGAAGTTTTCATTTATGATTTCTTAAAATATATCTAAATTCAGAGCTTCCTGAATGATCTCGACATGTTTTCTAGGTCAGTTAATTTTTTAAATTGTAGATATCTTACATTTTATGTTTTTAATTTATTTCCAAAATATTTCTTGCAGTCTCATAGAGTCATTGATTTCTGTTTAGTATATTTTCGTTTTCAGGGAATAAGTTAATCTTATTTGGTTAAGATTAACTGTTTTTGCTTCTGAGCTCTTTTGTCTCTAGCTAATTCTTTCTTCCCGAAGTTTCTTTTATTTTTGAATGTCTTGCTTCATTTCACCTAGGTATTCATGTAATCCCTGTGGAAAATCCATTTTCCCCCTTTGATTCTCTGCTTGAAATTTGTCTAGAATTACTTTCTCCTTTGGGGGAACTCTAAATCTAACACACACACACACACACACACACACACACAGAGTCATATATGTTTACATTTGTCAGTTTCTCTCTAGTTTTAGTTCCTGAATTGGGGTTTTTGCCAGAATCAGACTCTTACTTTCTGAATAGAGTAGTTGGCCCTGGATCTTACCTTGGGTCCCCTGAGTTCCTATATTGATCTCCTCTTTCCAGATTAGACTTCCATGGATCTTTAAGGTTCAGAGTGCTAGGGGTTTCTTGGGGTTCTCTATGATGTTTCATGACAGAATTCTCAGAATGTCAGATCACTTGAATTGTTCCAGTCTGAATGCTGTGGTGGTTTTTCTGCTATTGCTGTTGGGCTTTTAAGATCTTAGACTCCAGACTTTTTGAACACCCTGAGATGTATCAAGAAAGTGTTCACTCTTGCTTTCTCATGACAAAAGGTCCTGAAAGCTACATATATCTGTGGCTAGTCTCTGAATATAATTGGAAGATGCTAGTTTATTAGCCTGCAGCTGATTCTAGTTTTATTGGTGGCCCTCTTCTGATGAATGACTTTTTTTGTATTTGGGGGTGGAAGAAGTCACTTACTATGATTTCTTATTGGATTTATTGCTTATTATTCGGTCTGCTGAAGATTTTTAGTGTGAATTTTGCTGGAGTAGGTATGTATCAGTTTGGCAGTCTGCTTCCATTCAGGAAGCCATCTTAGCTGAAAATCTGTCATCTAGGCTCTTCAAGTTTTTTTTGGCTTCAGTTTCCCTTTTCAGCCACATTTTGTATTACTCCTTTTCTTGTATTCTATCATCTCGTCAAGTTGACCACTGTTTCTCATACATGGCCCTCCACCTCTCATAGTTATAACATTTGTACTGGTGATACTTTGGGCTAAGAATTCTCTCCCTAGGAAGGAATTTGTGACCAAAGAAGAACTGGAGCTCATTATTGAATGCTAAATAGATCATTTTGATTATATTAAGTTAAAAAGGTTTTGTACAAACAAAACTAATTCAGACAAGATTAGAAGTTTGGAAAAACATTTTTACATACAGGGATTCTGATAAAGGCCTCATTTCTAAAACATAGAGAGAATGGACTCAAATTTATAAGAATTCAAGCCATTCTCCAATTGATAAATGGTCAAAGGATATGAATGGACAATTTTCAGATGAAGAAATTAAAACTATTTCTAGTCATATGAAAAGGTGCTCCAAGTCATTACTGATCAGAGAAATGCAAATTAAGACAACTCTGAGGTACCACTACACATCTGTCAGATTGGCTAAAATGACAGGAAATAATGATGAATGTTGGAAGGAATGTGGGAAAACTGGGACACTGATACATTGTTGGTAGAATTATGAATGAATTCAACCATTCTGGAGAGCAATCTGGAATTATGCTCAAAAAGTTATCAAACTGTGCATCCCCTTTGATCCAGCAGTGTTTCTACTGGGATTATATCCCAAAGAGATATTAAAGGAGGGAAAGGGACCCATATGTGCAAAAATGTTTGTGGCAGCCCTTTTTGTAGTGGCCAGAAACTGGAAACTGAGTGGATGCTCATCAGTTGAATAAGTTATGGTAAATGAATGTTATGGAATATAATTGTTCTATAAGAAATGATCAGCAGGATGATTATAGAGAGGTCTGAAGAGACTTACATTAATTGATGCTGAGTGAAATGAGTAGAACCAGGGAAACACTATACATGGGAACAGCAAGATTATGAGATAATCAATTCTGATGGATGTGGCTCTTCTCAACAGTGAGATGATTCAGATCAATTCCAATGATGTTGTGATGAAGAGAACCATCTACACCTAAAGAGAGGACTGTGGGAACTGAGTGTGAATCACAACATGGCATTTTCATATCTTCTGTTGTTTATCTTGGATTTTATTTTCTCATTTTTTCCCTTTTTGATCTGATTTTTCTTGTACATCAAGATAATTGTATAAATACTATGCCTATATTGATTTACATAATTTTTTGCCATGTTTAACATATATTATATTACTTGCTATCTGGGAGGGGATAAGGGGGAGAAATTTGAAGACAAGGTTTTGCAAGGATCAATACTGAAAAATTATCCTTGCATATGTTTTGAAAATAAAAAGCTTCAATAAAAAAATTAAAAAAAAGAATTCTCTCCCTTGTCTTTGCCTTGTAGAATTTTTCACTTCCTATAAGATCTAATCTACCACCACTGTCTACATGAAGCCTTTCCTGATTCCTTTTCCTTGCATTTATTTTGCACAAGTCTATAGATTTCTATATATGCAGATTATCTCCCATGATTGAATGTAATCCTCTGAGCATAAGGACTGTTTTGTTCTTGCATTTATACATAGTGCTTTTAAGGTCTGCAATGTGCATTACATTTACCATTTCAGTTGAACCTCACAACAATCCTGGATGGTAGTAGCTGTTGTTCAGTCATTTCAGTGGTCATGACCCCATTTGGGTTTTTTTGTTTGTTTGTTTTTTTGGCAAAGACACAGTGGTTCTCAAAGTATGGTCTAGAGAATCCTGGGGATCTCTGAAACCTTTTTAGAGGGTCTACAAATTCAAAAATAGTTTTTATTTCCAATATGGTAAATGTCTATAAATATAATCCAGATAAACAAAAACGCTTTGGAGAGATCCTCAATAATTTTTAATAAGATAAAGATACTGAAAACAAAAGTTTGAGAACCACTGTATTAACTAGAGTGATAGGCTATTTCTCCAGCTCATTTTATAGATGAGAAAGTTGAGGCAATGGGAGCTATGTGACTTGCCCAGGATTACACAACTGAGGCTAGATTTGAACTTAACTCTTAAGGACTCCAGGCCCACCTAGTTGTCCCTACTATCCTGATTGCCCTTCTATAGATGCTCTCCAACTTGCCAATGTTCATTTTAAAATGTGTTAAAATGTGTGCCTGCATTTCCTCCCAGTGGGAAGGCAAAGGCTGGTGAATCAGATGCATCGAGCATCTGCAGGAACTCTCATAGCTATAGGATGAGCTCCAGGAACATGGTTATTGGGGGTGGGATGGAGGGACTGGGATTAGTCTGGATTGGAAACTGAGCAGGTGAAAACTTCCATGCCCCAGACCACTGAAGTCTGGCCTGGAGCAGTTGATGCATTTCCAGCCTGGGTCCAGATAGGGACAGCCAGGCTTTAAACAAACAAATAAATGAAATGAAATGAAATGTGAGAATGAACTGAACATAATACTCCCCGTGTGGCCTGGTACTAAAGAGTACAGCAGATCTGTCACCTCCTTTGCTCTGTATACTGTCTGTACATTGTGTAAGTGTTTATAATTATTCCTATTCAATTTCATTTCATTCCATTTGATCCATTGCTCTGGCATGTTAATACCCTTTTGGATCCTGGGTCTGTTATTCATTGTATTAGCTTTGCTGTTGTTGTTGAATCATTTGTTCTAAGCTAACACCAAACAATAATGATTAGACCCATTTAACCAGCTTCAAATATACGCAACTCAACCATTATCTAGTTTATAGTTTTCCATCTTTTTCATAAAAATACCATAAGGTACTTTGTTAAAATATAAGCCAATCAAATCCTTCACCTTCCCTTCCCTAGTTTACTAACTCTATCCAACAATTAAATAAAGTTAGCCTACCATGACCTGTTCTAGATGAAGCCAGCCTGGCTCTGTTAATCACTATTCACTTACCAGACCCTTAAAAATCTAGAATTTTGATAGAAATAGAAGTAAAACAGACTGGTCTCGAATATATAGATTTTCTCCTCAGTTTTTAAAATCAGGACATTCTTCCTCAATCCTATGGTGTCACCCCCATTCTCCATAGTCTTTCAAAGACTACTGACAAGGGCTCAGCTGTCCATTCTTTCCAGTCCTACTGAAGAAGGTCATCAGGTTCATAAAAGGACTTACAGCAGGTGTTCCACTATCTCTGCACTTATCTTGGGCATCTACTCCCTCTTAGCCATATTTGTTCCGTCCTTTCCACTCCAAAGATCATTTTCATTGGCAGAGAAGACAGAAGAAAATCAGAGCTGGGTAGTTCTGCTTTATGACTGCCATCTGCTGTCAACATCTCATCCATCTTGAGCAGTGGTTTCCATCCCTCCTATGAATTTTCTTATTTTACAATTGTTGCTTTAAAAAAACAAACAAACAAAAACAAATCCACCAATCTATAAAACTAAAACCAACACCATTTTCCTCATCTTTAGATTTCCTTGCTAGGTTTAGTACTTTTATCATTTGTGTATCTGGTACTATTTTTTTTTAAAGTTCATAAGGTTCATGCTATTCTTTTTCCTTCATCCTCTTTATCCACCTTTACTTCATTTTCTGCACAAGGCTTCTTAGAATCTAAGTTGGTTTTGTGTATCCTCATCTATATCTTTACATAACATACATCTTCCTTGTTGTAATTTCTCTTTGTGTTTCATTTTTGAGAATAAAATTAGACTGCCTTACTGAGAAGAGGTTTGGTCCATAAGATCTTAGGTATTTTTTGCATCACAATCTCTTCTTCTCAAATTTAGACTATGTTCATGTGAGATTATGCCCAGGTAGTCTCTATCACAGACTATAAAATGAAACAGTCCCTTCCCTCAAGCTAAATGTGGCTTAGCCTACTCACTGCAGTATAGAAAGAACTCCAGAGCTCAAGAGATCCATCAGCCTTAGCCTGGCAGGTATCTAGGATTAAAGGCATGGATCTGCATTCCAGGTACTCCATATTCCAGCCAAACAGTCTCCTCACTCACTGTTCTCTGTTCCTATTGCCCATTAGTTCTAATTTACAATAAAAAAAAAATTAGGTAATATTTATGTAAACACTTTCCATACATTATCTCCTATGATCTGCACATTTATTAACCCTGGAGCTAGGTGCTATTGTTATTCTCCTTTAATACAGAAAAGGAAAGTGAGACTGAGAAAGGTTAAAAAATATTTGAATCTAAATTGAACATTCTATTTCATGATCTAATTGTCTTTGTCAACCATTTTCTCCTGAAGGGATGGATGGACATCAGAACAGGTAGCTTGGGGAAGGGGGATTATTGATTCCTGGCCTGGCTATCTGTGAGAAGGAACATCCATTTACTATAGGTGATTTGAGAGCAGTCTAGTTTTGGAGACAGCAGATGGACCAAATCATGGTCCATCACCATGGTCTTGCAAGCCAGAGCAATGAGGTGGAAGTCAGGAGACACTGATGAGTTTTTTCTTGTTATTCAGTGATGTCCAACTCTCTGTGATTCCATTTTTTTTTATTAAAGTTTTTTATTTTAAAAACATATGGATAGATAATTTTCAAAATTCACCCTTGCAAAATCTTGTGTTCCAGAATTTTTTCTCTCCTTTCCCCTCTATCCTCCCTTAGACGGCAAGTAATCCAATAGATGTTAAACATGTGTACTTCTTCTATACATATTTCTACATTGATCATGCTGTACAAGAAAAATCAGATCAAAAAGGACAAAAATGAGAAAGAAAACAAAATGCAAGCCAACAATCACAAAAAGAATGAAAATGCTCTGATCCATATTCAGTTTCCCCAGTCCTTTCTCTGGGTACAGATGGTTTTCTTCATCACAAGATCATTGAAACTGGTCTGCATCATCTCATTATTGAAAAGAGCCACATCTATCAGAATTGATCATTATATAATCTTGTTGCCATGTACAATGATCTCTTGGTTCTGCTCATTTCACTCAGCATCAGTTCATGTAAGTCTTTCCAGGCCTTTCTGAAATCCTCCTACTGGTCATTTCTTACAGAACAATAATGTTCCATAACTTTCTTATACCATAACTTATTCAGCCATTCCCCAACTGATGGGCATCCACTTAATTTCCAGTTCTTTGTCACTACCAAAAGGGCTGCCACAAACATTTTTGCACATGTGCATGACTCCATTTCTTGGCAGAAGTACTGAAGTGGTTTGCCATGTCCTTCTCCAGATAATTTTACAGATAAGGAAATTGAGGCAAACAGGATCAAGTGACTTGCCCAGGGTTACACAGAAAGCTTCATCTGCCCAAGAATTAGCTTAGTTGGGACACTGCTACATTGTTGGTGGAGTTGTGAACAGATCCAACCATTCTGGAGAGCAATTTGGAACTATGCTCAAAAAGTTATCAAACTGTGCATACTCTTTGATCCAGCAGTGTTTCTACTGGGCTTATATCCTAAAGAAATCTTAAAGAAGGGAAAGGGACTCACATATGCAAAATTGCTTGTGGCAGCCCTGTTTGTAGTGGCCAGAAACTGGAAACTGAGTGGATGCCCATCAGTTGGGGAATGGCTGAATAAATATGGTATATGAATATTATGGAACATTATCGTTCTGTAAGAAACAACCAGCAGGAGGATTTCAGAAAGATCTGGAGAGACTTACATGAACTGATGCTGAGTGAAATGAGCAGAACCAGGAGATCATTATACATGGCAACAACAAGACTATACAATGATCATTTTTTATGGGCATGGTCCTCTTCAACAATGAGATGATTTAGGCCGGTTGAGAGTCATTTACACCCAGAGAGAGAACTATGGGAAATGAGTGTGGAATACAACATAGAATTTCCACCCTTTTTGTTTGTTTGCATTTTTGTTTTCCCTCTCAGGTTTTTTTTTTTTTTTTTTTTAAATTTTCTTTCTAGATCCAATTTTTCTTGTGCAGTAAGATAACTGTATCTATCTATCTATACACATATATTATATTTAACATCTACTTTAACATATTTAACATGTATCAGACTACCTGCCATCTAGGGGAAGGGGTGGGGGTAAGGAGAGGAAAAGCTGGAATAGAAGGTTTTGCAAGTATTAATGTTGAAAAATTACCAATGCATATGTCTTGTAAATAAAAAGCTATAATTAAAAAAAAATTTTTTTTTTAATTACCAGTCACTAATTAAGTGTGTGACCCTGATTTCTCACCTTCTCTCTGAGCCTTTATTTCTTATTCTGTAAAAATGAGGCGATTAGACTGGATGGCCTCTAAGGACTATTTTAATTCTGACATTTTATGTTCTAAAGGCCCTCCCAGTTCTAGCCATCCTATTCTATGATTGTTCAGCCAAGCCTTTCAAGAACCTGCCCAGAGCAGCCCTCACCTCTACCTATTCTCAGCTCTAGTCTGACTAGTGTCCTCCTTTTGTTCTGAGCACACCCTGCCCACTTCCACTTCATCTCAGCTCATGTCATTTCCCTTTTTTGCCCCATACCCCTTCCCAAGACCCCTGATTCTTCAGGACCCATCTATTGCTCTTGCCTCTCCCAGGAAGCTTTCCTTAACTGCCTTGATCATCCTCACCTTCTCAGAGCCTCTATCTAAACCTTAGCTTGGACCACAAGATCAGATCTTCTTTAAATGGCTTTTTTCTCTCAGATGTGCCCTTCTTTTAAATTCCAGGAGCTTTTATGAAGGGCTCCTGTGTGGCTGTAACGTTCTTGACATTAGGAATCTAAGAAGAAACCAAGAGTCCCTGTCCTCACAGTGTTTTCATTATACACAGAAGGAAATATAAAATCCATATGACTTCTACATAAAGTATTTGGAGGGGAAAATAAAAAGCTATAAAAGTGGAGGAGGTGGGGTTTGGGCTGAACCTTGAAGGGAGCAGTATATTCCAAGAAGGTGGATGTTTAACTGCCAGCTCTTTATAGGATACACTTTTAAGTTTAACAAGCATTATGAGCATTTTCTCCATCATTTTCTTAAATCTAGAGAATCAGCAGAACAATAAATCAAGCCCTGATTTGTAGCATTAGATGATTTCTGTAGTATAAATGTTCACAACAAAAGCAATCAGCTTTTGCTGTGATAATCAGCTCTGCAAATCTATTGTTATTGGTCTCAGCATTGGCAGAGGCAAAGATGGCTGAGGGTGAGCACTCAGGCCTATCTGAGCAGAGACACAGATGTAAGGACTGTTAGGAACAGAGATAGGGTGAACTCCGTGGGAGGAGAGCATCCAGGGTGAACCCTAAAGGAGGATGTCCTAGGTCTGCCTACAAAGAGCTGAACCTGCCCAGAATAGAGATGGAGCAG
Source organism: Sarcophilus harrisii (assembly GCF_902635505.1). Classification (NCBI taxonomy): domain Eukaryota; kingdom Metazoa; phylum Chordata; class Mammalia; order Dasyuromorphia; family Dasyuridae; genus Sarcophilus; species Sarcophilus harrisii. Next base: position 558,848,403 of record NC_045428.1, on the reverse strand, counting down.
GTTATAGAGGTCCTTCCCCTGCTCATCAGAGAGATAGACCATAAAGGGCCCTTTGATTTTAGGCTCGAGGACCTAGGGAGACTCAGTGTTACAAAAGCACAGCCCATGGAGGGGACTTTGAGGAACTGATGAATCCATCTTCCTCATTTTATAGAGTAGGAGAGAAATTGAAGTTTATAGTTACCGGGGTCTTGCCAACATTTTTGTTGTTTGTTTTGCTTTTAGCAGGTAGGATCAAGAACACAGACCTCTTGGCTCCTAGACAAGTGCTCTTTGCTTATCCCTGTTACCCCCATAACCCACACTCCTCCTTCTTTGCAGGGGGAGGACAGGCACCGAAGAGGGACTCGGTAAATCCTGCTTGAGTGAGTGGTTGTGGAGGCAGATTTGAGACAGTACTAGCTCCCACAAGGCCTCAGGCTCCCTTGTTTACAGAGAAAGCCCTGCCAGTCCTCCTGCAAATACATTACAGGATGGGAGAGGGGCTGCTGGCCAGGTTAAGACAAACAGGGTGATCAAACCACTTAAAACTGCTGTGGTGGGAATCTGTAGCTGGCCCCTGCCCCTGCCCCTGGGCACAGCCCCACCCTCCCAGCAGGTAGAAGGAGGGCTCCTCATAAAAGGGAGGGTTTTGTCTTTGTGGTCTGGTGTGTGTGTCTTGAGGGCTAGAGAGGCCCTTTGGGGATTACTGGGGTGGTAGAAGCTCTCTGAATGGGACAGAGGTTGGCTTCATGCTGAGATTCAATCACTGTGGCTTTCCCAGCCTCCAATTGTGACTATTACTTGGAGAAAAGCAGCCTGTTGCTTTTAATTCAATTTAGTGGCAATAACAGTGCCCTCAAATGTTTAACAACCAGCTTTCCAGAATATATACACTTTTTGTTGTCTAACTCTTCCTGACTCCATGGACCACAATATACCAAGTCCTTGTATCCTATACTATCTTTCCAAGGCTCTTGCTCATGATTTCCATAACGCTATCTGTCCATTTCATCCTCTAGGATCCTCTTTTCCTTTTGTCTTCATTATCTCTCAACATCAGGATCTTTTCCAATGAATCTCATTATGTGGGCAAAGTTTCAACTTCAGTATCTGACCTTCCAGTGAATATCCTGAATTAATTATGTAAATATTGAGTGATTCCATGCATATATTTTGAAAAATAAAAAGCTTTAATAAAAAAAAAGAAAACAATAAAGGAAATGATTTTTTAAAATAAATATATAAATATTGATTGATTAGATTTCTTTGCCATCCAAGAGACCCTCAAAAGTCTTCTCTAACTCAGATGCACTTTAAAGTTTATATTATTATTTTCTCTATTCCTTTCTTAGGCTTAAAGAATCCACAAAACAATAAATCAAGCTGTAATTGGTGGCTTTTGATGTGTTCTGAGGTATAAATTCTTACACTGAAATTTTAACTCTCAGCTCTCCACCCACCCCTAGATCTGTTTTGATTCAATTTACCAGATTGAGTTGAAATGTTTATAGATAACTAATCCAATTTACAGATGGGGAAACTGAGACTTATTTTGAGGAAGTGACTTGCTTTCTCTTCCCTCTCAAATCAGGGAAAATAATAGAAAACACAAAGACACCTGAACACAGATCCCCACTCCACTATTAATCCTTCATTGAATAAATCACATCTCGTCCTGAGATAGTTTTCCCATCTGTGCCCTACTTTCCTTACAGGATTCTGTGAAAATACAGGATGAAAATGAATGAAAAACTCTTTGAAACAGGAAATCAACAGATGAATTCAATTCGAGTAGTGTGGGATCTTTGAAATAGCATCAGTGTTGGGGATCAGAGACTGTAGCTCAAAACTCAAATCTACCATTCGCTAAACCTGAACAGCACATTAACCTTCTTGGGTGTCAGGTTTCTTGAATAAGAGGCAAGAGGTGAGAGGCGAGAGTTGGACTGGATTTGTCCTAGAATGCCTTCTGGCTCTAGACCTGCCATCCCATAAGTCCACAATTGTACAAGAAGTGCTGACTACAAATCAGTCAAGTATTTAAGTATTTACTGAGTATCAGGGACTCTCCTAACTACAAAGAATGAAACTATCTCTTCTCACAAGGAGTTTAAACTCTAATGATACAGACAGCATTTTCATATGAAAATAAGTAAGCATATAGAAAAAGAGAGAGAGAGACAGACAGAGACAGAGACAGAGGACATTAGCAATTGGAGAATCAACAAAGACTCCATATTGGCCATTCCTGAATTTTGATTTAAAAAGACAGAGTTTCCAATGTGAGGGGAAGAAAGAACACATTCTAGGAGAGCCAGACAACCAGACAGAAGACTGGAATAGTCTTCTAGAATGCTTACTTCTGCCATGGGGGCCTGTCACATTCTTGGAGATAAGTAACCCCTAGGTAATTTGAGAGGTGAGAAAGCACTAATTGGGGAAGAATCGGGAAGGGCTTCTCAGAGGAAGTGGCCCCTGAAGTAAAGAAACTGGAAGGAACATGATTATCTCAGGAGAGAGTTTGAAGCTTGGGGGACAGTGTCTGAGAATGCATGAATACAGAGCCTAGTACATAGTAGGCACTTTAAAAGTGCTGGTTGATTGACTAGGACTTATTAGTGCTATAATACTGTACCTTTACTCCAGTGCCATTTTGGCCCTCTTCCAGAATGGATCCCAACCAATCAACCATTAGTTCCATTAATAGGAATGATGAGGGGGATGGTGAAGAAGACCACAAAGTACAATTCTCCCTGGGATATAGAATTGAGTTCATTCATTTCCATTCAAAAAGTCACTATCAAGTGTCCCCATGTTCCATGCATTGTACACTGGGGATACGAATGAAGACAGCAATAAAATTGTCTTTGTGATCACTTGGACTTCTGCAAAGTCCTAGTAGGGATGCTTCCTCAATGGTAACCCTCCAAGAGGAGGTAACCCTGCCTCTTGAAATCTGCTTGCAGAGTATGGCTGAACAGTGGGCTCATTTCAGCCTGCTGAAAAGGCCAAAAGACAAAGGCAAAGGACAAGAGACAAGGTGTAATGCAGAGTACTAGACTTAAAGCCAGGAGATACTGGATTCATAAACCACCTCAACACTTCATAGCTGCGTAGTCTAGAGCACTTCCAGCTTTTGTACTGACCGACATTTTGAGGTTCTGCTGTTTTTCACATCCTGGGTTCTAAGGGCCCTCCCAGCTCTGACTCCCTGGGTTCTAAGTCCCCTCCCAGCTCTGACCTCCCGGGTTCTAAGGGCCCTCTCAGCTCTGACCTCCTGGGTTCAAAGGGCCCTCCCAGCTCTGACCTCCTGTGTTCTAAGGGCCCTTCCAGCTCTGATATCCTGGCTTCTAAGGACTTTCCTTGCCTTGCTATTTTGATTGCTAAGGCTGCTTCTGCCTCCAGTAGTCTGAGTTTAGAGAGAACCAGGGACCCAAGACTTTGGAATTGGGGCTGAAGAGCAAGTGCAGAAAGGAAAGCAGATACTGAAACCAAACCTCCCCAGTCACAGCTCTAGAGGTGTTCTGTCACAGGCCAGTTCTGTCCTGCCTCTGGAGAGCCGGCTGCTGATGACCCCAAGAATCATGCAGCCAGGCCATGGCCCTGACTCGGACTTGGACTTCCTTTTAGACACAAGTCCTCTTTCTTAAGCCTTCCCAGCAGGCTCTGGCCCCATCTGGGCTCCCTCAGCAAACAGCTTCGGGCTCCTTTTCTGCATTTCAGGAAAGCGTTCCAGTTTGGCAATGCAAATAAAAGAGTTTTCAATCCAGGCAGGCTGGAGTGGGGGAGGGGAAGGAGAAGAGAGAAGGGGGGGTGTGTGTGCAAGCAAAAGCCACGCCTTTCCAGCTGCCCGCCCCTTCCCTTCCTCCCCCAAGGGATTTTCTTTGCCTAGTCTTTACCTTTCAAAACTGGCTCAGAGACAAGAATGTGTCATTTAAAAATCTTTGTTCTTTATGTCTGAAACTTCCCAGAGCATTCATCTCCCACCTTAAGCATGAGCACTTTTTCCCACCTAAATCATAGCCAGAGAATTCTGAATTTATAGAAGCAGAAGGAACCTTTGAATATTTGGCTGGGAAGACCCTTAGGACAAGAAATATCAGAGCCAGAAAGGCCTTCAAACATAAAATGTCAGAGCTGGGAGGGCCCTTAGAGCCCAGGAGGTCAGAGCTGGAAGGGCCCTTAGAACCCAGGATGTCAGGGCTGGGAGGGCCCTTAGAACCCAGGGTGTCAGAGCTGGGAGGGCCCTTAGAACCCAAGATGTCAGAGCTGGGAGGGCCCTTAGAACCCCAGGGTTGTTAGAGCAGGGAGGCACATAGACTTTAAGAAGAGGGAGGGACCTTAGAATATCTGATGTTAGTACCAAAGGGAACATTGGAACATACGTTCCCTTAGGTTGCTGATGTTATCTAATCTGTGGAGAACATATATTTATAGGTATTTACAAATGCGTGCATCTGTGCATGTGTGTGTGTGTGTGTGTGTGTGTGTACACATATCTCTTGGTTGAGAGAGTGGCCACCTGTGCTGGGAGGTTTGCTGTTATGTGTGGCCCTAGGGAGACAGAGCAGACATCCGTAGCTTCTTCTTTCTCCCCATCCCTCTCCAAAGGAGACTTTCCTTCCTGCCAGAAGGAGAAGCAGGAGGTTGTGTCTGAAGGTCACCATTCTGCTTTCCTCAGAGAGAGTGGATCCTGGGCTAGGAGTATCTCTAGATAATCTATTAAACATTATTTGTCTGCAGCGGTCCTCAAACTATGGCCCTCGGCCAGATGCAGCAGCTGAGGACGATTATCCCCCTCACCCAGGGCTATGAAGTTTCTTTATTTAAAGGCCCACAAAACAAAGTTTTTGTTTTTACTATAGTCTGGCCCTCCAACAGTCTAAGGGACAGTGAACTGGCCCCTATTTCAAAAGTTTGAGGACCCCTGGTCTAGAGTATGTGATTGGATTCCATTTAACTTTTGATTGCATGGAGATCTCAGGTTCTTATATCCAAGTGCTTACATCAGGTTCTTATTCCCCATCTAATAATACCAGTTCCATGATGAACACACATAGCAAATGGCAAAAGGATTCATTTCTCCGGATCATTAGCAAACCTGAAGTCAGGAAAGATATGCATGAGAGAACACTTATCAAGCACTATAGAATAAAGGAGATTTCCCATTAGCAGCAAGATAACTCGGCTACATCAAGAGAGAGAGAGGGATCTGGATGTTATCCAAGAGGAAATTCCCCAAAGTCTCTAGAGTAACAGATTAGGGACAGAGATCTGATGAAAACTGGCCACTCTTCTCATGTTTTTCTCATTTTTCCAGAGCCTTTTTCCTCAGCAACCTGGAAGTTGCCCTCTTCAAGTTGCTCTTGAGATTGGAAGCATGGAGCATCCTAATGATGAGTCCCCAAAGTGAGAGGACTGTTGAGAACTGGGCCCTCACTGCTGCAAGGCAATCTTGTTATACTTCCCTTACCAAATCTCTCTCTTCCTCTGCAAATTGGCTCTTCCAAATCTTTTCATCCCTTCTCAACATCCTCAACCCATGGCTCCTCATCCTCTCAGCTGAGAACCTTGCCTCATATCATACAGAAAAACGGAGGCCATCAGCTATAAGCTCCCTTCCCTCTTCATCTCTACTCATGTGTCTTCTACCCCTCTCTTCCTTCATCTCTCTTTCAGATGATGAAGTGGCCTTGCTCCTCACCAACACTAACCTAAATGCTTCTTGTTCAATTGATTCCCTTCCTTCCCATCTCTTTCAATAGAAGGACTCCAAGGCTAGTGCTCTACCATCCTCACTCTCACTTATTTTCAATAATTCCCTTTCTATTGTCTTGTTTCCTCCTGCCTAAAAATATGCCCATGTCTTCCCCATTCTGGAAAAAACTTCACTTGATCCTTCCATCTCCATTAACTACCGTTCTATATTTATTCTGCCCTTTGTGTCTAAACTCTTTGAAGGTACTAATGAATCTTAGCTGGCAAATCCAACGACCTTTTTTCAGTCTTTATTCTCTTCAACTTATCTGTGGCCTTAGATTCTCTCTTTTCTCTCTAGTTTTTTTTTGGGGGGACATCTTTTTCTCCTAGTTTTCCTCATACCTATCTGACTGCTCCTTCTCTGTCTTCTTTGCTGGTGTAGACATCTTAAGCTCAGTATGTTTAAAGCAGAACTCATTTTCTTGCCTCCTAAATTTCCCCCTTCCTACTTTCCCTATTACTGGAGAGAGCATTACCATCCTTCCAATCTGTCAGGCTCCAGGAGGTCATCCTGAACCCCCATTATTCTCATCCCTAAATCCAAGCTGTTATCAAGGCCTGGGGAATCTTATCTTTGCAATATTTCTTGAATAAGCCCCCTTTTCTACTTGGACTTCATCTCCCCCATCCCTACCCCAGTACAAGTCTTGGTCACTTCACACCTGGACTATTACAATAGCTGTTGATGGGTCTGCTTGCCTCAGATCTCTCCTCACTTCAATCCAAAATCCATTTATCCATCAAAATGATTTTCCTGACGCTCAGATCCAACTATATTACCCCCTTATTCAATAAACTCTAGAGGAGAGTGTCTCCTGACTCTGGGCATTTTTTCTGGCTGTTCCCCATGTCTGAAATCTTCTCGCTCCTTTCTAACTATAGACCTCCCTAGCTGCCTTTAAATTCTGAATACAGTCCCAGCCTTTGTAGAGAAACTTTCCTCAATCCCTCTTAATTCTGGTGCCTTCCTGCTATTAATTATTTCCTATTTGTCTTGTATATGGCTTATATTATGAGTGTATATACATTATATATATATTTGTACCTCCCCATTTTATTGTAAGCTTTTTGATGACAGGGATTATCTTTTGCTTCTTTTTACACTCCCAGTGCTTAGCATAGTGTCTAACATATAGTAGGTACTTAATATATATTTTAAATAAAATATTATTAAACATTAATTTTAATGTAAAATATAAAACAGTATTTTATTTTTTCAATTACATATAAAAACAATTTTTAACATTCATTTTTACAAAATTTTGAGTTCCAAGTTTTTTCTTTCCTTCCTTCTTCCTAAAATGATAAACAATTTGATTGGTTATATAGGTTACATATGTGCTATCACATAAAACATTTTTCCATATTAGTTATGTTGTGAAAGAAGAAACAGACCAAAAGGAAAAAAAAAACTATGAAAAAAGATAAAAATAGCATGCTTTGATCTGCATTCAGAATCCATCAGTTCTTTCTCTGCATGTGGATGTCATTTTCTATCATGAGTCCTTTGTAATTGTTTTGGATCATTGTATTGTTGAGAAGAGTTAAGTTGATTGTCACACAATTTGGCTGCTACTGAGCACAATATTCTCCTAGTTCTATTTCTTTGATTTGGCATCAGTTCACATAAGTCATTTCAGGTTTTTCTGAAATCTGCCTGTTCATCATTTCTTATTGCCCAATAGTATTCCATTATATTCATATACCACAGTTTATTCAGCCATTTCCCAACTCATGGGTATCTCCTCAATTTCTAATCTTTTGTCACTACAAAAAAAAAGAACTGCTATAAATATTTTTGTACATGTAGGGTTTTTTTTCCTTTTTTATGAATTTTTTTTGGATATAGACTTGGCAGTGGTATTTTGGATCAAAGGGTATACACAGTTTGATTGTCGTTTCGACATTGTTCCAAATTGCTCTTCAGAATGGTTGAATCAGTTTATAATTCCATCAACAAACAATACATTAGTGTCCTGATTTTCCCACATCCTCTCCAATGTTTATCATTTTCCTTTTCTTTCATATTAGCCAATCTGATAGGTGTGCCTTAATACCTCAGAGTTGTTTTAATTTGCACTTCTCTAATCAAAAGTTCATTTAGAGTATTTAGAATAAATGTTCATATAACTAAATGTAGGTTTAATTTCTTCATCTGAAAACTACCTATTCATATCCTTTGACCACTTAGCAATTGGGGAATGACTTGTGTTCATATAAATTTGACTCAGTTTTCTAAATATTTGAGAAATGAGGCCTTTATGAGAGACACCTACTGTAAAAATTTTTTCACCAGCTTTCTGCTTTTCTTCTAATCTTGGTTGCATTGGTTTTGTTTGTGCAAAACTTTTAAATTTAATATAATGAAAAATATCTATTTTACACTTTGTAATGCTCACTGTGTTTTTCTTGCTCCTAAATTCTTCTCTTCTCCAAAGATTTGGCAAGCAAACTATTCCTTGATCTCCTAATTTTCTTATAGTATCACCCTTTATGTCTAAACCATGTACCCATTTTGACCTTATGTTGGTATATGGTATGAGATGTCAGTCCATACCTACTTTATGCCATACTGTTTTCCAGTTTTCCTAACAGTTTTTGTCAAATACTGGGTTCTTATCGCAGAAGTCAGGGTCCTTGAATTTATCAAACACTAGGCTAATATGGTTATTTACTACTGTGCCTTGTGTATCTAATCTATTTTCCTGATCCACCACTCTATTTCTTAACTAACACCAGATATGCTTAATAAATACCAATTGATTGAGTGATATATCAATCAATTTACTTCAGCAAACTTTTGCAGTATCTTGAGGAGATGGGAGGAAAGCAAAACAAAACAGTGTCTGTCTCAGGGAGCTTGTATTCTATTTGGGATTTAAAAAAAATACTTGTGCACAGTTAAGTACAAAGGAATATGTAAAATAAGTACAAAATCATTTTGGGAAGAGGGTGGAACATTAACAATTAAAGAGAATGAGTAAGGGACTTTTATAAGGCACAGCATTACAAGGTAGTCTTTAAGAGAACTATTGCCAGAGGTGGAGGTGAAGAAAGCATTTTAGGTGTGAGTGACTTGCCTTTAAAAGAGTGCAGGGGAAGGAAATGAATACTATGTCCAGGGAACAGGAAGTATGTCATTTGAGCTAGAATGTAAAATGTCAGAGGAAGAGTACTGTACCCTTGGAAAGGCAGATAGTTGCAAAACTGTGAAGGGTTTTAAAAAGCTAATCAGAGAAGTTTATATATTTTTTTTCCTAGAGATAGTAATTGATCCTTCTCTGAACAGGGGAGGAACACAGCCAAACTTGTGCTGTAAGTCTCTCAAAGTCAAGACTATGTGGAAGATGGCTTGGAGAGAAGAAAAGCTCGGTACAAGGTGGATCAATCGGAACAGTCCAGAAAAAAAATTGATGAGAGTCTGAAATAGGTTGGATGAGAGAACAGAAGTGTGAGAGATAGAGGCAGAATTGATAAAGTTTGGCAAACAGCTGGATGTGGGCAATGGGTGTGAAGGAACTGTTGACGAGAATCAGTCAAATCATTTTGGAGTAGTGCCAAGAAAATGACTAAAATACTGTGCAATGCAGAGATTATTTGACAAGATTTAGGAAGTCAATGACAGAGAGAAAGGCACTGTATTCACCAGATATTTGTAGCAACTCTTTTTGTAGGAGCAAAGAGCTAGAAATAAGGAAGAAGTCTACTGATTGAAGAATGACTAAGCAAATAGTCATATTTCATATGTTGTAAATTACTATGTTTTAAGAAATAATGAATATTATCAGGGTAGAGAAATCTGGGAAGACTTATAAACGAACTTATACAAAATGGAATGAGTAGAATCAGGAGGAAATGACTGTAACCATGTAAATGAAAAGAAAAAAAGGACAAATGAAACTGAATGCTGTGATATGATAGGGAACAAATTTGGCCCCAAAGGAAAGAGATGAGAACACACCTCCTTCTTTGTGCAAGACTATGACTGTGAAACATTGCATATAACGTGAGACTTTTTCATTATCTTGATTAGTTTGACTGGGCTGTTCCCTCTCCCTCATTTTTTATTTCTTATTACAAGGGATGGCTCTCTGGGAAGGGTACATTGGGAAATATAGGTGATGTTAAAAAAAAAAAAAAAAAAAAGCAATAACTTTTTTTTAGTTTTTCAAAAGGGAATCAAGAACCAAGTATGACTCCTATGTTGTGAATCTGGGTAACTGGAAGGAACAGGAATTAGGATGTTAAGAGGAAGGGCGGATTTGGAGAAAAGATAATGAGTTCTCTTTTAGACAAGTTGAGTTTGAGCTTCCCAGGAGATGGCTGATATTTAGTAGATTCCAGGCAATTAAGACTAGAGCTCAGGAGAAAGGCAGGAACTGGATTTGAAGATTTGGTAGGTCCTTTGGAATCATCTAGTTGATGCCCTTGATTGCATGGAGATGGAAACTGACGATAGGTTTGAGCTAGATAGGAACTTAGAGGCCATCTGCATTTAACTTTGCAGTTCAAAAAATATTTGAGATGATTGGAAAAAGCAACACACATTTCATGTCCAGTTCTGCTATATACATTTTTAATGTGGTGCACAATTTTATAAGGAAATATTATTGGAGACATACTTTAGTATGTCATGGTTTTTCCTTCAGTCTAAATCTGATAAAATTTGGGAATTGTAGCAAAAGCAGGTTTTCTTGAGGTAAGTGTTCTGGATTTCTTTCTAACCCTGTTAGATTAAAAATAAATGGAAGAGCTGGTGGCTAAATTTGGTCACCTTTCCTTTGCATCTCATGCCCTCCCCAATCATTATGAAGTATGTCTCTCCCAAGTCCCCCACATGGACAAATTCTATATTCCAGACAAGGGACTCACTGTCCCTCCTTGCCTAGCATACTTTGCAACTTTGGTTGTATTTTTTGTTCCTCCTGAAACCTCTTTTCCACCTCCCTCCCCTGCATCTAGTGTTTCTTCTGACTCTCCTATCATCCAAACTCTCTTCTTCCATGAAACCATTTTGATTTCCCTACCCAAGAATGGCCTGTATTTATTGCCTTTATCAATACAGTTGACAATATTGTTGCCAGGCACTATTCTAAGTGCTAAAGATACAAAAAGAAGCAAAGGACAGTCCCTATTTTCAAGGATCTTAAAATCTAATGGGAGAACTTTGTTGTTCAGTCATTTTAGTCATGTCTGACTCTTGGTGATCCCATTTGAGATTTCCTTAGCAAGGATACTCAAGTGATTTGCCATTTCCTTTTCAAGTTCATTTTGTATACTAGGGACTAAGGAAAACAAGGTTAAGTAACTTGCCAGGATGACATAGCTGTTAAGTATCTGAGGCCAGGTTTGAACACTTGAGTTCAAAGTGTCTTCCTTGACTCCAAACCCTGTACTCTATTTGCTGAGCCACCTAGCTGTCCAATGGAGGAAAGCATCATGCAAATAAACATATGCAAAGAAGCTATATACAAGAAAAATAGGAAATAGTTAAGTGAAGGAAGGCAATGGAATTAAGGGGGTTTGGATCTCAGACAGAATTCTATAGGTATTCAGTATTCAGATCATATAGAAGATGGTATTTTATTTGCAGCTTAAAGGAAGCTAAAGAAGTCAGTAGGTAGATTAGTTAGCAACTTATCCTTTAAAATTGACTTTGAACAAATTTATCACCTAAAACAGATCCTGGTGGCCATTTTCTCCAGATCCCAGGACTATCTCCCTCCTCACCGAATTCAGTATTTGAACTCATTGTCTCCCTTTCCTCTTTAACGCCTTTCCTTATATGGATAGACAGGTTGATGTTTCCTCAAGCACTCTAACCTTTCAGACTAGTCAGCCTTTGTGACCTCTTCTGGGACAGTCATACCCTTGGTCTGGTCCACCATTGTTGTTAGATCTAGACTTATGATTTGTATGGGGACTATATGATGTGTGAGGAACTCTCCACCTTGGCCACTTCCATGATCAAGAACTCTGAAATTCCTTTATCTGATCATAATCTGCTAGATGGTACCAGACCCGAAGTCAAGAAGTCATGAGTTCAAATCTGGCCTCAGACACTTATTAATTGTATGACCTGGGGAAGTCACCATTTGTCTCAGTTTCCTCTTCTGTAAGGATGAAGATGAAAATGAACTGGAGAAAGAAGAGACTAACTAACTACTCCAGTATCTTTGCCAAGAAAACCCCAAATGAGATCAGGGAGAGTGGGAAACAAGTCTCCTATCATTAATCTGTTCCTACACTTTCTTCCTCCAAAACCTAATTTTCATCCTCAATTTGACCTCTAATCCCTCCAGCTCTCAGACTCTCCCAAACCAGCATATCCTACTCCGGTGCTGCTTTCCTTTTTCAATCTTCATACCTTAGTGAACCAGTTCAACACTACATTTTCTTTTCCTCTCGAATCCTTTGCTACTCGTTCTCCTTGTGCTAACATAGAGCCAACACATAATATTAAAGTTCCTCTAAAGTTGGTCCTGTCCTACCTTTAGTGTTTCATGCACAGTGCTCTACAGTTCAAGCAAACTCACCTCATCATCTCCCAAGATGCCTTGTCCCAGGGTCTTTGCACTGCATGTTCTCTGGACTTGGAGTGCCCTCTCTTCTCACTTCTACCTCTTGGAATTGCTAGCTCAAGGATCCCCTTGGATAGGAAGCCTTTACTGATTCTTTTGATAATTAGTATCTCAACCCCCTCTACCAACAACTTTGTTGCCATTTTGTATGTAGTTATATATAATAGAACATAAGTCTCTAGAAGGCAGGAATTCTTTAATTTTTATCTTCATATACCCAGAGCTTAACATAGTGCCTGGAACACAATATTGTTGTTCAGTCATTTCTTAGTTAGGACTGATTCTTAGTGACTCCCTTTGGGTTTTTCTTGGCAAAGATACTGGTGCCATTTTTTTCTCTAGCTCATTTTACAAATGAAGCAGACAGGATTAAGTGACTTGCCCAGGATCATACAGCTATTAATTGTCACAGGCCAGATTTGAATTCATGAAGATGACTCTTCCTGATTCCCAGCCCAGTGTTCTATTACTGTACCACCCAGCTGTCCCATGGATCATAAGAGGTATATAATAAGTATTTGTTAAGAAAACAATGTGTATTTAATAAATACTTGCTGAGTGATCTATCAATTGACTGATTCCATGTAGTTTGGAGGATATGAGTGATTGGTATGAAAACATTTATTAGAAATATTATCTTTTTATGAGTCACTGTTACATTCAAATTATTAGAGGTGACAACTCTGCCTGTGATAATGCTGTGGAATTCAGATATAGTTAATTTATTGAATTCTTTAGGACTTTTTTGCAATTTGTACATGGATTTTTCACCATGTCTATGAAGTACAGCCCTGGTGTCTAGCTGACCACTTGATTGAGTCTTTCTAGACATTCAATAGGTTATTAACTTTGTAATTTGCTGCACTATATGGCAACATTTCTATGGTTTCCTTACACAATCTGTATTAATCAAGAAGATCAGATGCCTGGATTTCTGTAATTTCTGGTAGCAGTGCACTCATTATGGATCACTATCATCCATTTCTTTAAACAAATCCACACGACTTCCCTATTCGTTTAATGCTTCTTTATTGAATTTTTGTGGATGTTGCCTATGGAGGGCCTTTTGGTTCCACACTCAGACTGGGTTTATAGGAAATCAATATTAGTTATAACTGATCCAGTGGATACATGTTTCTATTGTTTTGGAAAGTAGCATCTGTTTGTTCCACAGGGATATCTATGTGTTTTTAACCTGCTTATCTTGCAAGCTATGAATGTCTATCAAAATTGTTGTTATTGATGTTAGGTCCAAACCTATGATTTCATCTATGTAGATGAAATCATCTGATGTGGAAACTCCCGCCCTCAGTTATCTGGAGCACTGAAAGGTTAAGTGTCTTACCTGTGGTCGCACAGCAATTCTTAATAAAATTAAAAACACACACACAGGGAATATGCTAAAGATAATTTTATTGCTGTAATTTACTCTTCTGTAAGGTATTGGGAGGAAAGCACAATGCTAGAACAATGGGAGCTAGTATTTTATTGTTATCCCTATTCAAAAGTCACCCTCTCCTGGCAACCAGGCTTCTTCAAAGCCACAAGTATTAGAAGCAAACAGCCTACAGGGGCGCTTAGCTAAAGTTGGCAGCTCTGGCCTGGCGTGGCCAACAAACTTCTGGATTTCCCCTTCTGTCATGGGAGGCTGACTATTTGGTATCTCTCAAGGGGTGGAACCAAAGATGTTTCCAGAGGGCTTAACAAGGAAGGCACCCTCTAAGTTCTGTAGAGCCAAACATTCAATAGGAGTAAAGTTCCTGGAAAGAGACCAGTTATACAAAAATGTTACCAGCTGGTGTTTGAAAGCAAAGAATGGCAGAGCTAGGAGAGCCTCAGAATCCAGGATGTCAGAGCTGGGAGGGCCCTTAGAACCCTGGAGGTCAGAGCTAGGAGGGCCTCAGAACCCAGGATGTCAGAGCTGGGAGGGCCCTTAAAACAGAAAATATCAGAGCTGGAACAGAGCTTAGAACCCAGGATGTCAAAGCTGGGGCAGAACTTAGAAGAGGGCTTTTTAAACTTTTCTCACTCTCAAGGCCTTTTTGCCTGAGAAATTTTTATGTGGCCCCAGGCATATAGGTATATAAAATAGTTTTACAAATCAAACATTTACTGATAATAAATCATAATTTTGGGACCTCCACAGTCAGGTACAATCTTCCCATACAGGATTGAGAACCACAGTTTAAGAAGCTGGCTCTTAAAACACAGAATATAAGAGTTGGAAGCTTGGGGGTGTGCTTAGAACAGAGAATGTAAGAATTGGGAATTTAGAGCACTCAGAACCTTAAAACATAGAATGTCAGAGCTGAAAAGAATGTTTGAGCAGAAAGAACCTCAGAGCACAGAAATGTCAGAGCTGGGAGGGGTCTTAGATAAAGTATAACATGTTAGAGCTGGGATGGAGTTTTAAATCTGGGGTATCAAAGGCCATTTAAATCAGGCTCAATATCAAATTTTTCACCATAATGAAATAAAGTTTATTCAAAGTTTAGAGAGATGTTCTTAATTTAAATCTAAGGAAAGAGACAATATTACTTTTATGTTTGTAGTTCTGATATTGAAGCAGTCCTGCATTCCTGGTATAGATCTGATTATAGTGTATGATGTTTGTGATATTGCTGTGGTCTCCCTGCTAGTATTTAAATTTTTGCATCATTCAAATATTAATAGAAAAGCCATTCTTATTAAAAAAAAAACTGTGAGCAATGTGCAACAAGAGAACTGTATAAATATGTATACATATATTGTATTTAAGATATACTTTAACATGTTAACATGTATGAGACTGCCTGACATCGGGGAGCAGGTGGAGGGAAGGAAGAGAAAAGTTGGAACAGAAGTTTTTTTGCAAGGGTCAATGTTGAAAAATTACCCGTGCATATGTTCTGTTAATAAAAGCTATAATAAAAAACAACTGTAAGCAAATGCCTGATGGACATTATTCTATGACAAAGTACTAGAAAAACTAGCAATTGAAATAAAATATGAAAGAGAAATTGGAGGGGCAAACATTGAAAAGAAAAAGACAAAAAAACTCAAAAAACCCAACAATCTGGGCCACCAGAGTTAGGAACTATCTTAGAACATAGAATGTGGGAGCTGGAAGAAGCCTTAAAACAGAAGATATGATTGCTAAAAAAAGACCTTAGAACATAAAATATCAAAGCTATAAGGGATATTAGAGATCATCTAGCCCAATCTCCCTGACGAATAGCACAATTCTGGGCACACAATAAGCTCTTAATAAATGCTTTTTCATTCATTCACTTTACAGTCAATAAGTAACAGAGCTGATTCTCAAACCTCAGTTTTTTGAAATTTCCAGGCCAGCTTTCCCCTATTCCTCTCCTTGTCTTGCTGCAAGCCCAGGCCAGCCTGTTTGTTCAGGAGGGCCCTCCCAGTCATCACAATAAGCTACTTAGAGAAAGGACCAGGCTGTTTTGGGGCATCCGAATACAGTGCAGAAGAGACCAGATGGGGGCTGGGAGCCCAGTTAGCCCTAGCCTCCCAGGGAGGTATTGGTTGGAAGCCAACTGTGAGTAGAAAGAAGTTCCCTGGGAGACCACCCTGCCCTAGACCTTTCTTTTTTCTCTCTGTGTCACAGATGACGGCTGTTTGACAGTCCCTGTAATTTTTAATGACAGATCTCAAATTTCACCTCGGGCAAGAGACAACATCACCTGGAAGTTTCTTGGGAAAATAAAAGGAAAGAAAAGGAGAATTGGGTGGGGGTCGGAGGGAGGAAAGGAGGGAGGGAAAGGGCTGTGCTTGTTTGGGGAGACAGCGATGTGCTGGAAAGAACTCTGGACTGGGAACCAAGATTGGGATTCAAATCCTAACTCTCTTACTGTGGGCAACTTTCTGAGCCAATTTGAAAAATGATGATGATGATGATGATGATAATAATAACAATAATACAAAGTTGAGAAAGTTACTAAAGCACTAGAGAAATGTGGGTGATTAACTTGAATAGAAAGCCAGGAAGCTTTCTGCATAGTTTGGTATCCGGCACCTCAACTTTTACAACATGCTCCAGCTGAGCAGGACTGGCAAGCTCTGGCACATGCTCACTGTGGGACCACCGAGTGGTCACTTCACCTGCAGAATGAGGGGGCTCATCCTTGCCTCTCCTATCTTAGAAGGCTGTTGTGGGGAGGGTTTGGGGTGAGCAACAAAGCACTATTAAAATGGAAGAGTTTTGTGGTTGTTTACACACACACACACACACACACACACACACACACTGGTCCCTGGGCATGTTCCCGTGATCCAGTGGGGTTCTCCACCATGGCAATCATTTCAGCAGTGATTGTAGTCTTTCAGAGACCACGCCTTGGAGGGCTGGTTCCCCTCCAACGCACTGCCTGACCCAAGTTTGCATAATAGCCGGTGGGGAGTAGGAAGAGTAAGAACTTATCACCTCTGAGTCACACCTTTGAGTTTCGGAAGGATGCGATAGGATAATTTTGGGCAATCAACTAGCTCAAGAGTGTTCAGCCCTGAGGTGGAGCAAGCCTGGGCTAAGGGGCAGTGGAAAGAGCCCTAAATGTGAAATCCTAAAATGTGGCTCCACAGGTATCTATGGGCAAGTACATGAATCTGGCAGGACCTCAGTATTCTCCTTTGTAAACTGACTAGGGGAGGGGGCTTCCATTCTCTGGTCTAAGGTCCCTTTTAGTTCTGGGAAGATCATGTGGTATATAGGGAAGAACCCTGGATCTGAGGTTAAATCTCCACCTCTCTCACTTGCTACCTTACTTGGGTTTGGCTCTGGACCTCAATTTACCCATATGTAAAAAATGAAAAATTTGGATTAAATAGCTTCTAGCTTCCCTCCAGCTATAAGTCAATTAGTCTATAGGAGAAGATTCCTTCCAGCCTTTGGCAGAAAGTGTGCTAAAATGAAATGGGCATTAGATTGGCGTTTTGAAGTATCTGAATTACAATTCTGGCTCCCTTAGTTATGACATGCATAATCTTAGCCAAATTCTTTAGCTCTCAGCCGTAAAAAGCTCTTGTCTGAAAAAAAGAGAGAGATGCATTAAATGTCTCCTGAGATTCCTTCTAGCTCTGGCTACATGATTCCATTATACGACAGTTTATTTCCTAAAAACCTTCCAAGTTCTACTGACTATAGTCTAAGGTCCCTGCCAGCACCAACGTTCCCTATTCTTGGATTCTTCCTAAAGAAGGCACGAGTGCTCCACTTCAGTATTTCTCAATAATAAATCCATTTATTAGCACTGCCTCCCTCCCTCCACCCCAATTCCCCACCCAGGAATTCTCCTTTTGTGTGTGGGAAAGTGAAGTACATAGAGAGATCTCTTGACCTGCCCAAAGGCACCTAGCAAATGAATTCTGGGGCAGGACTGGAAGTCCACTTTCACCCTTCCCAGTTCCAGCTGAAACAGTATGCAGGCTCGCCTCACACAATAATAGTGCCTTCACTTGTAAGGAGAAGGAAATGAGGAGGGGAGTTAGAGAGCTAAGGTGTGAAGGAAGGGAGGAAGAAAAGAGGGCAAGAGAACTAAGGCATTAAAATGCTTTTATTCACTTTTACAAATCATTTCAGAAACATTTTGTTAGAGCTGGAAGAGCTTCAGAAAATAAAATGCCAACCTAGGAGAATGTCAGGGAGGGGAGGCGCCCTAGAACAGAGAATGTCAGAGCTGGGAGGATCCTTAAAACACAGAATGTCAAAGCTGGGAAGGACCTTAGAACAGAGATGATCAGAACTGAAAGGGCCTTACAGATATAGAATTTTGTTGGAAAAAAATAAAACAGATCCAACCATTCTGAAGAGCAATTTGAAACTATTCCCAAAGGGCTATAAAACTGTGCAAACTCTTTGACCCAGTAGTGCCATTACTAGGTCTATATTCCAAGGGAATTATAAAGAAGGGAAAATGTGCAAAAGTGTTTGTAGCAAATCTTTTTGTGGTAACAAATAATTCAAAAATAAGTAGATGCTCATCAATTGGGGAATGGCTGAATAAGTTGTGGTACATGAAGGTAATGGAATATTATTGTTCTGTAAAAAAAGATGAACAAGCTGATTATAGAAAGATGTGGAAAGATTTACACAACTGATTCTGGATAGAACAAGCAGAACCAGGAATACCTATTATACAATAACAGCAAGAATGTGAGATGATCAACTATGTAAGGCTTGGATCTTCTCAGTGGTTCAGTAAATGAAGGCAATCTCAATAGATGTTGGAGAGAAAATGTCATTTGCATCCAGAAAAAGAACTATGGAGATTGAATGTAAATCAACACATGCTTTCTTCACTTCTTTTTTTCTTTTTTTTTCCCCTCTCCCATGGTATTTAAAAATCATTTTTAAAAAAGAAAAATAAAATAGATATTCTAGAGATGTTGCAATAGATAAAATGACTGGATTGGAGTCAGGAACACTTATCTTTCTAAATTCCAATCTAACCTCATACATTAGTCGTGTGACCTTGGGCAAGTGGCATAATCTTGTTTGTCTCAGTTTCCTCATCTGTAAAATGCTCTGGAGAAGGCAATGGCAAACCACTCCAGCAGCTCTTTCAAGAAAACCCCAAAGTGAGATTTGAGATCAAAATGAGATCACAAAGAGTTGGACACAACTAAACAACAGCAAATAATAATAAAAAAAATTATTTTGTTTATTTTTACATCACTCTCATTTCCAAAAACATCCCTCATCCTCCTCTACCCACCAACAAAAAAAAAGAAAGAAAAGCAGTTTAGAAAAACTAACCCACCTAGTATCCATGTTTTCTTTCTGATAATCCCTCTTTTCTCAAAAGAACAGAAGGAAATGCATTCTTTAAAGTTTTTCAAGGCTTTTCGTCATCATAATTACATAGCCAGAAAACAGAATATTAGAGTTTTGAAGGAACTGAGAACACTGAATGTAAGACCTAGAAGGAATTTTGGAAGTATTAAAAGGTACATTCTCTTTTTTTTTTCCATTTTTAAATGACTTTATTTCAATGACACTATTTTTTACTTTTTATTATTTAATTTTTATATAATTTATATATATAATATAATAATTTGTTATTTTTATTATTAAAGCTTTTTATTTTTAAAACATATGCATAGATAATTTTCAACATTCATCCCTGTAAAACCCTGTGTTCCAAATTTTTCCCTCCTTTCCCCTAGATGGCAAGTAATCCAATATATGTTAAATATGTGTAATTCTTCTATACATATTTCCACAATTATGCTGCACAAGAAAAACCAGATCAAAAAGAAAAAAATGAGAAAGAAAACAAAATGCAAGCAAACAACTCAGTCCTCACACTTCTCTTCATCACAAGACCATTGGAACTGACCTGAATCAAATCATTGTTGGAAAGAGTGGCGTCCATCAGAATTGATTGTTGTATAATCTTGTCGTTGCCGTGTATAATGATTTCCTGGTTCTGCTCATTTCATTCAGCATCAGTTCATGTAAGTCTCTCCAGTCTTTCTGAAATCATCCTGCTGGTCGTTTCTTATAGAACAATAATATTTCATACCATTCATATACCATAATTTATTCAGCCATTCCCAATTATTGGGTATCCACTCAGTTTCCAGTTTCTTGCCACCACAAAAAAAGGCTATCACAAATATTTTGCACATGTGCGTCCCTTTCTCTCTTTTAAGCCCAGGAGAGACACTGCTCATAAAAGGATACGAATAATTTGATAGCCTTTTAGTCATAGTTCCAAATTGCTTTCTAGAATAGTTGAATCAGTTCACAACTCCACCAACAATGTATCAGTGTCCCAGTTTTCCCGCATCCCCTCCAACATTCATCATTATCTTTTCCTGTCATCTTAGCCAATCTGAGAGGTGTGCAGTAGTACAAAAGGTACATTGTTAAAATAAGAAGAAATCTTTAAAAAAAAAAAAAAGAAACCTTAAATACTCTCTGGTTTTATTCTCTTATTTTGTAGATTAGGCAATTGAGACCCAGTTGAATGGAAGCTTAGAACAGAGAACATCCAAAGAAAGCAGAATATGGAGAGACCTTAGAGAATCATGCTAGAATTGGTAGGGCATAAGATATCTTAGCTAGCAGATACTTGGTGATATAGTGGGTTCAGCTGGATCTAGAATCAGCAAAATTTTAGTACAAATCTGGTCTCAGACATTTACTACATTGACTTTGGAATCTGTCTTTCTCAATTGTAAAATGTGGAATAATAAAAATACTTAGCACATACTTGACTTATAATATTACATAAATAATTATTCTCTTCCCTTTCCTTCCCCTCCCTTAAGACACAGAATGTTAGCTTTAGAAAAAAACTTTTCTATTTACAATATTTTAGAGCTAGAAGGAATTGTAGAATAGAATATCAGGGTTGGAAAAGACCTTAGGATACAAACTATGGAATATCAAGAGATATAAAGTGGGTTAACAATATATAATCATTTATATTATATTGCTTGCCTTCTCATGGAGGCAGTGGGAGGAAGAGAATTTTGAACTCAAAATTTTTAAATATTAATGTTAAATGAACTGATGCTGAGTGAAACAAGCAGAACCAGGAAAACATACACAAAAACAGGCAGTTTGTGCAATGATCAATTATAACAAACTTGGTTTTTCTCAGTGGTTCAGTGATCCAAGGCAAACTTTGGATGGAAAATGCCAGCTATATCCAAAGAGAGAACTATTGAGACTGAATGTAAATCAACATATACTATGTTCAATTTTTTTTCTTTTTTTTCTGTTTTCTTTTTCCCTCACATGGTTTTTCCCTTTTGGTCTCATTTTTCTCTCCCAGCATTATTCATAAGGAAATTTTAAAAAAATGAATGTACATATAACTGGGAAAAATAAAAATTTTTCTTAAAAAGAAAGAAAAATGAATGTTGAAAAACTTACATGTAATTGGAATATATTTAATTAAATAAATAAAATATATTTTAAAATATATAATCATTCCTAGCAGAGGATATGAAAGAAAGGATAGGGTAGGGTAGCATAGGAAGGGAAACAGGTGACCAAAAAAGAACAAATTCAACATGGCTCCGTAGGATGATGTTACAAAAAGACAGAGAGATATGAAGACCTTTACCCTTTTCCCTTTCACGTGAGTAGATGTGACTTGTTCAAAGTCACACAGTGACCTAGAATCTAGGTATGACTTGAGTTTCCTCATCTGATCAAATAATGATCCTCCCAAATGGCCAACCTTGTACACCTATTAAAGAAGAATGGTCCTTATGCTGGAGAAAGCAGAGCAAAAACAATTAGCAATGAGTTGATATTGTTTCATAAACCTTGAAGTACTGTAGAAAAAGGGGAGCTCTTGTAGATATGATCATCATAATTTCCATTATTTCAACAGGAAACAGTTACAGAGAGTTGCTCTTGACAACTTGTGTGCAAATTAAACGTCTGTAAATCATAGGCTTAGAAATTTAGAGTGAGAAAGGATCTCAGAGGCCAAGAGTCTAGCCCCTTCATTTTACATATGGGAAAACTGATCCCAGATGGGGAAAGCATGTATTGAAGCACATTAGGGGAACTTCCTCTTTAACAGAATTTCATAATAGCTTTTAATTTTCATAATAACTTTTATATAGTGAAGAGCTCTGTTTAAAGCAAATGATGAACATAGCTGACTTTTCCAAAGCACTTTGGGATTTACAGAGCCCTTGACATCCATTATCTTTTAGGGTCTTCCTGGTGCTCCTTGGAGCCTGATATGGATGCACAGGGAACTCACCAACCAAATCAGATTTTAAACAATCAAATATACAGAAGATGAAAGGAATACAGCCAAACAACTGAGATTAAATGTTAGAGTATGGTTTGGTCTTTTAAAAATAATGTTAGGAACGCTAAGGCTCAGAATAAGCCCAGGAAAATTAAGCGAAATAAAAAGGTTTTATCTTGGTTTTTTAAAAGCCTTATTTCCAGTATAGGGAGGGAAGGAAGAATGAAGAAGGGAGACGATCTTTACTTGATGTGGTAGGGATGGTGTTAACTGACAAGAAGGCAAAGGTATTTCTATTTTCTTTATACAGGAGAGTGATCTCAGGGAACAACGCAATATAAAATGACCAAGAGATAAATAAAAGAGATACAAAAACTGTCCTGGATGATTTTAAGTCTCCTGGCCCTGATGAATTATATCCTTTGGTAATGAAAGAACTGAAAACTGAGATCACTGAGCCTCAGTCAAATGGTCTTTGAGAGATTAAAGAAAACAGCAAAGTTGGAATCAGAGAATAAATGTCCTTGTTCCCAAAAAATACCCCCTCCCCCCAAACAAAAAAAAGTAAGAGTTTACCAAATATAAACCATTGAATTTGGCTTTGAATCCGGGGAAAATTCTAGAATGGATTATCAAAGAGATAAGATCATCTACAAAGAGTTAATATAGCTTCTATAAAGAACAGCTGATCCACAATAATCTCATTTTGATTTTTGATGAGATTACAAAAATAGTAGATGTGGAGAAGGCCGAGTTTAGTTTGCCCAGATTTTAGCAAAACTTAAGATAAAATATCTCACATTTTTGTTATAAAGAAGCTCACACTAATTAATCCATCTTCTGTCTCTTTGCCTTGGTACTAGTGTTCCCCCATGTCCAAGAATACCTCCATCCTTATGTCTACCTCAGAGAATCCTTGTCTTCCTTCAGGATGCAGCTGAAGCGCTACCCTCTACACAAAGCCTGTCCTGATCACCCCCACTCCCAGTTGCTAGCATGTTTCCACCTTGCTTACCTTGTAATTAATTACTTTGTATTAATTTTTATTTTTTTTTGTACAAACATATATTACTAGTGCATGTCTTCCCCATTCTGAAATAAACTTCACCTGATCCTTCCATCTCCATTAACTATCATTCTATATTTCCTCTGCCCTTTGTGGCTAAACTCTTAGAAGTTACTAATGATTCTTAGTTGGCAAATCCAATGACCTCTCAATCTTCCATCTCTCCCATCTACCTGTGGCCTTCTTTAAATACCTTCTTCTCCTTGTTACTTTTTTCTCTCTAGTTTTTTTGGACATCTCTCTCTCTCTCCTGGCTTTCCTCCTACATCTCTGACTATTCCTTCTGTCCCCTTTGCTGGATCCTCTTCTAGATCATGACCTCTAACTATAGATGTCCCTCAGGGCTCTATCCTGAACCCTCTTCTTTTCTCCCCTGGTGATCTCATCATCTTCCATGGATTTAATTATCATCTCTACACTGATGATTCTCAAATCTACCTATTCTTCCCCAACCTCTCTGCTTATCTCCAATTTCTCATCTCAAACTATCTTTCAGACACCTTGACCTAGATGTCTAGGGTAGACATCTTAAACTCAACATGTTCAAAACCAAATTCATTATCTTTACCCAAAAACCCTCCCCTCCTCCTCCTTTTATTATCACTGTAGAGGGCAATGCCATCTTCCCAAGTCCCTCAGGGTCCCAACCTTAGTCATCCTGGATTTCTCATTCTCCCTCACCCCCAAAATCTAAGCTGTTGCCAATGCCTGTTGAATTCACCTTGGCAACATCTCCCAAAAAAGCCTCCATCTCTTTTCAGGCACTGGCACCCTCCCATCCCTGTACAGGCCCTCATTATTTCCCACTTAGACTATCACAGTAACCTGTTGATGAATCCATCTATCTCGAGTCTCTCCCCACACCAGTCCATCCTCCATTCAGCTGCCAAAATGATTTTCCTAAAGCTCAGCTCTGATCATGCATCAAACTCTAGAGGCTCCCCATCACCTCCAAGATCTAATATGAAATGCTATATTTGCCATTCTAAAGCCCTTCATAACCTAGTCCTCTTTTACTCTTCCAGTCTTCTTGTACCTTACTGCCCAACTTGTACTCTGACACACTCACTCTGGCCTCTTGCCTGTTCTACAAACAAGATACTCCATTGAAAAATGGAGTTTGAAATTGAAAAATGAAAATTTTTCATTTTTTCGGAGTGTCCCAGTGTCTGGAATGCTTCTCGCTCCTCAGCATCCCACCCCATCTCCTCCTCATGGCTTCTCTAGCTTTCTTCACATTCTGACTAAACCCTTCTACAGGAAACCTTTCCCAGCCTCTCCTAATTCTACAGCCTTCCTTCTCAAGTGCTTCTTATTCTGAATATAACTTTTTTGCACAAATTTGTTTTCTTGTCGTCTCTTCCATTAGATGTCAGTTCCTTAAAGGCAGGGACTGATTATTAATCAATCATCATTATTAAGTACCTACTATGTGCCAAACACTGGGATTTAAGTGGTGAGGATACAGAGAAAGGCAAAAGATACAAACAAAAACACATTTTGTGAAAATTGATTAAAGTAGTTGAACACCATTAGGCTTGAGGGGAGAAGAATGGAGGAGGGTCAGGGCTCAATATCTGTCTTAAGGATTTGAAAAAGTATGTCTAGTAAAGGAGGAAATTCTATTTTTCTGTTTGGCTCCAGTGGGTAGAATCAGGTGGGTCCGAGGGACTATGAAGCCAATTTAAGCTTGATGTCTGGAAAACCTCCCACTAATGACAGGTCTAAGGAAGTGATAGGTTCCACCTCCTTGAAGATCTCCTAGCTGAGGCTGAATAGTCACTTATTGGATATGTTAGAATAGAATAGAATCTGTCTTTTATGTTTGGGTTGAATTGGAAGGAAATACATATTTATTAAGTGCAAAATGTGTGATAACACCATGCTAAGTGCTTTACAAATATTATCTCATTGAATCTTCACAGCAACTCTGGCAGGGAGGGACCATAAGGTCCCCATTTTACAGATGAGGCAAGTAAGGTAGACAGAAGGAGCTTGCCAAAGGTTACACAGCTAGTAGGTATCTGAGGCTAGGTTTTAGCTCTGTTCTTCCTCCCTTCAGAGCCACGGTTATCCCCTGTCCAATTAGCTGTTTCCAGGTTTTCTTCCAACTCTCCAATTCTGATTCTGAATATAGATAGCATTATACATTATTGTTATTTCAGAGGCTCTGCTACTTAACTACCTGGCTGATCTGGGGCTAATAAGTCACCAGCTTCTCTGAACCTCAATTCGTACTGTTACCTTAATGAAAGTTGGTCTAGTTGCTTTTTGAAGAACCTTCTGAGGAACCTCTCTGCATCTCTGATGGTTTGAACTTCATTTTATCAATGAGACAAATGTAGAACAGAGAGTTCAATCATTTTGCTCCAAGTCGCACTGCTAGCAATTGACTGAGGGAGCACTTTCCTTTAAAAAATTGTTATTGTATGTTTTATTGGTGCCTTTTGTTTTTACACCACAGCCATTTCCGGATGCATATCCCTCCTTCCACACCCCACATCTCCTCTCCACCCACTCCACCCTTGGTGAATTGAATCCTCCCTTATAACAAAGAAAAATATTTAAGAGAAAACAACTGACATAGTGAACATACCTACCAATGTGTTCAACACTGCCTGATTATTCGCTTACCTTTCTGTTGAAATGAGGAATTTTGATTTCATTATCTGTTTTCTACAACCATTATTGATTTTTTCATCTCCTTAGTGATCAACTTCCATTTATTGCTCTCTTCAATCATTCTTCTTCTGTTTCTTTTAC
Source organism: Sarcophilus harrisii (assembly GCF_902635505.1). Lineage (NCBI taxonomy): Eukaryota > Metazoa > Chordata > Mammalia > Dasyuromorphia > Dasyuridae > Sarcophilus > Sarcophilus harrisii. Next base: position 558,822,532 of record NC_045428.1, on the reverse strand, counting down.
CCTATATTAACTCGGAGACTTCCCTTGCCTCTCTAAATTTTTTGTCATCATCTTAATGTATTTATTTTATTCCATTCCATTGCAATAAATTATTTTATTCCCTTACGTCATAAGCCAATTTTTTCCCAGTCATTCCCCAAATAATCAGTACATTGTTTTCATTCTTTAATATCACGATAAGGTCCCAAATAAATCTTTTGTTAACCCTTGAACCTACTTTTTCTGCTTTTGACCTTTTGGAGTTACTGGTCAAGCTGTAGGAACTATGGGTCAAACGTATGAAGAATTTAGTCACTTTTTGGATAACTGGTGTTGATAAAAAGAGCATTGGGTCTAAATTTAGGGTCCAAATATGCCCCACGAGTGACTATGAGCATGTCACTTATCCTACTACTTCCATTTTCCCTCCCTAAAATGGGGGGAGATAATAGCACCTTTCTCCAGGTTGTTCCGAGGATCACATGAGATAATATTTCTAAAAGTGAATTTTTTCTAATTTCTTATTAATATCTATATATTCTATATAAAATCTAATCTGATATTTTCTAAAATCAAATAAGCACTAGTTGTTACTTTATTGTTATTAATTCTGAATTGTTAGAACAAATTACGTATTTTCAGCTCCACTAATAGTCCTGTTTTCTGGTTATTTTCTGGAGGCAAAATCTCAGACTTGTTTCTATCTGTGTCCTTCTGTTAGTGAGCGGTAGCATCCATTGTCCTTACTCGGGGCTGTAGACTGCCTTCCTAACTTGGCCATTGATGACATCCAGGTGTTCGTGCTCCTGCAGATTTGCTTCCAGGGGAGTACACCAGAAACTGATCTGGTAACATCGGTTAAAGAAATAAAAGGAGCCACTTTGGGGTGGGAGTTTCTGGTGGGATGGGGGGTGGGGTGACTTTTTGCTTGGTCTCTTGGGTCCTGCTTTTTTTTTTTTTTTTTTTCTCTTAATCCTTCCTTTCCTTGGAGGCTTGGAGAGGACTCTCAATGAAATGTGCGGATGACAGGTAAAATTGACGAGGTGACATCATGCCCTTCCCTCCAAAGCTCCGAAGCCCCGTAACCCACTGGAAGGGGAGGCGAGCGGCAGCCAGAACTAGCCAAACAGGAAAGGCGACCAAAAGAGCAAGAGACCAGGGGGATGGTCGGCCGGCCTCCCAGGGGAGGATAAAACCAGGCCCTAATCCTGGCTCACGCCTCCCAGGCCCTGAAAAGCTGTTGAAAGTGTTACAGAATCTCCAAAGTGTCAATTTTGCTGACTGGATATTCTGGGGATTTTCTCAGTAGTGGATGCTTAAAGCGGAGCCACAGGAGAGGGGGCAAAACTGGCACCAGCCCTTGTGTCCTGGGAGGGCAAGGTCCCGGGGCCTTAGGGAAGCTGGGCCTGGACTAGGAGAGCTGGGAGCTTGCCTGTCGGCTGTCTTTGGTTCAGTTTAATGATCAAAGGATGTCAGAGAAGTTAGAGACATTGTGGGATGTCCAGAAATGGAAGGGATCTCAGAACACAGACCATCAGAACTGAATGTGCCTTAGACCATAGGATGCCTGAAAATGGAAGGGACTTTAGGATATGGAACATAAAAGGGGGGATATACCTTAAAATAGAATGTCCAGAAATGGAAGGGATCTCAGAATGTAGAACATCAGAACTGAATGTGCCTTAGACCATAAGGTGCCTGAAAATAGAAGGGACTTTAGGACATGGAACATAAAAGGGGAATGCGCCTTAAAATAGGATGTCCAGAAATGGAAGGGATCTCAGAACGTAGAACATCAGAATTGAATGTTAGAATATGGCAGAACAGGATGATTTCAGAAAGGCCTGGAGAGACTTACACGAACTGATGCTGAGTGAAATGAGCAGGACCAGGAGATCATTATATACTTCAACAACAATACTAGATGATGACCAATTCTGATGGATCAGGCCATCCTCAGCAACGAGATCAACCAAATCATTTCTAATGGAGCAGTAATGAACTGAGCTAGCTATGCCCAGAAAAATAACTCTGGGAGATGACTAAAAACCATTACATTAAATTCCCAATCCCTATATTTATGCACACCTGCATTTTTGATTTCCTTTACAAGCTAATTGTACAATAATTCAGAATCTGATTCTTTTTGTACAGCAAAATAATGTTTTGGTCATGTATACTTATTGTGTATCTAAGTTATATTTTAATATATTTAACATCTACTGGTCATCCTGCCATCTAGGGGAGGGGGTGGGGGGGGTAAGAGGTGAAAAATTGGAACAAGAGGTTTGGCAATTGTTAATGCTGTAAAGTTACCCATGTATAAATCCTGTAAATAAAAGGCTATTAAATAAAAAAAAAGAATATGGCAGGTCCAGAAATAGAAGGAACCTTAGAACATAGGTAGCCAAACCTGGTATGTGCCTTAGAACATAGGCTCAGAGGACCAGGAGATCATTATATACTTCAACAACAATACTATATGATGATCAGTTCTGATGGATCTGGCCATCCTCAGCAATGAGATCAACTAAATCATTCCCAATGGAACAGTAAGGAACTGAACCAGCTATGCCCAGAAAAAGAACTCTGGGAGATGACTAAAAACCATTACATTGAATTCCCAATCCCTATATTTATGCACACCTGCATTTTTGAATTCCTTCACAAGCTAATTGTACAATATTTCAGAGTCTGATTCTTTTTGTACAGCAAAATAACGGTTTGGTCATGTATACTTATTGTGTATCTAATTTTATTTTAATATATTTAACATCTACTGGTCATCCTGCCATATGGGGGAGGGGGGGGTTAGAGGTGAAAAATTGGAACAAGAGGTTTGGCAATTGTTAATGCTATAAAGTTACCCATATATATAACCTGTAAATAAAAGGCTATTTAAAAAAAAAAAAGAACATAGGCTCAGATCAGATCTTTAAGATCGTATAACTCATCACCCCCCATTTTACAAAGAAAGAAACTGACATGCCCAAAGATCATGTGGCTTCCCAAGGACACATGGACAGTAAATGGACTCAGGTAAGGCATTTAGAAGTCATTTCCCTAAAGAATTTAGGTACCTTAGACCTAATCTTCATCCTCAGATGGGAGAGAGAAGATGCCCCAATATATGAAGCATTCATAGAATGGTACAATATGCTGGAAAAGTCTTCAGGAGATGGCATTTGAGAGCTGGCAAGGACCTTCTGACATAGGATTTTAGAGTTTGAAAAGTTTTAGAACATAGATCGTCATAATAAGGAGGTACCTCCAACAGAAGTGTTCACCACTTGGCTGCCAGCATTCCCCTAAGACTTCTCCCAACCAGCTTAAAATATAATTTGGAAATATTTAACAAAATAAATAAAATAAGCAATAAAACATATATAATATGGGGTCTTCTAAGTCAATGTGCTGTTGACAGGCTCCTTATGTACAGTTTAGTGGTTCCCATTTCTATTTTGGTGTAATACTATTGCTTTGAAAGCTAGTTGACTAGGAGATAGAGTGCCAAGCCTGGTGTCAGGAAGACTCCTCTTCTTGAGACAAAATCTGGTCTGATACACTTACTAACTGTGTGACCCTGGGCAAACCACTTAATTCTGTTTGCCTCAGTTCCTCATTTGTAGAATAAACTGGAGAAGGAAATAGCAAACTATTCTAGTATCTTTGCCAAGAAAATCCCAAGATTTGGACAAGACAAACAACTTTAGGTCATTAAAAATATATATATATACCATAGCACATTAGACCTGAAGGAAGACTTAGAACCCAGAATGTCAGAGCTTAGAACATAGTGTATTAGAACTGGAAGAAACTTTAAAATATCAAAGGAACCTAGAATAGTGAATTTTAAAAACAGAATACTAATGATAGAAGGGACCTTTAGGTATTATGTATTCCAATTTTCTCACTTTATAGTTGAGGAAAACATAGCACAGAGAATAAAAGTTACATAAAGTTCACTCAAAAGACTTCTTGACTCTTTTCCTAGAGTATGATGCTATCAATATACATTTATTATTATTATTATTATTATTATTATTATTACTATTTATTATTACCATGTGCAAAGGACTGAGCTAAATGGTAGAGATACAAAGAAAACCAAACTACTACAACAGCAAATGGGCTCTTTCTTTGCCACTGGGATAGTTAATCCCTGAAATGAAGATTTGCTCTTCATTGAAATGGATGAACCCCCCATAAAAGTCAGTAGCATGTCTAATCCCAATAGTGCTTATTTGCTGACCTCTGTTAAGTAACAATCAGAAGGTTAGGGACCTGAAAGGGTCTTTGCCCCTTCAACTCAAGGTATTTCCCAACCATCATCTTTTTCCTCCCCTCAATTTCCCCAGACATCTTGGGAGACAAGGAGAACTCCAGTGGTGCCATAATTTTAGGACTACATTGCACCATTAGTGATGTCTACCTTTAGGGCTATTCCCAGATTATCTCTGGCAATCAGAGAATATCTCTGATATATCTCTGGGATGAGAGTTTAAATTTAAAACAACAAAAACAATAGTATTCTTATGTCCTGGGGATGTTAAGCAAGTATATGGTGTCATGGGGAAAGCTGGATTTGGAATCAAGAAACAATTATAGTCAGTGCCCTTCAATGTTATTTTCCCTGGGGATGTATTTGTGACTGTATGTGTTCAGGGAGTCCAAGGCCAACTTTGATCCTTCTTACCCAACCCAATTACTTCCTCAGAAAGTTGCTTCTCTAGGGACAGGGCTAAGTCTAAAGCACCCTTGGTTTTGTCTTTGTTCAGTTCAGGATTTCCCTTTGATAGATCCTTCTCTTTCTGCTTCGGAGACCACAAGGAGTTATCTTAATCTAGGTCATACCCCGATGAATTCATCTTTTATATAGATACTGGAACCCTTCTCTAATATATGATCCCACCCTTAGAGCTCCAGTTCTAATGACTCTTTCTCTTTTCACTAAATAACTTCCCTCTGTCTAATTACTCCAGGCAGGAACCCCACATATAGAAGGAGGAAAGAATCTTTGTGATGGGATGCCCCAGTAATGGCGCAGGCCCATAGCCCCAGGGAGGGTACCAATCTGTCTGCCGCACTGAGGTTCCCTCAGGCAGCATCTGAAATCAGCCTCTGGGCTGATACTGGGGAGGATGACCTACTCTGCAACTGTGGCAGGACAGTTTGACATAGGAATACAGGGAGTTAATGAGCCGTGGTTCCCCAGACTATGGCAATAGATTCCTAAGTGGTCTAACTTCAGTCCTTGGGATAAAATACAGATTCCTCTGATGATGTTTAAAACACCTTTATAATCTAACTCCAAACTAGCCCTCCAGGTTGATTATAAATGAGTTCCCTTCCAGCCTCATATGTAATATGAGAAATAATAAATAATGTAATATGGAAAAATAATTTCTCACTTTCTTGCCTTGGAAGATTTCTACCTCCTGGAACTCCTAGCTCCGTTCAAAGCTCGTAGGGATGTGACTTCTCTTGGAAGAAACTTTTCCAGATTCTCCTAATCGTTAGTGTTTCTTTTTGATTTCTTCCTATTTACTGTGCATGTATTTTCCTGCGTATAGGTTGTTTCTTTCCCCACCACCAGGTCCATCTCATGTCCCACTCCCTTGAGGGCAGAGAGACCATTTTGGTTTTGTGTTTATATAGCATAATCTCTGAAACAGAATTAAAGAGATGTTTATTGAATTTCAAATAAAGGTGAGCAGGACAGTGCAATTCTGAGATTCTATTTTTCTCAGCTGATTTTACTTGTACGTGTGTATGTTTCTCTTTTCCTTTGTGTCCTGCATGCTTCCTAAGAAAATCCCACATGCAGTGCTGTGCTGTAATCTGCCCAAGGGCCAACAAGACACAAAACACATGGAAGGGTTTTTGCCCATGAGTGTTGGGAACTCCTGAACCTTTCCATTTTCTCTTGGCATGTTTATATCTAAGCTTCCCACACCCTGGCAATCTTGAGACTTGGTTTTAGAACTTTAACTCTCCATGAGAGGATATAACAAACAAAATACTTGACAATTACACAGAACCCAGAGGAGGTGACTCCGAGTCTGAATCCATTCTGGCTAGGTCTTCCAGTTTCTTCTTTCCCACTCTAGCCAGATCATTCTCATTAATAGTCTTTCTGTATGCCCTTCTTTCCTTCCTTCCTTCAAATTTCTCTGCACCCAGAATACACCTCTTTCTGGGCACTCATTCTCTTTCATATAACCAGCTATGTTTTAGAGCTGGGATTTGGTCAGGACAAGAAAAGAGGAAAACTCCATAGACATCTAGAAAATGGTATAGAAATGAAAAAGAGCTTAATAATAACCACATACATCAAAGGCTATGGTCTCCTAGGATTCCTGGCATTTCAATAAAACATGTATTGATCATCTACTGTGTACCTGATTCATTTTTAGGCACTAAAAACACAGAGACAGAGACTCTACTCTCAAGAAACTTGCCATATAATTGCAGGAAGAATTAAATAACATGGATAACTATGATATAAGAAAGAAAGAGCCAAAGCCACAGGAGGAGTCCAGGCAAAGGAACATAAGAAACTAGAGGAAGGATGTTATAGGAGCAACTGGCTAGTGGCTGACCAGCAGAACAGATCCCTTTATGTGAGAGGATGATAATGAAACAAGAAGACTGAGAGGCAGTTGCATTCTCTGACCTCTTCCCTCTTGCCTCCAATTTATTTCATTCTCAATTCACAAGCAATATGTGAGTCAGTAAAGACTGATTTGCAGTTCCTTCAGAGGTGTTATGATTCACAGTTGTGGGGGCCTTCAGAGAATTGATCTACACCTTCACACTTAGGCGTGATCCTTAACAGAAGGGGCACAGGCTATTTTCTGGGGGATTAGAGGGAGGATCAAGGAAGACTTCCTGGAAGAGGAAGTTGTAAAAGGGAAAGAATTCAGTAAGACTAGGGTAGGAAGGGAATCCCCACCAAATGTGGGCATCAGTGTAAGCAAAAACATGGAGAAGGGAGAGGACAGGGGAGAAAAAAGGCATCAGAGAAATGGACAGCTGTCCCTCGTGGCCAGAATGTAAAATATAGTCATTTCTAGATGAGTCTAGACAAGTAGGGAGGAGCCTGATTGTAAAGGCCCTTGAACACCAGAGCTTAAGCCAGGTCTCTCACATGTTGGGTGAGTCATCTGTAGATGATTTAGGGAAAGCCATGAATAAAATAGCCAGAATGTCATGAGATATCCAGGCAGCTGGATGCATGGTAGAGAGTGTTGAACTAGGAATCCTCGCCTCAGACATCTACCAGCTACATGCCCTTGGAGAAATTACTAAATTTCTATTTGTTTCACTGTTCTCATTTATATAATAGAGATCATAGTCTTACCTACCTCCCAAGTTTGTGAGGATGAAATGATCAGCTTTGCAAACCTTTAAGTGTTTTATAAATGGTCATTATTATTCTATTGATCATTGATTTAGAGCTAGAAGAAATCTTCAAATTTATAAAGTACCATCTCTCCATTTTATAAATGAGGAAGCTGAGGAGCAGATAAATTAAATCTCTCCCCCAAGGTCATACAACTAAAAAGTGCCCACGACAGCATTTACATCCATATTTTCCCAGACTTAAAATCCAGCCTTTTATCCACTAGTTTGTGACATACAGCGTTGAATGGCCAACCCATCTACCAAAGAAAGTGCCCTACAGATATTAGACCTCCCCAAAGACAACCCCCCATGTCCTCTTTAAGTTCACAACAAAATTCAGTTCATCTCAGAGCAGAACTTGGGGAGATGGTTGGTTCAGTAAAATGGATCATTAAGCCAGGGGTTTCCCTGAACTGAGCCAGGGGCTCCCTTTGCCTGTAGGTCACTCACCCATTGTAGACACAGCCCACAAGGCAAGTGTATGGAATTTGATGTTTAAAATTATGGAATGGCATCTTCCCACCTCCCAGGACGTCCTACCTAGAATAGCTTCAGCACAAGGAGGATGGTAATGAGGCTGGAGAAGAATTTAATTAAATGGGCCCTGACTGGCTTTAGAACTGTGATCCATTGGTCTTAAATATTTCATAGCTCCTAAATAATATATGTTATACTATAATATAATGTAATGTAACACAATACAATATAATATAATATATAATAGTAATATAGGAGAAATTAAGGTGACAGTTGTGTGACAGGTGGACTCCAAAGGTGGATGAACAGCCCTGAAAAGGGCTCAGCAACCCTCCCTCCAGAGGCACTAATCCTTCATTAACACCCCATACACCTGTGAAGGCAGCTGAAGCAGGTGCTGTGGCCAGACATCAAAGACACCAAGGTCATCCATTGCATCCTGGACCAATGCCAGTCATCTTGACTTTTGCCCTGCCACTGGACTTTGTTCTGCCACTTTGATGACTCTTGAAGAGAGAGTGAGGCAGATGACTTTGTGCAACTCTGCCTTACTTAAATCCAATTCACACACAACTAAAGGCATCACCCATGATATCATTGGTTCTCTTCAAAAATAAAGGGCGAACAGTAACAGCGATGATGTCAAGGTTTGAAAAGTTTGATGTGATCTCATATGATCTTCACAACATGTTATTATCCCCATTTTACAGATGAGTCAACTAAGACTGAGGAGCTAAATGCCCATAGGCACACATGCTCAAATCTTCCTAAGTCCTGCAGTCTAGCCCCCAAGCTATTTAAGTTTCCCCATATACTGAGAGGGACCTTAGAGGCCATTTAGTCTAAAATGTTTTTTCATTTAGTCATTTCATAAATATTTATAAATTATCAGTTATGTACCAGGTATTGTGCTAAGTGCTGGGGATATGAGAAAAGGCAAACGGCAGCCCCTGCCCGCAAGAAGTTCCCAGTCTGATGGGGGAGACAACTACATACAAATAAAATCTAAATGGGGTCATTTGGAGATAATCAACAAAGAGAAGGCACTAGCATTAGGAAAAGTGGAGAAAAGCTTCTTCTAGAAGTAGGATTTTTAGTTAGGATTTGAAGGAAGCCGGGGAGGCCAGGACAGGGAAATGAGGAGGGGGGAGCCTTCCAGATACAGGACACAGCCGGGGCAAACATCCCAGCATTAGGAGATGAGGGTCTTGAAAGAACATGAAGGAGGCCAGTGTCTCTGGATAGAGACATGAAGTAACATGGAGGGGAGTAAGGTGTAAGAAGACTGGAAAGGAAGTCTCGTACAGAGAAGGGAGATGTGGCCAAGAGAAATTAAATGATTTGGCCAAAGTCAGAGAGCTAGGAAGCATCGGAATTGGATTTAGAGGGGGTTCTGGATAGAAAGATTAAACTTGTTTTACTCCCCAGAGAAAAGAATTAGCCTGAAAGTGATAGGGAGGTGAATTTTGGTTCAATGTAAAGAACAGAGTAATAGTGGAATAGACTCATGGAAATAATAGGATCAGTGACTCCAAAGACACTGTACATATTATCTAGTTCAAGTGGGGGCAGGCTGACCATCTTCAAGAGATATGGGAGGGGGATTTTTGCTCATTTGTAAGTCAGGTTAGAAGTCATCTGAGATCTTTCACAGCTCTCAAGGTCTATGATTCTGTTTTTGGGAAGGGAAGGTGGGATTTGGGAAACTTCCTCAAAAGTCTCCTTTCAAGTCTTCCTGAAGGTGGGAAAGGAAAGAGAGCAGAACTTCTGAAGCCCCTGCCCTAGCCTGACACCATCCCAGGTACTCTCAACCAATCCTTGGGGGATGAATTGCTTAGTTAGCTTGGATAAAGGAGAGATAACACACACTCCCTATGAGAAGCAGCCTCTCTTGTGCAACTGCTCTTTGTGTCTGAGCAGGGAAAATTCCTTCCTGCCCACCACGGGAATCAGTGATGGTGCCCTTCAGCCTGAGGCTAAACACCTTCATTGTTCATGTAGGTTACAGGCCCAAATATGGGGGGATGAGTTATCAGAAAATTTTCCAGTCTGGTTCCCTCTCCCTTTCTCATGGGTATCTTCTCTTTCAACTTGCTACTTGGACTCTCGATAAATATATCAAAGGATAGACTATAGTGTTAAAACTGGAAAGGACTAGAAATATAAATTATTTGATCTGGACGGAGTTTAGGACAAAAGAACAGAGAACCTCTAGAAGAAAGATGCTTTTGATGGGGGGAGGAGTATAAAAAGCTTATGAAAAATCATGGGCTTAATGAAAGACTATGAGACGTATGAATTCAGTTTTTGATTCTTTTCTGTCTCAAAAATTGCTTCTATTTCAAGTCTATTCATGCTAGAGCTTTATAGTGAGGGTGGTGGGGTGGTAGAAAAACATCAATATCTCTAGAAGAATAAAAGCCTAAATTTACTCCAATGCCAAAAACAAAGGATTTAAGCCAGGAGTCAAAATACAATCAATACAATAGAATATTGGAACATAGAACATTTGAGTTGGAAGCGACTTAAGAACACAGAATTTTTTTTTTAAGATCCCCTCTATCATAGAATAATAGAACATGAGGAAAGAAGAAGGGAACACACATTTATATTTGATTCTCACAACAATCCTGGAAGGTAGGTACTATCCCCATTTTACCGCTGAGGAAACAAAGGTGACTTGCCGGGATCACACAGCTAGCATAAGTATAAGATCTAATTTGAACTCAGATCTTCATGAATCCAGGGCTAGAACTCTTTCTATTCCATCAACCATTTGCCCCTAATAGAATACACCTATAAGACCTAGAAGGGGGCTAAAAATATAGACTAGAAAGAAACCTTTGAGATTATTTTTCCCATTAGTCTTGCACTCCAGCCCATTTTACAGATGAAAAAGTTGATGTTCTTTCAAGGGAAGTGACTTGTCCAGGGCAGTAAGGAATGTTAGCATTTAGTTGACTTGAATTGAATTGAATCAGCCCCTCGCTGAAATTTCATATTTTCTCATATTTAGAGCTGGTCCAGGGATGAAAAACCATTGCTCAAAGACTCCTGGTCTTTTCATTCCTGGTGGGGTTTGGAGACCCTTGGAGAGGTACAGGGAACCCCAAAGACCTGGGCTTAAGCCCTAAATTTCTAGCCTTGTGCCATGGGCCAGTGACTTTCCCTCTCTGAATATCTGCATTCTCATCTCTAAAATAGGTATAATAAATGATGCTCCCTTACCTGGCCATGGTGAGGAACACATTTTGTAAAATGTGAAGTGCTTTGGAAATGAGAGCTATTCTCTGTTGTTTCCTGCTTTGGGGCATCTTCTACCTGGTGTCATCTCCTTGTCCGCCCTCTCAGTTTGTTGCTGTAACTTTCCAGTGTCTATTGATTTCCTAAGGCAAAGGCGCCACACCCCAAATGAGCTGTTTGCCAAAATGATATGACACTTGGGGTTTGTTCATTGGATTAATATTTATGGATTCTTTACAGGATGCACTGCCTGATTTTTAAAAAATGCCAGAGAGGGGAGGTAGGTTCATTCCTTTATTCTTTCCCTAGTATTTTTTTTCCAATTAAATATAAAAACAATTTTTATGTTATTCTTTTTTTGTCTTTTTTTTCTCAATAGTGCTTTATTTTTATCAACATTCATTTCTGTAAGATGTTGAATTCCAAATTTTTTCTCTTTCCCTCTTATTTCTTCCCTCCCCCAAACAGCAAACAATCCGATATAGTTAATATTCATTCTTTATGATATTTTATTTTCCCCCAATTAGGTGTTAAAACAATTTTTTAAACAGTTTCCTTTTTATGTTTTGAGTTCCAAATTCTATCCCTCCCTCTGTCCCCTCTCTCTACCCCAAATGGTAAGCAAACTAATTATATATGTATAATCATTAACACTCATTTTTTTTAAAGTTTTGAGTTCCAAAAATTTCCCCCTCCTTGTGTTCCCTTTCCCTCCCTAAAACTGTAAGCAAATCTTTATAGGTTATATATGTGCAATCATGTAACATATATTTCCATACCAGTCATGTTGTAAAAGAAGAAACAGGTGAAAAGGGGAAAAGTTATGAAAAAAATCTTTTTTTAATTTATATATTTTAATACACTTTGTTTTATGAATTATATTGGAAAAGAAAAGTCAGAGCAAATGGGAAAAACCACAGGAGAGATTAAAAAAAATAATAAAGAAGTAAACATAGCATGTGTGTTTTACATTCAGTCTCCTTAGTTTTTTTTCTGGATGCAAATGACATTTTCTGTCCAAAGTCTATTGGGATTGCTTTGGATCACTCAACCACTGAGAAGAACCAAGTCTTTTGTAGTTGACCATCGCCCATTCTTGCTGTTATTGCATACAATGTATCCCTGGTTCTACTTGTTTTACTCAGCATCAGTTCATGTAAATCTTTCCAAGTCTTTCTAAAATCAGCTTGTTTGTCATTTTTTATAGAACAATAATATTCCATTATCTTCATGTATCACAGCTTGTTCAGCCATTCTCCCAACTGGTGGGCATCCATTCCTGAAAAAAGATCTTTTAAACAAAAATTGTATGCTTTGATCTGCATTCAGATCAAAAATTGAACACTGTATCCAGTGTTCAATTTTCTTTCTTTCTTTCTTTCTTTCTTTCTTTCTTTCTTTCTTTCTTTCTTTCCTTCTTTCTTTCTTTCTTTCTTTCTTTCTTTCTTTCTTTCTTTCTTTCTTTCTTTCTTTCTTTCTTTCTTTCTTTCTTTCTTTCCTTCTTTCTTTCTTTGTCACACAGCTAGGAAGTGTTAAATGTCTGAGATCAAATTTGAACTCAGGTCCTCCTGACTTCAGGACTGATTCTCCATCCACTGTGCCACCTAGCTGCCTCCAGTGTTCAATTTCTTAAGCACTTACAGTAAGTGCACAGCCCAATGCCAGGCACTGCATTATGTGATATACAGTTTAATAACATCAGTTTAGATGATATACAGCTTCCCTGCCCTCATGGAGCTCACAGTTCAGGAGATAAGGCACAAACAACACAGTTATCTCTATTAGGGGTTCCTATCCTGGGATCTGAGAACTTCAAGAAAAAAATTTTTGTTACTATTTCAATATAATTGATGTCTTTTGTAATCCTACATATTTTCTTATCTCTATTGAAACATGTTCTTTTGAACTCTTTTGAAAAAAGAGGCTTTACCTGATGGCCACATCCAGGATTCCAGGTTAAGAACTCCTGCTCTAACTGACCTCAGAAGCTGCATTTCAGATCCTTTCATAAGCATAATAAGATCACAGAAGAGGAAAGGACCTGATATATTTCTAATCCAGACTCTAGAAGTACAGATGAGGAAACTGAGGCATAGAGACAGGAAATGACTTGGTCTAACTTATATAGGTTTTAGGTAACAGAGGACCCATGTCCAAAGTCAGTTTTCTTTCCACTCTGCTGACAATGCTGCCCTCTGTTTCTGATTTCTGGGGGTCCCTGAGAACCCAATCTTTTAGAATCGGATTGTCTGTGTCTGTTTGCCTTCTGCCAAAAGGATGGAGAGTCTGCAGGACTGAGAGGGAGCCTGGGGCAGGGAGCTGCAGAATGCATCCCTGAGATGACCTTGGCAGTGCTGACTGTCAAACCTGCTTCAGGCCAGGGACTTCAGGCCAGCTTCCACGGAGCCTCCAGCTCCTTCCCTTCTAGCAACGAACAGTTCAGATTTGAGAGAGGAGGGAGATGATGAGGAGCTATACCTTATCAGGGGGGAAGAATGTGTCCAAGTCACACAGACAAGCCCAGGATTCCCTTGGGCTCCCAGATTTATCTGTCTTTCTACTACATCATGGGGCCTTAATAGACTGAATTTCTGGAAACTATCCTTAGGGTCTCACTCTGTTTTCTTGGGAGGAAAAAAAGCTCTCATTCTCCTTCTTGATCCTTTTCCCCTCCTCCCACTCATTTTCTCTCAGTCTCTATCTCTGTCTCTCTTCTCTGTTTCTGTCTCTCTCTGTTCCTCTGTCTCTGTCTGTGTCTGCATGTGTCTCTCTCTCCCTTCTCTGTTACTGTGTTTTTTATGTCTGTCTATCTCTGTGTCTCTCTCCCCCCTCCTCTGTCTGTCTCTCTTCTCTCTGTGTGTCTGTCTTTATGTTTCTCTCTCTCTCTTCTGTGTGTGTGTGTCTGTGGGTACCTCCCCCTCCTCTGTCTCTCTGTCTCTATTCTCTCTTTGCAAATTTAGGATTCCACTGCTCATAACTCTTGCCTTATTCCTTTGGGGGTACAAACCTTAGGCACAGGGCTGAGACAAAATGTGCAAAAATATTTATGGAAACTGAGTGGATGCCCATCAGTTGGAGAATGGTTGAGTAAATTGTGGTATATGAATGTTATGGAATATTATTGTTCTGTAAGAAATGACCAGCAGGAAGATTTCAGAAAGGCCTGGAGAGACTTACATGAACTGATGCTGAGAGAAATGAGCAGAACCAAGAGATCATTATATACTTCAACAACTATACTATATGAAGATCGATTCTGATGGACGTGGCCATCTTCAGCAATGTGATTCAGGCCAATTCAAATGGTCTTGTGATGAAGAGAGCCTTCTGCACCCAGAGAGAGGACTGTAGAAACTGAATGTGGATCACAATGTAGCATTTTCAGCCTTTTTGTTGTTGTTTGATTGCATTTTATTTTCTTTATCTTTTTTTCTTTGTGATTTGATTTTTCTTGTGCAGCAAGATAACTATATAACTATGTATACATATATTATATTTACATAAATTTTACCATGTTTAACATATATTGGATTGCTTACCATCTAGGGGAGGGGTCTGGGGAAGGAGGGGAAAATTGGAACATAAGGATTATCAAGGGTTAATGTTGAAAAATTATCCTGGCATATGTTTTGAAAACAAAAAGTTTCAATTTAAAAAAAAGAAAAAAACTTTATCTTCTATTGCTTTTGTTCTACTCAGGCTCCCAAAAAAGACTCTATCTATTTAGAAGATGCTTGCCAGATTCATGTTTACTCACTGTGTTTTCTAATGCCCAAAAGTATTAAGGAGCTCTCCTTTCTTCTTCAGGTCATTCCTAAGGGGAATTGTCGGTCATCATTACTGTTGTTTTATAAGAATTAAACCTGGAAAGCAATTCAAGCAGTGCTACTTTAGAAAGAAAAAAAAAAATAAAGTTAAACAAATATCCAAAAAAAAAAAAGAGAGAGAGAAAGAGAGAAAATCTCTAGGATGGAGAAGGGAGATAACCAATGGAAATGGCTGGCCCCCACATGGCAACATCCTCTTCTGTGCCCCAGTGACCGATTTCCAGCCCAGCCAATCACCCAAGCTTCCTCAGCCAGGACTTAGCAGATCTGGGCCTTTAAACCCACAAGATTGGAGGCTGATTCATATCTCTGTCCTGTCCTTCCAAACCGTTTCCCTCAGCTCCTGCCCTCTCCCCCCCGGGCATTAGAAAACACAGTGACCTTGCTTGCCCTGATTCTGGTCAGGACCCAGGCCCCACTCCCCAAGGCTTCCTGGATTTCCCTCAGAAGGGAGGGAGGGTCCAGGGCCTGGAGCAGGATCTGGCACAGGAAGTGGGTCAGAAGCCACAAATGGCTTTATTGGCTCCCAGCTCTAATGGGTTGAGAGGCTTAATCATCACACTACCTGGTAGTTAGGCCACCATGGGAGCCCCATGTAGTTCCCTGATAGGATCTATTCACCTCCCTCTTGCATCCTTGTAAAATGAGGGAAAGAGATTATAGTTATTGACTGAGGGTGGGGGAAACCAGGGAAACTGATGAGGAGAGAGGAAAAGGAGCATTCCCAGAGCTACACAGAGGTGAAAAAAAAAATAGCAGCCCTCCCAAGCCCCTCAAAATTTATGAGCAACTGCCTGCAGCATCAGATCAGCTCTTTAGCTTTTACAGATAGAAACACCAAGGCTGAGAAAATTTAATTAACTTTGGACCATGAATACAGAGCTGAAAGGACCTTTGGGAGTCATCCAATCCTGGCAGTTTAGAGCTGAGAAAACTGAGGAAAAAAGTTGACTTACCCAATGTCACACAGATGTCACTTAGCCCTTTTTGCCTCGGTTTCCTCACCTATAAAATGAGCTGGAGAAGGAAATGGTGAACCACTTTAGTTTCTTTACCCAGAAAACTTCAAATGGGGTCATAAAGAGATGGACGGGACTAAAACTAATTGAACAAAAACAACAAAATGGGGATGATGGAGGATTTTGAACGTGAGCCCTCTGCATGCAGAGCCTCTGCTCTTTCCTTCATAACATGCTTAGCTTTGCACAGCCAGTTGCTGCCAGATCTCTTGACCCCAAGGTTCCCACCCTGTTCCCTGTCATCCTGCCTGAAGTTCAGAGAATAGAAGTCAATGGCCTCAAGTCACAGAGCTAGCCAGTATTAGAAACATGATTGGAACTTAGGGCAGGCTGGTTCTGAGTTCAGGATTGTTCCACATTGCTTTTAAAGGGTCAAAGTAGAGATGACACAAAGCAAAAACATAATTTAGCTGCTTTATTCCTGTCCCCCCTCCACCACCACCATTTACTCCAATTTTCCCTCCCTGGGCCTCCTGGCACCAGAACCAGAGACTAGTAAGCACATTCCCTGGTCTAATGATGGATCCCCACCTCTGGCTCTCTTCCCAACCCTCTTAATGCACAAGGTTCCTTAACTCAGCCCTACCCAGCATCCACCCTGACTCCGCCCTCTGACCTCAATTAAGGGCTCAAAAAAGGAGAACTATGAAGAGCACCAGATTTGAAATCAGAAAAGCTAGGTTAAAGTACCAACTCAATTGCTGTGTGATTCTGAGCAAAGCACCAGCCTTTTCTGAGACTCAGTTTTCATTACCTGTAAAATGGGGGTGCTAAGTGATACAGTAAGATAGAGTATCACATCTGGAGTTAAGAAGATTTATCTTCCTGAGTTCAAATATGCCTCAGTACTAGCTATCTAACCCTGGGTATATCACTCTGTTTGCCTCAGTTTCTTCATCTGTAAAATGAGAAAGAGATGACAAACCATTCTAGTTTGTTTGTTTTTTTAATCATGAAAACTTCAAATGGGATCACAAAGAGATGTATGTACTTGACTAAAATTACTGAAAAGATAATTGTGAAGAATATGCTTTGGGAGGTAAGAATATTCATAAATGGAGGATACTGTTAGCATCTCACAAATTCAAAGAGGTTTTCTTCCTTTGCTGTGTGACCTAGGGCAAATAATTTCCCCTCTCCAAATCTCAGTTTCCTTATCTGCAAAATCAATCAATATACCAATCAATCAAAATTTATTAAGTACCTACTAAAATGGGAGGATTGCCTTGGGTGGCCACTTTTACTAGTCTTTTAATTTATGGGTCTCTGGTCTTCCTTGTATGAGGGATAGAATAATGATGGGGATAAGGATAATGATGGCACTTAGGATTTATATAGCACTTTAAGATGGAAAAAGTGCTTTATTTAAGTTGTCTCATTTCATCCTCACAATAATCCAGAGCAATAGATGTTGTTATTAGTTTTTTATTACAAATGAAGAAACTGAGGCTGATAGAGGTTAAGTGGATTATCTAAAATTATTTAGCTGTCTGAGAAAAAGTTTGAACTCAGCCCTTCTTGACACCAAATCTCACATTTTAACAACTTGGTTCTTAAGCTGTCCATATGGGTGTGAACCTCTGACAATCTATCTCTTTAAGGCACAGGAAGAAACATGGTTAGTGTAAACAATTACAATATATATTCAGAAAGTGCCTTCTATGTGCAAAGGATCATTCTCAGCTCAGGGGATTCTAAGATGAAAAATAATGCAAAGCAATAGAAAGGAGTCTGACCTTGGAATTCAAAAGACCTGGATGAGTTCCCTGTCATTTGATTTTGAGCACCAGCCCATTATTATCTTCCACTTTGTCAAGTAGGTCATCTTTATCTTCATCCAAGTCTTTGAATAAAATATTGATAGTAAAGGGTCAAGACTAGATCCCTGGACCCCTCCAGTGGAGACCTTCTTCCATATTGACTTCATCCCTTTGAATCCGATCACTGAACCAGCTTCAAAGCCATCTAACTGGTCTATCACCTAGCCTATGTCTCTCCATCTTTTTTTTTTTTTAAGTGCTTACTATGTGCCAAATACTTCATTAAGCACTAGGCAAAACTATGTTTTAGTAAGCCTTTTACAATATTTATCAGCCAGTCAATAAAGATTTGTTAAACACTTATTATGTGCTAGACATCATGTAAAACAATGTCTGACACATAGTAAGCTCTTGACTTTATAAAAAAAAAAAAAAAGGAACTGAAGTTAGCATAGCTAAAATTATATTTTATGAAACCATGCTGGATTTTTGTGATCACTGTTTTCTTTTACCTTTGTTGGCTGCTTTTTTAAGCTAGATTCTTACTAATATCTTCTATTTTTTACATCAGCTTTTTATATCAGTTTTATTTCTCATTGGATTTTTAATCAGCTATTTTTAATATCAGCTTTATTTCCTATTGCATTTCTTTCCTTCATTCCTCACAGGAAGGCATCATGGGATCATAGAACTATAGATTTGGAGCTGAAAGAAACTTCAGAGATGGTTTAGTCCAACTCCTCTTATTTCATTAAAGAAACAAGACCATTGCATCCCAGAGAGATCATAAAAAAAGGAAAAGGACCCACATGTGCAAAAATGTTTGTAGCAGCTTTTTTTAATTTTTAGTGGCAAGTAACTGGAAACTGAGTAATTTGCCCATCAGTTGGGGAATGGCTAAATAAGTTATGGTATAGTAATGTTATGGAATATTATTGTTCTATAAGAAATGATCAGCAGGATGATTTCAGAGAGGCCTGGAAAGACTTACATGAACTGATGCTGAGACAGAGATGGAATGGAAATGAGCAGAACCAGGAGATCATTGTATTTGGCAACAGCAAGATTATGTGATGATCAACTTTGATGGATTTGGCTCTTTTCAACAATGAGGTGATTCAGGCCAACTCCAATGAATTGGTGATGGAGAAAACCATCTGCATCCAGAGAGAGAACTATGGGGACTGAGTGTGGATCACAACATCGTATTTT
The DNA here is from genome assembly GCF_902635505.1 of Sarcophilus harrisii. Classification (NCBI taxonomy): domain Eukaryota; kingdom Metazoa; phylum Chordata; class Mammalia; order Dasyuromorphia; family Dasyuridae; genus Sarcophilus; species Sarcophilus harrisii. The sequence continues at coordinate 558,803,608 of NC_045428.1, read as the reverse complement.
CATCCTTTTTGTTGTTGTTTGATCATTTTTGTTTTCTTTCTCATTTTTCTCCTTTTTGATCTGATATTTTTCTTGTGCATCATGATAATTGTGGAAATATGTATAGAAGAATTGTATGTGTTTAACATATTTGCTTACTTGCTGTCTTAGGGAGGGGGTAGGTGGAAAGGAGGGAGAAAAATTGGGAACACAAGATTTTGCAAGGGTGAAAGTTGAAAACTATGCATATTTGTTCTTTTTTTTTCTTAAAGGTTTTTATTTTCTTTTTGGGGGTTTTCTTTTTTAATGTGCATTTTTTATTTTCAAAACATATGCAAAGATAATTTTTTCAACATTGATCCTTGCAAAACCTTGTGTTCCAATTTTTCCCTCCCTTCCTCCCACCCCTTCCCCTAGATGGCAATTAATCCAATATATGTAAATCCAATATAGGCATACATATTTATACAATTATCTTGCTACACAAGAAAAATCTGATCAAAAAGGGAAAAAATGAGAAACAAAATAAAATTCAAGCAAACAACAGCAAAAAGAGTAAAAATGCTATTGTGATTGAGTTCCCACAGTCCTCTCACTGGGTACAGATGGCTCTCTTCAACACAAGATCATTGGAACTGGTCTGAATTGTCTCATTGTTGAAAAGAGCCATGTCCATCAAAATTAATCATTGTATTATCTTGTTGCCATGTACAATGATCTCTTGATTCTGCTCACTTCACTTAGCATCAATTCATGTAAGTCTCTCCAAACCTCTCTGAAATCATCCTGCTGATGACTGTTTCTTACAGAACAATAATATTCTATAACATTCATACCATAGCTTATTCACCCACTCTCCAATTGATGGGCATCCACTCAGTTTCCAGTTTCTTGCCATTACAAAAGGGCTGCCACAAACATTTTTGCACATGTGGGTTCCTTTCCTTCCTTTAAGATCTCTTTGGGATATAAGCCCAGTAGAAACACTTCTGCACATGTTTTGAAAATAAAAAGAAAAAAATGAAAAGAAACAAGACCCAGAGTTATAACTTGTCCATGGTCATACAAATAGTGTCAGAGAAGCCTTTATAATAAAGCAGGAAATTTTTTATTATAATCATTATTATAATAAATTTATTCTATTCATTTATTATTTATATATGATTATTATATATTTATATATAATTATTATAATAAATTTATAATACAGCAGGAAAAAAGTTTAGCAAAATTAATCAACATCTTGAAAAAAATCAGACATATGTAGTGTATCACACCCATTGAACATTTTGGAATTCCATCTATACAGATATGGAGTGGCCTATGATAGATTGAATCACAAATATCTCATGCATTATGTATTTATTTCGAATGGAGCTTTCTATTAAAGTCTTCTGGAAATTTCCTCAGCTGTTTAAAAATATTATCGGCCTTTGTAGGTTTATTCCGCAGCCTGCAATTTTATGGTTTCCCTTTCTAACTTCACAATTCATCACCTCGATTGATTATTCCAGAATTTTGCCAGGGCTAAAAGCAAGCTCATTTATTTCTAGTTGGCTAACTCCACCTTCTCCTTTTTTTGAAAATTGGGTCATTTGTCTTTCTCTGGTCCTACAGTTCTTTTCCCTTCCACACAGGCTCTTTCAAAGGTCATCAAGAATGGCTCACATCTGCTGGGAATCATATCTGCCAATTCTTTGGCTTTTCTAGAATGACATTTGTCCGAGTCTAATGATTTGAACTTATTGAGAGTATCTCCATATTGTTTCATCATCTTCTACTTCTCCTTAGTTTCTATTCCCTGCTCTAGCATTTTTGGGCCAAGGCCCTTTTTCTTAGAAGGGAAAGAGGAAAACAAACAGAGTTGAATGATTCAATCTTTGCACCATCATTCATTATCATCAGAATCTCTACCCTGTTGTAGACCAGTTCTGATTCGAGCTGGTCCAGAGGTTCAAGTTCAGAATTAGAATGAAATGATTCATACTTAGACCATCTAACAGTTCACATAAGGAAATTAGTCATAACAAAGAAAATATATATTTGACAAAGATACAGAATTGGTTCAGTTGGGTTCAGCTGCCCTGCCTCCGAGCTAGTCATGATGGTACAGGGGTCAGGTGGACATGTCAAGCCTGAGAGAGAAGCTGGTGACTTCTCTTCCACTGACTTTTGTACTTAGGCCACCAGAAAGCTCTATTAAAGGCCATACTTATTCCCTGAGTCAAATAATCTTGAAAACAGTTTTATTACCTTTTTATAGAAAAAATAGCCTACTAGCCATGATGACAGAGACCTAACAATATGTTACTTTTACCATATACAAGAAGCAGTAATTCCACCTTTCTTTGAGTTTTATATTGTTTCCAATGTATTGAATAAAACAAAGCAAAGCATTAGCATTCCCTTATAGACCCTTAGTATTTACATACACCAACATCTCCAGTCCGCGACCTGCTCACCCTAGTGTCTGCTTGTTCTGGCCTCTAATGCTAATTTTTCCTCACCTTTTTCCCTGTTACTTGATTTGGATTTGACATTTTATTCATGTCTTTAAAAAAAACCAAGTTTGTCACTAATTCCTCCATGAAGCCCCATGAATCTCTTCAGGGAGCAGCTCCCTTCCCCCTTTTCCTCTTTGTTGGAATATTTTTTGCTTCTGTCTTTAAAATTGAATTCTTGAGACCTTCCCTTGTCTCTTAGACCAACTTTGTTTGCAAAATATTAGCCCATAGATCCCATTGAAATTTCCTCTGAATCCTTTGAAATTCACTCTCCTATAAATCTAAAATAGACTTCAAATGACATCCAGCTTTCCTCTTTTTTTTCATTCATGAACTTTCTTTTTTTTTTTTTTTTAATAACTTTTTATTGACAGAGCCCATGCCAGGGTAATTTTTTACAATATTATCCCTTGCACTCACTTCTGTTCTGATTTTCCCCCTCCCTCCCTCCACCCCCTCTCGCAGATGGCAAGCAGTCCTATTATTAAATAGGTTACAGTAGATCTTGGATACAATATATGTATGGAGAACTGAACAGTTCTCTTGTTGCTCAGGGAGAATTGGATTTAGAAGGTATAAATAACCCGGGAAGAAGAACAAAAATGCAAGCAGTTTACATTCATTTCCTATTGTTCTTTCTCTGGGTGTAGCTGCTTCTGTATCATGAACTTTCTAATGAGTGTTCACTCGCTCGAAAATTCCTGTCATTTCTACTTCTCTTTCCACTCTAGGCTCACTCTCTAGATTGCTTCACCACAACACACTGATAGCTGACTCCATTCTAAGGCCAACTCATCAACTGGCACATCCCTATATTGAGTGATTCTGCTCACTCTCTGCTCTTTCTTCTCCACTTTGGCTGCTTGGCCCCCATGGAGATATCATTTTTAATTCTTCCTATTCTTTTTTTTTTTTTTTTCCAAATGTCCTTTTTGTTTATTTTTTTTCCCTATTAGAATGTGTGTTCCTTGGGAGTAGGAACAATCTTGTTTTCTTGGTTTTGTATGCCCAACTTAGCATAGTTCCTGGCACATAGGAAGAACTTAGTAAATTCTCTCTCTCTCTCTCTCTCTCTCTCTCTCTCTCTCTCTCTCTCTCTCTCTTTCTCTCTCTCTCTCTCTCTGTTTCTGGACTTCTCTGCGTCTGTCTCTTTCTCTGTCTCTTTCTCCACCTCTCCATCTTTCTATCCATTTTTCTTTATTTTCTCTCTTCCTTTCTTTCTTTCTCTCTCTTCCCTGTTTCTTTCTCTGCCTCTCTCTGTGTGTCTCTGTCTCTCTCTGTGTATGTCTGTCTCTTCTCTGTGTCTGTCTCTTTCTCTGTATCTTTCTCCACCTCTCCATCTTTCTATCCATTTTTCTTTATTTTCTCTCTTCCTTTCTTCTTTCTCTCTCCCTCTTCCCTCTTTCTCTCTCTGTCTCTGTCTCTCTCTGTCTCTGTCTCTCTGTCTCTCTCCCTCTCCCCCTCTCTCCCACCACCTATGTATCTATCTATCTGTCTGTCTGTCTATCTGTCTGTCTCTGTTTATCTATCTATCTGTCTAATGCCTAGAATAGTGGCTAGCATGCAGTAGTTATTAATAAATGGTTGTTGAACTAAATTGAATGATTATAGAAAACTAGGTGGAAGTCAGTTTATGACGGTCTTTAACGGCCAAGCCACCTTTGGCTGGCCTCTATTGACCTGGACAGAGAACACCACACCCATGGCCTCCTTTGTTCTGGATGTTGAGCCTCTTAACTCATCCCAAAGATCATAAGCTCAGAGATCTAAATCTATAAGTGGCCTCAGAGGCCACTGAGTTTGAAGAGAAAACTGAGATCCAGAAGGCAAAATGACTTGTCCATCCAGCGTTGCAACAATAGCCAGTATCAGTGGTGGGAATTAAATCCGTTCTTTCTCCAGTTCCAGAACACCATCCAGACCACAGCGTACTCTTCACTTTATTCAGTGATTCATCCAAGTCCCCAGAGTTAGTAAGTCACCCAGACCTGGGAACTGGACCCCATCCAGTCTGACTCTGGAGTCCAGGTGCTTTCCTCTGTACTCTGCTGAGGGAGGTTGTATTCAATTTTCAGACCTTTTTGTGTGTTTTTGGCAGCTCCATCATATGGCTGCCAGTATGGGTGGAGTTGTTGGGGCAAATGGCAACTTGGCCCCGGGGGGTGTGGAGCTGCTCCTGACAGGCTCTGGCTAGGAGCTGGGCTCCCTGCCCACCAGGGCTCAGTAAGTCCCCTCTTTACCCAGGTGAGAGCCATTCTCCCTGCTAAGTTGGTGCCTCCCACCTCTCCAACCAGGCCTCCCCTTCCTGGCAGGCCCAAGCCCAGGCCCGGGCCCACAGTGGGGCCTTGTGCATACACAAAGCTCCTTTTGTGTGGAGACAGATAGAACAGCTCCAAGGTGGCCAAGTTACTCATGAAAGGATAATCATCATTATAATAACCAGAGGAAATTGCCATAGCGGAGCCAGAGAGGTAACTGCTGCCTAGGCAGGCAGGCTTGCCTGCATCAGGTGAATCAGGTGCTCCCAGGGCCGTTACCCTGACCAGAACAGCAGCATCTGGCAGGCAGAGGAGCCCAGCCCAAGACCGGGGGCAGTCCTGGAAGTCAGGAGCTAAATCTCAGATTAGCCATGTCTAATTGAGTCCATCTCCATAACCCTTCTTCCTCTCTGTTCTCACTGCTACTATCCTATTCCAGGCCCTCATGTTAGCCAGCAGGGACAATTGTTATAGCATCTCAATCTCTTTCCATCTTTTGTGTCTCTCTGCTCTGATCTACTATTTATGTGACTGCCTTACTTTTTTGAGCAGACACTCCTCTGCTCAAAAGTTTTGCCCTTTTGCCCTAAACTTGAAAACTTTTTTGCCTGGCATTCAAGGACCCCCATGGTTGGATACCACCCACCCTTACCAGGCTGATCTAAGTTTGCAAGATCAAGGTTTTGTAGATTTAGATATGAAAAAACCTGTGACCATTTCATCCAACCTCGTTTTGCTGTTCATCCTTTATTTTCTTTTTGGGTTTTTTTGGGTGAGGCAAATGGGGTTAAGTGACTTGCCCTGGGTCACACAGCTAGAAACATCACAAGGGTGATGTCATTTTGAATGACATTGATTTTTGAATGAATTGGATTTAAGTGAGACAGAATTGTACAAAGTCTGCCTCTAGACCCAATTCTCTTTCCACCATATCCTGTTCTATTTTCACTACTCCTCTTCTAGATTTCTCCTGAAAATTGGATGATTCTCTGTACCTTTGAATAGAATATTTAATTTCCTGCCCTTTCCCTTTGTTCGTACTGTTCCCACTCTTCCATGAAGCTTTCTTACACACGTACCTCTAAACAATAGTATCCCTCCAACTGTGATGCACTTTGTATGTAGGGGAAGGAATATTTTTATTAATGTTTCCCTTTTTATAGAGTGAGAGTGAGAGCAAGAGAGGAGAGACAGAGACAGAAAGACAGAGATGGAATGGATAGAGAAACAACCTCAGATGGAGGAAGAAATGGATTCAAGTTGAGCCTTTGACACATACTTGTGGTGAACCCAAGATGGGAGAGAAAAGACAGGGATTTACCTGAGCTCTTCCCTAAGCCCCTGTTTTAAATAATGCCTTGAATCAAATTCTAGAGCAGCAGAACCCACAAAAAATGAAATGAAACATTTTCTCACAGTCCAAGACAACTTAGAAAGTCAGCAGGAAAGGTCTGTCACATCTGGATGAGAGTGAAGCTCAGTCCACTACAGGCTTTGTCAATGTAGACCAGACCCTAGCAGACCAGATCCTAGCAAATCAGAAGCAGGTCTGAGGATGGAGTTTGGGGGAGGGAGGACTGAATCAGTGATGGCAGTGGAAGCTCCTGGACCTCTCAGCACACAGACAGTATAGGGGTTGCATAGCTGTTTAGCAACAGATTACAAGAATCCCTTTGTGAGAACTAAGAGTAGGGCTCTGTTTTTTGCCCATTTTGGATCAGGCTCATAGTTCTGGGTCTCCATCCTAGGGCAAGATAGAGCACTAACTCACCAGAGCTTGAAGTCACAGGGGAGTGGAGACCATGGGCACAGTTCTAGGGTGAAAAAGAGTGCTTGTGATCACTCACAAAACAAAGCACATGCCTCTATCCAGATCAAACCACATTGAAAGAACTAAAAACTTACACATCCTCAGCTCCTCTAAAAACAGCTGCACAATAAACTTGAAACTTGGGACAATGTATCTTCCATTCCAGAAGCAGAGTTTTACTTTAACAAAGAATTAAAAAGTCAAGAAACAGACTGGAAAATGAGCAAACAGCAGAAAAAGATCCTGACCATAGAAAGTTATGATGACAGGGAAGATCAAGACAAACTCAGAAGAAGACAACAAAATCAAAATTCCTATATCCAAACCCTCAAAGAAAAATATGAATTTGACCCCAGGCCATGGAAGAGCTCAAAAAGAACTTTTAAAATCAATTAAATTTGGTGGAGGAAAAATTGGGAAGAGAAATGAAAGTGATGCAAGAAAATCTGAAAAAAAGATTCAATAGCTTGGTAAAAGAGACAGAAAAATACAGAAGAAAATAGAAAAAAAGAAAGCAACAACTTCAAAATATAATACGTCAAATAATAAAAAAGATACAAAAACTCACTGAGGAAAATGATTCCCTGAAAAATTATAATTAAGCAAGTGGAAGTTAATGACTTTATGAAACGTCAAAAAAACCCAATAAAACAAAATCAAAAGAATAAAAAAAAGAAGGATATGTGAAATATCTCATTAAAAAAAATTGACCTGGAAAATAGATCAAGAGAGAAAATTTAAAAAATATTCCTGAAAGCCATAACCCACCCCCCCAAAAGAGAGAGAGTTATGCTATCATCTTTTAAGAAATTATCAAGGAAAATTACCTTGATATTCTAGAATCAGAGGGTAAGATAGAAATTGAAAGAATCTAACAAACACTGCCTGAAAGAAATCCAAAAATGAATATCTAGGAATATTATAGCCAAATTCCAGAGCTCCCAGCACATGAAGAAAATATTATAAGCAACCAAAAAGAAACTTGTGAAATCAGTCAGGATAACACAAGATTTACCAGTTTCTATGTTAATAGATTGGAGGGATTGAAGAGATATTCTGGAAAGCAAAGGAGGTAGGATTATAACCAAGAATCACCTACCCAGCAAAACTAAATATAATACATTTTTGGGGGAGGAATGGAAATTCAACGGAATAGAGGACTTTCAAGCATTCCTGATGAAAAGATGAAAAGAGCTCAATAGAACATTTGACTTTCAAATAAAAGACTCAAAAGAAACATAAAAAAGGTGGATGAAAAAGAGAAATCAATAAGATTAAATTGTTTACATTCCTACATGGGAAAATGATACTTGTAACTCCTAAAAGCTTTCTAATTATAAATAGACAGAGTTGAATATGATGGGATGATTATCTAAAAATAAATAAAATTAAGGGATGAGAAAAAATACACTGGAAGAAGAGAAAAGGGAAAGGTATAATAGGGTAAATTATCTCTCATAAAAGAACTCAGAAAGAGATTTTACAATGACAGGAAAGACAGGAAAAGTGTAAGGAGAGTATGCGAGCCTTACTCTCTTCAGAATTAGTTCAACAAGGGAATAACACACCCTCAGTTGGATTATAGAAATCCCTTTTACAATATAGGAAAGTAGGAAAGGAAGGAATAAGAAGGGGGAGCTGATAGAAGGGAGGGCAGATTTGGGGAGGTAATTGTCATAAGCAAAACACTTTTGAGAAGGGACAGGGTGAAAGGAGAGAGAGTAGAATAAATGGGGGAAATAGAATGGTGGAAAATATATTGTAATCATCACTGTGAAAAAATTACAGCAAGTTTTTCTAATAAAGATATCATTTCTCAAATATAGAGAAACAAAGCAAATTTATGAAATAGGAATCATCCCTCAATTGATAAATGATCAAAAGATGTGAACAGCAGTTTTCAAAGTAATCAAAGCTATCTGCAATCACATAAAAAAAATCCTCTGAATCGCTATTGATTAGAGAAATCCAAATTAAAATACTCTTAAGTTATATACCTATTAGGTTGACTAATATGACAGAAAAGGAAAATAACAAATATTAAAGGAAATATGCAAAAATTAATGTGGTGATTTGTAGTGGCCAGAAACTGGAAACTGAGTGGATGCCCATCAATTGGAGAATGGCTGAATAAATTGAGTGAATAAATATATGAATATTATGGAATATTATTGTTCTTTAAGAAATGACCAGCAGTATGATTTCAGAAAGTCTTGGAGAGACTTACATGAACTGATGCTGAGTAAAATGAGCAGGACCAGGAGATGATTATATACTTCAACAACAATATTGTATGATGATTAATTCTGATGGATGTGGCCATCTCCAGCAATGAGATGAACCAAATCAGTTCCAATAGAGCAGTAATGAATTGAACCAGCTACACCCAGGGAAAGAACTCTGGGAGATGACTATGAACCACTACAGAGAATTCCCAATCCCTCTATTTTTGTCTGCCTGCATTTTTTATTTCCTTCACAGGCTAATAGTACACTATTTCTAAGTCCAATTCTTTTTGTACAGCAAAATAACTGCTTGGACATGTATACATATATTGTATCTAACTTATACTTTAACATATTTAACATATATTGGTCAACCTGCCATCTGGAGGAAAGGGTGGGGGAAAGAAGGGGAAAAGTTGAAACAAAAGGTTTTGCAATTGTCAGTGCTGAAAAACCCAAGCATATATCTTGTAAATAAAAAGCTATAATATAATAAAAAAAAAAGAAAAATTAATGTGGTGAAAAATAATGTGGTGGAGTTGTTTACTGATTCTACCATTCTGAATTGCAATTTGAAACTATGCACAATGGGCTATTATTAAACCATGGATACCCTTTGACCAAGATACATACTAACTATGTGTCACTCTGGACAAGTCACTTCCCAATATCTTAGGCAAAGCTATGCTTCAAACCCAGGTCTCCTGACTCCAAACCCATTGCTCTTTTCTACAGTAACATAGAGTTTCATTACAATGAAGTCTTTTGAGATTGTTTTCTTTATATTATTGTGATCATATTACAATTTTTCTTGTAATATTGTGAATTGTGGTTATTTCTACATGTGTTTTCCATCTCTGTTTGACAGGGACTCTGTCTCATTTCTACTTCATATATTCCCAGGCATTTATTGTATTGAATACAATCTATTTGAATGTCAGTTTCCTTATCTGTCAAATGAGGATTTGGGGTTCAGTAGTCTTTTATGTTTCTTTCAGTCCTAAAGTCCTAATGACTTCTGAACTCATAGAAACTAGATTATCCTAACTTTACTGAATAGAATGGACTTACATTCCAATACAACAAATGGATAGATAGATGGATAGATGGGTGGGTAGAAGAGTGGATGAATAGTTCAGATGGATGATAGATGGGTGGGTGGATGGGTGGATGAATGAATGGACAGATGGATGAAAAGATGGATAGACAGATGAACTGATGATTGAATGAATGTGGGGTTTAAGCATTTATCATATATTGTTAGTGATTCAAATATAAAAAGAAAGACATGTCTACTCTCTAGGAGCTCACATTCTAATGGGAGAGACAATACATATGGAAGGTGTGAGCTGAAAGTCAAAAAGAAAGATCCCATGGTACTCTGGGTGTAGCAGCAAAACAGATGGGAATCCCTCTTTAATGTCATTTCCACTGATAAAATCTTATCAATTTCTGATGTTGAACCATATGACAGGGATGAGGGCTTGGGAGATGAAAATATTCATTTTCTGGGTCTTCAGTAGCCATGTTTATAGCCTTTGCAGGAGCAGTTCAGTTGATGTTAAAGAAGTGGAGTCTTTTCTCCATAGCAATTGCTCCCCTCAATGATATTCATGGTCTGAGAGTTGTTATTCTTAAGGCTCTTGGATTCAAAGTCCTAAGCTGTCTCCATTAGGATCTGGGGATAGTTGAGGGGGGTACCAGTGGTTTGACCTGCCTGGCACACGTCATTTCCTTTCTTTCCCTCAAGGTCCCATGTTCCTTTAGCAATGGAATCCACTTGAGGGCTTATATATATTAATAACACACTCAGAGAATTATATTGCTAATATTATTTCATTTTAAAAATACATCATCAGCACTTAGCGCAGTACATGATCTATAGCACTCAATAAATGCACATTGAATGAATGAATGAAGGTGGCCAAAGACATTTTGAAAAATATATTAATCAACTAGAATTTCCTAAGCACCTACTATGTGCTAGACACTCAAAGACAAAAATGAATAGTCCCTGCCCTCAAGGAGTTTGTGTTCTATTAGAGTGTAAGTCTACACTCTAATAAGAAGATCACTGCCTTCTTTCTTTCCTGGGTTTGGTGCTAGCCAGACTAGTAATTAATAATAATAATAATAACTAGCATTTATATAAAAACTACTATGTATCAGGCACTGTGCTATGCACTTTACAAATATTATTTCATTTGATCCTCATAATAACCCTGTGAAATAGGTGTTGTTATTATCTCCATTTCACAGTTGAGGAAACTGGCAGATAAAGTGATTTGCCTGGGGTCATATAGTTAGTATCTGAGAGCAGATCTGAACTCAGAACTTCTTAACTCCAGGCCCAATGCCCTTATCCATTTCTATGTGCAGACATTTGTGCATGTTCAAACTAGGGGACTCTAGTTTACAAAGTTTAGAGCAGAAAGTTATAGCATTTCAGAATTTCAGAATGTGAAGGCCAAATTTGATGCCCCAAATCCCACTACAACACACAAGGCAGGTGCCAGTACTAGTTCCTAGCCAGCTCACCTTGTTAGGAAGATTTTCCTTATTTAGGCCAAAATTTGCCTCTTTGTAACTTTCCCCAGTTGTTCCTGGCAGGTCCTGTTCTCTGTGGCCAAGCCCAACAAATCTGATCCTTCTTTCCTGTGATAGTTTTTCAAGTACTTGAAAGCAGCTATCATGTTCTTTAATCCTCTCTACCTACAATCTTCCGTCTCCAAACTGAACATCTCTGTTTGCTGGGCTGTTAAGTGGTACAATGGATAAAGGGCAAACTTTGGAATCAGGAGAACCTGCATTCAAGTCTGATCTCAGACATTTAATAGCTGTGTGATCTTAAGCAAGTCCCTTAACCCTGGTTGCCTCAGTTCCCTCATCTGTAAATGAACTGGTGAAGGAAATGGCAAGCCATTCTAGTATCTTTGCCAAGAAAACCTTTATGGGGTCATAAGAAGTCAAATGTGACTGAAGAAACTGAACAATGCAAAGTCCAAGGGGGAACCAACCCAGAAAGGGATTGGAAATGACTGGACAACAGTTCCTTCAACTTGTCCTTCTATGACATGGACACAAGAGCCTTCACTGCCTCAGTTGGCCTCTCTAGACACCTTCCGATTTACTGAAATCTTTCCTCAAGGATGACGTCCTTCCTCAAATGTGGTGTCCAGAACTGAATGCAATTTCTTCAGAAGAAATCTGGTAAGACATTATTCCTACCCTCATGGTGCTTACAGTTCAATAAATGAATTAAGACATAATCCCAGGAAGATATAGATATTCTCAGCAATACAATGATCCAAGACAATCCCTTTGGGATGAAGTATACTATCTGCTTCCAGAGAAAGAACTGATATTGATTCAATACAGACTGAAGCATGCTTTAAAAAAAAAAAAGAAAGAAAGAAAATCACAGAGAATTGTATGTAATACAAAGCAAATTCATTAGAGAAACAATGCAAAGTCCCAGGGATTTCCCAGTTACTCTGCCTAGATATAATTTCAAGTAGCTTGGGGTGGTAGGTGGAGGACCAGATTTTGGGGTGGTAGATGGAGGGCTAGGTATGGAGTCGGGGTTTAATTTCAGTTCTCCCACTTATTACCCTTGTGATTTTGGGAAAATCACCCAAATGCATTGGGTCTCAGTTTCTTCATCTGTTAAGATAAAGGGGCTTCAGAAATCCCTTCTAGCTCTAAATATATAATTCTTTGAACCTTAAAGTGTCCCAGACATGTGAATTATTCATCTTCTTCTTAAGTCTAGCTTCCTTCTGATTCACTCTAAGTCTAGAGCACCTGGTTTCTCCTGGGTCTCAGAGGAGCAAGGAAATGTGTTGCAGCTCACCCCTGGGCCAGGCTGGGATTTGGCCAGCTGGGCACTAGGGATTAGGCTCCCAGGCCCGTTCTCCAGTTCCAGGCTCACTCTCAGCCTCCTAATTACATAGCTGACTTTGGGGTGTTGAACCTACATTCCTCTTTAATCACCAGCTATCAAACTTCTCTTCCCCACCCAACCAAGGGAAAGACAAGGAAATAGAAACAAAGATCACGCTCACCCAGAGGTTTAGTAGGAAAAAAACATTGGCTAGAGGTGAAGACTTGGGTTCCAATCTCAATGAGCTGCTAGTGAGAGCTCAGGAAACTCTCTGGGTCTCAGTTTCTTCTTCTATAAAATAAATGGGTTTAGGTTAGATGATCTAAAGAAGAAGCATAGCTATGGCTATAGACAGAGGACCTGAGTTCAAATTTCACTTCTGGTCCTACCTGTGTGATGTTGGGCAAATCATTTAACTTTCCTGGGCCTCAGTTTCCCCATCTGTACAATAAGAAGATTGGACTGGAATGCCTCTAAGATCCCTTCTACCTATGAGTCCCTGATTCCTTAAAGTTTCTTCTAGTTCTACTGAGCTCTGAATTAATTGTGTATGGAATAAGTCTGCAATGAAATCTGTAATGACCTGCCTGTTTGTCCGTGTCACGTTATAAGGGCCAGCTTCAGAAGCCTATGGACTGCTATGGGTCTTTGTGGCAGCCTTCCCTTCCCTGGGGCCCTTCAAGTTTGTTGCCAGGGTGGGGCCCCAGATACTTGCATGCAGACACTGATTCACAGCCTCAAATGAGAGAGTTGCATTTTGCCATGGTACATGGGCGTCTCAGAAGTCAGTTAGTTACCCAATGTTGGATCAGGTGGGTGCGGGTGCCCAGGACTGGTCACCTGATTCCAGGTGGATCCCTATGGTCCCGGGGGCCCTGCCCCTGAGGACTTCACCCACTGTCCCCATGTGGCTTGGCTCTAAAGCTTCCTAGGTGAGCCAGAATCATTCCCAGCTCCCTCAGGGGAGCTTCTCCTCCATTTGGGCCCCAAAGCCAAGCAGCACCTATTAGCTCGAGGCCGAGGTGTTCTGCCTGGGCTAGTGAATTGATAGTGCTCTGCAGGAAACCATTCTGCCGGGCTGGGGCCATCACCAATGACAGGCTTGCCAAAAGCCGCCTCTTATTTACTCTCCAAACAGTCAAGGAGAGCTTGATTTTGCCTTACTTATTTGGGGTGACCTTTTTAGACAACAGGGACCCTTGGAGTGAGATAGTTCAGCCCGCAAACATTCTGAATTCCATATATGATTGTCTAATCCCTGGTGTCTCCCTCCAGGGATGCTTACACTCAAAAGTAGAAATTTATTGTTATTATTAATAATCACAAATAGCTGGGGCTTATTTATTTATTTTTATATCTGGCCTACTTTGCATGGTGATTCACTTCAGGGAGAGGTAGGTCAGATGGGATGTGGTCCAGGGTGAGAGAGGCTTGTGAAATCCTGTTTCAGCTTGGGAGGAATCATCTCCTCAGGAAATTCACAAGTAGAACTCTCTCAGTCTTTCTGTCTCTTCCTTTCTCCCTCCTCCCCCTTTCTTTCACTCTCTTTCCCTCTCTTTCTCCTTCTTCCTCCCTCTTTCCTTCTCCATGTCCCCCCTCCTTTTTCCTCCCTCTCTCTCTCCCTCCCTTTTGGATTTCCACTGGTTAGTACAGTATGCTACATACAGTAGATGCTTATATAAATGATACTTGATTCGACTTGAGATCGTGTGATCCAATTAAGGTACATTATCCCACAGATATGGCACTATATCTCACAGACTAACAGTGTCATCTTGTCACTCTCAAATAGGCCATGTAATCAAGCAGAGATGGTCTGTTCTAGGAAGCTACATTATTGTTGTACAAACATGATTACAAATTAGGTTATCATCACATGGGCGCGTGGTGTCATAGAACCACACTATCCAACTTTATCACTGTATCATAGAGAAACATTGTCACAAAGACAAACTGTTACACAAATGCAATGTGTCTCACAATATCACACAGACACATGGTACCGTGTGTGTACACACACACATATTTACTAGTTGTGTGAGCCTGGACAAACTTCTTAACACTTTCTGAGGCTCAATTTCCTCATAGGAAAAAAAAAGGCAATAATCATATTTGCCCTCTGTATTTCACAGAATTCATGACACTAGATTTAGAGCTGAAGGGGAACTTAGAACAAGAATTTAGAGGTAAAGGGATCTTTAGAACAGAGGATGTTAGAGCTGGGAGGAACCTTACAACAGTGAATGTCAGAGCTGGGAAGCCCTTGGAACCCAGGATATCAGAACTAGGAGGAACGTTATTACAGTGACTGTCAGAGCTTAGAAGGCCTTTGGATCCCAGGATGTCAGAACTGGGAGAAATGTTAGAACATAGAATGTCA
Source organism: Sarcophilus harrisii (assembly GCF_902635505.1). Taxonomy (NCBI): domain Eukaryota; kingdom Metazoa; phylum Chordata; class Mammalia; order Dasyuromorphia; family Dasyuridae; genus Sarcophilus; species Sarcophilus harrisii. Next base: position 558,788,569 of record NC_045428.1, on the reverse strand, counting down.
GAACTGGAGGGATTCTCAGAGATCATCTAATCTAAACTCACAATGGACAGATAAGGAAACTGAAATTTGGGAAGGTTGAATAACTTTGCCCTGGGTCCTAAAAGTAGCTGCAATTCAAATACAGAGCTTCTAATTCCAACCCCAGAATTCATTTCACTACAGCACAGGTTTTTATGAGGAAAATTCTTTGTAAAATGTAAATGCTCTAGTAATGGAAATGATCATTTTAAAGTTTCACTGTTATTATCACATAGCCTAATGGTATTGCACAGAGATACATTATTGCTTTATGGAGGGAGTCGTTGGGGTATAACAGAGCACTGGACTTGATGTTAATAGTCTTGAGTCCAGATCTCCATTTGGTGCACACACACAAATTACACCATGTAACACTGGGCAAATTACCCAGGCATTCGGTACCTCAGTTTCCTCCTCTGAAGAGGGAAGGGATGCAGTAGTTGATCTCTAAGATCTCTTCCAGCTCAGAATCCCTAATTCTAGGATTACTCAGGCTGCTTTGTGCCATGTAGAAACCACATTATCACTCAGAGATAGGGGACTCGAGAGAGAGTACATGGGCGCTGCCCCATGAGGCTGGCGATCTCTGGATCTGAAGCATTTAAGGCTGGGCCCCAAACTCCTCCCTTTCCTTTAGCATCTTGTACCTCCTGGGATTAGGGCTGGGCCAAATGCCAACTCTATAGGAACCCCAGAGCTCCAGTTCAAGAATATTGCTGGACCTAAGGCCTAGACTCCCCCCCTCCCCCCCGGCCCCTTTAGGTCCTATAAGGTCTGGACAATCCAATTGGACAGTGGTTGGCTAAGGTGAGGGCACTAGCTAGGTTGTACCCTGCTGCCAAATGGGGCCCATTATGAGATCTCAGGCCCTGCGTTCTCCTCAGCAAAGAGCCCTCTCACTCACCCACGCATCTCATAACCTGGCCCATTACACAGGTAGCTACATGCCCAGCTGGATTCCACGCTCTCCTTTCCAGGCAGCAGGCCTGTCTCAGACCCCAAGTGGAGGCTGGGAGAGAAGCTGAGCTCAGTGAAGAGCAGAAGGTTGGATGGAAGGCCAGTTTTACAGATGAGCCAATCCAGGGAAGCTTCCTCTCTGGGAAATATTATGGCCAGGTCTCCGGGCTTGTGTGAATCCATGGATTTTACTTCTTTTTTAGTTCCCAGTTATACTCAGAACTGGAGGCAAGAGGCTACAGTGGGAGTGGTATTGGAGGTGGGAAACTTCAGTTTGACTGAGAGAGTAACCACCTGGTTGAGATGCTGAATGAATGTTTGTTGATTGATGGATGGATGAAGAGCTGATGTTCTGTCACTGTAGAACAGGCCTAGTCTTGGAGTTAGAAACTTGACATTGCTAAAGACCAAGGGAAAGAGCATGGCATAACAGAAAGAGTACTGAATGTAGAGCCAGGGGATCTGGATGCAAGTCTCAACTCTGTCATGTCCTGCTTTTGGGACAATGGACAAGTCATTTCTCTTTGAGTCTCGGTGTCTGAATCTTTAAAATAAGACCAATCCATCTACCTATCAACAAGCATTTATTAAGTGTACATGCCGGCACTAGACTACGTCCAGCAGTCCCTCTCCTCACAGAGCTTACATTCTCATGGGGGAGACAGCATAAACCTATATGAAGATATAAAATGAATGCAAGGTAGTTTGAAGGGGGAAGGCCCTGGTGGCCGGGAGAGTCACAGAGGATTTCCTTTGAAGGGGGTGTTTGTTCTGAGCCGTGGAGGAAGCCAGAGTTTCCAAGAGGCAGAAGCTAAGACAAGGTTGGCTTCTGGGGTCATTTCTAGCTCTAGAGTAGGTTTCCATGCCTCTAAGCCCTGACTCAGATACTTACTAGTAGTGTGATTCTAGTTCCACTCCTCCAATGCCTGGGATTTCCTGGGTTAGAATATCCTTCCTTGCCACCATTCCCTTAAATGTGCTATCCCCACTATTTGAATGTGAGCCCCTGGAGAGCATGGATTGCTTTGCTTTTGTACTTATATTAGCACGGTGCTTGGTGCATGGTAAGCTTTCCTTCCTTCTTTTTTTACTTTCTTCCTTTTTTCTTCCTGCTTTTCTTCTTCCCTCTTTCCATCTCTCTCTTTCCCCTTTTCTCCCTTTCCCTTCTTTTTTCTTCCTCCCTCCTTTTCTTCCTTCATTCTTTCCTTCCTTTCCTCCTTATTTTTATTTGTTCCTTCCTTCTTCCCACTCTTCCTTCCTCTATCTCTCCCTCTATCCTTTTTTCCCTTTCCCCCTTCCCTTTTTTCTTTCTTCCTCCCTCCTTTTCTTCCTTCCTTCTTTCTTGCCTTTCCTCCTTCTTTCATTATCTTTATTTCTTCCTTCCTTCTTCCCTCTCTTTTCCCCTTCTTCCTTCCTTCCTTTCTGCCTTCCTTCCTTCTTTCCTTTCTGCCTTCCTTCCTTCTTTCCTTTCTTCCTTCCCTCCTTCCTTCCTTCCTTTGTTTCTTTCTCCCTCTCTCCCCCCCCATCTCCTCCTTGTCTTCTTTCCTTCCTTCCTCCCCTTTCCCTCACTTCCTCTTTCCTTTCTTGGTGTCAGTTTCTTCATCTAAAACTAGAATAGGTTTAGAATAGCGATCTCTCCTCTCCTGGCCTCACAGGGATACAGTGGAGAAAATATTCTGGAAGTGTATTTCTTCATATTATTCATAAAGAAACAAATATCTCCACTAGGTCCAGCATGTTACTAGTCTTGGTTTCAAGTCATTTGACTAGGTAGAGAAATTCAGAATATTGGTTTTTTTTCCCTTTGGGGACACAAATGCCAACATTCAATGATGACCAAAGACCAGCCCAATGGTCAGGGATTTTGTATCTGGTTATTGCCAGGTCTACAGTCAAGAACTTCAAAGTTAATAAATGAAAACTCCATAGAATCATAGACTTTATAACTAAGGGAGATCTTTGGGGTCCTCTGGATGGTTAGTTGGCAAAGCAAAATGAGTGCCAGCCTTGGAGTTAAGAGAAAATGAAATTCACATCCAGCCTCAGACACTTACTAGCTGTGTGACTCTAGGCAAGTCAGTCTCAATTTCCTCAACTCTAAAATAGGGATAATAATAATACTTATATCCCAGAATTGTTGTGAAGGTTTTTAAATGAGATGCCATATGTAAAATGCGTTGCAAATCTTGAAACACTGCCCAAGTATTATTATTTTGCAAGAGACAGGATTGAGGCCAAAATAGGTCATATAACGAGGACAAGCAGCAAGAGAGGAGGAAGGTTTGAACCCCAAACTTGTCAGACTTCAAATGTAGTTCTCCTTTCACTGTTCAAGTTACTTAGAAATAGCTTCAGGGTGAAAGCAGCTCCTGAGGACTTCCTAGCAAACACCAGGGAGAGATGGTAGAGGCTTTCTTGGAGTTGCCTCATTGGGGCCCTTGATCTCTGTCAATATTTTTCCTCTCCCTTAAGACTTAGCTTTCCATGGAAAACATCTTATGCTGGTCCTTAGGACTTAGATCTAATACCACCTTCACTGCCCTCCCTACTTCTATCTCCTTTCCTAAGCAGATATGGATCTTTCCTTCACCCGAATTCATAATATTTTTCCTTGTATTTCTTAGACACTTTTCATACTCTATACTGTATTACTATATCATAATAAAATTGGAATCAGGAGGCCTCTATTTGAACCCCAGTACTGACACTAGCTGTGAGTTCTTAGATACTTTTCTGAGCTTCACTTTTCCTTCATCTATGAAATGGGAATGATCACACTTGCACTACTTCCCTTGGAATCATTGGGAAGAAAGCATTTTTATAAATGAAAAAAAAAACTGATCATGTGTGTTTATTATTGTGTTCATACCTGAACTCCCTCTTCTACTATAAATCCCTGGAGGGCAGGGACTGTATCTGGTCTCTGTGCCTTTGTGCAGAGGTCAAGTTTTTCTTGCTATTCTAGATATGATTTCCTGCATGGAATATAAAAATAGATATGACAAGGCCTTTGCTCTCTGGGCTCTTTCTACTAGGAAAGAAAGATGTTTATAGAAAAAAAAGCCTGTAATACAAGAGTGTGTTAAGTTGCAAAGGATGGATCTAGGGAAAATGCTAGGAGAATTTGGGGAGAGAAAGGTTATTTTCACCAAGGGTTGGAGGAGAGAAGAAGAGTTATGAAGGATATGAATATGGGTGAATGAATGAATGAAATGAATCTTGAATGAATTAATAAATGATAGTAATAAAATGAGTGAATTCTAATTAAATGTTTGCCAATATCTATTAAGCTCATCATATGTGCATAGTCCTGAGGACACAAAGTTAGTCTCCATCTCCTCCTCTTCTTCTTTGTCTCTAGCTCTGTCTCTGTCTCTATCTTTGTATCTCTCTCTGTCTCTGTCTCTGTCTCTTTGTGTTTCTGTGTCTCTGTCTCCCTCTCCCTCTTCTCTTCCTTCCTCCTTCCATCTCTCTCTCTCTCTCTCTCTCTCTCTCTCTCTCTCTCTCTCTCTCTCTCTCTCTCTCTCTCTCTCTCCATCTATCTCTGTGTCTCTTTTTGTGTCTCTGTCTCTGTCATCTCTCTTTCTGTCTTTGTTTCTCTGAGTCTCTGTCTTTCTCTGTGTCTCTTTCTGCCTCTGTCTCTGTCTCTCTTTTCTCTCTCTCTGTCTCTCTCTGCCTCTGTCTCTGTCTCTGTCTCTGTCTTCTCCTGTGTCTCTCTGTCTCTGTCTCTATTCCCCTTCCCCCAAAAAGCTTCCATTCAGATGGGGTAAAAGCACATACTTGAATAAGTAGGATAAAAAGGAGAGAATAAAAGGTACTAAGAGGAATGAGAAATTACTTTGCTGCTGGGAAGATGCAGGTTAAGGTTAGAGGCCATCTTATCCAACCTCCTTATTTTAAAGATGAGGAAACTGAGTTTAAATGACCTGCTTAAGGTTACCCAGATCATCAGCATCAGATGCAGGATCTGAATAGAGGTCTTCCTACTTCATAGCCAGTGTTCTTTCCATGATATCATGTAATATCTAAGAAAAGGGGGAAATACAACCAGGCACTCTCTATAAGAAACCTATGGTACACCAGCTAAGAAAACTAAAGTGATCTGGGACTGCATGAAAGGAAGCAATGCATGTAGGGAATATCCAGGGATAAGGAGCAAATAGTTCCACAAAACTTTGCTTTGATTAGACTGTTTTGGGAGTACTGTATCCCCTTCTGAACTTAACCATAAGAAGGTCATTGATAGATTATACAATGTCCAGGACAGCCTGGAGTTCATGCTATAGGAAGAGTATTTGAAAGAACTGGGATATTTATCTTAGAGAGGAGAAGGCTCAGAGAGGCTATAACTGCCATTTTCAAGTATTCAAAAGACTCACCCATGGAAAAGACATGAGATGCATCCTGATTCGCCCCAGAGAGAGGAACTACAAGCAATGGATGGAAAGTGTTAAGGGGAATAGGCTTGATGCCCAGGACAAATTTTTTCTTCTTATTATTATTATTTGCTGAGGTTATTGGGGTTAAGTGACTTGTCCAGGGTCACACAGATGAAAAGTATTAAGTGTCTAAGGTCGAATTTGTACTCAGGTCCTCCTGACTTCAGGGCTGGTGCTCTATCCATTGTGCCATCTAGCTGCCCTGAAACTTTCCATAGTTACTTAAGAGTGGAATGTCCTATCTAGAGTGGCCATATCATTGACAAAAACATGGTGACTACTTTTTAGGCACATTGCAGAGAGGATTCCTCTGGATCAGCTCCAAGCTTGACTAGTTGGCCATCAAGGCCGTGTTCAATTCTAAAATACTGTGACGATGACCAGGACTGTTAAGTAGAAAACAGAGTTGAGAATTGGAGAAGGTTTAACATGGTTGGGTTTTTTTAGGACCTTTATACAATTTCTTGCCTAGGACCTCCACTGTTCCACCCCAAAGTCTTTTTTCAAAGTGAGGAAATGGACACTGTTCAGGTCTCATGGACACCAGGTCAATCCCAAAGTTGTCAATTTAGTGAAGAAGGAGGGGAAATGACCTGGTTTTTCTTCATTATCCTTGAAACAAAATTTAGCACATTTGTTTAGAGAAGCAAAGCAGATGGCCTGCTAGATCCAGAATTAGGAAAACCTGAGTTCAAATCCCACTTGTATTAGATAAGTCACAACTGCTGTGTAGCTCAACTTCCTCTTCAGAAAAAATGGAATCATTTTTTTCTCAGCAGATCAAATGATCAATTTTTTTTTTCTTTGCAAATCAGAGCTACATGAATATCAGTTATCTTATTATCATTTCTTCTTCTGATGAACATCTATTAAGTGTCTACTATGCACAAAACACTTTGCTAGGAGGTCAAAATGGCTTACCAGAAATCAGGACTAGAACATGGGAAAGATAAAGACATTTCACAAGGTTGTTAAGGAAAGTGACAGGTTCCCCATCTTAGATACTTATTTTCTGTGTCATCATGAGCAAGTCACATAATCTCTCTGGACCTTAGTTTCCACACTTGTAAAATAACAATAGTAATAGAGGACCATTAATAATAATAATTAATTATAATCAATGATAATGATAATTGAGTTGTATGCTACACAGGCCTGTGAAAAGTGTTTTACAATCTTTAATATGCTTTAGAAATGTCAGTTATTATTGTTATTAATAAAGTAAAGCAGTAGGGTGACTTTCATTCTTATTATTCTAGTTGCTGAAGTGTGCCTTCAGTGCACCAGCTGGGAATGGGCAATTGAACCTGTTTCTCTATCTAGAAAACAAAGGATTGAACTAGTTATCTCTAAAGTTTTTTTCAGCACTTGGGGTTCTTTGTTTAAAATCTCTTCCATTGCCTCTATTATTTATTCTAAGGGCCCTCCCAGTTTAGCCATCCACTGTCCTAAGGACCTTCCCAGATCTGACTTCCATGTCCTAAGAGTCCCCCCCCAGTTTTGACATCGTGTCCTAAGGGCCCCCCAGTTCTGACATCCTGTGTTCTGAGGTTCTTTCCAGCTCTGACAGTCTATGTTCTCACATTCTATATTCTAAGTCAGGGGTTCTTAGCTTTTTTGTGCTATAGGAAGCCCAAGTACCTCTTCTCAGAATAATATTTTAAAATAATATTCAATATGATAATAATATTTTAAATAAAATCCATGGAATTATGAAAAAATAAAATCCACAGAATTACGAAGGAAGTCAATTCTATTGAAATATTTTAAAAAATATTTAAAAAACCCAAGGCCATAGACTCTAGGTTAGGAACCCCTGTTCTAAGTGTCCTTTTAATTTTAAGTCTTATTCTATATGTTTCAGCTGACATTATTTCCTTCTCAAATAGTTATTCTGGGGGAAAAGAATAGGGAGATTTGTTCAGAGCTAGGGCAGGAGCTGCAGATAGAGCACCTGTATCCCGGGGAAGCTCTGCCCCTTTTCCTAAGAAACAGGTGCATTGGAAAGAAGATCTAGTGCTGGCTGTCAGGGTCTTTCTCCCCTGAGGTGTGTGGTCCCATTCCAGAGAGGCCTTGAGCAAACACCAGCCAGTGGCTTTGTCACCCGCTGAATGGGGAAGTCAGCTCCAAATTAGCAGTAATGGGAGGCTGTTTAACCCTCTCATGAGGCCCTTTGAGAAGTTACAATAGTACTTTCAGGGGATGGGCAGGCCTCCCCAAACAGGTCTGACTCACAGCTGTGACTGGCTTGCCCAAAGAGTGAAGGAATGCCCATCCTTAGGGAACAGGAGGTGGGAAGCTTCCCTCTTCCAGCCTTGCTGCCTGGATGGATAACTAATTGGGCCCCTGGCTGACGTGCTCTCGGGCACTTCCACAGCCTCTTCTCCCACACACATGACATGGCAACGTTCCAGAGCCCTGCTGTGCGGGTAGGGAATGGGAGACCCAGAGATGGGAGGAACTAGCTCCTGGCCACAAAATAAGGCAGTGGCTAAGATTCTGTTCTTCTATGAAAGTCTCTCTCAGCTCCCTAATTCTGGGTCCTCAAGTCATTCCTAGCTTTGACATTTTCTACTCCAAGCTCCCTGCTGACTCAGATGTTCTTTGTTTTAATACTCTTCCCAATTCTGACATCCTGTGTTCTAAGGGTCTTCCCAGTTCTAATATTCTCTTGTTCTAGGCCCTATTAGCTCTGACATTCTCTGTTCTAAGACCCCTCCCAGCTCTGACATCCTGGGTTCTAAGACCCCTCCCAGCTCTGACATCCTGGGTTCTAAGGGCCCTCCCAGTTCTGATATCTTGTGCTCTAAGATCCCTTCCTAATTCTGATATTCTGGGTTCTAAGGGCTCTCCCAGCTCTGAAATCCTGTGTTCTAAGATCCCCTTCTAGCTCTGACATTCTCTGTTTTAAGAGCCCTTCCAGGTCTGACATCTAGTGTTCTAAGACTCCTCTTAGCTCCAACAGTCTCTGTTCTAATGCCCTTCCCAGCTCTGACATTCTGGGATCTAAAGTCTCTCCCAGTTCTGATATTCTGTGTTCAAAATCCCTGATATTCTACGTTCTGAGATCCCTCCTAAATCTAACTTTCCATGTTCAAAGTTTGATTTTAAGCATCTTGCAACTATCAAGTCTATATATATAGAGAAAGGTCCAGCAGGAAGATTTTTCTCTGGGTACAGCCGCCAATTCCATTTTCAAAGCCTCTCCTCTAGATATCTTTCCTTTCATCTTTGTCAGTCTTTCTCATTTGAGGTTTTCTTGACAAAGATACTGAAGTGGTTTTCCATTTCTTCTCCAGCTCATTTTACAGATAAGGAAACTGAGGCAAATAGGGCAAAGTGATTAACCCAGAGTCACACAGCTAATAAATTTCTGAAGTGGATTTGAATTCAGGAAGATGAGTCTCCCTGATTCCTGGCCCAGCGCTCTATCCACTCTGCCACCTAGCTGCCCAGGCATGATTATGGGTTTGTGGGAAATTTAGAAAATGATGAATAATACTTTCTATTTCATGGTGAAGCTAAAATAAGAACTGGTTTGGATTTTAATCTTGTTTTAATCACTTACTGAGGAATCTTGATAAAATCCCTTTAACTGCTCTATGCCTCAGTTTCCCTATTAAGTAGGAATTACATTGCCTACTCTCCAGAGCTGTTATGAGGAAAGTGATCTAGTGTTGTGTGAATTTTTTGTATTATTATCATCATTAACCTAATTATTAATTTTATCATTTACTATCAAAGATTTGCTGAGGTTCTTGCAGCAGCACATGGGAGAGAGGCAATCACTCAGAGCACATATTTCCTACTCTTATCTTGACAAGACAATAAAAAATAGAAATCGTGTCTACACAGTCCCAAATTCTTCTCCTCATCAGCTTTTCCACTTTGGGCAATGCATCAGATCCCTCTGGTTCTGGTCTATCTTTCCAGGCTAATTGCACAGTCTTCTCCCTCCACCCATTTGCAGTTTCTGATAAATGATCTTCATTTCCTTGATGTCCATGCTCCCTTCCCAGATGAAAAGCTCTGATCTCCATGCTATACAAACCACCCTCCATACCTTGAATTCCTTCTCTACTTCCCATTCACTGCTTGAAATCCTTCATTCTCTCTAAGTCTTATAAAAGGCTTTTCTTGATCCTTCTAAATAATGATTTTCTGATCCTTCCAGATGTTAGATGAGGCAGCAAGCCGCCTTAGTCGATATAGCAATAAACCTGAAGTTAAAAGTTCAAATCTAGTCTCAGATACTTACTGACTTTGCAATCCTGGGCAAATTACTTAATGTCTCTGCCTCAGTTGTTAAATGGAGATAATATTAGCACCCATTTCTCAGGGCTGTTGTAAGGATGAAATGAAATATGTATAAAGCACTTAGCATGGTGCCTGACACATAGTAGGTGCTTTATAAGTGCTGGCGATGACGATGATCACGGTGATGATGATGTTAGTGCTTACTCTTCAAAAATGAAGTTGATTTGTATTTATTTTGTAAAGAAATAAGTTTCTAGTAGGTGACTAAAGCTTAAAACAATAGTAAAAATTCTGAGCCATCCTATCTCTTACACTTACTTTTCTGTGTACATTTACCTCGCAGAGCCACGTGTGTCCCTAAGGAGCTCTGTTTCCCTATTTGTTTTTGATTTGTTCATTATGAGAGGCAGCTGGTCCCAATGGCTGATTTGGGAGGGCAGAGCATCTAGGTTCAGGTCCCACCCTTGACACATGCTGAATGTGTTAAGTTACTTAACTTTCCAATACCACCATCCAAGGCTCTCGATGGCAGAGGTGTTCTGATCTAAAATGGGAGAGTGAGTTGCCTCACTATGACCTCCCCCAGACTCAGAACGATTTCAGAAATGGAGCAGTAGCCAGCACAGAGGGTGACACATAGTAGGTTCTTAATAAATGCTTGTTGCAGGTTCCATCTGGGTGGCTCTACCCCCCAGGAGATTTGAAAGCTTCTAGGTGGCATAGTGGTTTTCTTGTATTTGATTGGATGTTTGGAGACTCCTCAGGCCCTCTCAGGTTTCTCCTCTTGGTTTAGTGGTGAGCTAACCTTCACACAAATGCTGATGGATCCCAATCAACTATAAAGACCTTCTGAGTGGGCCCAGCAGCAAGTAACACTTATTGTCTAAGGAGCAATCTAACTAGTTTGGAGAAGTTCAGCCCCGGGTTGGCTGAAGGGTAATGGAATTGGTGGGGAGGGAAGTAGGGAGTAGTAATGGTAACTTGCTTTAAATTTTTTCTTTATTTTGTTTTTAACATCATCTTCATTTCTGAATATATCCTTCCTCCTCACCACCACTCTCACCCAGGGAGCCATCTCTTTTAACAAAGGAGAATGTGTGGGTGGGTGGTGATGGTGGTGGTGGGGAACCAGTTCAGTAACAACAATCAACACATCAGCTGAGTCTGACAGTATATGCAATATTCCATATCCATAGGCTCCCATCTCTGCAAAGAAGTATGGGGAAGAACACATGCTGAGTCATAGGAGGCCTGAGCTTTTCATCTGGGAAGGGAGCATGGACATCAAGGAAATCCTGGATCTTTGTTGTAGTAAAGTGGACTGGGAGATAGAGTACAAATTAAAGAATCTTCCTGTGTAGGGAAGTGTTCCTAAAAAGAGCTAGAAAGATGAATCGAGGGTTCTTTCCATGAAAGTTTATGCTGTCCAAGATAATTGTATAAATATGTTTACATATATTGAATTTAACATATATTTTAACATGTCTAACATATATTGAATTACTTGCCATCTAAGGGAGGGAATAGGGTGGAAGGAGGGGAAAATTAGAACACAAAGCTATGCAAGGGTCAGTGTTGAAAAATTTCCATGCATATGTTTGGAAAATGAAAAGCTTTAATAAAAAAAAGAAAATATAAGATTAAAAAAAAGTTTATGCTGCTTACTATGGACTCTAAAAGCTTTCACGGAAAGAATCCTAGATTCATCCTTCTAGCTCTTCTCTCAAAATGGCTGCATAATCTTGGTCAAGTCACTTAATTCACAGCTATTTCCCTGTTACATCTATGATATTTGAACCATATTGCAGAAGTGATATTAGAACACAATAGCAGAGATGGAAGGGGACTTAGATCAGAAAATGTCAGAGCTAGAAGAGTCCTTAGAACATAGGATGTCAGAGTTGGGATGGGACCTTAGAACATAGGATGTTAGTGCTAGGAGAGGCCATACATGTCAGAGGTGAGATGGACCTTAGGACATGTAAATGTACAATTCCAGAAAAGAATGGTTTAGTATATAAAATTACAAAGCTGAGAGTGTTTAGAACTGGATGTCAGTTGCAAAGAATTGAAAAAGGATGCCCATCAATTGGGAATGGCTGAACAAGTTGTGGTACATAAAGTTAATGAAATATTATTGTTCTGTAAGAAATGATTTACATGAATTGAAGAGAAAAACAAGCAGAACCAGGAATACATTGTACACAACAGCAGCAAGAATATATGATGATCAACTATGAAAGGCTTGGTTCTTCTCAGTGGTTTAGTGATCCAAAGCAATCCCAATAGATTTTGGACAGAAAATGCCATCTGCAGCCAGAAAAAGAACTAAGGAGTCTGAATGTAATTCACTTCTTTTTTCTGTTTTTTTTTTTCTCTCTCTTTCCCCCTTTTGCTCTACTTTTCCTCTTCTAACATAATTCCTGAAATAATGTGTTTTCGAAATTAAAAAAAGAAAAAAAACCTAAATGTCAGACCTGGGAAGGCCCTTAGAATCCAGAATGTCTGCACTGGGAGGACCCTAAGAACACACAACGTAGAGGTAAGAGAGCCCTTAGAACATATTACTATATTTAGTTTAGTGCTCTAAGGTTTGATGAAGTTCTTTCCCTTTGCAGCAGCACTGTGAGGAGGGTGGCACTTTTCCCATGTTATAAATCCTCAGAACTCAGGGACTCAGGTTAACACAATGAATGTCAAATCTGGGATTCAGACCCAGGCCTCCTGAATTCTTTAAATTATTGTGTATGTCATTGCATGTATTTAACATATCTGGTTGGTTGGTTATTGTGCTTCCTTCTCAAAGAGGACCAAAATGACATCCTCTAACATGAATTTATTAGAGTTCAGTTACTTTGTGTTCAACACAAGCTCAAAATGCTCTGCCACAGGTCAGGCACAAATAGTTCCTATGAACATTGGGGTGGACTCTAACTTTGCACATCTTTCACTTTTTCTGGGCTAATTCACTTCTGCTTTGCTCATAGAGCACAGCACCTTCTCTGATGAGGGCACGCCATGCTGGCCGGTCTTGTGCCAGTGTCTCTTTATATCACCAGTACCTAAAACAGTAACTGGCAAATAAAAGGTGCTTAATAGTTGCTTGTTGAGTTCAGTGGAAATGCTACATGATAAATGCCTGGGAGTGGAACATGAGCCATAGGGAGAGGGAAAGGGAGGAGCTGGGTATTTACTCAGCCAGAGCCACACTGGGACAACAACTTTCGGAGCTCTAATCTTCCTCATAACCTCATTTTCTCTCTGACCCACACCAGCATCACTCTAGATTGAGAGTGACAGGCAGATGACAAGTTCCCCCAAACTTAGTCACATTTTTCCTTGTGGGAGGCAGGAAACAACAGCACTGTTGTGATTGAGAAATGCCTAGTCTGCAGCTGGAGTCCCATTGCCCCTAAAAAGGTGACTGAGCTTCCATACCTAGAGGAGAGCTGGCTGGTGCCAAGCTCTGCTGGTGATTTGTCCTGTAGCATATATCTCCCCAGGATGAACTCCCTGAGAGAAGAGTGATCCTATTAGGGATCCCTTCTTTGCTCCCCATTCCTCTCCTTCCCCTTCCTTTTCTTTTCTTATCCCCTTCCCTTCCCTTTTCCCTTCCCTTCCTTTCCCTTCCCTTTCCTTCCATTTCCCCCTTCGTTTTTCCCTTCCCTTTTCCCCCTTCCCTTTCCTTCTCTTCTTTTCCCTTTCCTTTCCCTAATCTCTTCCCTTCCCTTCCCTTCCTTCTTCCCTTCCTCATTTCCTTCCCTTCCCTCTTCCCTTCCCTCTCCTCTTCCCTTCCCATCCCCTCCCTGTTTTTCCCTTCCCCAGTTTCCTGTATAGAAAGCATGCTGGGTGAACAGGCAAGGGGAATTTCATCCAAGGAACAAACATGCCAGACTTATTTCCATGATCAAAGAGGGAACTCTTGTAGCCATTGCTCTCCTATTCTGGGCAAGCTTGGCATCAAGAAGATCTTTCCTAGGTACATATCCTTTTGGTTTTCACTCAAGAAGAATTAGAATGATGTGACAGAATTGAACTTGAATCTGAAACTTCTCATCTGAGTTCCAGATCCATTCTAGTAGCTGTGCACTGAGTTACACTCCTGTATGACTCAGTTTCTTCATCTGTACAATAAGTAGGAGAGGATGATAATATTAGCATTTTAGGCCCACAAATTTTATGAGGGAAGTATTTTGTAAATTATAAAATACTAAATGGAACCATGAAGGGAGAGACTTTTGGATACATCTTTCTTAAGTATTAATCCTATCTAGAATATCTTCTGCTTTGTGATACACTAGTAAGAGTCCTAGGTTCAATTTCTGTCCCTTACTAGTGATATGCTCTTGAGTAAGTCCATGGATTTTTGGTGATCAATTAAACAATAGTTTTGAAGCAGAAGGTTTTCATTTAAACCCTGACTCTGTCGATCACTGACTGTGGGATCTTGGGTAAATCCCTTTGCCTGAAGATCTTCAATTCCCTGATGAATAAAATGAGGAGAGTAGGCTAAATGGCTGGCTTCCCAGGTTTCTTGCAGCTCTTAGCTTTATGGATCTAAAAAATATCAACTTTGAAATGGAGAAAGTGGAAGAGACTATTTCTAGGGTCCCTTCCAATTCTAAACTGCTTTTTATCCAATAGCTGTTCAACTCCTGTACAGATTTCCAGTATTAGCAAGCTGACCATCTCCTGAAACAATTGATTCCAATTTTGGGCAGTTCTGAGTGTTAGGAAATTCTTCTTTATGTCTCTTGATCAACACTTAATAAGCTCCTCCTGCGTAGTATGCCTGGGGATATAAAAGCAAAATTGAGGCAATCTCTGCCCTCAAATAGGTTACTTTTTTTTAAATTTTATTTTTTTAAGTTGCTTAGATTCTACTAGAGAATATAGCATATACAGGAGTTATTGTGTGTGGTGGAGTCAGATCTGGGGAAAGAGGATTGATATCTGAGGTTATCAGGAAAGCCAAAACCTGCCTGTACAACTTCTAGTTCTCCCAACATGCACATAAATGTGCCTTCTTAGTACTATCATACTTTAGTTTAATACTATAGCTATTTCTTTATCTCTTCAAATAGATTGTAAACTCCTTGAGGAAAGGGACAACATCCAATTTCATCTTCACATTCTCATCTCAGCAGGGCCCACTGACCCATGTGGACATTTAATAGTTGATCAATCTGAGCTTCAATTTACTCATCTGTACAAAGGGGTACATAGGTACACATATATAAAGGGGTAAATACTATCCCTTTGATATACAAAGGGATACATAGGTATACATACATATATAAAGGGATATATAATATCCTTTTGGTATACAAAGGGCTACATACACACTTTGATACACAAAGTCATACATACATATACACACAAAGGGATACATAGTATCTCTTTAGTATACAAAGGGATATAGATATACAAAGGGATATATAATATCACTTTAGTATACAACGGGATACATGGGTATACATATATACAAAGGGATATGTAGAGACACATATATATGTATATATACGTACACACACACAAAGGGATATAGATATAGATATAGATATATACAAAGGGATATATAGTATCCCTTTGGTATACAAAGGGATACATGGGTATATCTATATACAAAAGGATACAGAGAGATATATATATATGTGTATATATATATATATATACACACACACACAAAGGGATATATATATATATATATATATATATATATATATATACGAAGGGATATATAGTATCCCTTTGGTATACAAAGGGATACATAAGGATACATATATATATATATATATATATATATATATATACACACACACACACAAAGGTATACATAGTATATCTTAGGTATATATACATATGTGTACATATGTATATACACACACATAGACAAAGGTACACATAGTAGGGAAGGAACTATGTCTGCTGTGATAGGTATTTTGTAAGCCTGGGAGTACTATAAAAATGTGAATAATAATTATTAACAAGTCATTATTATTGTTAACAGAAATACATTGATAAAAGGCTGTTTAACCTGTGCATTATTTATATCTCCCTCCAGGCCCTGTCTTTAGGCAGCTTTTGAAAGGACTATTTTTTTGTTTGTTTGTTTGTTTAGAACCCTAGATTGGCAATCAAAAGACTTAGGTTTGTATCTTGGCTTTGCTACTTCCTAACTATGATCTTGAGTGAATCCCTTCATCTCTAGGAGCCTGGATTTCCTCCTTTAAAATGAAGGACTTGGTCTACGTCTGAGACTCCTTCCTGAATCCCATGAGCCTGTGAACTCTCTGGGTCTCCGTTTCCCCTTCTGTAAAACAAGAAGCAGGGCTCGCCAATGCCTCGGGTCCCTCCCATCTCCAAATCCGACGATTATTCAAAGGCTCGTGGGTTTGCCATCAGTGCCTTGCAAGCCGGTTCTCTGCCCTTGCCTCCTCCCGCGTTAGCCCTGCTCCCTTCTCTGCCGGGCTCTCGTTTTCCGGATGGCCCCGGTGCCCAGCTGTTCTGCCGTCAGCCTGCAGCTGCCTAGAGCCAGAGGCCAACAGGTCCTGATTTAAACACCCCGTGATTCTTTTCATCCCGTGGAGCCTGGCAGGTCGCCTGCACGCTTCATAAAGCCAGCGGCACGCACACACTGCTGATCCGAAATGCTGATTCAGCTGGGCCACCTTTCCTTTCATCTCGAGCCCAGGCTCTTCAGGGGGCCTGGAAGAGTTTAGCTTTGTAATTAGCCACCCTGAGGTTGTGCTTAGTCAGCTCGATCTCCCCTGAGGCAGGGGAGCAGTGGGGGGCGGGGTGCAGGAGCCAGCCCTGGATGGGTGAATGATTTACTGGGCCCACAGCAAGAGGCCATTGCAAAACATCCATCAACACATCTCCTCATTTCAAAAACAATAAACAAACAAAAAAAATTAAAAAATCAACAACACCCCCCCAGAAGAGGGACAAAAAGGCACTGGCGGCGAGTGGACTGGGATTGAGAGGAACTCATTAACTATGAGACCTTGGATAAGTAGTAGGATCATAAATTTGGACCTGGGTGGGTGGGTGGGGCTATCAGGAACCATTGAGGTCAATCCCCTGTTTTTACAGATGAGGGAATTAAGACCCAGTGGGAGTAAAGTTCTTGTGTATATCATACAGGTAGGAGATAACAGAAGCAGAATTTGAACTCAGGTTTTCTGATTACAGAGCCAAGCCTCTTTCTATTTACACCTGTCAACTGCCATGTTCTCAGCTATAAAATCAATTTTCTCTATGGTCCCTTCCAGCTCTAAATCATATCATCCTAAAGGACGTCAGCATAGTAGAATGGAGAAAGCCTGCTTTAGGAATCTGGGATCTGGAATCTGGGTTCAAATCATAGCTCTGTCACTTTCTTGATCTTGGGCATTTCAAATCCAAAGTTCACTTCCTTTCTCAGTAAAGTGAAAGAGGTTGGATAATATTGACCAACTGACATAGCTATAGATTTATAGAGGTCATTTTTATATAAAAGGGGAAATGACAAATGTTGGTGAAACACTTGTTAGGAGCAGCTGGGTGGTGCCATTGTACACAGAACACCGGGCCTGGTATCAGCATGATCTGAGTTCAAATCCAGCCTCAGATCTTTACTAGTTGTGTGACCCTGGGAAAGATACTTCACCTCTATTTGCCTCAGTGTCCTCAACTGAAAAATGGGTAATACTAGTATTCACCTCCCAGAGTTCTTATGAGGATCAGATGAGGTAATATTTGTAAAGTGCTTAGCATAGTGCCTGGCACACAATCGCTAATAAATGCTTGTTTCCTTCCCCTGTTGGCTGTGTCATGAAGTGGTCTCTGCCCTCAAAGAGCTTACAGTCTAATGGGGGAAGACACATGCAAATTATTATGTACAAACAAGATACACAACAGAATACATTGGAGATTATCCCCAGAAGGAAGGCACTGGCTGAGGAGGATGGGAAGAGGCTTCTTGTAGCAGGTGGGATTTGGGTTGGGATTTGAAGAAAGCCAAGAGATTGGGTTAAAGAAGGAGAGCATTCCATGCATGGAGAACAATCAGGGCAAGTGCCTGGAGTTGGAAGATGGAGTGTCAACAAAGGGGTCAGATGTTCGAGTTCTCTTAGTTTCTTTTCTCCTGAGATGAGAACCAATGCACTATCCTTAGAGGAGGGCCTTTTATAAAAGACCCTCAGTAAGTATGAAAAACGACTTGGGATTCCAGCACGGAACATAGCCTTCCTCAATGAATTGAATCCTCAGTGGCTCCCTATTGCCTATTGAATGAATCATTCAGACTTTATTTAGAGATTCCCTGGCCCAGTATTCAAGGCTACGCCAAGTCTGACTCTTAGTCTTCCCACCGAGGGATATATTTCTCTTCCCATTATTTGGGTTCCCTAATGCATCTCGTTGTGCCTCATTTTCATCTTGCCTTTACTCAGACTGTCCCCGATACTTGGAATAGTTCTTTGTCCCATGTGGAACTGGTAAAATTCTTTCCTCTGTCTGAGGTCTCAATGAGGGGTCACCTTCTCCTGGAAGTTTTTCAGGCTCCCTGCTCTTGCCTACCTCCAGGTTATAAGCAGTCTGTTCCTACTCACATTTCTCACAGTCCATTGTCTGGTTCTTAAAGAGGATAATAGAAATTAGAGGCGGAAGGGACCTTAACAAGCATCTAATCCAGGGGGTTCTTAACCCTTTTTGTGTCGTGGACCTCTGGACAGTCCAGTGAAGAGCTCTGCTTAGAATCATATTTTTAAGTGATTGTTTTAATAATGTTTTAAAATAATTGAAAGAAATGCTAAATCTCAGTTAGACATCAATGAAAAATAAAGCTTTCCCCCCCCTGAAAAAGCTCCCAAGTACCAGGTTAAGAAGCCCTGGTTTAATCTTTTGTTTCACTGATCTGGAAAGGAAGGGAGGGGAGTGGTGTATTCTAGATCATATTCTAGAGGCAGGAGCCACACCAGAACTAGGATTCAAACTGAGATATTGGGTCTGGGACCCAATTGCTACAGACCACATGATTCCTCTATAGGAATTATGTTGTCCCTCTGTCGGAGTTACTTGTGTCTGTTAATCCAATCCACTCCATTCCAATAAATATGTATCGAGGACTTCGGGAGCCAGAAGACTGGGATCGAATACCACCTCAACACACACTGTCTATGGGACCCTGGACAGCTCACTTCCCCACTTAACATGCTGGGCAGTTCTCTAAAGGCAGCACAACAGAGTGGTTACCAACTAGCATTGTGAAGAGAATTTCCTCATCTGAGATTCCTTCTTCTATTTTGAAGCAGCTAATTGGTAACTGGTGCAGTAGAGAGAATGCTAGGCCTGGAGTCAGGTTCAAAATCCAGGCAGAATCCTTTACTAGCTGAGTGATCTTGGGCAAGTCACTTCACTTGTCTGCCTCAGTTTCAACTACAAAATGGGAATGGTAGGATCAAATGAGATTATATTTATACAATTTACATAGTAAGTTCTATATAGATTTTTTGTTCTCTCCCACCCTGTACCAATGAAATCACAGGTTTGGTATACACACATGCACACACACATATGTATGTATATGTATATATGATGTAATATGTATTTGTATGTGTGTATAACACACACACATATATACATGTGTATGTGTAGGACACTATATTGGGTACTAGTAATACAAAGAAAATGAGGAAAAAAACCCATGAAATTTATATTCTGTACTTCCATGTTTTATTCCCCTATTTGACTTCAGACTCCTGGAGGATTGGGATTCTATAAATTTTCATCTTTATATTCCTAATACAGAACCTGGCACTGGGGGATAGAAACTGGTTTCATGATTTCATTGGCACAAGTAACTCCAAGGTAAAGAAAGTCCCTCCACCAGTGCAAATCAGCACCTTCTCTGCAATCTATAGTCTTGAGTAGCTACCTAGACTAGCACTGAGCAATTAAATTACTTTTCCACAGTTACACAGACACAATATGGGTCAGAAGCAGGACTTTGAACATAAAAATTCCTATATTCAAGGTCAACTGCCTACCTACTAGGTCAGGCCGCCTCTCTTTGTTGACTTGCCACATAGTGTAGTGGATAAAATGCTAGAGCCTGAGTAAAGAAGACCTGAATTCAGATCCTGCCCCTGGATATTAATACTGGGGGGGCACTGAGGTGTTTGGGAAGAGGGTAGATGGCCAATTGGCAGGGCTGAAACAGATAACTGCTCAGGTCTCCTCTTCCTCCTCTTTCTCTTCCTCCTTCTCCTCCTCTTCATCCTTCTCTTCCTTCTTCTTCTGCAATTGTAGCAAAATTGCTTGCCTGAGATCACACAGCTAGGAAGTTAAGTGTCTGAGACAGATTTGTACTCAGATCCTCCTAATTCCAAGGCTGGTACTCTATTCACGGCATTATCTCACTGCTCTTTAGGTCTCTTCTAACTTGGTAGGTTCCAGGATTTCATGAGCTCAGTATGGTCTAGTGGAAAAAGTTCTAGTGCGTGGGTTCACATTCTACAACTTATTCTGTACTCATGCAACATTAGGCAAGTCTGAGTTTCAGTTTACTTGTCTGTAAAATGAGCAGGATTGGGCCATGTGGTCTCTAAGATACCATCCACCTTGATATCTATGATCCTTCAATTCTTAGTCACTGCTCTCTGCCTCAGTTTACTCATCTGCAAAAAGAGGGAATTGGACCAGATGATCTATAAGATCCTTTTCAGTTCTCAGTCTGATGATTATGACACTTAATAGCTGTGTGACCCTGAGCAAGTCACCTTGCTGCTCCCTGCCTCAGTTTACTCATCTGTAAAAAAGAGGAAATGGAGCAGATGAACACTTAGATTCCCCTCCAGCTCTAATTTGAGAAGTATATGAATTTTTTAAAGGGCTGTAGGTGAAGCCCAGCAGGGATAGGTCCTCTCCTTTCAGTCCTGGGCCCTTTTTGATAGAGATTGGGAGGAAGGAATATCTGTCTCCCACAGTAGTGCCTCATCTCGTGCTTCACGCAGGTATCATACATCCCCAAAGCTCAGGTCCAGCTTGGTTCTGAGGAGGGGTGTGTGTGTGTGTGTGTGTGTGTGTGTGTGTATGTGTGTGTGTGTGTATGTGTGTGTTAGGTAAGCACACATGCACGTGTGTGTCTTGTGTATGTATGTGCTTATCAAAAATAAGATGCTGATGATCAAAAATATGACAAAAGAAAAGTTGGTGGTAAAAATCATATTTTTGACTTATTAACTTAAAAAAGTGATTTTTAAACCATGGCCTCCTGGGCAGGCAAGCATTTCCCAGAGGCTTTGGGAAAAAACCCATAATCCCCTGGGAAATTGGTCACACTGTGTCTTAGGCTACTTTCTCTGTGTGTGTTTATGTGTGTGTTTGTGTCCCTTTCTCCTTTAGCCTTGCACAGCACTGCAGTTCTCTTTTGAGGGCTGAAAAAGCCAAGGACTGAGTTGTCTCCCTACCTCCCCCCCCCCCACACACACACACATATACAGTCCCATCCCTGCTTTGCAGCTTCTCTCTTCTCCTACCTTCCCTCACTGTCAGCCAGACTGAAAGGAGGCGACATGAAGGGAGGGAGAAAAAGCCTCTTAGGAGATTATATAACCACCCCAAAGAAGGCTTGTGTGAGGGATTAGAAGGATTGTCTGAAGAGAAGAGCTGGGTGAAACTGGGCGTATGTAGTTTGAGAAAAGCTCTAACAAGGAGATCTGACCTCAGCTCAGGTTTGCTTAGAAAGGGACAATCTGGCTAGGCAAGAGAGGGAAGCCCAGAGAGTGAAAAGAGGTTTGGGAAGCAAGTGAACTGGGATCAAATCCTGACTACTTCTCACAGGTTGAGTGACCATGGGCAAGCTTGAATGGCTTTCTTTATCTCTAAAATAAAGAGATTAGAACACATGGTCTCTGAGGTCCCTTCCAACTAAAAATCCTACAATTCTAGGAGCTTGAAGGCCTGAATGATTTTATACTGAGCAAACTTTCTCTCATCCAGATATATTACACACACACACACACACACACACACACACACATACACACACACACATGAATTGAATTAAAAAAGGATCTCTAGGATCATTGAGTCCAACTTCTTTCTTTTACAGATGAAGAGGCTAAAACTCTGATAAATTAAGTGACTTTTCCACAGTTATAAAGTCTTTAAACCTTGGTCTTCCAGGTTTTCCCCATTACAATCCAGAGCAGAGGATGAAAGGAAGGGAAAGTGGATGTAAAATTAGACCTGGGAGGAACTTTAGAGACTACCTACTCCAATCCTCCCTCATGGCTATTCATCAACTGGAGTAGTGGTTATATACATAATGGCGGATGAATGTAGCTGAAGATTATTGGGTGATATGAAATGATGAGAGAAATTTGGGAAGATATGTATGAATGATTCAGAGTGAAGTGAACAGAACCCAGGAGAGCAATAGTATAATAACATAACATGATAAAGAAAAACAACTTTGAAAAACTTTAGAACTCTGATCAAAGCAATGGTCAACCACCATTCCAGAGGACTGATGATAAAGCATTCTATCTATCTCTGAGCAGAGAGAAGATGAACTCAAAATGCAAAAACAAAACAAAACAAAACAAAACAAAAAAACTCATACACTTTCAGACAGCCAACTTGAAAATCAGTTTTCTCTAATTTCTTGTTCCTTAGAAGGATTTTTCTTTATTTTTCTTTCTCCCTCTCTCCCTTCCTTTCTTTCTTATTTCTTCCTTTTTGAATCCCTAGTATTATTCAAAGCTCAGTTTAAACAGCACTTTCTTTAGGAAGCCTTTGTCACCCCCCCTGGATGTTACAGTTCTCTCCAAAGCATTTAAATTGTAAATATTTAATATTTCCTTATATGTGTATATACCAAAAGAAGGTATATATATATATATATGTATATAAAGTATATATATTCATATAATATATATGTATACCATCTATATCTACTTTTCTTTCTCTTTTTTCTCTTTTCTTCCTTTCTTCCCTCCCCTCCTTCCTTTTCTTTCTTCCTTCCCTTCCTTCCTTCCTTTTTTCTATTTTACCTCCTTTCTTCCTCCCTCCCTCCCTTCCTTCCTTCCTCTCCTCCTTTCTTCTCTCTTTCCTTTCTTTCTTTCAATCAAATGACTGTTAGAGAGAGGTAAGGACTAAGGATAGGGTGAATGAATAAAAGAATGAAAAAGAAAAGAGGATCACTGAAGCCATTTTTTTAAAAGCTATAGAGGAGAAACGGAGGAAAGTTAGAAAGAATCACACACACACAGGACAGCTTTAAAATTTACACATTATGACTAATGTGGAAATATGTTTAATATGATTGTGCATGTATAACCTATATCATATTACTTGCTGTCTTGGGGAGTGGGGAGGAGAGGGAAGGGAGGAAGGAGGAAAAAATAGAAATCAAAATCCTGTAAAAGCAAATATTGAAAACTATCTGTTTATGAAATTGGAAATAAATTGGAAAAAATAGAATGCTATTAAGTGGAAGAAAAAGAAAGTTACAAGTTTACTTTTTTATTTAAAAAAGTAATTGGCTCATAATAAGATTAGCATCCTCCTATATTCTATTATGTATATAGAATATTCATTTTACTTGGTTTTGTTAAGTTTACTCCCATTGCATAAATGAGGCAATTGAGGCCCAGAGAGGCGAGATTACTTGTCCAAGGTCATATAGATCATTGGGATTCCAAATGCACTGGAATCGGAAGCCAGGGGCCAGGCCAGGCTGGGTTGAACTCCATAAACACTAGACTTCATTTCCAGAGCCAGCCTACATTGGTGATGATGGGAAGGGTAGCAAGGACAGGTCTGGGCTCGACTTCAGCTGATGATCTTCCTCTTGGGAGAGGACGTTGTGGCACTCTGGATTTGTGGAACAAAAAGAGGTAATTGGAGGAGGCAGTACAAACCCGACTCCAAGCTCAGAGCACTTGCCCTGCACCTGTCTCTGCAGGAGCCCGAGGCCTTGGGAGCATGGTGAATGGGTGTCTAAGTCACACCCTGAGAGGGCAAGTAAGGTCTCTGGGAGAAGGAGGAAAGAGGCAGAAAAAGGCACAGCTGAAAGGAACCTCAAGAGTTCATCTAGTCCAATTAAAATTGAGGAAGCTGCATCCCAGAGAAGTGAAGTAACTAAACTAAGATTCTCCATGGAGCAAGTGGCAAAGATGGAAATTGAATGCAGATCCCCTGATTCCAATTCTAGTGTTCTTTTCATTATGCCATGGTATCTTCACTCCTTAATTCACTTGTCAGGAAGATCTAAATCCTAAACCAGTCTCAAGTGCTTACTTACTAGCTTTGTGATCTTTGGCAAGTCACTTCAACTTGGCCTCAGTTTCTTCATCTGTAAAATAGGGATAGTGCTTACTTCCCATGATGGTTGTGAGGAATAAATGAGATAATAATTGTAAAAATAAAAATAAATGCTTAGCACACAGTTCCTGGCCTTGATTTTTGATTATTATTAATATTAAGATACCACTTTTTGATCAAAGACAGAACTGAGAGTCAATCAGTCTCAATCAATAAATGCTTATTAAGTGCCTACTATCTGTCAGGCATTGTACTAAGCATTGAGGAGACAGAGAAAGGCAATAGCCAGTTCTTGCTCTCAAGGGTTAATTAATTTAATAATAAATAATAATGTATAATTATAATAATATATTATATAATATAGTGATTATTATTATAATAAATCATAAATGATTAAATAAATGATTTATTAGATAAATACAATATGCCAGGTACTATGCTAACTGCAATAGATACAAAGAGCTTATATTCCAGTAGAGGAGACATGGATATGTACAATATACATATATGCAGATACATGTATATGTACAAGATACATACAAAGCACATATAAGTTTCCCTTAGATGGGAAAGCACCAGCCACTACAAGAATCCACAAAATTCTCCTTCCTATTAGAGTATAAGCTCCTTGAGGGCAGGAATTCTGTTGCATTTGTCTTTCATAATTCTCAGTTCACAGCACAGTACGTTGTCCATTGTTGTTCAGTTGTTTCAGCCATGCCCTACTCTTGGTCATCCCATTTGGGGTTTTCTTGGCAGAGATTTGCCATTTTCTTCTCCAAGTCATTTTACAGATGAGGAAACTGAGGCAAACAGAGTTAAGTGACTTGCCCAGGTTTATAGACATAGTAATTATCTGAAGCTAGATTTGAACTTAAGGAGTCCTCCTGACCTCAGACCCAGTATTCTGTTCACTGAACCATCTAGCTGCCCATACATTGCCTCTAGTAGATGTTTAATAATCATTCAGTCAATAAAAATATATTGCGTACCTACCATGTGCCAAGCATTGTGCTAAGTTCTGGAAATAGGGAAAAAGGTAAAAGACCTTCCCGACTCTCGAGGAGTTCATAATATGACATTGTTTTTTAACAATGCATCACAGTTCTTTGGTCTTTAATGGTCATGTGCAATGGGGATGGAGGAAGAGGAGCGTACTAGCCGGTCAAAAAAGTGAATGAATGAATGAATGAATGAATGATGTTTCTCAGGTATCTAAGAATTGGATTTAAAAGAGAGTGAGCAGGGGCAATTCGCTATCAAAGCTGAGTTTCCAAGGGCAGCTGAGAACACTTTTCTTGCTTTTAAGACTGGTAGAACACTTTCTCTCAGGAAAGAACCCAAAGAATAATCATAACAGCTATGCTTTATAAATCTTTTACCATTTGCAAAATATTTTAGAGACATTATCCCCCTTGAGCTTCATAATATCCCTGAGAGAGAGGTCCTGCAGGTATTATTTTCCCTCTTTATGGGAAGGCAAAGACCTCTGAGAGTCAAGTGACTTACCCTGGGAAATATGGTGTTAGAAGTGGGGTTGACTAGAGGTCTTCCTATCTTCCTATCTCCAGCATTCCCTTTGTATCCCCTGCAGTACCCACAGTATACCCCAAACTGCTTCTCCCCTTTGGGCCCATTTCTTGCCCTTCTTCCCCTTCCTCTCCCTCCTCCCCCAGGGAAAATCCTTGAGTACAAAGCCATAGGAGCACTTTGGGCTGAAGGTGTGGCAGTAAACTGTTTCATAGTCATGATGATAAATACCGGAAGAAAAACTCCTACACAGTCACCTACAGAGGGAGGCATTTGAAGGATTTGCCTAAGGATCCCAGGGTGATCAATCTTTCTTGTCAGCAAGGAAACTCTCCTCCCCCACCCCGCCCCCAACCTTGGGATTCAGAGCTTCGGGACTTAACTGAGGTATAGTTTTCAATGGTGCCAGAGTTTTAGCCATAATGAGAAACATGGTGACTGATGGCGATGATATAACTCTCTGAGCTTTACAAAGCAATTTACATACATTAGGTTAGCTGAGTCTCATGCTACCCCTGTGAGATAGGGATCATAGAGACTATTGTCCCCTTTTAATAGATGAAAAAAATTGAGGCACTCAGCTGAAGTTGTTAGTACTCAGGTTCATTCAAACAGTATCACAATCAGCAATACATATTGCCCTGAAAATCATAGTTTATTTTATCAATATCTTTTGTTTTTACTTTGCCTAGTATTCATGCCCTGTATCCATTTTTTCTACTCCCAGAGATCCATCCCTTGTAACAAAGAATTGTAGTTTTTAAAAGAAAAATCAGTAAAGCTGATTAAAAAAAAAAAAAACAAAAACCCTAACATTTCATAGTTGTGTGACCCTAGGCAAGTCACTTAACCCCAATTGCCTCAGCCAAAAAAAAAAAAAAATCTGTCATCCTCAAGGACTCCCCAGCACAAGAGCACACACACAATTGGAATAGAGAAGGAAGAGACAGTTTCTCATATCTTTTCTTTGTTCAGTGCTTGCCATTTTCAAATATTCATTTTCAGTTGTTTCTATTTACATGGTTGTAGTCATTTTCTACATGGATTTCATTTTGCATCTATTCATGAAAGTCTTTCCATGTGTTTCTGCATTCATCGTTTTCATTGTTTCCTAGAGCCTAATAGCAGAACCTTCAAATTTGGAGGTTCTTGGAGCGTGTGCTACAATGAGGAAGGAAGACTTGGTTCAAAACCTGCCTTTGACACTTACTAGTCATATGACCCTTGGCAAGACCTCATTTGTAAGGGAAGTGGCCTGTTTGATTTCTGAATCCTGCTCTAGATTTAAGACCCTTTGATTTAATTCAGTCCCAGCTTGGTAGCTTTATGGAAGTGGGATTAGGAATCATTTCCTGTCTCAAGGCCAGAACAAGCTAAGAGCTGCCAATGGTGTAGGGAGTGTTGCTTTTTCTTTTTCTTTTTTGCTTTTTGGAAATATGATCTTTGTCCCAGATAAGGCAATCAATGAGCCCCAGTTCACAGAGACTTCTGATTCACTTGCTTTGTTGTTTTCTAAGCAAAGCCAGCTGCTGGAGAAGGTCAAAAATAAAACCTTTTCCATCCTGGAATCTTCTCCAAGACATTCAGAGAGTATCCAGGCTTTCACAAAGGTCCAGATGTCCAAAGACCTTGTGAGAGATGGTATTAGAAGGAGAACTACTGTGTGAAATCACTTAATACAACAAGTCCCATTCCTGTTCTGAATTTTAATCTTCCCATCAGAAAAGGGAGTCAATGATACTCTGTGTTGTGAGAGAAGGGGGAGGGGAGAGAAAGAATTTATAAAGCACTTACTATGTGCCAGCACAGTGACTGAAGTACTTCTTTATCAGAGGACTTCTTTATAAGAACCTTTCTTAGAAAGGTGGTGGTGATCACGGGTATGAGAAGACATACCTTGTAAGACTTGGCAATGTGCTGGTTTGTTTATGGAAGCGGGGACATCAGGAAATGACACCAACAAACCTTTGAAAAAATAACAGCTAACATTTTCTTAACATTTTAGAGTTTGTAAAACACGTCTACCAATATTATCTCACTTTATCCTCACAATTATCCTGCTATTATTATCCCCATTTTCCAGTTGAGGAAACTGAGGCAGATGGAGGTATAGTGACTTGTCCAACATCACACAACCAGTAAGTGTGTCTGAGATCAGGTTTCAAATCAGGTCTTCTTGACTCTAGTCACTATATCCACTGTACCACCTAGGAAATCGACTCTTATTCAAGGGAAAAACAGTTTCATGCATGTTTTTTGGCCTGACCTGTAAGGGGAAAAAAAAATGCTAACTACATTAAAAAACAGTTACCTTCAGGTCACTCTATGAGGAAGTTTTAATTCAATTTGTTTCAGTGAAGTTCAGCTCAATGCAGCAAATATTTATTAAGTATCTCTGAAGAGCTAGGGAGATGTCATAAGAAACATGCTAGATTTGGAGTTAAAAAAAAAAACCTGGGTTCAGATATATCCTTACTTATATTGTGTGGGTGACACTGAGTAAATGGTTTGCCTTTAGTTTTCTCATCGCAAAACGGATCCATTTTACATTTTTATTACCTCATTCCGATGACTGCAAGGAAAGTACTTTTTCATAAGCCTTCAATCTTCACTGATGAGGTCTTATTTGAGACTAGCCATCCCAGATGTGAAGAAATAAGATACCAGCCAAAGGAATCCTTGTTGGCTTGTATAATTGAGGGGTGAGAACTGTCTGGAAAGCAGCTGGTTTTAAGGGTCATCACATAGCATCCCATCCATCCATCTCCAGCACTCCTGAGACCAAGACTCGAATGATACTTTGCTCACCTCTCTGCAGTTAATCATCCAGATGACAGAAACTGTGTAGGAATCATCTTGGAACCAGCATTAGTGCCTAATAACCATGAAAGAGAGAAGAGGACAGGACTTGAAGCCATGACTTGGGTTCTATTACTGGCTCTGCCACTTACTGGATATTTGTTGTTGTTGTTTACTTATTTGTTTGTTTTTTGGATACTTGGATTTTAAAGTCACTTTAACTATCTGAGCTTCTTGTACTCTACTTTCTAGGCAAATTGGCTTAGTTCCTTTTTCACAAACTTGGAAATTCATTTCCCACCTCTAGGTCTTTGCCCATAGACCTGGAATGCTTCTTCCCTCATCGCCCCCTCCTAGAATCCCTGAGTCTCTTTGACACTCATCTCATGCACCACTTCCTTGATCTCCTTGTTACTGCAACCTCCTTTCTCAAAATATTTCACAAAAACTTCTCGGTTTGTAGGTTGCATCCTCCCAGTAAACTATAAGCTCCTTAAGAGGAGGACTTATTTCCACTTTATCTTTGTGTTTCCTAGGGCCCAGCAGAGTGTTCAACACATAACAGCAGATACCTAATAACTGCTTATTGGACCAGATTAGAGAAGACTCAGCCATAAAACAAGAATTGCTTCTGATCCTCGGATATTCGATTTTCTCTCCTTATCAAATAATGTTAATAAATGAATTGCCTACTTCATAGGATTGTAGTAAAGAAAAGGATTTTCAGACCTTAACTGTATGCCTCAAGACAGATCATTTAATCTCTCTAAATCTCAATTTTTTTATCTGTAAAATGGGCTGGAATAAAATGGGCAGCTAGGTGGTGCAGTAATTAGAATGAAAGGCCTGGAGTGAGGAAGACTCTCCTTTATGCGTTAAAATTCTCCCTCAGACACTTAGCTGTGTGACCTTGGGCAAGTCACTTAACCCTGCTTGCTTCAATTTCTTCATCTGTAAATTGAGCTGGAGAAGGAAATGCAAAACCTCTCCATATCTTTGCCAAGGGGTCACAGAGAGTCAGATATGGCTGAAAATGACTGAATGACAGCTGAAAAATTGGGGTTTATCTGACCACTCTGCCTACCTTCTAGAGCTATGAAGAAAATGCTTGATAAACTATAAAACCAAAGAAATAAGAAAAATTTATTATAGCATGATAATAATTCATATTATCCACAAAGATATATGTGCTGAATGAATTCAGTTTAGTTCCTTTCTATTAGCATATACCAGAAAGGCAGCTTGGCAGTAAATAGAAAGTCAGCTGCTAAGCCAGGAAAACCTGAATTCAGCCCCAACTCTAGCACACACTGTATGTTTCTGGGCAAACCTCAGTTCAGCGCCCTGGGCTATTGGTTTTTAAAATATGATCTGGGGGTTATCAAGACCCTTTCAGGGGTCCATGAAATCAAAAGTATTTTCATAATAAGACTTAAGACACTTAAATTTCTAATATGGTAAATACTGATAGATCTAATATCCCATAACAAAGCTCTTTGGAGTCCTCATTAATTTTCAAGAATGTAAAGGAATCCTGAGACCAAACTTTCTAATATTATAAATTGCAGTGCAGGTGCCTTGGTAGAAGGACCTTCCTTTTTTTTAGAATTTCCCTACGCTAATGAGATTCCAGATTTAATCCCTATGGTAGTTCCTAAACATTTAATAAGAGCTTCCTGTGAATGGATCATTGAGCTCCAGGATATGGGAGATAGAAAGTTTAGATTATTGGAACATAGATTCATGGAGAATGTCTAATGCATGCAGTCTAATGGGAGGAAAAGACCCCAGGGCTGATAGAGGCAATACACAATATTAAATCTAAGATCATTAAATTTAATAAGATAATTAAAGATAAGAGCAATATTTTTCACTTTCATTTCATAGAAAAGTGCAGAGGAAAGCACCCTAAGGTTAGAGGTGGAAAGGATCTCAGCGATGGTCTCATCCAGAATCATAGAATCTCAATATTGGAGAGGACTTCAAATACCTAGAGCAACACATATAATCCTTTTACAACATCTCCAACAAGTGGTCAACAAGCTTCCACTTAAAGAAATCCAGTATGAGGAACTTGCTACCTTGAGGAAGGCCAAGGTAGTTGTTGTATTGGTGTATGGTAAACTAAAGAATAGGTTTATTGTCTTTTTAAAAACATTTTTTTTTCTTTGCGTTGAATGGAAATCTGTCTTTCTGCAACTTCAACCTATTACTTCCTCTGGAATGTCTTCTAACAGCCCTTCAGATAGAGATGAATATCATGTCTTTTCAAAAAAAAAAAAAAAAAAAGGTAGGGCAGCTAGGTAGGGAAGTAGATAGAGCACCATCCCTGAAGTCTGGTGGACCCGACTTCAAATCTGACTTCAAACACTTAACACTTCCTAGCCAAGTGACCCTGGGCAAGTCACTTAACTCCAGTGCCTCAGGGAGAAAAAAAATCCTTTCTCTCCAAAGTAAACATCACCGGTTCTTTGATCCTTGACCATCTTTGACCATCCTTAACCATCTCCATTCCTTTGAATAGCATGGTCTCCAGTCCTACTGCTGTCCTGATTCCCCTTCTCTGGATTTGCTCCAATTTTTCAGTCGCCATCTCAAAATACAGCTCATAGAATTGATCATAATTCGATCCCCTCATTTTATTCATTTGTTTATTTGTTTAAAGCAACTAATATCTGGGGAGGTGAAGGGATGAAAGGAGCTGAACTGAGATCTAAACTTCAGATCATTACCATAACATTGCTGTTTCATGAGAGGAAAGTTGTTATAAATTAAGAAAGTTTAAGAAAAGCTTTCTAGAGTGAACTGAATTTTAAATGGGTGAAGGAAGGAGACATTAAGAAAAGAAAATGACTTGAGCATGTCAAAGATGTGGGAGGGTAAAGATTGTGTGAAAGGGCAGAAAGTAGTACAATTTGGTCAAAGCAACAGTCACATGACAGGCTTGAAAGTTAGGGTGAAGAAAACAGTTTCCACACAAATAAAGTCAGATCTAAGCAACTAGAAAAATATCAAGTGCTTGGGGATAGGTTGAGTGAATATAATAAAGATGACAATACTACCTAAAGTAATCTATATATTTAGTGCCATATCAGTCAGACTCCCAAGAAACTATTTTACTGATCTAGAAAAAATAACAACAGAATTCATCTGGAAGAACAAAAGGTCAAGAATTTCAAAGGAGTTAATAAAGAGAAAAGCAAATGAAGGTGGCCCAGCTGTACCACATCTAAAACTATATTATAAAGCAGCAATCATCAAAACCATTTGGTACTGGCTAAGAAATAGAGACGTTGATCAGTGGAATTGGTTAGGTTCACAGAACAAAATAGTCAATGACTATAACAGTCTAGTATTTGACAAACCCAAAGGCCCCACCTTTTGGGATAAGAATTCATTATTTGACAAAAACTGCTGGGAAAATTGGAAACTAGTATGGCAGAAAGTCGGCATAGACCCACATCTAACACCGTATATCAAGATAAGGTCAAAATGGGTTCATGATCTAGACATACAGAATGATATTATAAGCAAATTAGAAGAACATAGGATAGTTTATCTCTCAGATCTGTGGAGGAGGAAGGAATTTGTGACCAAAATGGGCAAAAATGGGTGAGGAGTGAGAAAAGTTTAAGAAGCTGCCTGTGGCATACACCCCATCTGAAGCATCTGTAACAAAAGAGAATCCCCATCTCTGCCCACACATCTTCTAAGCAAGAAAAGATTCCCCCCCATTAGATTTACTCCTTGGGAGATCATTCAGTGGAACTAAGAGGACAAGACATGCTTCCCAGTAAAAGAAGGGACAGGGGCTGGGACAAGGTATGCAGGACTTTGTATTTATTTCCTTTACATCTGATTGCTTTCTAATCATATACTATAATGACAACTAGGTGATGTAGTGGATAGATTTCTGGGCCTGAAGTCAGGGAGATGAGTTCAAATCCAACCTTAGACATTGCTTACTAGCTTTGTGGCTCTGATAAAGCCTCTTAATTCTGTTTGCTTCATAGGTAAAAATGAGCTGAAGATGAAAATATCAAATCATTCTAGTATCTCTGCCAAGGAAAAAACCCCAAAGTGATGACAAAGAGCTGGATATTACTGAAAAAATGACCGAACAACAACAACAACAAAACCATATAATGTTTTGCTCAGGTGACTCCCTATTACTTCTAGGATCAAATATAATTTCTTAAAACAAACAAACAAACAAACAAACCTTTACAACCTGGCTTCAACCTACCTTTCCAAGCTTATTTTGTTTCAGACACTCCTCAGTCAAGTCAAACTAGCCTTTTTACTATGCCTTACATGAAGGGATGTATTGGTAAATGTTTTACAACCAGCTCTCAGGATGGGGACAGTATGTTCTATCATCCTTTTAAGTTTCTTCTTCATTATTAATATGTTCTCCATTATTTCCCTTAGTCTGGACAATCAACAAAACAATAAATTAAGTCCAGATCTACAGCATTTGTAGATTTTTGGGGTATAAATGCTCACCTTGAAATTTTAAGTATCAGCTCTCAAAAACTGGTTGAAGCTGGCTCAGGCTCCAGCATACCCCTGCATGTGATACTCTATATTTTATCTCTATCCATTTGCTCTTCCATGCCTGGAATAGACCTCCTCCTCATGTCTCCTTGAAACTCTAGTTTCCTTCAAAATTCAGCTTAGATACCACCTGCTATGTCAAGTCTCTCCTAAACCCTCCCCCAGATACAGGTGCCTCATGGCACCAAAGTTTGTATTTATTATTTAAATAATTATTTTGATGTATTTATTCAATAAACATTAATTAAGCATCTACTGTGCGTTTGGCCATGCACTAAGTACTAGAGATATAAAAAAAGACAAACTCAACGAACTTAAAATCTGATATATCCATGTTGTCTTTCCCTCCCTCCTTGAGGAAAATGACTATTTTCTGTCTTCATATCCTCAGTGCCTTAAAGGTACATAGTAAGTGATTAATAATAAGTGCTCATTCATTGATTAACCGAATGATTCATTAATCATAGATCATGATTTGGAGGCAAAAAGAATTTTATCCAATCTAATAAAATCATAATTTATTTAATGTTTATTATGTGTAAGGGACCGGACTAAATGCTGATAGTAAAAGAAAAAATGAAAAACATCTCTTGACCTCAACTCTACCGAGGAGGGTAGGGACAACATGCAAACGTTTGAGTAAATGTTCCATCATCTGAGCAGGGAGACAGACAAGCCTTGGATGAAATAAGAGATTTTAAGAGGAGGAAAAGTGTAATAGGAGAGAAGGACTAAAGGAAAAGAAAAGGGGAGGAGAGAAGAGGAGGAAAAGGGAAAGGGGAAAAGGAACTGAAGAAAACACATTCTAGGCAGGGTGATAGCCTTCTGCAAAAGCAAGGCAGTGCAAAATGAAGTCCCTCATGTGGTGAATAGCAAATAAGCTGGTCTGGTTGAAATTCAGAAGGCCTGAAGGGGAATAATATGAATTAAGTCTTGGAAAAGTAGACAAGGGTCATGTTGTACAGAGATATGGATATCAAGCTGAAGAAACTATATTTTATTGTAGATATCCAGTGATCCAGTGAAGGCTTTTGAGCATCAGATTGAAGTAGTGTGCTTTAAGATCATTTGGGGAGTTATCTGAAGATTGGATTGAAACAGGATAAAAATGGCAAGCAGGTATCCACTTAGGAGATGGTGATCATGGGAGTGGAAAGAAGAGGATGGATGCGATTTATGTTGAAAGACCAACAAGTCTTAACCACTGGTAGAATAAGGGGTTTTGGCAAGAGTAAAAAGCAAAAGATATGCCTTTGGTTTTGACCTTGAATGAATAAAAGAATGATGGTGCCCTCAATAGAAATAGGGAAGTGTAGAGAAAGGGAAGTTTTAGGAAGAAAATTTTAAGTTCTATTTTGATAATATTCAGTTTGAGATGACTATGGGGCATTCAGATCAATTTAGCACACAGACTATTTGGTAAATAGTCTGGCAAAGCTGGAAGAGATCTTGGATTAGAGGTCATCAGATCTGGAATCAATCCACCAATGAACAATTACTAAGCATGTGTCAGGTACTACATCTGGAAGTGGAGTCAAAAACAAGCTATATAATTATATATGAGATTTACACAAAAAATGAAAGCTAAACCTGGGAGGGAGACCCTAGGAACTGAAGAGGTCAAGAAAGACTTCATGTGGGAGATGGCATTTGAGCTGTGCTTTTATGGAAAATAGGGCTTCTAAAAAGGCACAGGGCATAGATTCCAGAAACAGAGGATAGATTGTACAAAGGTCTGGGGATGGGAAGTCAGATGTGATGGAGCATAAAATCGGATTGCTGAATAGAAAGGACATTAGAAATGATCAACTTCAGCTTCTTCGCTTTACTGAGGAATAATTTGAGCCCTCAAAAGATGCCCCAAATCCACAGTTAGCAGATAGCCAAAGGGAGACTGGGAGCCAACTCTTCTGATTCCACCTGGGCCCCTTTCCACTCCACAGCCTCCCAACCATAAAGGGCTCTTTGTTACACTCAAGACAACCTGCCAAAGAGTGGGCTGCTGTTGACTCCTTGCTTTGGACAAGGATATAGGAAGTTCTCTCACATCTAAAAGAGCCCCCAACCTGTAGGTGGTAGTAGCTGACATAACTGTGAAGTCAGGAAGCTTCATATTCCTTCCCCTCTCTTCCTCCTGGAATTGGCGTCTCTGATCAAGAATTCCCAGGATCATAGAATGGCTTGTGTAAAGCTAGAAAAAATTTAGATGGCAACCATAGAGCATTCTATATACAATTATTGTTGTCTGTCCTTCGTTCTCGAAGAGGAACATGACATGCTCTGGTATGTAGTGAACTGAATTTAAGTGAGGAAGGGTAATGCAAGGTTATCTGCCTCACTTTCTCCTCCAGAGCCATCTGGGTCCAATGGCAAGATGTAGATCAAGATGACCGGAGGGGATACAGTGGAAGACTTTGGCCTTTTAAAGTTAAGGTCTTCAACAAATCTCAGTCTGACTGAGGCCACTTAATATACAGAGTAAAAGAAAGAAAGAGGACTTCATATACATGAACATGTATATATATCTTTAGAAAGATCTTCAACTTGCAGGTAGGTGATACCACATTGCACAGAGTACTGAGCATGGAGTCAAGAAGACCTGAGTTCAAATGTACCCTTAGGCACTTACTAGCTGTGTGATTCTGGGCAAACTACTCAACTACAAATGGTGTCAGTTTTCTCAAATGTCAAATTTCTATGATTAAGAAAAATACCTTCCTCCCAGGATTGTCGTAAGGATCAAATGAGATAATAGTTGTAAAGCGCTTTGTAAACCTATCTAAAAAACACCATATTTAAAAAAACCTATTATGAAAAGCACCATATAAAAGCTAGTTATTACCCATAATCTTATTAAAAAGGCCTATAATTTAACTCTGTTACTTATAATGGTTTTATAATTGGTTTTAGATTGATATTATTTACTCATTTATTCCTATCCTTTTTAATGTTTCAAAAGAAATGGATGTTGTTATATTTTATTAAAATCCTTTTCCATATTGTTAATATGATTTTGTGATTCCTTTTCTGTTTATTATTAATATGGCCTTCCTAATTAATCTAGTTTTCCTAATATTGAACTAACCACACATTCCCCGCATAAATACAACGGGGTCATCATGTATAATCTTTTTGATAGGTTTAACGTTCATTTAAAATCTTTGTGTTGATAGTCATCAGTGATACTTTTCTTTCTCTACTTTCTCTCTCCCTGGTTTAGGTATTAAAATTATTTTTTTGCTATAGAAAAAATTTGGTAGAATCCTTTCTTTTCTTATTTTTGCTAACAGCTTACAATATTAGAATTAGTTGTTGTGTGAACGATTGATAGAATTAATTTGTAAATCCATCTGGTCATAGGGCAATCCTCTCTTTTTATAGATGAAAAAATCTGGGCCCAGAAAGGTAGAACTGATCATGTTTTTAGTGGACACCTATAGAACTTCTGTCTACAAGGACCTCTGCCTGAGGTCTTTCTTTAGTGAGTTGGATTTTTTTTTTTTCGATAATTTCCTTGGTGTGACAACATAGTGTAGTTTGGGACTCAGAGTCAGAAAGGACTGACTGGGTTCCAATCTCATCTCCAACACTTCCAAGTTGCATTTAAAGTCTTTGAGCTTCAATTTCTTTATTTATAAAAAAAGATGATGGTTCCACATGTAGCCTGATCTCTCAGAGTTTTGTGAGGATCAAATGAGATAATTATCGTAAAGAGCCTAGCACTGTGCCTGGCACATAGTAGGTGCTTAATAAATGTTAGCTATTATAACAAATGAGAAAATTGAGGATTAGGAAGGTTAAATTTGAACCCTAGTCCTTTATCTCCATAGTCAATGTTCTATTTCCCTGCTCTGGCTCCATTAACTACCTATAAATCCCTTCTATCATAAGGCCTCTCCAGAAATAACAAGAGGGAATGAGTTGATTTCAAAGCACACCAGATTTGTAGAGGTGAAGTGTTCACAAGGCACATTTCTGGCTGTTGGGGAAGGAAAAAAAATCCTAAACTGGTAGAACTAGTTGGAAACAAGAACCATTTCCTTATGGAGGCACCCCCTCCTCACTCCCCCACCTCACACCCCTCCAGGTGAAGACAGAGAATGAATGAGAAAGGCACAGTAGGCCACTGGCACTAGCAAAGCCCTATATGTGTGGAGGGTCCCTCATTCCTGGGGCCAGGCCAGCCACTACCCCTATTCCCAGGCCCCAACCCCTGCTGGGTGGGTCGCCAGCCAATGGGTTGGGGGGGAAGGGAAGGTCAGAGGTCACTAGGAATAAAGCCCTTTTCCCAGAAAACGGGCTACACTTAACAAGCCTTATCAGAGTCAGTGGTCAAAAACACAGGGACATCCCACAGCCGCAGGGAGAATTAGCTCGCCTCTCTTCAGGGTCCCCATCATAAAGTTCTCCATGCAGGTGAGCTGGCTGGCCACTCCTGTCCAGGCCTGGAGGGGCAGAATCTCTTGGAGTAGGTATTGGGGGGGGGGGGGGGGGGGTCTTATGTGAGTATGTGTATATGCAGGGGTGGGGGTGGGGCGGTATTTATTTAGAACTTCAGCTCTCTACCAGCCCCTCCCCTGGACCTAATATTTGGCAAGGAAATCTCTGGGTCTCTTCCCAGCAGGATGGCTACTTGTCTGGGAAAGTACAGATGTGCTTCTGCCTGGGGGAAGCTGCATCAGATGGAAAGATTAGGCCCAGCCCACTATCTCTGGGAAATATGCTCTTAGGGGATTGAGGTGGGGCTGCTATCTCCTTTTTACACCACTGAAATCTGAGGATTACCTCAGATGTGACCTCAAAGGTCATCTAGCCCCACATGGACCTGAACTAGGATCCTC
Source organism: Sarcophilus harrisii (assembly GCF_902635505.1). Classification (NCBI taxonomy): domain Eukaryota; kingdom Metazoa; phylum Chordata; class Mammalia; order Dasyuromorphia; family Dasyuridae; genus Sarcophilus; species Sarcophilus harrisii. The sequence goes on along the minus strand of NC_045428.1, from coordinate 558,750,858 downwards.
CCTGATAAGTCCCATTTCTGTAACATGTGGAGAATTATAGTAAGAGGTTTTCAAAATGAGCATGCATTTTATAGAAGAGAAAAACTTAGGGGCTGAGAAAGTTACCTAGAGTCACACAGATTGTAAATGTTGATGGAGGATTTGAATAACCCAACCCCCCTGAATTGAAGTTATTTTTCATAGTCGAACAACCTTTTCTTGGAGACTTCTAGTGACAGGGAAATCCCTGCTTGCCAAGGCAGCCCTTTCCACTTCAGGAAAGCTTGGTCTGTCAGGAAGTTTTTCTCTTTGTCAAGTTGAAATCAGTTTCTTTCCCGCAGGACAAGTGACAGAGATAGAGACAGAAAGTTGGGGAGAGGGAGAAAGAAAGATAAGCACAAACAGACAAGGACAAAAGTGGGGGGGGGGAGAGAAAAAGACAGAGAGATAAAAAGACAGACAGAGGGAAGGAGGAGGAAGGGAGGGAAGGGTGGAGAGAGGCAGACAGAGACAGAAAGACAACAGATAGAGAGGGAAGGGGGAGGAAGAGAGAGAAAGGTGGGAGACAGGGAAAGAGAGAGACAGAGACAGAGAGGCAGGGAGGGAAAAACCCAGAGAAAAGGGACTCCAGAAGATGATGTTCAGTAATACCCTAGTATACTGTAAGCTGAACGAGAACCTCCTCTACCCATTCCAGAGAGGGCCTCTGAGGCAGGACTAAGGGATGTACTCATGCCAGTGATGATGCATTCTCCCATTCGTCAGCTTTGGGACAGCTCTCCTCATTAGGAAGTTTGAATCTCCTGAATCTAAACCTGAATCACTTTCATCCATCACTCCTGGATCTACTTCTGGGGGCCAAGCAAATAAAGTCTAATCCTTTGGCAGGACAACTCCTCATAAACTTGAAGACAATTCTTGCCACTCACAGTCGTCTCTTCACCTTTTTTCAGAAGCTCCTGCACCAAGGATGGTCTTCCAAAACATCCCTTCTGTTTCAGAGCTTCCTCCCCCAACCAGGGAAACCAAACAGTATCCCCCATGTAGAACTATGATCTCCCTAATCCACATGGGATCTGGATCTGGAGATAAGAGATTCTAGTATTAAGACTTAAAGGATACTCATTTGAGGGCTATAAGAAACAGAAGAGATTATTTAGTTTCAAAATCCCTACTTATGATTTCATTAATGTAGGGAACTCCCAGGTGAGGAAAATCTCTACTAAAACAGGGATAATGGAGATAATAATGTTATCATTCTTTATTTCATCATTATTGACACCATCTTCATCATCATCACCATCAACTACAGGTGACATGGACCAAAAACATTTCCAAAATATAGAGATCAAGATCAAAATCAAGCAGGAGCAGGATGTGGTGCCTATCAGTCCTGTCTGGCTGGCGCTCTCAGTGAACTTACAGAGGTTGGGCCAAGGCTCTAATGTGTTTATTTAAGTATATAATGCAGTTACCTTGTCCCTTGTTCAATATTCTAGAGAACATTAAATACTAAGGAATAATACATCACAGGGAAGTTGTTTTGTTTGGCTATTCACATCCAATTCATGTTGGTTTTCTTGTGTTCTCCATAGAAGCATGGAATAAGTGAGAGGAAGAAAGTTTGGACCTGAACATAAAATAGAATTGAATTTAAAGTATTTGTAAGAGTAATAGACCATAGATCTAGGCTTAGGAGGGACCTCAGAGATCATCTGGTCTAATTCACTGATTTTTTACAAATGGGAAAACTGAAGCCCAGATAGGTTACAGGATGTCCAAAGTTACACAGGAAGCATCAAAGGGGACATTTGAACACTGATGCTTTGACTACAAAATCAAATACTGTTCTTGGTGTAAGATGCAGTCTTCTTGAGATCCAGAAATTTAATTGAAAATCCTTTCTAGTCAAATGCTAATCAAATGAGATGATAAAAAAGAGATAATAATAATAAAGAATAATAACTCACATTTGTATTGTGCTTCAAGTTTTGCAAAGCATTTTTCTTGTCATGCGGTTGGCTCTTTGAAAGCCTTAAGGGTCTTATGAAATATTGATCATCTAAATGATCTCTGGAAAGTCAATTAAATATTTTTTTTGGTTATTGAGGCAATTGGGGTTAAGTGACTTGCCCAAGGTCACACATCCAGGAAGTAGTAAGTGTCTGAGGTCAAATTTGAACTCAGGTCCTCCTGATTTCAGGGCTGGTGCTCTATCCACTGTGCCACTCAGCTGCCCCCAATTAAACATTTCTGAAGCACTACTGTGAGCCAGGCACTACAAAAGACAAAAATGAAACTATTCTTGCCTTCGAGAAGGATATATTCTACCAGGAATCCGCCATCTTAGTTAGAAGGTAGCTGGGCCAACAGAGCCTCCATTGGGGAGCAAAGCAGTGATGCTCTCAAAACCTAGACCAACACAGTCTTTGGCAATAGAGTCCCACAGCAGCAGCTCAAAGGGCATGTTCTTTCCTTAGAATCCCAAGAAGTCAAAACATCATCCACCTTAGCTTTAGGCAAATTGCCCCAGGGTCAGGCTGAGTAGGAATCAGTGGGATGAAAAGGAAAAAAACAAAGATTTTTTTCATCTTGTTAGGAAAGCGACTGAGATGAGGTCTGAGTATGGAAGGAATGATGTCTCAGGAAGAGATGCGTGTCACACATGACCCAGGATTTCAAATGAGATTGGACAAAGATCAAAGAGTCACTTGCCGAGGCAAAAGAATTGAGTGACTCAGAGGATTATCATACCTTAGAGCAGGAAGACTCTTTAGAGACCTGGACTCTTGCAATAACCTTCTAATAGGTCCCCCCTCCATCCTCCATCCTACAGCCGTAATAATCTTTCTTATGCATAGATCTAAGCACAAGGTCTTCTGCCTGGCACATGAGGCTCTCTTTTATCTGATGCCTTTCTAACCTTGTTAACTGCCCTACGCGTTCTTTGCTATTAAAACAGTCGGGACTTCTCTCTGCTCTTCTCTTACATGCTTGGTTGTTTCCCACTTCTGAACCTTGTTCACATCATTTCTTATATTTGGAATGTTCTTCCTCCCTCCCTCCTTTCCTCTTTCCCTCTCCCTCTCCCCCCACACCATCCCCTCCTCTCTCTCTCTCTCTCTCTCTCTCTCTCTCTCTCTCTCTCTTTCTCTCTGTCTCTGTCTCTCTCTGTCTGTCTCTCTATCTGTCTCTCTGTCTGTCTCTCTCTGTCTCTATCTCTGTGTCTTCTGTCTTCTGTGTCTCTGTCTCTCCCTCCCTCTTTCTCTCTCTCTGCCTTTCTGTCTCTGTGTCTTCTGTGTCCCTGTCTCTCCCTCTCTCTGTGTCTCTTTCACTGTCTTTGTCTCTGCCTCTCTTTTTCTTTTTCTGTCTCTCTGTTTCCATTTCTGTCACTGCCTCTCTCTGTTTCTGTCTCTGTCTCTGTCTCTGTCTCTGTCTCTGTCTCTCTCTCTCTCTGTCTCTCTGCCTCTCTGTCTCCTCTCTCTTTCTCCTCTCTGTCTCTGTCTCTCGGTCTCCTCTCTCTTTCTCGTCTCTCTCTCTCTCTCCTCTCTCTGTCTCTCTCTCTCTCCCTCTCTCCCTTTCTCTCTGCCTCTCTCTTTTACCTGTCAAATTCCTCTCTGTCCTTTAAAACCTAATTCAAATACCATCATCCAGGAAACCTGCTCTGCTCCTCTCCCCCTTTGACTTGTACCTTTCTGATACATTTCTCTTATAACAGTGACTGTTGGAACTCTCTCTAAACATAAGGTCCTTGAGACTAGGGACTATAAACCTTTGAATTTAGATCCAGAATCTAGCTGCACTCTGCAATCAAAAGAAGCTTTATAAATACATTTGGAATTAAATTGAATCCTACTAGTACCAACATTATAACCAACTGACCAATCAATCAGCCGTCTATTGAACCCCTTGACACTCTGCTTCTGGCCAAAAGGCACTTACAGGCAAGGCAACTGTCTGTTCCTAAAACAATTAATGATCAAGTAAGCAAAGAATAAAGTGCTCTGGTTATGTAGAGAGAGACAGCTTGGTATCATGGAAAGAATCCCAAACCTGGGTTCAAAACCTGCCTCTACTACAACTTAGCTGCGACACTGAACAAGTCACTTAAGCTCTGTAGGCTTCTGTTTGCATATTTGTAAAATGTGAGCCTAAATGACCTCAAAGATCTTTTCCAGCTCTAAATTTGTGAGCTTATGTGTGTTTTTCAATTGTGTCTAACTCAACATGACCCTATTTGGGGTTTTCTTAGCAGAGATACTAGAGGGTTTTGCCATTTTCTTTTCCAATTCTATCTAAAGATGAGGAAACTGAGGCAAGCAGAGTTTAGTGATTCAACCAGGGTTAAGCTAGTAAGTGGCTGTATTTGAATTGAAAAAAAAAAATCAGGAAAGTAAGTGCTCTATCCACTGTATCACCAAATTGCCCCTATGATCTTATGACAAGAGTTCAAGTCATTCCCCCCAAACCTTGTGAAATGGACAGGTTATTTCACCTCTGAATAATTCAGCTTCCTGGTCTGTATAATGAACCATGAACCTCCTCTTTCCTGGGGTTACTTCCAGCTCAGGTCAGGCCAGAGCTATTGCCCCACTTCTAAGCCCTTCCAGCCTTTCCTTCTAGCTCTAATCCTAGAATCTTGTTCTCTTCCAACCACTGTCTTTCCAGGGTTGTTCTCTTTCCCTTGCCTCCTGCCAAGGTCACCTCCATGAATAGGTGTCAAGGCACAATTGTGGCCCTTGATGGCATCTTTAGCCCATCCCAGGTGAGCAACGTTGGGGCAGCAGACCCTCACTTGCTTCCTTCTGACCCCTCTCTGTCCCCAGGCCTACTTTGAGCTGGATGGAGAATCCAATGGTCAAATAAAGAATGGATGACTTTTAAGAGCTGTTTACTTGGCCTGATAATGGCTTTTCCTCAGTTATAGACTTTCCTTTTATTGGAAAACTGACAGGGTCATTTTTTTAACAACCAAAGCTAGTGATAAGCAGAGAGATAGCCTAGAGGGCTCCGGGGCCCAGGTGAAGAGAGGCCCCAGGAGGTGCCGACCTGCCGACCTCCCTCCCAGCCCTGAACCAGGTGGGATCCTGCTCAGAACTGCTCTTTCCAGCCAGGCTCTCTCCTGAGTCTGAGGCTGACTGAGTCTCTTTGGAGTAAAGTGATGCCGGTTCCATCTGGTGGGACACAAAGGGAAGCTTCTTTCCAGAGAATAAGTCCCTGGGCCTACAAGAGGATTCCAGCTGCTTGGGGAGGGAGACAGAAATAGAAATGGAAAGAGAGAGAGAGAGAGAGAGAGAGAGAGAGAGAGAGAGAGAGAGAGAGAGAGAGAGAGAGAGAAGAGAGACACAGAGGAAAACCAGACAGAAACAGAGGAGACAGAGACAAAGAGACAGACACAGAAACGGAAAGAGACAGAGAAAAATAGTCAGAAACAAAGAAGGGGAGAGACAGACACATAGATAGAGAGACACAGAGGGAGACAGAGAGAGAGGAGAGAGAGAATGAGGAAGGGAGTGGCCTGAGAATAAGTCTTGCTTCTTCTCCTCCCAGCACTCAGAGATCCTCTCCCTTTGCATTTGAATTGGGGGTTTCAGGTTCCCCCTAAGAGCTTGAATCAAGTTGAAGCACCTTCAGATCAGTCTCTGGTACTATGGTACAATAAAATGCATGAAGACTGGTGTCTTCAGCCTCTGTCCCCACTTGTTTGATTTTGGGAAAGTCATTTAACGTCCTGAAGCCAAGTTCTGTCTTCTGCAAAATGGGCAGGTTGGAATAGAGGACCTCCAAATTTCCTTCCACTTCTGGACCTATGATCTTAGATTGCATAGATCTAGGCAGTCATATTCTTTCTCTGGGCCTCAGTTTCCCCATCTAGATAATCTATAAGGTCCATATCAGCTCTGACATTAGGTGTTCTAAGGTCCTTCAGCTCTGACATTCAGTGTTCTAAGGTCCTTCCCAGCTCTGACATTCTGTGTTCTAAGACTTTTGGAGCCCCCAAAAAAAGGGTTTTTTTGGCTCTGTCATTCTGGGTTCTAGAGCTCTGACATCCTGTGTTCTAAGGACCCTTCACATTTTAAATTCAGTGATCCTAATTTGATGAAAGAGTTTAGTAACCATTGGCTTATGCCCAAGCATAGTGCCTGTTGGCATTGAAGTAATAGCTGTTAAGTGAATGAACCTTCAGGACGGGATTATTCAAAGATCCTCCCCCATGAATTGAGATAAAATTCTAAATAACAAACATAATAACCACTAATATTTATTTAGCTAAGGTTATTGTTCATTCATTTTAGTCCTGTTGACTCTATCTGACCCCACTTGGGGTTTTCTTGGCAGAGATACTGGAGTGATTTGCCATTTTCTTCTCCAGCTCATTTGACTGACCAGGAAACTGAGGCAAACAGGATTAAGTGACTTGCCTAAGGTCACACAACTAGTAAATATCTGTGACTGGATTTGAATTTAGGTCTTCCTAACTCCTAATATTCCAACACCCCCAAGATTCTAACACTCTGTCCCCTGTGTCACCTACTTGCCTAGCCTAAATGTAAATAATTTAATGAATATTTATCAATTTTTCTATTCTGCACAGAACCCTGTGCTTAGCACTGTGGAGCTACAAAATTTAGATAATTCATTTTACCTGCCCTTGTAGAACTCACCATCAAATAGAGGAATTAACAAAATAAACTAAACTCTCCAAAGTGATAAACTATAGAGAAGATCCTGGGGCCTCCATGGGGCAGTTTTTCACCAGTTTTCTCTCTTATAAAATCCTAAGTGCAATTTTTTTCTTTACAGACAAACCACCATTGTCTAGGAATTAGGGAAACCAAGGACTTCCTAGGGTTGGTGGTCTTTTGAGATAAAGAGACACAGAGACAAAGAGACAGAGACAGAGGGAGCGAGAACCAGAGAGGGAGACAGAGACTGACAAAGACAGAGAGAGCTAGAGACAGACAGAAAGAGGTAGACAGAGGCAGAGACATACAGAGAGACAGAGGCATGCAGACATAGAAAGAGATAGAAAGACACACAGAGAGATACAGAGACAGAGAGAAGGAGACAGAGATAGTGACACAGACAGAGATAAAGAGACAGAATTGGATAGACAGACAGGGAGGAAGGAAGGAAGTTACAATGATAACTTTATCATGTATTTTAAAGGAATAGCAAATTATACATAACGGATCTTTTTTCTATTCTATTATTTACAGAAATGAGTGTTTTTTCTTAAATTTGAAATAAAATAAAGAAAATTAAAAGAAAATAAAAGTGGCATGGAAATATAATAGTCTAAAGAAAAGAAGGATGTCATCCCAACTTCACAGATTTAAAGCTGGAAGAGAATTTAGAAATCACTGAGTGCAACTCCATTTTACAGATAAGGACACTGAGGTTCAAAAAGATGAATTGACTTATCTGAGCTTAAGAAAATCAAAAACACAGAAAAACTACTGGATGCACTCCCAACACTACAGGCCATCCCTTCTCCTATATCTTCTGTGTCCCAGTTCCAAGGACAAATAAATGTTTGCAGAATGATTGACACTTCCAGAACCTTTTTCTTGATCTGTCATATCTTCAAGGCAGTATTAAAGAGATCTTATATCATTATATAGAGATTTTTATCTCTAAAAAATCTATATAAATTATATATATATATAAAATCTCTATATATAATTATAGAGAGATTTTCTCTCTCTCTCCCATCCTTTTCCCTCCTTCCTTCTCTCTCTTCTCTCCTCCCTCCTTCTCTCTTCCTTTCCTCTTTGTAGCTGTCTTCTTCCTTCTTTCCCCTCCTCCTTCCTCTTTATCTTTTCCATCTTTCTGTCTTTGTCTCTTTTGCTTTCTTTGTCTCTTTCTCCCCTCCCCCTCTCTCTCACATACAGTTACATTCACTTGTATACTGAAGAAATCCAATGAACCCAGGATCATCTCCTTTTAGTGTTCATGTCAATCAATTTAATTCATATTTCTCATGCTCTGCCAAGTGCTCTCCTCACAACAGATCAGTGTGCTAAAGAAGGTAGCTAGAAAGAGCATTTGTCTTATAGAAGAGGAAATGAAGACCCAAAGATGTCTTGCCTGACTTTCTAAGACACAACTAGTAAGACTGGAAATGAGGTTTGAGCTTAGGTCCTCCGGAGTCAGAGCATATTTTCCTCCCCACTCCACCATGAGGCAGATAAGATACTGACATCATAGAACATCTTGGAACTTCCTATAGTTGTCCAATGAAAATGGCCCCAAATATACTAGGGGAAGAGAGGGCTGAGAGCAAAGGGGATCTATCACTGCTTGGAAGCATTTAATGGGCTATCACATGGGTGGTAGAGGGATTAGTCTAGTTCATTTGGGTCCTATAACCAATTAGGAACAAAAAGTAGAAGCTTCAAGAAAGCTGTTTTCCTGTCAATATGAGAAGAATTTCCCAATTCAGGATATTGAATAGCATCCTTGTGCTCAACTGTGATCTGAGACCCTGAACTAGAAGAAATCTTAAAACACAGGGTGTCAGACCTGGGGAAGACCCCTTAGGATACAGAATGTCACAACTGGGAAGGACTTCTAGAACACAGAGTGTCAAAGTTGGAAAAACCCTTAGAACACATGGTGTCAGAGCTGGGAGGGATCTTAGAACACAGACCTGAGAGAGACCTTAAAATAGGGGGTGTCAAAGCTGAGAGGGGCTTTAGAACACAAGGTTTTGTTTTACATTTTTAAAATTTTATTTATTTTTAATACTCATTGTTTTATGAATCATGTTGGGAGAGAAAAATCAGAGCAAAAGGGAAAATCCATGGGAGAGAGAAAAAAACCCCCACAGAAAAAAGAAGTGAACATAGCATGTGTTGATTTACATGCAGTCTCCTTAGTTCTTTCTCTGGCTGCAAATGGAATTTCCTACCCAAAGTCTCTTGGGATTGCTTTGGATCACGGAACCACTGAGAACAACCAAGCCTTTCACAGTTGATCATCATATATTCTTGCTGTTATTGTGTACAACGTATTCCTGGTTCTGCTTGTTTCACTCAGCATCAGTTCATGTAAATCTTTCCAAGCCTTTCTATAATCAACTTGTTCATCATTTTATATAGAATAATATTCCATCACCTTCATGCACTACAACTTAATTAGCTATTCACCAACTGATGGGCAGCCAATTCTTTGCTATCACAAAAAGAGCTGCTACAATCATTTTTGCACTTGTAGGTCCTTTTCCCTCCTTTAGGGAAGGAGCTATAGACCCAGTAATGGCGTTGCTGGGTCAAAAGTAAGCAAAGGAGAACTGGAGGGCCTTAGAACACAAAATGTTAGCGCTTCTAGGAACACAGAATGTCAGAGCTGGGAGGGGTTTGAGAACACAGAAGATGAGAGCTAATAGAGACCTTAGAATATAAAATATCAGATTTGGGAGGTTCTTCAGAACATAGGATGTCCAGAGCTGCAAATCAGCAATGTACAAATGAAAGAATATGGAACTGGAGTCAGATGCTCTGAATTCAGATCCTACTCCTTTTCTCTCTGTGTAATTTAACCTAAGTGGGCCTCTGTTTCCTTCTCTGTAAAGTGAGGAGGTTGGACTAGATGACCTGTTGTATCTCCTCCAATTCAAGTCCATCAATCAATGAGCATTTATTAAGCGCCTCCTATGTGCCAGGCACTGTCCTAAGCCCTGAAGTTACAATGAGACAGTCCCAACCTTCCAGGAGCTCTGATGAAAATAAATAGCGTGGAAGACTGGAAGAGCTTTAACCAAAGAACAGTATGTCAGAGTCAGAAAAGATCTTATAAAGTACCTCATCTGGGGGGCTGGGAGTGAGGACTTGTGGGAGGCGATACTAACTTCATTGTGAGTTGCTGCTGATGTCTGCAGATGGCCTGTGGAGATGAAAGGGTGAAGGACCCAGAGATAGAGGGAGAAGAACCATTAAGAAAACTGTTTGGCGAGCACGGACTTGCCAGGCGGAATCCCATCCACCTCCCAAGCCCAGCCAGCATGAGTCACCTCCCTAGCCCTTCACCTGTTCATTACAACACATGTGATAGAAACTCCAGCATGGAAATGAGCAATAGGAGGTGCAGAGAGGTTTTTGTCCTTTGGGTAACATCTCTAGAGATTTCTTTTTTTGATTGACAGGCGGCACCTGCAAGGTTAACACCCAAACAGCTTACTGCAAGGTTGCTGGGGAGAAAAGCTATTTATTCCCTTCCCATTAAGGGGAGATTATGGCAGGGAGACAGACTGCCCTCCCACTCTCCCACCTATTCTATCCTAGTGGTAGCCCTGCTCTGCTAACAGAGCTACAAGAAGAATTCAGCTTTCCTTCTTGGCTGGGATCTGTCAGGTCAGGAGGGGCTGTACGTGAGGGAACCCCCTACCCCACTTTCCTTGACCAAGACAGTCATGGAAAGGGCTCACCTCCATTTACTAGGGATAAGACTTGAGCCCCCAAATGTAAAAAAAATGGCAAAGTCTGATGAACTTCACCTTCCTATAAGAAAAGAGGGCGTGGGAAAAGGCAAGGCTTTCAGAAAGAGGGCTAAGAAACAACTTGCCAAAAAGTTAAAAGGGGGGGTGGGGAAGACACAGACACAGACACAGAGAGAAAGACAGAAACAGAAACAGAGACAGAGAGAGGGGAGGGGGAGGAGTGAGATAAAGGAGAAAGGAGAATAAAGATAAAGGAAAAGGGGGGGGGGAAAAGGGGGGGGGGAGATGGGGAGAAAGGAAAAGAAAGACAGGGAGGGAGGGGAAGAATAGGAGAGGGAATCGGAGAGAGAAAAAGAAAATGAGAAATAGGCAAATAGAAGAAGAGACAGATAAAGATAAAAGTAAGGGACTGAGTGTCAGAGAAAGGCAGAGGAAAACAGATAAAAGAAAAAAAGGAAAGAAGAGAAATAATAAGAACAAGGGACATGACAAGAGGAAAGAGAACAGAGATAGAGTCAGAAAGAGAGACAGAGAGAAAGATGAGAGTCAGAGAAACAGAACATATACCTGTGACATTGATTTCATAGTTTTATGGAATCATAGACTTTTGGAACTGGAAACTTCAGAGCTAAAATCAAGAAAATAAAAATGGACAGTACTCTGGAACATAGGATTTTAGAACATTACCTTCACTGATTTTAGAAGATCACCTTCACTGATACTTATGCATATACCATTTTAAGGCTCAAGAAGAACTTTAAATAAATTATCTCACCTCATCATTATGACAGCCCCCTCAGATATTATTATCCCTATTTTATAGATGTAGAAACTGAGGCTCAGAGAGATTAAACAGAGAAGTTGCTCAGTCACATAGATAATAAGTGGAAAAAGTATGATTTGAGGTCAAGTCTAGCACAATCTCTATTATAGTATCTTAGAACAGAGAACAGTTGAGGATTTTGAGCTGGAAGGAACTTTTGAGACCACCTGGCTCACTGCCCTCCTTTTGCACCGAGAAAAAGAAGCACCAGAGAAGCACTGACTCCCCAACATCACAAATTAAGTTTGTTTCCTTTCAGTAATATGTGTCAGAAACTCGGGGAGACAATGAGATGGGGAGACAGCCACCCCCAAGTACGCACAAATGGTCAAGTTTTCCGCAAGTTCCTCAGGCTCCAGACTTTCAGGTAACTGGGGGGAGGTGGGCAAGATAACCTTAAGTTGCCAAGTTTAGCCGGACACTCGCTTTTAACCACATCCTTTAGACCAATTGACTTTTTGTCCCTGTATTTTTCCTCTCCCAGTTTTGCTGCTTTTCAGCATGCTATTTTTTCCTTCCCTCCCTCTCTCTCTCCCTCCCTCCCTCTTCTCCACCCCCGCCCCCTTACCGAGAAAGGAATTGGCTGAGACTCCACCCAGCCAGAGAAGTGAGCTGACTGGGCTAGGCTCTGGCGTAGAGAGGGTTAACAGTTGCACCTGTTGAGGTGTACCTGCCTTCTCGGGCACCTGTCTCCTCAGCCAATCAGAAGCCACCCTTCGGGGAGCCAACCTGTCAGCAAAATACCTACACAGCAACCCGACCATAAATCAAACATTCACTCCACGGGCCATGTCTGTATTGGGCAGGATTTAGAAGAGAACAGTTGGTTCCATCCGCCAGAGCGGGGAAGGTGCTTGAAGATTTGGAAACCTGGGAGAACATGTCGAATGAAGTAGAGTGAGTACAAAATTGCAGCTGTCTGCCCTCATGTCACCGGCCCCAGCCAGCCGGAGCCCGAGCTCTGCTGGGCTTTCCAGGCGGCCAGAGAGAGTTTCCCGACTTGTGTGGGTTGGAACCAGAGAGTAATTTGTAAGGGTAAATGAATGGGCAAAGACTCTCTCTGTCTCCATGCGTGTCAGGACAGGTTCCCCCCCCCTCCCCAAGGGCAAGAGTACAGGCTGTTTCCCTGGGAAAAAGAGTGTTTTTTTTCTCCCTGGAGCAGTTTCGAGCCCGGGCAGGGGAGTCCAAGCCTGAAACTCGATGGGAAGATTCTTCCCAGACGGTGCTGGCACCCTGGGAGAGGCCTGGGGAGCCAGGAGATTTCTACATACAAACACACACCCCGTGCTCATTTTCTCAAGCCAGAGGGTCTTCTTTAACTAGTTAACAAAATACTTCGGGCTTTAAAAAAAAAAAAAAAAAAAAAAAAAAAAAAAAAAAAAAACTTTCTGTAGGTGATCACTAGGTGCCAGAAACCAATTGACTTAATAAGGGTGTTTTCTTGAGTTCCTGGAGGAGAAATTTGTACACAGAAAAACTGTCTTTTATTTTTTTAACTGTAGATTCTTTTTTGTAAATGTGGGGTACTTCAGGACCACATCTACAGATGACTGCTCTGTAAAATTGGCGGGGAGGGAGGGGGATGGCAAGATCCTTTCTAGCACTGACATCCTAGGTTCTAATATTCTATCATCTGAAGTCCTTTCCAGCTTTAACATGATTAGGTTCTAACATTCTGAATTTTATGTGCAAATGTATTCTGTTCTAAGGTCCTCCTGAGCTCTGACATTCGATGCCTTTAAAACATCTTTCAAGTCTGATATTTTGTGTTCTAAGATCCCTTTTGCTTCTGATGTGATGTGATATATGATTTGATTTGATTACTGGCCTTCCCCAATCCAACTTTGACACAGGCCCCACATGGGATGCTGAGGGAGTAGGATTACTACACTCCTTCTTTCCTTCCCTCTTCCCTCTCCCCACTGAGCTTAAACTTTTCATTTCAAGGAACTGGAAGGCAAAGACTGAGATGCTCTCCCATCCTAGGGATCTCAGATCTGTAAAATAGAAAGAGCTTCTCTTCACCTCAGCCAAGTCCTGAAGGGCTGGGCATTGATGGGCAAGGTTTGCAAAACCTTTGAGACCCTACTTAAAGCTTTGAAGAGGAATGAGTGCTGGGACTGGGCAGGGTTCCACCATTCCTCAATCTGGCCGAATTTTGCCCTCGTATTGTAGGCAGGCTCCCATCTTTCTGTTGGTGCCTTGGCATCCATCTTCCTTCTTATGAGGCCCAGACTCCATGGAGTCACCCCTTAATTAGAAAGAAGACATTTCTTTAGGGCTTTAAAGTTCACCGAGCATTTCCTTCGCAACAACCCCGGGAAAACTGATTACGCCCATTTTCCAGATGAGGAGTCAGGCTCAAAGAGGAAGTGATTTGGTCGGGTCACACAGTTAGTACGCCTTGCTACCTCCGAGTTTAAAACTCTTCAGTCCTAGAGGAAGCGGCCTTCTGCTGTCCAATAGGCAACCTGGCTGTAGGCTTCTTTTCCCACTTGATGGAAGGAGAAGGGGTCGGTGCTTGGAGCTGCTTCCCAAGCCCAGCCCCCTGAAGCCACAGACTCGGTCTAGATCGGCAGGCAGATTCCGTTTACAGCTCCCTCCCTAGCCCTGTAGCTCTCCCTGCCAAACTGCCAAGCTGCTTCCACTTGAAACTTATTCTCCCTCTGTCTCCCAGGGAGTGACTAAGCCTTAGGAGTTTTTGGCTGAGGGTCTCACCGGGACGGTTTCAGTCCCTGAAGGGGAGGGGGAGGTCGGGCAGGGGCGGAGCGGCAGCTTCATTGGAGGGGTGGGGTTCTGATTCAGGGAGGAAGGAGATGGGTAATTGCAGGTAACCTTCAGAGACCACAATTTCAGCTCACAATAGGCAGCCTGAGCTCAGGCCCCGAGGCTGCGCAGGCAGAGCAGATAAGGAGGATGGGAACTGGGCACAGAGCGGATTCACAGTTTCACTGACAGCATTTCTTGCAGCTTCCAGAGCTGCAGCAGACCTGCGGGGCTATTAGCTCCTCAAAGCACTGCCAAGGAATGCATCGATAGGAGTGTTTGGCTCCCAGGAAGGAAACAAACACATCGGTATTTAGGATGTCGAAGCTGGAAGGCGCCCCTGAACAGAGAATTTCAGAGTTGGAAGGGAGAATTTAGTATAGCAGGGGTCCTCAAACTTTTAAAATAGGGGGCCAGTTCCCTGTCCCTCAGACTGTTGGAGGGCCGGACTAGAGTAAAAACAAAAACTTTGGTTTATGGGCCTTTAAATAAAGAAACCCAGAACATAGAATGTCAGAAGTGGGAGAGCCCTTAGAACACAATGTCAGAGCTGGGAGGGCTCTTAGAACACAGAATGTCAGAGTTGGGAGAGCCCTTAGAACACAGAATGTTAGAACTGGGGGAAACCCAGAACATAGAATGTCAGCGCTGGGGGAAACCTTAGAAGAGAGAACTGAATGGGAGATTTTAGAGCAAAGAATGTTGGAACAAAGAATACCTGGGCTATAAGGAAACTTAGGGCTCAGAATGTTTGGGAGGAAATGTACCTTCCAAGAGTCTGTTCCGTATTGCTCTGTGATTTGCATATAGTAAACACTGAATTCCAGTAAATGTTTGTGGTTGAATGAATGGGTGGATGGTTGAAGGAATGTAGATTGAACTGGGGTGGACTTAAAATGTTAGAAGAGGGCACAGAATACATCTGTGCGATCATCTGATCCAAGCTTTTCAGTTCTTAGATGGAAGAATGGAGGCCCAGAGAAGGGAGGAAGCTAGCCTGAGGTCACACAGCGATTTTGTAAGCTTGGCTGCCTTCACATTTTATGTAACGCTGTTGGGTCTTAAGAAATATGGCGGCTTGGTACTTGCATCAGAAGCTAACACAACTCAGCCCACAGGGTGGCAGGCCCAGTCCGCTTTCATGTGGTCTGGTCCCAACATAGGGCTGTGTCACCCAAATGAAATCCACCCCCTTCTTCCTTTAGCCAGTTCCTCCTCCTCTCAGCCCTTTGCTGCCCTCTGGTACCTCTAGGCAGCAGAGAACCCTGGGGGAATCTGGCATTCTTCGCCGGAACTGGAAACTGGGAACCCAGAGCAAACAGGTTGCCTAATGAACTCCTCGGGTTGGGGAAACAGACAGCTTGTCTGCTTCCTGAGGGTCAGATCTTCCTGGCCATGATCCCTTTTGCGGTCACTGAGTCTCTGTGTCTGGGTTTGTCGCTCTCCCAGCCAGCCTTTGAATGAGAGGGGCCTGCCAAGGAGGAATGAGTGACTAACTGCAGTGGCCGGCCATCCCCAGCCCCATGTCTTGAACGGATCAGCCTATTCCTCCCCACTCCCAGCATCATAGATTTGCAGCTGGAGGGGACCAGAAAAGTCAACTCCTACATTTTTTCATATAAAGAAAATGAGGTTCAAAGAAAGATAGACACCACAAAGGAAGGGCAGATTTGAACCCACAGCTTCCAAAAAGTTAATCCTCAAACATTTATTAGGCACCTACTGTGGGACAGACACACCATGCTAAGTGCTGGAGATGTGAAAACGATGAAAAAAATATGCTATCCCTGCCCCCAAGAAGCTCACATTCTAGTTGGTGAGACAATGGTGTGTCTATAAGATATACACAGTATAAATAATAGATAATCTGAGAGAGAAGGCATGGGGGAACCTAGAGTTTCGTAGTGGATTCTGCTTGCCTTCTATTGTTGAGTAATACCTGGAAAAATCATACAATTAGAATAAGGTAGGGATAGAGGTGCTAAAGAAGTGAATAATAACAGTTATAGCTTGTATCCTTATATCTCTTTAAGGTTAACAAAGCACTTTCCCCCACAACAACCCTGGGAGGCAAGGAGTAGTGTCATTATCCCCATTTTGCAGATGAGAAAACTGAGGCAGAGAGTTGTGAATAACTCACCCCGATTTGTCAGGGTCAAAACTGATTTCTGACCCCCTAGTGCCTAAGTGTCTTTTTCGCTGTATCCGGGGAAACAGCCCGCTCTCTAACATGGGCCCACTGAGGCGGTCCTGGCAGCTGCTACCTGTTCTAACTGCTCCAGAGCCACGAAGGAGTTAACCAGGAGCTCCTCCCCGTTGTGGTTTTGTGGTCGAAACCATGATTGCCAGGAGCACATTTTTGTCATACACAAGGTGTCTTATTAAAAGTTGAGTTACGCTCCTGGTGAATGAAAAGTTAAAAGCCATCATTAAGTCCTGGCTGTAAAGCTCTCCGAGCAGGCTGACAGCACGGCCATCCCAGCAGCCCAAGCCATTGGCAAGCTTTCTAGCCTCTGAATAGGCCTCCTAACCACAGGCAGATTTTACGAGCCAGCCCTCCTGCCCGCCTGCCTCCCGAGGGCGTTGTGCTCCCTGTCCCAGCCAGCTGGGCTCTCCTCTTCTCCCTTTGTGTCCCACTGAGTCACCACCACCAGTAGCTGAAGCCGCAAGGGAGGCATCCCGAGTCCACTTCTCAGCACCGCTCTCTCAGGCTGGGAGATGAGGGGGAAGAGGGACTAAACGTTCTCTGGGAGCCTTCCGATTGGACAATTCACCGTGCACCGAGCAAGGCAATGGGGACCCAGACCCTGCCTTCAGAAAGTCCCCCTTCTTTTGGAGGGAAGTAACATTCACCTGGGAAATGAATGCAAAAATGAGTCCTATTTGGGGCAGGGGGAAAGACTGATAACTTGGGGGAACAGATTAAGTTTCCTGCCACAGGTAGGACCTGAGCCAAGCTTTCTATGAGGGAGCACATTCTAGGAAGAGAGACAGAGGGTGGAATAGAATAGATGGGAAAGCAGGCATCTGGGGCTGGGAAGTACAGAATATGGGGACAAGAACTCTTGCATTGTTATTCTCTCTGCCAGTCTATGTTCTAAGATCCCTTCTAGCTTTGATAGTCTATATTCTCTCTTCTAAGGCTCCTCCCAGATTTAATGTTCTATGTTCTAAGGTCCTTCCCAATTCTGATATTCTGGGTTCTAATGTCCTTCCCAGCTGTGACCTTCCAATCCCTGATATCTTATATTGTAAGGTCTCTCTCAGTTTTGATATTCTAGGTTCTAAGGTCCCTCCCAGCTCTAACATTCTCTGTCCTAAGGTCCCTCCCAGCTCTGATATTCTGTATTCTAGGAACCCTTTTAGTATAAAAGTCTAACCTTCTAGGATCTATGGTCATTTCCAGTTCTAACATTCTACGATTTGTGATTCTATGAAGAAGAAATAGTAAAATATTTCTTGGTTGGGCTATAAGGATGCTTCTACCCATCCAATTGCTTTGCCTAAGAAAGCAAATATTAAACTGGGACTAAATGTTTTTGGCTTCAGTTTCCCTATCTGTAAAACAGGATAATAAATGTTGTTTCATCCAAACCCATCCATCACCCTTTTCACTGAGAACAAAGGAAGTAATACCCATGAAATACTTCTGAGAATCTTGAAGGAAGATGTCTAGCTGTGTGACTTTGGGCAAGTTTACTTAGCATAGAGTCTGGCACTCTATATAAAGAGTAAGCTCTTTATAAAAGTTTATTTAATTGAATTCAACCTTCCAGGACCTCAGTTTTCTCATCTACCAGGTTTGGATTGAGTGGCTTCCCTTTTCTAACTTTAAGCTTGTGATCCTCAGAGCCCTATTCGGAGATTTAATATTTGCTCAAATGACTGGCCCAATAGTGATTTATAGTTATGTCGTGCCCAGCTTTTGTAGGGAACCACCCTGGATGAGAAGATGGATGTTAGTCTTCAGTCACAGAAAAAAAATGTTGACCAATGAAGGAAAGGCGGAAGGAAAGGGACGGATAGGAGAGAAAGAGAATGTGATATGAGAGAAAGAAGGAAGAAAGACAAGATCAGATTAAAAAGGGGATTTTTTTCCCCCAATAAAATAAAAAGAAAGTAAGTTACTTGTTTAATTGGAGAATAGAAAACAATTAGTTGACATTCAGATAGAAATTTGGAGCTAGAAAACAATAGTCTTCACGGATGGCTTTAGACACAGTTGGCTCAGTTATTCATCTCTGTGGATCTCAAAGCACCTTAACCAAAACTGATGGTATGGAAGATACTTGCCCTTCATAAGTTAGAGGTAAAATAAGGCTCAGGGAGGGTCTGCCAGTAGGCCAAAGGTATTGACCCACTCAAGGTTAAGCCATCAAGTCCTCCTGATATGACCATAGGATGAAATCAATTTTGTATTTGGTCAAGTCAGCCTCCAGAATCCCCAGTGGGTATCCAGCAGGCCCACACAGCCCAGGGCGGACACTCCTATCACAAACAAAGGCTAGCTGTTGGGAAGGGAGAAGATTGGGGAATTTTTTCCGCCTTGTGCAGTTTTTGGCAGGGCCTCTGTATGGGTAATTAGTGAGCTTGATTGATCACCTCTGATGAGGGCTGGATATCTCTGCATTAGGGTTTGGCAAGCAAATTGATGGGTGGATCAGTGTGTCAACACTCACCAGGAGCACAACCCTGTGAAGTCTTTTCCATGAGAGAGGGTGGGTGGAGTCAGGACCTGGTGCATAGACAGGGACAGAAACTGGTGATTCTCATAGTGCTTCCCACAGAGAGACCTAGACCCATTGCATGGGCCTTGATCTTGCCCTTTGTTTCTTGACCTTCTGGAAAGTAGAAGTTGTACCTTTATTCTGCTTTAAGGGTGATGCTCTGTAGATCAAAAGATGCTTTTGCCCAGGGAAGTGCATGATCAAGATGAAAGTTGAATAGAAGCACAATGATACAATGGATAATTTTTTATGGTACCACTACCTAGGTACATCTTCTATGTTCAGGTATTTGAGTTAGATAGAGCTGCAACGGGTTTTAGAACAAGGAATGTCCAAATTGCAAAGAGTCTTTAACACCTAGAATGTCAGAAAGAAGAGGGACTGGCTTAGAAATTGGAAAGTCAGGTCGGGGAGGGATGTCAGTACATAAAATGTCAGAGCTGGAAGAGACCTTATATCATGGCCTGTTATAGTGGAAGGGACCTTAGAAAACAGAATATCGAAGCCTTTGAGAAGCAAATCAAGAGAATCAAGATGATGCAGAGGTTAAAAGTTGGGCCAGGGTTAAAAAAAAAAAAACAAATCTGAATTATCTTCTCATTTTAGAATGTTAGGTCATTTTTTAGTCACGTCCAACTCTTTGTCATCCTGTTTGGTTTTTGTTTTTGTTTTATTTTGTTGTTGTTTTTTTTTTCTTTTGGCAAAGAAACTGGAGTGGTTTGCCATTTCCTTTTCCAGCTTGTTTTACAGATGGGGAAACTGAGGGAAATAGGATTAAGTGATTTGCCTCAGGTCACACAGTTAGTAAGTGTCTAAGGCAGGATTTGAACTCAAGAAAATGAGTCTTCCTGATTCTAGACTTTATAATAAAATTCCCAACTTTATAATAAAAGCTAGCATTTATATAGGACTTTACTATTAATGGATACATTATGTCATTAAATACTAACAATCCTATGAGATAGGTGCTATTATTCCCATTTTACAGATTAAAAAAACAGAGGCAGACAAAAGTTAAGTCACTTGCTCAGGACATCCAGCCAGTAAGTTTCTGAAGTGGGATCTGTTATTCTGTCTTCCTGACACAATGTCCAATATTCTATATGCTGAATCATCTTGATGACTCAGTTTCCTTGTCTTTAAAATGAGGGGATAGTTTTCAATGATCTCTAAGGTCCCTCTCAACTCTAACATCCTGTATTCTAAGAGTCCTCTTGGGTCTGACATCCTGTGTTCTAAGGGTCCTCCCAGTTCTGTCATTCTGTGTTCTAAGGCCCCCTAAGTTCTGACATTCTAGATGCGAGGAAAAGTACTAGCTCTGGAGTCATAGGAATTCTGGGTTTATTTCCTACCTCATTATTGCCTATATGAACTTAGGTAAATCACTTACCTTTCCTGGCCTCAATTTCCTTTTCTGTAATATAGCAGGGCTAGACTAGGTAGCTTCTGGGTAGTGCCTTATTAGTTCCAGTTCTGTCATCCTAAACATCTTCCCCCTGTGACTCTGACTCTTGCTTTAGAGCTTCCCAGCTCTGAGTATTATTGTCCACATGAAGTGTGCCCCTGGATGCTGCTTTCATAGTCAGTGTCTTCTCACAAGATCCTGACAGGTTCTGAGGACAGCTTGCTCTCTCCCCACCTGCCCTGTTCTGAAGCAAGCCCAAGTCAGCTGATACCTGTTCATTCTTCAGGCCCTTCCGAGTACCTCCTTTGCCCAAGGCCTGTCCTAGGTGCCGAGGGGCAGGCAATAATGAGTCATGTCATCTCTTTAAGATGCTTCCCTGGCATCATGTGTTACTGTGTGCTTAACGCTTAGCCTCTGCCTTTTCGTTTCTCTTGACTTGTAACTTTGAGTGCCATCTTCTTTGGGTAGCCTTCCTACACACGAGACGTGATCTCTCCCTCCAATGAACTCAACAACACTTGATTTGCCTTTTTTTGTGAAAGCCTCATTGCTCTTCTCTCCTTCCCTCATCCCATAGACTAAAAATCCCACAGCTCAGCTTTGTTTCACTCAGCTCCAACTTCAGGGATTGTCCGCAGGAAGTACTGAGGAAGTGTCTGCAAGGAAGTTCTGCTTCTAGGACTCTTCCCACTATGAACACAGCATGGGGCTCTTGACTTCAGAGGATTGCCTATATTAGCCTTGAGGAGCCATCCTTACATTGGGATGAGCTAAAGGCTCAGAGTCCATCAGCCCCTAAATATAGGTTGGATTTTTTCCCCTAAGTGAGTCTTGATCTCTCAGGTCCTAACTCCTAACATTGTGTCTAAACTTCTTTCCAAAAGTCAATGTTCTAAGTTCCCTCCCACATTTGATATCTGTGTTCTAAAGGATCTCCCAACTCTGACATTCCGGGTTCTAAGGGCCCTCTCAGCTCTGACGTTCTGTGTTGTAAGAGTCCTCCCAGCTCTGATATTCTGTGTTCTAAGGGCTCTCCCAACCTCGACATTTTGTGGAGCACAAGGGGACTGCCTTTGTTCTTCCAGCCATTTTCCAAAACAAATCCCTGAGTTCCAGCCAGAGAACAATCTATTATTATTATTAGCATTCGATGATTAGAGAGCATGTCACTTTTATGCCTCTTGATTCTTTTAGCCCTAGGAGGATAGCAAGGGAAGCAGGTCACACAGCACAATAATGGCAGAAATTGAAAAGAAAACCACATCTCCAGACTCCCCATCATAGGATCTTGAGATTTGAAATTGGAAAGGACCATCTAGTCCAACCTCCCTATTTTATAGATGGGGAAATTGAGACCAGTGAGGTAAAGAGAGAAGAGTCCTCAGTTTCTAGAGAAGACAGAAGGAATTGGCAACTTAGAGACAGCATGGCATGTGCCACCTGACAGTAACCCAGACAGCACTGGCATTGTGCCACTCTTGGCTCAGTGCCAGTGCCCCAGGAGGGCAAGATCCCCAAGCTGGTTGTTTTCCCCCAATTGTAAGAAGCCTCCCTCCCCCGCCACAGCTCTTGAAGTAAATGCTATTGCAATAGTAGTATGGAGCTGGTTGGGGGAGGCTAAGGGAGAAGTGAGTCCCCAGGGGAGCAGAACCAGTCAGTCATGGGGGAGGAAAATGAAAAATGTCATGAGAATTAATAGGTGCCTCTCCCCAAAGTGGACAGCCAAGAAAAGGGAAGTGAATGCAAGTGCTATCCACTTCAGTGCACTCAGTCTTCAGCCTCTTCCATTCTCCTGTTTCAGAAGTTCAGGGAGATTTTGTTGGGAGGGAAGCCTTGTGCCATCAGTCAAAAAGAAAAATGGTCAATCCATTCATACCTGCTTCTCTTAGGAAATGAAACACTATTTGGATTTATTTACTTAATTTTAGTCTCTCCCATTTTATTTTATTTCTCAATTTTAACATTCATTTTTTAAAATTTTAAGTTCCAAGCTCCATCACTTCCCCCTTCCTTGAGAAGGCAAACACTTTGATATAGATTAGATATGTGAAGTCATGCAACATTTATTTCCATATTAGCCATGTTGCAAAAGAAAACATAGGGGGGAAAAAAAGAAAAATAAAGTTTGAGAAGTATGCTTCAATCTACATTCAGATTCCATCAGTTCTTTCTCTGGAGGTGGATAGTATTTTTCATCATAAGTCTTCTGGAATTGTCTTGTATCAACACATTTCTGAGAATAACAAAGTCATTCACAATTGATCATTATATGGTATTGCAGTTACTATGTACAATGTCCTCCTGGTTCTGTTCGTTTCACCTTGCATCAGTTCATGTAAGTCTTTCAAGTTTTCCTGAAATCACTGTGCTTGTCATTTCTTATAGCACTATAGTATTCCATCACATTTATAAACCACATCTTGTTCAGCCATTCCCCAATTGAAGAAGAGCAAGTCTTATTTATATTCCCAATATTTGTCACCACAAAAAGAGCTGCTGTCAACATTTTTGCACATATAGATTCTTTCTCCTTTTCTTTGATCTCTTTGGGATACAAATCTTGTAGCGATATCGCTGGGCCAAATGGTATGC
The DNA here is from genome assembly GCF_902635505.1 of Sarcophilus harrisii. NCBI lineage: Eukaryota > Metazoa > Chordata > Mammalia > Dasyuromorphia > Dasyuridae > Sarcophilus > Sarcophilus harrisii. The sequence goes on along the minus strand of NC_045428.1, from coordinate 558,728,125 downwards.
ACAGTTTTATAGTTGTTTAGGAATGAATCACTGGTGACCAGCCCCTCAACCCAAGATGACCTCAAGATACTGGTGGAGGGATCTGTGCTAAGGGATGCTATCTTGTGATGTAATTGATACAAACCAGGATATTTGTTATAACTTTGTCTTCCTTAATCTGGAAGATATTTCCTTTCTGCAGCTCTCTAAGGTTTTACAAAGCACTTTCTTCCCTTTAACACTCTAACATAGATAGTACAACTAGTTTTTTCCCTCTCCATTTGACAATTGAGGAAATAGACTCCAAGAGATGAAGTGACAATTGGGGCAGTTATTTTCCCTAATAGATAGTGACGTCACATAGCTAAGAGCTAGAAGCAAGCCTAAAGTTCATCTATTCTAACCCTTCGTTTTACAAATGAAAAAAATTGAGGCCCAGAGAAATGAAGGGACTTGACTGAGGTGACTCAGATAATAAATTCAGAAGAGGAATTTGTACCCAGATGTTCTGTTTCCATCATGTTTTGCTGTTTTGGGGGAAGCAAACTGCTTTAATGAATATGAGAATCTTTAAGAACATCTTGGCTGTGTTCTTCATGGAGGCTATTCTAAGTGACTCTTGCCTGTGAATTGTTGTTTTCCAACCTATCACAGGTAATTGGACATTTGCCAAGTGATCTGTGGCAGACATTATTTTAAACTGGTTTCCTTGAAGAAGAGATAGTTATGATTGAGGCAACTGAAAAATCTGATTTGTATATTTATTTTATTCACATGCATTAATTTATGTTCTCTTTTTTGTAAAGTTTTTTATTTTTCAAAATACAAAGATTGTTTTCGATATTCACCCTTGCAAAACCTTGTGTTCCATATTTTTCTCTTTCCCTCTCCACCTCCCCCCCTTCTAGACAGCAAATAATCCAATATAGTTTAAACATGTGCATTTCTTCTAAACATATTTCTATGTTTATCATGCTATTCAAAAAAAATCAGATCAAAAGAAAAAAAATGACAGAAAGAAATAAGCAAGCAAATAACAACAAAAAAGATGAAAATACTATGTTGTGATTCTCATTCAGTCCCCATAGTTCTCTTTCTAGATGCAGATGATTGTCTCCATCACAAATTTATTGGAATTGGCTGAATCACTAATATATGTTTATGTTATTTTCCTACATGGAATAAAAACACTCCTTGAGGGAAAGAGTATCTTATTTTTGTCTTTGTATCTTCATACGCATAAGTAATAAAGTGGTGCAGTTTATAGAGTGTTATACCTGGAGCCAGGAAGTGTCAAGCACTGATTCTAGACAAGTCATTTAACTTTTCTCTGTCTCAGTTTTCTTATCTGTAAAATGAGGTTAATAATAGCACCTATCTCCCAGGGTTTTTACAAGGATAAAATGAGATAATATTTGTAAAGTGTTTTGCAAACCCCTTAAAACATTATATCAATGCTAATTTTAGACAGTGATTAGTACATAATAGGTATTTAATAAACACCTGTAGATCAAAATGATTGACTGATAGTGACTTAACTGTATCAGGACTGGTCTGGTCTAAGCAGGCCTGGCCTCCTCTTAGAGGTTATTCCAGGTGATTGGTCTTGTGGACCTCTCTATTGTCTATTGAGATGGTGATAATAATCGCTTACATTTCCATAGCATTTTAAGCCTTATAAAGCACTTTTCTTGCAACTCTCTAAAGCAGGACACACAAGATTGTCCCCAGTTCACCAGCAAGATGAGGATGAGGGATGCTCAGCAATGTGATCACTCCTGAAGTAGGAAGTAACTAAAACATCAACAACAAAGTCTTTCCACTATACTGTATTTTTACTACTAGGAGGCTGATAACTTTGCACAGCTCTGCCTCATTCAAATACAATCCACTTGCATGTCCACTTGCATGTCATGGCTTTACCTTCCTAATGCTATGGTCTTTTTCAGGAACAAAGGACAAATAACAAGCAAACACTTTTAAAAACTTTCAGGGGAAGATAATCAGGGTTAAGTGACTTGCCCAGGGTCACACAGCTAATAAGTGTCTGAGGACAAATTTGAACTCAGGTCCTTCTGACTCTAGGACCGGTGTTCTGTCTACTGCACCTCCTAGATGCTTCTACTAATAATATTCATTAATGATGTTGATTACTAATAATGAACTGTCATTAATGTCCACTTCTAATTTATGCCCACTGATGAAGAGTAGTATAATGGAAAGAGTATTCGCTTTAGAATGGAAAGAGTCGAGTTTATAACCTGCCCCTCTCACTTAACTCTCTAGGTGATCTTTATTAAGAGCCAGGGACTATGTAAAGCATCGGGGAGACAAACATGAAAATAAGCAAGATATTTCTTGCCCTCCAAGAACTTATACTTTAGTGGGGGAAGACAATACCTAATGGGGTGCTAGAAAGAGGAGAGAGGCACTCTCTGATTCAGTTGGTGTGGGTATTATGTCAATCTTGAGACTCCTCTACACCTCAGCAAAAAGTAAATGACTTTGGTTTTGGAAGATCTTGGTTGGGAAGATTTGCATGAACGGATGCAGATGGAAGCAAGCAGAACCCAGAGAATGATTTATTTAATAATGACAGCATTGTTAAGAAAATCTTGCTTCCAATCCTGTCTCATTGGCTGCATAATTCTGGGCTTCTCTGGGCCTCTATTGCCTTCATCTCATCTGGCACATCTACTTCCCAGTATGAGGCTTATTTGAATAAGATAAGGAATATAATGTGCTGTGGGAATGTGAAAATGCTATATAAAGCTCAGTTGTTATTATGATTTCTATTATGGTTAGAGGCTATGTGGGATAGTGGATTGGGCCAATCTCAGGATCTGAAAGACCTGAGTCTCATCTCTGATACAAACTGGCCACATGACCCTAAGTAAATCAATTAACCTTTCATTGTCCCTAGGCAACTCTCTAAGACTAGAAAATAGAGAAGAATTGCTAGCCTGATTCAATCAAGGACATTTTCCTAACAGAAAATCTATAAGGCAATTAAAATAGGGATCTGAACAGAGAGAGAGAGACAGAGAGAGAGAGAGAGAGAACCTGAAAACAGAAACTAGCATGGGAAAGAGACTTAGGATAAAATATCGGAGCCTGGAGAGCCCCCTGAACACAGGTCAATGAGAACAGGGACTATTTGTACTTGATTTTGTATCTCTAGTATGTGACATAGTGCCCACCATGTTAAGTATTTAATCAATATCGAATTGAATTAAACATTGTATGTCTACCTTAAAATTCAAAATATATGAGTGGTCAAGAACCTCAGAGATGTTCTAGTCCAACCCTCTGACTTTATAGAAGGGGAAACTGAAACCCAGAAAGGCTGAAGGCTTCTTTCCATGATATAATCGGTGTCATGGAAGGATTTTGGAGACAATTCCAATATTCTTCCCAGTATGACAAAACTTCTGGACAGTTGGTTGTTTCCCAAGGTGTTCTGGGTCACAAAGGACAGAAACATTCTTTGTACATATTTTCAAAAGCCAGCCATTTCAGTGCCTCCAGGCTCTGACTCCAAGCATAGTCCTACATTCTCTTTAGACTGTCCCGGTGGAGCTATTGGCTTGGGACTCATCCTTTGCCAAGCCAAACAAATGAAACCCATAATGATTGCCTGCAGGTCTAATGATGACTTTATGTCCTCACATCACTGACAGTCTCTACTGGGAAGCCTTCCCTAAATAAGCTAATGAGATGTGGGCTCTGTCTATCTTTCTCTCCTCCTCCCTTCCCATCTCCATCAAAGGGAAGGATCCCTTTATCTGTTTCTGTTTCTGTCTTTGTCTCTCTGTCTCTCTTTCTCTCACTCTCTCTTTCTCTGTTACTGTTTCTCTTTTTCCTCCAATATTTTCCAGGATGAAAAAGCTGCCTAATTATATAAGACATCTTTCCAAAAGATCTTTGTTTCTGAATTCCTTAAGGGCTGGAATTGTGGTTCATAGCTCTTTATAGCCCCAGAGTGCCTTGCTCTGTGTCACATCATAATCATCAAAGCTTTGGCTGGCTCTTTCAGATCTGATTGCCCCACCTCCTCTAATTCTGTAACCATAACAAACTGTCCCTTCTCCGAGTTTTATTTTCCTCATCTATAAAATGCAATAATTGCACTAAGTATATCTCCCTAAAGTCCCTTTCTGAGGCGAACTTCTTGGTTCTTAAATGTCTTCTAGTTCTGGCACTTGATGATCTAAGGTCCCCTCCAGGTCTAACATCCTGTGTTTGAAAGACCTTGCTGCTACTACCCTTCTTTCTGTGACCCCAGGTTCTCTTGAATTTCCAGCACAGTTTATAAAGTTTCAGGGCCTCTCTATTGGAGTGGGGCTTGCTCTTCCACTCCATCCCATCCCTCCCATCCAAGGAGGGAATACTGTTGGGTGTCTTTCCTCCATGAGAGAAGGCAGCTGGGAGGGGTGTGCCCTTTGCCCTTTTCTGCTGTCAAGCTTGCTTGATTTATAGCGGCAGAAACTTGGGGCATCACCGCCCCTTCTCACTCCTCACCCAAATAGCAGGAACATTTCTGTCATTTCTCTTTTCTGGGTGACAGCTTCCTCTCAGTTTGAAACACCTCATTGCCTGGAGCTAAGCTTGTAGGCATCCCTCCCTGGCAGCCCCTGGGAGGAGTAAGTTCTTCTGTATTATCTTCCCTCTCTCTGGGCGTTGGCTCCTTTTTTGGATGTTGCCTCCACCTTCCTGAGATCCAGCTCAGCCCAAGAATTGACCAGCCTTCATGGGTAAGCTGACCAGGAGACATCTCGGTGACTGTCCCGGAACTCATCAGTAAACACTGTGTCTGAGTTGCCATTCACACTGTCCTGTTAAGCATCAGCCTTTCAATGGAATGGTACTATTGCAATTGGAATCTTATCTTAGTTATCTAAGATATCTAAGATATCTTTATCTTAGGATAGAAAGTCAGAAGTAGAAAGGACCTTGGAACACAGATTGTCAGAACTGGAAGGCATTTTAGGACATAGACTTTCAGAGTTCTTGGGACTGGAGTATATAGATTATCAGAGCTTAGAGAGAGACCCTAGAATAACAAATTTTAAAGCTAGAAACTTTCACTACCCTAGTTCTAATCTATCTTTCAAAACTTTTTCCATGTTTTTACCTTCACATACTCTACATCCCAGCCCAAATGACCTATTTTCTTTTTCTCCTACATGACATTCTTTTCTCATCTCCACATCTTTGCAGAGGCTGTGCCCCCAAATGGTTTCCTTTTCACCTCTATCTTTTAAAATCCCTAATGCTATCCAAAGTTCATCTACCACCTACCTACATGGGATCTTTTCTGATTTCTGTGATTATTAGTGTTTCTTCCCCCTTACTCTCTGACAACTTTGCATTCATTTTGTATATTATTTTGTATTCACTTCTCTGTGTATATATTCATACACATACACATTGCCCCAAAGAGTTAGCTTCTTGAAGACAGCCCCATGCCTGGCCCATAACAAGCAGTAATTAATACAAGCTAGTTGAATCGAATCAAACCATAAATCAGAGAATGTTAGGTCTAGGATGGACCTTTGAGAACATTTAATATAAGCCTCTCTTTTCACACATGAGGAAACATTCTCCAAAATGGAGAAATGACTTGTCTTAAAATACATAGAAAGTTGATGGCAAAACAAGGCTTATCACACTCTCCTAATAATTAACTAATTAATCAGTGAATTAAAGAAGTAACTAATTCATTAATTGGTAGTATTTTCTGTATTGTGGTAACACCCCGGGCCTCCCCCAAACATATCAAATTCTCTGAATATACTCAACAAAATTAATTCAACAAGTAATTCTCATTTATGTACCACGTGCTAGTCACTGCCAGGAGACAATATAAAGAGGAATGGTATAATTTCTATCCCCATGGAGTTTATAATCTCGTAGGCAGTTTAAAACTATACATAGTTCGTTAAGACCTCAATATGCTGGGAACCCAGATGTACTTTGGACTGGAAAGTCAGGGAAAGGATTTTTAAATTACTCTGTCTCCCTAATTCCAATAATTTCTTACCTTTTCCAATTAGATGGCTCAGTGGAGAGAGCACTGGGTCTGGAGAAAGACCTGAGTTCAAATCTGACCTCAGATATTTACAAGCTATATGAAGTCACTTGCCCTTTACCACAATTTTCTCATCTATAAAATGAGGATTATAATAACACTTACTTCACAGGATTATTATGAGTATCAAATAAGATATGTGTAAAAGAAATACTTATATAGTGCCTGACACAGTAGGTACCATATCAATGTCAGTTATTAATATTATTATTTGATAAAAATTTATTAAGGGCTTACTGTTCTTGAGGCCCTGAACTAAGCAGTGGGGAGAGAAGGGCAAAAATGAAATTGTCTGCCCAAAGGGATCTTACATTTCTACATTTTTAGATCTGTAGATAAGCAAACTGAGGCTCAGGAGATTAAATTATTTGCCCAGGATCACACAGGCCCTGCCAAGCTGCCCACAGAGAATTTACTAATTGGGCTGTGGATTTCCCATAGGCCCAGGAGTGTGCTGGTCATTGATTAACATGATCTCCCAAAACTCACTTTTAGGTTTATGCTGAATCATTAATATTTTCTCCATCATTTTCTTAAATTTGGAAATCAACAAAACAATAAGTCAAGTCCTGATTTCTAGCATTTAGTGATTTCCAAGATATAAATGCTCATGATGAAAATTCAATGCTTTGTCTTTCCTGGCCAGTCAGAGCTGGCTCCGGCATCCCCTTTCCCACAACCCCTGTGTACCAGCTTCCAGAGTAGACTAAGTATGACCCTTTTGTTGCCTTCAGTTTCAGGTCTGTCCGGGTAATCAAGAACGACACAGTCAACTTTCAGAAGTTCTCCTACACCAATGAGGACGAGGCCTGGAAGACCTATCTGGAAAACCCTCTGACTGCCGCCACCAAAGCCATGATGAGGGTCAATGGGGACGAAGACAGTGTCGCGGCACTGAGCTTTCTCTACGATTACTACATGGTATGGCAGAGGTGGTTGTCAAGAATAGGAAATGCCTGAGAAGGGCCCAAACCACTGCCAACAGTGGCTGCTCCTCTCTTCCACTAGCCTACCCCCAAGTTCCAAGCCCCTCAAGCTGTTTCTTCCCATTACACAGACTAATTTGCCATCAATTCCTCGCCCCAGCCAAGTCTGACTCTGTAATTTTATTAATGCTGCAAAGAGACATGAGTTCTATCTCTCCAGTGATATGGCAATCTAGCCAAGCCCTCTCATTCGCTATAACTTTTAACCTATGTTCTCATATATCATCCACAAAAGGCCCATCCAAGGGGCCTGGAGGCCTCCTTCTAGTTCTCTTGATGGCGCATGAATGCCAATGAATACTTGAACTGGCCATCAGTTCAATTCCCTGTTATTATCATGTGATCAGTCCATCTTCTTTTCCAGGTCCCCAAACACATCAGATTCGTCCCACCACCCTCTTCTTTGCCCCTCCCCTCACTCTATACTAATTATACCCCCAACTCTGACCATCTGGAATGACCTTTTCTATTCTTTTAGGCCTTTGTCAGTCCTTCCTGTCTTTCAGGACCTGACTCAACAATACCTTCCCCTTCCCACCTATCCCATAAGCTTTCACCAATAATCTCAGTCTACAGTGATTTTCCTCCTTCTTGACATTCCAGAATACTTTTATTTGATCACTATATAGATGTCTATATTTAATTAGACAGCTAGGTGTCATGTAGTACAGAGAGGTCATACAGTTTTTAGATTATTAAATTATTAGATTATTAGGTTATTAAACCTAAAGTCAGCAGGACCTGAGTTTAAATCCAGGCTCAGATACTTACTAATTGTGTATGATTCCAACCAAGTCATTTACTTTCTTCAAATCTCCTCATCTTTAAAATAGGGTAACAATAACCCCTACCTCAGAGAGTTGTTGGTTAAACAATTAACATTTTTCTTTCTTTTCTTTTCTTTCTTTGCTTTCTTTCTTTCTTTTCTTTCTTTGCTTTCTTTCTTTCTTTCTTTTTTTCTTTCTTTCTTTCTTTCTTTCCTGAGGCAATTAGGGTTAAATGACTTGCCCAGGATCACACTGCTAGGAAGTGTTAAGTATCTGAGACCAGAGTTGAATTCAGTCCTCCTGACTTCAGAGCTAGTGCTCTATCCACCGTGCCATCTAACTGCCCCCAATCAATATTTCTTAACCAACTACGTGCCAGGCACTTGGTTGTCATGACACAGAGTGAGACAATGTATCTAGAGCAAACCTTATTTTATATATGTTGCGCTATTATTCTGTACTTAATGATAGAATATCTTGTATCATTTTTCAAGTAAATTAGGCACCTTAGTCTTGTTTCTCCAGAAAGAAAATGGAAGCTTCTTAAAAGATGCCATTCATGTTTTATTAATTTCTGTATCTACTACCATACTTACCACCGGAATGGTCACATAGTAGACTGGTTGAATGGATTGATGCATGGACAAATAGTGAGGTGGATGAACAAGAGATGAATGAAGAATGAATGGATGGATAGATGAATGAATGGGAAGATGAATAAATGGAAGGGATAAGCAAATGAATGGGGGATGGAGGATAGAGCAATGAATAGATGAATAGCTAAATGGACAATTGGATGAATGAATGGCAGTCACAATTGTAATAATAACTAACACAAGAATTGTGTAATTAACTTTATCAGAAATAGACCGAACTTATTCATGACATCCAGATAACCCAGCTATAGTTATTGGATACTGATTCCAAAATGTGTAAGATAGATAAAACTTTTATGAACTGCTTACTATATGCCAAGCATTATGCAAAGTACTGGGATGCAAATAGAAGCAAAAAGATAGTCTCTGTTCTCAAGGAGCTTATGTTCTAGTGGGGGAAGATAACTGGTAAAAACAAACAAATAAAGATTATTGGGAGGAAGGAAGAATGAGGAAGGTGGTCAGATGGTCTGGGACTTCATGATTTGAAGAGAACATTATGGCTAATGGAGAGGGGATTTGTATTAGCTCCTGTGATGAGGCTGTGATGAGGGATAGAACAGAAAGTATTCGTTCTGAAGATAATTCTCATGTTTTAATTAGCATCCCTCCTACCAAAAAAGGGTGAGGGTGAGATGTGAATTTCACTTTGTCCCTTTCCCACAAATCTGAAAGTTCCCCAAAGCTCAGTAATATCTGTTCTCTTCTTCAGGGCCCAAAAGAAAAAAGGATCCTCTCTTCAAGCACAGTTACACGAAGTGACCTAGGAAAGAGGTGAGAAAATATCAACTCTCTATTTATCCCCTCTGTCATTCCTCTGTCTTGCAGAATAACAACAAAACTTGGAATTGGACAACCTGTATCCAAATCCCAGTTCTGTTCCTTATTACCTTGATAGCCTTTGACAAATCACTACCTTGTTCTGGCCCTCAGTTTCTTCTTCTGTAAAATGAGGGGGCTGGACTAGATGGTCACTTAGATTTCTCCCAGCTCCCAATCCTATCATTTTTCCATTCCATCCTTTCCTTATTTCCAACTCTTTCCTAGGAAGTGCCAGAAGAAATTAGGTTTGGCTGATGTGCAGAAAGACAATTTAAAATACTGGGAGGGAAGGGAACTGTCTTTCATGACTCCTGGGAAATGATGCGATAGACATAGATAATGCCATTTCATGGGGGTGAGTTGGGAGCAGTGACTATTCAGAAGGCTTCTTGTAGGAGGTAGCATTCAAGCTGAGCTTTGAAGGAAAGTAAGGATTCTAAAAGGTGGAGGAGAGTTGGGAATATATTTCAGGCACGGGGAGAAAGGACTTCATTTGCCCCTCCATTTACTCCAAAACATGACTGTTTTGTTACTGCATTCGTCCCTGGGACACTAGTTCTTGACTTCTGTCTCTCTAAGTTTCTGTTTTGGCATTTGGAACCAAAACATGCCTCATTGGCTCCAAGCCAGGGATGTTCAGGGAGAGGTGGTGAGCCCTCTGGCTTCTTGAGGGATATCCCTGGAAAGTTCCACTCATTATCAGTCATGCCCTATAAAAGTGCCCTTCTTATACCTTATTTTTTGTCTTTCTATCCCCAACTCTGGATAGCCCAGTGCCAGGCATGTGGCAGTAGCTTAAGAGAAACTTGTTAACATATTGATTGATAGCCAATACTTAAATATTTGTTAAATGAATGAATGAGATGCAGCTGAGTGCTTCCAGGAGTCATCTTCCAAGTCAGCAACCAGGTTCTTCCTCCAGGTACCACCATGGAATGGAATATGAAGTAGACTTTCCCCCTCTGGAGAGCCCCACCCATCTCATGAAGTTCTTGACCGAAAACATCTCGGGGACACAAGAGTACCCAGACCTAACCAAGAAGAACAATCTGATGAACTTGGAGGCAACTGGACCAGCCTCAACCAAACCAGCTCTCCTCCCTCCTGGCCCCAGCAAGCTGGAGGACAGCTCCGGAGATGGAAGCTACCTGCTTCCTACTGGAGACATATATGACAGCAGTCTCAGTAACCTGTTTGAAACTATCCACGGGCCCCCTCCCCAGCAGCGCTGGCAGCCTGACAGCACTTTCAAAGATGATGGACAGGAGGTAAGCTCGAATTGGGAAGACAAAACCAGAATCCCAGAATGTTAGGACCAGAAGGGAACTTGGTGATGAAGGCTGGAGATAGCATCCCTGTCCCTAAAATGAAGCCTTCTGGCTCATGTGATGCTCTGGGAGCCTCCCCTGGGAGAGGGATCACTTAATTAGATAAAAATTAAGAGAAAAGGTGTGGTTGGAGTATCAAAAACATGCTCCTGCTTTCTTCCTTAAGACTATGAGAGTTAAGTGGTTTCAAACTCAGATCTCTGAACCGATTCAGAGGTCTTACCACCTCCCCTGTTATTGGACATGAACTTGGAGGCCCTTATTTGCCTCGAGTCTTTATTTGTTAAATGATGCAGTCCCTTGATACTCCTCATAACTCTGGTGGCTCAGACAATGTGGCTGAAGGGATCCAGGCCATGAAGAAAATCAGTGATGGAGGTGAGGTTGGAGGGAGATCTTTGGGACCCATATAAAAACAACACTGAAGCCAGTCACTGACGGCCCTCCCCTGTGATTGTATCTCCCTTCAGTCATTGCTCTTCCCTGATATATTGAAAAGTCCCTCGGAGCCCCAGTGTCCAGAGGAGTACCCCAGCGCCAAGAGGTAACAGAAGCAAGCTTAGTCCTGTGGCTTAGCTACTCATGGGATCCTTGGGTGGCGGGCTGGTGGAATGAGAGATATTCATGGACATAAGCAAGACACTCTCCAAATTCCATTAAACATTCCCCCAGGGTTGTTACCCAAAACATTCAGGTCTTTCCCCAGTTCTGCCTTTTCCTTACAATCAGAGAAAATATTAAAAGTGGGGGGAAATATTGAAATGTAGGATGTAAGAAAAGCTTAGAATGTCAGAGCTACAAAAAGCCTTAGAATGTCAAAGCTGAAAGGAACCTTAGGGCACACTATGTCAGAGTTGGGATGGCCTTAAAATAAAAAACATCAGAGCTAGGAAGGGCCTTAGAACATGGAATATCAGAGCTAGGAGGGACCTTCGACCACAGAGTGTTAGAATACCAAAATACTAGAAGAGATGGATGTTGGATATTCCATGTAGCTATGTTTCTCAATTTATTACTTACCAAACTGGAATCACAAAAGCCAGAATAACTTTCCAAGGTCACATGGTAATTAACTGGCAGAGTTAGGAATAGTCCCCCGATCTCCCACCTCTTAGTCCAGAATTCTTTTGAGCATTCCACTCTATGTAAAACTGGGTGACTTGTGCCCTGAGCAGACCCACTCTGGGGCCCACCATAACTTCTTCAGTCCACTCCCCACTTGGACCTCTGCTTGGAGCCTTCATAGTTCCTGCACCACTATCCAAGAGCTCCTTTCCCCCACCCCACTAGGGAACACAAGGGGAATAAGGAATAGATTAGATTGTGGAAGAAACTCCGATCTTGTCCAAATCTTTAGATGGACACTGAAATCCTTCTGGCCTGAAGCTTCATGACTCTCTCTTTATTCTCCCCAAAGTGACTTTGAATATACCTTGGGTTCCCCCAAAGCCATCCACATCAAGTCTGGGGAGTCACCTATGGCCTATCTCAACAAGGGACAGTTCTACCCAGTTACTCTGAGGACTCCGGGAGGAGGCAGATGCCTACACTTGTCTTCCAACAAGGTGAAGGTCAGTATCATGGGTATCATGGGAATGGAAAATAACTCTGCCAGATATACAGAAATGATTAGTTAAGATGGGACTAACCAGGGCAGCTATGGTAAGGTTGGGATTTGCCTCCCAATGTAGACTTAGAATGTAAAGAGATGTCTGTTCAGGTAGAATTTGGATTGGGTGCCTCTTCTAACTCAGAATTTCTATGATTCGACAACTTGTCTAAATGCAAAAGTGGAAACTGAGGCTCCCTTATCACCACTCATTAGACCTATTTATGGGTTTTAATGTCTTTTGACCTAAGCAGGTCTAAACAAAGAACGCTAGAATAAACTACCAAATCCCAGTAACATTGACCTTTTGGCTCCTGCTTATTGGTGGCTGGTGAGGGAACTCAAGGATGGGACAAGGTGTTTGAGGCCTGGCCTCCAGCACTGATAAGGGCTTCTTTGCAGAGTATGATCATGGTGGTGTTTGATAATGAGAAGATCCCCATGGAACAGCTGAGGTTCTGGAAGCATTGGCACTCGCGCCAGCCCACAGCAAAGCAACGGGTCATTGATGTGGGTGAGTAACGAACTCCTCCCCACATACAAACGACACAGCAGAGACGCCCTGGCCTGTCCCAATATTCTATTCAATATCCTAATATTCTCTGGTCTAGTTCTAAATTTTCTGATTCTGCTACATGATGACTAATGACAACCAGTTGATTCTTGACCTTTAAAGCCACATATCTGACAAAGCCAAACTTACCCCCTAAACTAATACTCTTTTGACCAAACTATATGTTCTGGGTATGGGGAGAAAGAAACCCACTCCCAAAGTAGGCCTCTTGTCCCCAGCTGCAATCCTAGATCTTGATTCATAGACCCTTTCCCAGATAAAGCTTTCTGCATTTGGATCATCATTTGCCACATGTTAATTTTTTTGACAAGGAGGCTCAGATTTTAGCAGGGATTGTTTCCCAGTGGGCTTCTCTCCTCATTGGATCTCAAATGGCTCTGTTTATTTCAAAGCATCACAAAAAAAAAAGGGTAGCAGCTTCTAGTCATCAGATAGGAAGAGGAAAACTTTCTGGGACACTTCATGACTTGGGGAGGTGAGCCAGGCTGAGGTGCTCACAGCCAGATCTGCTTTGGGTCAGATGAAAAGAGCTCAGGGGAAAGGAAAAAGTCATTGTCAGAGAGGAGGTAACAGTAATCACAGAAAGACAGAGAGGAATGACAGCAGCAGCAGAAGAGGTGATTTTGGTTTCAGCTAGAATTGATATTTAGGGTCATAGGATATAAAAGTAGAAGAGACTTTAGTGTATAAACTATCAGAGATGAGAAAACCCTTAGAATATTGAATGTCAGGGCTGTGAAGGGCCTTAAAACACAGGATATCAGAGCTGGAAGGACCCTAACAACACAGAATACTAAAGCTTGTAATATTGGATGTTAGACAAAGGAAAAGCATGAGATTTGGAGTTTAAAAATTTACCTTCAAATTTTATTTCTGCTTCTTCAAACCTTAAGTTTTATTCACTTAGTCTCCCTGGGCATCGGTTCCTTCATGTACTTTATCTATATCCATCTAAGGAAGAAGGTAGACTAGGTGACTTCCAAGAACCTTCCCAGCTCTGCCATTTTGCTTTGTTTCTTGAGTTGCCAAGGACAAAAGAAACCGTTGTTAAATGTCTTGCCTCCTAGGCATGTGCCCATCTCTATTGAGCTAGGTTGGTCCTCAGGAAATAGACTGTTACTGGGCCAAGACTATGCCAAAGGAACTATAAGCTCCAACAGGTTCTACCTGACCTAGAAAATCTGAAAAATGTTTGTGTTGTATGCTTAGCAGGATTGTATTAAGGGTCAAATTAGATGACTGATTTAAGTATTTTGGAATGAGTTATTATTTCAGATGTAGTCAGCTCCCATGTTGGAAGAAAAATTACCCTCTATGATCTCAAGGAACTTAAATATTACATATTAGAGATATTATTAGATATTAGGAGATATTAGAATCTCAGTGAAAAGGATACTGGATTTGGCATGAGAGGGACTTTATTTCAAATTCCAGGTCAGCCAATCATTACCTGTGTGACTTGGAATCAGTCATTTCATCTCTCTGTGCCTCAGTTTCCCTATCTGCTAAAAGGAAAGATTAGTCTAAAGTTTCTTCTAATCTAAATCTAGGATCTTCTGAATTCACAATAATTTATATAGTATTTATATAGTATTTACCATAATAACAATAACTGACATCTATACATGTTTTCATCACATTTTAGACATAGAAATGTTAGAAAAATAATATTATCCCCATCAGGAAACTGAAGCTCAAGTCATGCATTTTGCCTACAATCATCTGTCTAGTGTCATAAGCAAGACTGGAACTTTTGTCTTCTGGGTTCCAAGTCTACTCCATTCACTCATTTCATCAAGGACTTTCAGGTCACGTTAGAGAACCTCATTTTAAAGAGGAAGGGACTGGCCATCCTTGAGTCAGAAATCCATATCTCCAGACCCCTGGTCCATTTTTCTTCCCACTATACCGAGTTATATTCTCACTCAAGGTGAGATGCTACTCCTTCTCAATGCTTTGCTGTAATTCCAGGAAGGAAGGGAAACATAAGCAGCAGTGGGACCACACACATACACACACACTCACATGCAATCCCAAAGATGGATAAGTGAAAAATAGCTTCTCCTTACAAAACAATTGGGGAGTTAGGTTCTAGTGGGTACTTTGGACTAATCAATTCTCCTGTCTGAGCTTTAGTTTACCCATATATATCACTGGTTCTCAAAATATGGTTCAGAGAATCCTGGGAGTTTGTGAAACCCTTTCAGAGTTTACAAATTCAAAATTAGTTTTTATTTCTAATATGGCAAATATCTGTAGACATAGCCCATATAAACAAAAACTCTTTGAGCAGATCTCAATAATTTTTAATAGTATAAAAGATAGTAAGAACAAAAGTTTGAGAACCACTGGTCTTTATCAACATGTTTAGTAAGCAAGATTGCCTCAAAAACCTATAGATATTCCTTAGATAAAAGGGGCTGGGAACAAGGCCATGGATATGCCCCAGTTTCTGAAGGCTTCGCCCCATGACTCACTCCTAACCTGGGTGTATCTCATTTTCAGCGGATTGCAAAGAAAACTTCAATACTGTCCAGCATATTGAGGAAGTGGCTTATAATGCCCTGTCTTTCGTGTGGAATGTGAATGAAGAAGCCAAGGTCAGTACTCACAGATAGGATTGAAGAATGGTGAATAGAAGGCCATAGAATATTGTCACTGGAAAGTCATGGTTGGTCATTATCAAACACGGAATGAATATAGATATAGAATGTTAGAATATAGAATATATAGAGTTAGAATATAGAATGCTGGGGCAGCTAGGTGGTGCAGTGAATAGAGCACCAGTTCTGAAGTCAGGAAGACCTGAGTTCAGATCTGACCTCAGACACTTTCTAGGGCAAAGTCACTTAACCCCAATTGCCTCAGCCAAAAACAAAAACAAAATATAGAAAATGCTAAGACATGAAATGTTAGAACACAGACTGTACTCTCTTTAGAATATAAATGTTAGAAGGAATCTTAGAACCTAGAATGTCAAAGCTAAAAGGGTCTCCAGAACATTAGAATATGAGACAGAAGAGACTTCAGAAACCAGCTAATTGAATCTCTTCATCTTGGAGATCCAGGACACCAAGGGCTAGTTGGGAGGAATAATACGGTTTAGGTCACATGGCTACTTGGATGCAAATCTTCTATGGATTATGGTTTGGAAGAAAATTTTTAAATCCAGGAGAAATTTCTTGGATTTGCCCTAATTAAATTTCAGTTCTCATTGTATCTTCTTCACCTTCTTCCTATTCTCTTTCAGGAGCCAACTGATAGATTTCCTTCTTAAACCCAAATCACTTTGATAGTTCAATAATAGGTCTTAAGTCTCATTGATCATTCTTTGGGCCCTGATAGGCTCATGGTGAATGTAAATAGCCATCGTTTCTGTATTGGGCAGAAACCACCAAGAGTCTTCCCCTCCCAGATTGATTTTCTTTTTAAATCAAGTAAAAAAGATCATTCTTTGCCTCATTTCTTACCTAGTCTTATTCACTGAATGTCTGCTGCTTCAGACAAGCTGAGGCCTGGGAAAGATCTTAACTTAAAGGGCCAAGATCTTCCACTGTATTGAGGGTCATCTCTTGTACCCTGATCTATATCTGGCCAGTGGACCCAGATGGTTCCACAGGAGAAAGTGAGGCTAGTGACTCACTCATTTAAATCCAGTTCCCTTGCATGTCATGGCAATCACGTCCATGATGTCATGATCCTCTTTGAGGATGAAAAACAAACAACAACAACAAAAAGAAGCAGCTGACTGCCTAAATTTGTGACACAGTACACACTTTTTTTTTTTTTTGGCCATAATTGACATGATTTTGTTTTTAGGACACATTAGAAAAAGCAGAAGGTGATGTGCTTTCTATTTTGGGAAGGTTTTCAAGTAACAGAGATTATAAGATTATGTTCTGTTCAGAGATGAGAATCTCCACCCTCTACTCCCAGACCTGGGGGAGATAAAATGCAAAAAGTACCAGACTTTGAAGACCAGTGTATCATGGCAATTAGAATGTGAAGGGCCCTTCCAGACTTTCAATTTCATAGATTAGTAAACTTATCTTACAGAGAACAAAAGTGATTTAGCCACAATCATATGGGTAGTAGCAGAATTGGGATTTGAATTTGTACTGTGTTGCCTCTGAAGTTCTAATACTAATGGCTCTGGCACTTACAGAGTGACTATGTGCAAGCTCATTCTACTTTCTGGAATGAGTTGTGAAGAAATTGCTAAATAACTTTGAAATGCTATAGAAATTATTGATTTCTTTTTATTTTCATTATTAAATAAATGAGATGATTAATGAGGAGACTGGAGAAAAGGTGGAGAGGAGGGCTTTGCAGAGGAATGGGATGATTTTTGTTTACATAAATGGCCATGTGGGGAGTGTCAGGAAGCCCTCCTCAGCCTCCTCTCCCCTTCCCTCCCTTTCCAGATGTAGAACAGCCCACAGCTGTCTTGGCTCTTGGCTCTCAGTGGGGTGGAAGAGATTGAAGGGAAGGTGGGTTTCAGTTGGGATTTTCTCACAGACCTCAGAAGGCCCTGAGGGGACTTGGGCCTTTTACAAGCCAGAGATTTTAACATACATCTTTTAGTCCTGAACTGTCTGAGGGGAAAGTATGCTTGGCATGTTGACCCCCAAGGCCGCCATTAAGAGAATAGCTACCTGAGACAAGAGGCACCGGGTGGCCTGAGGTGGACCAAGGGGATTGAGAGAAAACAGCAGGTGGTGGGGGGATGCACCAGACAGCAGAGCGAGGGCCTGAAACAGACGCCAGGAGCTGCTTGGGAAGCAAGAGTGGGAGGATCAACAGCCCCTGTGTTTGAGGGACCTGTCATTGCTTATCACAACCTACTATTTTTTAAGAAGAAGTGATCTGGATTTATGATGTCACTGGTGTGGGGAAATCTCTTCCTCTAATGCAAATCAGCAAGTCATGTGTTATTCATAATCATAGACATGGTTTTGAGAGATTAATTGATTTGTCCAGGATCAAGCAACCAGTATATGCAGAAGAAAGACAGGAATTCCTGACTCTCACTGCCTATCCACTGCACCACACTGCCTTATTACTACTCTTTAATAATAGTAATAATAATAGAAAGTGTAACAAGGCAAATTGGAGAGAAAGCTGACTTACTTCAAAGACCGTTCGGTGCTCGATTCCTCTCATTTTTACAGATCAGTAAACTGAGACTCAGAGACTGGGCTAAAAATACCTGTATGACCTATCTCTCAGGATGGGTGTGAGCAAAGTGCTTTGAGCAAAGTGCTTTGTCAGCCTTAAATATCAAGTGTTATTTTGAGTTCTCTTCTTCTCTGGAGAAATGTTGAATTGTGTTGGAGGATGTAAGATGTTTGAGCTAGGAAGGATTGCAGAGATCATCTGCTGAAGAGGATTCTGAAGCTGAAGGAGAAAGTCTTGTCCAAGGTCACACATTGAATTAGTGACAGGTTCTGAACATGATCCAGGTCTCCTGATTCACAGTCCAGGCCTTTCCCCATAATTCTACGCTGTTTCCAATGGCAATCCTTTTTGAAACTGTAGAATACCTGGGCCCCTGGACTCCTAGAACCAGCCTTGATGTCAAGGGCAAACCCTAAAACTCCTCAACTTTGGAAAGACCACTCATCTTGCTACTTTTCTCCTCTTTCCCCCAGGTGTTCATTGGAGTCAACTGCTTGAGCACAGACTTTTCTACCCAGAAGGGGGTAAAAGGCGTTCCACTAAATCTCCAGATAGACACCTATGACTGTGGTACAGGGACAGACCGACTGGTGCACCGAGCTGTCTGCCAGATCAAGATATTCTGTGATAAGGTAATGGAGGCTCAGAATGGGCTGGGAATTGATATCTCCCTCTCATTCCCTGTGATCCTCCTTATAGTTATGGAAATCAGAGTGCTCCCTCCCAGACTCTCCAGCTTCTGTTTTCCCCAGGGAGAGAAACGTAGGTTGGGTCAGCAAAGGATTTTTACATTATACAAACTTAATTCCTTAAGGAACCTGATAACATAATGTCAGAACTAGAAGGGTCTTAGAAGCTGGAATGTCAGATCAGGAAGGGGCCTTAGAACAATGAATGTCAGAACGGGGAAGGTCTTAGAAAACAGAACATCAGAGCTGAATGGTCCCTTAGGACCCTCCCTGACCCTCTGCATCCTTTGAGAAGTGTCCCTCTCCAGCCATTCAGCGTCCCTGTCAGAGTTTTGCCTTAGGGGACGCGGTATTCCCCCTTAGCCTCCTGCCCTGGGAGCTGCCCCCGGAGGCTGTGGCCCTGGGAGCTGTCCCCCGAGGAAGGGCCCAGAGAACTACCCCAGGAGGCGGGGCCTCTGGGGATTTCAGCTGAGGAAGTCACCCTGGGCCGGGGCTGGGGCTGAGCTGTCATTTCCTGGTGTTGCTCTGTAAAGAAAACATGACATGGTGGTTTACACATATTGTAAGATGCAAAACAGCAGTTATGAAAGCAAACAGCTCTTTGCCCCAGGTGATTTGGTGACTTTGATTTCCCCACACAGGGCGCAGAGAGGAAAATGCGAGATGATGAACGCAAACAATTTCGGAGGAAAGCCAAGTGCCCAGACTCCAGCAACAATGGTCAGTATTCTGCCTGGGGGCGGAACAGCTGGTACCTTTTCTCCAGATACAATAGGGAGTGGGAGTTCACAGATTGCCTTTGGGGGGACAGGGAGGGTCAGG
The DNA here is from genome assembly GCF_902635505.1 of Sarcophilus harrisii. NCBI lineage: Eukaryota > Metazoa > Chordata > Mammalia > Dasyuromorphia > Dasyuridae > Sarcophilus > Sarcophilus harrisii. Next base: position 558,708,624 of record NC_045428.1, on the reverse strand, counting down.
ACACGAGATGGGAGCCTGGATAGGAACAGTGACTTCTGGACTTAGTGAGAGCCTCCGTGTCCCCAGTAGAATCTCCCAGGGTGGAGTGTGTAAAATCATGGAACCATAAATTGTTAAAAACTTGACAACATAGTAGATTAAAAGGTTAGTATGAATAATATTGGGCAGCTACGTGGTACTGTGGATGGAGTGACAGCTGGGGAATCAAAAAGACTGAGTTCAAATTCAATCTCAGATACCTACTATTTGTATGACTTTGAACAAGTCACTTAACCCTGTCTGCCTCAGTTTCCTCCTCTGTCAGATGAACTGGAGAAGAAAATGTCAAGACACTCCAGTATTTTTTGCTAAAAAAAACCCAAATGGGGTCACAGAGAATTGGATGTGACTGAACAGCAACAACAATAAATAGTATCAGTGCTTAGAAAGAGCCTTAGAACATTGAATAGCTTGTGGATGAAGCTGGTAAGGTCTTTAGAACATTACAGATTAGAATAGAAAAAAAATATTAGAGCTTGAAGGAGCCTTAGAACATAGAATATTAGCATACGAAATGGAGCTGAAAGGATTCTTAAAATCTAGAATATATTAGTATTTCACGTTTTAAGGACCAACTCTGATATCTCACATGCTAGCATGTTAAATGTTAAAACTATAAGGGGCTTTGGAGCTGGGAGGGCCCAGAATATTAAAGTTAAAAAGGATCTCAGAACATAGAACATAAGACTTGAAAGAGAATTCAGAACACAGAAAGTCAGAAATGGGAAGGGTCTTAGAACTAGAATATGAAATCTGGAACCTCCATCTACCCTCCCTCATTTGACAAAGAGGAAATTGAGACCCAGAAAAGAGAAATTACTCATCCATACAATGAACTAGTTCATTGGAGAGCTTGGGTTCAAAGTGAGTAGACAGGGGTCAGGACTCTGCTGGCTACTGGAGCCAACTTCTCAGGTATGAATCGTTTTCTCCCCAATAGGGCTCAAGGGCTGCCTACTCTCCAGTTTCCGAGGCAATGAGACCACCTACCTCCGACCAGAGTCTGACCTAGAGAGCCAGCCTGTTCTCTTCATCCCCAACATCCACTTCTCCAATTTGCAAAGGAATGGCGTGGTAAGTGTCAGGGAGTCTAAACAACCTGAGCCAGAGACTTGGAACCAGAAAGACACATCATGAGTTCACATTTAGCCTCAGATACTAGCTGTGTGATCCTGGACAAGTCACTTACTTTGCCTCAGTTTCTTCATCTATAAAATGAACTGGAGAAGGAAATGGCAAATACTCCAGTATCTTTGCCAAGAAAACCCCACGTGGGACCACAAAAACTCCCACACAACTGCAAAATGACTCAGCAATGACAAATGGGAATAATAATGTAACAATGCACGCATATATGTAATCTTGAAGCTGTTATTAATATTAGTTTATTCCCCATTTTCTTCTTTATTATATTCCTTGCCTGGAAGCACTTAAGGGAGCCAGTGATAAAAGTTAGAATAAACTCCTCACTCCCTTTGTGTACAGAGGCAAGGTTCAAACGAGCATGCAAGTCGGAGTCAGTTAGAAGCTGGTCGCTACCGGGAATAGTGATTTCGGTGTGGAGAAGCCGGGTTAGAGAGGCGTCCACGGAGACGTGCCATATGGGACGTCAGGGGGATGACACAATCGGCCTCCCTGAGGCCGCAGCCGCAGCGTGTGGTGACACGTTGGCAAGGGCCCAGGAGGCTCCTGACTCAGCCCTAAGAGGGAGGTTATAGGTTCAGACAGCTCCATATGGTAACTTACAACATATGTTTATGAAATGTCTGGCCAAGTCTAAGGTGTAGAGTCTGTAGCCAGATTCAGGGAATGGTCTTTTAAGGGCAAACTGAAGTTATTGATCCTCACAGGTCTCAAAGCTATGATTGTACCTTCTCACGAGCACAGGGTGGGGGGTTGTGGGATGGCAGTGAGGGGAGCACAGCAAGAAGATCTGAGGGCTTTAGTGGACCACAAAGCCAACGTGAGTCAATGGTATGACAACATCAAGCTACGTTATGATGAATAATAATAGCAATGTAAGGTTTGTAGAGCACTTTACACATATTCTCTCATTCGATTATCGCAACAGATTGCTATCTGCATTTTATAGATGAGGAAACTGAGGCTGAGAGAGCTTGTGACTGTCCACACGGCCACTAAGTGTCCAAGGCAGAGTCTGACCTCAGACCTCCCTGACTGTCTCCTGCTTCAGAGGAAAGATGTCTGTTGCCCTCTGTGGCAATAGGGTTCCTCCTCTGGCTTACTGGGTTCCCTTCCAGGAATCACCTTTTAGGATGGATACTGAGCCACAAGCTTGTTCAGGGGAGAATATCCAGGAAAGTGAAGGGTCTGAGGTCGGGCTCTATGAGGACTGATCAAAGGAACTAGGAGTGATTTGCCTGCAGGAGAGAAGACTTGGGTTGGGAGCAGGGATGATAGTTATCTTGGAGCATTAAAAATTCTGTTTGAGGACACAAATAAAGGTGATGAGGAGAGTTACAGAGAGAAAGAATGGAGGTTTCATGTAAACCCAAAGTAGGATGAATTGCTTCGGGAGGGGATGGCTTTCTCCCTGTGGGAGGTCTCTCTCTCTCTTGAGGACAATGTTCTAGAGCAGTGAGTGGCTAAGTCTTAGGGAGCTGCCTGAGGCTGGTTATGTATCTAGCAAGTGTCAGAGGCAGGACAGAACCCCAACTCCAAGCCAGCGTTCTGACCATTATATCTGGCTGCCCAAGTGGAACTACTTCACCGATCAAATATATCAAAATAATTGATTTCCTTTGTAATTTTATATATTTAAATATACAGAAATATATGAATTTTATAAATGTAAATATATAAATCACTGACGTGATGGAATACATCTTTCTTTTTGCATTTTAGACTGGTTCTCCTACCATCCACAACAACACAAGCAGGTATGAAGAATCCTGTTCCTATTAATTGTCTTCTCTCTTTCCCCTTCTTATATAGTGCTCCTCCTTAACCTGCTCCCCTTTCTGGAGTTACCTCCTGCTCCCAGCTTCCCCTACACAGGTCCATTTACAAGCCAGTGCCTCCTGGAGCTCATGCTTCTCAAAGTCAGGATTTGAGCATAAGATCAGCAATGATACTAGTAATCCTACTACTAATAATTCTCCATGAATGAAAGAAATGAAAGGGCATTTATTGAACACCTACTGTGTGCCAGATGCGCATGCTAAGCACTGGGATACAAAGTAAGGCAGTCCCTGCTCTCTCTCCTGATGCCTTTTTGTGGTACGGAGGTGACCCCAAGGTTCTGGAACACTATACCAGTCCCAGCAGAGTCCACCAAGCTGGAAAGGCCTGGAGAACCACACTAGAAATGTGCTTTTTAATCTGTCATTCAGGGCCCAGCCTCCCTAATTGTATGGGAGTTCATCATTTGACACTTGGCCAGCAGAGGATAATTTTTTTTCTTTGCCATAAAGGTGCCAATCACCATTGGTGGAGGGAATAGCCACGGTGGTGAAATAGACAAAATGCTGATCATCGTCACAACAATGACAGATGTGCATGTATTAAGCACCTACTGTGAGCAGACATAGTCCTACGTCCCTTTAAGGCTGACCATGCTTTTGCTGGAAACAGCCCCATAAGGGAGGCCCAGTGGCTGGAGGGCGTGGACCTCAACCACAGAGCTAGGGACCAGATTTTCCTTTCTCATTGAAACTCCCCCAGTTTTTATTGGACTCATTTTATGTGAAAACTCAGCTAATCTCTGGCGAGACAACCTCTTGTAAAAACAAACAAAATAGCAAGTCTCAGAGATGGCCTGGCAGATGGGGAGATTGGCTGGAGGCTTTGTGAGACAACTTGGTGCTGGGGAGGAAATGGATCATTCCATTCCTTCTGAGCGCTTTTATACACAAAAGCTGTCATTCATTCATTCCCTCCTTCATTCCTTCATTGGAGAAAGATTTATTTAGGACTCTGTGCAAGATAAAATGTTTTTGAATAAATGAAAACATAGCAGCAGAATACTGTGCTGATTTAATAAGAACTGATCCATCCCTGTCCTTGTGACACATATTCTAGGACGCAGGAAACATACATGAGTAATTACAATATGCCCTCAATGACATGGATTTGTCAGATAATAGTATCCAGAACCACTCCTGGGACCTTTTCCCTCTACTGACTTTCTTTGAGAGAGATAAAATCTCTACCAGGGGTTTTTAGCCTAGTATCTGTGCCTTTCCTTTGTAATTTTACATATTTAAATATACAGAAATATATGAAATTTATAGATGTAAATATATAAATTAAATATATTTAAATATCTGGTTCTGAAAAAGGGTCACCATAAAAGATCTAATACAAAGCAAATGTTAAGTCCTTATCTATACTTACTTCCAACCTCCCAAGTCACATTCAGGGATTTCTAAGTTCTCTAGTAGAGCCCCCCCTCCCCACCCAGAACACTGCCTTTTGAATCTAGGTCCATTGGCACTATCTGGAGGGACCCCGACTTTCTGAGCTATATGTCAACACAGGGCAAGACCACCCCTGCTCTTTGTCCAGTCTATCAGAAATCCACCCATGAGCTAGCTTCTAAGGCTGGCTGATTCTCTTTGTGGTGCTCCTGACCTGGAACTCCCTACCATTCTGTCCCCTCAGGCTGCCTTTTAAACGAACCTGTTCCCCCTTCTCTGATGACTTTGACCTTCTGCCTCCCAAACAAGCCAAGGAAGATGATCTCCAGAGAGGTAAGGGCGCCTCCCATCCCCACACATCTGGAAGAAATCTCTGAGATCCCTGAGTCTGTCCCCTCATTTTATAGAGGAGAAAACCAAAACACCCAGAGAGGTATTGGCCTAGGGCAGGTTCTTTGAATCCAATCCCCATGTTCTTTCACACACATCATGTTGATCTATGCCCCATTCTCTAAGAAAATCAGAATGGGACAGCCCCTGGTACCTCTCCAGGAGGTACTAACATCTGATATGAAGGATGAATAATAATAAAGATATTCAATTATGCAGCTCTTCAAAGCTTACAAAATGTCTTATGAATGTGAGTGCATTTGAGGAAGGTAGAATAAATTATGTTATTCCCATTTTAGAGACGGAGAAACTGAGGTTCAGCGAGAGATCAAGTGATTTGCCATAATTATACTATTAGTAAATGATAAATTCAATCTTAAATATAGATCTTTTAACTCTAAGACATATAGATATATAGGTATACACACACGTGTGTGTGTGTATGTGTACATGTGAATACCTTTTAGTCTTCCAAGCCATGTGTCATGTCCCTGGTCATGGCGGCAATTCTGTCTCCAATAGGTGAACATTCTTTGGGGCTTGAACAGACACTGAGAGTTGTGCTCACTTTTTTTCATTCTGGGCCTTTTAAAAAGTTTCAGAGGTAGGGCAGCTAGTTGGTACAGTGGATAGAACACCAGCCCTGAAGTCCTGGACCTGAATTCAAATCTGACTTCAGACACTTAACACTTCCTGGCTGTGTGACCCTGGACAAGTCATTTAATCCCAATTGCCTCGGGGAAAAAAGTTTTGGAGGCTCAAGATTTCATGATATAGTATTAGATTTGGGATCAGAAGATGTGTTCACATTACATTGAATTCCTAATCCCTATATTTTTGCCCATCTGCATTTTGCCTTCACAGGCTAATTGCACAATATTTCAGAGTCCAATTCTTTTTGTACAGCAAAATAACAGTTTGGTCATGTATGCTTATCGTGTATTTAATTTATACTTTAATAAATTTAACATCTACTGGTCATCCTGCCATCTGGGGGAGGGGGTGGGGGGTAAGAGGCGAAAAATTGGAACAAAAGGTTTGGCAATTGTCAATGCTGTAAAATTACCCATGCATATAACTTATAAATAAAAAGTTATTTAAAAAAATAAAATGAAATATTAAAAAAAAAAAGATGTGTTCAAATCCCAATTTTGCCCTTTGTCACTGATGTACCTCTGGGAAGGTTGATTAATTTCTCTCAGTCATGATTCTTACCCAATAAGATGAACGAGAGGGACCTCAATAAGCTGTAAGGTCTCTTCTGGCCCTAAATCCACTCATTCTATGATCGATCCCCATGTCTGAAATTATATTGACTTCATTCTTCCCTCTCATGTAAATTAAAGCTGTTTCCGGTTCTTTGCAGTCTTGTTATATGTCCGGAGGGAGACAGAGGAGGTGTTTGATGCTCTCATGCTGAAGACCCCAGACCTCAAAGGGTTAAGGAATGCGGTAAGATGTATTCAAGTTTTCAGTTTACTTGGGAAGGGTGGGGGAAGTGAGAAGAGATGGTCCCTAGGGAGCTTGGATAATCATAGAAGGATACAGTTATTTCCTATCCCAATCTGTTCTTCTCTTTCAGATGATTAAATGAGATCTGGCCATGTTTTTTTTCTTCTGTTAGTCTTCAAATCTTGGGGTTAGAAGGCACTTTAGAGAATGAAGTGTTAGTACTAGACATGATCTGGAAACATCTAGAACTGGAAGGGTGATCAGATTATAGAAGAGATCCTGGGGTCATAAATTCAGAACTTGAAGAGATAACGAGAAACCATCAAGTCCAAGCCTTTTACCTTATAGGTGAGGAAATTAAGGCAAAGAGAGGTCAAATGATTAGCTCAGGGTTACAAAGCTAGTAAGTATCCAGGGTTGCATGTGAGCTTAAATGTTCTGATTCTAACTCTAATCATACAACAAGCTTCCTCTCAAAAAAGAGAGTGCCAGAGTTGGAAGAGTCCTTAGATCACAGAATGTCAGAGGTAGGAGGGATCTTAGAACAAAGAATATCAGAGAAGGGAAGGCTTTAGAACCCAGAATTTCAGGGTTCTTGGAGCTGGGAGGGTTCTTAGAACATAATTCAAAGCTAGGAGGACCCTTAGAACACAGAATGTCAGCTAGGAGAGCCCTTAGAACATAAAACATCACAGCTGGGAGAGACCTTAAAACCATCTATTTCACTGTCTCAATCAGGAATCCCTATTACCCCATTCTTGATATGTTTATCCCCAGCTTTTTATGAATCTCTCTTAAGGAGGAGAGCTAGCTACTTCCAAAAGCAGCTGTATTATATTGTTGGGCAGTTCTACGTGATAGAAAGTTCTTATTTCTATAAATGTACCTTCCACCTGCTCCTGCATCAGCTCTCTGGGGCCAAGGAACTTAAGCCAATCCATCTTTCACAAGACAGCTCTTCAAGATATTTGATAAAAAATTTGCTTGCCTTCCAGCCTCACTCCACTGTCTCCCTTCCTCCAGGCTGAACATTCACCAACTGTATTCCAAACCCATTTCTCAAGTTAGGTATGAGGCACTGCCCTGGACTCTAGACATGGTCCTTTCTTTTGTCCAATGCCGAAATCATGTGCTTGTTAAGGACCCCCCAATACTGATTACTTTCACTAGATGCAGACCACCTTGTGAGGTTCCTTCCTAAAATGAGGCGCTCACACCTGAGCAAGACATTTCAGCTGGACCCAGCCTGAGGCCCTCCCTCCTCATGAGCACTGCTCAGACCAGGTCTGTGGTGTCCAGTCTTTCCTTTTAGACACCACGATCCCATCAATAAAGCCTGGAAACCACATTTGCTCCCCCCCCCCCCCATTGGTGTCTCACATACATTATTGACTCAGGTTGAGCCAGCAACCCACTAAAATCCCAAAAGGTTTTCATATTTTCGACTATAATGAAAAAAGCCAACATCTTTCTGATCCTATCTAGGGTCCATTAAGGTGAAACCTGACGCCCCAGCTTTTCTGTGGCTCTCCCTGTTCCAGGGGGATTTGGGGAGCCGGGTTGCGGGAGGGACATATGAGGCATATTTCTGTGATGGTTATCTTCCTGGCTGCTATAACACTGGCTCCTCAGGAAAAGCACACGCCGTAAATTCTCCATAATCTGATGGCTTTTTTATGATGGGCCAGTGCCTTTGTTAGCCTTGCAAACCTGTTTCTCTGTGAGCTTTAACAGAAATGAAACCGAGTGCTTTTGAATAGACTGAGATGGAGCCATCTGCGGGGGTTGTTCCCAGGGCTCAGCATGAGGGAGGACTTCCTAAACTGGGCTCTCTGACAATGAGATGGGCTGCCTCAGGAGCTAATGAGTTTCCTGACCTGGAAGTGTTCAAACTGAGGCTGGATGACCACTTATTGGGAGAAATAGTATGGAGAACATTTCTCCATTGGCAATGACTTCTCACATCCCTTCAAGACTAGCTAAATAAAAACCGTAGATCTGCCTGGATTATCTGGGCTCTGAGTCAGGCACTGTACTAAGGACTGGAGATGCAAAAAAAGGCAAAAACAATCCCTGCCCTCAAAGAATTTATAGTCTAATAAGGGAGAAAACTTATTCACGGGTACACATAAGGTATAGAGAGGGTATAGAGGAGGTACCCTCAGATGGAAAGGCTTTGCAGCTGGGAGAAAAGGGATGGGACCAAGCAGGAATTATGCCGAGTTTTGAAGGAAGCCAGAGATTTTTAAAGTTGAGGTTAGGGAAAGAACATTCTAGGCTTGGGAAACAGCCTGTATAAAGATATGACAATAGCAGATGGAGCTTTGTGTTCAAAGAGCAGCAATGTAGGCTAACATTCCTGGAACCATAGTGTGGAAGGGAGTAATGTATAACAAGCCTGAAAAGGTAGAGGGGCCAAGTAGGAAAGGAAAAAGGCTTTAAATGAGAGCAAAACAATTTATATTCAATCAGCCTTTGCAATTTATTGAGGGGAAAGTAGAAGATAATAAGTGTTTATTGTTATATTTTTATTATTTTATTTATTTTTATTTTTTATTTCTATTTTTATTATTTACTTCTTTTTCCTCCTCCTCCTTTTCCTTCTTCTTTTCCTCCTCTCCTCTCTCCTCCTCCTCCTTCTTCTTTTTCTTCACAAATATTATCTCATTGTATTTTATGGAGTAAGACATGATAAGACCTACACTTAAGAAAATTGGTTTAGTAGCTCCGTGGAAAGTACTTTTGAGAAGAGAGATTTGTGGCTGAAAACTCATTAGAAAGTTAATAACAGTAGTCCAGGTGAGAGATGTTGAAGGCCTGAACTAGGTAGTAATTACATGAGTAGAGAGAAGAGTACACGAGATAGTGGCAAATTAGAAATGACAGGATTTGGAAACTGGATGGATATATAGGGTGATTAAAAGTGTGAGGAGTCAGGGGTGACATTAAGTTTGCAAATCTGAGCTACCAGGAGGAGGGTGGTCCCTTCAGCAGTAATTGGGAAGTTCCAAAGAAGCCAGCCAAGGAAGATTTAATATTCTCAGTGTCCCTCTTGATGCTGAGGGAAAGTTGGAGTATCCAGTGACAGAATCAAAGGAATAAAACTTTTTAGCTGCACATAGCTACTTTGTCACAAAGAAAAGGCTACAGCCTGAAGAGGCTTCTGCTCTAGAAACGTGTCTCCAGACAGCAACTTGACAATCTCTCTTGTTCTTGTGTAATACATGAGTGAGAGTGAATAAAAACTTTCCAGCTGGGGCTCAGGAGTCCCTAAATCTTTTTCTGCAATTACTTGAGCTAGTGTCACATAAATATTTATAGAAGCTCGAAAAGATAAACTTAAGATGGGCTTTGGAGCAGAGAATGTCAGAATTGCAAAGGATCAAGGTCTCTTCTAGCTCTGACAATCCATGTTCTAAGGCCCCTCCAAAGTTTGACATTCCATGTTCTAAGGGCCCTCCCAGCTCTGAGCTCCTGGGTTCTAAGGGCCCTCCCAGCTCTGACATTCTGTGTCCTGAGGGCTCTCCCAGCTTTGACATCCTAGGGGCCCATCCAACTCTAAAATTCTTTATCCTATGATTTGACTTCTCCAGGCCTTAGTTTCCTAATGGGCAAAATGGAAATCTTCATAGTATCTGGCAGGAATCTTACAGACCATCTATCGAAGGTCTGCCCAGGGCCACAGGCTCCACCTTCCTCTCAGGCTTATCCTGAGATTCTGGGAAGATAATGGATGTGAAAGCTCTTTTGAAAAGCATGGCACTCTTTACAAAAGTGAGGTATTATTGTTATTTTTAGATGGTGGGGAAAGTTTACTTACCTACTCCCTCCCACCCCACCTCTAGGCTGTTAAAATCTGGCCTTGGCATCCTGCAAATAAATTCCTGGCTGTTCTCTTGCAGATCTCGGAGAAGTATGGTTTTCCTGAAGAAAGTATTTACAAAGTCTATAAAAAATGCAAGCGAGGGTAAGTAAGTGCATGCCGGGAAATGCTGGCACCTACTTGTCAACAGCCTTTGGCCTTAACAAGATTGTAAATCACAAGTAGGTCCAGCCCATTGGTGGGACCAAAGACACAAAGTGTTTCCTTGTGTCCGTGTCTTTGTGTGTGTCCAGCCTAGTCAAGAGTTCTGAGGGGAAAGGCATTGGGGGTAAAGGCCCCATAACTCTCAAGAGAATGGACTAAGTGTTCCTCCACCCTCATCCATCATCTGGCAGAAAGAGAAATAGAGTCAGACATTCCAGAGTCAGACTCTGCCAGTCACCACCCATGTGACCTGAGCAATGTTTCTCTGAGCCTCAGTTTCCCCATTTGTTAAGTGAGATGACCTTTTGAGTACTATCTCCTAAAGGACCCTTAGTGTTCTCCCCTTGTACCTCCAAACTATTCAGTTCGTACTTGATATATCTATTTTGTACTTCTGTTCTAATATTTTTTATTTTAAGAACAACTTGACTGTTTTTATTTGGTCTTTGTAGCTTTCAAATATTTACCTACATTGAAGGGCCAGTTATAAAGCAGGTGCTTACTAAGTACTTGTTGGATTGGATGGCATCCAGAGCCAATATTCTATATGCTGAGACTTTTCCCAGCTCTGATATTCTATATTCTAAGGGACTTTCCAGCTCTGACATACTATGTCCCAAGGGCCCTCCTAGCTCTGACTTCCTGGGTTCTAAGGGCCCTCCCAGCTCTGACCTCCTGGGTTCTAAGGCCCTCCCAGGTCTGACATCCTGGGTTCTAAGGGCCCTCCCAGCCCTGAGATCTATTCTGCTTTTTTCCCTCCATTTTAAGGTTCTGATTCTGAGTGTATGAAGGACTGGTTTTTAATACCCACATAAGCTGAATGCCTCCAGTAGTTTGCCTGGCCAGGATGGTTATTGGAACAAAAGGGTGCCCACAATACACTTTTTCAGTCTCAGGGACACCATTCTATGTAGGGTAGAACAATTCTAGAAATCACTGGACTGGGACCCTGAGCAAGCTACTCTAGGGGAGACAATGAGGAATCATACAGGGAGATAAAAGCATGTAGGGTCTGATCTGTCAAACTGAACCTGAAAGAATTTGGGTAGTAAAAACACCTTACTTGGGTAGTAACCAGACTTAAGGGTGGCTGGGGGGGGAAAGGGGGGGCTTTGAGATAATGCAGAGCAATCCCCCTCTTTTCAGAGGAGAAAACTGAGATTTAAGTTACATGGGCAGTATGGAAGTGCTGGAGGAAAGTGGACCCCAGGCTCTTTGACTATTGGCAGGTGTTGAAAGTAGAGAATCTAGCAGACTCGGATGCTAATTCTACTTCAGACATTTACTAGCTACTGATAGCTAGTTATTTAAACTCTAATCAGCCTCAGTTTTATCTGTGAAATGGACATCATAATAGCACTGACCTCCCAGGACTGTTGTGAGGAGCAAATGCGATAACATATGTAAAGTGCTTAAACTCACAGTTTAAGAAGCTGAGCTATAGAGCAGCAGAACACAGTAGGTGATTAATTAGTGCTTTTTGAATTGAAAAATACACTGGGGCATCAGCATGAAATGCGAAAATGAACGCAAATTGTTTTGTGAACTTAGAATTGCTATCTAAATGTCAGTATAATTTGTATCCCCCTTCCCTTTTCTGCCTCCCCGATGGCTTCAGTCAACATCCTCTGTTTTTCTGTTGCAATTCACACGCCAGGAGGAGCCAGGAGTCTTCCTCCCACCTCCTGTGCACCCACCCCCCACCCCACCCACAGCAGGGGTGGGCAGGTTTGGTCTCCTCTGAGCCCAGCCGCTGTCTGGGAAGCCACAGTCATTTGTTGCTAAGCCCCAATTTGCAGTCATTATGTGGTGAGTGCTGATTGGGGAAATCATTATTTATGAGCGATTAACAGTAAATAATAGCAAGGGGTTAATTGGAAGCCTTCTCCACCCATCCCCGGTTCTGCCTGGACAATGGCCCGAAACTGAGATCTATCTCCCTAAATCCCTCTCCTGGAGGATTCTCTTATCCCGTCCCCCAGTGCTCCCTCCCCACCCCCACCCCCCCAGCAGCACTGTACTCTTTTACTTATTAATAGCACCTGGAAGGAGCCCAGGAATTCTGCCTCCAGACAATGTCTGGGCCTTTTCCTTTTAGAGGTTTTGTGAGTCTCCCTTACCTTGCCGCCCCCTCCCATAATGTTCCCTGGGCTGGGTCTGGGGGCTGACAAAGGATTGAGGGGGAGGGGCCGGGCAAGGGCCCTAACTACCTGTTTCTCCTCCTTCTGACCAACTCTACAAATGGCAGAGGCCTATCAGACTGGCCAGTGAGAGGACATGTTAGAAAATTAATAACAGTTCAGCTACAGACTAGCCCTTTTCCTGCCTACAAAAGGAGGCTGTTTTACAGATGAAGAAACTGAGGCTCAAAAGAGGAAGGGCTCTGACCAAAGTTACCCGGCTAATAAAGAGAAGAGGGAGAAAAATTCAGGATATCCTTCTAATGATTATAGCTCACATTTAAATCGTGCTTTAAGGTGTATAAGCTGCTTTCCACAACAATAGTGGAAAACGAACCTGTGATCTGGAGCTTTATTTGGCAAATGAGGAAACTGAGACCCTCAAAAATTTAAAAATTACACAGCTAGTAACTTTGAGAGGTAAGATTGAAAAATAGCTGCTCTGACTCAAGAGTTTCCACTGTACTGAATTATCTCCCAACAAATAACAGTATTACCCCCATTTTGTAGATGAGGAGTTCGAGTTCCTTACTCATGGCTATATAGCTAATAATTATCTAAATCTGAATTTGAGTCTCCTTGAATCCATGTGTATTCCCCAAGGATTGGGGATGAACCCAAGGATTCATCCTTGAATCCTTGAATTATATGTTTGGGGCTTCTTCCCTAGGCCATGCTGTTCGTGTAGGAAGAATTATAATTGCCGTACCCGCAGGCAGGAGGCAAGATTTCTTGAGATTTCTTCCAGCTCTACAATGTATGATTCCCTAATGAGCTCATCACCAGGGGCCCTGAGAACGGCTGTCTCTGTTTGTGAATGTGTGTGTGTGTTTTGTTTAGTTAAGTTTCGGTTTTACACTGGGACTCCCATGTTCACTGGAGCTGAATCAGAATCTCAGCTCAGCATTCAATGCTGCCTTGCCCCAACAAGTCCAGAATGACTTTCCCTTGTTTCTTACTTCTCGTTTCCCTAACAAAACTCTCATCATTTGGGAGCAGAGTAGGCAGAATCTTTGACTCTCCGCAGCACTTTGGAGGATAAAATGTAGTAGATTTTGGAGAGTTCAAAATATGTGGAAGTCCAGTTGGGTCATTCCCTAGTCTGCCACCTGGATGATTGACAGATTTCTATACTTTTAAACTGAGTGGGGCCTTAGAACATTAAAAGCTTGTAGAGTTGGAAGCTGGTTGGGCTTCACTAAGCTGGAAAGGTACTTTGGAAAATCAGATGTCAGAATTAGGCTAAAATGTCAATGCAAAATATCCCTAGAATGCAGAATTGCGAAAGAGGCCTTAGGTTATAGAATTTAAGCTGAATGAGTCCTTGGGCCATAGGATGATAGAGCGGGAAGGGGCCTTTCTGAGAATACACAATGTCTGAGTTAAGAGGGATTGTAAAGCATGGAACAGCAGAGTTAGAAGGGGTCTCAGTGCAAAGAATGCCAGAGGTGGGGGGGACATTTAGGCTCAGTGAGTCCATCACCCACATTTTCATAGGGAATGGGGACACAGATGTAGAGCTGGAATCTTATGTAGTCCAATGTCACATTTTTCAGTTAGGAAAAGCAGTGTCCACAGAGAGGAGACCCTTGCCATTTGCCATGGACGTGCAGCATCATGATTCATCTCCATGTCTTCTGGCTAAATTCAGTATTCTCATTACTCCACATACTACACTGGGACTTCTTAAGTTTTTTCCACTCTCGACCCTTTTTTGCCCCAGAAATTCTCATGTGACCCTGGGTATATAGGTATATAAAACATTTCTATATTTGACTGATAATAAACCACAGGTTTATGATCCCCACATTCATTTATACAACCCCATGTGGGGTCATGACCCATAATTTAAGAAGCTTTGCACCATACCAGTTCTTCCATCTTTCCCTCTAAATAGAAGACAATTACAATTCTTGACTAGCTACTAGGATAGACATAGGGTATATCTCTTGGAAGTTCTACTGAGGCAGAAACACCTTTCCCAGCTTATAAGAATTTCTACCTTTACTTCAAAGGTGTCCCTGATTAGGTTGCTTCAAATGAGCAGATTAGGAAATATATCCCCTCAGAAATGCTTTTCTGAAGAGGTTGGGCTGATTCCCCACCCTTCCCTGGGCCCAGTTCTCTCTGTAATCTGATGAACAGGAACTTCTAATAAATGGCCAAGTTTATTTTCATAAAGTTACATAGCGAGTCCTCTGGACAAAGAGAGATACCATCAGCCTTGCAAGCATCACTGAGTGCTTGGAAGATTAACTAATACATTGTTTTTGCTGGCCCCTGGCCAGGTTTTTAATGTGAAGTGAGACAGATAGGAGGGTAAAAATGACAGTCAGGTCACACATTATGTTTGCTGTTGCTTTAGATGCTGGGGTATTCATACTTCTCATCTCCCAGCTAAAAAGACCAGAATCACATTGCTTTCAGAAGCTAAACAATACGAGATGGGAGGGAGAATGAAACTACAACCAATTGTCTTCTTCTGGGGTTCCCCTCTGGCTGGGAAGGGCCAGGTTGGAGGTGGAGAGGAAGAAGGTTAGAGAGGCAAGGTTTACCCTTAACAAGGAAGTCTTGCAGGAAGAAATAAGCATAACTCCTAATACTGGGACCTTCTATAAATCACAGGGAGGCAAAGTGGTATAATGGAAAGACCAATTGGTTTGGGACTCACAGGACCCAGGTTTACAGAGCTTCGTTTCTCTAGGACTTCTTTGAACGCGGGCAACCCTTGTCTTGACCTATTTCCACATCTATAAAATGATGAGTTTGAATTAACTAGATGGTCTCTAAGGTTCCTTTCAGCTTTAGCTCAGAGATTCTGAGCTGCCATTATGAATCTATGAAATCAGAAACAATAATCCTTAGCTTTTTCATCTGGAAACCGACAGGGTTAGGCTGGCTGGTCTCTGAGGTATCTGACAGTTTGAGATCTAAGATCCCTTAATTCAATAGCTTTCACTTCAGTATTCTTGCTGCTATGACACTGCAGAGAAAGCAGCTCACTTTGGCCAAAAGGATTTGAATTTGACTAGGTCCCAGAGGTTCTCTTTTGATTTTCCACTCCCCCAAGAAGAGCAAAACAAAAGGTCCTCTGTGAAATTGACTGGGGAATAAATCTAAATCTGAATCCAGGAAAGAAACTCCTCTAATTAATTGGCAATGATCAACCAGGATGCCCATGGCTCTGTGAGCATTCTAATCCCAAGCAGAAATGTTCAACCCAGAGAATAATAGCTTTGTTGATACTGTCAAAGATAGTCCTGTGAAGGACTCCTCAATCCCCAAGGCTCCACGGTTTGTTTAATGACTGGTTGGAACTGAGAAGAAATTTCCTTCCTTACTGCTCACCAGGACTACCTGATTCATCCTGCTCATCCTCAGACCAAGATTGTCTAGTGTTTAGGTATAGCATTGACTCTGATTGGGAAGCCAAGGGAAGAGAAAAATCTGTCCCACACAAGATAGTACTTAGTGGCAGAACAGATAAAATGAGTTTCAAGCCCCCAGTTGGCCAATAAAGTACCTTTGTAATCTTAAATTAGGTATTTAACCTTAGTTCTTCATCTATGAATTGGAGATAACAACATAGGTATGATCTACCTCCTTGAGAGAAGCCAAGCCATATGGAAGCTATTATAATTTTCTAAGGTCCTCTTCCAGCTCTATTTCACTTTCATCTCCAAAATTCTGCATTCTGAGGTCCTCTGCAGCTTTGATATGCTATGTTCTAAAACTTTTCCGAGCTCTGATAATTTAATGTTCTAAGAACTCTTCTAGTGCTGACATTTCTGTGCTCTAAGGTCCCTCCCTAAGGTTCTAAGATCCTTCATTCAATGCCTCTACAAATTGTTAAGTTATGACAGCTGTGCTCAGTAGTCAGACAAATACCTGATAAGATCCCAGGAAGGGAGAGAAATATTTGATGTGTTCATTGGGACAGGCAGAATTTTTACTCTTAAGAACCTATGGGGCTCATCTTGAATTCTCCAGTTACTCCCAGTTTTAGACCCCTTTACAGTCCTAGAACCTTGATGCTGAGGTCATTCCATCTCCAGGATCCGCTCATCCTCTCATGTTTTCCTTTCCAGGATCTTGGTGAACATGGACAACAACATCATCCAGCACTACAGTAACCACGTGGCCTTCCTGCTCGACATGGGAGAACTAGATGGCAAAATTCAGATCATCCTCAAGGAGCTATAGGGCCCCAGCGTTGCCCTGCTCTTGGACCTATGGGCCTACATTTGACTCGCAGAGCCAGAACGTAGCCCTAAAAGCCCGACACAACCTTTTTCTATGCCTCAGTGTTCTCCCTTACTTGAATGCACTCACCTGGGAGAGAAGATGCTCAGTCTTCAGAAGCAGCCTTTGCAGCTCCCAAGAGAAGCCTTCGCCCCTTTGGGGAGCCACTCTGTCTGATTCCAGAGACAGCTGCCATCCCAGCCTTCAGACTATTCCCCACTCCATTCTTGAGAACAGATCCTTCTTGCTCCTTGCACTGGGGGCTGCCTTGTTGTGCTCAACGGTCAGACATTTTGATTGGGATATTGGTGGTCTTGCCTTCCAAGGCTGCTCTTCTGGCATCTCTCATTTCCAGACAGAAGAAACAGAGAGGCAGATGGGGAAATTTCATTCATGCAAGAAAAAGACAATCGAAGCCAGACTAGTCACATGAGGCCATACACTCCCCACTCACTTCCCCAGCCAAAGTATAACTCGTTTTGCTCTTAAAAGAGGCTATAATGGAATCCCCGAGTTATTATTTGCTATTGTGTCATTCTCTGACGTCTTGGTCACTAATTATCTGGTCATCTTGCTACTTTGCTACTTTCTAATGCCCCATTCCAAACTGAGGCCATGCTGCTGTTTGATATTGTTGCAATTCATCTCTCTTACAATCTGACACCTTGTTATTGTCATTGTTCAGGTCTGTTACTAGAGAGGTAATGTGAGGTTATGTTACTACCAGACACCAAGTTCAGTCGTGCATTTGTGTATTTTATAGGCTCGCATTCCACTGCATGATGTTATCCAGTCATTACTAGAGACAGCTTTACAATCCATTTGAGGTCATACTCCTTCCTTGGTACCATGTTGCTATATAGCATGATATTACTACTGGATGTCGCGTTACTGTTGTTTGATAAGTTGCTATTCCATAAGATACTAGTTGATGCTGCATTGTTTGAAACTATGCTACTGCTCATAGTAACATCCAATGTCATTTCTTGCTACTGTGTCACTCTGGTGATCATTAATTATCTGGTTAATGATGATGATCATTAATTATCTGGTTAATGATGATGATCATTAATTATCTGGTTAATGATGATGATCATTAATTATCTGGTTAATGATGCTACTTTGCTGTTTTATCACACCTGATATCCCATTTTTAATTGAAGCCATGCTGCTGTTTGATATTGTTGCAATTCATCACTGTTAGAATCTGACACCTTGTTGCTGTTGTCATTGTTCAGGTCTGTTACTAGAAAGGTAATTCGAGGTTATGTTACTACCAGACACTAAGTTCAGTCATGCATCTGTGTACTTTATAGGTTCTCATTCCACTGCATGATGTTATCTAGTCATTACTAGAGCCAGCTTTGCAATCCGTTTGAGGTCATACTCCTTCCTTGGTACCACGTTACTATATAGGATGATATCAGTACCGGAAGTCAAGTTGCCATTGTTTCATAAGTTGCTATTTGATTCTAGTTTACCAGTTGATGCTGCATTGTTTGAAACTATGCCATTGCTCATAGTAACATACAATGTCATTTCTTGCTACTGTGTCACTCTGATGCCAGGATCATTAATTATCTGGCTAATCTTGTTACTTTGCTGTTTTGTTACTCCATGATACCACATTTTTAACTGAGAACATGCTGCTGTTTGATATTGTTGCAATTCATCATTGCTACAATATGATACCTTGTTGCTAATGTTACTGTTTGGGTTATTACTAGAGATATAATTTGAGTCTGTGTTACAGTCACCAAGTTTAATTATGATGCATTTGTCTTCTTAGTAGGTTCTCACTCCATTGTGTCTTGTTTACCCGGTTACCACTGGAGATATCATTACAACTTATTCCTTCTGTTTGAGATCATATTTTTTCCTCGAGACATTGATACAATGGTGTTACCGGTGAATATCAAGTTAGTGTTGCTTGATAACTTTTGATTGTTGTTTTGATGAGGCTACCAGTTGATCTATACTGATAATATTTGATGCAAGGGTACTACTAGTTGATACCACATTGTTTGAAACTATGTTACTGGTCACGTAACATAAAACGTCATTTACTGCCATATTTTATTGGATACTGTTGTTGTCTACCGATGTTTTGTTAATATGTGATACATTTCCTGAGTATACTTTTGTCTGTGTTTTATATATATATAAAATATAAATATGTATTGTATATATATATATATGCAACATTTTATATTTTTCATGGGGACATTTTTATCATTTCAAACAATGTGTTATTTCACATTTCTTGGATTTTTTAAAATGTTTTGTATTGTATTCATATGTCATTTATTAATAAAGGACTGACTACATGACACACCAGATTTGAATGATTTCCTTTTGTAAATGTCTCCAGAAATCAGAGTCAAATAGGTCAGCTTCATTTGACTAAACCTTCTCTCTCTCAGTCTCTGTGTTTGTGTGTCTTTCTGTCTCTCTCCAACCCATAAATGTTTTGAGGACTGATAGAGAAGTATCTGGAATGGTCAGAATAGAGATGTCATATATGAGGAGATCTGAGGATTTAGGATTTCTATTTTATCCAAACCCTATATATAAAGAGGATATTGATTGTAGCTTTGAAGCATTTTACAAAATATATTCACCTCTGGTTCTCACAGAAACTTTGTGACAGAGGCAAGAAAAAGACTATTATCTCCATTTCACAAATGAAGAAACAGAGGCCTAGAAAAATGAAGTCTCAAACTCACATTTCTATGGAATCTTAAATTCTATCAATCATTTTCTATGTAATAATGGTGGAAGGTAGGCAATATAAACATTATCATCTCCATTTCACAGATGAGGAAACTGAGGCTGAGCAAGGGATCTGCCCTTGGTCATACAATCTGTAAGTGGTCAAGACAATTTGAATGCAGGTTTTCTGACTTCAGATCCATTGCCTCTCCAAGAACCATAGTCCAAAGACTTGGCTGTATAGCTTTAAGAACCCTGTATAAGGGCAGAAAACATAGAAGAAAGAAAGTCAGGGGATCTGGATTCAAATCCCAATTCTGGGTTTTGCAGTAAGACAGTCCTTTTTTCCCCTGGATCCTATTTTCCTCATCTGAAAAATTAAAGTGGTAAACTAATGATCTTGAATTTTAAGTTTGAGTTGCTATAGGATTTAACATTGAAAGAAACCTTAGAAATGTTCTGATCCAGCTCTCTTTTTTCATGGATGGGGAAATGGAAATCCAGAGAAGTATCTTTGCCCAAGTATATTTCAAGTTCTTACAGACTGGGTGCAAAGGTTTATAACAATGAATGTCCTTTGTCATAGTAGCAAAAACATTGGTCTTGCAGGTGGGAAGACTTGGATTCAAATGTTGCATTTAACATTTCCTAGTTCTGTGACTCTGGGCAAATCCTTTAATCTCTCAGCCTCGGTTTCCTCATTCGAAAAATGAGGGTGGCACTTATTCCTTAAAACTGCGTATATTCACACATATCCACAAATGTGCGTACATATAAATGTACATATACATGTGTGTACATATATGTATAGAGATACATGTACATAGTTCCTTACAAATCTTGAAGTCCTATGTCAGTTATTATTATAATCATATTTTTGTGCTTCCTATCTCCAAGCATTAGTAATGCACATCCTTTGAGAGATATATGAAGAAACTCTACTGAGGGGAGATCAAGATGAGAGAGAGAAAGAAGATTAGAATCCCTATATCAAAAATACCCAGATCAATGGCACTGAGTCACCTATGGGGCTCACAAAGTCTGCCCTGAGTAATTGAACATCAGAGATTTCCCTCCCTGGAGGGAAGACAAGACAAAACAGAAAGAAACAGAAAGGGCTTGCAGGAAAACAACAGATGATGGCCTGAAAAGGTTAGTGAGCTGGGAGCTGGGAGACCTGGATTCCAGGGCTAGCTCTGCCACTCAGTCCTTGTGAGTAATTGAGGGTAAGTGATGGACTGCAAGGTCTAGCATCTTCTGCAAAATAGGGAATAATGATACCCACCCATCCTTTTTTACAGAGATCTTTGCAAGGGTCAAATAAGATCCCAGCCGTGACAACAATCACTGTCCAGATGGGTATTGTTCTTCCCATATGAGTACTACCTCACTGAAGACAAGAAAGGAGATAGAACAGATTTATGACCTAGCCAGTGGTTCTCAAACTTTTGTTTTCAGTATCTTTATCCTATTAAAAACTACTGAGGGTATCTCCAAAGCGTTTTTGTTTATCTAAATTATATTTATAGACATTTACTCTATTGGAAATAAAAACTATTTTTGAATTTGTAGACCCTCTAAAAGGGTTTCAGAGATCCCCATGATTCTCTAGACCATACTTTGAGAACCACTGACCTAGACAGAAGGAAAAGACATCTCTATGTAAAAGGCAAAATCTCTAAGGGCAAAATCCTTCTTTTCTTTCAGTTATTCAGAGCTCAATGCCATATCCACCTATTGTTTAGGGGAAGTCATAGTTTCCAGAAATTTACCTCTAAAACTATAAGATATTAAAACTAAAAGAACACAGAGCATCAGAGCTGGAAGGGATCTTAGGACCTAGAATATCAGAACTGGAAGGCACATTAGAACAAAGAATGTTAAGAGCTAAAGAGATGCTTAAAGTAGACTGAGTTAGCGTCTTAACATATAAAGGTTAAATGGCAAACTAACAGAACTAGAAAGAACAATAGAACTAAGAATATTAAAGCTGGAAAGAGTCTTAAAATGGGGGCATATAATATAGGAAACAAAAGAAACTTCTCAGAGATCATCTAGTCCTACTCCTGGAAATGGGAATCTATTACAGCATCTCTGACAAATGGTAATTCAGCTCTCTCTTCTGAATAATTGAATAATTTCAATAGGAACTTCCTATTTATTAAGATTCTAGTTCTTCTAAGTAAGTTCTTCTGTATAGTAAGCAGAAGTCCACCTGCTTGTGATTTCCACCATTTGTTCTAATTCTCCCATCCGGGACTATGTAGAGTAACCCTATGACGACTCTTCAATTACTTGAACTCAGATATCATAACCCCATTAAGTCTTCTCTCAGGGCTAACCAGGTGGCACAGTAGATGGAGCACTGAAATTGGAGTCAGCAAGATCTCAGTTCAAATTTGATCTCAGATATTTTCTATTTGTGTGACCCTGGGCAAGTGTATTTACCTCAGTTTTCTCATTTGTAAAATGTGCTGGAGAAGTAAATGGCAAATCGTTCCAGTATCTTTGCCAAGAAAACCTCAAGAGGAATCACAAAAAGTTGGACATGACTGAAACTGAACCATAGTAGAAACTGCCATGTAAAGAGGCAGAGAAGGAATCATAGCTTCAGAGTTAGAAGTGAACACAGAGGCTCTTTAGTCCAACCCTCTCTTTTTACAGAGAAGGAATCTCAAGGCCTAGCTTGTTGACTTGAATAGGGTCACAGGCAGGACTAGGTTTTAAATCCAGGTCCTCTGAAGTCCTACTCAATGCACTATCCCCTGTACCACACAGCTCTCCAAATGACTGAAAGTAAGTTCCTGCATCTCATTTCTAGAAGGAAACCCAGCTATTGTGTACATGGGCTCCAGCTGGCCTCCTGGGTTATAACTGAAATCCACACACAATTGGTTGGTTGTCCTTTGTTCTCAAAGAGAACATCACTGTTAGAGTCGGGGTACGGTGTGTCCAACTATGGTTGATAGCTCGGAATGCTCTGCCACAGGTCGGACACAAATAGTCCATGTGAACAACTGGGGCGGCTTCTCTAACTGCACATCTCTGAGCTGATTCACTTTTGCTTTACTCATAGGGCACAGCACCTTCTCTGATGAGGACACACCATTCTGGGTGGTACCGTGCCAATATCTCCTGTGTCATATAATCGATTCCAAAGTTCTTAAGAGAAACTTTGAGTGTCCTTGTATCACTTTTTCCGATGACCTTGTGAGGGCTTGCATCTCATTTCTAGAAAGAAACCCAACTATTCGGTCTAGGGGCTCCAGTTGGCCTTCTGGATTATAACTGAGATCTTCTGTCTTTATTCCCTTAGTTACCCTCTATGCCCCTGGACTGACCTTTCCCAAAGCCCTGCCCCTCCAAATGGACAACGGGCCTGCCTAGGGGGCCAGATCACTTTATCTCTGTTCTTAATGACTATCACCTGCATCTGCATTCACTCAGGGGAAATTCTGCTGTTGCCTCTTGTCTGGCTGAGTGCTGGCCCCAAATTCCCCAAAGCCAGAGGAACTAACAAAGACTATGGGTATTTTATCCACTCTGCAAATCTCTTGGGGCAAAGAAAAGAGCCTTTCCTTCAAAAATCTCCCCAAAGCTTATATCCCACAGAGATCTCAAAGGAGGGAAAGGGACCACATGTGCAAAAATGTTTGTAGCAGCCCTTTTCATAGTGGTAAGAAACCGGAAACTGAATAGATACCCATCAGCTGGGGAATGGCTGAATAAGTTATGGTATATGAATGCTATGGAATATTATTGTTCTATAAGAACATGATCAGATATTGTATTAGAAATGCTAGCTTTGGCAATTAGAGTTGAGAAAGAGATTAAAGGAATTAGAGTAGGCAATGAGGAAACCAAATTATCACTCTTTGCTGATGATATGATGGTATACTTAGAGAACCCCAGAGATTCTACTAAAAAGTTATTCGAAATAATCCACAACTTTAGCAAAGTTGCTGGTTATAAAATAAACCCACATAAGTCATCAGAATTCTATATATCACTAACAAAATCCAGCAGTTAGAGTTACAAAGAGAAATTCTATTTAAAGTAACTACTGATAGTATAAAATATTTGGGAATCTATCTGCCAAGGGAAAATCAGAAACTTTATGAGCAAAACTACAAAACACTTTCCACACAAATTAAGTCTGATCTAACCAACTGGAAAAATATTAAATGCTCTTGGATTGGGCGAACAAATATAATAAAGATGACAGTACTACCTAAACTAATCTATTTATTTCACACTATACCAATCAGACTCCCCAAAAACTTTTTTGATGACCTAGAAAAAATAACAACAAAGTTCATATGGAAAAACAAAAGGTCAAGAATTTCAAGAGAATTAATGAAAAAAAAAAATCAAATGAAGGTAGCCTAGCTGTACCAGATCTAAAATTACATTCTAGAGTAGCAGTTACCAAAACCATTTGGTATTGGCTAAGAAATAGACTAGTTGATCAGTGGAATAGATTAGGCTCAAAGGACAAAACAGTCAATAACTTTAGTAATCTAGTGTTTGACAAACCCAAAGACCCCAGTTTTGGGCATAAGAACTCACTATTTGACAAAAATTGCTGGAAAAATTGGAAATTAGTATGGCAGAAACCAGGCATTGATCCACACTTAACACCGTACACCAAGATAAGGTCAAAATGGGTTCATGACCTAGGCATAAAGAATGAGATTATAAATAAATTGGAAGAGCATAGGATAGTTTACTTCTCAGACCTGTGGAAGAGGAAGGAATTTATGACCAAAGAAGAACTGAGATCACTATTGATTACAAAATAGAAAATTTTGATTATGTCAAATTGAAAAGTTTTTATACAAACAAAACTAATTCAGACAAGATTAGAAGGGAAGCAATAAACTGGGAAAACATTTTTACAGTTAAAGGTTCTGATAAAGGCCTCATTTCCAAAATATATAGAGAACTGACTCTAATTTATAAGAAATCAAGCCATTCTCCAATTGATAAATGGTCAAAGGATATGAACAGACAATTCTCAGATGAAGAAATTAAAACTATTTCTAGCTATATGTAAAGATGCCCCAACTCATTATTAATCAGAGAAATGCAAATTAAGACAACTCTGAGATACCACTACATACCTGTCAGAATAGGCTAGAATGACAGGGAAAGATAATGCGGAATGTTGCAGGGGATGTGGGAAAACTGGGACACCGCTACATTGTTGGTGGAACTGTAAATACATCCAGCCATTTTGGAGAGCAATTTGGAACTATGCTCAAAAAGTTATCAAACTGTTCATACCCTTTGACCCAGCAGTGCTACTACTGGGCTTATGTCCCAAAGAGATACTGAAGAAGGGAAAGGGACCTGTATGTGCCAAAATGTTTGCGGCAGCCCTGTTTGTAGTGGCTAGAAACTGGAAAATGAATGGATACCCATCAATTGGAGAATGGTTGGGTAAATTGTGGTATATGAATGTTATGGAATATTATTGTTCTGTAAGAAATGACAGCAGGATGAATACAGAGAGGATTGGAGAGACTTACATGAACTGATGCTGAGTGAAATGAGCAGAACCAGATCATTATATACTTCAACGACAATACTGTATGAGGATGTATTCTGATGGAAGTGGATTTCTTCGACAAAGAGAAGATCTAACTCAGTTTCAATCGGTCAGTGATGGACAGAAGCAGCTACACCCAAAAAAAGAACATTGGGAAATGATTGTGAACTGTTTGCATTTTTGTTTTTCTTCCCGGGTTATTTTTACCTTCTGAATCCAATTCTTCCTGTGCAACAAGAGAACTGTTCGGTTCTGCACATTTATATTGTATCTAGGATATACTGTGATATATTTAACATGTATAGGACTGCTTCCCATCTGGAGGAGGGAGTGGAGAGAGGGAGGGGAAAAGTCGGAACAGAAGTGAATGCAAGGGATAATGTAAAAAATTACCCAGGCATGGGGTCTGTCAATAAAAAGTTATAATTATGAAAAAAAAAAAAAAAAAGAACATGATCAGCAGGAAGATTTCAGAAAGGCCTGGAGAGACTTACATACCTTGATGCTGAGTGAAATGAGCAGAACCAGGAGATCATTGTACAAGGCAACAAGATTATGTGATGATCAATTCTGATGGATGCAACTCTTTTCAGTGATAAGATGATTCAGTCCAGTTCCACTGATCTTGTGATGAAGAGAGCCATCTCCATCCGGAGAGAGGCCTGTGGGAACTGAGTGTGGATCACAATACAGCATTTTCACTCTTTTTGTTGTTTAGCTTGCATTTTATTTTCTTTCTCATTTTTTTTTTGATCAGATTTTTCTTGTGCAGCAAGATAATTGTATAAATATTTATGCATATATTGGATTTAACATATATATTTTTGCCATGTCTAACATATATTGAATTATTTGCCATCTAGGGAAGAGGGTGAAGGGAAAGAGAGGAAAATTGAAGCACAAGGTTTTGCAAGGGTCAATGTTAAAAAAATTATACTTGCATATATTTTAAAAATAAAAAGTTTTAATTAAAAAAGAAGAAAAATCTCCCCAAAACAACTTGTAGACATTGACTCAGGAATGGTAGAGCTGCAAGGGATCTTAGAGATCCCAGAATCCTAGCACCTCTAGAACCCTGTGAATTTATCTAATGGAAGAAACTTTAGAAGTCATCTTCAACCCCTAGTTAAAGCTTAGACTGTCTCTACAACACTCACACACACACACACACACACACACACACACACACACACACACACTGGCAGCCTGATACAATGTGAATGATACTCGGGTGATTTGCTATATAGATTCAGCTCTACAATGAATTCTTCTCTGTGAGTCCTTCTCTGGACCTGGTACTCCTCTGTTAAAGGAAACAAACTTTGTTAAAGTACACACGCTTGTTATTAGACAAGCTCAAGGTCTTCTTCACCTTTCTGTCTATCATGAATATATTTTGGCAATCCAGTGACGCTTATAGTACTTTTTCTTGGAATGTCTTTAAATTCGTAAAATACGGGGGCTTGCAAAAGAAATCAATTATATTTAAATAGGTATCAAAAGAAAATTTGCATTCATAAACTTGTAGGGATCTGTTTTGCTTGACCATATATGTTTGTAATGAGTTTTGTTCTTGCTTTCTCAATGGAGAAGGAGGGAGAAAGAGTAGGGACCAGAAAGAATTCAGATCTGAAAATAAAATAAAACTGAATTTTGGAAAACATAAAAAGAAAATGATGAGTCCCAAGTTAAGAACTATCAGACTAGAGGAATTCTAAAGTCTTTTTCAGGATAGCATTCTGTATTCTATAGGTTATTCCCCATTCTTATAGTCTAATTCTCTTTCTTATGGGCCCATTTGGTTCTGATTGTCCATATTCTAATGGTCCTTTCACTGATATTCTATGTTCTAAGGTCCCTCCCAGCACTAGAAGTATATAACCTAACTATATAAGTTCTCAGGTCCCTTCCCACATTGACATTCTAGGTTCTAAGATTATTTCCAGATCTGAAGACAATATCCCTCCCAGCTCCTACATTCTAAGGTTTCCTCCAGCTTTCCCACTTTCTGATTCTATGTTCTGGCCCAAACCCTGTTTTCACAGATTATTACCCCAAACCCCACAAGCCAAAAGTGTTTCTTTTCTTTTTTTTGCTAAGGAAATTGGGGTTAAGTAACTTGCCCAGGGTCACACAGCTAGGGAGTGTTAAGTGTCTGAGTTCAAATTTGAACTCAGGTCCTCCTGACTTCAGGGCTGGTGCTTTATCCGCTGCGCCCCCTGGCTGCCCCATGTGTTTCTGATTTTAAAATCCAACCGTTTTATTTTCTATGAACTTTGTTTGCATTCATACAAGGCCAACATTCGAGAGAATTAAAAATTCTGTTTAATTAGGTACTTTGCTAAGCACTTAAATGGTATCCATTACAGACTTCCTTTCTTCCGGTCCCATCCCCATTGGTATCCATCCCTTGTGGTATCTGAGAGCGAGGTACTTCTCAGATCTTTCCCAGCCACCATGGAAGAAAGACCTGGATGGCTAAGAAAGATAACAAGGGATGTAGGGGATCACCAGGAGAAAAGAACAGCCCCAGAGAAGCTCCTTGCATCACTCCCAGACACCTCCGTTTTGGATGAAAGCTTCCTCGTATCAAATCTCATTCTGGGTTATCTAGATTACCATAACCTCTGTCAACATATGTACAAGTCCTTGAGCCTAACAGCTCAGTGGATGCCCATGAACAAAAGAAAGTGTGACTTTTAATGACTTTTGCTGATCATTTTCAGCAGAAATAATTGGAAGACGGAAGCCTGGGATTCCATTATAAAGCAGGGATCCATTTCTTGTCACTGTTGTAGATAAAAGACTGTTTTCCAGGGAATTCAGGCTTGTAGGTAGCTGGAGAAAGAAACAAAGACATTTTTTAGAGATTGAAATCTGGCCCCTAAAATAAATCATCACTCCCAGCTCAGGGCACCTCTTTGTCTCCCAAATGGGAAGGTAATCCCTCCAGGGGATAGCAGCAGATTGTAATGGGGCCAGAGCTCTTTGAGGCAAAGCTGAATGAATTGATGGTACACTTTGTGACTCGGCCTCAGAGCAACTAAGTGGGGAAAGGAGCTGTTGTTTTGAAAAGGGGGAAAACTGGAGGTCTAGGATGCCATGGAGTAGTAGAAAGAAAGCAGGACCTAGAATTCAGCAACCCTGACTTTATGTTCTGGGTCTGCTAATCCCTGTCACAAATTCTCTGTGGCCCTCATTTTCCCCATGTGCAGAATAAAGGGGTTAAATTAGATCAGGGGTTCTTAAATTCTGGGCACCAGGTGAAAGCTCTGGACTTCTCTTCAGAATAAGGGTTTTAAATAATTGAAAGAAATGTTCAATTCCATCAAGAAATAGATGAAAATAAAGATGTCGCTTTTCTCCTCTATTCACCATCATGGAGCCCCTGAAATCTCTCCCGGACCCAAGTCATCTATTGTTTACTGAATTAGAATTTTCATTCTTTTCAGTTCCAACTTCAGACCAGTCACCCTTCTCTTTGGTTGTACAATTAACCCCTTCATGGTCTATGGACTCGGGTCAAGAACTGCTGGACAAGATGATCTCCAAGGTCCTTTTCAGGCACTATATCTTTTTTTTTTTTTTCAGTATTAGTGCTAAATTTTTTAAATTCATTTCTAGGATTTGGGCTCAAGCCTCCAGCTCTACACTTATTCGTTGTGTGAGTCTAAACCTGGGCATCATCTTTATCTGTGAAATACAGATGAAATTGCTTGCCCTGCATCCCTCATAGGGTAGTTGTAGTGATCAAAGGAGATCAGGGATGGGAAAATGCTTTTTTATCTTACAAAACCATGTCACTGGACTCCCTAAATCCCTGAGGCTGCTTGGCCTATTCTGCTCAGCCCCATGGCCATGGATCACAGGATACAAAGGTTCTGCCAGCAACCCCCACAAAGCCAAGGAGGCAGGGGAGAAGGAGAAGGAAGGAAGAGAATCTGAAGACTTGTTCTTCACTGAAGGTAATAATAATAACAGCAATAGCAGCAGACATTTATGTAGCACTTTAAAGTTTGTAAAGTGCTTTGCAAATATTCATTGATTCAAAAAAATCATTTTATCCTTATAAGAACTTTGAGAGGTAGCTGTTTTAATATCCCCATTTTACAGATGAGGAAACTGAGGCAGACAAAAGTGAAGTAACTTGCTCAGCATTATACTGATAGTAAATGTATGAAACTGAATTTGAACTTTCTAACACTAGCTCTAGCACCCAAGTAACCATGGGAGACACCCTACAGGAAATGGACCCTATTTACTCCCTGAGCCAATGAGGGACCCTGTCAGGAGCACGTCCACATGTAAGCCCAGTGAGTTCTGCATGCAAGGAACTTCACTGCTTGGACTTCTATGGGTAACACATAGAGATGAAATCATAACATGGCCACAGGGAAGATTTTCCAGATTCTCGGTTAGAGAGATATCTGTTTCCTCATTTGTATAATGAGAATGTTAAACGAGTTGATCTTGAAGATCCCATGATGCCTTGGGGTTCCCATAAAAAGAACTCAACCCTCTACTGACTCCTCTTTCTACTCCCTTTCCCTTCCTGTCCCCTCCTCCCCCCCACACACAGGTAAAACAGCGTTTTCACTCTCCATATGGCTAAGCTTAGACAAGTGAATGCAAAGACTTGGTGTTTATGGAAGAGCTCATCTGTGAAGCCTAGGGAGGTCGGACTGTCAGAGCTTCCAGAACGATCAATGATCCTCTAATTCAAGGCTGTGATTTTCAGAGCTCATTTTCCATCTTTCCCATCCATGCTCTCGAGGCACCTGCACATCAGGCTGGTCCTTTCAGTTGGGGGTTGAGTCCTGGACTTCTGAGCTCTTCACTGGCTGTTTCCCCATAGTTGAAATGCCCTTCTTCCTTGCTTTCTCTTCCTCTTGGAATCTTTAAGCTTCTTGAAAGGTTCCAATCACTGGCTACCACCCACAAGAAGCTGATCTCCCTAGAGTCTAGTACTCCCTCCTTCTCCAAATTATTGATGGTATTGATTCTGTATGTTTGTGTTGTAGAATGCAGGCTCCCTGAAGGCAAGAACTAACGCTTGCCACATCCCTCCTACACCCTCAACCTTAACTTTACCCCATTCTTGGTTTATTTTTATCTCTATATCTAATACACAATAAGAGCTTAATAAATGTTCTGAACTGAATTGAATTCAAAGGAGTAAAAGGAGGTCAGGGATATTCCACAGAGAGGAGATATCAGACCACTGTATCTTTTTGCTTCAAATCTAGGGCTTTTTCTCCTAAATTTCATGACATCCATTGACTAGTCCATATAGGATGAACTGTAAGCTTTCTTAGGTTCTTTAGCCACCATCAAACGTTTCACAAACACTAACTTCAAAAGGAGTTCAGTCTCATAGATGTGGGTGCTTGTGGTCTCCACCAGCCTCAGTCATCATCCCTCCACGCCTTAGGAGATGGCTTCATTACTTGTTGTGGCCAAAACAAAGCTTTGTCTGAGTCTTGAAAGGTTCATTGCTCAGCCTGTGCAAAGCTGTTCTTTGTAGTCTACCAGGGCTTGTGTCCAAATGGCCTGACCTCTGCTACCACACAACAACTGCATCATCGTCATTACTGATATTATTGTCCATTTCAGTTGGAGGATAATAAGAATAACTTATGTTTATATAATGCTATGTTTATATAAAACACCTTCCCTATGTTATCTCATTTGAAAGACCTTAGCTTCAAAAGGCCAGGTCTCCCATTGCATCAGTGACATCTTCAGTAATTCTGATCGATATCTGACCCCTAGACCCAGATGGCTGGAGATCAAAAAGAGAGGCTGGTGACTTTGCACAGCTCTCTCTCCCACTTGAATCTACCAAACTTGCATTTCATGGCATCACCTCCCTGTTATCAAGGAACTCTTCCAGAATGATTGTTGTCCTTCGTTCTCGAAGAGAAACAAAACGATACCACTGTGCAAGAGTCAAGTGTGTCCAAATGTGGCCGATCAGATCAATGTAAGCTCAGAATGCTCTGCCACAGGTGTTGGACACAAATAGTCCATATGAACATTTGGGGTGGATTCTCTAACTTTGCACATCTCTGGGGCTAATTCAATTCTGCTTTGCTCAGAGAGCACAGCACTTTCTCTGATGACAGCACACCATGCTGGGGCATGTCCTGTGCCAGTGTCTCCCATATTATACAATCAATGCTAAAGTTCTTTTTTTTTTTATTTTTTTTAGCTGAGGTAATTGGGGTTAAGTGACTTGCCCAGAGTCACACAGCTAGAATGCTAAAGTTCTTAAGAGAAATCTTAAGCATATTCATGTGTTACTTTTTCTGACCACCTTGTGAGCACTTGCTTCTCCATAAAATAATTTTTTCAGCAAGTGTACATTTGGCATTCAAACAATATAATCAGCCCAACAAAGCTGTGCTCTTTGCAACAGAGCTGGAATGCTTGGCAGTTTAGTTTAAAAAAGGGACCCCTGGTCTAGTATCTTATCCTGCCAGGTGATCTTCAGAATGCCCCTAAGACAATTCAAATGGAAGTCAGTTGGGTTCCTGGCATGGCACTACTGTACTGCCCTAGTTTCACAGGTAGTCAGTAATGCCATCAGTACAATGGCTCTGTAGACCTTCAGTTTGGTATTCAGTTTAATATTACTCCTCTCCCACACTTTCCTTTTCGAGCCTCCCAAACACTGAGCTAGCTCTGGCAAAGTGTGTGTCAATCTCATTATCAATGTGGACTTGTCCCTGAAAAGTTCACTGCCAGGTAAGGGAACTAACTTATCCATAGCATTCGAAACTTCACTATTTACTGTAAGGGATGATTCCACATATGAATGGTGTGGTGCTGGCTATGCTTTCTTGTTAATAATTAGGCCAAAATTAGCTGCAGAAAATTGATCTATCAATTCTGCACAATCATCTGCAAACAAAAAATCATGCACTGACACTCCCTCCACTTTAGTTTGGCTTATAGGCTTTTCAAGTTGAAGAATTTAACATCAGTGACTTTGGATTCCATGTTTGTCTTCATCAAAAGTGTTTGACAACATGGCTGAAACCATCCTTCTAAAAAGCATGAGAATAAATACGTAGTCTTATTTTACTCCACAGGTGCCTGGGAAAGCTCGAGAGCATTGCCCATTGTCCAGAACCCGGGCAAGCTTGGCATAGTGAAACTGACATACTATACTTAGATGAACTTCTCTGGGCAGCCACATTTTAACATAATTTTCCATATGCCCTCACAACTGACAGTACCAGCGACCTTGGTCAAATCTATAAATGTTGTATACAGACCTCTGTGTTTCTGGCATTTTTCCTAGAGTTGTTGGGCAACAAACCCCATATCGACTGATCCTTGGCCCCTTTTAAAGTCACTGGCTCTCAGGTAGATGACCTTTTTCCTAGGTATAGGATCGGCTTATTGAGGAGGAATTTTGCTAGCAATGACTAAGAGAGAAACCCTCTTGTGATTGTCACTGGACAATCTATTTCTTTTGCTTTTATAAAGATGGACAATGGAGGCATCCTTGAATTCCCGTAAATCTCAGCTGGAATAGAATCAACATCTGGTGCTTTACCACACAAAAGTACCCCAATGGCATTCAAAACCTCTCCAACTGAAACTTCGGCTAGGGAGTAACTGATTTCAACTTAAGGTAAATGGTCAGTGGCTTCAGCATTGATTGATGATGATCTGTTGAGAACACTGTGGAAGTGTTTAGCCCACCTCTCCAGAACCATGTCTTTATCACTAATCAGTGTGACTCTATCAACACTGAGCAGTTTAGGTACACACCATGTGTGTTTGCTCCATAAATAGCCCTCAGGGAATCATAAAAATGCTTTGAATTGTTACCATCAGCATAAAACTGAATTTCATCTGCCTTCTTCCTGAGCCAAGAACCCTGAATCTAAGTTTGAATTGTGCTTTACTTTTGATGGAATCAAATACTATCTTCTTAGAAATGGATGAACTATCCCATTAGCATACCTTGTGGAATTCTCATTTTTCATTTAGCTGCTTCTGAATTTCTCCATAATTTTCAACAAACTGGTCTTGATGTCTGGGCATGTTTGATTCAGATGTGCAAATGTAGCGTTATACACCAAAATTTCTGAAAGCTGTCCACTCCTTTTCTGCTCCATTGTTGCCACCCTATGTGTTGGCTCAACTTCCCTTCCAAGTTAGCAACAAACTGTTCCCTCTCAGAGAAGCACTCTGATCTTGTTGACATTAATTCTTCTTGTAATCTTTTGGCATTGGGTCCGCTGCTTTGTTGAATGTTAATATTCACATTAGAGAGGATAAGTCTATTATCAGTCCAGCATTCTGCTCCACACATTGTCTTCAGCTCTCTCCTATCCTGTCTGTCTCTTCTACTAACTGTCACCTAGTCTATTAAATGTCAATGCTTGCCAGTACACCCATGAAGTTTTATTGTGTTTAGGTAATGGAATACAGTGTCAGTGATGAGATCATGAGATTCACAAGTCTTCAATAGTAAATGACCATTACTGTTGCTGTTTCAACTCCATTCTTCTTAAGGACTCCCTACTGTGTCTGGTAGTCTGAGTCTATTCTGGCATTAAAGTCACCCAAACTTATCAGCCTGTCCTCTTTTGGCACATTGATGATAAGGGTCTCCAGGTATTCATAAAACTTTTCTTTGACCTCTTCAGTTTGTCAGGATGATGGTGGTATGGTGTTTTTTTTTTTGTTTGTTTTTTTTATTTAATAGCCTTTTATTTACAGGATTTATACATGGGTAACTTTACAGCATTAACAATTGCCAAATCTCTTGTTCCAATTTTTCACCTCTTACCCCCACCCCTCCCTAGATGGCAGGATGACCAGTAGATGTTAAATATATTAAAATATAACTTAGATACACAATAAGTATACATAACCAAAACATTATTTTGCTGTACAAAAAGAATCAGACTCTGAATTATTGTACAATTAGCTTGTGAAGGAAATCAAAAATGCAGGTGTGCATAAATATAGGGATTGGGAATTTAATGTAATGGTTTTTAGTCATCTCCCAGAGTTCTTTTTCTGGGTATAGCTAGCTCAGTTCATTACTGCTCCGTTAGAAATGATTTGGTTGATCTCGTTGCTGAGGATGGCCTGATCCATCAGAACTGGTCATCATCTAGTATTGTTGTTGAAGTATATAATGATCTCCTGGTCCTGCTCATTTCACTCAGCATCAGTTCGTGTAAGTCTCTCCAGGCCTTTCTGAAATCATCCTGTTGGTCATTTCTTACAGAACAGTAATATTCCATAATTTTCATATATGGTGGTATGGTGTTTTCCTGCAAGTGGCACCTGCATTGTCATGAACCTGTCATTCACTCCTTTTGGAAGGCATGTGAGCTTGTTTACTAGATTAATTTTGACTGCAAAACCTACCCCAGCTTCACAACACTCCCTTTCACTGCAGCCACTGAAGAAAAACATGTATCCATTTATACTTTGCAAACCTTAACATTCTAAATGCTAGCTGTTCACATTTGATTTGTGGTCAGAAAGACCTGACTTCTCAGCTACTCAGTAGCTATGTGATCTTTGTTTCTCACCTATAACATGGGGGAAATCATAGTCCCTCCCTCACAAGGGTGGTAGTGAAGAATGAATAAAATAAGAGACAAAAAGTGATTGCAAACTGTAAGGTACAATAGAAATGTGAGCCCCAACTTCTTAAACTTTGAGCCTCAGTTTTTCCAGCTATCAAATGGAAACAATAAGAGAATCTACCTCACTTGTTTGCTCCAAGGATGATGTGAGGGAATATATGTAAGTAAATACTTTCCAAATCTTAGAGCATTATGTAAATGCAAACTTTTAGTAGTTGCATCATAGCCCTAGTTTTACAGGGGCAGAATCTCAGGCAAACAGAATGCATTGGTCAATGTCACACAGCTTGACGGGTCCAGAAGGAGCTTTGCTTGAATGCTGCTCTCATGATAGATTCTGCCTTGGCCAACTATACCAGTATCAGGAAACATGGATTAAGGACCTACTAAACACAGAGTATTTTTCTAGATGCTAGGGAACATGCTGAATTTTGATAAGAAATAGTCCTTCATTCAAAGGGCTTGGTCTAAAAGGAGGATAAGGGACATGCCCAGGGAAGGATAATATAAAGTATTACATGATAAGCACATTAAAGAAAACAAAGCAAAGTCCTCTGGGAAATCAAAGGAGGATTATCCTTATTGACAAGGGAAACATTGCAGGGCAGGCTTCCTGAACAACAGAGCACAATAGTTGGGCTTTAAAGGGTAGGCAGGACATCCCCTGACAGAGAGACAATGGAAGTAGAACATGGGTTGAGACACATTTTGTTTTTAAACATGGTCAATGTGAGAATTCATCTTGTTTTACTGTATATTTTTGTGACCCTGGTTTTGTTTTTCTTGCTTTCTCAATGGGGAAGGGGAGAAGTGGGAGAGAGGGGAAAAATATTGTTTTTGGGGGGCAAGATAGATAAGATCAGGGAATTCAACAAGTTCATGTAAAGATGAGGGAAGGCATCCCAAAGGCAAGGAAGTGAGAAAAGCCAGGTGCAAAGGGCATCCAGCTTGGCTGGAGCTTAGCTAAGCAGAGAGAAGCAGATCAGAAAGCTGACACCACCAAATGACAGTTTTCCTTTGACCACGGCAGCTCTTTCCCCCATAGAAGCTAGAAGCTTTCCCCCATAGAGAGCTAGAAGGGCCGCCATGTACATCTACTGAAGGATGCCCAGCAATGAACACATGGCTCTTCTACCGATATGGTTGAAAAGTTAGAATGGTCAACAGTCCTCAATTATTCTGTTTTGAAACAACTAAAAGCAACATTCACAATCATCTTACTTGGGCCTGGAAAACCACCCTGGTGTGTGTCATATGTCCACCGATTGGTGCTAGACACAAATGTGGCACTGGATATGTAATGCTTGCAGGGGCCTCTGTAGTTCACAATATCATATTGACCAGGACCTGGAACAGGAGGCTTTGGAAGAGGAGGCAGTGGGAATGCAGAGAAGGTCAGGGCGCATCTTTTCCTGTGGAATGACAAATGTGAACATTTCATTAAAATCTGTGGTCACTATGGAGAGTGTAAGACAATACACTGTGGGGTAGGGAGAACTCAGGGATGAAATCCTGGGTTCCAGTCTTGCTCCTACCATTTATAAGCTGGATTGGGTCAACAAAGGTAAGTCACTTCTCCTCTCTAGGTCTTGATTCCTTATGTAAAAGTGAAGAAGATCTACTTATTTCACAACACTAATGAAATGTGTATAAATTGCTCCAGAGAAAAATAAAAGCTCCTTATTCATGACAGCTACTGCTATGAAGGCCCCACTAAATGCAGAGCCTTGGATAATACAAGGAGAAATGTGGTGCAGTTCTTGTCTTCAGCTTATAGTCTAGGAATAGATAAAATTTAGAGTAAGAGATGCCTATATATATATATATATATACATATATATACATACATATATATAATAGCTTTTTATTTTTCCAAATACATGCAAAGATAGTTTTCAATTTCACCTTTGCAAAATCTTGTGTTCCAATTTTTTTTTTCCTTCCCTTCCCTCTTCCCTCATCCCCAAGACAGCAAGCAATCCAATACAGGTTAAATATATTTTCATATTCATCATGCCATGTAAGAAAAATCAGATGAAAAGGGAAAAAAGAAAACACAAGAAAAAAAACCCAGCAAATAAATAGCAACAAAAAGGCAAAAATACTATGCTTTGATCCACATTCAGTCTCCAGTGTTCTCTCTCTGGATGTGGATGCACTTTCCATTAGAAGTCTATTGGAATTGTGTTGAATCACTTCATTGTTGAAAAGAGCCAAGTCCATCACAGTTGATCATCACATAATGTTGTTGTTGCTGTGTGCAATGTTCTCTTGGTTCTACTCACTTTACTTAGCATCAGTTCATCTAAGTCTTTCCAGGCTTTTCTGAAATTAGCCTGCTCGTTATTTCTTATAGAACAATAATATTCCATAACATTTATTTACCATAATTTATCTAGCCATTCTCCAACTGATGGGCATCCACTCAGTTTCCAGTTCCTTGCCACTACAAAAAGAGCTGCTATAGACATTTTTATATGTGTGGGCCCTTTCCCCTTTTTTATAATCTCTTTGGAATACAGACCCAGAAGAGACACTGCTGGATCAAAGGGTATACATAGTTTGATAGCCCTTTGGGCATAGTTCTAAATTGCAGGAAATGTCTTTTTTCAAAACCCTTCTTAACCTAGTTCCTTCCTCCCTTCCCTGTCTTCTTACACCTTTATTACCCCACAAAGTCTGCAATCCAATGACACTGGTCTCCTGGCTCTTCCATGAACAAAACACTTCATCACTTGGCCCTGGGCCTTGAAAGGCTTTCCCTCTTCTGCTCTAACTATTGACCTCCCCAGTTTCCTTTAAGTGTCAGCTAAAATTCTACCTTTTACAGGAAGCTTTCCTCAATTCTTCCTCATTCCAGTGTCTTCTCTCTGTTATTATTTCCAATTCATCTTATTTATAGCTTGCTCTGAATGTATGTTTACATGTAGTCTCCCCCATTAGATTTTAAGCTCCCTGAGGGCAGGGATAGTCTGTTGCCTCTTTTTGTATCTCCAGTGCTTAGCACAGAACCTGGCACATAGTAGGCACATAAGGAATTTGAATTTTACCCTAGACAATAGGGAATCATTGAAATTTATTGAACTGGGAAGCAACCTTAACAGTAAAATGTTTTAGGACAAATTATTGTGGTAGGATGCTAGAATGGATCTAAGGGAGAAATATTGGAGGCTGATAGATTTATTAATACTCTCTATTGTCCATAGAGTTTGGGGCTTATTCATTTGGGCCAGATTCCAGGGGTCCCACCCTTACTTAAACTCACTTCAAGCCACAGTAAGATTTCTCATCAATCTTGCTTTCATGCCGAGGAAGCCAAGTCTTTCCAGTCTCGGTTTTGGATCCACCCAGTAGTCCAGCCCTTAACTCCTGTTTTCATAATCCACTTGCCTAGACTCCAAAAGATCTACAGATCGACAAATCTTTTCTTATACTAACCTTTCTTTTTCCAAGGCAGATAACCTCATACCCCCAAACTATGAAAGTATATAGGAAGTTGCAGCTAGAAGAGTCCTTAAATAACCAAATGTTAAAACACAGAATGCTAGAGCTGAAAAGGGTTGTAAGGCACCATCTTGCCCAACACCTTCATTTTATAGATTTTTTTTTAAACAAAATATCTACCATTTTTCTTCCCCATCTTTGCCTCCCAGAATTCTGGGGCTCCATGGGCTGATTTACTCAGACATCTCCCTCACACAGACAGTTTGACAAACAAATTTCTTTAACAAGCCACATTATATATCAAAAAAAAAAAAAAACCCCAAAAAACTCATTTTATACTGGGGGGATTGCTTCCACCTGAAGCAAACAGAGACTCTTATTTAAAAGATGTTTTGAAGTTTATGTTGATTCTGAATTTAACTACAATCAAATTAAAAGGGCATTTCCATATACAGAGTAAAAAAGAAAAAAGAGAATAAAGAATTAGGTATAAAACTGAAGAATTTTTCTTTTTAATTATATATAATATATATATATATATAATTTCTTTTAAATTATATTAAAATACAGTCAAAACTGTGGCTTTCCAAGCTACCCTACTTTTCTGTGCTTCTTCCTGGCCTTCCTCATGTTTTCTTTTCATTTAAAAAATTATTCTTAAACAACTCCCTTCTTTCTTTTTGCTTCTTTCTCTCCTATTCTATTCTCTCTTCATTTTATTCCATTAGGGTGGGGGCTGGAGTGTAGAGAGGACTTGTTTTAAATATATATGCATGTGTGTGTGTGTGTGTGTGTGTGTGTGTGTGTGTGTGTGTGTTTAAGTAAAATTAATTCCCATGCTGGCCACAAGCACGGGCACCCTCACATCCATACACCCTTGTTTATGAACAGGAAGAGGGTTACCACATAAAGACACAGAAAACAAATCTGAGAACCCCTTTGCCCATTTCTCCATAGCTGTTGATGTCTGAGCTCACTATAGGGGACATTCAAAGCAAGCTGGTTCTGAAAACCACCTTCGGTCAAAGCAGGTGTCCACAGTGTGGGTGAGTCACACACAGCATCAAGCTCCCTGAGCCTGCCCTCGCTGGATGCTACACCACCGGGACTTCAGAAAAGGCGGATCCACCCAGAATGGGGATGGGCAGAGAAAAGCCAAAGAAAAGCCAGGAAAAGTTCAGGCTCCTCTGTTGGGGAACTACCCGTGCTGAGCAAGCAAGAGCACATGCATCTGGAACCAGAGACCCTGGATTCAGATCTCAGCTCCGATGTTCTCTCCATATGACACACTGAATAAAGCACTTTGCTGACCTGTGCCTCAGTGAGTCAAGATGAACTCAAGAGGGCCTCCCTAGCTCCAAAGGCACGAGCCTTTGATGGGCAGTAGAGACAAGTTAGACCCTGGGGCCCCAGATAATTCTATCCTTGAGTCAGGGTGTGATTTCCCCAAAGTTCCCTAGTAAGGACGGAACAAGAGCATGGACCAGGACCTCTGGGCCAAAGATCAATCACCTTGATCCGGGTGGTATCCCATGCCCTGCCAGTTAACAGGTCAGAAGTGGCCTCTCAAGGCCAGGCTGGGCCTGACCTTTGAACGGAGTTCCAAATGCTCTCTGAATTGCATCATGGGATTTGGAAATAGAAGCTTCTTACACCCATTTTATAGAGCAAGAAATTGAGAACCAAAGGAAAGCAAATACTGGTACCAGAAACACAGGGTAACAATTCAAACTGAGCCTGGAGCTGGGAAACACCCAGGATCACATCCAACACTGCTCTATGACAACAGGCCAGGCCGTAGGGCTTTCTGAATCTTGATTTCACCATCTGTAAAATGGGTGTAATATCTCTCTATTAAGCCTTACTTGTAGGATTGTTGTAAGGATCACATGAGGAAGTGCTAAAGGCAGGTCAGCTGTTATATTATTGTCCAAGGTCATATAGTAAGAAAAACTCAAATCTCAGGATTGCCAGATCATACAGGCCTGGATCAGGCTTTCAGTCAATCTCTTACATTCTTAATTGGCTGCAAGGATAGGTGATGTCTCTATCACTAATTTAGGATCTAGGAGAGCCAGAATGTCAGAGCTAGGAGGGCCTTTAGAACCCAGAATGTCAGAGCTGGGAGGGCCTTTAGAAGCCAGGAGGTCAGAGCCAGGAGGGCCTTTAGAACCCAGAATGTCAGAGCTGGGAGGGCCTTTAGAAGCCAGGAGGTCAGAGCCAGGAGGGCCCTTAGAACCCAGAATGTCAGAGCTGGGAGGGCCTTTAGAAGCCAGGAGGTCAGAGCTGGGAGGGCCCTTAGAATAAGAATGTCAAAGTGTCAGAACTGGGTGAAGTTAGGACATGGATTGTCGAGGTTGGGAGGGCTTTTAGAACACAAAAGGTCAGAGTGAGAAGGAACCTAAATTCCTTACTTTACAAAAGAGGAATCTGAGATTTGGAGAAGAAGAGGGTTTTATCCAAGATGAGTATCTCCCATGATTTGCTGGGCTGGCTGGGAAGCACCTATTCAAGAGGAAAATGTGCCTGAGGAGCCCAAATTCCCCTCCTTGCCCTTCCCCTTGGTCTGTCCCAGAGCAGAGCCCAAAGGGAGGGTATGGAGTTCTCTTGACTTCTCTTTAATCCCGGCCTGCTCCTGTCTTGACTTGTGGCTCCCTCCCTCCCCCCTCCACTGGCCATTCTGGGCTGTCCTGGGAAGTTGCTGTGTCTGCAACCTGCTCTGTCTTGAAACTGGATGGCTAGATGTTCCTGAAGGGCCATGGGTGAGGTCCTGGTGTGCAGACCCCCCAGCCTGGGACTCCTCCCCACAGATCCGCTCTCATCACTTGGTGGAAGAGGCCATCTAAGGGCTTGGGACAGGGAGCTGCCCTCGGTCAGCAGAAATCTGGGGCTCAGCCTGGCCCTCTCACTTAGCAGCTGCCTGATGGTGGGCCAGCCACAGCGGGCTTTAGTTCCCTCCACAGCAGCTTGGGAATAATAAGCCTAGAACTACTGACTGGCCAGTGTTTTGTGAGGAATACGGCCCCAAAGGCCTCTATATCTGTCAGTTATTCATACTATTAGTGTTGTGAGGAGGGAGTGTACCTGCTGCTCTCTAACCTGCTCTCCCCCAGCCAGGGTTACTCTGTGGATGTTGTTATTGAACTCAATTTAACCACCATTCCACTGCCTCCTCTGATCTTTCTCTTTGTGTATTTGAAGAGCCATCAATCAACCCATGAGCCTTTATTAAGGGCATACTACGTGCCTGGCATAAAACAAAAAAGGAACCGGTTCCCAAACTCAGGGAGCAGATCCAGTGCGCCCCACTTACTCTGTCAGATCCAGTGGCTTCCTATTTGCTCCAGGATAAGAGGTAAATATAGCTGTTTAGCTTCTGAAATCGTACACAACCCAGCCCTGTTTTTTTCTTTTAGGCAATCAGGGCTAAGTGACTTGCCCATTGCCACAGGGTACTCCTGTCTCCTGTGCCACCCAGCTGCCGCTCCCATTCTGTCTTACCATCATCCTGGACATTCAAAGACCAAGATGCATCCAAGGCCACCTCTGGTGAGTTAGATCTGGCCACTGGACCAGATGGCCCTGGAGGGCAAGGTCACCTTGCACAACCCTCTCTCTCTTCAATCCAAATGGCTCACATGTCTTGGTATCATCTCCCTGATGTCATGGTCCCCTTGGAGAACAGAGGACAGCCACAACAACAATGATCTAACCAAATTCTTCCTGTTCTTCACTTGGGAGGTCACCTCCCATCTCCATGCCTTTGCATTGGCTGTCCCTCATGCCTAGAATGCACTCCTTCCTTGCCTCTGCCAGCACTTAGCACAATTCCTGATAGACACAAATAAGTGTTTATTTTCTGTGACTAACTGACCTCTTAGAATCCCTTTCTTTCTTTAAGACCCAGCACCCTTATCACACGATACCCCAGCTACTAGTGCCCTTCTTCCCTCCCAAATGACCTTGTATTTTACTCTGGTATTATATTGATTGTTGTTCAATTGTGCCCAGCTCTTCATGACACCATTTGGAATTTTCTTGGCGAAGACACTGGAATAGTTCACCATTCCTTCTCATTTTACAGGTGAGGAAACTGAGGCAAATAGGCTTAAATGGCTAGGAAGTGTCTGAGGCTAGCTTTGAACTCATGAAGATGTGTTCCTGATTCCAGGCCCTGCACTCTATGCACTTGATGCCCTCTAGTCACCCATACGATATTTGTACAATTCACTTTATGTGCATGTTGTATGTACTGATGGGAGGAAAGGTAAGGGAACAAGCATTATTTAAATGTCTACTGGATGGCAGGCAGTCTGCTAAACTTGACAAATATCTCATTTGAACTTACTTATTTGTACATACCATTATTACCTCCATTTTACAGATTAGGAAACTGAGGTAGACAGAAGTGACTCATCTGACGTTACCTACTAGTTAAGTGTTTGAGATGGGATTTGAACAGAGTTGTATCCTCTGCTTGTTAGTAGAAAATGTTAAAGTTAGATTAGATCAGAGAGGATAAACATACTGCCTGCCCATAGGCCAAATGGAATCTACAACTCTCCAGGGTGCAGCCCAAACCAGATTATACTTCCTGATTTTAATATGTTGATGTACTAATAAAAATTATATATATATATGTATATATGTATGTAAATATATATGTATATATAGTGGTTCTCTAAGTCAGTGTGTGGCTGGCAGAGATCGCTGTGCACTAGTTACTGATTCCCATTTCTCTTGGAGTTTGACAACCCTGGGCTGGGTAATAGCATGCTCAATATAGGCTGAGGCTTCACTAAATATTTCTTAAACGCCTTCTGTGTACAGAAATTAGAATCAGGTGAACTCCAGGTTCAGATCTCACCTCTGACACTTCCTAACTTTGGGATTTTGGGTCAGAACCATATTCATCTTTAAAACCATGGACAGGATGATGAGCAGAGTGTCTCGCCAATGGGGTTCCTGGGAAGCCCCCCCCCCCCCCCGGTTAATGTGGTCTAAGTTAACCTTAGCGCAGGTTTAACCTTTAATAACTCAGACTCTGAGTTTGCCCTGGACATAAGGAACTTCCCAGAGCTCTCTAGGGGCCACTCTCCACAAATGCAAAGACCCCAAAATGAGACTTTCTCAATCCTCAAAGAATTTCTATTCTCCTGGGAAATGTTGTGGAAAGCTTCTCCAGCAAAATGGATAAAGTGTTGGACTTGGTATCAAAAAGACTTTGGATTCAAATTCTGCCTTTGGCTTTGTGGTGCAGTGGATAGACCACCAGGTAGGGAATCTCTGAGATTCAGCTCTGAGTTCTAATCCAATCTCTGAAACTTCCTAGCTGTGTGACTCTGGGAAAGTCACTTCATCCTGCTTGCCTCAGTTTCCTCATCTATAAAATGAGCTGGAGAAGGAAATGGCAAATACTCCAGTATCTTTACCTGGAAAATCCAAATGGAGTCACAAAGAGTCTAACAGAACCCAACAATAGCAACAAGCCTCATGTAACCATGAAGTGACTTAACCTTTCTGAACCTTATTTTTTTTTAATCTGCAAGATGGGGACAATAACAGAAATAATAAGAATAACTTTCAGCAGGCATCTTTATGTACCAATCACTGGGTAAGCACTTTTACAAATATACCTCATCTGATTCTCATAACAAACCAGAGAGGTAAGTGCTATTATTAAACAGCTATTACCTGTCAAAGGCCAGATGTGGGCTCAGATTTTCCTGGCTCCCTGGAGAGGCACAGATCTGAGCCATTTCAATACCCGACTCCCCTCAAATGCCTTCAAGGCATTTCTCAATTGCACCAGTTTTTTTCTTTGTGGGGAAGGGAGTGAGTCATTAG
This sequence comes from Sarcophilus harrisii, assembly GCF_902635505.1. Lineage (NCBI taxonomy): Eukaryota > Metazoa > Chordata > Mammalia > Dasyuromorphia > Dasyuridae > Sarcophilus > Sarcophilus harrisii. The sequence continues at coordinate 558,664,738 of NC_045428.1, read as the reverse complement.
CCTCCCCTTTGCCCACTCTGATATCTCCAGGTGTTTCCTTCCTCTGTGCTCTTCCCCACACATGGAAGGCCTTTCCCCAGTCCCATGTCTCTCCAACCTGGCTCCAGTGCTATCTCCTCCAGGAGGAATTCCTTCATCCCTCTCCCCCAACTGGAAAAAGTGTTTCATTCCCTGGGCCTTAGTTCGGTTGTGTATCCCTTACACATGCAGTATATTTCATATCATGTTCTGTCCTACACTAGACCATAATCCTCCTGAGATCTGGCCCCCTGGCAACATGGCTTAGGTAGGAGAGGGCTAAACTTCTGAAGTCAGGAAGCTCTGAGTTCCAACCCAGCCTCAACTACTTCCCAATTGGGCAAGTCATTTAATTACTCTCAGCCTTGGTTTCCTCATCTGTAAAATGGGGATAATAACAGTCCTTACCTCCCAGAATTGTTCTGAGGATCAACTAATTGTAAGCACTCAGCACAGTAAATGTTAGCTATCATCTTCTTTATCATTAGGTTTCTCCTGGTACCTATTTGCATGTTGCTCTGCATCCTGGGTCACAGAATCCCAAAGCTGGAAGAGACCTTGAGGACTTAATGATCTCCAGCTTCTCTTCCAGTTCTTAAATCTGTGTTCCTCCAAGCTGAGGTGTATAGGGGGCTTTAATGATTGCAAAGTTCTCAACAATATGGAATGCTCCAAAAATCTTAAGAGTCATTTTAAGCATCAATGAAAACTGCACCAAGAATTTTGAGACCCTCTGTATTATTTCTTCTGAATTTCTGAATGATGCTCTAAGGGAAGTACTTCATATAACTATTTGTAAAGGGTCTTAGCACAGTCCCTGGTACTATATAAAATTATTAGTATGATTAATATTGCTGCTGTTAGTAGTGGTGCTTGATCTCTCCCTCACAGATACAGATTAAAACACTTCCACATCTTTTCATTCTGTAATCCTCATCCACATTTCCCCATAAATCCTTTTCTGAGATTCTATTCAAGACCCTGGTGACCTTTCCTTGGATCTGCCAGCCTCTGAAGCTACTGAGCCATCAGGAGGACGTTTCTTGGTTCTCATCTGTGCACATGACTGGCCCAAGGACAACAGAGAGGACTGTGCCTATATTTTTTTATTAAAACTTTTTCTTTTCAAAACAAATGCATGGATAATTTTGCAGCATTTGACCCTTGCAAAACCTTGTGTTCCAAATTTTCCCCTCATTTCTCTCACCCTCTCCCCTACTTAATCCAATATATGTTAAACATGTTAAAATCTATATTAAATCCAATATATGTATAACATTTATATAGATTGTATCTATATTAAGCACAGGGAGAAGGACTAATGCTATGATTTCATTGATTTAGGAAAATCCCAGATGAGGAATAATACTAATTATTGGTATTAGAACTCCCTCTGAGACTTGAAGAGAGAGATTAAGTAATTTGTCCAGGGTCACACAACTAGTGTGTCAGAAGATTTAAAACAGGACTACCTGGCTGAGAGGCCATTACCCATCTCCCAGGCTTTGCTGCAAAGAGTATAGTATTTTTCCTAAGCATCACTCGTGTAAGAAGGAAAGATATAAGAATACACCTCTAACCTTGTCAAAGGATGGAAAGGACTTTAGAACATAGAATGGAAGAGCCAGAAGGGAACCTGGAACACAGGGACTTTAGAACACAGAATTTTAAAACCAGAATGGGCTTTAGTATACAGGAGGTTGGGACCAGAAGAATGCTAGAACCTAGAACGTCAGGGCTAGAAGGGCTCTTGGAAAGTAAATTACTATCACAAAATGCCAAAGCCAGGAGGACCTTAGAGCCCTGGATGTGGAAATAGAGAAGGTCAGAACTGGAAACAGCCATATGAAGGACTGCCTCTGAAGCACTCAGAGTCTACAAGTGTTTCTCATTCAGCATCAAGGAAGCATGTTGGCAGTTTTATAAGAACAGACCTGATGAAAACCAGAGAGGTCCCTGAGTTCTTGGTAACTGGGAATTTTATGAGCCTCATCATTTATTTATAAAAGTCACTCCTGGCCCTGCCCTCTGTGTTTCTGAAAGAGCAGGGCAGAAAGGACAAGGAGGAAGAAGGGGGAATTTCTATTAAAGGGCCAGCCTTCTCCCACGAGAAGAATTAATAATGTTTGTGCCTTTAAATCTGGGCTGTTTGCAAATCAGGGAAGGATAATGAATGTCTCCCAGAGCTCAGCAGGTCAGCCTAGGAAGGCATCAGAGACCCTCCGGACACTCCCAGGAACAGATTGAAATCGACAGCAGGGGGTCCCCATCATTTGAGAAGAATAAAGGAACAGCCTGCTCAATCATTAAAGGGCAGCCAGTTGCCTCTGGGATGGAATTCGATGTGTGTTTGACAGGGCAACAGGTGACAGATTGGAGGGGGGGGGGGGTCGAAGCCTCCCATATCTAATCGATAATCCCAGTGGAAACTTAGGTGGGTCTGGTTTAATTGCCCAGGTTGGACCTCAGCCAATAAATGCTTTAAGACACTTTCAACAGCTGTTGTTAACCAACATGTCTGTGCAGAGACAGGCACATGGAACTCTAGGAAACAGACACAGGATTGGAAGTCCTAGGCGTTCCTCCTCCTTTTTTGGGCAGGGGTAGGGAGTCAGGATCTCCCGAAACTTTGACCCTAACTAACCCTGGCTCTCTGAATCATCAGAAAGAGAGATAATGAAGAGAAATCAGAGCTCATAATCAAGGCTTTTTTTTGTAAGACATTCTGGAGACCCATAAGCCCTCTTGGCTTCTGAATCAGCAAAGGATGATGGTTACAAAATCTGTCAGCACTCTGGAAAGAGGATTAGATTGGGCCGGGGCTTGGGGATCCAAATCCTTCCTCCACTCCTTACTAGCTAAGTGACCACCAGGAGGAGACTTGATTGAATACCTTGTCATCCCTCAAATACTCTTCTTCCTACATGTCTTTGCACAGACCATAGACTTCTCTCCCTCTTTATTTCTGCTTTTAAGTGCAATCCAATTCAACAAGAATTTATTAAATGTTGTGCTGGCCAGGAACTGTACTAGATATGGAGGATGCAACAACAACAAAATAGAAATGGAAAAATCCAACCAAATCCCGGTCTCCTTTAAAAGGATCGGCTAGGTGCCACTTGCTACTGAAGTCTTTGGTGATGGAGACAGTATTTAGTAGTTTTCCCATTCTAATTCCCCTCCCCTCACCCATTATCTTGTATTTACTTAGATATGCACATTTCCCACCCAGACTCCCAAGTAGAAAGATAAGGCCCTTTAGGTTCCAGGTTTTTTGCCATCACAAAAAAGACCTGCTCTGAATATTTTTTGGTACAAAAAGGTCTTTTTCCTCTTTGTTTGATCTCTTAAGAGTATATTCCTGCTTAGCAGTCCTATGGGTGAGTCCAAGTGCATAGGTGGACTGTTCAGTTACTTTTTGTATATAATTCTAAATTGCTTTCCAAAGTTATTAGACCCATTAATGGCTCTACCAACAATGAACCTGTTTTCCTGCATCCCCTCCCACATTTGTTATTTTCTTTATTTTTGGGGTCATCTTTGCCAATCTGATGGGTGTGAGGAGGAAACTAACACTAATTACTAATGATTTGCAATGATTTTCCTGATTTTTTTCATGATGGCCTAAATTTGTTCCCTTAAGAGCTGTCTGTCAATTGAAGAATAGCTAAATAAATGTGAAATATGAATGTGACATCGTATTCCTATTCTATAAAAAATGGATTTTAGCAAGTCTGAGGTACCACCTCACACTTCTCAGATTGGCTAAGATCACAAGAAAAGATAATGACAAATGTTGGATGGGATGTGGGAAAACTTGTTGGTAAAGTTGTGAACTGACCCAACCATTCTGGAGCACAATCTGGAACTATGTCCGATAAAATTGTGCATACCTGTTGATCCCTCAGTGCCAATACTAGATCTGTATCCCCAAAAAAATCATAAGGGAGAGAAAAAGATCCACGTGTACAAAAATGTTTGCAAAAGTTCTTTCTGTGATGGCAAGGAATTGGAAAATGAGTAGATGCCTATCAATTGGGGAATGCCTGCATAAATTATGATATATGAAAGTGATGAAATATTATTGTTCTATTAAAAATGATGAACAAGCTGATTTTAGAAAGGCCTGGAAGGCTTTACATGAACTGATGCTGAGTGAAAAAAGCAGAACTAGGAATACACTATACACAGTAACAGCAGGATTGTACAGTGATGAACTATAAAACACTTGGTTCTTCTCAATGGTTTAATGATCAAGGAAATCCCAATAGGCTTTGGATAGGAAATGCCATCTGCATGCAAGGAGAGTAAAATGGAGACTGAATATAAAAAACACTTTTTTTCTCTTTTTCTTCTGTTTTTTTTCCTCATGTGGTTTTTTGTTTTTATTCTGATTTTTCTCTCCCAACATGATTCATAAGGAAATGTGTTGGGTTTTTTTTTTATCACTTTTTATTGACAGTACATATGCATGGGGTAATTTTTACAACATTGTCTCTTGCACTCATTTCTGTTCTGACTTTTCTCTTCCCTCCCTCTACCTCCTCCCCTAGATGGCAAGCAGTCTTATACATGTTAAATATGTTAAATATACATGTTAAACAAATAGTATAACCTAGATACAATATATGTGTGCAGATCCATACAGTTCTCTTGTTGCATAAGAAAAACTGGATTCAAAAGGTAAAAATAACCTGTGAAGAAAAACAAAAATGTAAGTAATCCACATTCATTTCCCAGTGTTCCTTCTCTGGGTGTAGCTGGTTCTGTCCGTCATTGATTAATTGGAACTGAATTGGACCTTCTCTTTGTCGAAGAAATCCACTTCCATCAGAATATATCCTCATACAGTATTGTTGTTGAAGTATATAATGATCTCCTGGTTCTGCTCAAGGAAATGTGTTTTTAAAAATCAATGTAACAAAATAAAAATAAAAAATGAATGTGCATGTATAACAAAAAAATAAATTAAAAAGTTTTAGGAAAATTATTCTGAGTAACTTGTACATAGTTGAGATTCATATTTTTGACCACAATCTCCTCTTACTGGTCAACAATGTATATGGAAATGTTCATTTTTAAAAAATGTTTATTAAGGTCAGAATTTTTTCAAAGGAGGATTCAAACCAGTTCCAATTGTTCAGTGATGAAGAGAGCCATCTGCACCCAGAGAGAGGACTGTGGGAACTGAGTGTGGTTTACAACATAGCATTACCACTCTTTTTTGTTGTTGTTTGGTTGAATTTTATTTTCTTTATTTTCTTTCTCATTTTTTCTGTTTGAGTTGATTTTTCTTGTGCAGCAAGATTAGTGTATAAATATGTATGCATATATTGGATTTAACATATATTTCTATCATGTTTAACATATATTGGACTATTTGCCATCGAGACAAGGGGGTGAGGGAAGGGAAGAAAATTGGAAAACAAGGTTTTGCAGGGGTTAACATTGAAAAATTACCCATGCAGATGTTTTGAAAATAAAAAACTTTGACAAAAAAAAAAATACTCTTTGTTATATGAGATGGCTCTCTGGAAGGGAGAAAAAGGAAAGTACTAGGGAAAATTAAATGTATAAAAAGAAAAGACAAAAACTTTTTTTAAAAGTTAAAGTAATATGAAAACAAAATATATCAATAATAATTTAAAATTTAAAAACAACAATAACAACCTAGGTTCCAACATCCCTTGCTACATTTAGTTAAAATTTATACACTCCAAACTCTAGCCAAATTAGATTATTCATTGCTCCAGGCCCATCTTATTCTGCCCTCTCTGTTCACACTGTCTCTCAGTCTTAGCCTGGGCTACCCACCACAATATCAGCCTCTTCCAGCTGAGATGATCCCCTTTCCAATATACTCGGCAAGACATTGGTCAGCCTTAGCTTGAAGATTTCCAATCAGCCCATCACACCTCCAAGCCATCCATTGCACTTCAGGACAACTCAATTCTTAGGAAAAAGCCTCTGGGGCTTGCACAGAAGAACTTGTTGGGAAACGGGGAGAACTAGGATTTCCTTGGACCTCCTCTGAGAAGCTGGTTTAGTGCCAGGTCCAATGACAAATTAGTGATAGTAGAACTCAGGCGGGGATGTGAGTTCAAATCCTGACTCCATCTGCATGATCTTCAGCTCAACACAGTCTAGAGATGCAACCTTTCATGCCTGATTTGCAGGAATTCATCACATAATTGAAAAATAACTGAACAAATGGCTACTGTTGGACTAGATGACTTCTATAGTCCATCCCAGCTTTTCCATCCCATGGCAAGTGATGATACCCTACCCTGGGAGTAGTATGGAGGAACTACCGAGGAGACTGTGTAGAATCACAGGATTTCAAGGCATTTCCAAGATCCTTGAGGGTAGATGCTCTATTTGGCAAGACAGGCAACCAACAAATCTCCACACTGGAGGCCCCCCCAGCTTCTGTCTTCTCACCCCATCCTCGGGGACAACAAAAGCAGACAAAGAAAAAAAAAAAAAGAGAGAGTTGCAAAGGCCCCAGTGATAATCAACCTTTTCTTGTAGCAGGAGAGCCCAACCTGGAGTCTTTGGCCCCCAAAGCAACTGTGGATTTCAGAAATTCTGGGAACTTGGATGGAAAAAAAAATAGCCTCTTTATTTTCATTATCCTGTAAATAAAAATTAGCCTGTCCTTCAATTATTGAAAACCACTATTCTTTTTTTTTTTTTTTAATTTAATAGCCTTTTATTTACAGGATATATACATGGGTAACTTTACAGCATTAACAATTGCCAAACCTCTTGTTCCAATTTTTCACCTCTTATCCCCCCCACCCCCTCCCCTAAATGGCAGGATGACCAGTAGATGTTAAATATATTAAAATATAACTTAGATATCAATGTAATGGTTTTTTCATCTCCCAGAGTTCTTTTTCTGGGTATAGCTAGTTCAGTTCATTACTGCTCCATTAGAAATGATTTGTGAAAACCACTATTCTAAGGAGGAGCTCTGAGTTGTCCCCAGACAGTCCACGGGGGCCAGGATGGAACAAAGGTTAAGGGTCCTGTCTCAGGTCCCTTCTTGAAGGTGGGTGCAGGTGTCTCCCCCTCCCTCCGCACCTAGTACTTCTCAGGATAGAAGGCTGCCCTTATCCAACCTCCTCATCTGTGAATAAAACTTCAACTCACCGGATAGGGGTCTTCTTTGGGGAGGCTTTGACAGGTGACTCAGGATTGTAGGAGCCAGGCCCAGGGCCAGAAGAATTTATCTTCATTTCTCGAAGAGTTTTTGATTTGAAACCACACCTCAGAAGTTTAGGGGTCTCCTTCACCAGAGACTCATTGATCTCATAATGTCCTAAGAAGGAAAAGAATCTGTAGTTAAATGAGAAAGAGGTGGAGAGGTTTGTGGCTGAGAATTGTGGCTCTAACAACATCAGGTAACAAAGCTGATGTTATAAAGAACCACCCCTGCTCCAAAGAGAAAGGGCCATTTGGAAAAAACAAAGGATGATAAGATATGCCAGTTTGGAGGGCCCTTAGAACCCAGGATGTCAAAGCTGGGAGGACCCTTAGAACCCAAAATGTTAGAGCTGGGAGGGCCCTTAGAGCCTAGGATGTCAGAGCTGGAAGGGCCCTTAGAACCCAGGAGGTCAGAGCTGGAAGGGCCCTTAGAACCCAGGACGTCAGAGCTGGGAGGGCCCTTAGAACCCAGGACGTCAGAGCTGGGAGGGTCCTTAGAACCCAGGAGGTCAGAGCTGGGAGGGCCCTTAGAACCCAGGAGGTCAGAGCTGGGAGAGCCCTTAGAACCCGGGAGGTCAGAGCTGGGAGGGACCAAAACTCAGAAATACTCTAGATCATAGAATATCAGAGTTTTAAGGCAGCTTCAGTTACCATCTCTTCCTCCCATTTCAAATATTTGGAGCCTGGAGTCCTGGGTCACACAGACCAAAGACTGACCTGGGTGTCCTCACTGTTAACCTGGGTACTCCTCATCATATCATAATTGGCAAGCAGTCTTGTTCTTAGGAAACCAGACTATAGCAGACCTTAGCATCTCTGTATATTGCATTGGGGTCAGACCAAAGTTGGTTTTTGTTTTTCTTTGTTTTTCCTGAGGCAGTTGGGGTTAAGTGACTTGTCCAGGGTCCCACAGCTAGGAAGTGTTAAGTGTCTGAGACCAGATTTGAACTCGGGTCCTCCTGACTTCAGGGCTGGTGCTCTACCCACTGCACCCCCTCGCTGCCTCCAGACCAAAGTTTTTGAAACCTTTTTAGGCCCCTACTAGCTGCAATGATAGATCCTTCAAGTTTCTCCTTTCCTCATCTATAAAATGGGGAGAATAATATTGCCTCAGAGTTATTGGGGAAAACCTTTTACAAACTGTTAAGTGCTTTTTATTATTCAACTTTGAGAAAGAAAACCGAAACCAGAGAGTTGAGCTGACTGGAAAGCTAGGAAACGCTGGGTTTGCATAGACTACCTTGTGGAGGTAGGATGGTTGCCCTGGCAAACACACCAGAACCTCAAAAGAAGAGAATAATCAGGGTTTGAGAATGATTGAGAGTTCCATAGGTCTTGCCCCCCTCCCTTGCCCCCTAATTGGGAAGGCCAATGACGGACAGCCAAGCCCGGGCTGCTTAGATCACCCAAGCGCGGCAGGGCCTGGGAGGACAAGGGCCCAGTGGGACAGTCGGCTTCCAGTCTCTCCTCCACATCTGTTGGGCCCACAGGGGATGGAGAGGAAGCGTCCGCAATTAACCCTTCCAGAAAATGGGGATGATTTTCCCCACGAGCCCCAGGCTTTACCCATAGCTGGTTGTATGACCCATTCAACTGCTCCAAACTGCTGAGACCAGGTCTTGAAGCTGGAGTCCCACACTTTGGTCTCTGGGACCTCGGAACCAACAAAGGCCCCGCAGCTGGTAGCAGGCGGAAGGCAGACATTTTTGCTCACTGAATTCTGTCTCAAACATTGTCTTTCCGGCCTTATTACACCAACACGAGATTATGAATACCACCCATTTCATGAATTTAAAAGCACTAAACATGGCAATTATTATTACTGTAAACACACTACGGATGTTCCATTCCAACTTAACTTCTCACGATTCCCCAATCCTGTCCGGCTTTTTCCCCACTCAGGGTATTTACCTACTATCAGAAATCCAGAGCTAGTCCCCCCTCTCCCCATTATACAGATGAAGAAACTAAAGTCCAGAAGAGTTCAATGATCTGCCCAAGATCACACAGATAGGAAGGACTCAATTTGAAAGCAGGCCCCTCCAACTCTAGCAGGGGATCTTTCCATTCTATGTGCCTGGCATATAGGAGGTACTTAAATGCTTTCTTCCTTCCTCTGTTCCTGCTTCCTCCCTTCTTCCCCTTCCTTCCTTCCTTCCTTCATGACTCCTTTGGGGAAAACATTCTATCCCTCCTCACCTTTGTCTGCTGAAATTCTTCCCTTCTTTCCTGGCCAAACTCAAGGCCGCTTCTTCCAAGAAGCCTTCCTTGCTCATCTCTTCCTTCACTCTCCTTACAGCCTAAAGGCCCATCTTCTTCATCATGGTTGTCTGGCTCACACCTTCACTCTTCACATCCTACTTAACATTATCCTTACTTATATATGTGCCTAATATTCCCTTTTAGGTTATAACCTATAACCTATAACCTTCTCGAGGGCCAGGAAGGGAAAGCAACGTAGTACAGCAGAGAAAGATTTACAATCTGCGGGCCTGAGTATGAATCTGGCACCTGTGCTGCACCTCAGTTACTTCACCTACATAAGGAGGCTGGAAGAGATTGTGCATAGAGTTCCTCTCAGCACTACTTCTGGTCCTTCCGTTCTAAATCTCTGAATTATTATTTTAAATTCTGCATCCTTAGAACCAGGCATACAGTAGGTGATTAATAATTTTTTACAGAAGCAATCTGAATTCCTTTCCAAAAACAAAAGAGACTCTGGTTCTAAGGCCAGGAGAGAGCAATTTTTCCTCTTCCAATTTATTTTGAAAATTTATCCAATATTTGCTAAGATTTGACATGCTCCATAATTCCATCTGTGGCCAGGAAAAATCCCACTGCCTGAAAGATCCTCCTTCTCTTCCCCAATAAAGCTCAGGCACGGGAGGCTGCCCGGACACCATATGGATGTGGGGGGGGAGTAAGGCAGAGAGGGGGCCAGGAGAGTTGGGGTGACAGCCTGGCTCTGCCACTATTATCTGGTGTGGGTGCCTCCTCCCACTCCTCCCCACCCCTCCTTCCTGTAGCTCCCTCCGCTATAAAATAAAGACCTGAGGTCAGAAAACCCCAAACTGAATCCAGGTTCTGCTGTTTACTCCTCCTGTGGGGCAGATCTCACTCCCTTCACCTGTAACATGGATGGCAGACCCGAGTATCTACAAGGTTCTTTCCATCTCTACATTCACCATCCTTGAGACCTGCCAGCCCTTCTTCAGAGATCTATGGGTCAAACTACAATTGAAAACATTTTGTAACTATGGAGTTCCATAGACTTACTAGTCATTATTATTCAGCAAATCACATGAGAGATGGAATGATATGGAGGCCAGAAGGCTGGCCTACAAGACAGAAAGATCAGGATTCAAGTGCTGCCTCTGAAACTTCCTGGCTTGTGGCCCCCGGCACATCTGCCTTTTCAGTGTCCCCAGTTATTTACCAGCTGTGTGATCCTAGGCAAATCACTCCTGTCTGCCTCTTTTTCCTCAATTGTAAAATGGGTATACTAACAAGTAACTCTAATACAGAGTTGTTATGAGCATCACATAAGATAATATTTGTAAAGCATCTGGTATGTGGTAGAGACTTAATGCTTCCTTTCCGCCTTTCTTTCTCTTCCTCCTGTCCTCCTTCCTTTCTTTTCCTCTCTCCTCTCTCCCTTTCTCACTTCCATCCTTCTTTCCCTAAATTCCTTCCTCTCCCTCTACTCCCTTCCCTTCCTCCCTTCTCTCCCTTCTCCTTTTCTCCTTTCCTTTCTTCCTTCTTTTCTTCTTCCTTTCCTCCCTCCCTCCCTTCCTTCCTTTTCTTTCTTTCTTCCTTCCTTTCTTCCCTTCCTTTCTTTTTTCATCCTTCTTCCTTTTCTCCCTCCCTTCTTTCTTTTTTTCTTCTCTCCCTCTTTCCCTCCCTCCCTTCCTTTCCTCCTTCCTTTTTTCCTTTCTTCCTTCTTTCCAAGGTGGTTCCCTAAGACCTTAATTACAAAGCAGTTGCTGATCTGTGTTGGAGGAAGGAGTTTCTACACCAAGTTTCTCACCTTGCCACAAATCACAGGTCCATGCAATAGTAATAAGAAAAATAATGAAAATGGAGCCTTTGAAAGTCCTACACTATATAATGTATCCTATATTTCAGTGTGAGTCTCCCCGTCACTTACCTGGGGAAGGCACCAGTATTTGTCTAGTAGGTGAAAACCCCCTTGGGGTGTTTGACAAAAACCCAGGCTGAGGAGGAATACACAAATTGCTCCGTTCCTTGCAGAAAAATTCTGTGATCTGTTCGGGAGAGGTGGGAGAGGTGGGAGAGGAGAGAACAATCTCAATTTCTTCAATAAATATTTACTCAATATCTACTATGTCGTAGGTCCTACAAAATTAGACCTAGATCCTGTTCTCTGAGAGCTTGCCTTCTTGAAGGGGAGATGATAGGCTTATACAAACACGCTCATACAAAATGGAATACTCATGAAATAGGTGGAAACACCAATCCCTATATTTATGCACACCTGCATTTTTGATTTCCTTCACAAGCTAATTGTACAATATTTCAGAGTCTGATTCTTTTTCTACAGCAAAATAACGTTTTGGTCATGTATACTTATTGTGTATCTAATTTATATTTTAATATATTTAACATCTACTGGTCATCCTGCCATCTAGGGGAGGGGGGGGGGGGGGTAAGAGGTGAAAAATTGGAACAAGAGGTTTGGCAATTGTTAATGCTGTAAAGTTACCCATGTATATATCCTGTAAATAAAAGGCTATTAAATTAAAAAAAATAAAAAAATAAAAAAGAATTTTTAAAAACCTGATTAAAAAAAAAATGAAATAGGTGGAAACAAGGTCATGTGCTCATAGAATTAGAGCTGGAAATCAATCACCTTGTTTTATAGAGGTAAACCAAGTCCTCATAGGATCATAGATTTAGTTAGAGCTGAAAGCAATCTTAGAGACCATTTAATCCTCAGTTCCTAAATTATGGGCCATCCCATATGGGGTCTCATAATTAAATGTGAGGAGCATGAAATTAGGATTTATTAGAAGTAAATATTTTATATACCTATATACCCAAGATCTTCTAAAAATTTCTCATGAGTGGAAAACATTTAAATATCAAAATCCAATCTCTTTTCCTCCATTTAACACATAAGTAGAATGATGTGAGGCCGGGGGAGAGGAGGACGGAGGTTGAAGTGATTTGTCAACATCATATTTGAGCTAGAATTTAAATCCATGTTTTACGATTCCAAAGTCACTGTCTGCTGCACTATGTATAATGAGAGTTTAAAAGGGGAAAGATGTTTAATTCCAATTGGAGGATTACCAGGAAGTTTCTCTGAACAGACTGATTTGACCTGAACCTTGTAGAAACTCAACAAGCAGAGATGGAAAGAGGGCATACTAGGCATAGGGAAGAGTACAGCAAAGTTACGGAGATGGAAATAGGTACGAGTGTTTGAAATTCCAATTTGGCCAGAATGTAGGGCATGTAAGGAAGAGAAATTTGAGCTAAGATGGGAGGGAAAAGTTCAAGCCAAGGTGGGAAGAACAGACGGAGGCCAGAATGTAGAGGGCCCCAAATGCCAGACAAGGGCTCTCACACACTAACCACATAGCCAGGGTAGGGAGGATTGGGCTCAACGATACGTAGTTAATCAGTTTCATTGGTTGACCTGACCCAAATAGTAACTGATGGATGGGTATCAACCCGGAGGGAGCACGGGAATCGACAGCCCAATGATCTTGGCCCTGGGGTGGTTCAACATGTTTATCAGTGACTCAGAGGAAGGCATGGATGGTATGCTTATCACCCTTTGAAGTCAACTCAAAATTGAAAGTGATAGAGAGCATAGAATACTACAGAATTAGGATCAAGAAAGCTATTGGCAAACTAGAATGTGCACCATATATACTAAGATGAATAATAAAAATATTAATAAATAAAATGCTAAAAATACTGAATAAAATATGAATAATGCTAAATAAAATACGACTACTACTAAATAATCATCCTAAGTAAAATAATAAAAATACTAATAAAAATAAATGTCAATTTCTAGCAGCTTAGGGTTCAAAAAATCAACTTTAGAATTGCAGGGCAGCTAGATGGCACAGTGGATAGAGCACCAGCCCTGAAGTCAAGAGGATCTGAGTTCAAATTTGCTCTCAGACACTTAACACTTCCTAGCTGTGTGACTCTGGGCAAGTCACTTAACCCCAATTGCCTCAGGGAAAAAAAAAAGAATGAAAGAAAAAGAAAAGAAAAAAAAAAAAGAAAGAATTACAGGGTAAGGGAAGCTAGATAGCAATAGTCTAAATAAAAAGGCCTAATATTTTAGTGAAATGGGTTGAAGTCCTACATTAGAGAAGGAAAGGGCAAACCTCTCCAGTATATTTGCCAAGAAAGCCTTAAATAGGTCATGAAATGTTGGGACATGATTGAACAACTCAGAATCAACAAAGCCTAAACAAGTCTCTTTGCCTGCTTCAGTCGCAATTTCTTCATCTGCAAAATAAATATAATCTTTATATTATGCATCTTATTGGGTTGTGGTAAAGAAAATCCTTTGCTTTCCCCTTCTCAAAAACTTTGAACATTCTCCATTGCTTCTTGGATAAAATGCCAACTCTTTAGGCTAGCATTTAAGGCCTTGCCCAGATCCAACCTATCTTTCTCAGCTTTATTTCTTTATGGGTCCTAAGTAAACTGGCTCATTAACCATCCTCCATGTCATCCCATCCTCTATACTTGGAACGCCACTTATTTTAAACTTTCCTCTTCTTTCTACACCCAGCTTAGATACTTCCTTTTCTGTGAATCCAGCTCAGATTCTTCCAAATGAAAATTCTTTCTCTCTGCCATTAACTGTCCCAGGCCACTTTGTCCAAATCCCCTGTTTACTCCCATCCCATTCTATCTTGCCTCATTCTAATTTCTAGTGTAGCACCCCCACTTCATCCCCAGCAGACGATAATTTTTAAAGGACACGAGATCTGTTGCTTTTCATCTTCTTAATCTCCCTTCATGCCTACTTTATACTGGCATCTGAAATTTCCCAGACCTCTCGTTTTTGTTTGTTTGGTTTAGTTCAGTTCTAAGCAGACACAGGAAATTTTTAGCCAGACATGGACAATCTGGTATCCGGGATTCCCCGCTCAGAACATCTCTACTTCTACTACCTGTCCCTTGGATGAGTTCTGGGGAATTGCCTAAATCACAAAGAGGTTAAGGGATTGCCCAGAATCACATAGCTAGGAACTATAAGTTTAGGGATTTGAATTTATGCTTCCCTGACTCCAAGGACAGTAGGCTATTCACCGTGACAAGACGCCATACCACAGTTGTTATCCTGGGTGGAAGTGGACATCTGCTTGTCAGAGTGGATTGGACTTGAGAGTCCAGAAGAACTGAATTCAAATACAGCCTCATACACTTCCTAGTTGTGTCTTAGATCACTTAACCTTTGCCTGCCTCCGTTTTTTCATTTATAAAATAAGGACAATAACCCCAATTGCTTCAGCAAATTATGTGTATATATATATATGTAATAAGGACAATAATAGCACCTACCTCCCAGGGTTGTTGTAAGGATCAAATGAAATAATATCTGTAAAGCACTGTGCAAACCTTAAAGTGTTATGTAAATTCTCACTATGGTTATTTATTATCATTGTCATTTCCATTTCAAAGTTTTAAGAAACGAGGCTCAGTGAGATTAATTCATTTGTCTATGGCCATGTAGCTAATGTGCATCAGAGACAGCCAGCCTCTTTGCACAGAGTATGTGCTTAATAAATGTTTATTGAATTGTACTAAATAGAACTGATAAACCCTAAAGTGCCCTATGTAAATCTAGTTGTTATTATCACTTTTACCTTCTGGCAGTGACTTTTCAATTCAGCTACATTCAACAAGTATTGTGGACGTTATGATGGGGATACAAAAACCCGTTTCTGCCCTTCAGGCCCTTACACTCTTTACACAGATGGGAAATTACAAATTTAATGTAATTTGGTAGAGGGAGCACTAAAAGCTGTGGGGGATGAAGGCAGAAGTCCAGTGGGCAGATAGGAGGAAGGAGAGCATTCTGTGCAGACAGGAGCATTTATACAAAACCAAGTGCAGCACTAATCACTGAACTTCTTGGTGAGTCGAGTGGTTCAGTGGATAGAGCACCAGGCTTGGAATCAAGGAGATCTGAGTTCAAATTTGGCCTCAGATGCCCACTAGCTGCATGACCCCAAGCAAGTCACTTAATCCCTGCCTCAGTTTCCTTATCTGTTACACAGGGAGTGCAATAACAGCACCCACTTGAAGGGCTGACGTGAAGATATTTGAAATGAGGTGTCTGGAAAGCGCTTGACACTTGGTAGGCATTTAACAAATACTTGATCCCTTCCTTACTTGGCCCCAAGACTCCTCGGTCAAACATGACAACCAGACACACACGGGGCAGCCATGGAAGAACTCTCGGTGTGCCCCAAGTCAGTGATGCGATCTCAGATTAGGATCAGACCCGTGGGTCAGCACTGCCCTTGGCTCTGCTTTCCTGGACCAACCAGAACGAAAGAATGTCCATCTCCAACATCCTCTCCTGCTGATAAGCAGTCTTGATGGGTCAGTGTGCTCAAGAGCCCTGAATCCGATGCCAAGCAGAGATCGGGCACGAATCAGAAATATTTCAGATACCCTCGTGCTGTGTCCTAGATAAGAGCCCCTGGGCTCTCCACGGGGGCAGTTATTGGGCTGCTGAAGCTGTTTGCTGGGGCTTGGGTGACTGGGCTGCCGTGAGCCTTTCAGGGTGGGAAGATGGAATTCCTGATCTTGTGTTTATAGAAGCCGTGGAATTCACCCATTCCCAGGGCCCCCGATAGCCAGGCTACATGACATGAGAGAGAGTAAACAGATGGGACTGATGGGACTGTGGTGGGGGCAAGGGCCAGGTTAGTTCCTAAGAGATGATGACAAAGGAAGAGGTAACTGGGGCACTATGACAACGGGGTTCATTTCTATCACCCTTAGTAATAAATAATAAAAATAGTTTGTTATTTTATTACATTATAAATTAATAAATAAATAATAAAACGATAAATAAAAATTTTAAAAAGAGACAAGTCTCTGCTTTCTCTCAGGGTATCCTTGATAAATTGGAGGGAAAAGGATTATTGTCCCCATTTTACAGATGAAATGACTGAGGTTTAAAAGAGCAAGTCTTGCTCAGGACAATCCAGCTGGGATTCAAATCCAGATTTCTTGATCCCAAGTCTAGAAATCTTTGTTTTGTTGGGTATGTAATGAAAGCAGGCCAGCCTTGTGGCAAAACTCTGCATAACTAACAGGATATATTTACCTTTTCCCACTGAATTAAGAGCAAGTGAAAGAAATCTGGTGTGTTCTGGGAGGACTGTTCTGTGACTGCTTTCCTGAGCATTTGCCACAGGGTTTGGGCTCAGAGTTGATACAAATACATGGGGTGGGGACAGAAACTGGGGAAAGAGGAGAAAAGAGAAAGGAAGAAAGAGCAGGAGAGGGAAGGAAAGATTTCTCAACTTAATTATTACATATTTAATTAAGCTATAGCCAGGATGAGGCGATGTGACTTTATCAGAGGCCCCCATTGGAAGGGAAATGCTACTTTCTTTCCTAAACCATGAATGGTAATGCCCTAAACCACGGTTCTACTTTCTCTGCCTTGTAGTTAGTAGGACCCATTTCTAACATCTTAACATCTCAAAGTCTGGAGGTGCAGGCTGGCAGAAGGTCCATTTCGGGTACCTTTGAGGGGATATCGGTGTCTATATTTAAACCCCTTCCAGCATGAGGTCAGGGTTTGGGATGGAGAAGGAGACCATAAGCCAGTTACTGATCTCCTGGGGGTCAATAGGATCCAGACAGGATGATCCAACTGGATGGAGGCAAACTTCTGAAGAGGAAAGTCTGCTGGATAAAGACAGCACAGAGAGGTTCTGGAAAAGGCAGTGAAAATGGAGATCCGTGACCATTCCCCTTGCTGACTCCACTGTCCCAGCAACAAGAGCAAGTACCTCCAGGAGGGGCAAAACTGGCTGAGGATGTCTGCCCTGCCTTCTGGGGTGGAGCCAGGTTTCTGTGGGTTCAGGAGGATGGAAGGGACAAAATAAACAACAAAGTCTAAGAGAAAGAGTAGTTTCTGAACAATAGATGAGTAGTACCAGAGGGCAGGGCCCACATTTGAGCCTTCCTTTGTCAGCCAGCCCTTAGCCCACACAGTAGGTGTTTCATACAAATCTGCTGACTGTTCAAAAGCAGGTGAGGCTGAAGGAGAGGGGGACGAGGAGTGAAAAATGTTATCAGAGGGAGGAAAATGTTGCTTAAGCAGCTACAAGAGACTGAGAAGGGTTGAAAAGGATTCAGAGAGCAAGCAGGCCAGAGGTTACCAAGGCAGGGATGATGGATGTTCTCACCCCCCTCATTAACTCCCACATTTAACTTTTAATCCCTTGCCTCTTAAGGACATTTGTTCCACATATGGAAATTCCTGGAGAAGGCTCTGGCATCTGGTATTTGCTTTTCAATTCAATTCACATTTATTAAACTCCTAATAGCCACAAGCCCTTGGGAAATGGTCAGAAGCTTTGGTCAGACACAATTTACATGGGGATTTAGTAATTTATGGTTCTAAAAAAAAAAAGAGCAACTCCGGTATAGAGAAGGCTTCCCTGAAGGACCAAGAGGTGACCTGGGCTGCCAGGATGGACTCAGCACTTTGTGTGACTGTTAGAGGAAAGAAGCCATAAATTCATGCCCTGGAGTGGGAGCCATGATTTTTTTTGCTTTGTGTTGGTAATGGATCGCAGAAGCTTTGCTTATGGCAGAGAGAGCAGGGAAGAGCCATCTATACCTGGAAGGACTGTGTAGTCTGTTTGGGGTTTGAGGTTGTAAAAAGGGGTAGCATTCCAACACCTATGGGGACCGTATTCTGGGGAGGGAGTATGGTCGTGGATTCCAGGGCTGGAAGTAGTCTGACACTGCTAGAAAATGGGGTCTTCAGAGGAGACCCCTCGTCCCTGAATCTATTATCGTCTGGGGTTGGAGAAAGGATGTGAAAGGTGAGGAGAAGGCAAAGGAATCTTTGTAAACAAAGAAAATCCATTTCAAAATATTTAGAGAATCTTGTAAAGTTTTAAAGAAAATTGAATTCTGAATAACAGAAAAATCAGTGAGAGTATGAAACAAGAGGAAGATGCTTACCAGGGCAGAGTAGTATATTCGTGGTCACTGGCAATAATTGTACCAAGTTGTTTGGTTTTTTTTTGTTTTTGTTTTTGGTTTTTGCTTACTTGTTTTTAATTACCCCATTGGGGAGTTCAATAGAGAGAAGAGGGCTAAAATCATTGTGATTGTGATATAGAGACAAAATAAATAAAATAGTAACTTTAAGGGTGGCATTTTTTTTAGAAAAGGATATGTGAGCCTCAGTTTCCACATCTGTAAAATGATAAGGTTGGAGGGAATAATCTCCAAGGGCCATCCCAGCTTGGAGCCCTTTGTATTTTTCCAAGCCCCTGGTTTTCCACTGGATCCTCCAACCTCACCATCCCATGGGGCAAGTTAACCAGATATTAATTTAATTCAATAAATATTTATGAGGGCCTGAGGCAGCACAATATAGTGAACTGAGTGTTTCAGAGTCAGAAAGTGGGACTGAGTCCCCACTCTGCTCTTCACAGACTACCTATGAGCCTTGGATAAGTCAATAAATAAATCACTAAACATTCATTAAGCACCTACTATGTGCCAAGCACTGGGCTAAGGCAAGGAGCTTTGGGCAGCAATGAAATGCAACCACTATCCCCAAAGATTGAATGCGACTTTGGTCAAGGCTCGCTGGATTATGAAGGGGAGAGTTCTGCTGTCCTCTGACCTGGCTGATTACAGTTGGAGGGTTTGATTAGTTTAGATTGCCAGAGTTTAGGAAGGATGTTGTTAAACCAGACAACATCCAGAAAACAATGACCAACATGGTGAGGGCCCAGGACCATGACTTTTGAGAATCTTTGAAGGAACCGGGGATGTTTGGTCCAAAGGTATTAGGGATAGGAAGGAAGGAGGAACATGAGAAGTGAATGTGAAGTTAGTTAGTAATGTGAAGAGCTATCCTTTGAGAGAGGGGTTAGACTTTGTCCTTCTTTAAGAATCAGTAGCAATGGTTAGGAGTTGAAGGAGAGAATATTAAGGCTTTATTCTTTAATGGAATAAATGGAAGACTTGGTTGTCTCTCCAGAGGAAGGAGACCCCTCACAGGATTTCCAGCGGAGGTCAGATGGATGTTCACTTGGGGGGATATCATTGAGGGAAATACTTTTTAGGTATGAAATAGGATGGACAAGATGGCCTCTGGGGTCTCTTACAACTAGTTAATTATGACTGAGAATCCAATCAAACCCAATCCAACAAAACATTCATTAACCAGACTTGGGGAAAGTCTAAGAGTCTGCCCTCCGGAAGCACCCATTCTACGCCATCTTTCTGGGCCTTAGTATCCTCCCCTACAAAAATGTGGGAGTTAGGGGTGCAGTATTGAACTAGATGAACTTAAGCTTTCTTTGAGCTTTAGAGCCTATGATCTCCACTACACCCTGACTACCTTCCAGGGCATTCTGAAAAGCAAGGGCAAAAGATTTATTGGAAGGGCTTTGTCGGAGTTAGAGCTAAATGCTAGCTATTGTTTATCCAGCCCATCTGGACAGTGGCTTGTTTTTTTAACTTGTAAGTCATTTTGGCTTCCCACTGGCTCCCTGGTACAGATGGTGTCAGGACTTGCTGGGAGAACTGGTGCCAAGGGAGTAACTTCCAGGTGTGTGTGTGTGTTTGTGTGTCCTCCACCCCAGCATGGAGGCCTCCCTCAGTAACATCAGCACCCAAGGGGCCTGAAGGGGACAGATCAGACACTATTTCAGAAAAGGAATGGATTGTCCGGGAAGGAAATGAGTTCCAAGCTATCAGAGGTTTCCAAGTTGAAACTGAGCACAATTTCTCACAGGAAATACAGAAGCTTCTTGTGAGTTGGGGAGGGCAGGTCTAGGAGCTCAGAAGTCCCTTCCCATTCAGAGCTGTTCCCCTTCCCCAAACCTCCCCCCACTCACCCACCACCCCACTGTCCATGGACCTTTCCCCCTTACATTATAATGATTAGGTGCTGGGGTGTGCCATTTGCTGATGTTCTGACAGAAGGGCAGCTGGAACATGTGAGAACATGAATTGCTGAAGTCTTTCTTAGAAGTAAAACTGGATGGAAGATTGTAGGCATTGGCTGCAGGGGAACTAGAAATCTTCTTGGGCATTCGGGTATCCTGCAAAAAAGAAAAGGAAAAGGAATCTAAAGCCATCTATTGTAAGCTGACTCAGGGAGACCAAGAAAGAGAACATGGAGGCTTCCAAGCCTTCCCAAAGGAAGAAACAAGACGAAGCAACTATGGAGACAGTGGGGATGATCAGGTACCACGAGGCAGCATGGCCTATTCAGTGGGAACCAGCTTTGGAGTCATCAGGACCTGGGGTCTGAAACCCACAGGTTAGGGAAAGGCAGGTCCACTAGTTGTCCTTCAGATGCCCCGGGCAATCCTGAGTTTATAAATGAGGTTCTGACTTGGATCAGTGGAGAAAGTTTCTGGGCTGGGGGTCCTTCTCAAAGATGAAATCACAAATCCAAACCTAATAATAAGAATAAAAATTGCACACATTTATCTACTGTCTGTGCAATTGGGGTGGGCTCAGGTGGGAGGGAGGGTATTATCTCCATTTTCAAAATGTGGAAACTGAGGCTAAAAGGAAGAGAAGCAGTTTGCCTAAGGTTACCCAGGGTCCTCAAACCCAAGTCTTTGGATTCGGAATTCAGTGTTGCTTTAACTACATCATGGGCTATCTTTTCTAGCAAGAGAAGCCCCATGTGCCCTTTGGATCTGTAGGTTTGGGTGCTTGAGAAAAGCAAGTTCAGGCGTGTTTTAGGTTGAGCTTAAAAAAAAAAAAAAAGCACCAACCCTTCCCAAGCATGTATCAAATGTTTGGGGTTTGGCAGAAAAGACTTTGCTTTCGGTGCATTTCTGTTGCTTCCACTGCCTTCTGATTCATTCAGACTTGACTCATCATCTGTGTGCTAAGGGTTATTTGATAGGAGCTCAGGGTTTCTTTAATATTTTACTAGAGTCTTCTCAGCAAAGCGTGACTTGCTGTTTCACACAAGTAAACACCGTGGGATCTCCAGGCCTGGTGGAACTGGGCTCTAACCTTCTGGTAGCCACAGTTCCAAGGGACTGGCTCCCCCTTCCCCCATTTCCCATCTAAGATATGTTGACATAAGATTCAATAATATTTTTGCTGCCTCATCAGAACCAATCCAGGAAGCCCGTGACACACTGTTCTCAGTTAAAAAACAAACAGAATCGATGTTTGCCCAACGAAGAGGGACAAAAGCTATAGAAACTAGACGATAACATCTTCTTTACCTGGGATAGTATGGCAGGTATCAGAGTAAGATCGAGAAAAAATGTCCAGTTATCTCTATTGAAATAGTTGTGGACATTGCTCTGAGTTTCAATGGGTAGGGGAGGCTGGGGGGAGGCAGCTTCACTGGGAGACTTTGCGCGTTGCCTGAGGAAAGGGTGAGATGGTGAGTCCCTGCTTCACGGTACAAGGGTTCTCGGAAGCATTGGCCTGGGGACCACCGGTGATGCTGGATCTGGCGGCAAGGGCCCTGGGTTCCAGTCCCGACCAACTGGCCCCTGTGGGATCTAGGGGGATAACGATAATTGAAAACATTTATAGAGTGCTTTAAGGTTTGCAAAAGGCTTTACATTCACTATCTCGTTTGATTCTCACAAGGGATGTCTTCCAAATTAGAAACTGAGACTTAATTACATGACTTACTCAGGGTCATCCCAAGTAAGTAACTGAGGTGAGATATGAATCCAGGCTTTCCTGACTCTGCCATTCTGGCCCTCCCTTTATTCATCTTTAAAATAGTGGGCTTGAATTAGACTGCTTTTTATGGTCACTTCCTATTCAAAGTGTATGATCCTGTGTGTGAATACCCCCTTCCCACCCCTCCTAGTTAGTATCTGGCCAGATGGGCTGAGTTCTACAAGTTCCCAAAAGAATAAAGAAATAAGAGGAAGATGGAGTAGTCTTTATAGGAAGAAGGAATGGCAGAAAAAAAATTAGAATCTAGAGATCTAGCCACCAATCTCATCTCCTAGCTGCTCTCTCAGCCATTTTACCTGACATTCATCCTCATCATCTATAAAATGGGGTGATACCACATGTACTTCTCAGGAATACTTAGCAAACTTTTGATCATTCTAGAAATATGAATCATTGCTATTTACTTGAGGCTACTTCCTTACTGGAGAAACTGACAATAGCTAGGGAATTTTGAGAAGAATAATAGAGTTATCAGTCTCTCATCCACCCTCCACACATATGCTAAAATCATCCTAAAGTCCACTTTTCACCATGTTACTCTCCTGCTCAAGAACTTTCATAACTCCCTATTATCTCCAGGATACCTTTGGCTATCTCGTTCACCTCTCTAGGTTGATTTCACATTTCTCCACTTCACAGTCTATGTTCCAAGTCAGACAGGACAAGTCCCTTCTGCCTCTTAGAATCCCTCATTTCCATCAAAACCACTTCCTCTGGGCCATTTTCTCATTTGGAAAATGAAAGGATTGGGTTCTTCTCCTCCAACAGCCAATGGTCCTATCCAGCAAGATTTTTATTGTTGATGTTCAGTCTTACTCAACTCTTTGTGACTCCTTTTAGAATTTCTTGGCAGAGCTACTGAAGTGATTTGCCATTTCCTTCACCAGTTCATTTGACAAATGAGGAAACTGAGGCAATCATAGTTAAGTGACTTGCCCAATAAATGTCAGGCCATATTTGAACTCAGGGCCTACTGACTCCAGACCCAACACTCTAATCACTATACCACCTCACTGCCCGTCCAATGCAATAAAAGTCTACAAATGTACTGCTCTGTTCATTCTTCTGCTGCGAGTGTTCTCTCCTCTTCCCAATTATCATGTATATACTTACATGTTCACCTGTTATACCTCCAATCCATGCAACCCCCATTTTCTGCTTCCTATAGGAAGCAAGCTCCTTAGAGACAAGGGACTGTTTTTTGTCTTCCTGTTCTACCGTTTGACAGAGTGTTTGGGATACAAATATTCCTTGAGTTGTACTGGACTGAACTGGACTGACCTGGCCTTCTGAACTGAATTGGACTAGGCTGCATAGGACAGATGGAATGGGACAGTCCACTTCTGTGGGGTTTGATAAGGTCCAATACGGCAAACAGGTTCATCTACTCCCTCTTCCCTATCTCATCCTCCACTCTGCAGCTCCCTCTATAACACATTCCCTCCTCATCTTTAACACATTGAGAGGAGATAGGACAAACTTCTCCAAGACTCAGTTTCCCTACCTATAAAATGGGGTTAATAATATGGTACCAAATATGGTTAATAATATGGTACTAATATGAGCTATTATATAGTACCAAAAGAGGCAATATGTGGGGAACATTTCACAAAATTTAAAGTAATACTCAGATATCTGTTATTAAAAATAATTTGTCTCCTTCAAGGCCTAATTGAAGTGCCATCTCTTCCATGAAGAGCTCCCCAAGTTCCTCACAAGCCAAAATCAATTTCTCCACCAAGAGATGTCTTAGACTTTCCCCTGGACCTTTCCTTTGCCCTTATCCCACTGTACCTGGTATGGGATCCAGGATGAAAGAGAACTTGAAAGGAACTCAATGATCATCTAGTCATAGGATGGATACATCAGGCACTCAATTAATAAGCACTTATTAAGTTCTACTAATTTGCTAAGTGACAGGATATAAAGAACAAATCAATCCTTATGTGGGAGAATTTTCCATTCTAATAAAATTCAGAGCTCAGAGAGACAGAGCTGGGAGGGAGCCCAGAGTTCATCCAGCTCAACCTGTCCATTTTACAGATGAAAAAACTGAGACCCAAACAAGTCAAAAGCCTTTCCCAAAGTCACCCAGGTGAAAAGGTAGAGGAGGCCAGTCATCTTGACCCCAAGTCCAGTGTCTTTTTCCATATCCTCCATTTCCTCACTGTCCTCCCTAAAGGCAAAGAAGTCTCGCTGGGTCTTATTCCTAGGTCTTTATCAGCAGCACCAGGCCCTGCACCTTATTTAATGCTTTACAAATGTCTGAGACCATCTCCTGGACTGAAGATCCCCACTTGGCAGAGTTGGCCAGCAGTAGAGCAGAGGGGAGGAAAGCTGCTGGAGAAGGCCCAACCTGAGCTCCTGGTGCTGCCCCTTCTCTGTCCTCCTCCTTACCTTCACCCTTCACCTAGACCCTGGGGTCTCGACTCCTCCCCTCCTCACCGTGATGGGAAATGAGAAGGGCCAGCAAGTCCATTCTCACAGGAAAGGTAAAAGGGCAGCCTTGGAGTAACCTGCGCACAGAGGGACGCATGAGCAGGGAGGACAAGGCAGTGGGCAGGACAAGGGGCTGTCCCTAGGCAAGGTTAGAAAATTGCATCCCCTTTTCTTCATTATTGTCTACCTGAGGCTTTAAGCCTTACTGTAACACGGCAGACATTGCACAATAAACCTCGACCTACCACACAGAAGAATTTTCTGGCATTTAAAACATGTACACTAGTATTTCCCAGCCTTGAGGCTAAAAGCCAATGTAAAGACATGCATTAATTTTTGAAACTCTATTACCAAGTGATCCCGGTTGTACCCCACTGACTAATGTGCCCTGGACAGCTCCCCATCTCCCAGCTCAAGGGGCCAGTAGGATTTCTCACTCTAACTGGAGCAGTCCATGGATCAAACATGTTAAGAGCCCCGGCCTTGGAAGGCCCCTCTTCCCCAATTCCCAGATCCCTCTCCCCTTGAGTTCGTAGCTTTGGAAAGACTTCAGAAGTATCAAATCCACACCTCTGGATGAATGAGAAGGCTTGGGTCCCGAGAGGCCGAGTGAGTGACCTGCCCAGTTGAAGTCACCCAGGAAGCAACGACAGAGTCAAGCTTCAAAACTAGATCCTCTGACTCCAAATCTTTCCATTGTCCAAGAAATCCAAATCAACAAAAATGCAGTATTTAACATATATTGGATTACTTGTTGTCTAGGGGAGGGGGATGGCGAAAGGGATGGAGAAAAAATTGGAATGCAACATTTTGCAAGGGTGAACGTTGAAAACTATCTTTGCATATATTTCAAAAATAAAAAGATATTTTTTAAAATGTGGTATTGCGTACCTCCTATGAGCAAGGTTCTTGGGTAGCCTCAAAGCTGCAAGAGAATTAAGAAGGGAGGTTGTGAGGTCAAAAGTCTTCCTCTGTGATATTGTCTATACAAGGTTTTTCCTTAAGTCATGTCATAGAGAACCAAGTCCATTCTTTTTTTTTTTTCCTGAGACAATTGGGGTTAAGTGACTTGCCCAGGGTCAAACAGCTAGGAAGTGTTAAGTGTCTGACTTCAGGGCTGGTGCTCTATCCACTGCACCACCCAGCTGCCCTGCTAAGTCCATTCTTTACATGAAATACAAACAAGGCAACATTAACACTGTCCAAAGAACCACTGATGAACTATGGTTGACGTCACCATCCCTCATATGTACCATGTTTTCCATTGCTTTGGGGCTATTAATCCCCAATCGGTCTTGGCCACCGTCGGGTTTTTGTTTTATTTTGTTTTGTTTGTGAGGTAATCAGGATTAAGTAACTTGCCCAGCTTAGTGCCAAGTGACTGAGGCTGACTTTGAATTCGGGTCCTCCTGATTCCAGGCCCAGTGCTCTATCCACCTCACGGCCTAGTTACCCCACCTGACAACAGTTGTTGAAGAATGCTTATATCATTTGGGGGTTTTTCCTTCCTTACTCAAAAATATGGAAGAAGGAGTGTGTATAAACGATCAAGTGCCTCAAGTCCGGTGTGTTCTGTTCTGCAACATTTTTTCTTTAATACTATGATACTAAAATATTATTTAGTATTCTTTTTTTAGTGATACTTTTTGTTGCTATTTTGCAAGAAAAGTGCAGTTTTTTAATACCTGATTTTTTAAAAGATTTGCATGTTTGCCATTATTTTCAGGTCATTAATTTCCAATCAATCATGTACTGACTTGTCCTCATACCTCTTTCTCCAGAACTACATAGTTCTCCACCCTTGGTCTAAAGATGAGCAGGCACCATGGTTCTCCTCAGAACCCTCCTAGTTGAAATCTGGGAAGGTGGAGGTGAACAAAGCCAGTGACCCTGAGCCTCAACCAGTCCTGGATACCCAGCTCTGTTATGGAACTGGTCCATGGAACCCAGCCCAGGTGGCCTGAGAACCTAAGTTCCACCCCAGACCTGTCCGTCATGCTTACTGCCTCTGTCACCATGGGGAAGTCTCACTGTAAAACACAAAGACTGAAATACGTGGCTCTTGAGTTCCCTTCTATCCCTACACTCCTTTTTAAATTTCCTGGGTTTTTTAACCCTTTCGTAGCATCATAGACTTAAAACTAGGAAGGATCCCACAGGCAGTCTAGTCCAACAGCTCTATTTGAGATCCAGAAATGATTTGCCAAAACTCTGCATTGCATATATCCTCTGAGCAATGACCCCTAAGTGTCAGAGCAGGGTCAGAACTCACATCTTCGGAGTGCCGGGCAGCCACAGTAACACGCCCCTTTCCTGACCCAAAGGGCCACCCCAGCCAGTGAGCCGAGGCAGATCCTTGGGACCAAAGATCTGGAAACCACCCAGAAAAGGATGGCCAGCACTGAGGAGAGCCTGGAGGTCATGCCGTATGAGGGCTCGCCAAAGTCTCTGGGGCCAGGGAACTTGGAGAAAACTTGGTAAGAGAGGAAGACAGGGAATAGTTTTGGTTTTGTTCTTGTAATGCAGGTCCACAGCACAGTGCCTTGGCCATGGAAGGGACTTAATAAGGGCTTTGGGGATTAGACTGGGCTGGATTGGCTTGGGTTGAACTGGACTGGGGTTCATAACACCTATCTTCAAGTATTCAAAGGCCTATAGCTCTGTGGTCCCCAGGGTACAATCAGCAATGAACACGATGGATGGAGGTTAAAAAGAGGCTATTTTAGGGTTTTGGTTTTTTTTAATCTCCTGTCCATCATAGAGCTGTGCACAGTTACAACTGGAAGGGGCTGGTTTGGAGGCAGTGGGTCCCCCCTACCTGGAGAACTGGATGGCCATCTGTCTAGGGGATCATTAAGGGGACTCTCGAACTGCAGTCAATGGCCTCGGAGCTCCAAATCTGAGAATCCCCACTTCCTGGAGCCCAATTATCGCTGGCTTGTCCTGAGCTGTGATTTCATCATGTGAGAGTCTTCTCTGACACATTGCTCTCTGTCATCCTCCAGCTGAGGATCCTTCCTTCCTTCTCAGGACCTCTCCTCTCTGGCCCCTCATTTCCACTCCCTCAGTGACATCCAGGGTCAAGCCCCCTTCCATCCTACTACTGCTCCCCTACCCTTCCATCCTCTATCTGAAAATTTCAGTGTCTCCCCACTGACTATCAAATAAACTCTAGAGTCCAACTTTAAGACTCTGGATATTCCCCTTCAATATTCTGTACTTAGCCAACCTGTCCTGCTTCCATGGCAACCCCAGACGCCCCGAGCCCCTGCCATCATACTCCCCTACTGCCTTGCCAGGTCATGGTGTGATGGACAGAGCGCTGGAACTGCACTCAAGGAGACCTAGATTCAAGTCCTGCCACGGACACTCCCAGCCATGTGACTTAACCTGGGTTTATCACACCTGGGTAGATCTGATTCACCGGGATGTCGTAGCACCTCCCTGATGTCACAGTCCCTTTGGAGGCTGAAGGACGAACAATAGCAACCACACGAGTCCCGGAGTGACCGGGATAAGTCCCTCAATGACACCCTTAGATTATCTCTAAAATACTTAAAGCCCCTCCTCTGGGTACCGTTAGGGGGCCGACGAGGCAGCATGGATGTGCTCTGCTGAGCTCAGCGCGCCATGGAGATGTCAGCTTTTGTGGCTTTCATTTCCTCATCGGCTCCCCTTGACCAGCTTCATGCTGAAGGCCTTCCCTTTCTTCCAGGCTCACCTGGGGAGACGGCCTCTCCTCCATCACCTCCTCCCCCAGCTCAAATGGCCCCGTCTCCCCCCAGATTTCTGCTAGTCTTTGCATGTCTCTCTTTCCTTTCTCTTGGATCAGGAGAGTTTATGTGTCTGCCCCTCCCAGATGTAGGCTTCTTAAGAGCAGGCTCCATGTGGATCCATCTCAGGATTCAGGCAGCAAAATGGAAAGAGTGCAGGGCCCAAAGTCAGGGAGACCTGCGTTCAAATTCAGGTTCGACAGTGACTATCTGTGTGATCCTGGACAAGTCACTTAATTGCTGTCTGCCTCAGTTTCCTCATGTGTAAAATGGGGATAATAACAGCACCTACCTCCCTGGGTCATTCTAAGGAGCAAACGAGATCATATTTAACTGCACTTGGCCACAGAGCCTGGCACATAGTAGGTGCCACATAAGTCTTGCTTGTTGCAGATAACCTCACCAGGTAAGCTGCCCGAGGAGGAATGGAGCCCGGCTGTGGGCAGAGCCCCTGTTACGGGGAGGAAATCTAGGTGTTGCAGGAAGTACCGGCTGGTGACTCAGCCGATGACAGCCAGAACTCCTAGCGTGTTCTGCTCTGTGTGTGAGCCCCAGTCACTGACAGGTGGATTCCCACAATCCCTCAGGGCCATGGATGAGCAGTTCTGCCTCCCGAGGGGATGAAGCAACGGGCCGGTGGAAGGTGGTGCTCTGTGTGCAGCCTGGGTGAGGGTTCGCTGGCTGGCGAGTGTGCCAGGGGGAGGACACGTCCCTTGCGTGCCTTCTGAGGGCTGAGGGTGAGCCAGCGATGTGCTGGCAAGGTGCCTGTGGCGTCAGCCAAGGTGTGGTCCCTCTGACCCGGCAGGATGGGTCTTGAACCCGCTGGAGACGTGGGCGGCCAGGCCCGAGCTGCCGCATTTACTTCAAAGCTGGGGAGACATTGGGCAATTGCACCACAGCCTCCCGTCCCAAGCCGCGGCGGGAGCCTTTGCTCCACTCTGGAGGAACTTGGAGGAAGGCCTGTAAAGGGCTCTGAGATCCCCTGTGGTGGGGAACGCTCTCGTAAATCAAGAACCTCTCCAGGAAAGCAGGGGATCGGCTCCCTCCTCTCGGAGCTCTCCTCCCAGAAGTCCCAGGTGTATAATACTGAGATACTGTTATCCACGGAAGAAAAAGCAGAGGCAAGAGCTCCTCAGGGGGAGGCCTGGGTCCTGAAGTGCTCTTTGTCATCCCCCCATTAAAAAACCACAATAATCAGCCTTCAAATGCCATCCCCCTGATATTTTTGCCATTCATGGTTCAGAATGATTTGGACTTGACCAAGATCCCTTGTGCCTCGTATTTATTTAGATGTGGTTATAAATCCTCAGACCCAGAGCCTCTCTTGACAGATTCTGAAAGGGCCCTGTTTCATCACTGGAAAAGGGAGATGACAGCACCCTCTCCATGACAGCACCCTCTCTACTTCTTCGGTTCTATGAGGCAAGTGCTTGGTCATCAGAAAGCACGCTACAAATATTATTGTCGTTGCTTTGCTAGGATACCCAGCTGAATCATCCCAAATGACCAGATTGGGAATTCTCCTTCAAGCTTCTCTCCCCAGCTCTGCCTGGATGTGGCCCAGGGTGTGGCAACAAAGTGGAACCTCTCACAGCTTCTATTTACCCGTCTACGGAATGGGCAAAGACATTTAAGAGGAAAGTTTGTCTCCCATCTAAGGCTATGACTGTGAAAAATTTAAGGCTTTTCAGATAAAACCAAAGATATCTGGCATTTTTGGAAACTAGCTTGGATTTGGGATCAATAGACCTATTAGGATCAATAGTCCCAGGGGTTCCCAACTCTTTTAGAAAATAATTCAATTTCCATATTTTCAGTCCAAAATGATCAATACCCAAGTGGCAGGGGCCAAGAAAGCCTGGATGCAAATCCTACCTCCTATCCTCATTACCTGTGGGATCTTGAGCCATTCATTTAACTTCCAGATTTCTCGTTTGTAAAATGGAGGAGATAATAGCACCTGACTCTCAGGATTGGAGGTGAAGATCAAATGAGATAATCCATGGAAAGTGTTTTATAAACTTTAAAGTTTTCTGCATAAATGTTAACTGTTATTATCATCATCATGATTATTACTATTATTGTTGCTATTCTCATTACCTAGAAGGGTGTCGTAAGCTCCAAATGAGGTAATTGGTGTGAAAGTCCTGGGTAGACAGAAAAGCACCTAAACAGATGTGCAGCCTCATTAATGGGAAGGAAGGAGATAATAAAAGACACAGGAAGCCAGTAATGATGGTGTTCTGGTTTCTGGCTGAGAAGGAAGAAGGAATGAAATAAACCACCAAAAAAAAAAAAAAAAAAAAAAGAAAAAGAAGGTTTGTCTCACCACAGAAGGAAAACATCCTGTTCCTTTCTTTGATAGTGAGACACTGTTGAACTCTGGAGATTGATGAATGACATTGTAGAAACCTGGACCTGGGTTTTCATCCTGGGGAGAAAGAGAAAAGGAATATCTGTCAATCAGTCAACCGATTGATCATCAATCAAGCATTTATTAAGTGCCAGCTGGGTACCAGACACTGCTCATTCCAGTCCCCTCTGTTGCCCTTCTGCTTCTGGGTGAGAATGCTCACTGAGTGCATTGCCAAGTACATCAAAAGTCCCAGCTTCTGCCCATTTCTCCAAATGCCTTTTTGCCTGTTAAGGGTGACACTTCCCAAAGAGCCCTGGATTGGGAATTAGGAAGCCTGGGTTCTATTCTCAGCGCTGCTATTCACTCTCTGTGGGCAAGTGGCATTGATATCTGGGCTTCGGGTTTCCCATCTCTTTAACTGTAACTAGTGATTCTGATGTCTGCTGCAAGAACCAAAGAATGCAAGCATGTGGGGATTGTGGGAGGAATGGGGAGGGGAGAGAGGGAACCATCTATTAGGCAGGAAGGGAACTTAGAACACCAAATGTCTGATTTGGAAAGAACCTCAGAACATAAAGTGCTAGGATAGCGTTAGAGCTAAAAGAGATCTTTAGACAGAATGTTAAAGTTAGAAGATATTAGAGATCACCTAAAGCAACTCTTCATTTTATAAAAGGGCATGTCTATAACTAGGCTGAAACAGGTGGAACTTTGCCTCAAGGCATTGAAATTTAGAGGGTCAACTGTTTTTCCCCCAACAGAACTTCACGCCACTACTACAATTCCCACCCTATCACTACTATACCCTTCTCCCAGTGCCCAGAGTCCTACCTGCTGTCCGCTACAATGGGGATGATCAAATTGCATCTTGAGATGAGAGAGAATATCACCACTATCCCTTTCCCATCACCATATACGTCACCTTTATAAGGGTCCTTGGTCATGTTATACAGCCCAGACTATCTGTGAAACTGGTTACCCCTCCCTTTGGGTACCCAACAGAATAGGATGTGCAAGCCAGGAGATTGCATGAAAGTCTTGGAATATTCCTCCTATTCCAATTCAGCAGGCTTCTATTTAAACTTCCAGGCTATTTACTAAGAGGAGTTCTGTATTGGCAGTGTTTAGTGTGAATGTTTAGAAGTAAGAGAAATGTCTATAATGACATCACTCTTGTGCTCAGAAGCTTTCTGTGGCTCCCCATTTCTGAATGACTAACAACCTTAATCTTGTCTTCAAGGTTCTCCACAATCAATCAATCAATAAACATTTATTAAGTACTTACTCTATGCCAGGCATTGTGTTAGACACTGAGGATACAAAGAAATTAAAAACCTGTTTTCAAAGCATTCACATTCTAATGGGGAGGCAACAATGCAAACCACTGTACAAGAATATGCAGTGTAAATGGGGAGGGGTGTAATCTGAGAGGGTTAAGTGAGATTTGAATTGAACCTCAAGAGAGACTTGAGAAGCCCAGAGAAAAACATTCTGTGCATGGAGAACAGTCAGTCAAAAAAGAACCCAAAGATCAATGTCCCTGGATGGGAGGATGTGGGGAGGAGAGTAAAATGTAAAAAAGACTGAAAGATTGGAAGGAACAGATATTGAAAGGATTTAAAAGCCAAACTGAGGATTTTCTTTTCAATCCTGGAGGTGATAAGGAGCCATGGAGTTTATTGAGGAGGGGATTGATATGGTTGGCTCTGAGCTCTAGAAAGATGAGTTTGGCAGTTGAATGAAGGATGGACTAGAGCAGAAAAAAAATCGGAAGCAGACAGGAGGTAATGGGGACATGGAAGATAAAGACAGTTTGCCCCAGGATAGTGGCTGTTTACATGAAAAGAAGAGGACAGACAATGAGAGGTATTGTAAAGGTAGAAACAGCAAGACTTGGCAACAGATTGGAGAAGAGAGAGAAGAGTGAGGAACTTAGGATGATCCCTAGCCTGGGGAACTGGAAGGATGGCAATGGATTTAGCAGTAATAGAAAGTTTGGAAAGAGGTTGTGAGAGAAGGATATAATGAATTTTGTCTGGAACATGTTGAATTTGAGGTGTCTATAGAACATCCAGTTCAAGATGTCCAATAAGTAATTGGTTGGTAATTTGAGACTGTAACTTATTAGAAAAACTGTTGCTCAGTTGTTTCAGCCATGTCTTACTCTTTGTGACCCCATTTGGGATTTTCTTGAGAAAGAAAATTGTTTTCCATTTTCTATTCCAGCTCATTTTACAGATGAAGAAACTAAGGCAAACAGACTTAAGTGACTGTCTAGAATCATATAACTAGTAAGTGTCTGAGACTAGATTTGAATTCTGGTCTTCCCAACTCCAAGCCCCAGTACTTTATCCACTATACTACCTAGTTGCTCATAGGGCAGAGGCTAGGAGTAAATGTATAGATCTAGGAATTATTTACATAGAAATAATAATTTAGCCCATAGGAGCATATGAGATGAAAAGGATACCATAAAAGGAAAAGAGGAGAGTCCAGGACAGAGTCTTCAGACTGCCATGATTAGTGGGTATGATGGAGAAGAAGCTGTCAGACAAGTAGGAGAGCATTATTGTGCTGATAGATAACTGATGGATAACCAAGACACTTGTATCACAGAAACCTAGAGAGGAGCAAGTACCTGGCAGGGAAAGGAAGCTTCACAATGTCAAAGGTTGCAGAGAGGTCAAGAATGATGAGGCAGACATGAGAAAAGGCCATGAGATATAATAATTAAGAGATAATTGGTGACTTAGGAGAGAGTGAGTTCAGTCTGATAATGAGGTTAGAAGCCAGCAGGTTAAAAATCAGATTGGATAAGATGACTAGGAAAGATAATGGCAAATGTTGGAGGGGATGTGGGAAAACTAGGACACTAATACATTGTTGGTGCAGTTGTGAATGGATCCAGCCATTCTGGAGAGCAATTCGGGCTAGGATAGGATGGTATTGCTAAAAGATATCTTTAGACAGAATGTTAAAGCCCAAAGGGCTTTCAAACTGTGCATACCCTTTGATCCAGCAGTGTCTCCCCTGAGCTTGTATCCTAAAGAGATATTAAAGGAGGGAAAGGAACCCACATGTACAGAAATGTTTATGGCAGCCCTTTTTCTTTTTTCTTTTTTCTTTTTTCTTTTCTTTTCTTTTCTTTTTTTTTTTTTTGCTGAGGCAATTGGGGTTAAGAGACTTTCCCAGGGTCACACAGCTAGGAAGTATTAAGTTCTGAGACCAGATTTAAACTCAGGGCTTCAAGGCTGGTGCTCTATCCACTGCACCACCTAATTGCCTTGAAAGCCCTTTTTTTAGTTTCAAGGAACTGGAACCTGAGTGGATGCCCATCAGTTAGTGAATGGCTGAATAAGTTATGGTACATGAATGTGATGGAATATTATTCCATCATTGTTCTGTAAGAAATGACCAGCAGGATGATTTCAGAAAGGCCTGGAGAGACTTACACGAACTGATGCTGAGTGAAATGAGCAGGACCAGAGATCATTATACACAGCAACAAGAAGACTATATGAGGATCAATTCTGATGGACGTGGCTCTCTTCAACAATGAAGTGATTCAGGCCAGTTCCAATGATCTTGTGATGAAGAGAGCCATCTGCACCCAGAGAGAGAACTGTGGGGACTAAGTGTGTTTCACAATGTAGCATTTTCACTCTTCCTGTTGTTTGCTTGCATTTTATTTTCTTTCTCATTTTTTCCTGTTTGATTTGGTTTTCCTTGTGCTAAAAGATAATTGTATAAATATGTGTGCATATATTGGATTTTAAAAATCATATGAGAATGAAGAAAGTGGAGAAATGGATTGTAGTCCTCTTTCTAAAGGAAAGTAAAGAAGAGTTATAGGACAGTAGTTGGGGAGGGGGAATGGTGGGCAAGAAAGGAGTACTTTTAAGGATGAGAGAGATATGGGCATGATCTGTAGGCTGCAGGGAAGGAGTTAGTAGATAGTGAAAGATCTGAAGGATAGAAGGGGCAACCTACTTGAGAAAATGAGAAAGGACAGGATCCAAGGATGTATGAAAAGGGTTTTATCTTGGCAAGATGAAGGGCCACCTCTTCATTAGCAACAAGAAGGATGAAGGAAGAGATAGAAAAGTGATGAAGAGGATGGAAGACAAGGAAGTTCTCACCCAATGGCCACAGTTTTTCCAGAAGTTATGACATAAAGTCCTCAGCTGAGAGGGAGAGACAAAGAATGATGTGGGAGACTTGAGCAGGAATGAAAAGATTCTGAAATGTCATAGAGAGTGAGAAGGGAATAAATTACAGGTAAATTAGTAGTAGCAAGGATTGTCTTGCTGCAATGAAGGTCCAGTTAAGATTATGTAACATAAATGTGTAATGATTCTAGTCACCAAGGTGTGGAGATAAGGAAGAGTGGACAGTGTAATGAATTGAGGGGTAGAGGAATCAGAAGTCATAGTGAGGAGGAAGAACAGGATTAGGTATCACAAGGCAGAGGGGAAGATGGAATAATTTTATGATTATGATTATGATCAAATGAAGAAATTTGGGATTTCATGAGCATAGAAGAAAACGTATAAGCGAGAGAGAGAACAAGGGTACAACAATTTCTGTGTGTAACTGAGATGAAGCATAAGTAGATCATGGGGATGAAGTAGATTGAACAACTGGAAAGTTGGAATACTTGAGATGGAATATTAATACATGTTGATATCTTCTTCAATATTAACATTAAGCACAAGAGTTGGGAGGAAGGAAAAGCCAGACACTGAATTCACAGAAGAAAGGAGAATGTCCCAGGGTGGAGGTGGTTGGGAGATAATATCAGTTGAGAAATTTGAAAATTGTGACACTCAAAAAAGAAGCAGTTGCTCAGTGGTGGGAGTAAAGGGAGAATATATGGCAATGTGAAGTGAGTAGTATTCCAACTCTTGAATCATGACTGTGAGGTTAGGGATAAGAGGGAAAGTGAAATCAACTTTGGAAAGTGTGTCCAGGAAAGCTGTGTCATCAGGAAGGATCTGGATAAAGTGAACACCATGAGATGGAAAGAATAGGAATGGAAAATTTCAAGATCAAAGCAAGTTTGTTAATGACTGAATGGATATTCCAGAGAGCACAGTGGAAGGGTGGGCAGATGGGGATCGGGACCTTTGTGGGGTTGGGTTGAGCCAGATGGGAGTGAGGGAGAGGGCAGTTGGGAATGGGAACAAGGTTTATACTTTTGTAGTCAGGGTTTAGAATCACTGAAAAGGGAGCATATGAAATAGGGTAAGAATATGTAAATAATTGAGAATGAATCCAGACAGAACATCGCTGGCTAGAGAAAGAGCCATTGAGTGTGGTGTAGGGCCCGTCCTCCAAAGTCCGCCATGATAGCAGTGGGCAACATTCAGTATAGCCATCTCACAGTAGGCAGAGGCTGGTCTGGTCTAGAAAAGATGGGTCGGGTCAATGAAAGGTCTCTAGAGAACTGGAGAAGTCTCTGGAGCACAGAGGCCTTACAGGTTTGTTGTGAGGAGAGAGCACCTGTAAATCCTTAAGGCGAGTTCTCACTAACTCCTATTACTCTCTTCTCCCTAAGTCTCAATAAATTGGGTTATCTGTCCATCAATTGGCAAGCCCTCACTCAGCACCTTTTCCAGTGCCTCCAACGTCCCTTCCCTGACTCTACCTCTATTTCTGCCTCTTGACATGATTTATATACATGCATCATCTCTCCAATTGGGCTATAATATCCTTGAGGGTAAGGATGATATCTTATGTCAGTCAACAAACATT
The DNA here is from genome assembly GCF_902635505.1 of Sarcophilus harrisii. Classification (NCBI taxonomy): domain Eukaryota; kingdom Metazoa; phylum Chordata; class Mammalia; order Dasyuromorphia; family Dasyuridae; genus Sarcophilus; species Sarcophilus harrisii. Next base: position 558,628,240 of record NC_045428.1, on the reverse strand, counting down.
TGTTAAGTACCTACTATGTGCCATGCACTGAACTAAGTGCTGGAGGTAGGCAAAAACAGTTTTTGCTCTCCAAGAGAATACAGTCTAATGGGGGCAATCACCATAAAAAAATTTCTGAAAGAGAGAGGGAGTGGGACGATGAGGTCAGGAGGAGTCTAGTCAGCATGAAAATCATGAGAAGGATGCTCTAGAGACCTCCTTAAATGGAGAATCTGGGGGGATCAGGTGGAAGTCCACTCTCTATCTCTCCAGTTGGGGTGGTAGAAGTCCAGGAGCAGGGGATATAAAGCAGATCTGAGTCTCAGGATTAATGTGATCTTGAATTTCTGGAGACCCTGATGAAGTTCATGAGGGGAAGTGAGTGGGAAAAGACATTCTCTTATGAATGATTTCCTGCAGAAGTACCTTCATAGTTATACAACTGATGACAACAGCACTTTACAGAAATAACTACAACTCGGTGGTACAGAGGATAGAGTGCCAAAGCCTGATGTCACAAGACCTGCGTTGAAATCCAGCCTCACACACTTACTGGCTGTGTGATCCCAGCCAAGTCACTTTATTCTGCTTGCCTCCATTTCCCCATTTGTAAAATGAGCTGGAAAAGGAAACTCCAGATGAGGTCACAAAAGTCTACAGGACTCAAATGACTAAACAAAATCCAGCTTGGTCCCAAAGAAGAATCAGAAGAAGGTACCTCCCTACCTCCCTTTCTTTGCCAAGATGAGGTTCTCTGGGTGTGGAATACTACAGATCTCATTTCCCCCTCCCCAATATCCTAAATAGTTTTACTAAATGTTTTTCCTCTTTTTTCTTATTCTCCATTTTATAGGATGCCTCTCTTGGTAGGAGGAGAAAAGGTTACACTAAGAAACATAGGGGATAGGAATACAAAAGATATAAATATTCAAATTTTTTTAATGGAAATAGTTGACATTTATAGGACTACAAGTTCTGTAAAGTTCCTTCCAATCCACTTTCTCATTTGATCCTCACAATGATCCTGAGAAGTAGGTCCTATTATTATTCTTATTCAGAAGATGAAGAAATTGAATCAGACCTAGTTAAGTGACTTGTCCAGGGTCATGGTAACTCATAGTTCTCTGAGGCTGGATTCAGATTGAAGTTTTCCTAATTTCAAGTCCGGAGGTCATTCATTTAAGGCGTGGTGTTTACCAAGTACCTTCTATGTACCATCAGAGAATTTTTTTAAAAAATTAAATACAGTTTAAAAAAATCATAGAAGCTCAGTGTTGAATATTACTTCATAGATCAAATAGTCTGACTCATAGAACCTGAACATGTGTCTTCAGTATAACATACTGGGGTAACTGGTCACTCAGTCTTTGCCTGAAGACCCCCAGTGAAAAACAAGGGGAAAAACCCCTTGTTCTATCCCAGAATCCTCTTCTACTTTAGGACATTGCTCCCATTATCTGGAAGCCATTCCCAACATCAAGTCCAAATCAACCTACTTTGGAACTTCCCACACCCTTCCCAGTTCCACCTCCTGGAGCTGATTTGTCTTCCACATCAGCCCTTTGGATATTTGAAGCTTCTCAGCTAACAATTGCCAGGTTTTGGGGCAGCACATGGCATGCTAGCAGGGCCTTTCCCCCTATCTATTGCATATCTCTACCCTCCAGATCCTTATTTAATTTAACAAATACTAAAATCTTCTGCTGACACTTAAGATCCTTATTGCACAAAGACTTTGCAGGTCCAAAGATTCAAAACATGCAGAGTTTGCATTTTACTTAGAATGTTAGGAAATAGGATAGATATGAGGATGAATGTGATAAGAGCTAAGGAGAGGTCCAGGGAAAATGCTCTCAGAAATTCTGAAGATGGAGAAGATGCTTGGGGGACATCAGAGAAGGCACCAGGGAAGAAGGGACACCGATATTGTGAATATAGAGCAGAAAAGGATCTCAGAGGCCAGCAGATGCAACCTCCTCTTTTCCACATAAGAAAGAGGCCAGATCGTTATGACCAAAGAAGAACTAGAGATCATTACTGATCACAAAATAGAAAATTTCGATTATACCAAACTGAAAAGTTTTTGTACAAACAAAACTAATCCAGACAAAATTAGAAGGGAAGCAATAAACTGGGAAAATATTTTTACAGTCAGAGGTTCTGATAAAGGCCTCATTTCCAAAATATATAGAGAATTAACTCTAATTTATAAAAAATCAAGCCATTCTCCAATTGAAAAATGGTCAAAGGATATGAACAGACAATTCTCAGATGAAGAAATTGAAACTATTTCTAGTCATATGAAAAGATGCTCCAAGTCATTATTAATCAGAGAAATGCAAATTAAGACAACTCTAAGACACCACTACACACCTGTCAGATTGGCTAAAATGACAAGAAAAAATAATGATGATTGTTGGAGGGGATGCAGGAAAACTGGGACATTGATGCATTGTTGGTGGAGTTGTGAACGAATCCAGCCATTTTGGAGAGTAGTTTGGAACTATGCTCAAAAAGTTATCAAACTGTGCATACCCTTTGATCCAGCAGTGTTACTACTGGGATTATATCCCAAAGAGATTATAAAGAAGGGAAAGGGACCTGTATGTGCACGAATGTTTGTGGCAGCCCTTTTTGTAGTGGCTAGAAACTGGAAACTGAATGGATGTCCATCAGTTGGAGAATGGCTGAATAAATTGTGGTATATGAATATTATGGAATATTACTGTTCTGTAAGAAATGACCAACAGGATAATTTCAGAAAGGCCTGGAGAGACTTACACGAACTGATGCTGAGTGAAATGAGCAGGACCAGGAGATCATTATATACTTCAACAACAATACTATATGATGACCAGTTCTGATGGACCTGGCCATCCTCAGCAACAAGATCAACCAAATCATTTCCAATGGAGCAGTAATGAACTGAACCAGCTACGCCCAGAGAAAGAACTCTGGGAGAAGACTAAAAACCATTACACTGAATTCCCAATCCCTATATTTATGCACACCTGCATTTTTGATTTCCTTCACAAGCCAATTGTACAATATTTCAGAGTCTGATTCTTTTTGTACAGCAAAATAACGTTTTGGTCATGTATACTTATTGTGTATCTAATTTATATTTTAATATATTTAACATCTACTGGTCATCCTGCCATCTAGGGGAGGGGGTGGGGGGGTAAGAGGTAAAAAATTGGAACAAGAGGTTTGGCAATTGTTAATGCTATAAAGTTACCCATGCATATATCCTGTAAATAAAAGGCTATTAAATTAAAAAAAAAAAAAGAGTTAAATAAAAAAAAAAAAGAAAAGAAAAGAAAGAGGCCAGAAAAAATCAAGGGCACATAGGCAGAAAATGAATAAGTTGGGATTTGAATGGGAGTCCCCTGACTCCAAAATCAGGGCTCTTTCCTGGGTACCATATGGCCTGAACCTTGAAGGAAACGGATTCTGAGAAGATATACACAAATGCACCCAGACACAAGAAGCAGAATCGGGGTCCTAGGAGTTCAAATACTACAACTTTCCTTCTTTTTGTCTGTCACGTGCTCCCTCTCTACCTCCATCAGGTTTGGCCGTCTGGTAGAACCTGGAGACCTCTTTTCAAAACAGTGTTTTTAAATAAAATAAAATACAGAGGATTACAGAGGAAATAAATTATATTAAAACAGAGTTGTCAAAGTATTTAAAAAGAAAAAACTTCATGGACTTCAAATTAGATCCTTGTTCAAACAAGAGTATTTTCTAAATCATAGAGATCTTAAAGACCAGTGGAGAGATTCTACCCTCTTGTCAGCTAGTCCTAGGGAGATGTTCATGAACTACTTCCTGAATTATTACTTAACAGACCAATTTGGCCTGGATGGAGATTGTGGCAGAGGGCATCAAGAGTGCTGGGAGATAAGGGAGATCAGAGAAGAGGGAGCTCACAGCAAATGGACTCATTTTTTTCCCTGTAAGTTATGGGGCAAAATTCTCAACTAAGAGAAATGGAGGAGATAAGGGAACCATAGAAGGTTTAAGAAGGGATGAAAAAGTTTGGGAGAGCTGGTGTGGAGAGGAGAATAAGTTCTGAGAGAAGAAATGATGGGCTAAAAAGTCACAAACACAATAATTGTTGAAAGAAGTGATGGGATTGCAGTGCAGCTTAGGGCAGTAGAAAGAACTAGATTTTGGAGCCAGGGTCAGGCAGTTAATAAATATGGATTAAGCATCTACTAAATACTAGGGATACAAAAAGAAGCAAAAGATAGTTGCTGCCCTCCCCTCAAAGAGCTTGCAATGTAATGGGGAAGACAATAAGCAAATAAATGTCTATGCAATCTGTATACAGGATAATAGGAAATACTTAAAAGAAGGAGAGCACTAGAATTTAGAGGGGCTGGGGAAGGCCGGGGTGGGGAGAGGGACAGCACTTGGCATCTTGCCTAAGCAGGATTCTGCCGCTACCTCCTGTGTGACTAGCCAGGTGAACTAGAACAAGTCAATTGGCTTCCCTGGACCTCAGTTTAAGAGTTGTGTAGCCATTCAATCATTTTTCAGTTGTGTCCAACTCTCCATTTGGGGTTTTCTTGACAATGATCCTGTGATGGTTTGCGATTTCCTTCTCCAGCTCATTTTACAGATAGGGAAACTGAGGCAAACAGGGCTAGGTGATTTGTCCAGAGTCACACAGCTACTAAGTGAAGTTGGACTTTTATTCAGGAAGATGTATCTTCTCCAAACCCAGCGCTCCATTTGCTGCATCATTTAGCTGTCCCAATGAGTTATATAGATATGCTATTATTCATTATTTAAAAAGTTTTCCTACATTGGAGATAGGGACTATCTCATTTTTTTCCTACTATCACCAGGACCTGGATCATTGTTTAGGGTTAATAATTTATGTTAATATATTTTTATTATATTTAACATATATTGGATTACTTGCCATCTAGGGGAGTGAGGAGAAGGGGGGGAATTGGAACACAAAATTTTGCAAGGGTTAATGTTGAAAAATTATCCATGCATGTGTTTTGAAAATTAAAAAGCTTTAATAAAAATATATACGTGTATATATATATATATATATATATATATATATATATATATATTAAATGGAGCAGAACTGTTTTATCAACAGACAGCATAGAAAATAGGTGCCCAAGCCCCAAGTCAGGACTCCATTTAGTTAATCCAGCAGTTTATAAAGCAGGAATGAGCTATACCCAATACCTTAGTCAAGACTACAATCTAGCCAGAAGGAAGAGGGTACAGTGCTATGTATAGGAGACCTGCTGGGATCTCTGCTTCAGGCTTATGGGTAGTGAGGATTCTTATAGAACAATAATATTCCATTACATTCATATATCATAACCTATTCAGCCATTTCCCAACTGATGGGCATCCACTGTGTGGTTAGCTCAGGGGAGGGAGAAGAACTAGACATGGTTTGTTAACAAACTTTAACAGCCATCCAGGCCTGACCTCCAGCTTACAGCAAGTTGGATGGGGCAGGTGGAGCCATTTAGGTGGTAGGAGTGCAAGGTAAATGAGATGGAGATTGTCTTCTGGGTTTCCTGAGAGACAACAGAAGAGCCAAACATCTGGAACCATTGTGGGGAGTGGTTGGGAGACCCTGGGTGGATAATAAAAAATGTCTTTTAGCTCTAGGTCAACAGTTCCTCTGTTGGTGACAATCAGTTGGTGACTGAAGCTTAAGGGCTAAAAGATCTGGAGACTTCCCACAAGATAGGTGTCCATGGGACAAAGGGGATTTATTGAGCAATGAGAGGGAGGGTTAAGGCCCTCTGAGCTCTGTTAATCCTTACTCTAAGCTCCATCCCTGCTACTGTGTTCTAAGGATCCACTTAGCTCTGACATAGAATGTCAAAGGATCCTCTCAGCTCTGACATCCCAGGCTCTAAGGGCCCTCCCAGCTCTGACATCCTGTGAATCTATGAAATATACATAAAATATCTAATATTAACCTTTAGCCAACTTTTGGCTCATTTCGGTGGAGAAATTACTTGAGAACTATAGACAAATATGGGGGAACATTATTCTTCTCCAATTCCCTTTAGTTGGTTGTTTCCTGGACACATGCTGCTTATCCCCAAGCACTGGACTTGCAGAGACTGAATTCAAATCTTGATTGTATTTTTACTTGATGTGTGAACTGGAACAAGCTACTTCATCTCTTTGAGTCTCAGTTTCCTGCCCTCTAGAAATGAAAGATTGGGCTAGACCTCTGACCTTTTCTCCATGAAAGTCACATTACCTATGGTAAGAGCCTGTCCTTAGTCTTCCTCTCCTCCTCTTCCTGTGACTTCCATCCTTGGCTATAGTGGCTGTTCATGTCCATACTCCCCATCACAGGGGATATGATTCAGCCAGAAAAAACTCTTGTTTTTTTGTTCAAAACAAAAGAAGGTGCCAAAAGTGAAAGACAGGATGGAGCCCCAAGGGAGCAACCGGAAAACTAGAAAGAGCTCCATTGATGAGAGTTACTTCCTTAAACAAGCATGTCTCCTCCAGCAGCTACGAAGGCCAATTATTGAGACAGAAAGAGCAATGGGGACAAATGACCACACCAACAGGCCCCAACATGGAGTTTTTGGATCAGCTCCTAGACCTGGCTTTATTGGGTCTGAAACTGAAGTGGCAAAGGAAACCAGTTCCACGACTCTGGGAAATAAATAAATAAAATATAGATGTATATGTACAGGGCAGAAATCTGAAAAGAATAAAAATCAAATGTCTAGAATAAAGAAGGTGACAATTCCATTATACTTTGCTCTCATCAGACCAATAAGGAGAGAATCCCATATTGATGGTCAGACCCCAAGACATAGTCAGACCTGACCTTAACGAAGATCCATTTGACAGCTGGCACAGGGAGAGACCTGAGCCAGAATGACCGACCAGCTGCAAATTCTAATATTCCAGGCATGAGTGGTCAAGGCTATAGATCAGGTTAAGGCAGTCCAGCCGATGGCAATGTCCAGAACTTACAGGAGAGATGCTATAAAGATAGAAGCAACAGGATTTGGTGGTAGAATGGACATGAAGAGAGTGAGGGGTAGAGGATGACGTTTAGGTTTCAAACCTGGGTGACTTGGATGATGGTGGCACCCTAAGAAGTAAAGAGAAATTAGGAAGAGAGGGACATTTAGTGGGAAAGTGGGACTTTCAGTTTGAGTTGTTTGCGTGACAGTTGGAGATATGAAGTCGGGGCACAGGAGAGAGATAAAGGTTGGATAAATAGGCCTGAAAATTATCTATATAGAGATGATAATTGAATCCATAGGAACTGAGGGAATCACCAAATGAAAAGAAGGATTCTTTTTTATCCAATTTTGCTTTAATGCCCTTGTCTTTGTTAAATTTGGGAGCAGCTGAAATTTGTAGCCATCCTACCCCCTTCAAAAACTGACTACGGTTTTGGCCGTGGAGAAGAGAAGAGGGCCCAGGACAAAGATATGGGGAACACACATGGCTAGCTTCCTGGACACTTTGAAGATTCAGCAAAGGAAACTAATTGTAGGCAGACAGGAAGAGAACAGATCAGTGTCATGAAAAACTAGAGAAAAGAGAGAGTTATACAGGACAGTGTTCAAGGCAGCAAGTCTTGCTGTCTGAGCAAGGATTTGACTGTGAAGAGATCATTGGCGAGGATATGAACAAGCAGTTTTTGGATAAAGAAATTAAAACCAATTATAGCCATGAAAAAATGCTTTAAATCTCTTCTGATTAGAGAACTGAAAATTAAAATAACTCTGAGGTACCACTTCACAACCATCAGATTAGCTAAGACGACAAGGGAAAATGATAAATGTTGAAGAAGTAGGAAAAATGGGACACTAATGCATTGTTGGTGGAATTGTGAAAGGATTATCAAACTGCACATACCCTTTGATCCAGCAGTGTTTCTACTGAGTTTGTATCTCAAAGAAATCATAAGAAAGGGGAAAGGACCCACATGTGCAAAAAAAAAAAATTGGGGTACCTTTTTTTGTAGTGGCAAGGAATTGGAAATTGAGGAGATGCCCATCAGTTGGGGAACAGCTGAATAAGTTATAGTATATGAATGTAATGGAATATTATTGTTCTATAAGAAATGATAAACAGCTGATTTTAGAAAAGCCTGGAAAGACTTACATGAAATGATGCTGAACAAAGTGAGCAGAACCAGAACACTGTATACATAACAGCTACATTGTACAATAAGCAGTTATGATAGACCCTTCTCAGCAACACAGTGATTCAAGACAATTCCAATAAGATTTTGAATGAAAAACTGCCATCCACATCCAGGGAGAGAACTATGGAGACTGAATGTAGATCAAAGCATAATATTTTCACTTTGTTGTTATTTTTTTTCTTGTGGTTTCTTCCTCTTGTTCTATTTTCCCCCCACATGTATAACTTATATCAGTTTGCTAGCTGTCTTGAAAAGGGGGGATGTAAGGAGGGATAAAGAAAAAATTGGAATTCAAAATCTTACAAAAATGAATGTTGAGGAGCAGCTAGGTAGTGCAGTGGATAGAACATCAGCCCTGAAGTCAGGAAGACCTAAGTTCAAGTATGACCTCAGACACTTAACACTTCCTAACTGTGATCCTGGGCAAGTCATTTAACCCCAATTACCTCAGGGAAGGAAGGAAGGAAGGAAGGAAGGAAGGAAGGAAGGAAGGAAGGAAGGAAGGAAGGAAGGAAGGAAGGAAGGAAGGAAGGAAGGAAGGAAGGAAGGAAGAAAAAGAGAGAGAAAGAAAGGAAGGAAGGAAGGAAGAAAGAAAATGAATGTTGAAAAAAGGTATTTACTTGTAACTAACTGGAAAAATAATATACCATTAAAATAAGAGGCTACTGGCACCTCTGGCGAGTGATTCCAGCTAAGCAATGACCCTGGAAGGCTAAATAAGGAAGGTTAAGAAGAGAGTGAGAGGAAAGGACAGACAGGTGATTCAAAGTACAAAATGAGCCCTATATTTTCTGTGCATGGGCAACGCTAACTATACAGATTTGGTTTTCTTTCTCTTTTTTTCCATTGGTTGGTTGGAGGCGGGGGAAGGGACAGGGTAGCCAAAAAGAATAAGAAAAAGAAAATGGAATTATTGAAGCATTTTAAATGGACAAAAGAGAACAGAGGCAAGGCCACACCCTTGCTGAGGTCCAAAGAGTTTAAATGACTTGCCTAAGATCACAGGTATTTAAAAAAAGCTTGACTCTGCTATTAACTCAGGCCCTGTGATGTGCAAGCCAGTACTCTTGCTAGTACTAATGGTTATAACTACCATTTATAAAGAAGCTTTGCCGTTTGTGAAGTGTGCTATTTTGGGTAAAGTACTACGCATGGAGTCAGGATCTCAATTCAAATTTTCCTGAGATACTAGCTGTGTGACCCTGAACAAGTCACTTAACCTCTGGACCTCACTTTCTATAAAATGAGGTCAAATTCAATGGATCTCTAATGTCCTTTCCAGCTCTAAATTAGTGATCCTTGGATCTCTTTTGATCCTTACAACAACTCTGTGTAATTGGGGCTTTTATCATTCCCATTTTACAGATGAGGAAACTGAGACTGACACCAGTTCTTTTTTTGGAGGGGGAGGAGGGAGAGAAACTGACACATAGAGAAGTTAAGACCCTTGTCCTAAGGTTTGTAACAATGAGTGTGAAGTGAAAACACCAACTTTGCCCAGTTAAGTATCAGAAGCAAGCTTCTAACTCTGGACTTGTTTAATTCTAAGTTCAATTGCTCTATTGCTATGCTACCCAGCTGCCTCCCCTACATCATCTCTTTGTACAATATTTTTTAATAATCTGTATTCTACTTCCTCCTGTTTCTATCATTCTGTGACTATGACGTCCATGTAGATAATACTTTTTTTTAAGGACCATTAAAGTTACTTGGTTTTTTTAAAGGTTGTGTCATTTGACCCTCATGACAAAACTATGAGATAGTATTATTATCCCCAGTGGAAACTGAGGCTGCCTAGATTCATATATCAAGTCAAGTCTTTCTGACTCCCAGTCCATTGCCCTTTGTCTATTAGATCAATTACCATCTTGATCAAATGAAATAACATTTGTTAAGCACTTGGTAAAGTGCTTGGCAGTTGTTTAGTCATTTCAATAATATCCAACTCTCTGTGACTCCATATGGAGTTTTCTTGGCAAAGATACTGGAGTTGTTGACCATTGTCTTCTCTAGGGCATTTTATGGTTGAGGGAACTGAAACAAATTGGGTTAAATGACTTGCCTAGGGTCACACAGTTAGTGAGTAATCTGGGGCCAGATTTGAAATCAGCTCCTCCAGACTCCAAGCCTGGTGTTCTATCATGCACAGAGCAAGCAGTATATAAATGTTAAATGTATTTTATCCAATTTTATTCACTTTAACACTCTCTTCTTTGTTAAAGGTCCCGGCTGAAACTTGGAGTCATCCTACCATTTTCAGAAACTAATTACAAAAACCAAGGGGGATCATGTTTGGCTCTGAAGAAGAGTTGGGGATAAGTGCCTTCCTTAACTTCAGAGCTAGGGGACCATGCATGTGGAGCATTACTACACTGTCAGACATAATCTGATGAGTTTATTAGTTTTGCTGAACTGCTTTTCAAGACAGCAAGCAAAAACCACTGAAAAAATGAACAAAAAAATGAACAAAAAGATAAAAATAAATCTTCGTTACAAAAGGATGGTTCATTAGGTAAGGGACAGAGAGGGATGTATTCTAAAATAAAGATAATTAAAAAGCAAAATATGTCAATCAAAGTAAGATTAATTTTTTAAGAGAAAAGTTTTAAAAGAAATTAAAGAACACATTATAGGCTCAAAAAGAGATTTAAAAGTCTGGACAGGATCAGGGCATTTTGTTGACAAGTTTAGCCATCAATACCTGTCACAGAGGGTAATATCAGGGCCAGGACATGCTTCACAGAGCAGCTGGTTCCCATCCACTTATTTCAATATGCAGTTTATTATTTATTATCAAATCTTCTGAGTGACTGTCTCAAAAGATGTGGCTGATTCAAGAAAGTACACCAGTTATCTTTCTCTCATTGCAATTCCCCTGAGATTGTGGGGTGTGTTAGCAGGTTAATAAGTAAACAGTTATTAACACTGGGTCATTTTACAAAAGATTAAACAATCCTGGTATGTTGAGCATTTATGAAGATGACAGTCAATAGAACCACCCCACCCCCATCTCCCACATTGGTAACATTCTCCATCCCAGTGTTGTTTTTCAACTGTTTTCTCAATTGTGTCCAACTTTTCATGACCCTATTTGGGGTTTTCTTAGCAAAGATATTGGAGTGGTTGGCCATTTCCTTCTCCAGCTCATTTTACAGATGAAGAAACTGAGGCAAACACGATAAAGTGACTTGCCCAGAGCCACATAGTAAGTGTCTGAGGCTGGGTTTGAATTCACATACATGAGTCTTCTTTACCCCAGATCTGGTGCTCTATCTACTTGGACATCTAAATGCCCTCAAATCCTCATCTGCATGCTCCCTTGTGAAATCAGTGGTAACGTCAAAAGAAATTCTGCTAATTTGATTAATTGATTAAAACAATTGATTAATAAGCATTTATTAAGCACCTACTGTATTCCAGACACCATGCTAACCGCTGGGAAAACAAAGATGAAACAGCCTCTACCTTCAAAGACTTCACATTCTATTGAGGTTGGGGGTGGAAGAGGTGGGAGACAATAGATCCATGCTCTATGTACGCCCATGTACTTTTCTGATCTAGTGAAGGCAGCCAGCCTCCTTGCGGTTCCTCCCACAAAGTGCTCCATATCCAAAATCTGGACATTTTCTCTAACTGTCCTTCATATCTGGAATGAAATTCTCCCTCATTTTCACCTCTTGGCTTCCTTCAAAATTTCAGCTAAAACCTCATATTCTCCAGGAAGTTTCTCCCAAATCCTCCTGATTCCATTGTCTTCCTCCTCTTAATTCTTTCCTATTGACCCTGTCTGTAGCTTGTTTGTACACAGTTGTCTCCCCCATTAGATTGCAAACTCCTGGAGAGCAGGTGTCTTTTGCCTTATATTGTATCTCAGTGCTTAGCATAGTGCCTGGTGCATAATAGGTACTTAATAAATATATAGTAGATGCTTAATAAATGTGCTATTCAGTGACCAAGAAGGAGGGATCAGACTGGCAGGAAGAGAACTAAGGGAAAACATCCTAGAGGAAGTGAGCATCAAGCAGAAAAGGTTGTCAGTGGTCAGAAGCTGCAGCCAGAAAAAGAAAGATGAGAACAGAAAAAAGGCGGTTGGATTTCACAAGGAAGAAATCACTGGTCATTCCGCAGGGAACAGTCTCATTTGAAAGATGAAGCTGGAAGCCAGATTGCAGAGATTCAGAAAAGTGTAAGAAGGAAGGATATGGAGGTGCCTACTGTAGAAGGTCTTCTTAGGGAATTTAGCCAGGAAAGGGACAGAATGTATGGGATAATAGCTAGCAGGGATGGATGAAGCCCGGGAGACATCTGTGTTCTATATAACATAGAGCAACCCCAATAGAATAACAATAGAATGTGAACTCTTTAAGGTCAGAGATTGTAGTAACGGTGTCTGGCACACAGTCAGTACTTAATAAATGCTTGTTAATCAATTGGACAAAAGCAGTAGAATTCCTTTTGAAGATCTCACTAATTTCACATAGGAGCATTTTTTTTTTTTGTTTGTTTGTTTGTTTGTTTGTTTGTTTTTTTATTTAATAGCCTTTTATTTACAGGATATATACATGGGTAACTTTACAGGATTAACAATTGCCAAACCTCTTGTTCCAATTTTTCACCTCTTACCTCCCACCCCCACCCCCTCCCCTAGATGGCAGGATGACCAGTAGATGTTAAATATATTAAAATATAACTTAGATACACAATAAGTATACATGACCAAAACATTATTTTGCTGTACAAAAAGAATCAGACTCTGAATTATTGTACAATTAGCTTGTGAAGGAAATCAAAAATGCATGTGTGCATAAATATAGGGATTGGGAATTCAATGTAATGGTTTTTAGTCTTCACATAGGAGCATGGAGGATTTCAGGGCAGCTAAGTGGCAAGACCACCAGACCTAGAGTGAAGAGTTCAAATCCAGCCTTGGACAGTTACTAACTGTGTGACTGAACAAGTCACTTCACTCTATTTGCTTATTTTGTTGTCTTGATCTTCCCAGCTCTGACATCCTGGGGTTCTAAGGGCCCTCCCGGCTCTGACATCCCAGATTCTAAGGGCCCTCCCAGCTCTGACATCCTGAGGTTCTAAGGGCCCTCCCAGCTCTGACATCCTGAGTTCTAAAGACCCTAAGGACTGGGAAGTCCTGACATCCCTTGTTCTTAGGGCTCTCCCAGCTCTGACATCATATGCTTTTACAATGCAGACCCCAATAGTTTGGACTCTTATTTCAGTCAGATCCTTGAATGAGGCGAGACCTGTGATTTTCTTAGGGTAAAGAACCTCTAGTGAAGAGCTTCCTTTCTTAATACAGACTGGCACTTTTTTGTGACATTTGATATTCTAAAATTTCTACTAGCTCTAAAACATTAAGATTTTTATGATCACCTTCTCCATCTCATGGTGGAGAAAATGGAGTTAGAGGGAAATTAAGACCCTTGTCCTAAGTTATGACTATCCATTGAATTAATAGTAGAAAAGCTAAATTCTGCCTTTGAAACTCCTGGTGCCACATCTTCCTCTAACACAATCTCCAATATACCTCTGTCCCCATTCTTAGCACATTGGTCATGCTCCTACATCAATTTTATGAGCCTGAGACATCACTTTACACATCACTCCAGTATAAAGAATCTGCCCTCTTGAATTTGAATTTTCCTTATCAGTAAGAGGCTTATTACATTCTTCCTAGAGAAACCTCAGGGGCCCAACTCCCCATCTCCTAAGCTCAAAGGAATATGATTTCTAGACTGAAGCTAGGCTGATCTCAATATTCAGAGTGAGGTTCTTGAATACTGGGAAAGAAATAGACAGATGAGCAAAGCCAGACCCTGAGAACAAAAGTAATTGAAAAAATAAAATGCTATTTTTAAAAAAAATTGTTCTGAGAGAAGATCTCCAAGTTTCACTAGACTGCCAGAGGGATCCATCAAACAAGAAAGGTCAAGAACTCTGGACTGATGATATTCTTTGTTGAAATGCCTTTAAAAGCTAGATTCTGGCTAAGGTAAAGATCTTGAGTGCCATGTTTTAGAGTCATAGATATTCAAAGCTGAAAGGGCCAAGAGAACATATGTTGTCATGTATTTCTTGATGGTAATAGTCCTTCATTTTCAACGAGGACCAATGACACTATGAGTAATATCTTGGCTTGTGAGTGAATTAGGTTTAAATGAGGCAGAATTGCATCACAGCAACAAAAAGATAGTTTCCAACATTCATTTTTGTAAAATTATGTGCTCTAAATTTTTCTCCCAAATTTCCTTACATCCCCTCTCCCCAAGATAGCAAGCAATCTGATACGAGTTAAAGCCCTCCCAGCTCTGACGTCCTGGGTTCTAAGGGCCCTCCCAGCGCTGACATCCTGTGTTCTAAGTTTTACAAAAATGAATATTGGAAACTATCTTTATATACATTTGGAAAAATAAAATATTATTGGGGAAAAAAGAAAATGAAAAGGTTAAAAAAAAAAAGGAAAGAGAAAAGCAAAGCATTGAAAGTTGACTCTGGAGTTCCTTCAGACTCTTTAAATATAAACCTATGAACTTAAAAACATATTGTCTGTCCAAGCTAGAATATACAATGTCAGAGCCAAAAGAATTTAAGACTGTTAGAACACAGGTTAAAAGAGCTAATCCAAGGTTTAAAACTTGGGTCCAAAAAGAGTTTTCGGGAGTCTATGAAGAAAATTTTGTTTTTCTCTATTGGTTTCCTATGTAATCCTATATGTTTCATTTGGTATGTTTAAAGTTACACCTCTTTTTTTGGGGGGGGGGGCTGAGGCAATTGGAGTTAAGTGACTTGTCCAGGGTCACATAGCCAGGCAATGTTAAATGTTTGAGGACGGATTTGAACTCAGGTCCTCCTAACTCCAGGACTGGTGCTCTAAAATCATACTTCCAAGAAGGGATTCAGAGACATTGGGGTTTGCCCAAAGGGTCCATGACACAAAAAAAGTGTAAGACAACTCTCTCATCTTCAAATGTGGAATTTGAAAATTCACAGGGGGAAGTGACTTGCCCAAGTTCACACAGGGAGGTAGTGGCAGAACTGGAATGTCTTAGAAGCTAGAAGCATGTGAAAATCCTGGCTTCCTCCCCTTGCCAACCTGTGGCTTGGCTCAATGCCACCTGGGTCAACTTTAGCAGGAAATATTCTGAATAGCAAGAGAACTTTGAGGAGATATAGCTTGAAATCTCAGGCTCCCCAGTATCCACATTGGCAAATTCAAAAACTTATTACCGGGAACTCCTGGAAAATGTCCAGAAAGATGGAAAGGGAGCTGGCAGCAGCTCAGGTCTCTTCCAACATGTCCAGCCTTGCAGGACCAATGATGGCCCCTAGGCTAGGGAAGGTAGATTGCTAGAAAGGGGCTGTCTACAGAAGGGCAAGGTGTCCTAGAGCATAGAGCACTGGCCTGAAGGTCAAAAGCCCATTTGAGTCCTGGCTCTGCCCACTCTTAGCTGGGCAACTCCCAGAAAACCACTTCAACTCTGGCCTTGAATTTAACATCTGTAAAATGGGGATAATAAAGCCCCATCTCTCAACTTCACAGTCTTTCTGGTAAGATCAAATAAAGCAAAGAATGTCAAAACACTTAACAGACCATGAAGCCCTGTTCAAATATAAAGCATCACCAACCGTATGACTTCAGTAAATAGGTCAACAGAAATCACAGGGAACAAAAAGTGGAAACTAGTGAATCAAACTCTTCATTTTGATTGATTTTAGGAAGAAAATGTTGATTTCTGAGATTCACAGAATGAACAACGCTGAATTTCTGAGTTATAAGGGAACAGAGAACAGAGAATGATGGAATGTAAAATGCTAGAGCTGGACAGGGATCTTAGAACACAGAAAGTCAGGGCAAATCAGCTGGAGATGACTGAACAAATTATGGGAGTGGAACACGTTTGTGTAAGGAATGACAAAAGGGAGGGTTTCAGAGAAACCTGTGGAGACTTGTATGAAATGATGCAGAGTGAAGTGAGCAGAACCAAGAGAATAATTTCTACAATAACATTCAAAGCAAAGCAACTTTCAGAGACTAAGAATTCGGCACCAGGCAGTAAACAACCACGATCCCAGAAGATGACAATGTTAACCCATCTCCTGACATCAAGATGATGAACTTGCTGAGGAATAAAACACATACTTTTGGACATGGCCGATCCAGGAAAATGAACAGAGGGGCAGTGGGGAGGGAAGGAAAGTAGATTTTTGATCAATGAAAAAAATTATTTTAAGAATAATCAGAGTGAGCTGTATGTAGGGAGTAATGAGCAAAGCATTATTCCATAGCACCAAAATCCAGGGGAAATCCTCTAACCTCCCAGCCCAGGGCTTCAAGTGTTTTCACTGGTCCCACACAATTATTGTTTAGTTGTTTGCTTTGTGTCTGATTCCTAATGATCCCATTTGGGGTTTTCTTGGCAAAGACCCGAGAGTGATTTGCTATTTCCTTCTCCAGATCATTTTACTGATGAGGAAATAAGGCAAACAGCACTAAGTGACTTGCCCAGGGTCACACAGTTAGTAGGTATCCAAGTCCAGATTTGAATTCGTGAGGATGTCTGCCTGACTCCAGGTCTGATGCTTTATCCAATGCGCCAAGGTGCCCTTGGTCCCTTGCCATATGGCACCATAAAGGTCCCACCCCTAGCACTCACCCTTACAAGCATGGCCACTGAGATCACGTCCAACCAGATCTCTTTGTACCCCACTTTTTCTTTGCCCTTCCCAAGCATATCACAACTAAGACACCTGTGACTGACCCAGGATACTCTGTGCACCTTTCTCCCCTAGTGAACTAGCCCTATCCTGTCAGAATTCCTAGTGATAGCTCTAGTTAAGACATGACACATCAGAACTACAGGAGGTACTTTAAAACAAATCATCTTAGAGCTGGGGAGAGGGCTAGTCCTTATAACACAGAATACTGGAGCTGGAAAGCATTTTGGGGGTCCCCTAATCCAACCCTGCTATCTTATACAGAAGAAAATGATGACTTGGCCAAAACAAGATTTAGAAAAAAAATAACTTGTTCAAAGGCACATTTATTTTTAAGGAACAGTGAAAACTGGAAACCAGGGGTCTTGACTATCATCTCAATGATCTTAGAGGACCATGGTTGTAAAACTAAAATAAAAGTCAGCTGGGGAGGAGGGAAAGGCATAAATAAAATGGTGTTTCCTACCCCTAACAAAGCAAAAAAAGATAGAAATGAAAGAGACGTTACAGGAGGGATAAAGAAAAAAAGGAGGAGAAAAAAAAGAAAGGAGGGATAAAGAAAAAAAAAAAAAAAAAAAAAAAAAAGGAAAGGGTTTCAATTTCTCCTCTGTAATAAGAGGAGGGCTGGACTCACTGTTCTCCAAGGTCCCTTTCAAAGCTAAAGCAGGTTCCTAACAACTTCTATACTTCTATGTTTTGCTGCTGCCCCCTACTGATAGAATATATATATGTGTTTAGAATATCAGTGAAATACAGTGCTCCTAATGACCCTGGACAAAGTTGAACTGAAACCAGAATGGATCAGAAGATCACGAAAGTATGTCACAAAAGAGGTTGAAGCTAGAGAGCTGGACCGGGAAGTCAGAAAAGACCAAGCTTCAAAGCCCACCCACTACTCATCCTGGTTGTATGACCCTAAGCAAGCCTTTAACCATATAAGACTCAAAATTTCAGAAATCTGCTCTGATAGGAGAAATTTCTTCATTGGGAGATTGCTACCTCAGTGAAATCACAGATCTGGTTTTTTTTAAAGCTAATATACACAACAGAGAAACAGTAGATTCTTTTCCATTAAAACCAAATGTTGATGCAAGATTGTGTGATGATCCACTATGAAAGACTTGGCTCTTCTCAGTGGTTCAGTGATCCAAGGCAATCCCAATAAACTTTGGATAGAAAACGCCATCTGTATCCAGAAAGAGAACTATGGAGATTAAAGGAATCAACACCTGCTATGTTCACTTCTTTTTTCTTTTTTTTCCCTCTCTTATGGTTTTTCCCTTTTGTTTTGATTTTTCTCTTGCAACATGATTCATAAATAAATGTGTACTTTAAAAGTTAATATACATGTATAATCAGAAAAAATAAAAAAATTATAAACCAAATGTTCATTTTTTTTCTATTTATCTTAGAATTAATAAGAAGGTATGGGGGGAAAAAGTCTCTTTTTAGACTATATATATGAGGGGATCCTAGGGAGAGTAATTGGGGTTCCCCTGATCTGTCCAGCTTAGAGCACTGGGGCTTCCTTCTAATGTGTGGCTCAGTAGTGAAAGACTTGTGTGTGGGGATGACAAAACAATCTCCTTATTGGTCCCTTGATGTCCATGATGGAGGTAATGGGTCCCCTTTTTAGAGACAACTGGTCACTAAAGCAGAGAGATCTTGCTCTCCTTTTTCTCTCTTGAGAATGTGAGGCAGGAAACTTTGGGACTTTCCTATCTTACATATGGACTATCTTTATAGTATATTTTGGAGACTCTACATAAGCCAAACCTAAGCTTTTTTAAAAATGCTTTTCCCTAGGACTCCAGGGTGGGGTTGTAAAATATCCATCAACAATGAGAAAAAGGACATGGTTTAGCCCAACTCATTAGAGCTCAGGCTTCCCAAGTACTAAAGGGGCCCCTCAGTGGGGCAGGGAACCTAACCCCAGTGGGCCACTGACAAGCTATTGTTATACCTAGAAAACTCATGTAAAGCTGTCACTAGAAATTGTTGCTCCCCAGGGCAACATACCACAAAGGATACCTAGTGTAAATGTTGTTTGAGGAGGAAGGAAATGGAACGCGGGTCAGTAAGAGAGAGACAAAGACCAGAGGACACAAAGCTTGGAATTGGGGACAAAAAGAGACAGAAGGAGAAGGGTGACATAGGCCATCTCAATGGAGTCTGTAAATCCTCACCTGAAGGACCTCAAAAGTGATAGGCATCCTAAAGCAAAACCCCAATGACACTGCTCTAATCATACCTGTGAGTCCTAAACAGTAAATTAAAAAAATGGAGATAATGGAAGACTTTACTGAAGTGGTGGGAGAGGATAAAAATTATCTGCATTTTCAAAGAAAGCCACCAAAAACCATGAAAAACTAACAAATACTCTGAAAATAATGACGAAATATATCAAATATTTGGGCATTAACTTAGCATGAAGCACAAGAGACTTATAAAAAGCAACCTCAAAGCTTCTCGCAGAAATCAATGGGGAAATAATTCCTTGTTCATGATTAGGGTAAGTCAAAAATAATAACATCCCAATTGTTGAATGTAATGGAATTTAACCAAGTTATAATAAATCTGATATTTTTAAGAAGATGGCCAAGATTATCCAGAACAATGAAAAAAGAAAATTGGAGGTACCCTCAGATCTCCAAATATGTAATAAAGTGATAACTATGAAATCTGTTGAGAAGAGAGAAGATGAAATGAAGAGAGATTAACTGAAAAGAGAGCCCAAAGACTAAAAAATATCAGATTTTCTCAGATTGTCCAGACAAGTGAGTGAGTTCATCAGTTTGAGAAGCTAGCAGAGTCAGTTGCAAAGCAAGCACCTTCTCCATAACGGAGGCTTTGAGAGTTACGGGAGACACTGCGAGGTGTCCAAAGTCAGGATTTGAACCCAAATTGTTTGTTCTTTCCATTGCATTTCAAGGGTTAGGGTTAGAGTTAGGGTTATCTTAAACCTAGATGGGACTTTAGAAAGCAGACTACACTTTAAAGAGTACTAACATACACAAACACACTCTCTCTCTCTTTCTCTCTCTCTCTCTCTCTCTCCCTCCCCCAATTTATAAAATAAGAAAACTGAAGCCCAGATAGGGAAATCTCACTGATGAAGATCACATTGAGAGAAGAAGACCAGGAAGTAGAATTCAAGTTTCCATATTCCCCCTTTCCATCAAAGGCTCTTTCTACTATATCATATTAAATGACAGCATTCAGAGGGGGAAACATCAAGGAAAGACAGGAGATCTAAAAGAGACAAATATAGGCAACTGGAGAATAACAATAATATAAAATGATTTAAAATATTAAAATTATATAAATGACATACAATGTGCAAAATTTAGATAATTTCCTATCCTAAAGGGTCATCCCCATTTTATCAGACCTTATATTCTTCTTTTTTGTCTTTAGTTTGGTTTTTGTTTGTTTTTACGATTAGTTTGTGAGTGTTTCTGGAGTCGGGGTCTCCCTGTCTTTCCCAGGCTGGAATAGCCAAGACTGATTAGCATGGAAACTAGAATTAAATTATCTTGCTGGACTCAAACAGCCTAGAACTCCTAAACTCAAGCGATTCAATGGCCTCAGTCTCTCCAGCAACAAAAACTACAAGCCAGTGCCAATGGGATGGAACAGACAGAACAGAAGATTGCTTTTTGCAAGATTTAAGACATTTCAATCTCACTTCATAGAAAAAAAAAGAAAAGCGTTTTAAAAAGTGCACTCATATCTGTGTGGAATACACCGCCCTCTAGTGTTCAAAACAAAGAACAAATAGTTAACTAGAAAACATATAAATGAGTGTGTGTATATATATATATGTTTATTAATATATTTATATTTTTAGACCTGCATTGCACAAAAATTATATTACATACATGTATCTATATATTTATAAACACTTTAACTGACTTTATAAATCTTGGTTATTATTATAGTTTAAAGATCCAAGTCCTGATATAGAATTTTATTAGAATTTTACAATTTTGTAATTGGATATTATCTTGGAATATAGAATATATATATATATATATAATGTCACAACTAGAAGGCTTAGGATTGGAAGGGACTTTAGAACACAGAAGATTAGAATACAGGCCAACTGAGACAGATCTTAAAATACAGAATGCCATATCTGGGAGATATCTTAGAATATAGGAAGACTGTGCTGGGAGGGACTTTAAACATCCTTTGACCAAATGCTTTCATTTACAGAAAAAGTAACTGAGGGGGCAGCCGGTTGGTGCAGTGGCTAGAGGACCAGCCCTGAAGTTAGAAGGATGGGAGTTGAAATCTGGCCTCAGACACTTAACACTTCCTAGTTGTGACCCTGGGCAAGTCACTTAACTTCAATTGCCTCAGCAAAAAAAAAAAAAAAAGGAAGAAGAGAAAAAAAAAAAAGAAAGAAAAGAAAAAGTAACAGGCCCACAGAGATTCAGGGACCCATGAAACAAGCTGATCATGCTAAAATCCTGAATAAAAGTAAGAAATATTAAAAATAGCATCATTACCGGTTTACAATGAAACCTTTTGCTTTGACTGTTAAATCCTTTTCTTTCTGACTCCGGGGTTACTATGGTCCGAAATTTATAAGGAATGGAAGATTGCTTTGGATATGCTCCAGTGTAACCTAAATGATTAAAGAAAAAGACATTTTTTAAAAAACATAAAAAGATGAATTGGAGAATGTAGGAAATGGAGCTCTGAGGTCAAGATTTCTTTTTAACAAGACACAGGAGGGAATTTGCCCTAGGACTTGTGAAAAGGGATTAAATAAACCCCTATTGGGGGAACATTTTTCAACATTTGCTGATTCAAAGTCAATTCAATACTAAATAATTATTAAGCATCCAATGTGTGCAGAATAGTCCATTGGCTAGAAAAGATGCAAAAAAATCAAAATGGCTGGTCTTAATTTCATTTACCAATTTAAAGCTTGAGGGACAGAACCCAAGGACAACCATTTCTTATTCACCATCATTGATTCATTCTCATAACCAGCTTACCCTGAAACATCATGGATCACAGAACCTCAGCACTAGAAGAGACCTTAGAGGTATCTGGTTGAATATGAAACAGGAAAAGAATTCCCTGACATCCCCCACAAGAGCCCCCCCCAAAAGAAGCCCTCAAACTTCAGGAACAAGAAGACCACCATATCAAAAGGCAGCCCATTCTACACAGGGATAGCATGGTATGTTGGGAAGTTTTTCCTTCTTTCTAATATAATTTGCATCTTCACTGCTTCTACATAATACTCCTGGTTCTGCCTGGCGGGGACAGGGCTTAAAGACCACCATGATGCTAGTCCCACCATCCTTCTGAATGGCTACCGTGAAATGTCTGTTAAACTGAGATGCAAATTATCACATTGTTCTTAAGAAATTAACTGCCCCCGTTCATTCAATATGGTGTTTTTGAGGAAGAGATAGATGGCATCAGGTGAGATGTTGTCCCCCTAGCTGATCATCAACCTATCGGAGGCAGCAGTGGCTTAATGAAAAGGAAGCCCTCCAGTGTCTACCAGCATCTGGACTTCAGCCCTGGATCCTCCACACTGGCTGCCTGATTTGGGGCAAGTTACTTTTCCCCCTGGGGTTAAGACTGTCTTTGACAAGTCTTGCTTTCTGGCTGTACATGTTAATCTCCTATATTGTCCACTTCTTTAGTCCCCAGAAAGATGGGAAGTATCAGACTGAGTGACCTCAGGGGATTTCAGTAAACAAAGCAAAAGATCACACAAGATATCCTGCAACTGAAGAACTTTGAAAAGGACAAGAGAACATACTCTTTGATCTCACTATACCACTAATAGGTCTAGATCCAAAAAAGAGGGGAAAGAAAGAGGAAATGGTCCTGTATGTATGAAAACATTTATAGCATTTCTAGAGACAAAAGGAATATTCATCAATTGGGGAATGATTGAAGAAATTATGGGCTACAAATATGATACAGTTTTACCACACTATGAAAAAGGATAAAATAGAGAATTTCATGGAAATATGGAAAAACTTGTATCTTCCAGATGCAGAATGAAATGAACAGAACCATTAGGAAAATATATGCAATAACATCAATATTATAAAAGTGAACAGTTTTGAAGACAAGTTTAAATTGATGAAGAATGAAATGAGTAGAACCAGAAGAATGATTTATACAATAATAATTACACTATAAACACGAACAACTTTGAAAACTTTAAGAATTATGATTGACACAGTGACCATCCATAATTCCAGAAGACTAATGATGAAGATTCACCTCTTGATAGAGAAATGAGGGATTCCAGAAAAAGAACTCTGGGAGATGACTAAAAACCATTACATTGAATTCCCAATCCCTATAGTTATGCACACCTGCATTTTTTATTTCCTTCACAAGCTAATTGTACAATAATTCAGAGTCTGATTCTTTTTGTACAGCAAAATAATGTTTTGGTCATGTATACTTATTATGTATCTAAGTTATATTTTAATATATTTAACATCTACTGGTCATCCTGCCATTTAGGGGAGGGGGTGGGAGGGTAAGAGGTGAAAAATTGGAACAAGAGGTTTGGCAATTGTTAATGCTGTAAAGTTACCCATGTATATATCCTGTAAATAAAAGGCTATTAAATTAAAAAAAAAAAAAAGAGAGAAATGAGGGATTCATGGTGCAATAGACATATTTTTTGGATATAGTCAATGAAGGAATTTTGGGGGGCTTGACTGTGCATTACAAGGAATTTGTTTTTCTTTTTCTTGTTTGGGATGGAGAAAGAATAAATCTGTGTTACTTAAAAAAAATAAAACTTTAAAAAAAGAGGAGAAAGGATAACATATAGCTTTTGATCTATCAATCAGGATACTCTCTTTACATATTTTGTACTCTCCACTCTAAGTAATTTGGCTAGCAATAACACTAGAAAAAATTGCAGGAAAGAAATTAGATAGATGAACTGCCCTAGAAGTTCTAAAAGAAAAATCAACAGAGAAGACAGTGGGAGGCAAAAATGATGAACTGATAAAGTGCACTCACTTCCACATTCCCTGCTCCCACCCCATACACACACACAAAGACTTAAAACTAGGACCCTAAAAATGCTTCCCTGTTTGAGGGGGAAAAAAAGCTATGGGAGACTAAGAAAAGAAGAGGAAAATGGGAAGGAGTTAAAATTTCAGATTGTCTAATCTTAGCCACATTGTGCCATCTGGATGATTGATAAAAATAAACACACCAATGGGGGCTCAGGAGCTATAGTTTTTGAGTGTGTGCTGGCCTATAGCGTACTCATATATGAAAGGATGCCCTGGATGTTTCGATAATAACAGTTCAAATTTCTGTAGTACTTCACAAAGTTTAGAAAGTCAGCAGAAGCCAAATTAAATAACATGCTCTGGATTGTAGAGTTAGAAAAAGGGAACAAGGACTCAAATCCAGGTTTTCTGTCACCAAGTTCAAGTGTTTTTTTCTTTGCCAAGTCACACTCCTACTCAAGAAGATTCAAGGACTCTCCATTGTCTCCAGACCTCCCCACCAAAAAAGCCATAAACTTCTTTATTTAATATTTAAAATCCATTACAGTCTCGCAACAGCATACTCTTCCAGGAGTACTATACATTATTCTGTCTTGTATCCTCTATAGTTTAGCCCAAACTAGATGACTAGCTCTTCCTAATCCTTGGTACTGGTTGCATCCTGCTCCCCTCTGATTCTTGCATCAGTAATACCCTCAAAGGCTCAGGAAGACATGAGTTTAAATGTAGTCTCAAATATTTACTAACTGGCAAGTCAGTTTGGTCTCATTGCTTTAGTTTCCTCATTTATAAAGTGAATTGGAGAAGGAAATGGCAAACCATCCTTGTATCTTTGCCAGGAAAATCCCATATAGGATCATGAAGACTCGAACACAACTGAAATGACTGAACAACAATTCCCAGTGCGTTACATGGTGGGCATTTAGGGTGCTTACAAATATCTACAGAACTTAATTCAGTTGAATTGAAATAAAGATTCAGCCTATTTGAGATATATGTCTGTGAACTAATAAATAGTACAGGGATACTAAAAAGATTCAGGATCCCTCACAATTTTCCTGTCTAAAAATGGTAAAGGAAAAGCAGCCAATTATGAATGGAAAACCTAAATTTCATTTTAAGAACATCTGCTGTTGCAAGCAATTAATTCCTGACTCCTGCTGCATCCCCAGGCTCTTTGCATCCCTGATCAGTCACTAGTTCCTATAGTTTGGGAGAAATAAACAAAAGAAGTGATCCCAGGGCAAAAGCCCGTATTCACCCTGGCCAAGAGGAACGCTCAGCAAACACAGAATCCATTTGATTCCACAAATATATACAGTGCATTTATAAACATTTACTAGAGCTAAGGACCGAAGAGTAAAAAGATATAGTTGCTATACTCAATTAGATGCAACAGACCAGAGATGAAAAATAAATCCTAAAAGTATTGAATATTCAAGTTAGAACAAAATATAGAACATAGAATATCAGAACTAAAAGGAAACAGAATACAAAATACAGAAGTTAGAACTCAAAGAAGCCTTATGAAACAGAATGTTAGAGATCAAAGAAACTTTAGAATATGCATAATGGATTGGAAAGAGACTTCAGAACACAGAATAGTAAGAGTTTGAAGGAACCTTAGAAATTGAACAATAGAATATAGACTGAAAAACAAATAGAGAAACCAAATTAAAGCAACTCTGAGGTTCTATCTCATACCTGTCATATTGCAAAAGATGACAAAAAAGTAAAATTACAATTGTTGGAGGGAATATAGGAAAAAAGGCACTGTTCGTAGAGCTGTGGATTGGTCCCAGCCATTTTGGAAAGCCATTATGAGCTGTACTCATAAAGTCACTAAACTATTTTTTACTCAATAAAACAACTGTCAAGCCTATACCCCCAAGAGAACAAAGCAATAGGAAAAGGACCAATATGTACCCCCCCCCAAATTTGTCCTTTCATTATAGCAATCAACTTGAAACTTAAGGAGCTGTCTATCAAGTGAGGAATGGCTAAACAAATTATGGCATATTAATATAATGGACTACTATTGTGCCATAAAAAATTAACAAAAAGATGGTTTCTGAGACATCTGAGAAGATTTGTATGGACTAATAAAGAGGCCAAGAAAACAATTTACAGTCTAACATCAGCACTGTGAAAACAATTTTGAAAGACTTCAGAACTCTGATGTAATCATGAATTCCAGAGGACTAATGATGAAGCAGGTAGGCTCCTGACAGGGGGAATAAGCAGAAAATGCAGACATGTTTTTGGACATGGTTTAAAAAAATTAAATTAATTCAGAATTTTTAAAAATATAGAACTTAAAGATAACCTCAGAATATAAAATTTTAAAGCATTAAGGAACCTCAGAATACCAAATAATATTAGAACCTTGAAACTCAGAGGAGAGATTAATAAAAATAGAAACTAAGAAAACTATTGAACTAGTAAATAAAACCAGAGTTGGTTTTATGAAAAAAATTAACAAAATAGATAAACCTTTGATTAATTTGATCAAAAAAAGGAAAGAAAAAACCAAATCACCAGCATCAAAAATGAAAGGGATGCACTTAACACTAATGACAAATTAAAGCAATAATTAGGTTGTTTTTTTGTTTTTTGTTTTTTGTTTTTGCCCAACTCTATGGCAGCAAGTCTGAAGATCTAATGGAAATGTATGAATATTTACAAAAATATAAATTTCCCAGGTTAACAGAAAAGGAAATAAATACTTAAATAGTCCCATTTTAGAAAAAGAAATTGAACAAGTCATTAATGAACTCCCTAAGATAAAATCCTCAGGGCCAGATTGATTCACAAGTGAATTCTACCAAACATTTAAAGAACAATTAATTCCAATACTATGTAAACTATTTGGAAAAATAGGTAAAAGAGTAATGCCAAATTCTTTCTATGACATAAATATAGTACTAATATCTAAATCAGGAAAGACCAAAACAGAGAAAGAAAATTACAGACCAATCTCCCTAATGAATATTAATGCAAAAATTTTAAATAAACATTAGCAAAAAGATTATAGCAACTTGCCAAGTGAGATTTATACCAGAAATGCAGGATTGGTTCAATATCAGGAAAATTATTGCCATAATCGACTATAACAATAACAAAAACAAAACCAACAGAAATCATATGATAATCTCAAAAGATGCAGTAAAGCTTTGATAAAATGCAATACCCATTCCTATTAAAAAATTAGAGAGCATAAAGATAAAGGAAGCTTTCCTTAAAATAATAAGAGTATCTATCTAAAACTTACAGTGAGCATTATTTGTAATGGAGAAAAGCTGGACACATTTGCAATAAGATAAAGGATGAAACAAGTTTGCCTATTATCACTACTATTATTTAACATTGTACTAGAAATGTTGGCTTTAGCAATAAGAAAAAGGAAAAAGAAATTAAAGGAATTAGAATAGGCAATGAGGAAATAAAACTATTCCTCTTTGCAGATATGATGATATACTTAGAGAAACCTAGAAAATCATCCAAAAACCTACTAGAAACAATTCACAGCTTTAGCAAAGTTGCAAGATAGAAAATAAACCCACACAATCATCAGCATTTCTATATGCTACTGACAAAACCCATCAGAAAGAAATAGAAAGAGAAATTCCATAGGTTCTACCTGCCAAGACAAACCCAAGTACTATATGAATACAATTACAAAACACTTTTCACACAAATAAAATCAGATCTAAACAACTGGAAAAATATCAATTGTTCATGAATAGGCTGAGCTAATATAAAGAAAAAGACAATTCTGCCTAAATTGGTCTACTTGTTCAGTGCCATACCAATCAAACTGCCGAAACATTATTTTATAAAATTAGAAAAAATCATAACAAAATTCATCTGGAAGAACAAAAGGTCAACAATGTCAAGGGAATTAATGGGGAAAAAATACAAAGGATAGAGCAGTACCAGACTTAAAACTATATTACAAAGCAGCAGTCATCAAAACCATTTGGTACTGGCTAAGAAATAGAATGGTGTATCAATGAAATAGATTAGATACATACAACACAATAATCCAGGCCTTTAGCCCAATCTAGTATTTGATAAACCCCCAAACTCCAGCTTCTGAAATAAGAACTCACTATTGACAAAAATTCCTGGGAAGACTAGAAAATAATACATCAGATACTTGACATAGACCTACATCTCACACCCCATACCAAAGTAAGGTCAAAATGGGTACATGATTTGGGCATAAAGGATGATATTATAAATAAATTAGGAAAACAAGGGATAATTTATCTACCAGATCTTTAGAGAAAGAAGGAATTTATGACCAAAGAAGACCTAGAGAACATTATGAAAGGCAAAATGGACAACTTTGATTACATTAATTTAAAAAGTTTTTGCGCAAAGAAAAGCAATAGAAACAAGATTAAAAGGGAGGTACAACGCTGGGAAACAATCTTTACAGTCAGTATTTCTGATAAAGGTCTCATCTCTAAAATATATAAAGAACTGTGTCAAATTTATAAGAATAAAGTCATTCCCCAATTGATAAATGGTAAAAGGATTTGAACAATTTTCAGATGATGAAATTAAATCCATTTATAGGTAGATGAAAAAATGCTCTAAATCACTAATGTTTAAGAGAGATGCAAATTAAAAACTCTGAGGTATCATCTCACATCTCTCAGATTGGCTAACATTACAGGAAAAGATAATGATAAATATTGGAAGGGATGTGGGAAAATTGGGACACTAATGCATTGTTGATGTTGTTATGAACTGATCCAACCATTCTGGAGAGCAATTTGGAACTATGCCCAAAGGGTTATAAAACTGTGCATATCCTTTGACCCAGCAGTGCCTAATATATTGGGTCTATATCCCAAGGAAATCATAAAGGAAGGAAAAGGACCCACATGTACAAAAATATTTGTAGCAGTTCTTTTTGTGGTAACAAAGAATTGGAAAAGGAGTGGATGCCCATCAGTTGGGGAATGGCTGTATAAGTTATGATATATGAAGGAAATGGAATATTATTGTTCTTTTAAAAATGATGAACAAGCTGATTATTATAGAAAGGCCTCGAAAGAGTTACATGAACTTATGCTGAAAGACACAAGCAGAACCAGGAATACATTGTACACAGCAACAGCAAGAATGTGCAATGATCAACTATGAAAGGCTTAGTTCTTTTCAGTAGTTTAGTGATCCAAAGCAATCCCAATAGACTTTGGACAGAAAATGTCATCTGCATCCAGAAAAAGAATTTAGGAGACTGAATGTCAACACATGCTATATTTACTTCTTCTGTTTTTTTTTTTTTTTAATCTCTTATGATTTTTCCTTTTTGCTCTGGTTTTTCTCTCCCAACATAAGTCATAAAGCAATGTGTATTTAAAATAAATAAACTTACTACAATAAAAAAAAGAAATAAAAACAACCTAATGGGATCTTAGAACAAAGAATATTAGAAGTCAAAGGAATCTTGCAACACAGAATAATAAGGTTGGTATGAACATTATAATGTTAGCACTGAGGGGAAGGTCAGAGCTTATAATGTCAAAGAAAGGAATTTACAAAATGATTTAGTCCAAGCTCACGGTTTGTGACATGCAGAGCAAGGCAATGACTTGGTCACATCCAACTAGTAAATGGTGTGAAGACACCCAAATCCCAGTGCTCATTCAGCTGCATTCCATTGCCAGGCACTATATTTACTACATTCCAACAAGTCAGCTCTGCAAATTGCAGGGATTATATGTTCGTAGATCTCTCTCCCCCAGAAAGCAAGTGTTTATTAAGTTCACAAAACCTTTTTGGATATTCTTAAAAAATCTGGATCTTCGGTAGCTTTCGTTTTCCAGAGTAGCCATATTACTAAGAAACAGCAGCAAGTTTCACTCGTCTGACGGAAAACATCCTTGACATTTCTGTTTGAGTTACCACCTAGAACATCAAAAATGCAACATTTTTAGGGCATGAATGAAATTATGACCATTGTAACTTCCTTTTTTAATGTGCACATCCCCTTTTCTAATTAGAACATAGCCTTTCCAAGGGCAAGAACTGTATTTATCCAAAGAGAATTTTTTATGGATTGTCATGGTCCAGGAATTCATCACCTAACAGTCAGCTCTTTGGAGGTCAGCTGTTCTTTACTCAGTGAGGCTGGTATTTGGAGAACAGATATCATCTGGTCTCAGAGCTGTTCTGTTTTATAAAGATTAATTCATGTTTTCCTTCTAAGCCATAAACTATCCCTAGGATTAAAACCTCATCCTTTTATACTTGCTAAAACAGTGGAGGTCACTTCTTCTTGAGTTATCATTTTTATTATTGCTAACAGAACTTTAGGCTAAGAACATTGAGTTCTGACTATGACATATTGGTAGGACATTGGAAATTGCCCAGGATCACTTCTCCCTTTGTACTTATGAAATTAGACTTATAATTGCCCAAGGGCAAAGATTTTCTTTTTTTCCCCTTGTATTCAGCAAAACTTTAATTTCTTTATGTAGACTAGAATTTTTTTTTCTTTTTCCTCTGAAAGGCTAAGGAATAGCTGCCCAATTCTGTCCCATAAGCAACTATCCCACAATGATTCTTAAAATGTGAGTAGATTAGCACTAGCCCTGAAATCAGGAGTTCCTGAGTTCAAATCTAGCCTCAGACATGTAACACTTCCTAGCTGTGTGACCCCAATTGCCTCAGGGAAAAAAAATGTGAGTAGATCCAAGATAATATATCTAGAAATACATTTAAGTAGATTCTCCCTGTTAATTACAGAGCTGAAGAGAATAATATAATATAGAAGATTGTTGCTAAGAAAAACCTTAGAAATCATTATTTTATGGATGATGAAACAGCCACAGTCACTTAGTTTATGTGATAGCTTAGAATCATAGAACTGGAACCAGAAGGCACATTATAGGCCATCTGGCCCAAATCCTTATTTTTCAGATGAGGAAACCTGAGTCTTGAGAGATGAAGTGATTTGCTTAGGTATATATAAATAGAAGCAGAGACAATTTTCAACTCTCAGATACTAAGTTCAACACTCTAAAATTGGACATTCTAATCCACTTTAGCATCCTAGAATCCACATCTCCAACAAGGTTCATTCCAGTAGCCCACACTCCCAAGTCAGATGGATCTTAAGAAAAATAATGGGAATTGTATTTCTAATTTAAATATCTTTCTTAAGTCTCTTGCTAAGAAAATGAGATTATGTTGCTACAGGTAAGAGTTGGACAGTGAAAAAGATCCTCATTTATAAAATGTCCACAGAGGTTCTCTTTTTAAGTCAAAGGCCAAGGCTCTACCTAGAGTACTGAAAAACTACCTTAATGAGAACAAGATAAGAACTTTCTTCTAAGAACTCCTAACTAAAGTCCAAAGTTGGAGATATCCTAAAAGCATTATCAGAAACAAACAACAACAAAAACCCTCCTAAATGCTCTAAACATCCAATAATAGGATAAAAAGTTAAATGACTTGGGGCACGTTTGTGTTGAAAAGCAGGATTGTCATCTTCTTGGGGAAACCTTTCCTAGTACCCCCAAGTTAGTAGCATAGCCTCCCCAAACTACTTTGAATTCATTTAATATGCGTAGAGAGCAGGAAGTTGAACTCCATGTGGCAAAAACAAAGGTAATAAAATATAAATGAAAAGATTTTCAGATGCAAAGGAGGCATTTCCACCTTAGAAAGGGTCAAAAACATAACTGCATATAAAGAGACCAGGGAGATAGTGACAGGACACAAACTTAATAAGCCAATACCTCTTTCCCTAGCCCTAAGACCTCAACAGGAGTATGGGAAATATAACTGGCTATTCATCATACCTAAAAATGGGGAAGCTGCTAAAAAAAAAAAAAAAAAAGTGGGAGGAGGAGGGAAATATGACTGGTTATTCATCATACCTAAAAGTGGGGGGGGGGGGGAAGCTGCTAAGAAAAAAGGAAAAATTACCAAATAGGAGAAGATATGCCTCCTTTGTCGCCTAAGGAAACTAAGATAGAATATTGCAAAGAACATTGTCTCTGGAATCAGGCAAATATAGTTCAAATTCTCTGACACTTCCTGCTGCTTGATGAAGATTAAGTAACCTAAGTCACTTAACATCCTTGGGCCTCAGTTTTTTCAGATTTTGGAAAATGAAAGGACTGGATTAGATGACCTCTCCCTTTTGGCCCTAGATTTGTGTCCTATGATCTCTCCTACAGATAATGAACCCCAGATACAAGGTTTCTGCCAGGTCTAGCTAGGATTAGAGTTGTTGCCCTTGCTAGGAAAAAAAAAAAACACAAACCCACTCTAAATGTATCCAGCCAAGCCGGATAGTGGAGGTGGTAAGTAATGCAGCTCCTCACCACAAAGTGGGTTCCACCTAGGGAGTCCAGCAGATCAACCTGTCCAGCAGAAGCAACAAATCCTATAAATAGCCTAGTGTCTGATCAATCAGCCCTAGTCTAGAGAAATGCTAATTTTTTTAGGTATGAAAAACATATTTCCGTATTATTCATGTTTGAAAGAAAACAGACAAAAAAAGCTCAAGAAAAATAAAGTTTAAAAAAAACTATGCTTCAATTTATATTCAAATGCCATCAATTCTTTCTCTGGGGATGGATAAATTTTTTATCCTAAATTCTTCTGAGCTGTCTTAGATCATCGTACTGATGAGAATAACTAAGTTTTTCACAGGTGAGCATCTTATAACATTGCTGTTACTTTGTATACTACATTTCTCTTTATATCAAGATTTTTAAGTCTTTGCAAGTTTTTCTGAGAGCATCCTGTTCATCATTTCTTATATAGCACAATAATATAGACAAAAAATTTTCAAGAAAAAATGAAGTTTAAAAAAAGTATGCTTCAATTTGCATTTAAATGTCATCAGTTCTTTCTCTGGGGATGAATACAATTTTTATTCTAAGCTCTTCTGAGTTGTCTTGGATCAGTGCACTGCTGAGAATAACTACAACATTGCTGTTACTTTGTATACTACATTTCTCTTTGCATCAGCACTTGTTTTCCAAGTTTTTCTGAGAACATCCTGTTCATCTTATAGCACAATAATATTCCATCGTAGTCACATAAGACAATGTGTTCATCTATTTCCCAATTTCATTTTGCATCAGTTCTTCCATATTCAGGTTCTTCTGAGAGCATCCTGCTCATCATTTCTTATAGCATAGTAATATTATATCATAGTCACATAAGACAATTTGTTCATCCATTTCCCAAAAAATATTCCTTCAATTTCTAATTCTTTGCCCCCAGAAGAGAGTTGCTGCTATATTTTTGTACATATAAGTCACTTTTCTTGTCATTTTTTATATCTTCTGAGATACAAATAAGGGTATCCATGGTTTTATAGACCTCTAGGCATAGTTCCAAATTGCTCTATAGAACTGTTGAATTGCTTTACAAGTCCAGAGTGTGCATTAAAGTCTCATTTTTCCCACATCTCTTCCCACATTTATCATATTCCTTTTCTGTCCTATAGCCAACCTAATAGGTATGAGATAGCACCTCAGAATTGTTTTAATTTGCATTTTTCCAATTAATGGTGAGTTACAGCACTTTTTCACATGGTTATAGGGTAGCTATGATTATTTCATC
Source organism: Sarcophilus harrisii (assembly GCF_902635505.1). NCBI lineage: Eukaryota > Metazoa > Chordata > Mammalia > Dasyuromorphia > Dasyuridae > Sarcophilus > Sarcophilus harrisii. The sequence continues at coordinate 558,594,721 of NC_045428.1, read as the reverse complement.
TGAAAACTGCTCTTATTTTTGGAGCCCCTATCATTTGGGGAATGGCTCTTATTTTTATAAATTTGACTCAATTCTCTGTTTCAGAAAAGAGGAGAAACTTGCTTCAATAATTTTTATTCACAGTTATGATTGTTAACTGTATTTCCCTCCATCCTATTTTCCCTTCTGTTTATTCTATTTTTTTTTTTGCTCTTTCCTGCCTCAGAAGTGTTTTGACTATTCTTACTGTTGCTTCCCCCAATCTGCTCTTTCTTCTATCATACTTACTCCCTTCTTTTATCCCCTTTTATGTAAGATAATTTGTCCCATTCTACATTTCCCTTTCCCTTTCTCCCAGTACATTTCTCTCTTGCCCCTTAATTTTTTTAGATATCCTTTCATGTTCAACTCATATCTGTACCTTCTGTCTATATAAACCTCTTCTAATTGCCCTAATAATGAGAAAGTTCTTCTTAGTTATAAATATCATCCTCCCATATGGGAATGTAAATAGTTTAATCTTTTTAAGTCCCTTATTATTTATTTTTTCCTGTTAACTTTTTTGTATTTTTCTTGAGTCTCACATTTGAAAGTAATTTTTTTTTTCAGCTCTAGTTTTTCATTAAGAATGCTTAAAGGTTCTCTATTTCCTTGAATATCCATTCTTCCCTCCAGAGGAAGGATTATACTCAGTTTTATTGGATAGATAATTATTTTTGCTCTCCAGAATATCAAATTCCAGGCCCTTTTGAAGCAGGAGGAAAAACCGTTCCCTTTACTGAAGCTGTCTTCCTTTTAAGATTAACATTCTGAATCTGTGTTTCCTTTTAAGGTTATCATTCTGAAATTGTGTCCCCTTTTCTGATCTCAGAGATCAGAATCTCCCAGGCTCCAGAGAGTCTAGAGACAGGGCCCATCCTCCCAGGATTAGAGAAGCAAATTCTATTCAAGAGCAAATCAACTTCCATTGATCTTTTTGAAATTCTAAATTCTCATTCAATTGAGAAATCCTGGTCTGATCTGCTCAGGCTGTCCCAGCCCCCACCAAGATGCCCATTTAACAACTTCCTTCAGCTAAGCTTCTTCACAGATGGCCCAAGCAATTTACTAGGACCCTGCCTGCTGAGCATTCTTAGTGCCAAATTCCATTTCCCTAATAGAACTCTGCCACTATAGAAGTCAATCTCTTAGCAAACTGATTTCTATCCAACAATAAACTTTTATTTTGCAATTAATAATTTGGGAATAAGTAAATTATTTCACTTTAATACCTGCAGCTGACTAAAAGGGGATTTTAAACAACTCTCTTATTGCCACTAACCTCATAACTACCAGGAATTGAGGGAATTCAAACCTCCTTATTTTGATCCTTTAATATAGAAGCTGATAAATCTTTCCAGCTGCTTGCAAGATTTTCTCTCTCTGGAATTTGGCTACATTATTCCTGGGAGCTTTCATTTGGGGATCTCTTTCAGAAGGCAATTGGTGAATTCTTTCAATTTCTATTTTACCCTTGAGTTCTAGAATATCAGAAGAATTTTCCTTGATAATTTCTTGAAAGATATCAAGATTCTTTTTTGATCATGATTTTCAAGTAATCCAATAATTTTAAAATTATCTCCGAGATCTATTTTTCAAATAAGTTGTTTTTCCAATGAGATATTTCATATTGTCTTCTAATTTTTCATTCTTTTGGTTTTGTTTTAGGGTTTCTTGATAGTTTATTAATTCATTAGCTTCTATTTCCTCAATTCTAATTTTTAAGAAATTATTTTCTTTGGCAAGATTTTGAACCTCCTTTTCCATTTGGTTAAATCTAATTTTTAAGGAGGCTTTTTTTCCCCCAGTGAATTTTTGTGCCTCTCTTTATATTTGGCCAAATCTGCTGTTCAATGCATTTTTCTCCTCAATGGCTTTTTTTGTACCTCATTTTACCATTTGGCCTAATCAGTTTTTTAAGGTAATATTTTCTTCAGTATTTTTGGTGTCTCCTTTTATCAAGCTGTTGACTCTTTCTTCATGATTTTTTTTCTTGCATCATTTTCATATCTCTTCCCAATTTTTCCTCCTCCTCTCTTACTTGATTTTCAAAATCCTTTTTGAGCCTTTACATGGCCTGAGACCAATTCATTCTTTTTTTTTTGCATTTTTTGCAATATGGACAATATGGAAATATATATTTTATGACTTTACATGTATAATGCATATCATATTGCTTAACTTCTCAATGGAGAGAATGGAAGGATAAGGAGAATTTAAAACTCAAAATTTTTAAAAAGCAATATTAAAAATGAGTTAATTTTTTTAAAAGCGATGATATGTCCTTCAAAAAGACAATCCAGTTGATCAATTTATCCATTATAGCCTGCAGCAAACTTAAGATCCTTTTTTAAAAAGTCCTTAAGCCCTTGCAGTTTCAAAGTTGAGTTGCTAGATATATTCCCTACAAATGTGCCTCAAAACCATCATCCTATATGTTTGGGCCTTCTCTACTCCCCATCTCCATATATTCTGTGTGTATTTAAGGGAGACTGGTATCCAAAAAATGCTTCACGCCTATTATTTTTGCTATGCCATTTTAGTAAATGTCTTGACTACAGCAGACTTAAAACTACTGGCTGATTGTAAAATGGAACCATATCAGTGGTGGCTTGAAATCTACAGTTTTGTTTGGACATGTATACATATAATGTATTTAGCTTATACTTTAACATATTTAACATATATTGGTCAATCTGCCATGTTGGGGAAGGGGTGGGGGAAAGGAGGGGAAAAGTTGGAACAAAAGGTTTTGCAATTGTCAATGCTGAAAAATTACACATGCATATATCTTGTAAATAAAAAGCTATAATTAAAAAAAAGAAAACCACAAAGAAACATTAAAAAAAAAAAAAGAAATCTACAGTTTTAGGAGAATAGGTACCCACAAAATTATACGCAAAACCCTAAGAGAGAGTAGCTACCACTTACTGGGGACCACTTGGGGGGGAGTGAGCCCAGAGGAGATTCTATATACTTGCATATACTTGTATGTATGGACTGCAGTTGTCACTCCCATTACAATGTAAGCTTCTTGAGAGAAGGGCCTGTTTGACTTTTTTCTTGGTATCCCCAACCCTTAGCATACTGCCCAACAAATAGTTAAGTCTGTAATTAATACCTGATGAATGACTGAATAAGAAAGTTCTTCCTCTGAACTGTACTTGTTATGTGACTTCAGGCAAGTAACTTAACTTCTCAGTTGACCAGACAACTATTTAAGCCTTTATAAGTCTTAAAGCATGTTTTGATCTACATCAGCAGAGGAAGTATCCATATAATGATAAAATCACAAATCCAGATCAAAGAAAGAAAAAAGAATACATGTAATGGAATACTATAATGTAATTAAAATCTGCAAGTATGAAAAATACAAAGAAATCTGGAAAGATTTTTATAAAATAATATAAATGAAAAAAGCTGAAGCAATATTTAAAAACAACCAAATAATTATGACCATGATAAAAGAAAAAATCAATGAGAATGAATGAAAAAGAGATCAGAAACTTAAAGAGAATAATAAAAAAAACTTTTCACTTTGAAATTAATTTAAATTTAAATGCTACTAGGCAAGTTTATTTGGTTGTATTGATGTTTAATATTAATATTAATTTTTATTGACTTTTAAATAAAAAACATCTCAGTGGATGAGCTTCAGTGAAAACCTGCTTGGCGATAAACAGCTAGGCAACCTGCAAAGACTTTAGGGTTGCAAAGCCCTGCATAGCCATTACTTCCTTTGATTGACAAAGCCACTCCATGACAGTGGAGGGTGGCAGGTATTACAAGTTTTTTTTTTCAGTGTACCAGGGTGTGTGTGTGTGTGTGTGTGTGTTGGGGAACAGAAGAGGGGGAAGCAGCAGCAGAGGTATAGGAAGCCTGCAGTTATAAAGTCCTCTCAATGTAGATGGGACCTTGTGCAAATTAGCCTTAGAAAGCTTTCTGGGACACTGAGAGAGAAAATGACTTACTTTCCCAGGGTCAAAGAACCAGCATATATAAGAGATGGAACTTGAACTTTAACTAAGGTCTTCCTCATTTGAAAATTAGTTTCTGGCTATCCTGCCTTTCATTTTCCAGAGGAAGACGCTAAGGTTTGGAAGGGAAAAGGCTTCTTGGTTAAGATACAACTAGGATCATAGGGTTTATAGCTACACAATCCAATCTATTTTTCAGAAGAGAAACGGGAGTCCCAGACAATGTAAATAATTTATCAGATGTAGAGCTGGAACTCAAATCTGAATCAAACTCTTGATGCAGGGCTCTTTCCAGTCAGCAGCCAATTAACATCTATTAAGCATCTACTAAGTGCTAAGCACTGGGGATACAAAGACAAAAGGCAGTCCCTTTAATTCTCTTTTTTTTTTTTCTTGAGTTTTGCCTTCTTAATCAAGGCAAAAACCCAAACACATTGTTTTCCTTTACAAAATAACATCCAAGCAACTATGTACAAACGAGATTTATGCAGGATAAATTGAACATAATCACAACGGGATTAGACACTAGCATTAAAGATGGTTGGGAAAGGTTTGCTGTACAAGATAGGATTTGGGTTAAAACTTGAGTAAAAACCAGAGAATCCGAGGAAGGTGAAAACGAAAGTAACGTTTCCATAGCACTAGGAAATCTACAAAGAGAACCCCCGCCTTCCCCCCATCCCCAATGTCCCTGACAGGTAAACCAAGCTAGCTAAGATCAACCCATTTCACAGATGAGGAGACTGAGGCTCCAGAAGGCTTAAATTTAAGAGAGCTGAGATTAGGGAGCAGACACCACTGCCTCGCCTCCTTTAGATGGTGGAAGTGATATTTTTTTGGGAAGGGAGGAGGAAGGGAAGAGATTCCCCACCGCAGCTGCCTCGTGCCCCCACAACCAAATTCCCAGAGGGTTCTGTCCCCTGCACATTGGGGAAGGAGCCTGACGGTTTAGAGGCCCACCTTCCCCAGCCAAGGAGGAGCCCATGCTCTTCCTCCTTCTCCCCAAACCTTTTCCCCACCCAAACCTTGCCTACCTAGCCTCTAAAGCAAATCCGGAAAAGTTTAGGACTGAGCTGCATGGTTACTATAACAACAAAACCCTAACATTCGAAAGCTTCTGCACCTCTTGGGCCAATCCAAACGCCAGTTTCTTCCGGCCAATCGCCAGAAATCTTTCAGAGACTTCTGAAGAAGCAGGCTTTCCAGGGCGCATGCGCTGTTCAAAGTACCTGTCCCACTGGGTAATTAATTCTGCCTTAGAGAGTAAGGAAGGTTCTGTTTCTGACTAAGATACGACGGTACCGGAATAGGACTCCAGCATATGGATAGGATTCTCCCCCACCTCCAACCACTCCCCTCCCAATGTGCTTAAGGGTCTTTTATTTGCAGCCCCCAGAAAGAAAAGGCATTGAGAATTTGGGCTTCTAATGAGTGACCATCTCCATGTGATCAGTTTCCCCATCTGTAAAAATATGGGGATAATAACTGCACCTTAAATTATTATATTACATATAATATGTAAATATATATTATATTATTAAAATGAGGGATCAAATGAGGGATCAAATTGTAAAAATCTTTGCAAATCAGAAAGCACTATATAAATGCAAGCTCTAATTATTCCTGTTATTTTGACAAATGTTTTAAATGTATAAATGTTTATTAATGTATTAAAATGAGGGATCAAAGCACTATATAAATGCAAGCTCTAATTATTCCTGTTATTTTGACAAATGTGGAAAATTACAATTCCAACTCTAATTGAGAGTGAACTCACATGTACATTCTTTGTTGGCAATTGTATGAGTCTAGGAACAAAAATATGCTAACGAATGGTAACGAGAGGGCCTTTATCATGAAGGTTACAATGGGAGGGACATATGCTCTAGTACCCTGCTCAGGAGGAAAGTCCTTCAGCGAAAGGTCCTTGCCGATTGATGGAAAGTCTGATAATGAAGGCTAACACTGGCTCTTGAATTTGAAAAGTGTTCATTTTGGGGGGGGGGGTCCAGATGCGAGGTAGCCCCCCCAGAGTTTTGGGTGACAAGCCAGATGTTCTTGAAGGATAACTTAGTGGAGTAAAGATATTAAACGTGACTCCCTTTCTTTCACACATTCTCCCAGGCTATGCCATGTCACTCCTAATAGCTATATTCCTAATGTGACTACATCATTCCCTGGTGTCCTGGGCTTTCCTAAAAAGTGTAGGGATACACATGTTTGTGGCAGCCCTTTTTGTATTGCAAGAAACTGGAAACTGAGTGGATGCCCATCAATTGGAGAATGGCTGAATAAGTTATGGTATATGAATGTAATGGAATATTATTGTTCTGTAAGAAATGACCAACAGGATGATTTCAGAGAGGTCTGGAGAGACTGACATGAACTGATGCCTAGTGAAATGAGCTGAATCAGGAGATCATTGTACACAGAAACAGCAAGATGATCACCTGTGATGGATTTGGCTCTTTTCAACAATGTGATTGAGGCAGTTCCAATGGATTAGAGACTGCTGATCAAAGCATAGTGTTTTCACCTTTGTTGCTGTTTGCTTGCTTCGTTATTTTTTCTTTCTCCTGTTTATTTTTCCCTTTTGATGGGATTTTTCTTGTGCAGTATGTTGGATATGGAAATATGTTTAGGAAAATTGCACATGTTTAATCTATTTCAGATTGCTCACTGTTTGGGGGAGGAAGGCAGGGGAGAAAGGGAAAAAAATTGGAACACAAGGTGTTGCAAAGGTGAATGTTTAAAAAAATATTTACAGAATGTTGAAAAAACATTTGCATATATTTGGAAAAATGAAATATTATTTTTAAAAAGTATTGGGATCTCTACTAGCATTGGGGTTTCTGCTGCATCATTCCCAAGGGTTACACTACATCAAATCCCACAGGCCTTAGCAATAGATTGAATGAGAGAAGGAGAATGGGGATAGTTGAGAAAGATTGAGAAATTGAGGATGACTAGTAGGTCCTGAAGACACCTAAGTATTGAAGTGAATAGAGTACCAGACTTGGACTCAGGAAACCCAGAGTTCAAATTTGACCTCAGATTTACTAGTTTATGTGACTCTGGGTAAGTCACTTCAGCTTGTTTGCTTTAGTTTCCTTATCGGTAAAATGAGCTGGAGAAGAAAATGGCAAACCCAGTATCTTTGGTCAAGAAGATTCCCTATGGGATCACAACCCGAAATGACTGAACAACAACTAGGTCCTGAGCCTGGATAAATGGGAGTGGTGTCAAAAGTAACAGAGAAGTTAGGAAGAAAGAAGAATTGGGGAGAGGAGAGAGATAATAAGTTTGAAGGGATTTTGCTTAAGAAGTCTACAGGACATCCAGTTTGAAATATCTAATAGGTTATTGGAAATGAGAAGTTGAAAATCAGCAGAAAGGTCAGACCGGATTAGTAGCCCCCCTACTGCTCCATTTCTTCCTCCCCTTTCATTGTTAAACTTCGTGAAAAGATGGTCTTCACCACAAGTGTCAAACCCATGCTTTGCAGGCTGACTAGAACTACATTAAAATGTATTGGGGAAATTTTTTAACAAAATAAAGAAAAATGCAGTAAATCACATATAAAACTTTATTTTCGAAGAAGTAACATTATATTTCCAAATTAAAACAATAAACAGTTTCAGGAATCCTTATGTACAGATGAATGGCCCCATTTCTATTTAACCCCACAGATCTAAACTGAACTCACATGTCAATCTTGGTACAGAAGAGATATAATTATCCATGCTACCACAAAAAGAGCTGCTACAAACTTTTTTATACATGTAGGTCCTTTCCCCTACTTTATGATTTCCTTGGGATACAATCAAACCCAGTAATGGCACTGCTGGGTCAAAGGGTATGCACAGTTTGATAGCCCTTTGGGCATAGTTCCAAATTGCTTTCCAAAATGGCTGGATCCTGTTCACAATTCCATCAACAATGCATTAGTGTCCCAGTTTCCCACTTCCCTTCCAACATTTATCATTATCTTTTCCTGTCATCTTAGTCAATCTGAGAGGTGTAAGGTGGTACCTCAGAGTTGTTTTACTTTGCATTTCTCTAATCAAAAATGATTTAGAGCATTTTTTCAAATGACTATAGATGACTTTAATTTCTTTATCTGAAAATTGTTCATATCTTTTTACCATTTATGAGTTGGGATTAATTTGTATTCTTATAAATTTGACACAGTTCTTTATATATTTTAGAGATGAGACATTTATCAGAAATACTGGCTGTAAAGATTGTTTCCCAGCTGTGTATCTTTTAATCTTGTTTCCATTGGTTTTCTTTGTGCAAAACTTTTTTAATTTAATGTAATCAAAGTTGTTCATTTTGCATTTCATAATGTTCTCTAGTTATTCTTTGGTCATAAATTCCTCTCTTCTCCAAAGATCTGATAGGTGAATTACCCCTTTGCTCTCCTAACTTGCCTATGGTATCACCTTTTATGCCCAAATCATGTATCCATTTTGACCTTATTTTGGTATGGGGCATAAGGTATAGGTCTATGCTGAGTTTCTAGCATATCATTTTCCAGCTTTACTTGCAAATTTTTGTGAAATAGTGAGTTCTTATATCCCAGAAGCTGGAGTTTGGGGGTAGTTCTTGATTATTGTGTCATGTGCATCTAATTTATTCCACTGATCTACAACTTTATTTCTTAGCCAGAACCAAATGCTTTCATGACTGCTGCTTTATAATATAATTTTAGGTCTAGTACTTTGTATTTGTTTTCCTCAATTCCCTTGATATTTTTGGCCTTTTGTTTTTCCAGATGAATTTTGTTTTTTTTTTCTAGTTCTATTTTTGGCAGTTTTATTAATATGGCATAGAATGAATAAGTAGACCAATTTAGATAGAATTGTCACTTTTATTATATTAATTTGGCCTATCCATGAGCAATTAATATTTTTCCAATTGTTTAGATCCCATTTTATTTGTGTGAGAAGCGTTTTGTAATTGTGTTCATATAGTTCCTGTGTTTGTCTTGGCAGGTAGATGCCCAAATATTTTATTTTGTCTACAATTATTTAAAAATGTAATTTCTCTTTCTATCTCTTGCTGCTGGGCTTTGTCAGTAATCTATATAGAAATGCTGATGATTTTGTGTGAGTTTATTTTATACACTGCAACTTCATTAATGCTGTTAATTGTTTCCAGTAGTTTTTTGGATGATTTTCAAGGATTCTCTAAGTATATCATCATATCATCTGCAAAGGGGATAGTTTTATCTCCTCATTGCTTATTCTAATTCCTTTAATTTCTTTTTCTTTTCTTATTGCTAAACCTAACATTTCTAGTATAATACTGAATAATAATGATTATAATGGGCATCCCATTATAACACAGTTTCACCTGTGTTTTTCTGGGAATGTGTCCAGTTTCTCTCCATTACAAATAATGTTTGTTGTTGGTTTTAGATAGATACTGCTTATTGTTTTAAGGAAAACTACTTTTATCCCTATACTCTCTAAGGTTTTTAATAGGAATGATTCCTGCATTTTGTCAGAAGCTTTTTCTGCATCTATTGAGATTATCGTATAATTTCTATTAGTTTTGTTATTGTTATGGTTGATTGTGACAATAGTTTTCCTGATATTGAACTAGTCTTCCATTCTTGGTATAAATCTCATTTGGTCATAGTGTATTATCTTGCTGATAAATTGCTGTAATCTCTTTGCTAATACTTTATTTAAAATTTTTGCATCAATATTCATTAAGAGATTGGTTTACAATTTTCTTTCTCTGCTCTGACTGTTCCTGGTTTAGGTATTGGTCCCTATTTGTGTAACAGAAGGAACTTGACTGGACTCCTTTACCTATTTTTCTAAATAGTTTTTTTTCCCTAGAATGAGATGATTTAAGTAATTTATTTCCTCTTCTGTTAATCTGGGCAATTCAGGACTTTCTTTCTGCTTCTACTTATATTCCCATATTAAGTGCTTAATAAATGCTTCTTGTTGCTGTTTGTTCAGATCTTTCAGTTCATGACTTCATTGGAGTTTTCTTGATAGAAATACTAGAATGATTTGCCCTTTCCTTCTCCAAAATGCTTGTCAACTAATTAATAAATTGAGAAATTATTTTTTCATCTTTTATTTAATGTTTTCTCTAATTCTTATGAAAACAATTTTTAACATTCCTTGAAAAATATTTTTGAGTTCAAAATTCTTCTCTCTTCCTCCCCTTCCCTTCTTCATTCAGAAGACAAGTTTTTAGGTTATATATGTGCATGCATGCAAAACATATTTAGTTATGTTGTGAAAGAAAACACAGACCAAAAGAAGCACAAGAAAAATAAAGAAAAAAGTATACTTTGATCTGCATTCAGACTCCATTAGTTCTTTCTCTGGAGACAGATAAATTTTTCATACAAAGTCCTTCGAAATTGTCTTGTATTGCCAAGAATAGCTAATTCATTCATAACTGATCATCATATAATATTGTGTGTACAATTGTGTGGGCAATGTTACAATGTTCTCCTGGTTCTGCTCATTTCACTTTGCATTAATTAAAAAATGATTGATCTTAACGAGTATCAAAAAATGTTTCTAAATTTCCTACTGTGAATGACTATCAATTGGGGATTGACTAACTAAACAGATTACACTGTATATGAATGTAATAAAATATTGTTGCACCATTAGATTCATATTCAAGGGTTAGGTCTCCAAAAAGCATCGGGTCCTAGGTTGGTGGACTTGCATTCCCAGAATTATAACTCCAAGCCCCCATCAGTGAAGCTATCTTTAATAATCAGCTAGTAGATATAATTAGCTCAAAACAAAAGCATTTAGTAAAATGTACATGTAAGAATAGTAGCTATGCGATGTGGGTGTGTTTATCCACAAATACACACCATATCATTAGAAAGAGTGGTTATTACCTTAGAGCCCAATTTGAGTCCAGCACACTTGTAGTATTGTCAGGCTCTAATATTCTTTTTCTTCTTATGGTGTTTCCATTAAATATACCATCTCCACTAGAAAGGTATTTTAATTGGGTTTCCTGAGTCTGGTCATCGCTGTAGTTCAACTCTCTACTGCTGAAGCTAAATCTCTAGAGCCCACAGTCAGCTCTTTCCTCTGCTTTCACTTGTTCCTTGAAGCTGTTTCCCGTTTTGTGTGTGTGTGTGTGTGTGTGTGTGTGTGTGTGTGTGTGTGTCTATCTGTCTGTCTATCTTCTAAAGAGGATCTCTGATTCAGGCTTCAGACTACTAGATTCTTTGAATTGCTTGATTGTTGGACACACTGATGTGTGCATGGCTGATGGATGCAGGGAAGATAGGAAATAAACTCCTGCTTCTCTTCCCCATAAAGGTACAGAGGGGCATACTCTACAAAGCTGTTCTCTGCCCTCCATACCTAAAAGTCTGGGTTCAGATATGGCAGCTTTATCTTTGAAGGACCAGCTGGGGCTGTGAGCCAGTCTTTGGCCAGCCTCTGGCTGAGATCTCCTTCTAATTTAAGTAGAAAATATTTGCCCCTTTGTAAAGGGATGAGGGTATAGACCTGTCTTTGCATGTTTGTCAGCATACTAATACCTGGTTACCTTTGTTGTCTACTTATTGCTTTCTATAATTATATCAACTAACCTGGTGAGAGGTAGAGAATAACACCTACCCACATATATGTACTACATAAGTACATACACATTAATTTTTAAATTTATTTCATTATTTCCCAATTATATATATGTATATATATTTAACATTTTAAAAAATTTTGAGTTTTAAATTATCTCCCTTCCATCTCTTTCTCCTTAATTGAGAAGCAAGAAATTTGATATGTGAAGTCAAGCAAAACATATTAGCCATGTTGCAAAAGAAAATACAAACAAAACAAAACAATAAAAATAAAGTTTAAAAACTTATGTATCAATCTGCACTGACTTCATCAGTTCTCCTTCTGGAAGTGTATAGCATTTTTCATCATGAGTCTGTTGGAATTGTCTTTTGTCTTGATCAGAGTAGGTAAGCCTTTTTTTTTTTTTTGTAAATAATTTTTTTTATTATTATTTTTTTGTCCAATTACATATAAAGACAGTTTTTAACATTAATTTTTTAAATAAGATTTTGAGTTATAATTTTTCTCCTTCCCATATCCCCTCCCAAATTGTCAATCTATTATAGGTTATACATGTACAATCATATAAACATATTTCCATGTTAATCACATTGTAAAAGAAGAAAGAACAAAATGGAAAAATTATACACAGACAAAAAGTGAAAACAGTATGCTTCTGCACTCAAATTCCAAAGAGCTATCTCTTTGATAGTATTTCCCTTATGAGTCTTTTGCAATTGTCTTGTATTATTCTATTGCTGAGAAAGCAGCTAAATCTTTCACAGTAGCCTATCCTTTAAATATTGCTGTTACTGGGTATAATGTCTTCCAGGTTCTGCTCATTTCATTTTGCATTAGTTCATTTTAGTCCTTCCAAGTTTTTCTGAGAGCATCCTGCTGATCATTTCTTACAGCAAAATAGTATTCCATCGCAATCATATAGCACAACTTGTTCAGCCATTCCCCAACTGATGAACAAACCTTCAATTTCAAATTCTTTGCCACCACAAAAACAGTTGCTATAAATATTTTTGTACAAATAGGAGCTTTACCCTTTTTTTTGATCTCTTTGGGGGTATAGACTTAGAAGTGGTATTGTTGGGTCAAAAAGTATGCCCAGTTTTGGGGCATATTCCAAATTATTCTCTAGAATGGTTGGACTAGTTCACAACTCCATTAACAATGCTTCTGTGTCTCATTTTTTCCATATCTCTAGCATTTGCTATTTTCCTATTCTGTCATGTTAGCCAATTGGATAAGTAGGAAGTGGTATCGCTAAGTTATTTAACTTTCTGTAATCAGTAGTGATTTAGAGCAGCTGCCTATCCATATCCTTTGGCCATTTATCAACTGAGGAATGACTCTTATTTTTAAATATTTGTCTGAAAATTCTAGTTATTTGAGAAATGAGTCCTTTATTAAGCTGTAAAAAAAACATTCTACCTAAGTTTTCCCAGCAATTTTTCTCAAATGTTGCGTTCTTACCCCAAAAGCTTCTTTTGTAGGGACTTGTCAAACACTAGATTACTACTTACACATAATAATTTTAATTTTTTAATTTTTTTATTATAGCTTTTTATTTACAAGTTATATGCATGGATAATTTTACAGCATTGTCAATTGCCAAACCTTTTGTTCCAATTTTTCCCCTCCTTCCCCCCATTCCCTCCCCCCATGGCAGGTTGACCAATACATGCTAAATAACACATAATAATTTTAGAAGAAAGACTTTATTAGGGAACCATGAAAAGCTTCCTTTAGGAGATGACCTATGAGCTTAGCCTTAAAGAAAGGTAAAGATCTACCTACAAGTTGAAGGGAGGATGAATGCATTTCAGTCATGAGGTCAATTTGGACGAAAGGACGTGACCTTTCTCATTAGTTTTCAATCAATGCCCCTCCTAGAAACTTCCATAGATCTCCCACTAGCCTAAAAGACAACTTGCCCTTATTTCATTATCATACTTAAGAAAAGTCTATACTCAATGACTCTGATTCCTTGATTTCTTTGATTTGGCTTCTGTCCTTACCAATTTAGTAGAACAGCTTTGCAAATGACCTCATTAAATCGATGACTTTAAAATCCTGTGCTCCCTTAGATCTGCCTTTGCCCATTCCCATAACTTCAATCACCATGTATGTAGAACACCCCCGAATTTTATTTCAAAGGATCATAACTTTAGGGCTAGAAGGCCATGTAATCCCCAAATTTTATTTTTCAGATAAACTGAGAAAGGCTGAGAATGACAAAAGACCACGAGTAGAAGCAGCAGCAATGGTGGGATTTGGATCTGGGTTCTTAAGTTGTATGTCCTTTGCTCCCCCTTTTTCATGCTGCTGTCTGCAACCTCCAGTTCCAGGCCCGCGATTCCTCCATCCCCTGCCAGACAGCTTTGCTTGGATGTCCCACCGCTCTCATCTTTTCACTCCTTCTCCCTTAATCAATGCAATCAAGCAGCTGCCAAGTCCTAGAGAATTCACCTTGGCAAAGCCCTCGTTGTCCCCGCCTTCCTCTTCTCATTTGGACCAGCCTCGCTCTGCTCCTCGTTGCGTCTCAGCCTTTCCAGCCTTCCCGACCCTCGCTATGCGCCCTTCACACACTTTCCAAACCATCTCCGTAGAGCATCCGCTGGACCCCACCGCTGTTTCCAAGAACCGGCGTCACTCTGCCGTCACTCAGTGCCGGACGGGGCTGGAGACCCGAGCCCTTGCTCCAAAGCTCGCTCGCCCAGCCCGTCCGGGAAAAGGCCGGCGCAGGCGGCGGAACGGGGGTGCTCGGGGGCCCCGGCCGTCCGCGCCCCTCCGCCGCCCCTCCCCACACTTCGGACAGCCTTGTCGGGCTGCGGCCAATCGCCTGCGGATGGCGGCTTCACGCCCGCTTAGCGTCACGGAGCGTCACCGCTCAGCGGCAGGCCCGCGGAGGCCCCGCCTCGGAGAGCGAAGCTCTGCAGCAGCCGGGAAGCAGCGCGCTGGAGAAGGGATTAACCCGGGGTCCTCCCCGCCCGCGGCGCTGACGGATGGAGGCTGCGCGGAGGGCAAGCGGGTGAGCCCACTGCCCCGGCGGGCGCGGCCCGGGGCTCGGGGAGGGCGCTCTGGGGAAGTGAGTGCTGGTGCTTGTTGCCCGAGTAGGTGGAAAGTTAATTCGCTCTCCGTCCTCTCTGATGCATTTCTCCGCCGGGCTGCGCTGCCTGTCACCGGGCTCGTTTTCTGAGCAGTGTCGTGGTTAAAAACCATGCCTGGGGGGAGGGGGGAGAATGGGGGTATCTTGTTACCTGATGCTGGGATGAAGCAAACCAGGAAGTGAAATGGATTAAGCTCAGTTTTTTAAAAAAAAATGACCTCAGGTAGAAAGGGACGTCTATGGATGGCTTTATCCCAGACTCTTGTTCTAGCTAAGGATTATTTTTTTTTTAACTCTTGTGTTACGGGCCACACCCCAGAGCTTCCCGGATGGGCCCCCCCGATCTACGCTTGTAGAAATAACGCAGGTCTGGATGCAAATCGCGCCTCCGAGGCTTGCCAGGTGTGACCTTGGGCAAATTGTAATTTACTCACCTGTCCAAGGGCCTTTCGGTTTAGACCTGTGTGTCCGATTTTTGCTTCGTCCCCACCCCCTTCACCTGGCCTGCGCTCTCTTAATTCAGAAGAGAAGAGATTAAACCAAAGAGCATCTCTGAGCCAGCGAGACCATTAATATATTTCCTTTAATCTGTTTCTCCCCTCCCCTCCATCAGGCCCGAGATCTAAAAGAGAGCATAGATGTCGCCTAATAATCAAAGACAGCGAGACTGGGAAGGGGTGAAATGCTAAAGGTCACAGTCATTTATTAGGAAATTTTGGACTGGACCCTAAGCCTCCTGGCTCCTGGTGTGGCATCCCTTTGGGCACTTAGGTGAGAGGATGTCCCAGGATTATACCCTCAATTATGTTAATCAAGTCTCGGCTGTCTCTGGGTGAATGGAAATTTTTCTGTGTTTTAGTAGGATTTAGAGAATAAGAATTTTATCTACACCGAGTCAGGGTAGATAAGTATCAGATATTTATCTAGTTATTTCAGTGGTGTATTTTAAGGTTTGCAGATCATATCCAGGATTAAATAGGAATTTCTCCTCTCGGCATTTAAAGGTTTTCCAAGTCTGGCTTCCTTTCCTGCTTTTTTCCACTTGTGACTCCCCTCCCCTGTCTCCTTCCTCAAGAGGTGAGACTGTTTTTTGGACTTGCTGTCTTTTTCTCCCCCCACGCCCATTGTTTGTATCCTCAGCACTTAACATAATATCTGCAACATAGTAAAACTTAGAAAGTGCCTGTTGATTGACTGATTAATTCAGAGACAGCGACCACCCGGCCCAACAGATCTGGGTTATGGGCCTGTTAAAGACAAGAAGGAAAAATAAGTCATGGAGGATAGTCAGAGCTTCAGCTGTGAATCCCGTTCCCCTTCCAGTACAGATGTAAAAGCTCATCTAATGATGTTACTGGCTTTGAGAATATTCTATACTGTAGAGAGATCAAAATCCAGAAACAAAGAAAGGCTGTCTTTGAAGAACCATGGGGTAGATTAGGAAAGGAGACCTGGGTTCAAATGATGTCTCTGATACTTGCTAGTTCCTCTTGGGCAAGGAAGTTACATAAATTTTCTGAGCCTTAGTTTTCCCTTGTGTAGTACTTATCTTATAGGTTTGTCAGGAGAATCTAAGGAGATGAAACAAAGCACTTTGCAAATCCTTAAAATGTTATCTAAATGCTATCATTAGAGAGCATATCCTGTTGATCCTTATTTTTGCTAGAGTAGATTGTTTTCTTCCTCCTTGGGCCTCGGTTTCCTCAACTGTAAAAGAAGAGTTTCAACAAGATGACCTCTGAGGCAATCTTTTTCTGTACCCTGAGGTCTGATTCTATGTATGCATGGAATCCCTAGTACTTTAAAAGTTACAGCAAAGGGGGTCTGGTTAAAACAAACAAACAAACAAACAGGATTTGGGACTGGAGAAAGTAGATCTGAAGTCTTCCTTTAGCTATGTGACCATCTACATGGCCTCTCAGTTTTGTTACCTAAATATTTAATAAAAATAAGTGTTTGTTTTTTAAAGAATTTTATTTATTTTATTCTGAACTTAGGAAATAAAAATTTCCATAACAAAGCAGAAGAGAAAAAAAATGAAGCCACAAATCTATTCTATTGTGTACAACTTGCTGTTTCTTTTAAATATATAATAAAATTATCATGTAATTTTATTAAATAAATAAATGCTTATTAGCTAACTGTAAAAATGAAGGATTTGGACTCTTGGGTCCCTTCCACTTCTAAATCCTAGGAATATATTTTTAGGTCAAAGATTAAAGGAAGGAAGGTTATGATAATAGATGATATTGGATACAAAGTATCCCCTAAATCTTTTAATTTATGTATTTGTTTTCTAATTATGTATAAAAGGAGTTAACATTCATTTTTGAACATTTTGAGTTTCAATTCCCTCTATCCTTCTCCCCTTTCCATGAAAAGGCAAGAAATTTGATATAGATTATACATGTGTAATCATGTAAAACACATTTAATTTTTTTGCCAATTACATGTAAAAAACAATTGTTAACCTTCCCCAAAATCTTAAAACTATTTGAGTTTAGATTATTTTAAGCTATCAAAGCTTAAAATTGCACTAAGACTTTTGAGAAACCCTGTGTAGTATTTTTAAGATTTGCAGATATTATCTCTAGGATTAATTAGCAACTGTTCCACTTAACATTTAAAATTCTCCCAAACATGGCTCTTTT
Source organism: Sarcophilus harrisii (assembly GCF_902635505.1). Lineage (NCBI taxonomy): Eukaryota > Metazoa > Chordata > Mammalia > Dasyuromorphia > Dasyuridae > Sarcophilus > Sarcophilus harrisii. Next base: position 558,577,386 of record NC_045428.1, on the reverse strand, counting down.
TACATGTGACTCCCTCCCTATCCACTCTGTTGTTCTGAGGGCCTGACCTCCTTGCTTTTCTACTCGTGCAGCTGTCTATGTTGGTGTCCCACCCACTTCCCTGAATGGGAATTGTTCTTTCCTCCTTACTTTTGTCCCTGGAACTCCATGGTTTTCCCAAGACTTAAGTCAAAAGTTCCCTTTCCTGATCACTCTTCCTCCACCTCCAGCTTCCTTTCACCTCCAATCCTGTCTTCATTTCCATATATTCTGTATATTTCTGGCTACGGCTATGTCGTCTCCATCATGAGCCTCTCCAAAAAAGAATGCAGGGACTGTTTCAGTTCTTTGTCTCTCCCCCTGCCCCACTGGGTACTTAATTGGCCTTCCACAATAAATACTTACAGGTTGAATAATAAATTAATAAAAGTTAAGCTGTACTTCCCCTATTTGAGGCTCACCTCTAACCAGTGAGCATCTCCATTTTAAAAATGAGGAAATTCAGAGTTAAGATAGCATGCTTATGTTCACGCTGGTAAACATCGGGAGCAGCTCCTCCTGCCCCCTGTTCTGGCCTTCTAACTGCCTCCCAGTAATAATAGTTTGGGAATAATCACCCCCATTTTACAGATGAGAATACTGAGGCTCAAAAAAATCATTTGTCAAAGACTGGATTTGAGCATCTCAATTCCCAACTATTTCAGGTATACCGAACCTTTTAAACCAAGAATCCTTGCCCCTCATAGATCATCTGTTGTGGTCCAGTGACCATCTGGGCATGACTGACAGCAATTTACCTGACAGGTTTATGTCCCAAGGATCTGTCCTTAAACCTCTTCCTGGCCCTCATTACATGATTTTCTTTGGCAATCTCTTGCTCCCACAACTTGACTTAGCTCCCTCCTCTGTGGTTCAGAGTCCACGGATCCAAAACACATCTGCTAACTGCCTACAAGACATCCTCACCTGGTTGTTTTGGGGGCACCCTACACTCACAGTGCTCCAGGACCTATAAGGCTCAGGCAGTAAGGGAGCACAATTGATTCCTGTCTAGACCTTCTTTCAAATCCTGCCTCAGACCCTTATCCAACTTTGTGACCATGAAAAGAGATGGAAGGCAATAAGCACTTAATTAGCATCTGTTGGGTGTTGGGTACTGTGCTAAGCTCTTTTACTAATATTATCTCGTTGGATCCTCACAACCCTATGAGCTGAGTGCTGTATTATATTGTATTATTTAAGTATTTGTTAACTATCAATTATAACAATAATATAAATATTTTTGTTCATGTTATTCCCATTTTATAGGTGAAAAAAACAGAGGCAGATAGAGATGAAACGACTTGCCCAGATTCATAGCTGTTAAGTATCTGCGGCTGGATTTGAAGTCAAGTCAAATTAACTTTAGGCCATTGTGCCACTCGCTGCCCTTATCTTTTTTTTTTTTTTTTTTTTTTTTCAGTATTGTGTTTATTTTTACTAGTCATATGACAATTATTTAAAAGAACAAAAAATTAATGAAATAGCATAGTAAGAAAAGTAGTAGTGGTACATTTCTTTTTTTTTTCTTCTATCCATATTTCTACATTAATCATGCTGCACAAGAAAAATCAGATTAAAAAGGGAGGAAAATGAGAAAGAAAACAAAATGCAAACAAACAACAGAAAAAAAAAAAAAAAAAAAAACTATATTGTGATCCATGTTCAGTCCCCGTAGTTCTCTCTCTGGATACAGATGGCTCTGTTAATCACAACTCTATTGGAACTGTTCTGAATCATCTCACTGTTGAGAAGAGCCATGTCCATCAGAATTGATCTTTGTATAGTCTTGTTGTTGCCATGTATAATGATTTCCTGGTTCTGCTCATTTCACTCAGCATCAGTTCATGTAGGTCTCTCCAAGCTTCTCTGTATTCCTCCTGCTGGTCATTTCTTACAAAACAATAATATCCCATAACATTCATATACCACAATTTACTCAGCCATTCTACAACTGAGTTTTCTAGTAAGTTATTTAACCTCGTTTTCCTCAGTTTTGTCATCTATAAAATAGGAATAATGGCACCTGCCTCATTGGGCTGATATGAAAATCAAATGAGATACCATATGTAAAGTGCTTTGCAAACTTTAAGGTACTACAGAAATACTAGTTCTATTTTACTCTGGGACTTGGCAGGAGTTGGGCATTTTCTGCCAATGGGGATGGAATAACCCACCGTGCCAAGTCATTAAGCTAGGAATTCTCCCTGTCATTTGTAATGACCCTCAAGCTTCCTTAATGCCCTGCCCCACTGACTGAGGGTACGTTGTCCTAGCCAGAAAGAGATGGGTAAACACAGGTAGCTCTCTCTGTAGAATAGAAGCTGTTTTGTTTTGGAGAATTGTTTTGTTTTACAAGGATATGAAGGTTGTAGAGTATAATGGAAAGCCTTATGAACTGAATCTAGAGACATGAGTGTGAATCCTACAACTGATGGACCAATCATTTAACCTCTCAAGAGACTCAAGTGTTATTTGTGATATGGAGCTAATAGTAGTGCTGGTTGAGAGGACGAAAGGAGCAAAAACACTTTATAAATCTTACTTTGCTATTATCATTAGTAGAATTGAAGATATTATAGTTAGAAAACATCGGAGAAATATGACTTAAGTTGGATTATAAAGGGAGGAAAGAAATGGAGGAATATGAGATAGCAGATTTTAAGTACCTTAAGTTCCTTCATGCAACAAATACTTATTAATGTAAGCAATTTATAAGCATTTTAAGTGTCTACTGTGTGATAAGTGCCGGAGATAATGAAGAAATAATAAAATAAATGATAAGTGCTAGAGATAAAAATTTGAACAGTCTGCCTGCAGGAAGCTTTTATTTTGTAAGCAGTATTTATTTATTGCTATCTCCTAGCCATTAATGCCTTCCCTGCTAAGATTAACTAAGATTGTCTGTGTATAGCTTGTATGGACCTTGTTATTTACATATTGTCTTCCATGAGAACATGAAGCCCTGGAGTACTGGGCTTGTTTTCCCCCTTATGTCCTCCCTTATCTAGGACACAATAAGCACTTAATAAATGCTTGTGGGCTAATTCAACAGATAGTTAATAAATATCCACTTGGATAGATTTGGAAATTGGAACATAGTGGAATCGGGGAAAACAGTTAAGAAGATCTTAAAATCTTTACAGCCAATATTTCTGATAAAGATCTCATTTCTAAAATATATAAGGAACTGTCAAATTTGTAAGAATACAAGTCATTCTCCGATTGATAAACGGTCAAAGGATGAACAGACAATTTTCAGAAGACTATAGTCATCTATAGTCATATGAAAAATTCTCTCCCTATTGATTAGAGAAATGCAAATTTAAACAACTGAGGTATTACCTCATACCTCTCAGATTGGTTAAAATGACAAGAAAAGGTAATGATAAACATTGGAGGATGAGGGAAAATTGGGACTCTAATGCATTGTTGGTAGAGTTGTAAACTCATCCATTCTGGAGAGTAATTTGGAACTATGCCCAAAGGACTATAAAACTGTGCATTCCCCTTGACCCAGCAATGCCATTACTGGGTCTGTACCTTAAAGAAATCATAAAGGAGGGAAAAGGACCCACATGTACAAAAATGTTTGTAGCAACTCTTTTTGTGATAGCAAAGAATTGGAAAATGAGTAGATGTCCATCAATTTGGGAATGGCTGAACAAGTTATAGTATAGAAAGATAATGGAATATTATTATTCTATAAAAATTGATGAACAAGTTGATTATAGAAAGGCCTGAAAATATTTATATGAACTGATGCTGAGCGAAACAAGTAGAACCAGGAATACATTGTACACAGCAACAGTAAGATTGTGTGATGATCAGCTATGAAAGACTTGGTTGTTCTCAGTGGTTCAATGATCTAAAGCAATTCCAATAGACTTTGGACAGAAAGTGCCATCGGCATCCAGAAAAAAAAAAACTATGGAGACAATGTAAATCAATACTTTGTTCACTTCTTCTTTTTTTTTTTTTAATCTCTCCCATGGTTTTTCCCTTTTGCTCTGATTTTTCTCTCCCAACATGATTCATAAAGCTATGTGTATTAAAAATAAATCTTTTTTTTTAAAGGAAGGTCTTATTATAGTTTGTCTGTTATTATAAATGTACATTTAGGGTTAGAGTCGGGAGGGTTAGGGTTGGTTGACTTTTTTTTTTATTAAAGCTCTTTATTTTTCAAAACACATGCATGGATAATTCTGCAACATTAGCCCTTGCAAAACCTTGTGTTCCAACCCCCCCCCCCCTTCTCCCATCACCCTCTCCTAGATGGCAAGTAGTTCAATATATGTTAAACATGGTAGAAATAAATATTAAATCTATTGGGTGATTTTTTAAGGCCCTTTTAGGACAGCTGAAGAAATTTAAACTTACACTCCTACTTTTGAGAACTGTCTGTGATAAGAAACTGTCTCTGATAAGAAATAAGGCTGTTGATTAGCAAAGAGCAACTTGGAGGTCTGCACCTAACATAGTGCCTTGAATACAGTAGGTGATTAATAAATATTGATTGGGTGGGTTGATGAAGGATCGAATGAACTGATGAATGACTTGAAATTTCTTTTGCCTAGTCATGAGAAAATTGAGGCTGGGAAGTGGTAAAAACTCGGAAGGAAAGATGGACTCCGGTGTCTGGCTTACCTGAAGTTTTCCACCTGCAAGTATTTTCAGTTACCAAGTTAGCCAAGAAGATCACCATGGAAGGAGCCAACAGCCCTGATCTGCAGCTCCAGCAGCTTCCACCCACAAGCATGACTGTCACGGTTAATGAAGTTTCTTTCTCTTATAAGGCAAGAACTTTTTGATCCTTTGATTTTTTTTTTTTTTAATTCTTTACTGGGGAACTTAATATTTTTTTTTAGATGGCTTTTATTGGAGATTTTGCTGCATGTTTAATCACCTTTTCTAGGTTATTCATAGATTTAGAGCAAAAAAGAATCTCAGATATCCTCTAGGCTAGGACTTCTTAAATTTTTTCCACTTGCAACCCTTTTTTGCCCAAGAAATTTTATGTGACACCAGTTATATAGGTATATAAAATAGGTATACAAATCAAATATTTACTGATAATAAATCATAATTTCATAATCCCCACATTCAATTATGAGACCCCATGTAGGGTCACAACCCTCAGTTTAAGAAGCTGAATGCTAGTCTAATCCTTCATCTTTAGAATGAGGAAATTGAGGTCCCAGGAACTTAAGGTTACGTGCCCAAGGTTACATTAGTTGGAAGCACCAGTGGTACATTGTGAACCCAGGACCTTTGACTTCAAAGCCAATGTTCCTTCTACTGTACCAAACTAAGGATTAAAGATTATCAAAATCTCACGTTATAGGGGAGGAAACTGAGGCTCAGAAATGTTTGCTCAAGATCATATAGTAAGCTAGTGGAAGAGCTGACATCTGAATCCAAATCTCTTGACCCCTCCAGTTAGACATCTAAATGTGGTAGATCATCTTGATTTCCCATCAAGGGAAACTAACATCTAGAAATCAGAATGGTATAACTGTTAACTAAACAATTACTGTTTTTAGAGAAGTTATCATATGACAAACCGGCATAGTTTTTGTTTTTTTTTTTTTTAATAGCTTTTTATTGACAGAACATATGCATGGGTAATTTTTACAACATTGTCCTTTCAGTTCACTTCTGTTCCAACTTTTCCCTTCCCTCCTTCCACCCTCTCCCCTAGATGGCAAGCAGTCTCATATATGTTAAACATGTTAAAGTATATCTTAGATACAATATACGTGTGCAGATCCATACAGTTCTCTTGTTGGCATAATTTTTTAGTTATTTAAGATTGTGCAGTGACCTCATGTGATAGTGGCTATCATATTTTTTGACTTCTTATGGGCTGTGAGAGAGGGGAGGAATTTGGAATTCAAAATGAAAATATGTTTTAAAAAAAAAAAAAGATAAGTCAGGGTATTCTTCCTTGAAGGGGAAATAAGAAAGGAAGGAGGGAAAGCAGGAAGAAACAAGGAAAGAAGGAAGGAGAGGGGAAGGAGGGATGGAGAAAGGAGAAGCAGGAAAAAAGGAAGAAGAGAAGGAAGGAAAAAAGAGAAAGGTAGAAGAAGAAGGAAGAGGAAAAAAGAAGGAAAGGAGGGAGAAGGAAGAAAGGAGGGAAGGAAGGAAAAAAATAGAAGAGAAGGAAAGAAAAAAGAGAAGAAAAGAAAGGAAGGGAAAAAAGATGGAAAGAAGAAGGAGAGGGAGGAAGAAAAGAATAGTGGAAGGAAGGAAAAGAAGAGAAAGAAGGAAGAAAAAAAGAATAGAGAAAAAAGGGAAGGAGAGAAAATAAAGAAGGGAAGAAGGAAAGAAGAAAGAAAAAGAAGGAATGGAAGAAGGGAAAGAGAAAAAGAGAGGACAGGAAGGAAAAAAGGAGAGAGAGAGGAAGGAAAAAGAGGAAGAGGGGAGAAAGGAAAAAAGAAAGAAGAGAAGAAAGGAAGAGAAAGGAGGGAAAGAAGGAAGAAATGGAGGGAGGGAAAGAAATAGAGAAGGAAAGGTAGAAAGGAAGGGAAAAAAAGAAAAGGAGGGAAGAGAGAAAGAAAGAAAAAAGGGAAGAAAGAAAGAGTAAAGGAAAGATTTGTTTCCTTTTTATTCCATCTGGTCTTAAACTTACCGTTCTGATCATGAATATAAAATTGCTTTTGCAAACATAATGTAGCAGTGATTGAGGCAGTTAACTTGTGAGTCAGTCAGTGAGCATCTCTCCATCATCTACAGAGCCAGCCACTGCTCTGACCATCAGAGAGCCAAAGAAAGACCCAAAAAAGACAGTTCTTGGTCACAGGAGCCCACAGTCTACCGGGGCACAGCATACAAATATCCGTGTACAGACAAATATCTGGACGCCCACAGAGGACAGGCACTGGTGTTAAGGGAATCTAGAGCTAAGTCCATGAGCCTTGAAAGAACCCATGAGTTACAGAGACCTAGATTGAAATCCTCCTGACACCTCCAAGTTGTGTGATGTCATCGGATACCCCTGAGCCTCCCTTTTAGCAAAAAGGAAATCCTTTATGCTATCATGTATCTGGGAGGCTCAAATGGGATATAGTGCATACTGCCATTTGGAAACTTTCAAGCAGACAGTGGCAGTTATTGTGCTATAAGGATCGACCTTTCTGTCTGTTGGGACAGAAGTGATAAAAGAAGCTCACATTTCTATAATACTTTATTGTTCACACAACTCTCTGTAGAATATTTTCAGGTGCTCTTTTTCCCCTTTTCATACAAAAATCCAAAGTTGTCATTCAATCTGTAAGCATTTATTAAGCACCTATTGTTTGCCAAGAATAATGCTAAGCACTAGAAATACAAAACAAATCAAAAATGCAACTTCTGCTCTCAAGGGATTATACTGGTAGGTTTGCCATTTCCTTCTCTAGCTTGTTTTACAGATGAGGAAACTGAGGTAAAGAGTCATACAGCTAGTGAGTGTTTGGGGCCAGACTTGAATTTCAGTCTTCCTGACTCCAGGCCTGGAACTCTATCCACTGAACCACCTCACTGCTCCTGTGTGACACACAGTAGGTGAGAAGCTAGGTAATCCAGATCACCAAACATTTTATTGAGTATTTATTTATTACGTGGACTGGGGATACAGAGATAAATTTTTTTTTTAAATGCCCTCCCCTCAGAAAACTTACACTCTACTAGGGATTGCATTATGAAAACTGGTCTGTTTTTGCAGGATTTTTGCAGGAGAGAGAATAACTAAGGAAAAGAATCTGGGAATGCCTAAGGAAACCAGGGATTCTCAGAGCAGAAAGGAGGAGAAATTGCTTTCTAAGATTTTGGGGCCGAGGAAGAAATGGCCTTTGCAAAAACAAGCAAGAGAGGATGGATTCCAGCCTTGGGGAATGACAAACAGGGCCATTTGGCCAGAGAGTAGAGAATGCCAAAGGGAAAAATAGGAAATGAAGCTGGAGAGGTAGCCAGAGCCAGCTTGTGAGTGGGATCCCCAGTGCCAAGCTGAGGATGTGGTGTTTTGTTTTAGAGGCAATAAGGAACTGGCCACAGATTGTCCAGAAGGTAGCAACGTGGTCAGCCTTCTGCTTGAGGAAGAGTTGGTAAATATTTGTGGAAGATAAATGAGAAAAGGGTCATAGAGGCAAATTTAAACCCCTCATTTTACAGACAAGGAAACTGAGATCTAGGAGTTTGCACCAAGTCAGCCATGGGATAAGTAGCAGAGTTAGGATTTGGGAGTGATTAGAACTCTCAGGTCCAGTTAGGAAGCTGTTACAATGGTCCTGCTGAGAGGTGATAAGCTCTACATTCTTCTTGCTGTGATGCGATAAAAAGAAGGGCATGGACTCGAGATAGATTTTGGAGACAGAATCAGTGAGATGTCACCAGTGAGTGAGGAAAGAGGGAAAGGAAGAACTGAAGATGAATCAGAAGTTCAGAAGTTCTCTTAACAGAACTAGGAAAGTTGGGAAGACAGATGGATGAAAGTAGTGATGTGCAAAACCTTCATGTGTACTGTTTTATTTATATATTGTACATATATGCTCTATTCATATAGATATATTTACAAATATGTAGCTACATATATGTATACATACTATATAAAATGATAAACATGTATATATGAATATATTTGCAAATCTTTTCTCTGTCCATAATTTTTTTCCAATTTCTTCCTTAGGGTTCTTCCAAGTTTTTTTTTTTTAATGATATTTTATTTTTTCCCTTAATTGTGTGTTAAAACAATTTTTTACATTTGGATGGGAGGGGTTTAAGTTTTGAGTTCCAAACTCCCTCCCTTCCTCTTACCCCAAAGATGGTAAATGACTGAACGGCAATATGCCAGACACTGTGCTAAGTACTTTATAACCGTCTCATTTGAGCCTCACAACAAACCTAGGAAGTAGATGCTGTTATCCCCATTTTAAAGATAAGCAAGCTGAGGCAATGGAAGTTAACTAAGTGAACTGCCCAAGATCACACAGCTAGTAAAGGTCTGAGGCTGCATTTAAACTCAGATTTTCCTGATTCCAAGCCCATTGTTCTAACTACTGCACTACTGTCCAGATCTTTCTTAGTGAAATCATCTAAAGTGTTATGCATCATTTGAAAAAAAAAAAATGAAGAGCAATTACAAATCTGTTTAACGGGCAGAATTTACATGGAGAGATTTTAATATCTGGTCCAGTCTTTTTTGAACAATAAGATCCTAGGACTACAAGTCACATTTACTTCCTACTTTATGGTTTATATAAAGTTCTTTTGCCTTTTGTTTTGGAGGGAGACAGGTGGTACAGACAGCCATTTTACAGGAAGGGAAACTGAGGCTTAGAGAAAAATAGTCAAGGACTTGTCTACATTAGTAAATGCCAGAGCCAGATGAAAAATGTCAGGTCTTTTGTGCCAAGATCAGAAATACTGCTTTGATTATAATTTTAATCTCCCAGTCTTCTTAAACCCAAGTTTTCTGTTGGCCAAAATATCAGCCATTTCCCTTCAAATCAGCTTGCTCAGAGTCACACAGCTGGGAAGTGTTAAGTGTCTGAGACCAGATTTGAACTCAGGTCCTCCTGACTTCAGGGTTGGTGCTCCATCTACTACAACAATTTATTAAACCAGACTGTGCTATTTAAGTAGCTGCCCCATAAAGAAATAGGTTTAAGGGGGCCAGAAAGAATTCAAGTGAGAGGAGAGAACGCTCCCCAGCATATTGGCTTCTCTTTTTGGATGGATGTCAGGAGGTTGGACCAAGGGGACGAGCTCTCTGTGAGTGGGCCCTCCTGCACTCTGAGAAGCCCAGGGGACATCTCAGCCCAAGGCTGGGGGAGGGAGCTGCTTTTAGGCTTTGGATCCAAGCCCATAGCCCAGTGAATAGGAATTGTGTGGCTCCTTCCACTGAAGAGTAAATGTGTGGTTCTTTGTGACAGGGTTTAGAAAGTGCCTCATTCTTTGTGACAACACAGGGGGCAACAGCCACCCCGATGGGGTTTCCACATTGTCATTGGAGTGGCAAATTTCCATTCAGTTTAATAGACATTTATTCCACGTCAAGAACTGTGCTAGACCTCGGGGGCACAAATATTAAAATAAACAGACCTGCCCTCAAAGAGCTTGCTGTTGCTGTCGAGTCTTGCCGACTCCTCATGTCCCCATTTCAGGTTTTCTTGGCAAAGATACTGAAGTGGTTTGCCATCCCTTCTCCAGCTCATTGTAGATGAGAAAACAAGCCATCAAAATACTTACCGGGGTCAAACAACTTAGTGTCTGACGTGGATTTTAACCAGGGCTGTGCTGGTAAATATTTAGCAACCTGCTCTTTGAAAACAATATAGTTTACTGTTTATTGTGCATTATTAACATTTTCTCCATCATTTCTGAAATTTTATATAATCAATTCAGTAAGGCGAGGGGTGAGGGTCCACACTAAATATTTAACAATTGCGGCTTCAATACTCTCCTGATTTTAACCCAGGTCATCATGACTCTTTTATCTGGTGTTCTACTCAATGATATATTCATTCTCTTTCTGTGGCTCTAGAGGTCTGAACTAGGGCCAGTGGGTAGAAGGCAGGGGAAGACAGCTTTGGGCTTAATAAAAATTCAACTGAAAAAGCATTTACTGATCTCCTACTATGTGCCAAGATATTGTGTTAGGCATTGAATTTACAAAGACCGTAATAGCTAGTATATTTATGTGTAATGTGTATTTGTTCACATAAACTCACATATACTAGCTTTATATGTGTAATTATATGTCTGTGTTGAAACACATATACATATGTATATGGGGAGAGGGACAGGAAAAAAGAGAAGGAGGGAGGGAAGGGGATAAAGAGAGAAGAGAATAGGAATAGAGAAAGAGAGAAGAAAAGAGGGAGAGAAAGGAGGAAGGGGATTGAAGAGAGGAGAGGAGAGAGAGAAGAGAATAGGAAAGTAGAAGGAGAGAGAAAAGAGCGTCCGTAGATGGCGATTTGCTTTATTCGATCCTTCAGTGGAAGGAACTGCCCAATGAGGTTGAGAGCCTCCCTATTACTGGGATTGCTAATCAGAGACTGGGATGTTCCCTGAGGCTTTGGGGTCCCTTCCAACCCTGAGATCCTGGGATTCCACATCACATCTCAAGGGGGAAAGAAGCTTTGCAGACAAATTCAAGATTGGGGAAAGTGCCATCTGAAGAGGGCCAGGGCAGCCTGAAATGTCAAGGGGATAGCCTTGAGCCACACTCCTTCCCCCAACCCAGCCCAGTTTCAGGTGGCAGGGACAGCCAAAGGTGATAAAACTGTACCGTGTCTGCTCCTTGGGGGAAAGCGGGAGGATTTAATCCATACTTATTTTCTGGACTGTCCCTGCTGGACTGGGGGCCTTCAGTAAATATTGAGTGATGAAAGCTTGATCAGCTTGGAATTTAAATAGGTAATGCTATTAACAGAAGAGAGGGGGCCTTCAGAAGATACAATTGGAGTTCAGTTTATAGTCAAATGACTCTCAACTAAAAGGTCAACTCCCTCTTAATATGTTATTCTTTTTAAAATACAAGAGTTTATTATGGGGGGTGGAATAGAAGAGCACAGAATCAGAGAATTTTTAAGGTTGTAGTGGATTAGAGAATGTCAGACCTAAGAGGGCCCTTAGAACAGAGAATATCAGAAGTGGAAGGGATCTTAGAACAGAGAATATTGATCTGAAAGAGTCTTTAGAACCCAGTGTCAGAGCTAGAAGGGCCTTAGAACCCAGAATGTCAGAGCTGGGAGGGCCCTTAGAACTCGGGATGTCAGAGCTGGGAAGGCCCTTAGAACCAGGATGTCAGAGCTAAAAGGGCCTTAGAACTCAGGATGTCAGAACTGAGAAGAAGATAGGCCTTAGAGTACAGGGTATTCTGGTAGTGAAACAGAATGTTAAAGCTGGAAGAGACTTTGAGACAAAGACTGTTAGAGCTAAAAGAGGCCTTAGAGATCAGTTGAAGCCCATAAAAGTTTATTATCCCTAATTAACTTAAATGAATCTTTCTAACTAAAAAGAAAAATACTATGACTTTGTAATCCTCTACCATTGAACCTCCTAGGAATAGGCCCCTGCCTCATTGTCAGTTTCTCACAATTGACCAGAGAATCTTGATAATAAAATTAAAATCTGGCCAGATAGTTCAGTAGATTAGGCTCTGGACCTAGAGTCTGGAATTCCTGTGTTCAAATCCTTTCTCAGATATTTACTAGCTGTGTGACACTGGACAAATCATTTAACTTCCATCTGCCTCAATTTCCACATCTGTAAAAATGAAGATAATAATAGCACCTGTTTCTTAGATTCTATGAGGATCAAAAGAGATTAAAATCAGGACTTGCTTAGCAAACCTTAGTGTTATATAAACACTGTTATTATTATTAAGGTATCCAGGTCTAAAAATATCTGACTACTGATGTCTGAAAAAACACCTGTATAGCTTCATTCCCTTCGGTTGAGTTACTGATTCTTCTTGAAAGCCAATGTCCACATTAAATAAACTCTCATCAGATAGTACTAATACCTTGTGTTGAATTAGCTTATTCAGACTTTTCTGCAGGGGTGACTAGCTGAAAGCACAGTTTGATTTATAGCAAGTAAAGAGAAGAGACCAGTTCTGACTTGGTCATAGGGTCCTGCCGAAGGACCCACGCTGCTAAAATAGTAATAACTGAGGTCGGAAACTCCACCCCAGCTGGACCATCTCTTCCCCTGCCTATGGCCCACTGGGTACGTGGAATGCCAGTTAGCCACAGGGAGAGGAACAGGCCCAAGTCAACCTATTATAAGTCCTCTTCAAAGCAAATCACCATGCATCTGTTCCAGATAAATGGGATAAAAGGTCCATTGTTTCTTCCTTTGGAAGCAGAAGGATCCCAAAAGCCATCTTGTTTGGGATTTCAGCGGCTGCCAGCATCCACACCCCCAAGAAGTCCTTCCTCTTCATCCCATACCTCCCACACAGATTTTCCCCCATTAATCCAAGCCTCTCTTCATAACTCTGAATAAAGAGAAAACCTAGGAGAAAAAGAAAAGAGAAAGTGCTGTACTCAGAGACAGGAGACTGGGATTTAAATCACTTGATCATGAAAGGGCCTCGGAGGTGAGATGACTCATTCAAGATCACACAGGAAATAAAATGTCAAAATTAGCTTTGGGCTTGTTGTTGTTTGGGGGTTGTTCAGTCGTGTCTGGCTTCTCGTGACCCTGTTTGGAGTTATCTTGGCAAAGATACTAATGGTTGGCCGTTTCCTTCCCCGGCTCATTTTACAGATGAGGAAACTGAGGTAGGATGAAATGACTTGTCCAGGGTCACCCAGCTAGTAAGTGTCTGAAGTCGGATATGGGCTCTTGAAGAATCCTCCTGACTCCAACCCCAGTGCTCTCTCCCCTTGCATTGACCATCTGGCTCCTAACTCAGTACTTTTTCCACTGTATCCTCAATCTCTCATTTTGTGACTTCTGTGACAAGTCCCTTGATCTTAGTTCTTCACCTTTAAATTGGGGAGAATGCTGATAGATGACAAACCACAAAAGTGGACAGTTCCCTGTACCATCAATTACCATCATGACTTTGTTTAACTTTTATTTTTTAAATGGAGATGCATAATTTTAGAAATGAGAGGAAAGGAATGTTCATAGAATCAGAGGTTTGTAGACCTCGAGCTAAGAGAAGCTGGTGGGATTCAACCCCTCCATTTATAGGTGAGGAAACTGAGGTTCAGATGGCCAGTGCCGGATGTGTCAATACAAAATATAGCAATATATTTTTTTAATTGGGTAATTTCAATTTACCCTTCAGTTACTTATTTCAGAGGGTGTGATGTTCTAGGAAGGCTCCAGGGAGGGTGGGACCTTTGGTCTGTAGCTGAGAGGAGCAAGGGAACAAACAGCCCAGCCTTTGTTTGTACTTTAGATTAAGGCTGTGGTTACCTTTGTGTGGATTTTTTTTTTTTTTTTGGTATGGTTTTCCCTGTGTCATATGAAACTGCAACTTGAGCTTTCCCTAGATTATGTGGAGTCGCAGAGGAGGCTTGAGAGAGGTATTTTTTAGAGAACTTTACATTACTGGCTCATTAGAACTTCAAGGATAGCCCTGTGAGATACCCATTTGGTAGGTGAGGAAACAGAGTGACTTTGCCCATAGCCACAAAGCTAGTAAAAAGTTCCAGAAATGGGATCCTTTTTAGCCAGTTGGCTCCTTGTGGGCAGGGACCATCTGACTTTTCACTGTGTGTTCCCGGCCTGTTCAGTACCTGGTCCAGGGTAGATACTAAATACTTATTGATTGGTTGATCACTTGCGCATCTGTCATGTTTCCGCTGTAGAATATAAGTCTCCTGAGGGAAGGGACCTTTTTTTTGGTCTTTATATCCTCAATGTATCCCAAATAGTAAGAACTTATAAAGAAAAAAAGTTTATTGATTAACTCTTTGTGCATATTGCCAGCCGTTTCATTTATGTCTTTGTTTCTCCGGTGCCTATTAGTAGACACTTAAGTGAATGCTTTGTTGATTGATGAGTTAATTAAACTGAGTTTGCCAGAGGAGAAATGGTTACAAGTCCATGTTATAGAGAAAGGGAAGCTGAAAGGAAAGAGGCTATTAGAGCCCAAGAAGCTTGCCTGAGGGGTTCTAATGTATCTGGAACCAAGGCATTTTCTAGTCCAAGACAAAGCTTTGACTGGGTGATGCTTTTAGGTTTAAGGTTTTGCACAGATAGACGAAGGAGCCTAGAGGAAGTCACAAATGACAGTTTAAGAAGCTGGATTTAGATGAAGTCCCTTCCAGCTCTGAGAATTTGTTACTAAATGTGTAACCCTGGATAGATCATGTCAACCTACTCCTAATCTGCAAAATGGGGCCTAGGCTCTGACTATTAAATTGAATTCATGAATAAAAATAGAATGGGCATATTAAACAGAAGCTTCCAGTACATTGAGTAGGTCCCCTATGTGTGAAATATTTATTGGCAAGACATGGATAAAAAGCAGAAGGAATCATTTTCACAAATACAGTATGGTAGAGAAATAGCTAGGCAACCATTTACACGATAGAAATCTGGGGGGATTTGGAGCTTGGATTGCAAAGTCCAAATGGATCCATAGTACATATGATATGTCAGGAAGTTAATGATAATAAGAAAAATTAAGATTTACATAGCACCTGTTATGTGACAGGCACTGTGCTTAGTGCTTTACAAGTATTGTGTTATTCGAGCCTTAAAACAATCCTGGTGTAGATGATATTATTATTTCCATTTTCTAGATTAGGAAACTGAGGCAGACAGATGTTAAATGACTTGCACAGGATCAAGTTTCTTTGTATATTAGATGAAAGTTGTGGTTACCTTTGTGTGGATTGGTTTTTATGTTATTTGAAGCCGCAGCTTGAATTTTCACACAACTAGTAAGAATCTGAGACTGGATTTAAACTCAGGTCTTCCTGACTTCAGATCCAAACTTTATTCACTGAATGGCCACTTTTTCATGGGAATTATAGAGGGATTAAACTAATATAGATTAGTTAATATCAGGAATTCCTTACCCAGGGTCCTTTAACCCTGCCAAAGAACCCATAGATACATTTCATGGATTCCATGAACTTCAGTATGGAAAAAAAAAAGATACATCTTCATTTTCAACATTCTATACTGAAATTTAGCATTTCCTAAGATTTAAAAACCTTATTATGAGCTAGAGTCTATAGGCTTCACCAGACTGCCAAAGTCTGGGTCTATAATATCCCAAAAAAAAAAAAAAAAAGGCCAAGATTCCCCAAAAATGTTTGCATGACCCAGGATATATAGGTATATAAAACAAACATATAGAAATCAAACATTTACTGATAATAAATTCTCATCCTATATAAGGTCTTGAATCACAGTTTAAGAAGTTGGGATCTAGATGGTGTCTGAAGGCCTATGTACATATATACATATATATATCTCACCCTGGACAGGTCATGTGATCCTCTCTGCCTCAGTTTCCCTATCTGCAAAATGAGGATAATAATAATAGTACCTACCTCCCAGTATTATTGTGAAAATAGAATGAGATATTTGTAAAGCACTTTGCAAATCTTTAAGCAATATATAATAAATGGTAGTTGTAATTATTGTTGTTATACACTAAAAATAAAAATAAGTTTACTAAATATATATACACATACATATATATATATTTATACATTTTTGACTATCATCAGTGGTTTGGCCTGTTCAGCCATCAGCAAGTTATTTTCCTGGATTTTCTGCATGATATCAGCTCACTTAAAGATTCTCTGCTCAGTAACTGCTAGGTATTTAATATTTCATCTGGAACACTGTAGTCTAATCCACTGTCCACACCTTCATTTGCTCATTCATGGATAAATAAGTGAATAAAGGATTTATTGCGCACTTACCGTGTGCAAAGCACTGGGTTGAGATACCAACACAAGAGTACGTCACTGGGAGCTCGCATTCTACTGGGGGGAAACACCACCTGGGGAAGCTTTCAGCTGAAAATCAAATGGAAAAGTCCCATGATCCTTAGGATGCAGCAACAAAGCAGGCAGTTTAATGCCTTCTCTTTAGTATCATATCCATTGATAAATTTGATAAAATAAATTCCAACACAGGCAAGGACTTGGGTAGCTAGAATTCTCTTTTCTGGGTGTCCAGGAGCTGTGACTGCAGTACCTGCAAGGATGGCTGTATCTCCAGCCAGATTGCTTCCCAGGTACAGATATAAATTTCCCTTGGCCTGTATTATCTATTTCTGCTTGTTCTGTTTTGGGCAATGACTTGGGTAGCTAGAATTCTCTTTTCTGGGTGTCCAGGAGCTGTGACTGCAGCACCTGGATTGCTGTATCTCCAGCCAGATTGCTTCCCAGGTACAGATATAAATTTCCCTTGGCCTGTATTATCTATTTCTGCTTGTTCTGTTGTACCTGTCATGTGTCTTCTTATTTCCATTTTTTTCTGGGTATGGTAATATGTCCCCATCTCCCCAACAAGGTGATGAGCTCTTGACTTCAGAATCTCCCAAACTGTGTACCGCTTTTAACTCATCTAACATGCTTTGCATGTACTTTATTTTATTTTATTTTTGCTGAGGCAATTGGGATTAAGTAACTTGCCCAGGGTCACACAGCTAGGAAGTGTTAAGTGTCTGAGGTTGGATTTGAACTCAGGTCCTGCTGACTTCAGGGCTGGTGCTCTATCCACTGCGCCACCGAGTTGCACTTTGCATGCACCCTGCAAAGGCAGGGTTTTCATAGAGTGCTGGGCTTTGAAGTCGGGTCCAGAAGCATTTATTAAGTGCCTGTAATTAACACTAGTGCGCTGTAATTAACACTAACATTGCCAGAGAAGCCCCTTCTTTCTGACCTGCTGCTCCATGTCTCCAGAGAGGCTGGAGCAAACTCAGCTTTAGATGTAGAATTGAGTCATCTCATCCAACTCCCTCCCTCCATCATTCAAAAGCCATTGCATTGCATCAGTAAGTAGGTGGAGAATCTGCTCACTTTCCCTGAGACACACCCCCCGGTGGTGGAAATTGTTGAGTCATTCCCACATCTGATCTTCCCGGATTGCAGAGCATCTCCCTCATATCAGCCCCAGATGTAGCTAGTGTGTAACTTTATCATTGAAAAATTTGGAAATACTTTGAGATTCTCTAAGAAGGAGGATATTTGCAGAACTATAATAAATATTCTAGTGCTTAATAACTATCTAGCATTCCTGGCAAAGATCCCAGATTAGAAACAATTTGATATATGGGTCAAATAATTGTGCAACTTATTGCAGTTGGTTGAGAAAACTTCCTATAGAAGGAGAGATTGTAGCCGGAATTGCTTTTGACAAGATGGGCAGCAGAATATCATCTCCTGTGAACAGGCAGTACCATTATCTTGGTCTATGAGAGGAACACAGATTGGAAAATACTGCTGATTTAATGCTGTTAGATTTATCCTTTAGCATCAGGAAGGATCTGGTTTGAATTATTTCTCTCCCTCCCAGCTTCCTGTGCTTCCTTCAAGATCCAAATAAAATCCCACCTTCTAGGAGAAGCCTTTCCCAAACTCTCTTAATTCTGATGTCATTTCCTATTTTTTCTTTATTTAACTCTTTTATGCAGAGTTCTTTGCATTTTGTCTCCCTTATTAGACTGTAAGCTCCTTGAAGACAGGGGTTGTTTTGCTTTTTTTTTTTTTTTTTGTATCCCCAGCTCCTAGCACAGTGCCTGGTATTAATAGGCACTTAATAAATGTTTATTAACTAGCTGACTGAATTGTTTTCTGTGACTATTATTAAAACCTGAATTGAAAGTTGAGAAGAATGACGCTTGGGTTTACCAAGGCCTGATCTTTCATTGTTGGAAATAAATATAAGGATTTCATAGGATCATAAGTCTAGTCCTAAAGGGACCTCATCAGATGCATATATGGGGCTGGAAGCACAGCCCAACTCCTATGAGTAGGACCTACGAGGTCATTTGTCCAAGTGCCTTTTTTTTTTTTTTTTTTTTTAATAGAGGAACAAACAGCCAAGGGTGAGGCAAAGACTAGTCCAGCATCACATGAGTAGCAAGAGATGGGAAAAGGAATTTGAATCCAGGTTCTTTGACTACAAAACCAACTTTCTGTCTGCTATTCTATTCTTTTTTTTTTTTTAAGCTTTTTTTTTTCAAAATATATGCATAGATAATTTTCAACATTCACCTTTGTAAAACCTTGTTCCAAATTTTTTCCCCTCATTTCCCCCTGTTCTTTCCCCCTAGATGGCAAGTAATCCAATACGTTAAACATGTGCAATTCTTTTAGACATATTTCCACAATTATCATGCTGAACAAGAAAAATAAGATCAAGAAAGAAAAAAAAGCAAGCAAACAACAACAAAAAAGGTGAAAATACTATGTTGTGACCTACATTCAGTCCCCATAGTGCTTTTATTTTTGAGAAATAGCTCTCTTCATCACAAGATCATTGGAACTGGCCTGAATCATCTCATTGTTGAAAAGAGCCAAGTTTGTCATAGTTGATCATTACATAATTTTGCTGCTGTATATAATGATCTCCTGGTCCTGCTCATTTCACTCAGCATCAGTTCATGTAAGTCTCTCCAAGCCTCTTTCTGTATTCATCCTGCTGGTCATTTCTTACAGAACAATAATATTCCATAACATTCATATACCACAATTTACCCAACCATTCTCCAATTGATGGGCATGCCCTCAGTCTCCAGTTTCTGGCCACTACTAAAAAGGCTGCCACAAACATTTTTGCACAAATGGTCCCTTTCCCTCCTTTACAATCTCTTTGGGATAGAAGCCCAGTAAAATCACTGCTGGGTCAAAGGATGTCCACAGCTTGATAGCCCTAGTTCCAAATTCCTTTCCAGAATGTATTCCATTCAAGAATAGACAACCTAAAAAATCACCCAGGCATGGTTTCTGTCAATAAAAAGTTATAATTATGAAAAAAAAAATAGAATAGACAACCTAAATTAGGAGTTTGAAGGCCTTCCTGTCTGACATTAGCCAATCACCTGGCTTTCCTCCTGGCTTTCCTCCTGGCTACAGTAAACGGCCCAAACTGGGCAGTGTTTCCCATTTCTCTATCATGTGAACAGCAGAGCCCAGGAGGGCTGTGTGGCTGCCGTGTTCCTCCTTGTTACTCATAGGAGTTGGGCTGTGTTTCCAGCCCCACACATGCATCTGATGAATGGGACAACCCTATTTTCACACGATTGGCAACCCCTAGTCTTGTGATGGGGAGTCAGACCTTTGCTGTGTGACAAGTCCCAACCATCCTTTGCCTACCCTCAGAAGAAAGGAAAAAAAAACACAGAAAACTATAAAACTGGAGCAATCACTACTTCAGAAGGGTTTTGAGGGATAATTAACATGTCTAAGGCCCTTTGAAATCTTTTTAAAGGGCCCTATTTATAAGTGCCAATTAGTAATAATGACTTGTTGGTTAAATAGTTTTCATGTACAGAAGGGAGTTGTTGAAAAATAAGCCAATAAAGTTAAAATTCACCCAATCTCTACATGGTTTTGGTTTTTTTATTTTTTTTAAATCAGGAGCTCTGATTTTTGTGTAGGGAACTTCCACTGTGGAAATTCCTTCCACCAATAGAGACTAAATTCTTTGTAATTTGTAGTCTAAAAGAGTTGGCTGGGGTGTCGCTGAGAGACTTGGTCAGAATTACTCAGCTAGTCAGAGACAACACCCTGATCTTCACAATTCCCAAGTCAGATCTCTATTTACTATACTGCCTCAATGTCTTTCCCTCAGCTTTCAAGGAAACATATTTACCATAAAGTAAGTTTTTAGCACTAGAAGCACCAGGTCCATCAACTGATCTCTCTCTCTCTCTCTCTCTGTGTCTTTGTCTCTCCATATCTTTCTCTCACACACATTATGTGTGTGTATGTGAATATAGTGTATATATTTGTGATATATATTTATATATGTGAAATATAATGTGTGTGTATATAAGTGTTTGTATATGTATGTATATACATATATATACACATACACACACTTGTATATGACCTTGAAATAAAAATATTCATCCTACTATTTCTATTTTCTTTGCCATATGGATAAAAAAATGAAGTGTCAATTGGGCTTCGTCCTTCAAGAAATTTGTAAGTTCCAAGCTTTTTAAAAAATTGTTCTTTTTACTTCCATATCCTCTCCTTCCCTCTAGCATCTCTCCTATCCACTGAGAAGGCAAGCCATATAATACCATTATAGACATGGTTGTGTGAACCATTAGCCATATTGAAAAAAAGTTTTTTTTAAGGGGAGAAAATATTCTTCATTCTGCCCTCAGAATTTATCAGTTCTCTTTCTGGAGATGGAATTCCAATTCTTTCTGTCTTAACTAACCCTTTAATTTCCTCCAGCCTTGTTTTTAGAGCCACCTTTCTTAGCAGGAAATCATAATATTTTAGAGTTTAAACGTACCTTAGAGATGATCTAGACTAACTCTGTTTCAGCCCTTTCCTGACATTGTGCAGATGGTAAAACTAAAGCACAGAGGGAAAATCACCCCCACCTCAAGGTCACCCAGCCAGTAAGTAGCAGAGCCAAGAGCTGTGTGCCCTTGGGCAAAGCATTTCAACATGGCTCTCAGTTTCTTGTTTTCATTTAATCTCATCTATAAAAATCAGAAGTTGAATCTCTAAGGTTCCATCAATTTTTAATTTTGTTTTTTCAAGCCTTCTCTAGCTCCTTCGTCAGGAAGATAGCATTATGTTTAAAAAAAAAAAAAAAAGAAGAAGAAGAAAAGAAAGAAGAAGGAAGAGCCTGAAATTTGAAATTGATGGCCCCGGATTCAAATCTTGATTTTGCAGCTTATATTTTTTGCCTTTTAGAAAGTCTGCTAAGATCTCTGAGACCTTTATCTTCCCCATCTAAACAATGAAGGAGTAGGTTATGCCTTTCATCTCTAAATCTGTTCTCCTAGAACTTCCCCTTTGTGTTCCAAGGTCGCTCCCAGCTCATTCATCCTAGATTCCTGAGTCTTTTCCAAGGCTCACATCCTCTGCTCCAAGGTACCATCCAGCATCAATATCTTGTATTCTCAAGTCCTTTGTTACAGGTTGGGCATGGTTCAGCACAGCTGGTGTTTCAGTTATAGCACAGGAACAGAATGAGACATTTGGAGGCCATCTAGCAATTCAGAAAAAGAAGTTTACTTAGCCATAGGATGGAAAAGATGCTCCGCAAAGATACAACACAGGTTTGGATGGATCCTTAACCCGCTGGGCCCTCAGGGACAGCTTCCATGACTCTTACAGGAAAAATTAGCCTGGCCTATTTGGCAGATGTTGCTCCTGTCCCAGAGACTGGGAATCAGTAAATGACCCAGCTTCATCCTAAATAACTACTTTGGGTATTCTTGTGTCGAGTGGTTCTTTTATTTTTGCCTTCTGATGCTGTTTCTGGACCTCGCCTCACTTGGTCTTATGGACGTCATCACTCCTGTGACTGGGGCCAGGATTTCATCTCTGTCCCCTTCTTTTTCCTTGCAGGAAAACTTGATTGGCGCCCTGCTGGCTATTTTTGGACATCTTGTCGTCAGCATAGCCCTCAATCTCCAGGTGAGTGTCAGTCCTCAACACCATTGGGAAAAGCAAGTCAGAGCTTGGCTTTAAGTGGCCTGGTTTGCCAGGGTGTGTTCACGTCCCTCTGTGCCTTGCATTTGGGACCCTGCCCCCTGACTGTCCATGCTGCTCCATGCTGTGGGGATCTGAATCCATTTGCTAAAATTTAACAAGTATTGATTGAGCATCTGCTCAGTGCTAGCCACTGGGGATACCAAAATGAAAGTCTTCATTTCATGTACCTTATATTTTCCTGGGGGTCATGGGAGATAAAACATATATGCAGATAGGTTCATATAAAATATACATAAATATAATAATAGCTAGCATTTATATAGAGTTTTAAGGCTTGCAAAACACTTTACAAATATTTTATCCTCAGAACAACCCCGGAAGGCAGGCACTATTATTATTCCCATTTTTACAGGTGAGAAGACTGAGGCGGGCAAAGGTTAAATGACTTTCCCAGCAAAGCTGGAGCAGCTGCTGGCCATGGAGGAAGCTGACTTGACTGGTGTGGTACAGAGAAGCCAGCTTTACATGCCTAATTCATGGCCACTGCTCTAAGCAGAAAGGACCTTTCAGGATCTATTTTTTGGGAGGTTTATTAAGTATGTCTGATTCTCAATGCCAACAGTTTAATGAAAATCTAAATAATTTTTATTATATTTATTATCATATTATTATGATTACATATCCTATTATATATATATATATGTACATATATATATATACACACACACACACATATATAATAATTTAAAGTGATTTGTCTGGGGTTATACAGCTAGCTAGTGAATATCTGAGATGGATTTGAATTTTGGGCTTTCTGGTTCATTAGCCCATTCCCTTCATCACAGAATCTGAATTGCCTCAGTAATCCTGGGCAAAGCATATAACTTCTCTGGAGCTCAGTTTCTTTAATTGTAAAAAAGAAGGAATTGGACTAGATGGTCTCCTAGGACCTTTCAGCCGCTAAATCTGCGATCCCTCTGGTCTGAACCAAATTGCCCTCAAGCACACGTCTTACTAGTGAGGGGGAGCTCCCTCCCTCCTGAAACAGCCCATTCTGTGTTAGGAGAACTCTGCCAGAAGGTTGACCTGACATCAAGGCTACATTTGGGTCTTTGAAGTTTGCACATATTGCTCTTAATTCTGCCCTGGACAGCCAAACAGAACAAATCAATCCCCTTTTCTGTGCCTTTCAAACACTTGAAAATGCCTCATCTTCTGTAGACCAAGAACTCAGATTCTCCTGTGGGATTGAGTGGAAGTCCATCATCCTGGATACGGGACCTCCTGGGATTGTTCTTCACGAAGCTCAACAACGCCCTTCCCTAAAGTGCCTCACAGGACTGGGCCCAATACTTTACTTGTGATCTCTAGGGCAGAGTATGGTAGGATGTCATGTCCCTGCTCCTAGACAGTGTGCTTCTTAATGGAAATAAGGATCACGTTATGCTATCAGCTGTCATGTTGTATATCACTTATTACCTATATAAGCTTCTTGAAGGCAGGGACTGTATCATTTTCCAGCTCATGTTTCCAGCAATAGAGGGTGTACATAGCAGACAAGAATGAGCAAAATAGAATGTTAGTGCCTTGCTGCTGCTAGGTATTGTGGGTGTCATGAATGGGCCAGATGAAAGAGCGGGTCTGATTTTCACTACTCTCCTCAACCAATTCTACTTGAACTATAGAAAGTTCTCCTACACATGTCTTCCATTTCCTTCCCTGCCAGGTTGTCTGACTGTTGAGAACTGGTTTAACCAGAACATTATCCAACACATTAGGGATGATCATTTTTTGTGCTACTTTATTTTTTCCCCATTCAACAAATATTTAGGGGCTGCTAGATGGCCCACTGGGTAAAGCACCAGCCCTAAAGTCAGGAGGACCTGTGTTCAAATCTGGCCTCAGACACTTAACATTTTCTGACCTTGGGCAAGTCACTTAACCCCAATTTTCTCAGCAAAAAATAGATAAATAAAAGGAAACAACAAATATTTATTGAGTGCCTACAACATCTTGGGGCCTAGATTCAGCTCAATAGGGGATACAGTAAGGAATAAGGAAGGAACCAAGCTATCATCATTAAAACCTTTATCTATCTGAGGAAGAAGGAAATAGACACCAGAAATTTAAATGACATTTCAAGAGATCTATTAAGGGAATGGAGCCCTCCAAGTTGGGAAATTTTGTTCTCTTTTTGTTACTTACAGTGGGAGTTTTTGAGGCTTCTCTGCAGCATTTGTAGCTTAATAGTCAATTAATCAATAAGCATATATTAAGTGCCTACTATGTACCAGGCACTGAGCTAAGCCCTGGGAGTCATAGGATTGTAGAGTACATGTTGGAAGAGAGTTTTAGATTAGTCAAGTCCAGCCCCTCATATATAAGGAAATTGAGACGCAGAAAAGTGGAATAATTTGTCCAGAGATACACAGGCAGCCAACATAGAAGTTTGTATTTGAACCCAGATCCAGATCCAGGAGTCATTATTCTTTTTACTCATAAAATACATCTCGGTGTGTTCCAGAGAGAATTGTTTGTCATTGACTTATAGACCTAAGACTTAATTCTGATTAATACGGTGACCAATCATGACTCCCAAGGACTGCTGATGAATCAGGGAAGGCATGGACATAGAGTACAGATGGAGAAATACATTTTTGTATTCCCTGGCTTCTCCAGTTTATTTTAAGATGCACCATCTGCCAAAAAAAAAAAAAGCCCTTCCTAGTCTCCTCCTGTGTGGAACTTATTTATGTGTAATTATTTGCATGTTGTCTCCCACATTAGACCAGAAGCTCCTTGAGGCCCTGTCTTTATCTTTATGTCCCTAGTATTTAGAAGAGTGTCAGGACACACAGTAGGTGCTTATCAGACTAACAGAAAGGTGAGGGACTCTAGGTACAGAATGAGGAATATATATTTGGACATAGCTGTGTATATTTGTTACAAAGGCTTTGGGGTTTTTTATTATTATTTCAAATTGGGGGAAAAGATAAAAGGAAGTGAAAATAAATATTTATTGAAAAAAATAACATTATTAAAGGGCAAAGCCTTGGTTCTTGGGGTTTCTGCCATCAGAAAAAAAGAAGGAAGGAAAGAAAGGAGAAAGGGAGAAAGAAAATGGAAAGGAAGAGAGAAAGAAGGGAGGAAAAAAGGAATGGTAAAAGGAAGGAAGGAAATGGTCAAGTGCCTCTACATGCCAGGCGCTGTTCTAAATCCTTTATAACTGTTATCTCCTTTGAGCCTCACAACAAGCCGGGACGGTGGGGAGGGGGGACTGCTATCATCCCATGTTACAGTTGAGGGAACTGAGCCAGAGATTGACTTGCCAGAGTCACCCAGTGAATGTCAGGGACCAGATCTGGCCTTGAATCCACCTGATTCCTGACCTGGCCCTCCACTCGCTGAGCCACCCAGTGGCCTCTGAGCCCACGCCAGCAGGACATACCCTGCAGGAACCCTTTGGGGCTTGGGCCTCATGGTGGACATTGTTCCTCCAACAGCTAAGGTTCGAGACCATTCATCACCAGGATATGTCTTTGATGAAGTAGTTCTCAGCTCCCAGAGACTCTCTAGGATTGTCTCCTAAGTCACAGAGGGGCTACCGTCAGCACCAATGGGTGGAATGACCATCCCTAACCACATCACAAATGCTTAAAAAAAAAAGTGCTAACACCTTCTGATACTGTTGCCCCCATTCCCCCCACCTCATGCTTGGACTATTGCAGTAGTTGCTGGCAGGCCAGCCCGGTCATCCTCCTCTCAGTCACTAAAGTGATTTTCCTAAAGCTCAGGTCCAACCCTATCACCTCACAGGTACTCAGTCAATTCCAATGGCTCCCTGTCACCTTCAGGATCAAATGTAAACCCCTCGGTTTGGCAGTTAATGTCCTCCCCAACCTTTTCCGTCTTCATATACTTTGCACCCCCTACCCGCTTGTACTCTGTGACCCAGTAACACTGACCTTCTCTCTGTTCCTCGAGATATTCTGTCTCCCAACTTCAGGCATTTTCCCTGCTGGCCCTTCCCTCCCCCCGTATCTGGAATGCCCTCCCTCCTGATCTCCCTGGCTTCCTTCTAGTCCCAAAAAACCTCCCTTGTAGAGGAAGCTGTTCTACTGCCTTTTAATTTATCCTGAATGCACAGTGTGGAACTGTGGCATGTTGTCTTGTTCATAAACTATAAGCTCCCTGAGGGCAGATGCTCTCTTGCTGTTCTTGTGTCCCCAATGCTTAATTAACATTGTGCTTGCATATAGTAGGTTCTTAATGAGTAGTAGATGGGAATGGTTATGGTGGAAAAGAGAAGACCTAGGAGCCGTATAATTGCTGTATTCTAATGTTTGAAGAACATTCTAATATTTGAATACTATGTAAGAAGGTTGTTGTTCTTAGCCTTAAAAGGCTAGGACCCCTCTGTGGCAGGTGTAGACAGAGACAAACATCCTCTAATATGTGAAAAAACCTTTATAATCGGAGCCCTCCACAAGTGAGTTATCTCAGAGATAGCAGCTGTTCCTCACTCACAGGTGTCAAAGGGAAGGTTGGATGGCCAGTCAGGCACATGCCGGCCACAAAGGATGTGTTAATAAGTGATTATTAGCTGATTGATTGAGATAATCACAGAATCAATGAACTTTAAAATTAGAACTAAAACTAACTGAAGTCTGTGAATGAAATCTAGTGTCTTCATTTTAAGCATGAGGCGAGACATGGTGAATTTATGGGATTTGCCCCATATCACATATAGGAGCACATCTGGATTTCTTGACTTCTGGACCATCATGCAAAATCATGCAAATCAACTGTTAACTCCTGCATTAATGCCAGGGCCTGGAGACTTGTCATGATCTCATGCTCTTAGCAAGGGGGGCTATAATGTAGTCCAGTACCCTGAGTTTATAGGTGAGAAAACCAAGGTGTGGGGGGGTGACTTTGCTGAATCCCCCAGATGAGAAATAACTGGCAGGAGAGCATGGGAGCAGAAAGGAGGATCTGGAGGGCTCCCCGACTTGAGTCTAGTCCCCACTCTTATACGCTTTGCACTGTCTCCCTCTGGTAGAAATACAGCCACATCCGCCTGGCCGGCTCTAAGGACCCCCGGGCCTACTTCAAGACCAAGACATGGTGGCTCGGCTTGTTCCTGATGCTTCTGGGAGAACTGGGAGTGTTCTCATCCTACGCCTTTGCGCCCCTCTCCCTGATCGTGCCCCTCAGCGCCGTCTCTGTCATCGGTAAGATCAGGGGAACTTGATGGGGGGAGAAATCGGGCCTTTTATTGTGATCTTGGAAGAGAACCATAGAGGGACCTGCATTGGAATTGGGTCGTTGGCAGGAGGGCACCACCAGGTGTATTGTGGGCAGGAGAAAGCAGTGAGGGAAGGCCGTCTGTCATCCCCACTCTGGAAGCTTCATTTTTAAGCCCAATTATTTTTGTCAGGATGATGTGCTCATTTTACAGAAAGGGAAACTGAGTCCCCAAGAAGGGAAGTGACCGTTAATAACAGAGCCACCTCTAGAATACAGGTCTCCAAGTCAACTACTCCTTCTTGGTCTCTGGTTAGGCCACAGAACAGAAGCTACCTCACCAAAAGTTCCTACACCAGTTAGATCCCCAGTCATAGGAGTAGCTATATGGCACTGTAGTGCCGAGAAGTCTTCCTAAGTTCAAATCCAGGCTCATACGCTTACCAGCCCTTTATGTTGCCTGCCTCAATTTCCTCATCTGCAAAATGAGCTGAAGAAGGAAGTGGCCAACCTCTTCAGTGTCTTTGCCAAGAAATTCCCAAATGGGGTCACAGAGAGTCATACACAGCTGAAATGACTGAATAACGGCAATAAAAGAGCATAAGCTTAGAACTGGAGGAGAATCCCTGATTGTAACTCCCTCATTTGCTAGATGGGGAAACTGAGACAACTTATAAATAACTCAGCTAATAAATGTTGGAAGCGTGACTTGACCCCCTCGCACCTACCTTTTCTGATTCCAAATCCAGGGTTAACAAGTGACCATCAAGAGGGACA
Organism: Sarcophilus harrisii; assembly: GCF_902635505.1. Classification (NCBI taxonomy): domain Eukaryota; kingdom Metazoa; phylum Chordata; class Mammalia; order Dasyuromorphia; family Dasyuridae; genus Sarcophilus; species Sarcophilus harrisii. Next base: position 558,549,241 of record NC_045428.1, on the reverse strand, counting down.
CTTTGAGATGGCTTAGATCCATGGAAAGAGAAGGGGGATGGAACCCTACTCGAGCTGATGTAAATCTTTCCTCTTCTTTCCCCACCCTGTGTATCTTTTTCTGCAGCCAGTGCCATAATAGGAATCATATTCATCAAAGAAAAATGGAAACCCAAAGATTTTCTGAGTAAGTTTTCCAACTTCTCTCTTTCTGTCCACTCTCGCGTTTACGTTTCCTGATGGGCCCGCTTCCCTAAAGGTTATTGGGCTGCTTCCCCACCCCATTCCTGAGCTTAATAAACCACAGCCCAGTAGTGAGCAATGCTGACTTCATTTATTTTCCTTTCTGTGAAGTTTGGGGCTGAGGAGCAAAGGAGGAGGGCGGGAACCTCCCTGTGCTGCAGTCTCTGACTTTGTGTGTCCGACTGTTCCATGCTAGTGGGCTCCTGTTCTGTTCTGACTCCTTTGGACCGAGAGGTCAGGCTCCCTCCCCGTGCCAGTGGCCAATTCTTCCTTCCCCGAGCCCTTGCCTCCGTGAAGTATAACTCCGTGTCCCATTCTATCTACTAATCCACTAACGTGTCTTTGTGTCTTGTGTCCCTGTTTCCCCCACAGGGCGTTATGTTTTGTCTTTTGTAGGTTGTGGCTTGGCCATCATAGGGACGTACCTGCTGGTTACCTTTGGACCCAACAGTCATGAAAAGATGACAGGAGAAAACATCACAAAGCACTTAGTGAGCTGGCCATTCCTTCTCTACATGGTGAGAGAAGCCTCGGCGGCCTTCCCTTAGAAAGCACAGCTGGGGTCATAAACACCTGGAGGAGACAGGCTTTGCATTTGTCTCCTTTTAAAATGTGGTTGTGGGAAGGGTCTGTGGTTGTTGAATTGTAGAACGTCAGAGTTAGGAGGGACCTTGGATAGAGAATATCACAATGGGAGGAACCTTAGAACACGGGATGTCAGTTAGGAGGGACCTTGGATAGAGAATATCAGAATTGGAAGGGACCTTAGAACAGAGAATGTCAGAATTGGAAGGGACCTTAAAACATAGCACATCAGAATTGGAAGACCTTTAGAATATAGAAGGTCAGAATTGAAAGGAACCTTAGAACAGAGAATATCAAAATTGGAAGGACCTTAGAACAAAGAATGTCCAAGTGGGAGGGACCTTGGAATCTGGAACGTCAGAACTAGAAGGGACCTTAAAAGCCAGAATGACAAAGCTGAGGGTGGCAGTGAGGTGGTGGCAGCTATAGAACAGAGAGTATCAAAGCAGAAGGGACTTAAAACATAGAATATCAGATTGGGAAAAACCTTAGAACATCAGACTTTGTTCTTAGAACTTAGAATCTAAAGCTGGAAGGGCCCTTAGAACAGAGAATGTCAGCCATTAAAGATAAAAACTTCATTTAGAGTTTTGGGGAGAGAGAGAGGGAGGGTTTGGTTTTTCAGGGATCTGTGATTTTGTCTTGGATCACACCTAATCCTCTTACTTAATAGACAGTTTTTAGTAGACACTGTGTGTCCCGGATACAGGGCTGGTCATGGCTTCTGAAAGATCTGGTCAAAGTCCCATTGCTAATATTAATGACTTTGTGCCCCTAAAAGTTTCTTTATTTTTCTAGGCCTTTATTTCCTTATCTGTAAAACCTGAGGGGTGGGGAGTGGGGAGAGTTTAGACAAAATACCCTCTAAGATCCTTTCCAGCTCTAAATCTATGAGCTGTCACTAAGATGTTCCTTGCCTTGCGGTTAACCTGGTGATGAATGACTCTGAACAACGATAATAATAACAATAATTAGCCCTTAAGTAGCTGTTGAAGGTTGGCAAAGTGTACGCCATCCTCCCTACTTCTGGGCGTTACTCACCAGTTGAAGGAACTCTAAATCTTGGAAGATCCAAACATGGACGTGAAAGCCAGGTATTTGAAGGGCTGTCCAGAAAATTTAGACTGGTGGGCCCTGGAAGGCATTTGCCAAGAGACCAAATAAAGTCAGATATTGGGGATAGCTTCTTTTCCCCCTGGAATTCTCCCCAGAGTGCTAAGGTGGACTCTCCCTTACGAGAGCCCAAAAGCAGCTGCTGGATCCCCACTTGGCAGGTGCCTCATCCTGGACATTATTATTGGGTTTGGGTTGGAAGAGGTGACCACTGACTTCTCTTTCAGCTCTGAAATTTTATGATTTTTCTGAGTCTGTTTGAGTCTCACAACAACCCTATGAGGTAAATGTTAGTCATTTTACAAATAGCAAAGGGACTTGCCGAGGGTCACATAGCCAAGACCTCTATCCTGCCTCTGGGTTGAGCCAGGCTGATTCTCAGCAAACAGTCCCCCCTCTGTCCCTCTCTTCTTGTAGTCAAAGGGCTCTCCTGGAAGGTTTCTGTGGAGATGGACTATGGGGGTGCAGGCTTTACCTGGATGAGTTTGGATTATGTTTATCCCTTCTTTTGTAGCTTGTGGAGATCATTGTCTTCTGCTTGCTGCTGTATTTCTACAAGGAGAAAAACGTCAACTACATAGTTGTGATCCTCCTCCTGGTTGCTCTTCTTGGTGAGGATTGTCTTTTTTCATTTTCTTTTTCTCCTTCCCTCTTTCCTTCGTTCCTTCTTTCCCTGTTTCCTTCCTTCTTTTTCTCCCTTCTTCCATCCATCCATCCTTCCTTCCCTCTCCTCTCTCCTGCTTTCTTTCCCCTTCATCCTTCCATCCCTCCCTCTCATTCTCTCATTTTATTCTCCTTTTCCACTAATCTCTTCTCCCCTCCCCTCCAAAAAAAGCTCACATGTAACATTAAATATCGAAATCATTAAGTTGAGCTGTAGCAATTGCTACATTTTCTGCAGCACCTGGCAAAAAAACCCCAAAAACCCACATCCTAAAACACATGATGTAATGTCAGTAGTTGGTTTTTAATCAGTTATCTTGGTTTGAAGAGGCTCCTTGGGAAGTGAGGCTGTGGTTGTCATGTCCAAAAGTCATTAAGAGGGAGGCACTCAGTGCAGGGAAAGAACCCCGATTCTGGAGTCTAAAGACTCAGGTTCAAGAAGTGAGTGCAAGGAATAATGTTGTAAAAAAATTACCCTGGCTTGGATTCTGTCAATAAAAAGTTATTTAAAAAATAAAATAAAATAAAATAAAATGATAAGCAGCAAAAAATAAATAAAAAATAAAGACTCTGGTTCAGATCCTGCCTTTGACACTATATGTGCAACCTTGAGTTTGGATCCTGAGTTTGATACCTACTGGATGCTGTGACCTTGGACAAGTTGGCAGTCTTACCCGGACTCTGTCTTTGTCTGTAAAATGAGAAAGTTGGGCTCAGTGGAGGCCCTTCCAGCTTTGGATCTGTGGCTTTGTTTACAGAATTGAAGTTTGTGTAGATATGTTCCTACACTCACGTGTGCACACGTCCATGTGCATAGGCCGCAGATGCACCCAGTTTAAAACCTCAATTGTGTTTATAGATATAGATCTGTGTGTGTGTTCGTTGTAGGTAAAAATCTCTTGTTTTTCAGTCATGGCCAACTCTTCCTGACCGCATTGGGGGTTTTCTTGGCAGAGATACTGGAGTAATTTGCCATTTTCTTTTCCAGTCCATTTTACAGATGGGGAAACTGAGGCAGACAGGGTGAAGCGACTTGCCCAGGGTCACACAGCTAGGATGTGTCAGAGACCAGATTGGAGCTCCAGGAAGAGGAGGCTCGCTTTGTGCACTATGGCTCCCCTTAGCTGCCACATACATGTGCTGTCTATCATGTTGATTACAAGGCTCTTCCCCCCCCCCTTCCCATTTTACAGCTGTCCCACATAGCCACACCTGTCTGTCCATCATCAACCCATTATCTATCTATCTACATTTAAATGTAGGGGAGTGTGTATGTGGGTGTGGCTAAGGGCTTGGTAACCCCCCCACCTTTTTTTTTTCCTTTGAGACTGAATTTCCCTATCTGGGAGCACATCAGCCACTGCGACCCAAAATGCTGATGGAAAAGGAGCTTTAAGCTGCCCAACGTTGGGCCATTTACCAGGGATTCCCATCTCGGGCCAGTCTTAGGATAATCCCCCAAATGAGGAGATAGAATACATCCCCTCCCATCACACACACAAAGGTTAATAATCCTTTTAAAAAAAATGATGTGGGGGCAGCTGGATGGTGCAGTGGATGGAGCCCCAGCCCCGAAGTCAGGAGGACCTGGTGTGAATCTGGTCTCAGACACTTAACACTTCCTAGCTGTGTGACCCTGGGCAAGTCACTTAAGCCTCAGCAAAAAAAAATCAAATTTAAGAAGTGATGTGTATGGTTCCAGTTCTTTTCCTTCTGGCTTGGGCGAAGATGCAGTCACATGCTGGCCACTGCCTTGATCCCGGTGGGATGAGACACTTGTCTCTGGCAGTAACTGGCACGACAAGTCCTGGGCAGAGGATTGAAAGAGGGAGATGTATACGCAAATTGGAGCAGATCACCCTGCCTTTGTCCTACAGTGCAAACAGGGTATGTGTGTGTGAGAGGTTACCATGGCCTAGTCTTAAGAAATTGGCCATAGGGAGAACAGGCACTTAATTGGCTCTCGACTAGTCTGGCGTCTTTAGAAATTGATTTTTTTAAAAAATTAGATCAAGAAGATCTTATATGGAACAAAGGACTTTAAGAGTCTTCTATCACAGAAGAAGGGGTCTTGCGTGATATTTAGGAAATTTATAATTTTTAGATCTATTTATTTAGCATTTTATTTATTTAACTAAATATTTAGAATTTTGAAACTATAAATTAAGAGTTGAGAGGGACTATAAAGATTACTTAATCCTACCCCTTCATTTTCCAAATTAAAAAAAAACTCATTAGTCCAACTCACTCTATTAGAATGTTAGCTTCCTTGAGAGGAAGTACTGTTTTGTGTCTTTCTTGACCACCCCATTCCTCCCCACCAGCACTTAGCCCAGTGCCTGGTGCATACAGAAGGCCCTTAATAAATACTTGTTAACTGAGTAATGTATAAGAGAGAATGCCCATTGGTTAAGTAGTCTCTGTTGGGAACTTCCAGTATAAGGAATCCCTTTACCTCCTGGTTCTAATTTTTGGCAGTTCTGATCAGGTTTTTCCTTTTAGAAACATATCAATTAGATTACACTTTTATCTGTCTCTATAATTTCTGCCTATGGCTCCTAGTTATTTCCTCTGAAGCTAAGCAGAACAAATCTAATCCTTTCCACCATGACCATTCCTCATATATTTGAAGGCAACAATCCTATCACCTTCTGAGACTTCTCCAATTAATCTGTGCTCTCAAGTTCCTCTCAGCTCTGACATCCTGGGTTCTAACGGCCCTCCCAGCTCTGACATTCTATAATCTAAACCTCCTCTCAGCTCTGATGTTCTGTGTTCTGAACTCCTTCCCAGTTTTGATATTCTCTCTTTTTAACATCCCTCCCAGCACTCTTACATTCTATGTTCTAAGAGATCTACCAGCTCTTGACATTCTTTGCTTTTATAATCCTAATTAGACAGAATGGAACAACAGGAAAAAGCAGCTGAGGTTAGTAAGGAATACTTAATTGACCTGTTTGCATATACGTTTTAATCTCCATGTTGTTAATTAAGCAACAATAGTTAGTTGCTGCAGTGGCCATAATTGTGGACAGAATAGAGCCTTCACTGGGTGTCTTGGCTTAAGCTTCAGTAAAGGGACCAAGCACACAGCTCAGTTTCTGGGAATAAAGGTCAGAAAGGCTATAATTCAGTTTGCTTCCTGTAAGGCAGTTAAGCTGGAGCCTGAGCCATCAAACTGGCTCCTGAGAAACATGATAAGTAGTATCAAGATAAGAGATGTTACTATCCTTACTCTTTATGTCGTAACATCAGATTTGTACAATGAAATGGTATTTAGTAAGTCCCATTTGCTGGTCTTCCTATCTGCCTTTCCAGTCTTATCAGCAAGCATTTAATGTTAGGCACCTGCCATGAGCTGGGTATTTTGCTATAGGCAACTGCAGACACAAATCAAAAATATTTAAATAGCCACGACTCCTAGAACACTCACATCCTGTTGGGGAAGACAGCATGTATATTGTATGTCTTAAATAAAAAATAAAAGGGAGTTGAATAGGAGAGGGAATATTAAGAATTGGAGGAATCAGACAAGGTTCCATGTACTTGAGCTGTGTCCTTTAAAAAAAAATCATTTGTATTTTATTTTTCCAATTACATGTAAAGATAGTTTTCAGCATTCATGTTTGTAAGATTTTGAGTTCCAAATTTTTTCTCCCTCCCTCTTTTACCACCCCCCCAAGACAGCAATCAATAAGACAGATTGTACATATATAGTTATTTTAAGTACCAAGTTCTCTAATTTCTGTTCACTTCACTCAGTAATCAGTTCATGAATCAGCCTGTTGAACTGTTTCAATTCACAGTTGGAAAAGGGAATGCTGTTTATACAGAACATGAAGAAAACCGATCCCACTATACTATATATTGTACAAAAAGGGGAGTCGTATAATGAGATTGAAAAGTTAGGAGAGATTGGGTCGTAAAGAGCTTTTAAAGCCAAACATCCTAAATGGCTTCTTTTTTATTTAAAAATTTTCATTCAGTCAACATTTATTCAGTGCTCACTGTGTATCTAGTCATTCAACATTTATTAATCACCTGCTATGTACCTGATATAGTGCTAAGCACTGGAAATGAACAAACAAAAACGTACAAAACAGTGCATTTCCTTAATGGCAAGCCTGCTCTCAAGGAGCTCACAGGCAGGTGCAGAAGCGGGGAGGGGATAACATACAACAGAGAGAGAGAGAGAGAAGATAGAGACAGGATAAATTGGAGATAATCAGGAGAGGGAAGGCACTATAATGAAAAGAGATTGGGAAAGGTTTCTAGAAGGTGAGATTTTAGCTACAACTTGAGACCTTGAGTGAATGGCCCACTTAGGTCCTCTGTGACACTTTGCTAAAACAGCCCCACCTACACATGTATATATTGTTGATAGAATTGTGATTTGATTCAGTCATTTCTGAAAAATTATTTGAAATTATTTAACCTAATGATCTCACTTCTGCTTATTTCCAAGGATATCAAAAACACCCCCCCCCCCCCCCCAAAAAAAGGCTCAAATAAAACAAAATACTCATAATAGTACTAGTAAAAAAAAAAAAACTGGAAATTAAGTGAGCACTCATCGATCTGGAAAATGGTGGAACAAATTGTGGTATAAGACTAATGGAATATTATTATAGCATAAGAAATAATGAATATAAGGATAACAAAGAAACAGGAATGAATGAAAATAAAGAAAGCAGAAAATATACATTATTTTTTTTTTACACAAAGAGGATCAAAATGACTTCACTATATGGGGTCATGGTGCAGTGTGTCCTGACTGGCTGATCATCCACTATGACCTCAGAAGTCTCTACCACAAGTTAGGCACAAATAGTCCATAGGAGCAAAAGGAGCAAGATGACCCTAAGTTTGTGCGTCTCCTGGTTTGTAGGTTTTGGGGGGTTTTTGTTTTTGTTTTTGTTTTGAGCTGCAAACACAGTGACTAAGAATGAATGAATGAAAAATTGCTGGACATACTTAACTATGTTCAAAGCACTCTGCTAAGACCTGGGGATGTGAATAGAAACTCCTCACAGTCCCAGCTTTTAAAGGAGCACCTATTATAATAGAGATAACATAGAAAATTTCCCTAAAAGGCAGTTGGACACAGATGAAATGTAGTGAGTTTACCCTGTTGTTTCCTTCATTAGATGGTGAGCTGCTTGGAAGCAGGGACTATCTGTCTTTCTTTGTATCCCCAGCCATTTAGCCCAGTACCTTGCAATTAATAGGTGCTTAATAATTATTTATTAAGAAGAGAGCCATCTGCACCCAGAGAAAGGACTGTGGGAACTGAGTGTGGATCATAACTCTTGTTGTTGTTGTTTGCTTGCATTTTGTTTTCTTTCTCATTTTTTTCCTTTTTTGATCTGATTTTTCTTGTGCAGCAAGATGCCTATGGAAATATGTACAGGAGAATTGCATATGTTGGATTACTTGCTGTCTAGGGGAGGGAAAAAAATTGCAACACAAGGTTTTACAGGGGTGAATGTTGAAAATTATCTATGCATATGTTTTGAAAATAAAAAGCTTTAATAAAAAACAATTATTTATTGACTGATGGATGGCTGTAGTTCAGAACAAAGGATTTCCTTTCTGTAGAGAGATAGGAGACCATGAGTACAGAATAATAATAATAATAATAATAATAACAGTTAGCATTTCTATAGTTCTTCAAAGTTTGCAAAGCACTTTATAGATATCTCACTGGATCCTCACAACAGTGGAAGATAGTGCTGTTATTATCCCAATTTTATTTAAATCGAAGCAGAACATGTTTAACATATGTTGAATTCTTGCTGTCTAGGGAGGGAAAAAATTTGGAACACAAGGTTTTTCAAGGAGAAATGTTAGAAGTTATCCTTGCATTTGTTTTGAAAATAAAAAGCTTCAATAAAAATTGATTGATAACTGATACAGAGATGAAGTGACTTCTCCCATCACATAGCTAGTAAGTGTTTGGGACGTTCTTTGAACTCAGGTCTTCCTGCCTCCAAGTCCTGTGCTATGTGTACCAAGCCAGCCAGCTGCCTTCATGGGGCTTGCACTGTGATATGCGATTGTTTTATCATTCAGTTTTGTCTGTTTTTCTTTATCATCAGGTAGGATTCCATGGGAATGGGAGAGTTACTGTTGGGAAATGCTCATATATGTGGTTGTGTTGGTGATTTTTAAAAAAAAACACTTTTTAAATTTCTATAAATCATTTCCAGGTTCCATGACAGTGGTGACTGTCAAGGCTGTGGCAGGAATGCTGGTCTTATCAATCCAAGGGAACCTCCAGCTCGACTACCCCATCTTCTACGTGATGCTGGTGTGCATGGTCGCCACGGCCATCTATCAAGCCGCGTAAGTCATCTTCTCTTCCTGCTGCTCCTCACCATCTCCCATCAGATGCTGATTGGGTCCCACTTTTCTTTTTTTCTTTTTTCTTTTATTTTTTATGAAAGCTTTTTATAATGAAATTATATGCATGGATAATTTTTAACATTCACCCTTGCAAAATCTTGTGTTCCAAAATTTTTTCCTCCCTTCCCTTCACCTAGTTGGCAAGTAATCCAATATATATTAAACATGTGCAATTCTTCTAATAAATATTTTCACAATTATCATGATAAATGAGAAAAATCAGATCAAAAAGGAAAAAGAAAAAAGAAAAAAACAAAATGCAAGCAAACAACAATAAAAAGTGAAAATACAATGTTGTGGTCCATACTCAGTCCCCACAGTCCTCTCTCTGAATGCAGATGGTTTTCTTCATCACAAGACTATTGGAATTGGCCTGAATCATCTCATTGTTGAAAAAAGCCATGTCCATCAGAATTAATTATCTTTTTTAAAAAATTTTATTAAAGCTTTTTAATTACAAAAGATATGCATGGGTAATGTTTCAGCATTGTTGGGTCCTACTTTTAAAACCATAGGAAATAAAGAGCATTATAATGAAAGATAGCAACAATATATGTACTCCCCAGCTGATGCCTTCTGGGATGTCATCTCATTTGTCACAAATGGGCCAAAGATCCCTCAAGGTTTCTCTTAACTGAGGATCTAAAAAATGTATGATGAAGCAACACAATACCTTCTCTCTAAGTTCATATCTATGTCAATTGCTTAAGAGAGAACTCTGTAATTTCTCTAATTATCCTTAATTGGCTCAGACTTACTCAGTCCCTGATTGCAGGGTATTTTGCTGGGTGTTCGGGTTACAAAGAATTCCCCAAAATGGTGGAATTCCTGCCCTCAAGGAGTTTACAGTCTATTAGGGAGTGAGTGTACAAAAGAGCTATGATATAATCATAAATATATTTAACATCTACTGGTCATCCTGCCATTTAGGGGAGGGGGTGGGGGGTAAGAGGTGAAAAATTGGAACAAGAGGTTTGGCAATTGTTAATGCTGTAAAGTTACCCATGTATATATCCTGTAAATAAAGGCTATTAAATTAAAAAAAAAAAAAGATATAATCATAAATATATAACCTATATCAAGTTGCCTACCGTTTTAGGAAGGAAGGAGGAAAGGAGAAAAATTTGGAACTCAAATTTTTAAAAAATAAATATTTAAAATTATCTTTACATATAGTTGAAAAAAAGTAAAATATTCTTTTTAAAAGAAATATATCACAACTTGATATTATAATATATATTATTATATAATACATAATTATAGTTAAATATTATATGAAGAATGATATAAAAAGGTGATGAGAAAGAGTCAAGACACTAATAAGAGTTGAAGGAAGATAAAGATCACATCAGAATAGAGATAAAAGGTGGCTTCATGGAGGAGGCATTTGAAATGGATCTTACAGAATATTAATCCATTCTTTAGAAAAGGAAGGGGTGGAATTTCAGGCAGAAGAAAAAAGAACATTGATAGAGGTAGAAAATCAGAGGGATCATGTCGGTCCAAAATGAAGGGTCTGAGATTGGAAAGGTCCAAATCTTCCATCGTTCTGTAGAGAGGAATGAATGATCAGTGTTTCAAACTCCATTCTGAACCATGACAATCCATCAGCCAGTCGATAAACATTTACTAAGTACCTGCTGTGTGCCAGGCACTGGACTGAGTTGGAAAGGGGGCCAGCAGACAGCCAAGTACATCTGGATCTTCTCAAGCACCATTTCTTTCCTCAAAAGTGATGCGAAATAATATGAAAGTAATAATAACCTTAGTTCTTTTGATGCTAGATGCTTTCTTGATGTTCCAGGCTCTTGTATACCCCCCTTATAGTTAGGGAATTGAGTTATAATGTTCCTGATCTTTCCTGCAAGGAACTGACGGATGTGCTTATTTCTTTTACTGAAGCTTCTTAAGCCAGGCCACCCAGCTCTATGATTCCTCCTTGATCGCCAGCGTGGGCTACATTCTGTCGACAACCATCGCAATCACGGCAGGTAAATTATGAAATGACCAGGTTTTCTTTCCTTTAAAAAAAAAAATTGACAGTATAAAGATGACTAAGGAAACATCTTATCAAACCTTTTCCCGTGGATCATTCTGTGTAATGGGAATTATGAGATTATAGAATATTAGTGTTAGGGAGGACCTGAAAATCCAAGCCTTTCATTTTATAGATGAGGAGACTGAGGCACAGAATTAACAGAGCTGGTAAGTACAGGAGGTGGGATTTAAACCCAGGTTTTCCCGAATCCAAATCCAATGTTTGATCCACTTGTCCTTGGTCCTTATGATAGGTAGTGAGCTGGTGCAATGGATAGAGCCTCAGTTGTTTACTGGCTGTGTGACCCCAGGACATATGCTCTGAGTGTCCATATTCTATGTAAAATGGGGATAATGCCTCTCTTCCAGTGTTTTTGGCAGATTAAATAAGATAATATATGTCAAGTATTTGGCAAGCAGCCATATAAATGCTAGCTATTGTGATGTTAAAGCTGGGAATACTCTTAGAACACAGAATATCAGAGCTAGAAGGAAATCTAGAACCCAGAATATCAGAGCCCTTAGAACCCAAGATGTATGGGCCAATCAGAACTGGGAGAACCCTTAGAACCCAGGAGGTCAGACCTGGGAAGACCCTTAGAACATGGGATGTCAGAACTGGGAGGGGCCTTAAAACACAGGAGATCAAAGCTGGAGGGCCCTTAGAACACAGTGTGTGAGAGAGAGAGAGCTGGAATCTGAGGCTTGTCCTTCCTTCTTCCCCTATATTCTGCTTCCAGTAGGTCCAACTATCAGAAATATAAGTGTTTGGCTGGACGTGTGCATTGTTTCCTTCCAAAGTGATTTTTATTTTAAGAATTTGGATAAGATTTTGGATTAATAGCCACATGGCTAGATAATTGATAATAGATAAATAATAAATAGTGATAAATAAATTATACATAAATTAATGAATGATAAATAATATTACCAATCAATAGTAATAAAAGCAGTCTATCGATAAATATTTATTAAGCATCCCTACTATGTTTCAGTGATTCAGAGATTACAAAAAAAGGTAAAAGACCTCAAAGAGTCCACAGTTCCTCATGGAGAGGACAACATGTAAACAGTTACATATAAACAAGCTAGAGACTGGATAATTTAGAAACAATCAACAGACAGAAGGCAGTAGATTGAAGGGACTTAAGAAAGGCTTTTTGTAGACAGGGAGATTTTTAGTTTGAATTCAGAGGAAGCCAGAAACCAGAGCTGAGGGGGGAAAAGAGTCCCAAATGTGGGTCAGCCAGTGAAAAGGCATGGAACAAGGAGAAAGAAGGTCTTCAGGCTCCATGTAGCCCAGTCCCTTTGTTTTCTAAATGAGAATGCTGAGGATGTGCAGGGGTCTCACAGGTATTCTGTATCAGAGACAGATCTCAGCTAGTGTGTTTTCAGCTGATTCAAAAAGAGTACCAACTTGGAATACAAAATCTGGTAAAAATGAATGTTAAATATTTTCTTGACATGTAACTAGGAAGAAATAAAATACTATTTAAAAAATAAAATATCTTTTGTACTAAAAAGTACAATGTGTAACTTTTATCAGATTGCTTGTTGTCTTGGGGAAAGAGAAGGTGAAGGAGGGAGGAATGAAAAATATGGAACTCAAAATCTTACAAAGATGAATGTTGAAAACTGTCTTTACATGTAATGGGGGAAAAAAAACCAGTTATCTTCCTGCACAAGAAAAATCAGATCAAAAAGAAGAAAATGAGAAAGAAAACAAAATGCAAGCAAACAACAACAAAGAGAGTGAAAATGCTATGTCGTGATCTACACTCAGATCCTCTCTCTGGGTGTAGATGACTCTCTTCGTCACAAGATCATTGATAGTTTGTTTTTTTTTTTAATGTTTTGCTATATTTTATTTTTACATGGCTTAGATGTCCCATGTAATCCTCTCTCCTTCTGCCTCCAAAACCATTCTTTACAACCAAGAATTTTTTTTAAAAATACAAAGGAAGATAAGAAAAAAATCCAGCAAAACCAGTCAACACTTCAAAAAAATATGCAATATTCTCCCTCTGTGGACTCCACCCCTCTGTAAAGGAGCTGAACAGGAAGTAGGAGGAAGGGATGATTTTCTCAGCTCTCTTTGGGGCTACATTATAATTTCTCACCATTCCTGTTCTATATGATAGTAGTCACTCTGTGTACAGTGTTTTTCTAGTTCTGCTTACTTTACTCTGTGTCAGTTCAGGTCAGTCTATCCAGGTTTCTCTGTATTCATCACATTCATCATCTCTTACAACAGTCTTGTTTGTTATATTTAAGTATCCTGAGTTTGTCCAACCTTAACCCAATCACTGGATATGTCGACTCTGTTTCAACAAAGTGCTGCTGTGAATATTGTGTATTTGGAATATTTTCAAGTTTATTTTTATTTTTAGTTATGTTTTTAATTCTTAAATTTTTTATTTATATTTTTTAAAAAGCATTTCAACATAATATGTTTTTTTTTCCTGTTAGGAGCAACGTTTTACTTGGATTTCATCGGTGAGGACGCTCTCCACATATGTATGTTTGCACTTGGGTGAGTTAATGCCCGTCCTCATTGCCTCACACAAACACATAATTTAATTTTTTTTAAAGAGCATTATTTGTGCTTTTTGTTTTTCATACCTCTGTCATTTCTAGCTGTATATACTCCCTTCTAACAAGGAAAAGCAACAGTTAAGAAAAACCAACCGCCAATACGACAGCCTTTGGCTATATGTAGTAATCCATCATTAGTCATCCCTATTTGCCTTAGCTGTAACAGGAGGAGGGAACACCTTCCATCCTATATTCTCTGAGACCAAAATGATCACTCTGCTTAAAAATCATAGATTGACTCTTGGACTGGTCTTCAGAAGTCATTCAATCCAACCTCTCCATTTTCTGCATGAGAAAATGGAGACTCAAGAGGCAGCCAAGTGAAGCAGATTGGAGTTCAAATGCAGAGTCAGATACCAGTTGAGCAAGTCACTTAACCTCCATCTCTGTCACATTCCTATCTGTAAAATGGGAATAATAATATCTCTCTCTCGGGGTGAGGATCAAATAAAATAATAATTGTAAAGCATTTAGCATAGTACCGGGTGAAGTGTTATGTGTATAAGAGGGCCAGATCAATGTAGTGAAAGAAGGGTTTTGAGGCTGGTTGGGAAGGGCTTTTATATTTGGTCCTGGAGGTACTAGGGAGCCACTGGGGGTTATTGAGCAGGAGGGGACACAGTCAGACCTACCCTCGAGGAAAGTCACATGGGCAGCTGAGTGGAGGATGGATTGTGGTGAGGAGAGTCTTGAGGCAGGGAGCTCAGTCAGAAGGCTCTTGTAATAGCTCAGGTACAAGTGGGGACTCCCCGTGGGAGTGGAGAAAAGGCGACTTGATGGAAGAAGTCAAAATGACCCGCACTGGACAGATGAGCTATGGAGGGAGGAGTGCCAGTGAGGAGCCGAGGTTGGGAGTCTGGTGACTGGGAGGCTGCCGGCCTCTTTGACAGTCATAAGAAAGCTGAGAAGAGAGCGGGCTTTGGGGAGAGACTGTACATTCTGTTTTAGACACGATGAACTTGAGATGCCCATGGGATGAATTGTCTGAAAGGCAGAGATGATTCCGGACTGGAGACAGGAGAGAAGGGTGAGGGAGGACAGGAGCTCAGGAAAGAGACTGGGGGGAGCAGGGAGGTTGGGAAAGGAGGCACAGACAGAGTAGTCCCGGGGGGAGGGGAGAAGAAAAGAGAGAGGAAAGGGGGGGAGAAGAGAGAGAGAGAAAGGAGAGGGGGAATAGAGGGATAGATGAGGGAGGGAGAGAGAGGAAAGGGGAATAAAGAAGCAAAAGAAGCAGGGTGGAGAGGATAAGGAGGAGGTGAAGGAAGGGGAGAAAAGAAGAAGGAAAAAGAGAAAAGGTGGAGGGAGGAGAAAGGGATAGGTGAAGAAAAGGGAAGAAGAGAGGGAAGGAAGAATAGAGGAGAAAAAGAAATAAGGGCAGAGAAGAGAGAGAAGGAGGAGGGGGAAAGAGGAAAAAAGTAGAGAGGGGAGAGGGAGAAAGAAAAAGAGTAGAGAGAAATGTGGGTATACATAATACACCTATATACACTCACATGTGTTTATATATGTATGTATGTATGATCCCATTCCCTGCTGACCAGGCCCTTGGGCCCACTTCCTGCTGACTAGGCCCTGGCCTTGCATCCTGCTGACCAGGCCCCAGGCTCACTCCCTGCCGACCAGGCCCCAGGCTCACTCCCTGCCGACCAGGCCCCTGGCCCTGCATCCTGCTGACCAGGCCCCAGGCTCACTCCCTGCCGACCAGGCCCCAGGCTCACTCCCTGCTGACCAGGCCCCAGGCTCACTCCCTGCCGACCAGGCCCCTGGCCCTGCATCCTGCTGACCAGGCCCCAGGCTCACTCCCTGCTGACCAGGCCCCAGGCCCGCTCCCTGCTGACTAGGCCCTGGCCCTGTGTCCTGCTGACCAGGCCCCAGGCTCACTCCCTGCTGACCAGGCCTCCCAAGCCCGTGCCTTGTCTCACGTCCTCTCAGTTTGCCTTATTTTTCACCCATCCTACCTGCTCTCCTCAGCTGCCTCGTTGCCTTCTTGGGCGTCTTCCTGATCACAAGGAACAGAAAGAAGGCCGTCCCATTTGAACCCTACATCTCCATGGATGCCATGCCAGGTAACCCTTCTTCCTCCTCCAACTGACTGTGTGGAATGGGGGTGAGGGGAGGAGGAGGGGGAGACAAGGGCTGGGAGGAGGGGAGGGGGAGCTTGAGAGCTTTGCCCACAAAAGGTTAGCCGAGCTGTCATGTCATCTCTCTTTTTCTCCATGATTCTTTTTTCCTCCGAGGGGAAAGGGAAGGAAAGGGAATGAGCATTTGTGTAGCCCCTTCTGTGCCCACGTGACAGACATGATCTTCACAACCATCTGGGGAGGTGAAACTATTACATTTCCATTTTACAGTTGAACAAACTGAGGGAAAGAGAGGCTCACACAGCTACCAAGTGTCTGAGACTACCCCTGAACTCGGCTCTCCCTGTGTTCATCTCCCACTTGGCTCTTATTGAGAATTTTGGTTTGGTTCCCCCTCATCTAGATGTGGTTTCTAAAGAAACCCCAGCTCTTCTGATGCAATATCCCTGATAGAGTTATTGCCTAGTACCTCAAAATCTGGGCAGGAGAACCCTTGGGGTAAGAGTCATTCTGGATAATCAGGGCTTTTCCGCATGGCCGAGATTTAGAGCTAGAGGTGGTTAACAGATTGAGAGGTTTTTGAGTTCCCCCTTCCCCTCCCATGAAGAAACTGAGGGTGAGAAGTTATGTGACTTAAGACTAGGTCATTCAGCTAAAAAACGTCCGAGGTGGGATGTGAACTTGGGTTCATCTGCCTCCTAGACTGGCAGGACCTTCTTTGGGGCTACTGAACTGCCCCCTGCAGGACAAAGAGATTTTCTCCACCCCCTAGATCTTAGGGGAGAGACTCTGCAGTCTGTCTTGTTGCAAATAAGGGGACTGGGTTAAGCCCCAGGTGATCTGGAAGGTGCTTCTCATGCTGAGTCTTGTGGGTCCTGGACCCCTTTGGTGGTCTGGGAAGTGTTGGGATCTTCTCTCAGGATGTTTTTGAATAATTGAAGGAAATGCTAAATTTCAAAGGAGCAAAGAAGAGAGGGAGAGAGGGAAATGGAGATAGAGAGAAAGAGACAGAGAGAGAGAGAGAGAGAGAGACAGGAGGGAGGGAAAGGGATGCAAGGAAGAAAAAAGAGAAAGAGAAGGAAAGAGATGGAAAAGGGAAGAGGAAAAGGAGAGAGGAAGAGACAGAGAGAGACTAAGACAGATAAAGAGAGAAATAGAGTCAGAAAGAGAGAGACAGGAAGATAGGAGGGATGGAAATGGGAGAGGGAGAGGAAGAGATTTGGGGAAGAAGGAGAGAGAGGGGGAAAAGAGACAGGGAGAAGGAAAGAGGAAAAGAAGGAGAAAGAGGGAATGAGAGAGAAAGAGACAGATAAAGAGAGAGTGACAGACATACAGAAAGAAACAAATACAAAGAAAGACAAAGAGATGCAGAAAGGGAGAAGGGGAGGGGGGAGCAGGGGGAGAGAGAGTACTCAGCATAATGGACAAGCATGAGAATTAGAATCAGGAAGGCTCAGTTTTCAATCCTACCTATGTTCCTTGATTTAAAGCTAGAAAGGGACTACAGCCCCTGTCCAGTCCAATTCCCTCATCTTACAAATGAGGAAACCAAGGCAAGTGACTGAGCCAGCATAATGCAGCTAGCTCCAAGCATCAGAAACAGCTTTTGAACCCTGAAGTTTCCTGCCTTTTCTCAAGTCTTCCATCCACTCCTCAGTACTGCTGCCCCCTGAAATTTACTGGCTGAGTGACCTCTCTGAGCCTCCATTTCCTCATCTGTAAAATGAGGATAGAGTGCCTATGATAAATCCATTCAAATCAACAAGCATTTATTAAATGCCTACTGTGTGCCAACACTGTGCTAAAGGAAGAAGGCAGCTCACAACCTCCTTGGGTGGCGGCAAGATCCAAAGAATGTCACAGATGTATTTGGGAACTTTAAAGGGCTTCATAAATGTCAGCCATTATTTTAAAATAATCCAACATCTTACGCATTTCCCTGTCCCCTTAAGCAGAGGATGCTGAAGATACTTAACCCTTGGTTTGACTCTGAGCCATCCCTCTGAACACCTGTTGTGGGTGTCCTAGGATGCAGCCCCCGCCCTGGGTTTTGGGGGGTCTGGACCTTTTTGCCCGTAGGCTAAGCGCCCCAAAGTGCCGTGTCTTGTGAGTCCTCGTTCCTGCTTTCGCTGTGGCGTTTTTCTCTCCTCCGTCATGTCGGCGTGTCCGCCTGCGTTTTCCGCCCCCCTCCTTTCTGACTGGCCACTTCTAACCTTTGGTGGGTCCGAAGCTAGCGGCTGGGAGGTGGGGCGCTCTCGTGGTGCTGTGAAATCCAGCCTCTGGCGCAAGTGCATGAGCTCTGGTGCATGGACTTTGGGGTGTCTCTTCTGGCTGCTTAGAGGCCTTATATGTTTCCTTCCTTGTTCCTCAGCTAAGATCCAGATAGGTGAGGAGGTGAGGTATTACTCTGTGTGTGTAAGTGTGTACACGTGTGTGTGTGTGTGTATGTGTGTCTGTTCCTTATCTGACCTTGAAAGACCAACGATCTCATCAGAATGGACCTTCCCCCATGGCTGATGCAGGTCATCCTTCCTTCCTTTCCGTCCCAACCCTTACCATGCTCTGAGTGGACAATTTCATGAGTTGCTGTGACCAAAAAAAAAAAAAAAAAAAAAAGTTATCTCCAGAGACCTTCTGTGGACCAGTGTCCCCTAACTCCTCCCCGCTGGTCCCCTGATGATGGCCGTGTCCCCGGGTCTGCCCTGGAAGCCTTCCCACTTGGGCAGGGCCTGCTGGAGTTTCCGCTGGCCGACCTTGACTCGGAGAACCCCAGACCATTTGCACACATGGCAAAGTAGCGCAGGAGACGAGACCCAAGGTGATCCCACCCCCAGGCTAAATTATCTTGGATTCCCCGCCCCAGTTTGTGTGGCCCGAGTGGGGCAGGCAGCCAAGGCTGCAGGTTACCTGCCCACGGGCTCCTTGGTGCGTTTTTGTTGCACCTGTGAGTTTTGCACAGTATGATAGAAAGAACAGGGACCAGAGTTCAAATAGCACCCCTTGTGATGCCGTCTATGTAGCAAGTCCGTCATCTCCACGGACCTCATCTCACCATCTGCAAAATGATGCGGGAGGAGATGGATGGGATGGTCTGGGAGGCCTTCTGGCTCTAGGTCTGGGATTAAGCCGGAGACCTTCTCTTGTGTGGAGCCTTGGCTCGGAGGAGCAGAGTGAGCAGGTGGAGAGAAACCTGTGATTGGATCATAGACTCAGAGCTGAAACAGACCACAGAGGTCCCCTCTTCCAAGCTTCTCGTTTTACAGATGAGGAAACTGAGGCAGGGAGGGCCTTTTGGCTTTGGGGGTGGCCCAGTTTTATAGATGAGGAAACTGAGGCAGGAAGGGCCTTTTTGCTTTGGGGGTGGCCCACTACTGCCCAAGGCAGCCTTTCCCCTCTTGGACAGCTCCCCATTAGGGAATTCTTCCTTGAATCTCTGTACTCCATCTAGCCATTGTTCCCAAATCATAGCATTTTTTAAATGACATAGGAAGGACTAATTCAAGCACTTATTAAGCACCTACTAAATACTACTTTATATTATTTGTTCTTCACAACAACCCCGGGAGGTTGGCATTATTATTATCCCCATTTTACAATTGAGGAAACTGAGGTAGGCAGCAGGTAAGTGTCTTGCCCAGCTTCACACAAGTATCTGAAGCTGGATTGAACTCTGCTCTTCCTCCCTGCAGTTCTCTATCCACCATACCACCTAACTGCCTGTGGGTGTTATTGTGAAACAGAGATACAATGTGGGATATGCCTTCATTTGCATCTTACTAGGACCTGTTTTTCCAGAATATCTAAATGTGTCTCACTAACTACAAAATGCATGAGCAGCCCTGAAAGCTGGAACATTGAAGGCAAATTTGAGCCCACCAGCTCCCTGTGGCCTAGGAGAATTTTGAGGACCAGGCAGGGAGAGAAGGAAACCATAACAAACAAAAGTCAGATTCTATTTGAAGTCAGGACTAGTTCCAAATTCTGGCCCCTCTTTAATTTTCTACATGTGATGTTGAGCAAGTCACTCCATAATAATAACTGGCATTTATATAATAAAATATATAGAAAAATATATAAATTTTGCAAACTACTTTAAATGCATGACCCTGGGCTTCAGGTCTTATCAGCCTCATTTTACAGATGAAGACACTGAGGTTGCATGAGATGAGATGACATAACCATTGTCACACAGAATCTAAGTATCAGTGACAGGATTTGAACTCGGCCCTTTTTAATTCCCAATTGCATTCCTCAAGGCCCTAAGCCAAGTTGTTTAACCTTACCTTAATAAGCTTCAATTTCCTCACATGTCAAAAGTAAAGGGATTTGGGACAGTTAAGTGGTGCAATAAAGTCAGGAGAACTTCAGTTCAAATGCAGACACTTTTATCTATGTGACCCTGAATGAGTCAATCCCAGTTGCCTTCCCAAAAAAATATAGGGACTGAATTAGAGTGATCTCTTAGAGCCCTTCAAGCTCCAAATTCAACGATAACTTTCCCCTCAAGTTAGATCTAAAATCATGCTCTGAAAATGAACTTCAGTCAAGTTTTATGCAATGAAGAAAGAAAGTTGTAGAAATGAAGCCTGTCCAAGGAAAAAATACAACAGCTCATTTTTAGCAGCTGGATGGTACAGTGGTTAAAGCATTGGATTTATAGGTGAGAAGCCCTGGTTTCAAATCCCACCCCAGACACGTAGTAACTGTATTGTCATTTTCTTCATCTAGAAAATGAGGGGGTTAGTGTCATATATGATTGCATCTAGCTCTGGATTTATGACCCTAAATTTGGCACCTCTTTGCAGGTTCCAAACCACTGGTTGGTTCTAATTCTTATGGGGAAAAAAATTAATTCTCACATGATGTGGGGAATTATAGATGTTTTAAGATTTTTATTTATTTTATTTTTAATTTATAGAATAATACAAGCATTTCCATAATATAGTATAATAATAAGAATAAAAGATGATAGTACATGAAACTGCAAATCTGTTATGTCCAATCGGCTTATAGATTCAAAGATAGGACTAGAAATGTTTCCTCAGAAAACACCATAGCTGATCCTATGCAGATGCTCTCTATGGATCCTATGCAGACTTAATAGATGGGTTCAGATGTCACCCCATTGAGTCCCAGAATAGAGTGGTCCCTGAGTCCAGGAATTATTTTCCAGGGCTAAATCTATCTTCTTGGGTCCCTTGAGGAGCACTGACTCTCTAAATTATGAGCAGCTAGATGATCCAGTGGATAGAGTGCTGGGCCTGAAGTCAGAAACCTGAATTCAAACGTGACTTCAGATGTTTACAAGTTGTGTTGCCTCGGTTTCTTCATCTGTAAAATGGGGATGATAATAGCCCTCTCCCCCCCCCACCCAAGGTTATTGTGAATTTCAAACAAATGACACATGTGGAGCATTTGTAATCCTTAAGATGTTCTATAAATGTTGAGTGTGATTATAATACCGAACTTTTCCAAAATGTGTATTATGTGAATTTTTGTCATGATTCATAATAACAGCTAACATTGACATAACTTAAAAGTTATTGCAAAGTTTGCAAAGCACTTTCCAAATTTTCTGTCATTTGATCTTCACAACAACCCCAGATGGGAATACTGAGACTAAAAGTGACTCCGAAGTCTCACAGTTAAACTGCCTGAGCCAATATTTGAATTCAGTTCTGACTCCCCACTGAGACACCTACCTGCCTCATCAGTGATTCCACAGGATTATAATCCTTTGCAATCTAGAAATAGATTCTAGAATCTACCTCTAGAACTAACTAGAACCTTAAGAGACCCAGTACTCAAACCTCCTCATTTTATAGAGTAAAAATGCTCCCACTGAAAATTTAACAATCGGCTCCCACCAGCCAGCTCAGACTGCCTCTGGCACACCTCTGCTTATAACCCTATGAGGCAGATGCTATTGTTTTTCCCATTTTGCAGATGAGGAAACTGAGGCTGAGAAAAGTGACTTGCTCAGGGGCACTCAGTTGTTTGCATTCGAGGAAAGATTTGAACTTGGGTCTTTCTGACTCCAGTTCTGTGTCAGGAGCAGGATTTGGCTCTGGGATCAGCAGTTTGAGAATGCTCCTCATCCCTTTGACTCCACATTCATTTCTTGAGCACCTACTATGTGCAAGGCCCCGTCCTCGTTCCCAAGGTCATTTTATACCAAAGCAGATGAATAATGTCTACCTTTGGTGCCCATTCGTGGCTTCCTTTGCCGTGCTTGGTCTATTATGCTTAATTTCTGAAAGATTCCTTCCACCGTTGCTAAGCAACTGTCGTTTTCAAGGGTTGCCTTTATGGATGTTCCCTTGAAGATCCAAAGCACTCAGGAAATTGACAATGTACATGATGCGATAATGTACATGATGAGTTCTCTAATTAGCCAGTGGCTGGGGTGAAGCTGTATTCCCATTCCCCCCATCCACCCTAATGTGACCCTCTTTGGGGAAAAAAAACCGGGCTTCTTTTCAGGTATGCAGAATATACACGACAAGGGAATGACCGTCCAGCCCGACCTCAAAGCTTCCTTTTCCTATGGCGCCCTGGAGAACAACGACAACGTTTCTGAGATCTACACCCCTGCCACACTGCCCATCATGCAAGAGGAACACGGCTCCAGAGCCACCTCTACGCCGCCCTACCGAGTGCTGGAACACACAAAGAGGGAATGAGTAAGGTCCCCAAAGAAACTGAAATCCAGCCCGGCCAGGGAGGGGTTTGCTTATTTATTACCTGGGCTTTCCAGTCTGTTATAGCATAAAACTCTAGGCTTGAACTTGCTTTTCCAATTTTGTTTGTTGGTTTTTCACGTAGAGAATTCTGCAGAGCTGGGAACTCAGAAGTGATTTGTCTTAAACTAGTCTTCTACATTTGAACTGTTGCATTGAAAAAGGCAAAAACAAAACAAAACAAACTAAACACAGTATTTGGGGTATGCAATAAGGAACGCGTAGCAGCCGCGTATGTTTTTCTTCTAGGATCTCACATCTTCTTCGATGGTTATGCGTCTGCCTAAATAAATAATGAAAGATTCCTGAGTTCTACTTACTTCCAGTGCTTAGCACAATGCCTGGCACATAGTAGGTGCTTAATAAATGTTGATTGATTGAAAATAAACAGAAACCTGGCGGAGGCTAAGACATGCTGAAGTATTAGAACTCTGGGGCTGAGATCCTTATTTCCTTTCTTGTCCTTCCCTCTGCATGATCACTCTCCAAATATCCCTCTCAATTATCTGTTTGTGATCAGGTCTGTATAATGACAGGTTACCATGGGTTAGCATACTGGATAAAATCTTTGAACAATCTGTAATTTATGTCAATGAAATGTAAAACACAAGACAGGTAACAGGCTAGTGCACCCAACTCTGTATTCCAAGGGTCACAAATATTCCCTCTGGTAAAAAACAAAACCAATGTCTCTAAATTTGGGTCTAGTATCCATCTGGATCTGAAACTTATTTTGAGCCACAAATAGCTTTATGAATTTTTTTTTTCCAAATTTAGGAGCTGGGAAGTCAACAGCTGAGCAATAGCTTTGCCATAGCTAGATATCAGAGAGAAAGTCAATTAATAAGATGAATCAGAGACTGTTTTTGAAATCTCTGGATCTCTGAGTTTATCTGGGTCGGCCTTCCCTCCTCTTGTGGGATTGTTGTCTGTAATCTTTCCAACTACCCCATGTACTGGATCATTCCTTTAGACCTTTTGCAGTCCCAAGGCCCATGTCATCCCTGCCTCAATTGGTCTCCCTTTCCACTTGCCCATGTCCTTGAAAGTATCTTCTATACCAGCTCATGATAGTCTGTGAAATATATACTCCCTGTCCTTTATTTCAGGATGCTGCCAATTTATGTTTCAGAAGCCAGGATTCCCATATGTTCAGACATAATGATAAGAGTTCATTAATTAACATTTGAAGTAAATAATGCCTATGAAAAAGAAAGATTCACCTTATTCCACCTCTTCCAAAGGGGTTAGCATCCAGGAGTAGCTAACAAACATGGTGGCAAAATGGCGGGCCCAAGGAAAAAGGGATTACACAAAAGTATTTTGTAGTTAGTTGTAAAAGTTTGTGAAATCAGGACAAAGACAGGTCATCTTCAGCCTAAAAGGAATCTTGTATCCGGGGTTTAATTAGGAAACAGCTCTTACATCCAAAATCCTAAGCAAAAGTACAGCTTATCAAATTGATCAGGGAACTCCCTCCACTGTGTGACAATAGCAGGGACTATGTAATTATTATAAACTAGGGTAGCAGTAATATTGCTTATAGAGCTTCCCTACATGTTCCAGACAACAGAGATTTATTTGTTCATTCCTGGGCTTTTTATCTCTTCTAAGCTAAGGCCACCTGAGAAGTCTTGATGTTCATTTGGAAGAAAAAATTGCTCATTACCTCCTCCTGCCTGAGATTTTGAGACTCACAAGCTAAACTTCAACTTGACATTTTTCCTTGAATCTGATAGGTATCTATTGAGTTATGTGTTTCAGGATATCCTGTGCCCACACAGACCTACTTGAGTAATGGAAACATTCTCTGGAGGGGGTCAGTTCTGTGTCTGTGTAAAGTGATTTCCCCTTGATTCAGTCTAGATGTCTTTTTAATAATTTAGAGAACAGGGGTAGCTAAATGGTGTAGTAGAGCATCTGCTCTGAAGTAAGGAGGACCTGAGTTCAAATCTGGCCTCAGATACTTAACACTTATTAGCTGTGTGACCCTGAACAAATCACTTAATCCCAGGAACCTGGGTTTGGGGAGGAGAAGCAAAAAAAAAAAAATTTATAGAATAGACATCTATGTAAACCAAGGGGACCTTGAACATTGATTGTAATAAATCCTTTGTGTCAGAACTGAAAGGGACCTTCAACTATGCTACAAATATAGCACAAATATAAATATAGAAGACCTGGGTTCCAATTTCATGTCTGATTTTTACCACCTGGATGAATTGGACAAGTTATTTCATCTCCCTGCACCTCAGTTTCTCATCTGTAAAATGAAATGACTGGAACAGATGACTTCCGAGGTTCTGTTCAACTCTAGATCTAGGATCCTAGGAATTTGGGGATTAGAAGACAGAAGAACCAGCTAGATGTAACCTTAGAAATCCAAGATCCTAATATTAGTGAAAAGGGAACTGAACTCAAAAGACTTATCCAGGATCATATAAGAAATTCTTGGGAGAGCTGGAGCCAAAAACTCCTTCATTTTGAGTTTCATGCTTGTATTCTGCTCCAGCTCATTCCACCATAGCTGGCTTGGCAAGGTCAAAGGAATGTTTCTTCCTCAGAATTTCTTAGGTAAGATCAATAATCATCATATGATCCATGGTATTCTTTCCAGCCCACCTTAGAAACAGCCTCACTTCTCCCTCTGGCCCCCTGGCACTGTCAAATTAGATAATGGTGTGAAAAGACAAATGTCATTAGAACATTAATTCTGATGGGCCATGCTGGACACTGATTTAAGTACCATAGCCCCAGCATCTTCAAGTCTACAGGCTATGGATAAGGTGAAAAAGTACTTATTTTTAAGATATGAGAGACATGGTACAAAATGTTTTCCTTAGGGTATTTCTATAAGGACCAAAGTTGATAGTGGATTAAAAGTAACCCTGATGTAAAACAGCAAGCTTTGACTCTTAAAGTGGAGAGAGAATGGGTGGAATGTCAGATAAGGGAGGGTATAAGGGGTAAGACCCTTATAATACAGGAGGTCAGAGCCGGGAGGGCCCTTAGAACACAGGAGGTCAGAGCTGGGAGGGCCCTTAGAACCCGGGAGGTCAGAGCCGGGAGGGCCCTTAGAACCTGGGAGGTCAGAGCTGGGAGGACCCTTAGAACCCAGGGGGTCAGAGCCGGGAGGTCCCTTAGAACCCAGGGGGTCAGAGCTGGGAGGGCCCTTAGAACTCAAGATGTCAGAACTGGGAGGGCCCTTCACTTTACAGATGAGGAAACAGGTCGGAAGCAAGGAAATGATTTATATGGGAAGGTGGTAGCAAAGCTGAGATTAGAACCCAGTCTCTTGGATCCCAAGCTGAGCTATTCCTACTGTTATGTTTTGAAGAATGCAGAATTTGGGGACACCTCTAACCTAATCCTAGTCAGATGAGAGACCCACCTTGAAAGAATGGCTTTTGAGACCTCAGGAAGCTCTGTGAAGCCTTTTAAACCCACCCAACCATACAACATATGCCCCTTTCCTTTGTCTTTTCATCACAGGAACACAACTGTCAGGGTACTTCCAGCTTACAACACACTTTGCTTACAGGGACCCTGGGAAATGGGGAGTGTGAGTCTTGAGTAAACAGCCTGTTTGTTGCTAACAACAAGGAGCACCTGCTTCTGAGGGGGTGGCCACCATCAGCATTCTGCTGATCAGCCCAACAAGCTTATCTGGCTTAACATTCATTGCTTCCCCAACCTTCCTCCTTTTTATTTGGTTTTTTTTTTCTACATCACCTTCTTTTCCAACTCTGCCTGCCACTAGCCAGAGGGTCATCCCCAGGAACAAAGAAAAAAGTAAAAGGGAAAAAAGGTGAGCAAATTTAACTGATATTCTACCAAGTCTGACAGTATATATGGTGTTTTCACACCTATAGTACTCCACCTCTCTCCAAATTGATCCTTTCTTCCTTCTTGCCAGTTGTTAGCATCCCTGTCAGTAACTCAGCACACAGAACAAGGCCATTGGACATGGCTCAGCTCAATGCCTGGCACATAGTAGAAATTTACAAATGTTTATTGATTGATTGGGACATGCTTTTGAATGTTTCTTCTCTGCTGTCCACACCCCCAACACCCCCACCATATACCCTCCTTTGGGGAGGCAAAGGAGTGATGGAAGTAGGAGAATAATGGGGAAGGAGATTGAAATGCTGAAGATTTTGTACTTAAATTAGAATGAAATCTTTCTGTAATGGAGTATTATGGTGCTATATAATAAGTGACAAATGAGATGAATACAGAAAAGTATGAGAAAACTTTATATGAAATGATGCAGAGTGGAGTTAGCAGGACCAAGAAAATACTGTATTCAATGGCAACAGTAGTGGAAGTGGAAGAATAAGCATAAAATAATAAAAAATGAGAAATGAAAAACACTCAAAAATGAAATTATAAAGAATAAATGTGGCCCAAAAGAAGAGAGATGAGAAGATACCTCCTCTTCCTTTACAGGTGGAGGGTGGTAGGATCTTTGGGTGTGGAATAATTTATATATTGTCCAATTTTTTAAGTATTGAGTAATTCGTTGATTTTCTTTTTCCTTTTTCTTAAGAAATAGTCTTTGTTCTATTGAATAACTTTCTGAGAAAGAGAAGGAAACGGGGAAATCTAGGTGACGTAAAAACAAAATATATCAATAAAATTTATTATTTAAAAGAAAAAAGAATATGGTCTTCTGAGTTTGGTCACCACAGGTTTTGATAATAGATGAAGATCCAATGCACATATTAGACAGTGCCCCAGGACTCTCTTAGCAGTAGTCATCACATCATCACATTGGTTTGTGCATCGGGTCAGATTCATCCTTCGGTTTCTTTAATGGAAGCTAAACTGCTTTGCTGTACAGGGTGCATATACACATGCATGATATGCCCTTTTTGCTTTAAGCTTCTGAGCAAATTTGGTCCGTCACTGGTTGAGGTTCAGAATGATGTTACCTTGGGGTTCTCTATAGGAATCATGGGACCTTGTGGTCTTCCAGTATGTACCATATGCAAAAGTTATATTTTGTTCATTTCACAAACCTGATGCTGCATGTTGCATTTCTTTTATAATTGTATAATGTGTCCACTGGTTGAGAGTAATTTTACAAAGTGATATTTAAAAATAATAATAAAAAAAATTCAGTAATATGCTTCGAGTATTTATCTTCAAATTTGGACTATCTAGAGCCAGCATAGGCATGAGTGAGACCTGTTATTTTGATTCAAGAAGAGCATATATGTTTTATTATATTCTTTTACTGTCATTAAACATACAGCCTTTACAGGACCATATAGGTCCTGTGCTAAGCCCAGGGGATACAAATGTAAGCAGAAAGATCCTGTCTTTAAGTAGCTTACATTCTAACGGGAAAATACTATACATAAAGAGAAGCTTAAAAGGGGTGAGGGGTGAAAGTTCGTGAAGACCTTGCTAGTCTGGGCACCCAACGTAGTTAAACTGAGGTTCTAAAAGGAGCCATCTAGTCTATGGGGAGAGACCACCGGGGCTGTAAGTACTTAATTACATTGTATGAATTCCGGGGCTGGAGTGAGCTTCAGATTTCTGAATTATGACACAAAGTCTGCATTTAGGTCCATGGCCTGCCCTCTACCTTCATCTGAAAATGGAAAGGTAAGTATTCCTAGACTGAACTATTTATGTCTAAAAAAGAGAAGGGTAATGTAGTGATGTTAGTTAACCAATGGAATGAATCTTGGGAGTCTATGTTCATAAGCAGCTTGACATCCTCCAACTAGACAGGAGAGAGAGGATTCAATCTATTTCTAAGAAGTGCTTGGGTAGAGACCTGGAAGGAGCCTAAGAAAATGGAATATTAGTGTTGGGAAGAACCTTAGAGAGAACCAGAAGGGGTCCTAAGGCTCATCTACCCCAATCTGGTCATTTTACAGAAAAAGCCCCAAAGTGGGATTCATCCTCCATTTCCAATTAATAATAGAGAAGGGTTGCAGCCTGAAGTCTCCCAGCTCCCAAACAGGGGAGGGATGTTTTTAACTGTTTTTCCCTATATCCAAGTTGTCAAACACAAAGCCCACGCTGAACCAAATTAAAATGCAGTTTCAGGATGATTTTAATACATTAAATTTTTTAAAAGATACAAACATGGTTTTCTAAGTCAATCCACAGATTTCCTAAATATGATTTAGTGGCCATTTGACTAGACTGCCCTGTTACTTATGTAAAGACAGGGATAGGGATCCTGAAATTATAACTTCATTCTCAGAATCCCCCTGAGGAGGTGGAAGTGAGCCACAGCAGGAGCTTCCAGTTGATAGCAGTAAAGTGTCAAGGTGGGGCTTAAGGTCAGTTATCCAAGAGGAAAATAGGGCAATGATCCCTCTCACAGAACTTCCTTGACACAACAGAAGTCATAAATTTTCCATGGAGATGGCTTAGCTTTGCTTAGCTCCTGACACCAGCCAAGCAATGTCTGAGTCCCCAGAGGCCTGGTTTTCAGGCCAGGGGCCTGAACAGTCCTGAGGGTTTCATTTTATTTTGTCTTTAGGGGATCCGAAGGCCTCTCTATGGTGTCTGCTTTTTGCGGTTCAGTCCGAGTCAGAACATTCTTGGGTCTCTTTTTCAGGCGCTACTGCTTAGAAGGGCACGCTGAAGCAGGTAAAACAGTGAGAGCCGGGAGTCGGGGGCCCCTTTGTTGGCAGCCTGGTGAATGAAGCCTGGTCTCTGACAAGTTTTTATTGAAGAAAATGCGAGATTTCAGAGATTAGTGAAAATGAGGATGTACTTTCCCCTCCCCACACACGGTCGAAATGTCCTGCTGAAATCTTGGGGGGGAGGGGTTTAGGGTTAAGAACTCCTTATCTCCTTCAACCTTTGCTTAACAGGGAAGGAAACTGGGGTCCAGAGAGGCACAAGCTGCCTACGGGGGCCCACAGCGACCAGGGCAGAGCATCAGTCCGGTCCCGCTCCACTACTGGCCAGGGGGTTCCATCCCTCTGTTGCTGTGCCTCAGTTTCCCTGCCTGTGACCGTCTCCCTCCCCATTATGAGATGTCTCTGTTACGGAAATTGCGAACTGCAAGGCGAGGGGGAGAACCCCTTCCCCTCGCGCCCCGGGCCTAAAGGTCAGGGTGGGACCAGACTGGGATCCAGGACGTGAACGGGAGGGCGAGGCGAAGCCCGGGGCCGTGCTGCCAGGGAAGAAGAGCGCATGCGCCCCTGCGCGAAGCTGGGCAAGAGTGGAACTGTCATCTCCCCCCCCACCTTTCGCAGGGGAAAGCAGGAGAATGCGCACGCGCAAGCATCATTGCGGGGGAGGGTCCGCTCCTAGCTCCCCCCTTTCCCGCCTCTAATTCCAAGGGAGAGGGATGGGGTGGGGGTGAGGGACAGGCTTAATTTGGGGAAGAAATGAGGAATGGGAAAGAGAAATGGGGGTGGGGAAAGAGTAAAAAATGAAGGGGAGGGGCGCGAGTGAGGCGGAGGGGAATGACAGAAGGGGAAGGAGGAGGAATGAGAGGGCGGGGGGAGAGAGGGAATGAGAAGGGCAGGGGGGGGGAATGATGGACGAGGAGAAATAGAGAAGGAGGGCATGAGGTAGCAGGAGAGAAGGGGTCACGAGCCGAGAAGCGAGGCCTGCGCACGCGCAACCGGAGCTTCGGGAAGAGGGGAAGGAGGAGTCGCTTCCTGCTCCGGTCTAAGTCCGGCTCCCGCCTCCTCCCTTCGCGGCCTCCCCGACTCTCCCGAAGGGGGGAGGGGAGAAGATGCTGGGGGGGAGGAGGAACGAGAGGGAGGAGTGAGAGAGAGGAGCGGGAGCGCGCTCAGGGCGCGCGGGGCCGGAGCGCGCGAGGCCACGGGGGCGCGCGGGCGGCCCGTGGCTGCCTCTGGGGCTCGGTGCACTGGAGCCGCCGCCGCCGCCGCCACCTCGGTCGCTCCGGCTCCGGGCCCGCGTCCCCTCCCCCCGCCCGCGTCCTCTGGAGTTTTCGGTGAGTTTGACAGCTGCAGCATCTCGGCCCCGCCCTCCCCTGCACGGAGCCCCAGGCCCTGCGCGCCGCCTCCCCCACCCCCATCCCGAAACCCCGCGGCTCGTGGCGGGGCGACACGCGTGACACCGCTCCAGGCGCGCCCTTCTCGCGCCGGGCCAGTGACCGCCCCCCCCCCTCCCCGCCTCCGTTCCCACCTCCGTCAGATAACGGGAGTGGTCTCTCCTCCAAATCCGCCTCCCTGCTGAACCTGAGGTCGCACGGGGGGCGGGGGGGGGGGGGGAGGAAAAGGGGTCCCCCCACGCCCGGGGTCAGCAGAGCCTTGGAGATGCTCCGATCCCCTTCCTCCCTCAGGCCGGGTAGTCGGTGCCGCCGCTGGCCCCGCGCCATTGTTGGGTTTGGCTCTGCTCCGAAGCCCCCGAAACAAGAGCCCCCCACCCCTGCCGGTTCTGTAACTTCCCTAAACTTGTGCTGCCTGACTCCGGGCTTCCTGCCTGGGCAGAGAGGGCAGCGGCGGCCGGCCCTTGGAGGAGACAGCGCGCTGGGCAGGAAACCCGCACCCAGAAACCCTGCCTGCCCCCTCGAACGGGCTCAGCCCCCTCCCCCCAAACGGGGACTGAGGAGCCCGCTGCACAGGTGGTGTAGCCCGGCACAGGTGCGTACGTACGCACGGCCCTGCGGGTCCGCGCCGCGAAAGCTTTGTCCGGGACCTCGGGACAGAGAATCAGCCGTGGCCCTGCTAGGGTCCGGGGCGAGGAAACTGCCGAGTGCCTCGTCTAAAGTCACAGAGGCTGAGTAACTCCTGCAGCCAGGCTCAGAGAAAGCGCCGACTGCTTTTCAGTGCTATCTCTTCCCAGGACGTCTGTGTCTGCACTCTGCCTTTCTTAATATTGTTGTGATAATCTAAGTGTAATCTCTTAAAAATCCAGTGGTTCCCTTTAATGTCAGACTCCAACCAGTTATTTAAAGGGATAGACTGGGAAAATTCAGAATGTAGAGAATTAGACCTTGGAACATAGAATATCAGAAATGGGGCTTGGCAAGGGCTCTTAGGCTATAGGGTGTTACCTTCAGAGCCAAGTTTTGAGATCATCTTTCCAAAACAGAAGCCCACAGAAATTGTATTTTCATTAGTGGGTAAAAAACTGATTTATTCTATATTGCAAATTACCTAACACAAACTGATATAGTGCCTTCGCCTTTGAACTTAACTAATTTCAAAGAATATTCCATTCTTGTTTTGCCTTTAATAGCAATTGACTCTTATGGATGTCCATGATCCCCTATGTTACAGTTTGATTAACATGAGATTAAAAAGCACATGTTTGTGCGTCACATCTTTTCAGTTTGGTTTGGTTTCAATTTGATGAAATCTTTGAAGTGGTTAGAGATAATTTTAGGATGTTCTTTGGTGTGAGACCTGTAAATCCAAGGTGGCCATTCATTCCTTAGCCATGTAAATCAGCTTTCTATTTTATCACCTTGCAACTGACAAAAACCTTGTCATGTTCTTGTGAAAGAGATTCTCAGTGCTTAGGAAAATCATATTTCCCTCCAAGTTTAAAATGACCTTTATGATTTGATTTTGAATGGTGTCTAGGGTCTGATTTCAGATCCTTCTTCCAGAAGAGAGATGTCCTTTTGCCTCTTTGAATCTACATCTTCTCTGTCATTTGCCAGTTAAGAGAGTTGCCCTGAATGCTAACAAGTTGTGATTTGCCCAGAACCAGACATCTAGCATATGTGTCAGAGGTAGATTTGAACCCAGGACTTCATAAGGCTGAGATGAGCTCTCTGAGCTTTGTAAATAGATATTAAATTTGTAGATTGGTTTGAGGAATAGCGTGATATAAGAATAACCTCTAGGTACAATTGTCAAGAAAAATAGTTATGATAAGATACTGAGTTGCAATAGACAGAGTTCTTTAAACCACCACCCCTCCCACCTCCCAATGGAAATCTCAGGGTTTGAGAACTCTTATGTAACATGCAAAAGTTGAGATTGATTCTTCAGTAATTGGAAGTGGAGGAAATATTTTGGGGAAATGAAATAGACATAAGTCAGTATCATATTTTTTGAGTCATATAACTTAAATATTTTTAATAGCTTAATGTTTACCCTCATTTTGTTTGACAGTTAATTCTTGTATTCCTATTTGATTCCCCCATCCAGCCAAATAAATCCCTATCCTCATCCTCCCTGAAGGTTCCTGGGACATAGGGATAGCATGGAATCCAATGAAATCCAGAGAAAAGCAGAAATCTTCGGTTTTGCCTATAGTGCAAGCTTCTGTCCTCAGCAAACCTTTTCCCAGAGCTTCTTAGAAATAGTCAACTCCTGCCAGCAAATGATGAAATGAGAAGGGAGTAGGAGGTTCAAGCAAAAGGCTTGTATAATAAGCAGCCTCTGAAGACTCATAAATTGACAAGACTTAGTGTTTTTGAGGAATGTGGCATGCCTTCAAATCTGTTCAAACGCAGCAGCATCTGTGAGTATCTTTTCTTATTTTACAGATGAAGAGATTGCAACATGAAAAGTCCAATAGATTCCCCAACATCACTCAGCAAGTGCTTTGTAGAGATAGAAATAGAATCCTACTTTGTTGGGTAGCCCTCATAACACACTTAGGAGGGATGATATGATCCCAGAGAGGGCACAGACTCTGCAAGTATTGTGATGAGAAACCCATTCCTTTTCAAGGATTATGGTCATTTAACTAGTTCCAAATCTACATAATTAAAAAAAAAAAGAGTACTGCCCCTTATAAATACTTTAATTAAGGAGGAATCTGTCTGATGAGAATTTGACAGAAATAGTATGATTAATTGATGATGGGCTTTATAAAGCAACTTGACATCGTTCCTTGAAAGATTGTCAGGCTACTCTGGCAGAAGGACTATTGTAGCAATATAAAAGATCATTCTTCTTGGAGTTTTTCACTCATTTCATGTGTCCTAAAAGAACTATTTGCTAGACTTCAGTTTGCTAGTTACCGTTAGCACTGAAGAGGTATTTATACTCTGATCCATGCAGATGTTTGCTTGTTGAAGCTAGAACCATTCTGTTGTTACAGCAAGAGTCAGTGCTGTGAGGGCACAAAATATTGGGAGCAGCCCCAGCTGAGAAAAAGTTAACAGTTCCAGTAGTCATAGCTTAGCACTGACCCTCACGGATTGTTAATGCATGCTGACCAACCCTGTTTCTATTCCAATAAGACTGTTTCATCCAGTTGATGTTTTCAGTCTGGCTCCTGTTTTTGTTCAGATTTGGCTGGAGTTAGAATGTTGGTAGGAGTTTGTGAAACTATTTGACCATGAGCTCTATCAAAAACAAAAACAAAAAATCTCACATGCCTGTACAGTGAAAGAATTTATGCCAAGAAATATTAATGTTGCCTTTAGTAAGAGAGAACCAATTTCTAATTCCAATAGAGCTAAGATGTTCATTACATAATAATGCAAAATCCTGACTGTCTACCAAATACCAGCGTAGCTAAATTTGTAGAACTTCATTACCAAAAAGTTAGCTAGAAGGCTATCCCCCCAGAAGGGGAATTTTTTTTTCTCAGCCACAGAGGCTTACAAAGACAATTGACTATTTTGTGGGGTAGCAAAATTCATATGATTTTTTTTTCAATTGACTATTTTCATCCTTTCAGGGATTTGTATTTTCATCAGTGTAGATTCCTTCCATCGTGTAGATAGCAATCATCTCAATGTAGCTGATTGTCTTTGTGAGCTTCTGTGGCTGGAGAAAATAATCCCCTACTACAAATTTAGCTATGCCGATTGTTGGTAGTCAGACACATGATCCATCCCTGAGTCCATCCCTAAACCTCCACTAGTTGTTAAGACTTGTCAGCCAGACTGCCATAACTAAGAATTTTTATGCTACAGCAAGTAGCCCAAACCATTCTGGAAGCAAAAAGAATGACACATTCTCTTCCTTAATTAAGAGAAGGGGGCAGGTACCCACTTGCAAGCTGTGGTAGAGATGGAGATCCTGCTTTCCTATTGAGTATGTCTATTTGATAGTAGACTTTGGAATAGAGTAACAACTCACCAGCCACAAAGTCTTCTTACTAGCTAGATGCTTAGCTTCGTTTCTACCCTAGGAAAGGAATATAAGCCTATGTCCTTTAAATCTGTTGCCCTAATTAGGACCCCCTGACCAGAACTTACACAGCCTTCAAGAATTGCAGGTTGTCTTCATGCTTTGTTGAGATATTGAGTAGAGCATTTGTTAGCTTTAGCTCTGAATAGCTTATTTAAATTTTGCTTTGAATTTTATTTGTTTTGTGGACTAGCATTTGTAAAAATGAAGACAGATTGAGGTTTTATTTTTGTCCTGTCCTGCTACACATCTCATTTAGGAGTATATGAGTTCAACCATAAAACAAACAATTCAGATGAGGCAAAGACTCTGTGTTCTGTGTAGATGTGTTAACTGAGCAGCAATCACATTAAACTCTCCTGATGTACCATAGCAATAAAACAGTACTTCAAGCCTGGGTGCCATCACTTTAAAAACCAGTTTAAAAAAAAAAAAAACAAACTCTAATGGAATATAGAACTAATAGGAATATAGCAACACGGAGGACAAGTGTTTTCATCATAGTCTTAAAGATAGAAAGGTAGAAAACAGGAAATGAAGGTATCACATCATGAAAATTAAAAAAGTTCAGGTACAGGAAACACTATTTCCTGTGTTCTGATTTTTTTTTCTTTTGAGGAGTAAGAAGATGGAACTTTAGTTTTCTAATTCAGTTTTTAAGGTTTTTACTTGTTTTAATCACCCCAAATTTTCCTTCTCTTCCCTCTAAACCTACCTTTCTCCTCCTCCAATTGAGACCAGAAGGAAAACAAATTCCTTATATTTAAGTATGATCGATGGAAACAAATGCACATTGGTCATACCTCCCTGCTCCCAATTTTTTTTTCTCTCTCATTCTGCATCCTGAGTCTTTCACCTCTATAGCTGGAGGCAGGTTTTATCATTAATCCTGGCTCATCATTATGCTGATTAAAAAAAATAAATAAACACAATTGTGTTCCATCATACTTATATACCATTACTTGTCCCGGATGGAACTTTAAAAAGAGAAATCATATCGCTGAAAAACAGTTTGCTTCTTTGACTTTCAGTACCAACTGGTTAACATCCCTTCCTCCACCTCTCTGAAAAGTCCTATAAAATAATAGTACAGATCAAAGAAGAACTAAGGACACTATGAAATGCCAAAAGAATCATTTTGATCACATTAAATTAAAAAGGTTTTATACAAACATCAATGTAGCCATGGTTAGAAGGAGAGCAGAAAACTGGGAAATAATTTTTATAGTTGATAAAGGCTTCATTTCTAAAATAACATAGAGAAGAACTGGGTCAAATTTGTAAGCAAACAAGTCATTTCCCAATTGATAAATGGTCAAAGGATACAAACAGTTTTCTGATAAAGAAATTAAAGTCATCTATAGTCATATGAAAAAATGATCCAAATCACTATTGATTAGAGAAATGCAGATTAAAACAACTCTGAACCTCACACCTATCAGATTGACTAAGATAATAGGAAAAGATAATGATAGATGTTAGAGGGGTTGTGGGAAAAGTGGGACTTTAATGCATTGTTGGTGAAGTTGTGAAATGATCCAGCTGAAGAGCATTTTGGAACTATGCCTAAAGGTCTATCAAACTGTGCATACCCTTTGATCTACCAGTCTCTCTACTAGTTCTTTGTATTTCAAAGAAATCATTAAAAAAAAAAAAAAAGGAAAGGGACCCACGTGTGCAAAACTGTTTGTAGCAGCTCTTTTTGTAGAGACAAGGAACTAGAAACTGAGTGGATGCCCATCAATTGGAGAATGGCTGAATAAGTTATAGTATATGAATGTTATAAAATATTGTTGTTCTGTAAGAAATTATATGCAGGATAATTTTAGAGAGACCTGGGAAATGAGCAGAACCAGGAAATCACTGTACATGGCAACAACAAGATTATACGATGATCAAATTTGACAGACTTGGCTCTTTTCAACAATGAAATGATTTGGGCCAGTTTCAATGGTCTTGTGATAGGGAGAACCATCTGCATCCAGAGAGAGGGATGTGGATCACAGCATAGTATTTTTACCTTTGTGTTGATGGTGTTTGCTTTTCTTTTTTCATGGTTTTTCCCTTATATTCACAAAAATAACTAATATAGAAATATGTTTAAAATGATTGTATATGTATAACTTATATCAGATTGCTTGCTGTCTTAAGGAAGGAAGAGATAAAGAAGAAAATAATCTAGGAACTAAAAATCTTACAAAAATGAATGTTGAAAAATATCTTTACATGTAATTGAAAAAATAAAATTCTATTGAAATGAAAACACTGTTATATGTATTATATAGCAGTTCTGACTTTTTTAAACCTGCTTTTTATGCTTAAAAAGCATCCTACTTTAAGATGTAATGACCTTTAATATCTCTGAAAGTTAAGCTATTCAGAGAATCTTATTTTATAGAATTCTGCTCTGGACCTGGTGGGTGAAAGAACTGATCCAAGTCTCTTTCATTTCTCTAGTTACTAGAATTCTGTAATGATTTTTTTTAAAGGTTTTATGTTTTCTGATTTATCTCAGTACTTACAGGAAATATTTTCAGAACTCGTAGTGACTAAATTTATAGAGAACTTTTGCTTACTTAATATCTTTGAAAGGAACTAACTAATTAAGAAAAGGCAGTTGCACCACTAGAGAGCAGATTTCCAGCTGCAGATGGCAAATTAGTCCATGTGGGCACCTACCAATTTGCCACTTTCAGTGTTGTGGGGAAGTTAAATGGAAAACAAACATGCAGACACAATTGTGTTTTGTGTTTTCCTCTTACTACTTTGAAACAAATACACAAATGTGTATTTGCCTTTTCACAC
Organism: Sarcophilus harrisii; assembly: GCF_902635505.1. Lineage (NCBI taxonomy): Eukaryota > Metazoa > Chordata > Mammalia > Dasyuromorphia > Dasyuridae > Sarcophilus > Sarcophilus harrisii. The sequence continues at coordinate 558,511,948 of NC_045428.1, read as the reverse complement.
ATGCTAGAAAATTTTGACCTTTTTCCTGTTTTCACTTAGAGCTGGCAAAATATATTGCATCAGGCAACCATATTGAAAATAAAAACCAATGTTGATAGTTTTCAGTTGTAGAAGGTTGAGATGAGTTGATTTATGAAGTAAACAGGGGGCCCATTCATCTTTGCTCAATAAAAGTGTTTCACTACACCCATTGTGAGGGAATGTGCCGCGGCATGTGCTTTGGTCTGATTTTTGGTTTCTTTTATAACAGGTGCCTTGTTGACATTGTGGAACTTAGAAAAAGAGATCTGCTCTTAGGGGACAATGCTAAGGGACGTTATGAAGTCTTGGAGTGACAGCCAGTCAGATCTTTACAGCAGTGACCAAGAAGAGGAGGAAGAGATGATTTTTGGTGAAAATGAGGATGATTTGGAAGAGATGATGGATTTAAGTGATCTGCCTACCTCACTTTTTGCATGTAGTGTACATGAAACTGTGTTTGAGGTGCAAGAGCAGAAGGTAGGTAATATGCGGATATATTAGAGATCGCTTGTCATAAAATGCTAATTAGATCTATTATAGAATATTGGTTATGGTGGTACACTGGAGAGAGTGCTGGGCCTGAGGCAGGAAAACCCGAGTTCAAATCCAGCCTCAGATACTTAATAGCTGGGTAACCCTGAGCAAGTCACTTTATCTCTGTTTACCTTAGTTTTCTGATGACATGGGAATAATAACAGTACCTTCTTCCCAGGGTTGTTGGAAAATGAGATAATATTTATAAAACACTTAGCAATTGCCTGGCATACAGTAGGTGTTATATAAATGCTCAAGGAAGCCTGAGGAGACTTATTGTCTTAAGGTAAATGCTTCTGTGTTCACAGAGCATGTGTCCAGGTAGAAGCTGTGCATGGTCAGTACTCAACCAGCCTGTTCCTGCTTGCTGAGCAGGGGATAAAATGGGGCTGCAATGTGAAAGGGTGGCAAGGTTGACAGGCTGCAGCAGCTAGAAGAAGCCGGGGCATGGGAAGGTGCTGTGAACCGCCCAAATGCCCTCAGAGGTGGGTCGCTGACCTCGCTGCCCTTTTGTGTCAAAGAATTAATTGCTGAATCTTAAAGTTGAAGGAATCCTTAATTTTCTGAACTGGTAGGAGCTCAAAAAACTACTGATTTAGCCTAGATTACTCTTGGAGGCCAACTTGTACAAAGAAGTTATTTTGAGCTCTTTACACAATAAAAATTATATAGAATGTGGTAAGATCATCACAAATTCTGAATGAGATTTTCCTTTATGTGATCTGGCTAATTATATTTCTGTAGAAGCTGGCTGGAACAAAATGATAGCTCATTTTCCAATGCCTAACCTTTTCTAGTTTATTATTCGCCTGGAAAAAAAGTGGGTTTTTGCCTCATTTCCTTGAGTCTTAGTCATGAATACCTAAAATTCAGTTCAACCCTATGAACACAACTCTTGCTATTCAAAGTAGTCAGGATTCAAAGATAAAAATGCCTTTCCTCAAGGACCTTATTACCCTCCTGAGGTCCCATGTAAAAGATAAGTGAATACAAAACACATCTAAAGGCTGTGAAGGAGCTGGGCTTTGAAGGAATCGCCTAGAGATTTTGTGAGGCAGAAGTGAGGAGGAGGGCATCCACACCTGGTAGAGGAACCCTTATTGATGCAAAGGTTCAGAAGAAGGAGGTAGGTTTTGATGTCTAAGAAATAGCTAGCAGAATGAAGAGTGCATGAGGAGAAAAAGAGAAATGTAAAAACTTGGAAAGATGGATAGAAGCAAGACTGTTAGGATCTTAAATGCCAGACCAAAGGTTTGTCTTTTATTCTAGAGGCAATGTGGAGCTGTTAAATTTTTTTTTAAGTAGGGAGAGGGTAACAATCACAAAATCAGAGTTGAATAAGACTTCAGTTATTGTTTAGTACAGTAAATCCTGTGAAGTGGATGGCCTTCCTGCTACTACCTACCATCATTTATCCCATTTTCTCTGGGACCAGACAGGATTAAATCTAATCCCTTTTCCACCTTTACAATCCTTCAGATACTTATATGCAACTGTCTTGGTCATATTGAATCTTTCTTTTCTAGACTAAATATTCCTAAGCCCTCCAACCAGTTTCATGGGACACTCATTCAAGGTCCTTCCCCATCCTTTTCTCTGAACACTCCCCAATATGTCATAGTCATTGGTTTAATGTAGTCACATCTGTGTTTTAGGAGCAACATTTTGGAGGGAATGGATGGTGTTGGGGGTGGATGAATAACCAACATCTGAACTGGTTATTCATTTCTTATACTGTAAGATTTCTCTTCTATTTTTTATCAGTGCTTGCATTTTCCCCAAAAGTAGTTGCTCTGTGAAAGTTTCTTCCTTCCCCTTAAGTCTTAAAATAGAACTTAGTTATCTTTTTCAGTCTCTGCAACCTCATTGGTTTTTCTCTATATTTTTAAATTCAGGCAGGATGAGAGAGAGAGAGAGTGTGTGTGTGTGTGTGTGTGTGTGTGTGTGTGTGTATTTTAAACCAAGTTTAGTGCTTAGTTTCCATACTTTAAATAGAAAAAATAATTTTGGAATATTTGTAGTAAGAGAAAGTCATGTGCAATTTCTCATTCATCCAAAAATTATATTCATGAGAACTTAATCTGATCTCATAATATTTGGCCATGGAGCAAACTTTGAGCAGTTTGGAGATTTATCACCATAGTATGTGTTTTCATCCCCACTTAGTATTTTGCCATTTAAAAAGCTGTTTCCTCCCAATAGCATGTAGGACAGATAGTGTAAGTATCATTATCCCCTTTTTAGACAAAAATATGGAAGCTGAAAGGCATAGTGGGGAAGGGGGGGTGGAGCCCAGTGCACCCCACATGTCACCAAGCATGCTGTGGCAGACTTTGAAAAGCTATGGGCACTTAAAAATGCACAAAGACTTTGGGAATAGTTTAAGCAAATCTGTGCTCAGATGAGTCTAGAGAAGAGAGAAATAGTTAAAATGGAGAAGAGGTCCCACTCTTCATTAATTTTCTTCTCTTAATAATATCAATTTTTCTTCTTATCTTTCAACTCTCTTCATTCTGATTTATCTAATGTTAGAGTAATCTGTGTCATCCACATAAATGCAGAAGAGATCACATTTTGAACAATAGAAGTAGGAAGATCCTGAGTGCTAAAAAGCATTTTATTTTCAAAGGAGTTTAGTTTATTCCTGAATCACAATAGTTCTTGTCTTTATAGCCTTCCAGCAGTTGGGACAAATGAAATAGGCTTTTACATCCTTCTGAGTGTTTGGTCTAAATTATCCAAGTGCTATTTGCCTCCAAAAGTGAATATCCATTTCCAGTTGCCAAGTATTTTTATACCACAGAGAAAATGTTGATTCTATTCTGTATGGGGGAAGTGGCTAAAACACAGCAGAGGAACATAGTTGAAAAAAACGATGGTTTGTGTATGTGTGTGTATACACTGATTGAACTCTATATGTATATTTTTATGTACACACTGTATTATATGAATAGATGCACCAAAAGTAAGACAATCTCGGTAGATTTGTTGCTAGCACTGTATTTTAACGTCCTATTCCCTTAATTAGATTTGAAGTTGTCACATGAAACAGTTTTATCTTTAACTCTATCTCTACCCTTCTTTAAAGTAAGGATAAAATTAAAGTAGCTTGGATTTTTCTGTAAACGTGCAGTTTTTAAGATTTTGAGACTACTCTAGAGTAAAATCATACTGAGAGGTTTATCACTCTATATAGTATAAAGTGACATCTGTGGACATTCAGCATATGTATTATTTGGCACAGCCTTTCTTTGCAGAGTTAGCTTTATGAAGAAATATAATATAATTCGTGTTGCATTTATAAATATAATTTATATTATTGTCCTTTAACATAAGTATTTTTCTTTTTTATGTGAATCTCTACTGAAAAAAGAGTAGAGATTTACTTGATTGCTTAGATATACTTTGAATTGTTTTTTCTAGTCAAACTGGTGAGTTTTCATTGAGCCATCTGTCCTTTGTTTGTCTGATTGTCCCTCATTTGTCTGACCAGTGACACTTATTCATGAGATGGTTAGCAAGGATTAATGATCTATCCTGTCACTACAGAATAGACGTTTCCTCGCTGTGAAATTAAGTAGATCACATAGGGATTGACATTGTTAACGCCACGCTCTTAATTGACCCAAATCCTGTAGTGTATCTTCATAGACATTCACCTCCACCTTCTTCAGTTTAAGCCTTTGCTAAGCATGAGCTTACACATTTCACTCTATATGTATCATTTGTGCATCTTACTAAGAATAGAGAATAAAAATTCTTTTTTTTTACATGAATTCTACCAAACATTTATTTTTTTTTAATTTATTTAATAGCCTTTTATTTACAGGATATATGCATGGGTAACTTTACAGCATTAACAATTGCCAAACCTCTTGTTCCAATTTTTCACCTCTTACCCCCCACACCCTCCCCTAGATGGCAGGATGACCAGTAGATGTTAAATATATTAAAATATAAATTAGATACACAATAAGTATACCTGACCAAAACGTTATTTTGCTGTACAAAAAGAATCAGACTCTGAAATATTATACAATTAGCTTGTGAAGGAAATCAAAAATGCAGGTGTGCATAAATATAGGGATTGGGAATTCAATGTAATGGTTTTTAGTCATCTCCCAGAGTTCTTTTTCTGGGCATAGCTGGTTCAGTTCATTACTGCTCCATTGGAAATGATTTGGTTGATCTCGTTGCTGAGGATGGCCAGGTCCATCAGAACTGGTCATCATATAGTATTGTTGTTGAAGTATATAATGATCTCCTGGTCCTGCTCATTTCACTCAGCATCAGTTCGTGTAAGTCTCTCCAGGCCTTTCTAAAATTATCCTGTTGGTCATTTCTTACAGAACAGTAATATTCCATAATATTCATATACCACAATTTATTCAGCCATTCTCCAACTGATGGACATCCATTCAGTTTCCAGTTTTTAGCCACTACAAAAAGGGCTGCCACAAACATTTGTGCACATACAGGCCCCTTTCCCTTCTTTATAATCTCTTTGGGATATAATCCCAGTAGTAACACTGCTGGATCAAAGGGTACGCACGAGAATAAAAATTCTAAATGAAAATCAAGGAAATAAAAACACAAAACAAGCTGGCGTTGCCTTGATTAGCTCAGCTGTGTCAGAGCTGACAGATTGCTGGATTTGGACCAAAAGATGTGGGTCCAGGTTTCCCCCTGGCCAGGTGGCAGCGGTGGGACCTGGGACAGGCCTCTGAGCACTTCTCTCTGCGTCTAAAGGAGAGCATTTAGGGTTAGGGTTCGGCAACATTGACACGGGGGCTTGCTGCTGAGGGACATCTCCTCCCAGGACTCAGTGGCCCTGACTTCCTCAATGGGGCCGTGCCCAGTGCTGCGGGCTCCAGCCAGTTCTGGGGGGACCTTTCTCATGTCTTCCCATAAGTTCTCCCTGTGCACCCTCCCCAGCATGCTAGGGACCTTTCTGGGGACACTGCCCAGCCATGGGCACTAGCTCTTACTGTATGACCAACCCGTCCTTTGTGGCAGTTATCCATCTCCGGTGGTATCTTTTACATCCATGGCGTCAAGCTCAAAATGAACTAGGGCCCACTAAACCCTCCCAGGGAGCCCCCAGTCACCTCCACGTGCCACAGGGAGGGGAGGACTCGGTTCTATTGGAATTAAAACTTCTCTGTGACAAACATGCTACTCTTCTTGTGTGGGCAACAATACCTCATCCCTCTGCCCTGCAGACCAGGTTAGCATTTCTTTGACAAGTTTTGAGGTCTTTGTCAAGGATCAGTTGGCTCTGAAGGCTCCAAGTCTTGCTTTACTTCCTCATCTCCTGAGTCCCGAATGGCCATGAGGAGAACAGGGGCTCTCCTGGGTATGGCTGGTGGGTCTCTGTGGGAGGTTTGCTCAGCTGAGTCGGCTCAGGGGGTTAGAAAGGCCCATCCTTGTTGAATTGTCTTCTTAAGCTCAGCTAAATAAATATCCTTCTGTATCTCTGCAGGGACCCCCTCGTTTTATTCTCGTAGCAAACTGAACTGCTGAGATATTCGCCTCGGTCAGGTCCAGCTCAGAACACCCTTTCACCCATTCTGTGCACTAGTCCAGTAGTTCTCAAATTTTCTAGTCTCAGGATCATTTTATATTCTTAAAAATTATTAAGGATTCTCCTTCCCCTTCCCTCCCCGAGGGTTTGTGTGGACTTTAGTTATCTGTTTTTGCCATAATCAGAACTAAAATGTTTTAGTATTATTATAAAAAACAATTTTAACCTCCCAGACCCCCTGAAAGGGCCTCAGGGACCCCCAGAGGTTCCCTGACCGCCCTTTGAGAATGATCAGCCTCATATTTTTTGCTGTTTTCACACTGCCCTCACATCCCCCATCTTTGTGGCTTTGTACCATGGCCAGTCCTCAGGCCTGCAGTGCACAACAGCTTCCTTCTACCTGGCCTCCCAGCTCTTCAGCAGCCGTGTTCAAACCCCAGCTTCAGCAGCCCTTCCTGCCCTGGCCCTCACCCAGCCCCCAATCGCCATGGGTGTAATTGGGGTGTGTTGTGCGTGTATTTCTTGTGTCTAGGTCTGCCCCACAGAATGGCAGCCCCTAATACAAGGCCTGCCCAGGGTAAGCACCTCATAGCTCCGTGCTGTTCTGACCTAATGCTAAACACCCCACCCCCCCCCCCGGTGCAGCCTGAGATGACACCGTGATCAGCAGCTCCTTAGGAGCCGAGCTCGGTCGGGACCCAGACTCTTCTCCTCTACCACTAAGCCGTACGGATCAGATCGCTTTCTGAACTACATCTTCTTGTGCTTTAAGTCCATTTTCTCCAGTTACATCCATGTGTAGAGGCAAAGTCCCCCTAAAGCACAGCTATTTCACAGTATCTCGTACTTATAACTTGACAGTCTGTTACTGTGAAAAATAAACCCACACAGTTTCAACAGGGTGACCGTTTACTGTGACATTCGCCAGGCCTCATGGCTCATAATCGGCACAGGGCCCAGCCTTCTGAGAATTTACCTTCCGAAAAGTGTTTTGAGCAAGTACTAAGACTATAAAAGTACAAAGTAAATAGCTGGGAAAAACAAGGAACAGCCCATATTTTCCTCTTGGCGGGTGGATTTTCCTTTATCTGTTTCCCTGATGCAGGGAGAAGTGTATCAGTTAGCATTTTCCTTCCACTGGTGGAAAGCATTGTGAAAGATAGAAGTTTGTAGATTTAAGTTTCTCCCCATATACACTAAAGATTTCGGAGTTTGTCCATGTTGCATTATTAAGCTGTACAGGGCGCTTTTCCTCAGGAGGGTATTTTATACTCTGGCCGAGTCCTTTGTGACCTGTCCTGGTATCTTCAGTCTACTTGCCACCAAGCAGAAAAGTTCTCAGCAGGAGAACCCTGTGTCCCGGAGGTCCTGGAATAGCTGGTCTTATCCTTTTCAAGCACAGCACCCCTTTCATTGCTGGGACCCCTTGAAATGGAGACGAGAGGCTGCAGTGACATTTGTGAACCTACCCATGCTTTAGAGGGTCCAAAGGGGGATTCGTCTTTTTTACTGTCACAGCAAAGGGCTGGGCAGCCATCTGTCCCCTTGTGTTGTGCTTCAGCACCCTGATGGACTGACTTCTTAGCTCTCCTTGGGGGGGGGGGGATGGGAGAGGGGGAGAAAGGAGCAGGGTCGCTTCAACATGGTGGAAAAACCAGCACCTCCCACCACTGGGCGGCTGCTGGTGCCTCCCCCCTCCCCCCCGCAACTTCTGACTCCTCTCGGGCTTTGGGGACGGCTGGCATTCCCTCTCCGGTGGGCTGCCCTTGGTGTTTTCTTCTCCTGCAAGAAGACGTGGTACTTGTCTTTTTAGTGTTTGACTTGGTGGTGTAGACAATCAAAGTCATTTTCAGCCTCTGATCTGAATTACTTGGAGAATTCTTCTTTAGATAATAACAGGATTGATTTCTCAGGTTGCTTAACATGTGATTTCCTGTAGATATTCCACTGGCAAAAAGAAACGTTCCATAAGCATCTCTGAAAGATGATAGCAGATAAAATTGCAGTTATCCCTCCACATTCGTAGTTCTAGTTGTTTGCAGGTTGGCCATTGATAATTAAATGGGAATTTTTGGAGATCTGCCATATACTGAAGAAAATTGTAGACAATGTGCATATATAAAGAAAACTAAAAGCATTTATAGTAAATTATAATAGCATAAATACTGCATGTTATTCATCTATTTTATCACTTACTACCATAAGCACACATTTGTATATGTGTGTGTGTGTCTGTGTATATTATTAACAGTTAAATTTTGCCCAAAGTGTCAATGCATTAAAAAATGAAGAGCTTTGCACCTCTCTCTACCATCCAGACTCTGTTTCAGGCCACCTCTTCCCCTTGCCAGGGCAGTGATCTTAGTGGTAAGCTTCTGATAGGAGAAAGCAATCAGGAAGAAGGTGCTGCAGAGATCCTGTATAGTGTGTGAGCTTCTGTGGAGAAGCTGCAACTTTTTAAGGGTGCAGTGCGTTGTTTACTTGTCTTATGTGTAAACATTTTTTAAATGATCACAATTGTTAAAAATAAAGATTATTCACATATTCACAAAAATAGTTATTCACATTCAAAGGGGTCTTGAACCCCCTAACCCCTGCAAATGCTGGGACAACTGTATTTTATCTATAGTCAGTGTATAACACTCCTCCCGCTCTCCCCCCACAACCCCTCCTCCCTGTCCATTGATCCAGTAATTAAATGTGTCATTGGTTCTGTAGGTTAATTTTTTTTGCCATTAGATAATTTAGGAATATATATATATATATATATATATATATATATATTTTTTTTTTTTTTTTTTAATAAGAACACATTTAAAGCCACTTTCAAAGAAAAATAACTTGGGTCCCTAGGAAGAATGCTCATTTCCTGCCCACCAGCCTTTCGGATCTTTTTTTGTGTCCTTGCCAGCAGGAGCCCTAGAGCAAAGGCATGTGGAGGGTAAAGGAGAATGCCCGAGATGCAGTACTCTGCCGTGCCCCCCATTCTTACCTGTTTTATAGGTAATTCTTATATCTGACATTTGCATGGTGCTTTTAGGTTGGCACAGCTGACAGGGCCAATGTCAGAATTTCTCAGGGTTATAAGAATCTCAGTTTCAAAATAACATGGTAGCATTTTGAATCTCAGGCCATGTTTCTGTGGGCTCAGCTTTTACCTCAGCTCCTGAGAAGACTATTTTCTGTTTAGTCTAAGTATCTGTTAGAAGTGCTCAGGTTCACCACACCCAGACCAGGGAGCCGAGTCTCCTTCTGAGCCTCCAGTGGACGATATTTTTTTATTTGTTTACTTCTTCCTTTGCATATTTTATCTGTAAGGGCTGCTCACTACAGGGTGCTTTGGTTTTGTCAGAGCCTCCATCGGTTTCTTCCCTTTGCCCCCTCATATTGCGACCAATAAGCCCCATGGTTAAGAATGCTTTGTGGAGTCACATCAGTTATTGATCCCCTAAGAAAACTTTGTTCCTTAAGTAGAACCAGGTAGGGCAGTGTGAGGAATGAATATCTCTCTCATAGTTAATAACTAATTAGTGTATTAGGACCAAGGTTTTCCCCTTTTCTATTTCCTCATCCAGAAACCAACCAGTGTGGGAAATTTCTGTTAGAGATTCAAGCCAAGCTCTACTCAGGCAGTAAATGAAATTCTAAATTTAGGCTAAGAGGTGTATTCTTTCTCCCTGTGTTTGCTCAGACAGGTCTGGGCACAGGTGGAGTCTTCCTGTTATCAAGACAGATAATATGGAAATCGATGTTTCTTTGACCAATATTTGAGTGACCTAAGTCAGGTACCCCAAGACCTTCATTTTAATCTAGCCCACGCCTGCTTTGGGGTTAACCAGTCCAAGTTGATTGCCACCCCTCAGGAACCCCTCCTTTTTAAAGAGCATACAACTGTGACCCCCTCACCAATAGGAGTCTTTGGTCTAAGATGGCCAAGTAACCATTCTTTAATACTCACCTGCTGACCTTATTAATCAAATGATTAAATTATTCAGAAAAAATTTGCTCGGTCTCTTCCTTTTTGGAGGTTTTTAGCCTCTAATCTGGATTGCTTGGAGAACTCTTCTTTAGGTAATAACAGACTGTCCAAACAGGATTCCCTGTAGATGTTCCACTGGCAAAAGGAAACGTTCCTTCAGAGTATCCTCTGGTACCTGAGATGAGCTTCTTAACAGCACTTTGTAGTGCATAGTCCTGCCTTTGGGAATGCCTGCAGATTTATTTTAAAGATTTAATTTAAAGGGAATTCAAGTGTAGCAGATTCTTTGGGTAGTGAAGGCAAGAACTTATTTTATAACCACTTGTTATGATCAGCATAGTCAGGAGCATGGGCCTGGAATGGCCGCTCCCCACCTTCACCTCCTGCTTCCCCAGGCTTCTTTCAAGTCTCAGGTGAGACTCTGCCTTTTGCAAGAAGGCCTCTCCTGGTCCTCCTTCATGCCATTGTCTTTTCAGTGAGATTACTCTAGTTTATCCTGTATGTATCTTATTCATCAATAGACATTTGCATGTTGTCCCCTTCTTTACATTGAGAGTTCCTTCAGGTCATCCACTGGGTTTTTGCCTGCAGTTTAGTAGGTGCTTAATAAGATTATTAACTGATTTTGTGTTTGCAAAGAATCTATGAGGTATGGTGGAAGAAGGAAGTATTTGAATTAATTAATCTCTTTAATAGAAAATTACAGTATTTGTACTGTAGGAGCCTTTTTAATTGTTTTTGTTTTTGTGCAAAACATTTCCATAAAAGTGATGTTGTGATAGAAAACATAGCTCTTTCCCTTAAAAAAAAAAAAAGAAAAGAAAATAACTTGTTAATTGTTAATGAATTAATAAATGAAAAACCTAACTGAACTCCCACTATATGCCAATAATTGTTTGAACCCTGAGAATACAAGCCCAAGAATGACAAGCTCCTGTTTTCTGTGAGCTTACATTCTACCAAGAGGAAGCCATGCACACAGTAGGGCCCTGTGGTCGGAGAGCAGGCAGACCGCCAGCTGGAAGCTCTTCCGTCCCTTTGTTTACCAGCCCATGGGGAGCAAGAAGGCAGAGGTCTCCTTCCATGGGGGCCCTCCCTTCCTGTCCCTCCCCCCAGGGCAGGCTCTACTGGCCACCAACAAGGGTGAGGAGGAGGAGGAGGAGGAGGAGGAGGAGGAACATGGCCGGCTCCCCCTCATCCAGCCTCCATCCAGGCTCCTCATCAAGGGCTTTTGGTGGCAGTCCCTGCTCAGACTGAGCCTCAGGCCTAGTGTGATGCTGGTGCTGGGGTCACAGAAAGACAGCTTCTCTCAGCCAGCAGATGGCCCTGAGGAGAAGGCTAAGGAAACCATATATATATATATTTTATTCTGATCAATCGAAGTGATTGATCAGAAGTCAGAAACCAGGGCTTCTATTCAAACTAAAATTAAAAAATAGTACAGACTTAGTTGCCAGGAAAACTATTAAGGAAGGACAGGACTTTATCAAAAGGATGATTATGTTAGTATGATTACATTAAAGGTTAATCTTATCAGTAACTTTTCTTTCACTGTCTCATCACTCTCTCTGGTTCTCTGTTTCTTATCTCTCTGATGCTCTCTTCTCTCTGTCTCTGTCTCATTCTTCCCTTTGTTCTTCTCTTTCACTGTCAGACTTGATCCAAATATTGTATCTATTATCACAGCTAATAGAAAGGATCTAATTTTCACTTTTTATGATTTTACTGAATGACCTAGGTGATTTATATTGATAGAGTATATAGCAATAATTTTAAGGTCCCCTGATCTTAGAGTGCTTCTGTTCTAACAATCTGTCAATGATTGTAAATTCTTATGGCTTTAGAATCAGTGATCCTCAGGTCCCCCTACCCTTGGAGTGCTATTGTTCTAACAATCTGTCTTGTCAATCATTCTAAAGTTTTCTGGCCTTAGAATAGTCCTACAAATATTACTGTCAATAGATAATCTGTGGGTCAGATTACAAGTTCCTGAGACAATAGTGAATAGATCACCCCTCAAACCTACCTGTAAGCTCTGGTCTAACTCTCCTATAAATCTGTCTTCTTGCTCTTGGTTCTTTGCTAAATTCTTTGGAACTAAGCCAGCTTCAATTGGCATTACAATTACAATGAATTTTGCCCCTTGACTTGGATAAGGGTTCAAGCCTGCAAATTCTTTTGAGACACCTTGTGATACTGCTCTGTGATCCCCAACCTTTTGGGGTCCCTTTTGAACCTCAGCAATATGAGGGGGTTTAAGTGATACCATTCTTCTTTTAGGGGACATGTCTTTAGTAGAGGGTCCTCTGAGGAATGTACTAAGAAGTTGACTTGAGTGGACCCTTGACCAGTCCTTCAGGTCTAAGTTGTAAAGGGTAAAGAAGACCCCAAAAGACCAGAACTTTGGTAGCTAGATCGGTCATGGGGAGGATCATTAATAGGAGAGGGCCTGAATTACTGTCCCATTATTCTCTGAGGTAAGCCAAGAGGAGACTGACAGGATTGTCTCCTTAAATGGACCTTTTGTTATCCTTAAGGAGGCCTTTATTGCATTTAGTGAATTCCCTTAGTGAATTCTTTTCATTGACAAAATTGTCATGACCTCACAGTTACTGTATCCAGTCAGAATGCTAATTTATGACATCTACCTCTGAAGTTATTTTTTTCCTATAAAAGAACTTATTGATATGCCACTAATTGGCTAATTTCTTTAGAAATTTAGCCTACCTTATGACACCTTCCCCTTTTGTTAATTGAGATCTGCTAGGAAATTTAGCCCATTAGCTTTTCCTTTGTTAATCACTAAAATTCCCTTTTAAATATTAGCCCCCTGTCAGCAGTGTGATAAAATCTTTGCCTCTTGACTTGGAGATGGTCTAAGGCTACAGATTCTTTGGAGACACCTTGGGACACCAACTGAGACCCCAATATATTTTTGGGATTCAACCCCCACTTCCCAACAGTTGATGATCCATAAAGGGAAAGTCCTGGGACCCCATTATATTTTGGGGCTTCGGTACTTCACCCCCATGCTCCATCATTACTAGGTCCTGAGGATTGTTAAAGAGATTAAAGAAGACACAACCCCTGCTTGGGTGGAACCTAAAAACTGGTATGTTCAGTACCAACTTAGTGGAAAAATAAGGTGACTCTCCAAGGCATACCTGTAAAATGGGAGGCCTGTTGAAGAAACTTGACAAATTAGCAACTCAGTAATCCCATAGGTCCAGGGAAAAGTGTGTCAATTGTGAGAGTTAAAAACGTTATCAGTGTAAATAGTTTAATTACCTAGTATAAAAATGTCTCTTAAAGGTATAAAAGTGTTTGAGATAGATTTTATATACCTTTATTTTATATTTCCAGTGAATTAAAATTCTTTCCATTAAATACAGTTTGTTTTTTTAATTTTAGGAGAGATTTGAAGCACTTTTTACAATCTATGATGACCAAGTTACATTTCAGTTATTTAAAAGCTTTAGAAGAGTCAGAATAAATTTCAGCAAACCTGAAGCAGCAGCAAGAGCCCGGATAGAGCTTCATGAGACCGACTTTGATGGGAAGAAGCTGAAACTGTATTTTGCACAGGTATTTCAGGGAGCAGATTGCTTTTCTTTTCTTTTTCTTTTCCTTTTCTCTGGTTTGTAAGAGATATCTTCTGGGAGGAGGGAATAAGCGGGTCTGTAACTCTTACCTTGTGCCAGGAGCTCTGCTCAGTGCTTAACAGCTGTCACCTCCTCACAACAGCCCTGTGAGTGGGCACTTTCCTTACTGCCATGAGATGCAGAGAATGCTTATCTTCCTCACTGACGAGTTTCTGAGACTGGATTTGGACTTGGGGCTTTCTGACCCCAGGCCCAGCACTCTGTTCACTGCACCAGTAGCTGCCTAAAGTCAGTTATGTGATTTTCAGCCAAGTTCCTTATTCTCCCCTTTAGAATGAGGGGGGCAGCAGCCTCAGTGACTCTGAGGTCCCTCAACTCCAGATCTGTGCCTAATGAAAGAGGGCCAGACCTGGGAGGGCAGAGCCTGGGGGTATTTCCCAGCTCTGCTGCAGACTCGCTGGCTGACCTCGAACTAGCTGTCCCTTGGGCCTGGTCTTCCCCATGCACAAAGGGGAGAGGGCAGACTAGACTGCCCACTAGTACGTGTATCTAGGAGCCAGGAGATGGGAGCTCAAGTTGTCCCTGTAGCCCCATAACGATCAGCTGTTACACAAGGGCCCCAAGGCCTACTCCATGCTTCAGTGCAGGAATGACAATTAGGAATTGCACCCAGAGCTCATCCTTGTCCCTCCGTCGGATCCTTCCTTTTCCTTTTAGCTAGAATCTCTTATGAGGAGTCCGATGGAAATGCACACCAGATTTCTTCTCCTTTTCTCTCTCATGAATCGAGCATTTTAAAATTTCTTTCTTTTCACAATAGATGGTTTTTCTGTGGGATTAGAATGTTCTGTGCCCTCCCGAAGGTTCTCCTCCTGAGCAGAGGGCCCGAGAAAACTGGTTCAGGGACAGTGTTGGCAGCCATCTCTAAGATGGAGGTGAAAGCAAAATGGCGGCAGCGCCCTGGCCTGAGGGCTGCGGCCTTAGCTGTTGTTTTGGTGCCGTAGCAGAGAATTTCCTGTTGTCTTTGCACGGGAGGATGTATGGGTGTCATGGCCTGATTGGGGCTGTCGACAGAAAGCTTGGGAATCCACTTCCCACCAGGCCGACCTTTGTCCTTTCTCTCCAGGTGCAGATGTCCAGTGACCCAGGAGACAAAGCCTACCTGCTGCCCCCCCAGCCCGCCAAGCAGTTCCTGATCTCCCCGCCCGCCTCCCCGCCCGTGGGCTGGAAGCAGGGGGAGGACGCCATGCCTGTTATAAACTATGACTTACTCTGTGCCGTTTCCAAGCTGGGTCCCGGTAAGGACCCCGCGCCGGCTCAAGCTTCGGGGAGGCCTTCTCTGGCTGCTGGGAGTGCCAGGGGCCACATGGGAGCCATCGTTGGTCATGCTTTCTGATCCACTTTCCATTGGCCTTGCTTGTCTCTTGCCTCCCTCCTCTGAACTCCCTCCCTAAACAGAAGAGATGCCAGATGGGATCTGGGGGGGAGAGGGGCAGACCTGCAGGCAGGTTCCCCCTACGCCCAGCCCTCAGATAATTGGTGCTGACCAGTCCTGTGACTGGGCAGGTCTGCCTGGCAAAAACCAAAAAAGCTCTGAGTTGTGGGTGATGCCCATGGCTACGGGCTGTCGGTAGGAAAGGGCACCAGTGCCAGAAGGTGGGACCCCGGGGGGGGGGGGTGGATGGAAGGGCCCTAGTCTGGGGTAAGATCCTTAGTCAGAGAAGGAGTCAGTGGGCTGAAGGAGGGTTGTGGACACCCGCCGCAGGAGGCTTCACCACTTCCTGGCCTTTGGGCTCTGCCCCCGTGCTGCGACAGATAAGCAGAAGATGGCTTGGAATGGGGAAGAGCTTGGCCAGCCCAGCTTCTTGATTCCCTGTCCAGGATGTGGGGCAGCCCCTTCCTCCCAGCCCCACTGGCAGTGAAGGAAGCTTCCCAGCCCTGTGAGACGGGAGCCTCCTGTGAGAGCTGAGATGCAGCAGACCGGCTCAGACAGACGGTAGGCTCGGCCAAATCACTGTTGACTCTTCCAAACTCCGCTCTGCCAGAACCACCTAGAATTTGGGGAGCTGACTTAGTCTGCAGAGGCTCAAGCTGACCATCAGGCAGCGCAGACCCCCCACATTTCTGTTTCCACGGCTCCCCTGCTGCACAGTGTAAAGGGAAAAACTCTGAAGAAGGGGCAGTTAGCTAGTACAGTGGGGACAGCGCAGGGCCTGGAGTTAGGAAGACCCCAGAGCAGATGTGACGCTGGGCAAATCACTTTGCCCCGTTTGCCTTAATCCACCCAAGAAGGAAATGGCAAATGCTCCAGTACCTTTGCCAAGAAAACCATGTAGAAGTGTGGTCCACAGAGTCACCAGAGTCAGGCAGGAAGAAACCTGGCCAGCTGGGGGACCCAAATTCTTCATCTGGCAGGAGACTAGTCTGGATTAAAGGGGCTTTCAGGCCTCCCAGTAAAGGCCCATACCGACTCACATTTTATGATTCTCTTGTTGAATTGTCCATGAACTACTCCATGTAGTTCAGTGACATTAAACAGCAAAAGTAGGGAGCTGATCAGTAGCCCCTCTTCCTTACTACCCAGGGCCTCAAAACACTTAAATGTAAATGCTCTGAACTTTAACCATTCTGTAATCTTTCACCAGGCCCAACTTTTTATTTTTATTTGTTTTAGTAGCAGTGTTTTCTTTTTATTTGAATTTTTTCCAGAGAAAATATGCATTTTACAGAATCTATAAACACAAGAATATGTTTTCACTATTTTTGAATTAAGCACATTTTGGAATGTTGGAATACTCATCAAACCCAATGGAATATGTAACAACAGCAAAAGAGAGATGAATACATTACATTAGGACATTTTAGGGTTAAAAATACTCAGCAGCAGCTTTGGAAAGAGGGCTTATTAAATCAAGTCATTTCACTTGGTCATTTTATTGCTAGAGCAAAATAAGGCCATTTTATTATTGTAACACCTTTCATTTCATAACACTGATTGTCTTATTCTGCTCATCCATTGTAAGTTTTCATGCGGACAAAACATTTAAAGATGTTTTGGAGCACATTTTGTTGTGCTATGATCACAGTGAGAAAATAGAAAATAAATTTCTATGACATCGGGCCTACTTTTCCATTTTAATCATCAGAGAAATCTTGATACTTCTAAAGAAAAAAATTTACAGACACCACAAATTTTTTTAAATTGGGAGTATTCATTTTTTATGTCTTTAGGAATATATGTGAATACTGAATCAATGAATTACATGTCAAAAACTGTCATACCTGTAAATGCAATACATTCTCAGAAATTTCAACATTTTAATGGTTATCACAAATATATAGTTGACTCAAAGCTTTGTGTTTTATGTGTAGACGTTTGACAAGAACGTTTAATCAATGCATGAAAGCCCTTTTTTTCTTTAAGAAAATTAATCTTTAGTTACATATTTTAGTTTTTGCCCTATATTTCTTCCTGTATCTCTCCTCCCACCGAGCTATCCCTTATAACAGTGACAAAAAAAAAAAAAAAAAAAAACCAAAAAAAGAAAAAAGAAACAAGACAAAAACTCAAACATTAGAGGGATAAAATCTTTCAGTAAAACCAATTGTACCAAAAGAAGCTGACATTTGCAGTATTCTCTGCCCTAAAAAGGAATGGATGAAAGTCCCCTCTTGAGTTCTCTGGGGCCAACCTTATTCTGTGTAGTTTTGCAACGTTCATTTTCCGTTGGCTTTTGGTGGTTCTTTCTGTTCATGTCATTGGAGTTGTTTGTGTATTGTGTTCTTGCCTCTGCTGACTTTGTTTTGCAGCAGCTTGCGTGTGGCTGTCCATGCTTCTCTCTAGTCATCATGTGTGTTGACATATCCAGCACACTTTCAGTGGTCATCCATTTTGTCTCCTCTGCACCCAAAAGTACAGCTCCAAATATTTTGGTGTATGCAAAAAGGTCCAGTTAAATGGTCTGTTCCCCAGCAACTGTGTTTCTTTATATTCACATTTTATCATTTTTTTATTTTTAAAAACCCTTTAAATAACCAGACTATTGCCATATAAAAGAGGCTTTCCCCTACGTCTTCTACAGAATGAGGTCATCCTTCATTTCTGTCCCTTTTGTCAGACTAATCCTACCTAGCTTATCTGAAAACTGTTTTATACCCAGATTATTGTAGTTTTTATTATACCAGATCTCTTTCCCTACTCCTTCCAGGCATCAAGTAGGTACCTTTGAAATGCCTTTGAAAGAGGCATTCTTTACAGGTTGATTTAATTCTTTTCCTTACACAAAAGCTCCTTTTTTCTGCCCCTTTGAGCACAAGGCTGCTGTGCTTGAAAAAGTATTATTTAAAGGGCCAGGATTCACATGGAGAATACTGTCAATGGAAAAGATGATGTTGGTCCTCCAAAATCCAGTGTCTTGTGAGATTATGAAGATTCATAAACATCTTCAGGATCCTAGAGGGGACCATCGGGCAGTTTGACGTTAAACGGACTGATTTAATTCCATGATTTTCACTGCTGCTCCTCTCTTAAGCATATTTTGTGAAACGGTCTTCCAGGAACCTGTTGCCCCATTCTTAACTTTTCATTTCTTCTGCAGGAGAGAAATATGAGCTTCACGCAGGGACCGAGTCTACTCCAAGTGTGGTGGTTCATGTCTGCGAAAGTGAGACTGAAGAGGAAGAAGAAATGAAAAATCCCAAACAGAAAATAGCCCCAACCCGGCGCCCAGAAGCACCTCCAACAGTTTGCAGTGAGCCCCCGGCCTTTGGCTGTGCGCTGTGAGGGCGGCCGACACAAGCAGTGACCTCCTGTGGCTTAGTGACGAAGGGTGGGTTTCTGCACCTGCGACTGGTGCAGGTCAGGAGGGTACAAGGGGGCTGGAGATGCTGTGGCTTCCGCAGTCCTGTCCTGCTCTGGGAGCCATGTACGTTATACATAGTACAGGTAACAGGAGATTCTACTAGTGGTTGTCTTTCATGTTCAGAATTTTAGGTGAGATTCTAAAAAGCACTTTACTTTGAAGAATAGTACCCCAATGTAGCATCTCTGACATATTTTAATAGTGGGAAATTAGGCAGTTGGTTTTATTTTTTCCAGCAATGTTAACTTCTCTAATATGTAGCATGGGGTACCAAAAACTGGAACTATATTCACCCAGTACAGTACCATTTTATGGATTTAAAGATATAGTCTCTAGTTTAACAGTTCAGCGTGGGTATTTTTGTACTGGTATACTAGCTTCTAACAAATATATTGATCAAATGTTAAATGCTATTCAGTATATACTAACATTTTGCACGGCTAGAAATCTAATGTCTAGGAGAATGGCCCATTTCAAAGTATTTTTTTCCTTCAACTTTTTGGAAAGAAATGTCAAATTCACATTTAACGAATGAAAACTTCGGCATCTTTCCATGTGCATATTGTCATCCTTTACCCTTAACGGAGTCTGGAGGGAAGAGACCCCCCCCAGGCCCTCTTTCCCGATGCACAGGCCCTCGGGGGGCCAGCTCCCTGGTGGCCCCTTTCAGAGCGGGACACCTGCCAGTAGGCACGATTGACTGTGGGGTCAGATGGCTAATCGCGGATGGCCACCTACACCTAACTGTGTTCCTGTCTGACATGTTTTCTGTCATATTAACCGCTGGTCCTTGAGACTGTTCGTTGTTGTGTGTTTGCTCATATCTGCCCATAATCCAGAGAAAAGGAGATGACTGATATTCTGAAAGTAGTTTACAATCTGAAAACAAGTTCACATACTCTCTGTTTTCTGTCTCTGAGCGGGAGAAGAGAAATCAGCTGACTTCTCACCTGTGCATCATGGACGGAGCCGCCTGCTTGTGTTCACTCGTGCACAGTGTGGCTGCTCCATCGTGCCCAGGATCCTCCTAAGAGGGAGTACCTCTGAGTGTGCTCCCCAGATGTTCTGGCACCTGTTCTAATGATAGTGAGATAGGTTTCTGTGGGCTTCTGTTTCACTGCAAGGGTTTTGTTTTCTAATCTCCCACGTGTCCCTGGTCCTTCCACATTCTGAAATCTTTATTAAACACGTGTGCACACATACATTCATATATGTGCTTCTGGAATTGATCATTACTACATTCCAATGTAAATTTGGTGGAAGTTTGTGATTAATCAGCAACTTCTTGGATTCTGATCAGCATTTGGCAGTTTATTTGGCAACCAGTTAATGAAGTCACTTTATAAATCTAAGAGTTTACAGTTCCTGTTTACAGTTCCAGTTATTGCTCTTACCCAGTAGGCACCAGTTTAGAGCTGCAAAATGAGTCTTCTAAGGAAGGAAACAACATGTGTTTTAAATCTGCTTAAGATCATTTTCAGATTCTGCACTAATAGCCATACATTATCATAATTTTCCCAATGGCCCCGATCCATGTAATCAATACAATTGTTGCTTTAATTTTCATTCCACCTTGTCCCTCACCTGCCAGTTTTAATATGTCCTATCAATGAGATATGAGACACTTTGTATCTGTACAGTCCCAACTGCCCACTTTTCCTCCTTTTTTGAGAATGTGGGATGAATCAAAAAAAAAAAACCTTTTAAAAAAATGAATTCTTTTTAAACAAACTACCAGCAAACTATTGAAGGAAGGAGTCAAGATGACCTACACTTGGAGAGGACATTGAACCCAGAATCCAGAGGCTGGAACCCAGTCCTATTACAGAGATCCCTTGTGTCTCCTGAAGATGGCATTTAACTTCCTGTTAAATGAAAAATGAATGAAAATTTTCTGTAAAATGAAAAGCTTTCTGAGGTCCCTCCTAATGCCTGTGTTCTGTGTTTTTTGTGAGGGTGGCACATTGACAATTCCAGGGCATATTTTTCAGGAGGCAAATGTTTTAAGCAAAAATTATCCATGCCTTTCAGTGTCTCACTTTTGGAATCACTTTGTAACTTCTGCCTTTGGGGCAATTATACATCCTGGTCACATAACTCTCTTGAAAAATGAGGAACTTTCCTATGCACCACTTAATATTTTTTAACTAAATTCCTTCAACATTTTTATTATTGAAATTGTGTTATTGTAAATCAAATTAACGTTTGTACCCAAGTCTGAGTAACTTTAATGACCATGTTTTCTTTAGAGTTTATATAAAAATCTCTATAGCTTAGAGAATTCTAGGAAAGAAAACAGTGCCTTGTGGGGAAAGGAGAGAGGGAAAGTGATCGGTTTTAATACAGAAACTGGAGTGACCAAAAAGGAAGCTACCCTTCCTGCCCCCTTTTGTTCATTCACGGGTGGCAGGTGCTGTTAAGTTGGGCAGGAGCCACCCAGGGCTTCTGAGAAAGGATAAATGGCCTCTAAATTGTGGGTGTTGAAGGAGTGTTTTGAAGGAGACAATGTTGAGGTCTCCTGGCCCAGAGGCTTCATATCCCTTTGTCCTCCAGAGATCTGCCTTGGCTCCTCTGTGCGTGGGCTCGTGCCAGCTGTGCCATGGAGGCCTCTGAACAGCTGCTTCTCACAATGCATGCACTGCCAAAAAGTGCAGCATGAAATTACCTGATTTTAATCCAAAGAACCCTTGAAAACAGCTTCGTGCTTTAGAGGGGAGGGACGGGGTGATCAATGGGAATCATGATAGATAATAAAGCAAGGACCTCTCTGGGACCAAGTATGGGGGGCTTCCCAGCATCCCTTGCCCCTCTTAAATTGTGGCTGTAGTTGGAAGGTATGCACTAGTGTACAAAAGCAGTAGGAAATCTGAAATCCAAAGCGATCTCCTGGTGCTATTGTTCACTTTCGCTTTTCTCTTATTCTCGAGAGTTGTGCACCTTATGCTGTGTAACATGAATTAAACTTCTGTGAACCGCTTTATTTTCCCTGCTTTGTATAGTCCCACCTGCTGGAAGCACGTGTTGCATTTAATTTTCTAGTACTGAAAATTCAAATTTATATTGGCCATGACAAGGGAAGGGAGTGGAGATCTGGCCAGCTATTTGCTTCTTATCTAGACCTGTGTAATAATAAACATTCACCAAGCAGTCAATGAATGATTGAAAATAAGACTTAGATTTGGCCCATTGTTTAGTTATGTTGACTCAATAGTATAATTTCCTTTCTGCCATATTGTTTGCAATGAATTAGGCACTTTCTATAAATGCTGTTGTTTTGCTTATTGAAGACATGTTTTAGATGCCCAGGAGACCTTTGTTATAACCAGCATAGGTTAAAGCCAACTGGAAGACAGTAATCACTAGACTAAGTGATCAAAAAAGGACTGGCACTTAGGTTGCTCAGAGTAGAAGCTATCCCCCAGGATTGGGAAGGCCCTTCCTCCTGAGCAAAGGACCCTTGGGTGATAAAAACCACAACTTTCCTGACTCCCTGCTGACTTAGTCCCTTGGAATTTGAGATCTTCTGGGCCCGTATCTCTCCTTCTGAAATCAAATGAGCTAATATTTATAAAGTGCTTAGTATATAGTGCCTGACACACAATAGGCACTATATAAATGCTTATTTCTTCCCCTTTCTCCCTTTCTTGAAGGAGAATCCTGTTCCCAGTGAGTTCTTGTGCTCCTTGAAGGCTCTTTTCTTAAATGTGCATCCTCATTATAATGAAAGGCCTGCCTGTTCACATAGGTGGGGGTCTTCCCTATTGTTTGACTCATTTAAAGCCCTTGATAACCATGATTTGGGAATGAGACAAGGATTAGATAAAGGCAATCATCTTGTCATTGGTGTGCCATATGATTTCTCTATTACTCTTCCTGTAGTTTTTCAAAACCAGAAAGAGTATTTACAGGATTTACTGATGTCCATTTCCACTGCTCATCCTGTCCTAAGATAGTCCCTGCAAGAAGAAAAGTCTCTTTAGACTGTTTTGCCCAACTTTTGCTTCATTTCCCTACACATGACCACCCCAATCTCTTACTTCGTATGTTGAGTAATTGTTTTCCCTGATTATGGCTTTGAGCTTGTGTTCTGTTTTAGAGGCCCTCCTTCCCTTTAGGGTCCTGGGATATATGTTGTATGTCATTAACTTTAAAAGACTAGTCAGTAATCTGTACACACTGTCCATATTTTAGTGTCCTTGAGGTGATGGTCTTAATTGTAGTTAGTCTTGTGTGTTATTAGCAATTACTGAGCATACTATGCTGCAAGGACAGTTAATATACCTTGTGCTGTAAAGATAGCAAAAGCAGAATGTAATTCTTTTGGAAGCTTAATGATTCCTGCTAAGAAATTTTTTGTTTTTTCAAAACTGTAAGAAATAAACTTAATTTTTTTAAAATAACATAGTGAATTGTTCTTTGTGTGGTGATTTCATTCTGTGGTCAGTAATATGTGGGTGATATTGAATTAAGGCAGAAAAGCACATGTGTGATATGCGGTCCTTTACCTTAACTCCAGGGTTCTGACAAAGTTCAAAGTAGGTAACTCCCTGTTGCACTTATAATAGAATAAGCCCCACCCCACCCCCCAAAAAAAGAGTCAGGGGCACATGTATACACTGTATACAGTGTTTTTCAGGTTCTGCTGATTTCATTTTGCATCAGTTCATGTAAATCTTTCCAGGTTTTTCCAAAATCCACTTGCTTGTCGTTTCCCAGAGAACAGTAGTACTCCTTCACAATCATATACTCCAACTTGTTCAACCATTTCTCAATTGATGATTTCCAGTTCTTTGCCACCACTGTTGTCCTGAGGATTAAATGGGATCATGTATAAGAAGTATTATAAATATGAATCTGATGATTATGATGATGGTGTCGGTTGCTTCAATTCCAGAATTGTTGACTCTTAATGAAGTGGTATTTTTACATCTTGAAGAGAAACATGACCAAAGGGACAAATCTTGGCAGGAACCTTAGACCTGAGATCATAGAATGTATATTTGGAAGGAACCACAGTAATCATCTGGTTCAACCCATTCATTTTACAGATAGGGAAACTGAGGTCCACAGAGGTGGGATAATTTCCTAGGGTTACTTATGATCAACAAAGCCTGGCAGGAAATCTAAGACTTTTAATTGCAAATTTAGGCTTATTTCCACTCAATGCATTCATTTATGTACAAGGTAGCATTTGTGCTGAACTTTGAAGGAAATTTGGTGTTTTCAAACTAGACATGAAGGAAGAATTCATTCCAAGTACTTAGTAATGAGGAAAGGGAGAAAGTTGGGAGACCTGTGCAACAGTTTGGAGATGAGAGATAAGATATCACATATGAGGAACAGCCAAGAGGCCAATGTGACTGGACTGGGAAATGCATTAAAGGAAGTAATGTATAAGGCCAGAAAGTTAGGTTGGAGTCTCATTGTGAGGGTCCTTCAATGTTATGGGCCAGAACTCTGAAACAAGGATTCTTACAAGGTGTTAATTCAGTGGAATTGATGAGACAGTGGTTATCTAGTTTAGCATGGTGATTAATAGTTCTCTAAGTTCAGTATGATTGACTTAATCTTACAACAAATAATGGTTTCCTAGTGATATAATGATTGGTTTATATTCAGTGTAGAGCACATAAGCTCAGACTCAGAGCCAGAGACAGACTTAGAAGGGCTCAGAGAGAGACTCAGAAGGGCCACCACAGACTCGGAAGGGACGCAGAGATAGATTCATTCCATCTTCATCAGCCTTGTGGTGGCTGGCCTGTCCTTCTGCTCCCCCCACTGAGACCAAGGCCAGTCTGAAAGGCTCTCAAGACTTAAATGCCAAACAGAATTGTCTCAGCTTTCCTTAAGAAGTCTTTTCTCTTCTTTTGCATTTTTTTCCCTTTTTTAAGCTGATTTTTCTTGTGCAGCATGATACTCCTGGAAATATTTACAGAAGAATTATACATGTTTAACCTAGATTACTTGCCATTAAAGGGAGAGAGGAGAGGAAAGGGAGGGGAAAAAATTAGAACACAAGGTTTTGTAAGAGTGAATGTTGAAAATTATCCATGTATATATTTTGAAAATAAAAAGCTTTAATTTAAAAAAAGAAAAATAAAAAAAAAAAAGAAGCCTTTTCTAGGCCTCCTTAAGGACTGTGAACCCAGTTGATCTTGTTTGTATGTTTTTCCTCACTTAGATTGTGACTTCCCTTAAGTGGACTTTTCCTTAAAATAGTAGCATCTATTTAAAACCATCAGCAGGCATCATATGTAATGGGGATAAACTAGAACCATTCCCAATAAGATCAGCGGTGAAACAAGGTTGCCCATTATCACCATTGCTATTCAATATTGTATTAAAAATGCTAGCTTCAGCAATAAGAGAAAAAAAAGAGATTAAAGGAATTAGAGTAAGGTAATGAGGAAACTAAATTATCACTCTTTGCAGATGGTATGATGATATACTTTGAGAACCCCAGAGAATCAACTAAAAAGCTACTAGAAACAATTCACAACATTAGCAAAGTTTCAGGATACAAAATAAACTCACATAAATCATCAGTATTTTTATACATCACTAACAAAATCCAACAGCAAAAAATACAAAGAGAAATTCCATTTAAAATAATTGCTGATAGTATAAAATATTTGTTAATCTATCTTCCAAGGGAAAGTTAGGAACTATATAAGCAAAACTAAAAAACACTTTTCACAGATCTAAACAATTGGGAAAATATCAAATACTTATGGATAGGTCAAGCAAATATAATAAAGATGACAATACTCCCTAAACTAATCAATTTACTTAGTGCTATACCAATCAAACTCCCAAGAAACTATTTTACTGACCTAGAAAAAAATAACAAAATTCATCTGGAAGAACACAAGGTCAAGAATTTCAAGGGAATTAATGAAGAGAAAAGCACATGAAGGTAGCCTAGCTGTACCAGATCTAAAACTAGCAGGAGTCATCAAAACCATTTGGTATTGGCTAAGAAATAGATTAGTTGATTAGTGGAATAGGTTAGGTTCACAGGACAAAATAGTCAATAATTATAGCAATCTAGTGTTTGACAAACCCAAAGGCCCCAGCTTTGGGGATAAGAATTCACTATTTGACAAAAACTGCTGGGGAAATTGGAAACTAGTATGGCAGAAATTAGGCATTGACCCACACCTAACACCATATACCAAGATAAGATCAAAGTGGGTTCATGATCTAGACATAAAAAATGGTATTATAAACAAATCAGAAGAACAAAGGATAGTTAACCTCTCAGATTTGTGGAGGAAGAAGGAATTTGTGACCAAAGAAGAACTAGAGATCATTATTGATCACAAAATAGATAATTTTGATTATATTAAAAAGTTTTTGTACAAACAAAACTAATGCAGACAAGATTAGCAGGGAAGCCATAAACTTGGAAAACATTTTTACATCCAAAGTTCTAATAAAGTCCTCATTTCTAAAATATATAGAGAATTGACTCAAATTTTTAATAGTTCAAGCCATTCTGCAATTGATAAATAGTCAAAGGATATGAACAGACAATTTTCAGATGAAGAAATTGAAAGTGTTTGTAGCCACATGAAAAGGTGCTCCAAATCACTATTGATCAGAGAAATGCAAATTAAGACAACAACACTGAAATACCACTACACATCTACCAGATTGGCTAAGATGACAGGAAAAGATAATGACGAATGTTGGAGGGGATGTGAGAAAATTGGGATACAGATACATTGTTGGTGGAATAGTGAACAGATCCAGCCATTCTGGAGAGCAATTTGGAACTATGATCAAAAAGTTATCAAACTGTGCATACCCTTTGACCTAGCAGTGTTTTCTACTGGGCTTATATCCCAAAGAGATACTAAAGAAGGGAAAGGAACCACATGTGCAAAAACGTTTGTGGCAGCCCTGTTTGTAGTGGCCAGAAACTGGAAACTTAGTGGATGCCCATCAGTTGGAGAATGACTGAATAAATTGTGGTATATGAATATTATGGAATATTATTGGTCTATAAGAAATGAGCAGCAGGATGATTTCAGAGAAGCCTGGAGAGACTTACATGACCTGATGCTGAGTGAAACAAGAAGAACCAGGAGACCATTATACACAACAACAAGACTATCTGATGATCAATTCTGACAGATGTGGTGGCTCTTCAACAATGAGATGATTCAAACCAGTTCCAATTGTTCAGTGATAAAGAGAGCCATCTACACCCAGAGAGAGGACTATGGGAAATAAGTGTGGAACACAACATAGCATTCTCATTCTCTCACTCTCACTCACTCACATAGCAAGCAAGTTATTTGCTTGCATTTTATATTTTTTCTCAGTTTTTCTTTTTCTTCCTTCTTGATCTGATTTTTCTTGTGCAGTAAGATAACTATAAATATGTATACATAGATTGGCTCTAACATATATTTCAATATATTTAACATTTATGGGACTACCTGCCAGCTAGGGGAGAGAGTGGGGGGGGGAGGGGAAATTTGCAACAAAAAGTTATGCAAGAGTCAATGTTGGAAAAATTACCCATGCATATGCTTTGTAAATAAAAACTTTAATTAAAAAAAAAAAGATTGTGACCTCCTTGAGAGTTTGTTCAGTTCCTGTTCAGTCATGTCTAACTCTTTGTGACCCCATTTGGGTGGCAAAGATACTGGGGTGGGTTGCCATTTCCTTCCACAGATCATTTTACTAATGAGGAAACAAGTTAGCAGGGAAAGTGACTGGCGCAGGATCACACAGCAAGGAAATGTCTGGGGCTGGATTTGAACTTGGGAAGATCAGGGACTTTATGCATTATGTGTCCCCTAGCTGTCCTCCTTAATAGAAGGGGATAATGCTTTTGCCTTTCTCCGGATCCCCATCAATGATAGTCACTTAATAAATGTTTATTAACTAATGGATAGGTGCTAGTAGACTGACTGCTAATAAGGAGCTATTTGAGTTTAACAGTCCGACCCCTGCTTTTAAGAATTTGTCTTCTGATAACTGTGGAGATGGATTGGAGCTTGAGGCAGGAAGAGCAACTAAGAGGCCATGGTACTCGTCCTGGCGACAGGTGGTATGTTGGTGGAGATGCGAGATAACAGGAGGCACTGAGGGAAAGGAGAAGGGATGATTTGTTAACTGACAGGACCACAGGACTGGGAAGAGAGGGATCCTGGGTTCTGGCCCTTCAGAATTTGGAAGGCTATTATTGGCTTTAGAAGGGAAAGATAATAGAGTTGAGATACCTGCATCCTTGAAATGTCCGTTAGGAAGATGCTGGCACCAAACTGGATCAAAAGAAGGGACTAGGATTGAGACCATAGGGAGTCATCTGGGGGTTCTGTTATCATATAGATCCACGAATGCCGAAGAAGCCATGAAGGCAGAAAGAGAAAAGGGTTCCAGACAGAGCCCGGAGGGGTATCCACAGTTAGCTGATGGGATTGGGCAGTGAACAAGTAGAAGAAGAGGGAGTCCCATCAGGGAAAGCCAGAAGGGGAGAATACTGAGGGCCAGTTGTGTGAAGTGCTCCGGGCCCTGGCAATCAAGAATGGGTAAATGAAGACACTGCCAAAGAATCCCCGATAAAAGATGCTTTTCCTCCCCAAAGAGAGAGAACTAACAAACTCTGGATGCAGATTGAAGCACACTTCTTTTTAAAACTTTGTTTTCTTATTTGTGTATTTTCTTTTGCAATATGGCAAGTATGGAAATGTGTTTTGTATGACTTCACATATATAATCAATAATCTATTGTTTACCTTTGAAAGAGATGGGGGAAGGAGGGAATTTAGAATTCAAAAATTTTTTTAATTTATGTTAAAAAAAGGTTTTACATATAATATTTTGTTTAAATATATTTTACATATAATTAATAAAATTAAAATGAAATTTTGAAAAGTCACTGGATGAATAAATAAATGAAAAAGCATTTATTATGAAAAAAAAAGTTCCAGGCATTTCTGGAAATACAAATACACAAAAAAGATGGTCCTTTCTCTCAAGGATCTTACGTTATAAAGGGAAAAATAATATATATAGGAAGTTAGTAGCCAGAGAGGGATGTTGGGTCTGGCATGTTACTGCCCTCAAAGATCTTATGTTCTAAAGGGAAAAACAATATATATAGGAAGTTAGTAGCCAGAGAGGGATGTTGGTCTGAGATGTTACAGGGGAGGTGAGTGAAAGGGACAATTAACTGTCCTTACCAGGAATGGTAGGGAAATTACTATTTGAGAATTAGAGATAGAAAGAAACTCCAGGTGCCATCTCAGAAAAAAAGATTGAAGAGCAGGACTGGGAGTCTGGGATGGATGAAATATGGGGAACTCTTACCAGTTAGAAGTCAGCCCAGTGCAAGGCAAAAGGTAGAATACATTTACAGATGAAGATGAAAATCTAGCAGAGAAAACAGTCTCTAGGAGGTTTTCCCAATATTTTTTAAATATTCCCAATATTCTGGTGCTGATCAATTGACGACAGCAAAGTCAGTCTATAGGATGTAAGAAAAAAGCACTTCGTTCAATATGATGTGGGAGGTGTTCAAGAAATCAGTATTTCTTGGTTACTCATTAGTTGGACTTGGAAACAGACACATGGGGCAGCTTATCACTGTCCCTGGATTAGGATGGTTCTCCATGAAATGTTGATAGCTCATGGCCACAAGGGTGTTTTATCCTGGCCAGAGCCATGTCCATGTTGCCAGGAAAGCAGTCTTAGCTGAGTGGTGAAATGGCAAGGGAGAATCCGCAATTAGTGTGGGAGTGGCATCCATGAAAATAGGCAGCTGCCCATTCTAACTATTATTAGAATAATAATTATTAAAAGCTGTTTTAAATATATTAGACCAGATAGGTTCTTCTCCTTTTTCCGGGATCACCTTGGGAAATAGTCCTAATAGAGGTATTTCTGGATCAAGAGTTTTATAACTCTTTAAAACTCTATATTGCTCTTCAAAATGATTGAATCTGTTCATAATTCTGCCAACAGTGTATTAGTGTCTCAATTTTTCCACGTCCTCCAAAATTTTTGTCCTTTTCCCTGATTCAGGCCTGGCACTCTCTCCACTGTACCTTGCTGCCCAAAATTATTATTGATAAATTTGTCAAAACTAACATATTACAGTGGAAGAGGTTAAGTTCACAAGACACAATAGTCAATGACCATAGTAATCTAGTGTTTGATAAACCCAAAGACCCCAGCTTCTGGGACAAGAACTCACTATTTGATTAAAATTGCTGGGGATTGAATATGGATCACAACATAGTATTTCACCTTTTTGTTGTTGCTTTTTCTTTTCTTTCTGATTTTTTTTCCTTTTTGATCTGATTTTTCTTGTGCAGCATGACAATTGTGGAAATATGTATGGAAGAATTGCAGTTTAATATATTGGATTACTTGCTGTCTAGGGGAGGGATGGAGAGAAGGGAGGGAGAAAAATTTGGAACACAAGGTTTTGCAAGGGTGAATATTGAAAATAGCTTTGCATATATTTTGAAAATTAAAAAACTATTCTTAAAAATAAATAAATATTAATGAATTAAAGTGATTTTTCTTCAACAAATTCATCACCTTCAGAGTCTGTATGGGTTCATCTCTCAAAATGTTCTTAGGACATCACTTTTAAAATCGACTCTTTTAAGCCACGTGATATCTTATTACCTTATAGTCACAATCTGGTTGTTCATTTTTCCAGAAATGGTATTACACAGTTTTACTCTCCTTAATCACCAGACTGGGCTTCAGTTGATTTTGATTAATCCTCAAATCAATTCCATCTTCCCAAGGCAGACATTTTCAACTGGTCAATGTATTCAAAGTTCTGACAACATTTTAATCGATGGAAATGTAATGGGAACACAGGTGTGTCTTTCTAAGGTGCCTGATAAAGGAAGAAGACAAGTCAATTCAACAAACATTTATTAATTATGGAAGATGCTGTGTGCTAAATGCCGAGGACGTGAGGAGAGAACAAAATTACACCATCAGGGATGTCCAGGAGTTCCTATGGCATGGAGAGCAGATTTTTTTTTTTTCATTAAATGAGTCTTTAGAAAGAAGTAATATTTAAAAGTGTCCATCTCAGTCTAATTGTAGGGAACTTACCCATATATCCCACCTGAAAATAACAGTTAAAGAAAATATTAAGCTTTTAAGATGGAACATAGATGTTCTCAGAAATATAAGATTGTGAATTTAAATTCCTTTATGTTCTCTGAAAGGCAAAAGTACAAATTTAGAATAAGCCACTAGAGGGAGTAGCGCAATAACTGAATGATGCATGTTGCTCAGATCTGCATCACTTCAATTCTGCATTAAAGGCAATTTAAAATTAAATATTTCCCCCCTATTTTATTGCTCCAATCAGAAAAAATCTGAGATGTTCTTTTTAACTAAATTTACTTTTCCTTTTCAGAAGCTTTCCTCATAAAAGGAAGTGACCTTGAGTTCCCAAAAGGTCCAGTTTTCTGAGTGCTGGAGTAGATTTACTAGATAAGAAAACTTTTGAGGACAGGTTGCATTAACTCACCATGGACTTGCCATCTCTGAAGAAGGTCAAAGGCAAAAAGTTTGGCCACAAAAAAAGCACCACTGGATCAGCTTTCTTTGTTAATGTTTTTGCATATGATTTGATAGCAAGGCATTCAGCAGAAAATCTTCGATGCTGCATGTGCAAAGTAAATATTATTAAGAAAGGGACCTAGATTTCCCAGTAGATTTGGCCCTATAAAGATGAAAGGAAGATGACTATTTGCTTTTAAAGCATATCCTTTGGAAACAATTTATTTTGTTCTGCTTTGGTCCTATTTTTAATGTCATTAAAATAATAAGTTCACAATTTTAATTCGACACAGAATCAACCAAAAGTAGACATTTACATTCATCATACAAAGAGATGAACCAACTTTAAAGTGTCTACTGACACTTTTGAAATATTCTGTATGGTCTGACTTGCAACAGAATCCAGGTTTGTACCCTTTCTTTGTTTAAGTAATAGAAATATGGGCCATAGTTGACTATGAAAATAGCAACTAATAATAAGAGTAGAAAAGAGAGGAATATATATATATATATATATATATATATATATATATATATATAGAGAGAGAGAGAGAGAGAGAGAGAGAGAGAGAGAGAGAGAAATAGCCATTTTCTTTATATTATACACCCATGTTTAGGGAATATATATATATATATATACACATATATATATAGTCATTTTCTTTATATTATACACCCATGTTTGGGGAATAAAGATAACTACAAGGTCAGTATTCATAAAGTGATTTTCTAAGAGTGAACACCTTTTATTTTAGGAGGTATAATGTCTATCTTTACTTCCTTGTAATTCCCTCCCCCCACCCCACCTTCCAAATGACATTCTTCCTTGTGATGAAAAATGATTCAGTCAAAATATAAGCTATAGCAGCCATATCAATTTATACTACATCTTATCTTAATGGTCCCTCACCCCACGGCTATGAGAGATAATTATGTCGTATTATCTGTTCCCTAAAAACTAAAGTGATTTTTCCCCCTTATTCAAAGTCTGACTTTAGTGATCTTTTCACTTATATAATTGTAGTTATTGTGTACAGGGCAGCTAGGAGGCACCATAGAGCTGACAGTGCCATCTTTATGAGTTCAAATCTGGTTTCAGACACTTGCTAGCTGTGTAACCCATTTGTGTAAATTTCTTCATTTGTAAAAGGAAATGGCAAAAATATTCCAATATTTCTTTCAAGAAAACCCCAAATAGGGTCAGGAAGCCTCAGAACACCACTGAACGACAACAACTTCTGACTCCAAATCTTATCCACTCTTTCTACTACCTCTCCAATCCTAACATGTAATCTTTTGTCATCTTTGCCAATTTACACTGAGTAAAGTGAAACCTCAGCGTTGTTTTAATTTGCTTTTTCTTGCTATTGTGATTTGGAGCATGTTTTCATGTGATCATATTTAGTCTGAAATTCTTATGAAAATAGTTCATTGCCCTGGATCAATTATCTATTGGGAATACCTATTGCTGTTACATATTTGTACCAGTTCCTTGTTTATATTTAATATTGGACTTTGTGATATTTGATGCAAATATTTTCCTGTTCTCTTATTTCTTTTCTAATTGTGTTTTTTATGATCTTATACATGGAAAAGCATTTTAATTTTACAAATTGTCTTTTATTTCCTATGACCTCTATTTCTTATTTGGTTAAAAATTCTCTCCCTCATCAAAGCTACATTATAGTCATATGAAAAATGCTCTAACTCACTGATCTGAGAAAGACAAACTAAAACAACTCTGAATTACTATCTCACACTTATGAGAAATGACAAATGCTGAAGGAGGAGGAGGTACACTAGTGAATTTTAACAGGTGGAGTTGCAACTTGGAACAAGGCTATAAAAACCCTTTGATCTAGTAATATAACAGTAGGCCGATAGCTATAAATTATTTACCATCAGTGCAGGAACTGAACATGATGCTGTGTTCCTCTTCATTGAAGGTGTCTGACAACATGAAGGAAAACATCCTGCTAAAAACCATGGAGGTAAATACACAGCCCTCGTTGGTAATTGGGCAAGTACAAGAGCATCGTCCATTATCCAGGACCCAGGCAAGCAGGCTTTGGTGAAATTGATGTACAATATTGATGAACTTCTCTAGGCAACCAAATTTTGACGTAATTTTCACAACTTACAGTACCATCGGCTTTGGACAGATTGACAAACTTTGCGTGTAGAGCTCTGTTCTCCTGGATTTCTCCTGGAGTTGTCCAACAGCAAACACCATCTACCTGGTAGATGACCATCCTCCGGGTGAAGGGCCAGCCTGTAACAGGAGGACTCTGGCAAGCAGCAGTGATTAAAAGAGAGACTACCCTCTCCCCCTGCCCTTTCCCACCTTCCATCCCTCCATCATTACCCACTGCGATTATCACAGGACAATCTATTTCCTTTGCCTTTATAGAGATGAATGGAGACCAAAGTGGAGGGAGAATTAGAATGACTCTTTGTTAGGAGATGATTTTACACTCAATTTGTAAACTGAGTAAAAAATGTTTAAAAAACAAAACAAAACATGGGTGTAACAAAGTATGGGTTGATTCTCTACAGCTTGTGCTTATTTTAGTCTTACAATTAACACCAAGAAAGCAGCCCCATGTGTGGAACCATCAGTTACAGCAAATGGAGAAGTTTTCAATGCTGTGGGCAGAGTTTGCTTTCCAGGAATGTATTCATTGATAATGAGATTAATGCAGGTGTTGTCAGTGTTTGGGAGGCTCCAAAGGAAAGTGGGAGAGGAGAGGGATTAGACTGAGGACCTAAGAGAAAGGTCTACAGAACCATCTGCTGACTCTCCTGTCGAAACTTGTGAATCCAGGGCAGAATATCAGCGCCGTGCCAGGAAAATGAATCTCCTGGGAAGATTGGGAAGATCATTTGGCAGGATGAGATCCTAGATACTAAAGTCCTTTCTCCAATTAAGCTGCCCAGCATTCAAATTCTGCTTCTATGAGTTGGCCATATTGTTCAAACGCCTAAAAGAGTATTTTATGAAGAACTCACAATGAGCAAATGCTCATGTTGTGGTCAGAAAAAGCGATGAAAGGACACTCTCAGGAACTTAAAAACTTTGGAATTGATTGTATGACATGGGAGACACTGGCACAGGACTGCCCAGCATGGCGTGCCCTCATTAGTAAAACAAAAGTGAAATTCAAAAGAAAAATCTGGGGCAGCAGTGGATAGAGCACCAGCCCTGAAGTCAGCAGGACCTGACTTCAAATCAGGCCTCAGACACTTAACACTTCCTAGCTGTGTGACCCTGGGCAAGTCACTTAACCCCAACTGCCTCAGGGAAAAAAAAGAAAAACCTGATGCTCAGATTTAGAGAATCCCCAAATGTTCACATGAATTATTTGTGCCTGATTTGTGGTAGAGCCCTCTGAGCTCTTATGGTTGATCAGCCCCAGTCAGATACACTGTAACTCGACTCTAACATAGCAATGTCATTTTGGTCCTCTTTGAGAACGAAACGCAACTACTAGGTCTGTATTCTAAGGAGATCAAAAAAAGAAGAGGACCCATAGATATATAGCAAAATTTTTATAGCATCTCTGTGGTTGCAAATCACTGGGCATTTGAGGGATGCTCATTAATTGGTGAATTGCTGAACAAATTGTGATTTGTGATTATGATGTAATATTATTGTACTGTGAGAAATGATGATTTCAGAAAAACCTGGCAAAACTTATACGAACTGATGCAGAGTGAAATGAGAAGAAACAGAAGATTATGCACAGTAACAGTAATATTATAACAATAATCAACTGTGAGAGTTGGCTACTCTGATCAATACAGTGATCCAAAGGATTTGTGATTAAAAGAGAGAGAGAGAGAATTATGAACTCTAAATACAAATTAATTTTCTCACTTTCTTTTTTGGGGAAATTTGACTAATGATCAAAATATGTTTTTCAGGAATACACATTTATCATTGATAGCATATTGCTTGCTTTCTCAGTGGATGGGTGAAGGCTGAGAGAGAAGGGGAGAATTTGAGCCTCAGAATTTAAAAAGAAAAAATGTTAAAATATATAAATAATAAATTTAACAATAATTTTCCCCTGCCATAATCAGTTGAGAACTTTGAAAAAAAGAACTTTCCATCCTGAGTGATATGGCTATTTGCACATCTTTCTAGCATGTTATACAATAGACCAGATGCTCCTCAAGAGTCACTTTCAGTGATTCCTCTAGTATAGGCAATAAACATAGAAGTCTAGGAAATTTCCTCTAGATCCCTTATTCCAAAAGATCCTCAAGCTCCTTCTCTTTACCCCTATGGATCATTGCCACTGCCAGGGTAAATCTATTGGACCTGGAAACTCATCCATCAGAACAAAAAGGAAAGTAGAATCAGTTAGAAAAGATGCAAAGAATATTGCTTTTTATGGAGCTTAAGGCTCAGGTGTTTTCACCTAAGAAGTTAATAGACAATTTTATTTTCACAAAAGGCAAGTAATCCAAGTAATTTATTTAAATGTCCAAACAAAGCAAAACCCAACCCCAGTAGAAACCTCTCTACTAGATAGCAGCAAAACCCAGTGATTCCAAATTTCTCACAGCAAACTTGATACTTATACAGGACTCAACAATGGGCCTGCATAGAATGGCACAGTTTTTGTGCAGACCCCAGTTAGATGGCCTGATGAACTCAAGGAATCGTTAGATTTCCACTTAGGACAGGTGAGAAAGGGGCGAGACCAAATTGGCCCCAACTACCCAACTCTTGTAGGAAGAGCTCTATGGAGACCATGTTTCTGTGTGAGATGGAACCCAGGTGCAGCTTTTTCTTGTCTCTTTTGCTCATGGGTTGTAAAAGACTATTAAGCTAAAGCTATCTCAGAAACTTCTTCAGATTTGGGGGACTACTTTGGGGAATTTTGTGAAATGTCCCATGTTCTGTAAATATATAATAACTTTGCATTTGGAGAGAATTGATTTTCATCTGTACATATGGGATTGAATATGATATTTGTGCTGTGCTGTGCTGGCAAAACAAGTGATTAGAGGGAACTGTTCTGAATCTGGGATGGAAACTATGAAAAAAATACCCACCTCTGCCTGGTTGCTGGGGATGGCAGGTTTCAGACAAGAGGAAACATGCATCATAGGTTTCTCTCAAAATGCCCCCTTCTCTTAGTATGGAGATTTTTTTTGGGGGGGGGTTGTTTGTCCCTGGTTCTCAGAGAGAACCAAGACATCAAGACAGGCAAGTGAATTAGATCTAAGGGAGGGGGGGCTGTGCAAGGTCAGCTGTCTCACTTTCTCCCCCAGAGCCATCTGGGTCCAGTGACAAGATTTGGATCAGGAAGACTGAAAATGGCCTTGGATACAGTAAGAAACCTTGGTCCAAGGTTTCCTTGGTCCTTTTAAGTTAAGGTCTTTAATAAATCTCAGTTTGACTGAAGCAACACCTATTTAGTGATTCAGGATGGGGAGGAAATGAGGCTGAGAATGGCATAAATAATAGGGAATAAATAACGCACAGCAATAGGCTTCAATAGGCAGCCTTTCTTAACCCCTTTTAATTCCGGTGCCTTTCCTCTATTGTTTATTTATTCCATGTGTAGTTTTTATTTATTTATTCAATCATTCATTCATTTATTCATTCGTTTGTTTGTTTGCTTATTTATTTATTTATTTACATCTTGTCTTACCCATAAAATTGTAAGCATCTTGAAGGCAGGGAGTTTTTTTGTCTTTCTTTGTGTGCTTAATAAATGTTTATGCTCAGTTTGGTTAACATGGAGCCCTCTGTGTCCCCTACCACAAAGGAGGAGACCTGAACCTTTCAAATTTTTGAGACTGAGCCCTTCACTTTCTCTTTCCATTTTGCTCTCTTCAGAAACTCTTACCTGCTGCTCCCAGTCCCAGACTAGAGGCTATGAATTGAAGGATGAAAGGATGCACTGAAGGGTGAGAGGGAAAACCTTTCCCTTCCCCTTTTTCTTCTCCTTTACCCCGCCTGTGAGAAATGGGCCCAGAGATGTCTGTTTCTATTCTGTGTTGTTCTCCTCCTTTCAGGTGATCTTCATGAGACCTGAGAGTTTGAGCTGTGGTGGCCATGGAGCCAGGATTGCAGGTGGGTCGGTGCAGCCAGCCAGCTCTGCATGAGAAGCCCGGGCACCTGGGACAAGAGCCAGCACAGGTGGGGGTGAGGGTGAGGGTTTGGACTTGGAACCGGAGCTGGGTTCTCTGGGAACAGAGCTAAACTATGAACCTAATCCTCTTCCCTCCCCAAAGATTGAGGTGGTGAAAGGAAGGAGAAAGATTATATGTCTCCCATCTTTCAAACAGTAATTTTGAATACTTATGATTATACCTTCTAAAGTAAATATTTCTGTGTAAAAGCTATTTAAAAAAAAGAATCACTTCCAGCCCTTTGGTTCCATGAAATATTAAATCTCTTATAAAACATTGATTTATTGCTTACTTTCTGGACTGATAGTTACTTTCCAGTGATTCCTAATAGGCTTTGGGTTAAGAGGGAGGGTTGCCTTCAACATTGAACAGTTTATTCTTGTAGTTTGCTATATATTCATTGAGAAGCATAGTAAAAGGGTATTCAATTCCTTTCTGCTGCTGTTCAATTCAGGTCTTTAGTTTTCCTCAGCCAAGCAAATTAGTGTGAGACATTAGGAGATGTATATTATTTTCGTAATTGTTCTCAGAGGAGAAGAGGGACCATTTTAGGGAAATCCAAAGAAATTCCTAATTGGGAAGAAAGGAAGGAGGCTGGGAAATAGAATTTGTAAGTAGACAGAGGTGGCCATTTTGTAATACCTCTTTCCAGTGTACAAATGACTGAGTTAGTGGTTTTAGTTTCCAAGATTTCGTTTTCCAGTTTCCATTTTTAAATAGATGCTTTTGGACCCAGATCCCACTTCTCATCAGCTGTGCTAGTTTTGTTTTGTTTTTTTGTTTTGTTTCTAATCAAAGAGGTCTGTCTTCAGAGTGAGTAATGAATCTAAAGAAACTCTAACCTCTTACAGATTTATTCAAGCAAATATCTTTGCAGTTTAAGAGGACTTGTCCCTGAGATGACAACATATGTCAAGTCAAATCAATAAATATTTATTAAATACCTACCACTGTGTGGATTAGTGTAGATACAAAGAAAAGCAACAGACAGCCCCTGCCCTCAAGGAACTCATAGTCTAAAATTGGTTGCTCTTATAGCCTCCTATATACTGATGTATTGAAACTTCCCCAACCAGTTAGTTGATCAGCCAATGCTAACTTCAGGCAGATGCCTCAGTAGATCCATGATTTTTTTTTTAGATCCATGATTTTATCCCTGTGAGTAATTCCTATATTCATACAGCTCACAGTCCATGCACACCTGCTACTGCATAATCTCCCATCAATTTTTTTTCTTAAGTTTTCCAGGGATCTCCTACTTATCTTTAAAGGTAACTTGGACAAAAAGGGGAATAGCAAAGAAGGGAAGTGACTTGGTGTGGGATGGATGGAACAACAACCGACTGTGGGGAGGGTAAAGATGCTCAATACTTTTTTCTTCTGGATTTTTTGTTTCTGTTGTATTTTTTGCTTCTGCCAAGGAAGAGGCAAGAAAGGGCAGAACAAATATGACTAATAATAAGGAGTTGATATCTAGAATAAATAAGGATAGAAGTCATAGAGAATCCAGCTACTACTGGTGACTTCAAGTCATCAGCATCCAAATCCTTAGATCCTAGCTGTTAGGACTGTTTAGTTACTATCTAGGACCTTGAAAGGCTATGGAGACTAGAAGAGGAACTACAGGATTGGGAAAGAACCATTGTTGTTCTGAATTAAAAAAAAAAAAAAAAAAAAAGAATGGAATGGAGCCTGCAAAACTGGAGGTTCAATTCCTGGCAAAATTCTAGAACCCATTGATAAAGAAAGGGTTAATGAACACCTTAAAAAGGAAGTGGCAATTACAAAGTTCTGGCAGGGCTTTATCAGTAATGAGTCACGCCAAGGTCACTTCATTTCCTTTTATGACTGTACTAAACTGGTAGATAGGGAAATACTGTAGATTTCAATTACCTGAACTGTTTTCTTTTTTGTGTGTGCCAGAATTTTCTATTTTGAGTCTTCTCTCATTTGCCCAAACCAAATAAGAAGTCAGTGGTAATGCATTTTTGATTTCCTTCACAGGCTAATAGTACACTATTTCAAAGTCTGATTCTTTTTGTACAGCAAAATAACTGTTAGGATACATATACTTGTATTGTATTTAATTTATACTTTAACATATTTAACATGTATTGGTCAACCTGCCATCTGGGGGAGGAGGTGGGGAGAAGGAAGGGAAAAATTGGAACAAAAGGTTTGGCAATTGTCAATGCTGTAAAATTACCCATGCATATATTTTGTAAATAAAAAGTTATAATAAAATTAAAAAAAAAAAAACAAGTCAGCGGTAAGCCTTTGAGACATGCATATGAACACAACTCTAGCCCATATCCAGTTTGTGTTTATAAACACATTTATTGTCATAGAAGCTTACATGCATACAGCTCACACACTCATTCCCATACTTATCTGTTTAGATGTATTCTTATTCATTGTACCCCTGTCTGGCAGCTGGATGGCACCTTGGTGCCAGGCCCACCTTTTTGTGTAGCTTAAATTGGGGCGAGTGAATAGCTTGAAGGAGCAGTAGTGAGTGTGTGTGTGTGTGTGTGTGTGTGTGTGTGCACATGTTTGTAGAGGACATGGCTAAGAAGAGAAAGGTTTGTGACAGAACAGGTCACCTGCAAAAGGGCCTTTCTCTCACTAACCAGAATTTTATGGTGGGATTAGGGCTGAGGGAAGGCTGGCCTCCGCAGGTAAAAGGAAGAAGGGACAGAAGGTGAGTAGGAAGAGTTTCTCCCCTCACTAGAGTTATTCCCAGAATCCCAAGAGAATTGGAGTAGAAGCACAAGAAGGTGGTCCTTGTACCTGCCAGAGTGAGAATAAATGTGATTCAGTAGATTCCAAACACCTAGGTGAGAAGTATGAGACCTAAAGGGTGGGCTGTGCCCAGACACAACTAACATTTACATTATCCTTCTTCTTCTCATTTAATTTCCTTGAAAAAAGAAGTCCAAACTTGGCTCCCCCCATTTCCCTCATTCTCTTCTAAATCCTCTGCATGCTGGCTTCCTTCCTCATCATTCAGCTGAAGCTGTTTCCTCTAAAGTTACTAATGATCTCTCTCTCTCTCTCTCTCTCTCTCTCTCTCTCTCTCTCTCTTTCTGTCTCTGTCTCTCTCTGTCTCTCTGTCTCTGCAATGTTTTTCTCTCTCCTTTTTTTTTTTTTTTGAGACAATTGGGGTTAAATGACTTCCTTAGGGTCATACAACTAGTGAGTATTAAGTGTCTGAAGCTGGATTTGAACTCAGATCCTCCCGATTTCAGGGCCAGAGTCCACCCAGTGTGCCATCTAGCTGCCCCCAATGATATCTTAATTGCCAGATTGCATAGTTTTTCTCTATCTTTATAATAATCTTGATACCATTGACCATTATCCCCATTAGACTGTGAGTTCCTTGAAGGCAGGGACATTCCCCCCCTCCCAACTTAATAGCACTTTGTTTTTGTTGTTTTTTTCCCCTCAATTACATATAAAGATAGTTTTCAACATTCATTTTTTCTTTTCTTTTTTCTTTCTCCTCCCTCCTCCCCAAAGCAATTGGGGTTAATTGACTTGCCACAGTTAGGAAGTGTTAAGTGTCTGAGACCAGATCTGAACTCAGGTCCTCCTGACTTCAAAGCTTGTGCTCTATCCACTGCACCATCTAG
Source organism: Sarcophilus harrisii (assembly GCF_902635505.1). Classification (NCBI taxonomy): domain Eukaryota; kingdom Metazoa; phylum Chordata; class Mammalia; order Dasyuromorphia; family Dasyuridae; genus Sarcophilus; species Sarcophilus harrisii. The sequence goes on along the minus strand of NC_045428.1, from coordinate 558,471,093 downwards.
CTGCTTTGGACATTCATTTTTATAAGATTTTGAACTCCAGATTTTTCTCCTTCTCTCCCTTCTCTCCCCCTCCCCAAGACAGCAAGCAATCTGATATTAGCTATACAAGTACAATCATGTTGAAGATATTTCCATATTAGTTGTGTTATGAAAGAAGAATAAGAACAAAAAGAAAAAACACAAGAAAAAAAACCAAATTTAAAAAGTGAAAATAGTATGTTCTAATCTGCTTTCAGACTCCATAGTTCTTTCTCTGCATATGGTCAGCATTTTCCATCACAAATCCCTTGGAACTGTCTTGGATCATTGCCTTGCTGAGAAAGGCTAAGTTTATTATAGTTGATCATTACACAATGTTGCTGTTACCGTTTAATGTTCTGGTTTTCAGAAAGGCACCACAACTTGTTTAGCCATTCCCCAATGAGTGGACATCCCTCAACGTCCAGTTCTTTGCCACCACAAAAAGAGCTGCTATAGTTTTGTACCTGTCCTTTTCCCTTTTTCATGATTCTTTGGGATAGTGACATTGCTGGATCAAAGGGTATACACAGTTTGATAGCCCTTTGGCTATAGTTCCAAATTGCTCTCCAGAATGTTTGGATCAGTTCACAACTCCACCAATAATGCATTATGGAACTTTTTTTGGACTTTTTTGTAACCCCAAAGCAGATCCATGACTTTATCCCTATGAGTACTTCTTACATTCATAAGCTCACAGTCATGTAAGCCTTCTACTGCATAATCTTCCACCATCTTTTTTCTTAAGTTTTTCAAAAATGATCTACTTATCTTCAAAAAATTAGCATAGTGTCTGTCACATACTAGGTGATTAATAAAAGTTTATCTTGATTGATTTTCCTCCTCATTTTCACAACATTGCTCTCTTTTGGTTCTCTTTCTGCTAATCTGACCACTCTTCTTTCTCTTTGTGGATCTTCACTCTGGTCGTGCCCATTAACTATTGGATCCCAAAATTTTGTCCTGGGTCCTCTTTAGAGAAGAAAACCCATCTTCCATGGGCTCAGTGATCATTTCTTCCCAGCTGACTCCTAGATCTATATGGCCAATGCTATAGTCTCCTTCCTAAGTTCCAGTCTTGAATCTTAAAATGCCTCAGACATTTTGAACATAGACATCTCAGATCCAAGAATGGTTCCTCCTTAGTCTGGGATATGAAATGACCAAACTATGTTGTCCCCAGAATCTAGAGTAGATACTCATTAGGAGGCAATTTGCCTTCCCTTGAATATCCTCAGAAAAGCTAGAGTCTGAGTTTCCATGCCCATCAACCAAAATCAAGGGAGATTCATTCCAGTGACTCATAACCTTCTCATTTGGCAAATTTGGGCGGTCTAAGCAGTTAGCGGGTGCCAAAATGCATAAAGTACCAGGCCTGGAATCAAGAAGACTCCTCTTCCTGAGTTCAAATCCAGCCTCAGATACTTCTTAGCTATATGATCCTAGTGTATGAAACACTTCACCCTGTTTGCCCCAGTTTCTTCATCTATAAAAAATTAACTGGAGAACGAAGTGGAAAACTACTCCAGTATTTTTGCCAAGAAAACCCCAAATGGATCACAAGCACCAGACACACTGAACAACAACAGAAAGGCCAGTGCAAGGGCTCATCAACTCTCAGAGGGTCTCTATAGAATGCAGAGAGCATGAGGAGCATGAAAGATAGAGGAAGGGAGGATGTAGAGAGTTCTTGTCCTTGTTGTGGCCTCATGTTTCAAAGTTTGGGCAAACTTCATGAAAAGCTGTCCTTTTTATTAATGGGTTCCCCCCAAACCAATCTTGTCCCCCTCCTCTTCCATGACTCAGTCACTCATGGTGGAGAGCAGCTCTAGAAAATGGTCCTCTTGGATGACTCATGAACCCTCCTCTTCCAAGCAGGTGAAAACATTCTAGGAAACATCCTGGGCATCAGTCTCCAAATATAGTCTAGGATGTGGTAAAACTTATAGGACAAGGACCTCAATCATCATTCTCTTCAGATATTTGTCTGTGGGGTTCTTCCTGAATCTTCCTGCCATGATTGCCTGGTTGATCCTGTTGAAGACTTCCTTGAAATCTGGGACCCATCTGGGACAGAAATATTGGCTGTGGCCTACTAAAAGCATTTCTTTCCAGTTTTGGTCCATTGGCTCAACATCTTGGCTTCTTGGAAGAAGTATGTCTGTCTGAGTTCCAGGATTTAGGTGGAGGGAGCAGAGAAGGTAGAAGCCTGGGTAGCTGGAGAAAAGAAGTCGGTTTATCTAGATTTTAGTTTAAAAAATTGATGAAATTTCTCACAATTAACATGGAAAAAAGAGAGAGAGAGATAAGCTAAACAGCAGTATAATTTGATGAATTCCTAACATTGAAATAGTCAGAATTGACAAATAGGTGATATTAATTCAATGTCATCTTAGAAGGTAATCTGTAATGGATTTCTCTCTCCCCTCCCCAGGAATCTGGACTTGACTCTGTACTCTTGAACTATTTATCAGTGATTTGTATAAAGTCATGGATAGCATATTTATCAAATGTACAGATGATACAAAGCTAGGAGAAACTGCCCAACTTCCCCCTTCTCCCTCAAGCCCTCCCTTCTTCATGATTTTCCTTGTCCTGTCCACCATCCTTTAGTCAATCAGTAAATACCTATTATGTGCCAGGCACTATGCCAAGTGCCAGGGCCACAAAGAAGGGCAAAAAGCAATATTTTCTTTCAAGGGGATCCTTTGCTCAAAGGACTCACACAATCTAGTGAGAGATAATATGTAAACCATGCACAAAGACGATAAATCCAAGGTAATTTGGAGCTAATCAGCAGAAGGAAGGCACTAGAATTAAGGGGATCAGCAAAGGCTTGTCATTAGCTAAGATTTGAAAGAAACCAAGGAGATGGAGAGATGGAGATGGTGAGGGAGAGAATTCCGAGCATGGGGGATACCCAGAGTCAGGAGATATCTTTTACCTAGAGCAGCAGTGAGGATATTGTTACCAGATCAGAGTCTGACATAGGGGAAGTACCTGGGAGCAAAACTTAAACAGACCAGAAAGGTAGGAGGGGGACCAGGTTGTAAAGAGCATTGCATACCATATAAAGTTTTATGTTTGATCCTGGAGGGAGTAGGGAGCCACTGGAATTTATTGACATAGTCAGAATTGCACTTTAGAGAAATCAGTTTGGCAGTCGCAGGGTAGGCGGACTAGTGTGGGGAGAGACTTGAGCAGGTGGACCCATCAACAGGCTCCTTGCAACAGTCCAGGTGAGAGGATCTGCCCTGGGATGGTGATGATGTCCAAGGAAATTCATCCCATCATTCAGGCTGGAATCTACTGTCCTGATCACCACCTTCGCCTCCACCTTCCCCCAGACCCACCCCATAACCAATCCATTGCCAAGACCTGTTGATTTTACCTTTCTGACTTCTCCTTTGGCACTCCCATGATCCCTGGCCACCACCTTCCTTTCTAGATTTGGCCTAACAATGCAATGCAGCCACTCCCCAGTGATATACACCTTCCTTAGAAATATCTTGTAGAGCAGGTTGGACCTTGTCTCTCCCTGCACCTCCCCCCAGCTCCCCACCAAGCTCTGGCCATCAGCTTTAGCTGTCCTAAGTAAATTATATCCTTTGTGGTCTCCACTGAGAATTCTCACCTACCCCACCCCCTTTCTGCAATCTTTCACTAATGTTAACTCAGTTATTTCTTCACAAATCTCTTTGTCATGAGCATATACATATTTCTCCTTTCACACCACCCACTTCTCCAGCTCCACACCTCTTTTAAACCCCAACACAAATCAATCTGCAGTTTTCCTTCATCATCCATCATTGCTCCATTAATTCTTCCTTGGACAAATTTTTTTTTAAAATAAATTCTCAGTAAGTCCCTCCTCACTCCTCCCCTACTCCTTCCCGACCCTATTCTGGTCCCCATTTGTTCCCCTTCTTTCACCAGCTATTATCCTCAAGAATCTGTTTTTGTTCCATCCATATGACAAAAAAAGTAATGATAATAGTATTCTAATCGTGATTGACAAGCAGAAGAGTAAATAACAACTCACATTTCTTTTTTTTTTTTTTAATTGTAACTTTTTATTGACAGAGCCCGTGCCTGGGTAATTTTTTACAACATTATCCCTTGCACTCACTTCTGTTCCGCCTTTTCCTTTCCCTCCTCCACTCCCTCCCCCAGATGGCAAGCAGTCCTATACATGTTAAATATGTCACAGTATAGCCTAGATACAATATATGTGTGCAGAACCAAACAGTTTTCTTGTTGCACAGGAAGAATTGGATTCAGAAGGTAAAAACAACCCGGGAAGAAAAACAAAAATGCAAACAGTTTATACTCATTTCTCAGTGTTTCTTCTCTGGGTGTAGCTGATTCTGTCAATCATTGATCAACTGGAACTGAACTGGATCTTCTCTTTGCTGAAGAAATCCACTTCCATCAGAATACATCCTCATACAGTATCGTTGTTGAGGTATATAATGATCTCCTGGTTCTGCTCATTTCACTCAGCATCAGTTCATATAAGTCTCTCCAAGCCTCTCTGTATTCATCCTGCTGGTCATTTCTTACAGAACAATAATATTCCATAACATTCATATACCACAATTTATTCAGCCATTCTCCAGTTGATGGGCATCCACTCAGTTTCCAGTTTCTGGCCACTACAAACAGGGCTGCCACAAACATTTGTGCACATGTGGGTCCCTTTCCCTTCTTTAATATCTCTTTGGGATATAAGCCCAATAGAAACACTGCTGGATCAAAGGGTATGCACAGTTTGATAACTTTTTGGGCATAATTCCAGATTGCTCTCCAGAATGGCTAGATTCATTCACAATTCCACCAACAATGCATCAGTGTCCCAGTTTTCCTGCATCCCCTCCAACATTCATCATTATTTTTTCCTGTCTGCCTGCTCCTCCCTGCCAATCTCACGGGTGTATAGTGGTATCTTATAATAACTCACATTTCTAAAGTCTTCTTCTTGTGTTCCAGACTTTTTCTCCATGATCCCTTTAGGGGTTTTCTTGACAAAATAACAGATGATTTACCCTTTCCTTCTTCAACTCATATTATAGATAAGGAAACTAAAGCGCACAGGGTAAAGTGACTTGCCCAGGTTCACATCTGGAGATGAAGATGGAACAAGATGGAGTATCTTGTTCCTGGAACAGTCAGGAGGCCAGTGTCACTGGATCAAAGAATACATGTTGGGGAGTAAGGCATAAGAAGAGTGGAAAGACAGGGCCAGGTTCTGAAAGGCTGAAATGTTGAAAATGAAGCTGCCTTCAGAAGCTTCATAAAAGTCTGCCTGCTTTTTTACCCTTTTCTACTTGAATCAATTTTTCCTCAAAAAAATGGCACTAAGTAGAAAGAGCATTGGATGCTGAGATTTGTTTTGCTTGATTATACATATTTGTTGTTAGTTTTCTTTTTCAATGAAGAATAGAGGTGGGAGAGAGAAAACAGATTTATTTTTTGTTCATTGAAAAAATAAAATAATGTTGTTTTGGGTTTTTTTTTAAGAGCATTGGACTGAGTGAGGGTTAAGAAACTAAGTTCAGACTCAGCTTTTTCATTTACTAAAGTGACTTTCAGTTTCATTATTTGTGAGATTTCAAGAGATGATTGCCAAAATTCTTCAAGCCCTCACATTATAAGATTTTTAAAAACCTCTTATTCAGTTTTGTTATTTTTCTGCTCTATTTAATAGTTTAATTTTCTATTATTTTGTTTTATATGTATATAGTATTTGCTTCCACTTTGTTTTATTAATGTGTAATAAATCAGTTACAGTATGGGTTAAGCAGTTCTTTGTAAGTAGCCAGGAAACCCTAGTTGATTGTATGGGAAAATACATTCTAATAGCTAGGCAAGCAAATTATAAACTTTTAAAAAGTTGAGTTGGGAATTTCCTATAATTATGTAACTTTAACTTTGTTTTCTCCTTCTTTGTAACTTATTTATCATCCTCAAGAGGCACGCAACTTCTGAGGTTCCAAAATTATTTATCTTTAATGTAGATTTATGATAACTCCTTTGTTCTATTTACCTTAGAATGCTTACACGGGTTTCTCATCCTACCTTTCTTCTGATTATCTCTAGTCTTTTCAAAAGGCTAATCAATTTTTTTTTAAATTTTGAGTAGGAAGGTGGAAAAATGATGTTCAGAACCCTGTGGTTTGAATGCTATGATATCACACAAACCACAAAGGGGATACCCAAATAAAATGGTAAAGTGCTGAGACCTCAACAAGAGACTCCTACCACTTTGAGCTCATCCTACCACACTTCTTACTCATGTGTTAGGTCCTGAGAGTTGATAATTACTCCAGATTCAAGGCATTTTGTTCTAAACCATAGCTCATGAGCCCCCACCAGTATTATTCATTTAGACAAGTCAGCCAGAGAGCACAATTAGCTCAAAGCAACTAACTGATGTGACACATAGTAATAACAGGAGCAACAAAATATCTTCTCCATAAACCAGAAAACAGTCTCCTACAAATAAACCCAGTTAGAAGGAAAAGAAGACATATATGGAGTTAACAAATGAACAAGTACACACTTAAAGAAATGAATATATCTGTGATATTCCAGTGGATGCTGCTTCATTGCCCACCTCCAACTTCTAGCTCATCTGAAATCCTTGATAGGATACTGCTGTGTTCTTTAAAAATGAAAGTCACATGATAACATTATATTAATAACTAATTACAAATGTGTTCCATTCTTTTTCCTTCTTTTAAGGACCCGTTTCCTAAAAAGGTCAGTCAGTTTCTTTAGACCATGACTGACATGAGATGGCTCCTAACACTCAAGGCACATGTTCAATAACTTTGGATGGTCTTCTACCCAACTGGAGACTTAATTTCTATAAACAGGATCCAGCCTGCATGAACCTGGAAAATGAACCTCCAGTCCATGGTTCCCTACATTAGGACAACTCAGCTTACAAAGGAGAAAACTAACTAGAGAATTCTGGATGGAAATGGCTTCCCCCGGCCCAGATGATTTGAAGCTGCTGAATTTGAAAATCAAACCAATTTAGCAGGAAGAACCAAAGACTTTTAGCCCATCTCCTCATTAAATATCCACCAATCAAGGTTGAGTTTTCACTTGTCAGCGAATTCCCTAATTTAGAAGATATTTAAGACATGTCAATGTGTTTAAGACATTTCCTTTGGTGTGTTTGACCATCAATTTATTGACTGCTGGCTAACCTAACTAATAAATTGATTATTAATTATCCAGAAACTCTCTCTGTAGGGGTTTTCATTTATCTCAATGTGTGGGACAACGTTGACCACAAAAACAGAGACTCTCAGAGTAAGAAAAAGCAAAAAGGGGTTTATTATGATCTCGTGAGAAAGGACATCTTCCATCTGACAAGGTGTTTGTCAGCAATGAAGGGCAGAGCACAACTTCCAAACACAAGATTAAATACCCTGAACTCAGAAGCCTCTACTCCCCCCAGCCTGACTTTCTCTCCCAGTCTACATTCTAATCCTGGAAATCTAACCCAGAAACAAAAGAGTATAAATCAATAATAATCTCTTAATTTAAATTTCCCTAGAGAAATGCTATACAAGCTATCATCACCTTTACAAGAAGTACTTAAATGCTAATTAAGAAATGGTGGGAAATAGCAGGGGACAACACCTGCTACTTTTTATGGCTCTATTTGTTATTATAAAGTCTCAAGTCATAATTATAGTATAGTTTAAGGCTATATTCCCATGAGAGCCTCTTCACTCAGTTAATTCCACACAATCCCTCTGCTTTTTTATTTATCCTTTGAAGACTTCTCATACCATTCTTGATACATTTCCTCAATCAGCTTGTTCTCAGTCTCCAGTCCTTATTATCCTAACCAGTAATGTCTGTACTCTCTTGGTGATAAACTGTCTCACAAAGGGGAATCAGACAGGGAGTAGGATAATTTCATTTAAAGCTATCAGCAGGAACCAAAGACCTATTTCCACCAGCTGCTTCTAAACCAAGACCACCAAAAGGTAGTCTGAGTGATTTAATCTGCTAATGAATCCAGTGCCTTTTGTGGTCTGACAGATCATGAATCTATTTGATGTAATATGATTTTGTGGTCCCCTGATTTTAGGGGGTGGGGCTTCTGTTCTAACAATAAATCAGTAAATCCTAAATCTTCTAGTTTTGGAGTCTGCCTCAGGATCTTCCCACAACTCCCAATCTAAGAACAACAATCTGTCTGATTCTGAATAGACCACTCCTCAGTTTACTGCTGACTGATAATCTTGTCAGTGAGAATCAAATTGTAGGTCTCAAATTGTAGAGACCACTCCTCATCCTTTCTCTGGGCCATAGAGCATGCTAATGATAGAAAACTGGATAAAATTGTCCTCTCCCTCTTTAGCTCTCTGCTACTCCCTTCTGGAACCTAGTCCACTATTTTCAGCGTTAATAAACCCTTTGCCACTTAACTTGGAGACTGGGTCTGCAAATTCTTTTGCCATCCTGTGCCAAGGAATATGAAGCTCCCAGGTAATACCCAAGGCCTTTGCCAGGAACTGGAGAACCTTAGAGGTAAAATGAGTCCCCTGGTCTGAGTCTATCCTCTCTATCATCCCATATCTGGGAATAATTTCTTCCAATAAGATCTAACAGCCCAAGCAGTAGTTTGGGTCACTGGGAAGGCCATGAGTCAGATGATCTATTATGACAAGCAGGGATCTGAGGCGACCCACTCAAGGCAGCCCAGAAAAGTTCGCCCGTATGCTCTGAAAAGGTCTGATTCCCAGGGGCCTCCCTCCTGCTGGTACCTGGCGCAGAGCAGACTTATTTGTCCTTTAACATATAAGAACCATCCACCAGGTGGTGGGCAAGAGTATACAGGCCAGGAGATAGGAACCGGGGCAAGACTGCATCAGACAGGCTTTAGACTTCCCAGTGACTGCCCTGTTGTAAAATCTGCCTCATACTTGCCTTAGTCAGCACTCTCTAGTCACCAGGGAGGTACCATTTATCATTACAGTCCTCCTGGACTTCCACCTCTCAGACTCATTGTTTCTCCTCTTCTGACAAAGGCGGAGCAGCTAGACTTAGGGAAAAGGAGGGGATCAAGACCAACAGCGTCAGGTTCCTCATACCCAGCCCTTCTTGCTTGCTCATCTACAAGATAGCTTCCTCTAGCTTCAAAGAACTGGGCAGGTAGATAACCATTCACATGTGCAATGGCAACAGTCTCAGGCTGTAAGAGGTTTTGCAAGACTTATAGTAACAATATAGTGTGGGCTAATTCCTTATCCTTATCAATCACTGTTCCCCTTTCTTCCCAAATTTTTCCAAATATGTGCAATACCCCCCCCAGGCATACTTAAAATCAGTATAAATATTCCTTTTCTTCTTTTCCAATAACTTCACAGCTTGATTGAGAGCATAAAGTTTATTCTTTTTGCTAATTAGGTGCCCCAAGTATCTTACATCCTTTTCTACAAATTGTGAGTTTCCTTTTGAGACTGAGCCCCTCTCTCCCTAGGTAATTTAGCAATTCAATGAAGATCTCACCAAGCTCCTCTTTTTCAACATTTTGTAAGATCTGGGTACCCAGGGGAGCTCTAAATTTCCCCAAAATGCTTTCTATACATACTTACATATATTCCTGGGGTAGAATACCACCTATACTGCTGATTTCTTTCAGTATCCAAGCCTTCCCATTCAAAGGCAAAGATATCTTTGCTTTCAGGGTCTAGTGGACAAGCCCAGGGGGAACAAACCTAACCCATTTACTGGTTTCAAAAATCTCTCCATTTACACCCAAAATTAAGAGAGTTTCTTTGGACAATCTAGACCCCTGGGGGCAATTGGATTGGGATCTAGTAACCCAGGTATCTATTAAGAAAACCAGTTCTCTGTGTCTAATCCTCCTCTTAAATTTATCAAGGGCTCTGAGTAAATTCTTTCAATGAACCCCTGACAACCCTTCTCCTTTTCTATCAGGGAATAGATCTTTTGTCCCCTCTTCTCCTGTGGGTTATCCCTCTTCATAGGTCCTTCTAGTCCATATTGAAATAAGTTATCAAGTTAGTCTTTGTTAGTCTTTATTTTAAAGTTTTCTTGATCCTTTATATGCTTAAGTTTCCTCCAAAGAGGGCCAGGAGGAGAGGAAATAGTTAAATTAATTGAGGTCCCTTCTTAGGATCCTCCCTGAGGTGGAATTGAGGAGGAGATTTCTGGAGCTGAAGCCTTAAGAGCAGTGGGCGGCTGGGGAATATAGTGGGGAGGCAGTGCCAATGATGTAATATAGCTTCTAGAAGAGACAGTAATAATGTTAAGGTCCTCTGACCTTAGGGGGCTTCTGTTCTAACAGTAAGTCAGTGATTCTAAGTCTTCTGGCTGAGAGTCCCAACCTGAGAATTCTCAAGTTTTCTGGCCTCAGAATAGTCCTACAAATCAAACTCCTGAGACAATAGTGAATAGACCACCCCTCAGTTCATTGCTGACTGTCAGATGGATAATCTGTTGGTCAGTAATAGTCAAATTCCAGAGAGCACTCCTCAGTTCTATCTCTGGGCCACAAAATTAGCATGTCTATAACATGAAGAATCAGATAAAGGTGTCTCCTTGCTTCTGTTTCTTTGCTAAATTCTCTTGGAACTTCAAAATAAACTTTGCCCCTGACTTGGAGATGGGTTCAAGCCTGCAAATTCTTTTCAGACACCTCGCGATACCAGTCTGTAACCCCAAACTTTTTGGAGTCCTTTCCCAACCTCAACACTGAGAGGGGATCCCAAGGATAGAATTTCTCTGGCTCCTCTTAATGTAGGGAACCCTGAAACTGTCTTTCTCTCTGACTTTGGGGGGAATGCTTGAGAAACTCCTTGAACTCTCAGAGAAGTTCTCCCTTGAGAGACCCACCCTAGGGAATCAAGATAAAATGCTTTTATTCTGTTTATCTTGATGGGAGTAGTTAGGTCCAGGATCACTCCTACTTAGCCTGAGCTGGAGATTTCCATCCAACTCCATTGAGTCGGAAATTAGTTTAGGGACATTCATTCAAACGGAAAATTTCTATTCAATTCCGAAAATTTCTGTCTGATTTCAATTCAAACTGCCCCCCAACCTCTAGCCAAAATTTCAATTATAAAAAGGGGCAACAGGGCTCAACTCCTTGCAGAGGGCCAAAGCAGGAATCATGCCAGGCCAAGACACCTCCCTTAGCATAGCTGCCTGTGAGGGACTCTCTGCCCGCTGAAAAGACATTCTCTTTTCAGCATTAACTTCTCTTTGTTACTCTCACACATCTCCCTATCAGGACCACACCCCTCTTTACCTTTCTGTTGGGATTTCTCTGATAGACCTTTACTTCTCTGTCAGGACCTTGCCACTAATGAAGTTAGCCTCCTAGCAAAGGCCGACTTCTCAGTGCCAATAAACTTCTTTTGCCAGTCTAACTTTTCGGGTTTGTAAATTCATTTACAAAGGATCTGCACTGACCAGAAAGGGGTTCCCACAACTCTCTGCCCTGCACTGAACTTCATCATTTTTGGTTCCCTGACCGGAAATCAAGGGTAGCCAAGCCTCATCACTCTCCTCCTCCTTCAAAACAGATTGTCCCACATTCGACAAGCACAAGGCTGCATGTTCAGTCTCCTCAGAATTAAAAAAAATGACTTTGAATTTCCATACTGATTCAATTTTTGGCACACCCAAACCTCAGAAGATCCATATCTTGGCTGGAAGACATTTCCTCCAAGTGGGGTGCCTGACCAAACAAAACAACAGTATTTAATCATTTTCTTTTTGTCCTATCCTGTACACTTTGGTTTTTTCTTCCAGTTCTTAAGTCCATTATCTAGAGGGCTATCTTCTGGTATACTATATAAGTTCTTAGAGCCAGCTACTTTAGATTGCTGCTTTTCCATGATTCACAGTTTCTTTTCCTTTCTAATAGAAGACTCACCTGATCTTATTAAAGAAAAATAAGAAAAGCCTTACAGACTGAACTGCCTAAAATTTCCCCATTATCAAAGAAAAATGGAAACCTTCTAACTGCCTAAATTCTCCCAAATCCGATCCCAATCATCCAAATACCTCATCAGTTTTTGGCAAAGTTTTTCTTCCCCTCATCCAAGTTACACTACTGATTGCAAAGTTTTCTCAGCTGGCTTATCTCCTGGGCCAAATTAATCCTCTGCCTTTGCTAGTCCACTTCCATTTTTGCTTTCTCTAAGTGTGTCTCTTCTGGAATTTATCTGATCAGAGTGGGAGTTCCTGACCTGAGTCCAAGGACCACTGAAGAATTCTCTGGAGTGTGCCTGCCCACAAATTCTATACAGGAGACACTCCTCACAAACAGAAAATATCCCGGATGAGCCCCCAAATTGTGGAGTATCTTCCACAAAAACAATCAGAGACTCTCAGAGTAAGAAAAAGCAAAAAAAAAAAATGGTTTATTACAATCTCACAAGAAAGGGCATCTTCCATCTGACAAGGTATTTGTTAGCAAAGACATGCAAAGCATAACTTCCAAACACAATATTAAATCCCTGAAGGCAGAAGCCCCCACTCCCCAGCCTGATCTTTTCTCCCATTGTTTGGGGGAGTCCAGGCTTACATTCTAGTCATGAAAATCATGGAAAAGAGTACAAGTTAATAATAATAAAATCTTAATTTAAATTTCTCTAGAGAACTACAATACAAGCAGATATAGAATTCAAAGCCATCATCATCTTTTTAAAAGTACTTAAATATTAATTAAGAAGTAGTGGAAAATAATAGGGAAATAACATCTGCAACTTTTTAGCTATTGCTCTATTTGTTATTATAAAGTCTCAAGTCACAATTAAAGTTAGTTTAAGGCTATATTCCCATGAAAGCATCTTCACTTAGTTAATTCCACACATCAAAAATTAGCAGGGACCTTTACTCTTCCTTCCTATTCTGTTCCCTCAGTCTCAGTTCTGAGGCAACCCATCTCTGGATAAGGAGATTCTCAGGCCCAGTCACTCCAGGTCTCTACAGAGACCTCTCCCAGGTCACTACAGAGTACAAAATCTGCCCAGAAACTTAAAACCCTCAGTCTTAATCTTTTAAAGACTATTCTCAAAACAGAACTGAAGCCCCTCAGTCAGCAGCGTCAACGTAATCTCTATTCAAAATACTTCCCAAATTTGTACATATGGAGACTGTCATATACTAAGAAATGGTGATTGACCCAATGATTACAACACAGATCTGATTTTCTCCAGTTATTTTAATTCTTTAAATTGCCCCCACTTGTTGATATAAATGATGGGATGGAGAAAAAATATAGAGGCAGTCTGTATTCAAGGAGCAAAGTCATTCTCTCAGCTAACTGCCAAACTTCAGTGCTGATATTTTCTTAAAAGGCAGCTAGATAGTTCAATGAATAGAATACTGTCCCTAGGGTGAGGAAGACCTGAGTTCAATTGCTGCTTCAGCTATTTTGTCTGTCAAGATTTTATTGCATTCTTAGTAATGTATTGACATGAGCAGTGCATATAGAGTTGAAGAGCTGGAGTGGCTCTAGAACTAGGCAGTCCTTACTCTTTCATTCCCCCCAGTTGCCACATCCTGTCACCTCTCTATTTATGTCTTTTATATGTACCCTCTCTTTCCTGTAACACTGCCACCAAGCTGGCAGCACTTCCTACCTGCCCTATTGCTTAGCTGGCTGGCCAGTTTCCCTAATACAAGGCTCAATTCCAGTCCATCCTGCACTCATCTCTCAAAGTGATCTTCCCAAAGGGCAGGTCTGATTGTGTCACCTCCCCTGTTCAATTAATCCTACTGGCTCCCTATTACCTCCAGGTTCAAATATATAGAATACTCTGCTCAACTTGTGAAGCCCTCAGTATTTTTACACCTTTACTCCCCTCCTCATACTCTGTGATGTCAGCATCTTTGCCAATTCTATCCTATAGTATGTCCCATTTCCTGACTCGAGACATTTCCCCTGTTGTCCTTCATCGAGTCTCCATCTTCAGACTTCTCAGCTTTATTTAGCCTTAGCCGAAGTCCAACCTTCTATCAGAAACCTTTCCCAGTTGTGAGAAATTGATGGGCATTTATTTGGTTTCTACAGTTATAAAAATTAAACTGAAGAAATGAAACAAATTAGAAAATTGAAACCCACAAGAACATCAAAGAATAATCAATGGTGGAAGTTATCTTCCCCCAAAAGAATGTAAACTCCTTGGGGGCAGGGAACTGGGTTTTATAATCAGGGATGGTCACTGAGAGTTGAAAAGGATCTTTAGTTCTTTGCCTAGACTTCCACTGTTATCTTTCCCCTTCTATCTGGGGCTGAGACTGTCTGTGTAATGAGGGGTGGAGATTTACATTGTACAACTTCTGGAACATCCAACTAGTGGGGGACTTGTGCTTCAGGATAGGAAATAAAATACTGCCTTTGGAGTTTCACAGGTGTGTCTACTAATCTGGGCATCCATTCTTACAAGAATGTAAAATAAATCTTTGCTGCATTCATCAGTGAGTCAGTGGTGTTCTTGGCAATATATTTTGTTTCTTACACAGTCATCCTTAATTTTAATATCTTCCCTCTAAGATTACTCCCAATTAGTTGTACATATAATTTGTATGTAGTCATTTGCACGGTATCTCTCCCATAAGACTGTAAGCTTCTAGAGCATAAGAACTGTTTTTTGTACTCCTAATGCTTACCATAGTGCTTGGCACATAGTCGTACATAATAATTACTTGTTGACCTGACATTGATTTGACTCTTAGATCCTGTCTCTTTACTTGTAAAATGGGGATAATATACTTTAAAAATTTACCTATGTCCTAGATTTTGAAAAAAGCCTTTTAGAAACTGTAGTGCTATATAAATGTGAATTTTTATTACAATCGTATCAAGTAGTAGCTAAATTTATCTAAGTATAAACTGAGTTTCAAAGGCTACTGGTGGAGACCAGTGTGTGAAGCAGAGTTGGCAAGAGCAGGACTTAGGAGGATTCCAGTCTCTTCAGACCTCTTGACTTTTTTCGGACTCTTCTTGTTTCTATCTTTAAGAGCAAAGATGGATAATAACCCCCTCTTCAAGAATAAGATTCTGGGAAGAAATTGACATGAGAGTGTTGAGGTTGGGAAAGGGGGACCCCCAAAAGTTTGGGGTCCCAGACCAGTGTCATGAGGTGTATCAAAAGAATTTGAACCCATTTTCTAGTCAAGTGACAAAGTTTTATTGCAATAGTAATGCCTATTATAGAGCAGGCTGAATTGTAAAAGAATTCATCAGAGAAACAGAAGCAAGGAGATGCTTTTATCCAGTTCTTAATCAT
Organism: Sarcophilus harrisii; assembly: GCF_902635505.1. Classification (NCBI taxonomy): domain Eukaryota; kingdom Metazoa; phylum Chordata; class Mammalia; order Dasyuromorphia; family Dasyuridae; genus Sarcophilus; species Sarcophilus harrisii. The sequence continues at coordinate 558,455,779 of NC_045428.1, read as the reverse complement.
AGATATGCTAATTATATGGCTCATAAGTAGGAAGGAGTGGTCTGCAGAAGGGGTGGTTCTCAGTGGATCATATTATCACTGACCAGATTACCAGTCAGCAGTGAATTGAGGAGTGGTCTTATTCACTATTGTCTCAAGAGTTTGATCTGTGGGAGTTTCCTGAGGCCAGAAGCTATCTGCCTAAGGAGTGGTCAGACATTGGGTGTGGGGGTTTCCTGAGGCAGATTCCAAAACTAGAAGATTTAGGACTAGTGACTTATTGTTAGAACAGAACCCTCCCAAGGTCAGGGGACCACAAAATCATATTACATCAAGAGGAGTTGGCAGTTTTCATTATGTCTCCATTTTACTATACTAGAGACTCTGGGGAATTTCCCCTTGGATGAGCTCTGGGAGTCTCTCTTGGTTGAGTTGAATTTCCTCACTCCCAATGGAACAGCTTCACTTTATATTGCCTGGTATACATTCTCCTATTTATGCTTCCTCTGATTTTTATTTCCCTATTCACTTGGATAAATGGGGTGTTTACAGGAAAAAGGAGAACTATAATTTGGTGGTAAGTCCCGCCCCAATTTGGTGGTGGGATACCCCATTGGTTTCCAGTTTTTTTTTGCCAATACCAACAAAGAGTGAGCTTCTCTTTGGCCTTTTTGGTGTATATTCCTAGGATATATTCCTAGTATTGCTGGTGATGAGGTCCTCCAGATAGTCTTGGGAGGAGAAGTTAGGAGAGAAACTAGAGAATTGATCCCTCAGGAAATAATTGACACATTTGTTTTACAGAGAATCTCCTCTCACCTCATTAAAAAGTGGGAGAGGAAAAGGGAAAAGGAAAAAGAGTAATAAGGGAAGGGTACAAGAAAGGGAAAGGGATTCAAAGGAAAGAGGGAGGGATACTAAAGAGGGAGAGCTGGGTGACGCAAGTGGGACCAATAAGTTTAATACTAAGGAAGGGGGGAAGAAGGGCAAGAAAAAGAAAAGCATAATCTGGGGATATTAGGATGGCAGGAAATACAGAATTAGTAATTTTAACCGTAAATGTGAATGGGATGAACTTCCCCATAAAGAGGAGGCGGATAACAGACTGGATCAAAAGTCAGAACCCTACAATATGTTGTTTACAGGAAACACATTTAAAACAGGATGATACATACAGAGTAAAGGTAAAAGGCTGGAGCAGAATCTGTTATGCTTCAGATGAAGTCAAAAAAGCAGGGGTAGCCATCCTTATCTCAGATCAAGCAAAAGCAAAAATTGATCTAATTAAAAGAGATAAGGAAGAGAACTATATCTTGCTAAAAGGTACTATAGACAATGAAGCAATATCAGTATTAAACATATATGCACCAAGTGGTATAGCATCTAACTTCCTAAAGGAGAAGTTAAGAGAGTTGCGAGAAGAAATAGACAGCAAAACTATAATAGCCGGAGATCTCAATCTTGCACTCTCAGATTTAGATAAATCAAACCACAAAACAAATAAGAAAGAGAATTGATCCCTCAGGCAAGTAGGGAGAAGGCACTGATAAAGATCAATTTAGATTCAGGGTCCTACCCTGTAGGAAGACCCAGTCAGAAATTCAACTTATGTCAAACCCCTGAGACCCACTCTCAGTAGAGGTCTCCAGTAGTCTGACTTTGCCATGCCCTGTCAGAAATCCCAGTCAAGTCCCTGAGCTTAAATTTTCCCAATAAAATCTACATTTGGGCCATCCCATGGCTGCTGCCGCCCTTTGGGTCAGTCTGCCACAGCACTCTGCCTTGTGATGTTTTTCTCCTTGCATCCCCTCTCCACAATGGCTCATGGTATCCCTTGTAACTCCACTCTGCTTCCCAACCCCACTTCTCCTCCTTACAGCTAACTCTTTTAGGGAGCTAAGTCCGTTTCAAGATTTAGTTTGCCAGCTAAAGGCACGTCCCAACCTCATGCTGATTTTGAGTTCCACTGAGAAACTTGTCTTTATATGCTCTCCAACTCTATTTCATTCTTATGGTTTCTGGTGTCTATGTATCCCATCATTTTGTCTGTAATTTCTTCCCTAAATAAATCTACCTTTTGCCAAAGAGAATGGCCATTGTGAATTCTTCACATGACTGAACCCCAACTTTTGGTGCCCTCCATCATCTGGTGACTACATCATCCACATCACTAGGGCAAAGGGGTATATAAAGTTCAGCCATTTGGGTGACATGATTCCAAAGTGCACTATAGAGTGGCCTGAATGGGAAGGAGAAAAAAGGAAAGGCAAAGGGGTCTCATTCTACAAAGCTATTCCTTGACTCAAAAGTGCTTTGATTGCCTCTGGGGCTGACAGTTAGCTTTTTAAAGGTCACCTGAGGCACTATCTTCAGGCTACCAGAGGCCAGAATCTCTTTCAAATGCAAAAGAAAAATGTCTTCACACTTAATTAAAGGATAACAAGATATAGACTCTTCTTTGTGCTTTCTTTTAACATATTAATACTTCACCTTTCCATTACCTTTCCCTTTCTGCTATTTCATCTGCTAAAGTTTGTGGGATCAGGTAGAGAGGAAGTAGGGTCAGAAAACCGACTTCTCATCTATATAACATACAGATAGATCTTGATTAGTTCAAGTAATGAATCCTCTGATGTGGTTCATGTATTTGAATTTACTCTATTCAAAGTTATCACTGTTCAGAATATGATAATTAGTTCTAGCCCAATGGAAATGAATAGTTTGAATCTGTATGATGTGACCATTTGGGGGATTCATTATTCATGCTTCTCCAAATTTAGCTGTAGATATTATAGAATGGCTGAGCTGGCAAGAGTTCTAGGGGTCATCAAACCCAGCCCCTTCATTTGTAGATGAAAAAGTAGCCGATGAGAGGAAGGAAGTGGCTTGCCAAGGTCATCCAGCAAGCTAATGATAGACCAGGACTAGAAATTAGGCTTTCTGCCTTCCAGTCCAGTGTTCTCTCTGCCATGCCAGATATTGTTTGTATTATTCCTAGCTCTATCAGTTCTCTTGGCCTCTTCATAGCTCTTCCCTAACTCTTCCCTAATTCTTCCTTAATTCCCTAGAAACTAATCTTACTTCCTCCTCCCATCTCTGACTTCAAAAGTCCACAGCTCTCAAAGTTTCCTGCTTAAACATATATGGTGTAGTCTTGCTTAATCATATTTGATTTACCCATGAGTCATTTCACATTAATAAATGGCATTCTTTGTTTCTATGATAAATATGTCATGAGTTTTTTACAGTGTGAACTGCTCTCCCACCACCTTGTACCCGGACATTTTGTTTATCTGATATTTCTTCAGTTCTCCTTTGCTTTTCTCTGATTTAGTTATTAGGACTATATTTGTCTAGAAAAAAGAGAGTTTAATAGAGTGTTTTCTTTTTCAATTTTTTTGAGATGAATGTGTGTAGCATTAATATTATTTGTTCCTTTAAATTTTGGTAGAACTCTCAAGTGAATTCATCAATACCAGGTGTTGTTTTCCTTTGATAGCTCCTTTACAAATCTATTTCCTTTCTAAGATTGTAGTTTCTTGTTTTTCTTGAAGATCTCCATCTAGTGTTCTGTTAGTTTAAGTATTTTATGGTTTTGAAGATTTTTTGTGTGTCCTTAGCTTGATTAGCATATAACTATGTAGTAGGTTCTAATAATTCTGATAGCTTTATTGTGATTTTTTTACCCCAATTTGATTTTTTCCCTCATTTTAATTGGACTAAAAGCTTGTCAGTTTTGATAATCTTTTCAAAGAAAGAGTCTTTGGTTTTATTTATTATTTCTACAGTCTTTTTGGTTTCTGATTAATCTATTTTTCCTCTAATTTTCAATTTCTTCTTTTTTATGTTTGTTGGGGATTTGTTGAGTCTTGGGCTTTTAATTTCTTAAACATATATTGAGTTCATTAATCCTTTCCTTTTCTATTCTGCTATTCTGTTTTTAGGGATAGAATTTTTCCAGTGAGGCCTGCTTTCAACAGTATATCAGGAATTTTGTTAGGCCATTTAATCAATATCACTGCTTTTTTGAGGTTGAGAAGGGGGACCCCAAAATAGTTGCTGTTTTCTTTTGGGGGGGGGTGGTGAGGGGTTTCGCCAGTCAGAAGGAAGAAGATGAGTGTTGTTTGCCCTCTTTCTGTTTTGGTGCCCTGACACAAAGCCCTAGTGGCCCTGCCCTAGTTTCAGATCTGCTTTGGATAATACTTGTCTGTACTTAGGGAGTGTGTGTATTATAGTTGCCTCTCAGCAATCTTATAGTATTGGAGAGATCAAAAGTCACTGAGAACAAGGATAACTCACTGAAGTTCTGTAGGGGAAAGTACCTGGTATATAGAGAAGGCTTTGGGAAACAAAATTCAATGATTTCAACCAATCCAGTGCCCGTTTTTGTCTGGCCCTTTCTCACAGTGCTGAGCAAACAGGGCCTCACAGGTGGTTCCAGGGGCCCAGATGTATCCTGGCCTAGACCACAGGAGGCCCCTACACATGGAACAATTGGGCCTTTTAGGGTCTTTTGGGTATTTTAGGAATCAATCAGATTTTAGTCAACAGCTATTTTAATCAACAAATAGTCCTGGAATGACTATTTGCTAACAAGATCAAACCAGAGCTAACAAAAATGTTATTTGCCTAAAATCTGGCAAGTCTTATCAGAAGGGCTTTAAACTAAAAGGAAAGGGGAAGGAGAAAAGCTTGTCCAGCAAAAGAGGTACAATCAAAGGTAGCTATTGGGTAGGAAGATAAATGGCATTTTTGCCACATTGGTGTTTGCAGGAACCAGTACTAATGGCTAATAAAAATAGCAATAATAATAATGTGCATGATCCCCATCAGCTGGGGAATGGATGAATAAGTTATAATATATGAATGTTACAGAACATTATTGTTCTGTAAGAAACGACCAGCAGGATGAATTCAGAGAGGCCTGGAGAGACATGAACTGATGGTGAATGAAGTGAGTAGAGCCAGGAAATCATTGTACAGCAACAAGATTGTGTGATGATCAGTTCTGATGGACGTAGCTCTTTTCAACAATGAGATGATCCAGGCCAGTTCCAATGATCTTGTGATGGAGAGATCTGTGGCCAGAGAGGGAACTGTGGGAAGTGAATGTAGACCATAACATAACATTTTCACTCTTTTTGTTGTTGTTTGCTTACATTTTGTTTTCTTTCTATTTTTTTTATCCTTTTTGATTTTTTTGTGCAGCAAGATAATTGTATAAATATGTATATCTATATCTGATTTATATGTATTTTACCATGTTTAACATATTGGATTACTTGCCATCTAGGGGAGAGGAAGGGGGGAAAGGAGGAAAATTGAAACACAAGGTTTTGCAAAGGTTAATGTTGAAAAATCATCCATGCTTATCTTTTGAAAATTAAAAATATTTAATAAAATAAATAATAATAATAATATGCATGCATGGCTTCTAATATAATGATATTTACTTACATGGATTTAAGATTTACAAAGTACTTTACAAATATCATTTTATCTTCATAACAATTCTGGAAGGTAGGTACTATTATTATTCCCATTTTGCAGATGAGGAAGCTGAGGCATCTAGACCACATAGTAGATAGGATACCAGGTCTGGAGATAGGAAGATACAATTTCAAATCCAGAATTAGATACATACTACCTGTTTATCTCCAAGCAAGTCATTTAATCTCTGTTGTTCAGTTTCCCCATCTGTAAAATGTGGTTAATAATAGCCTCTATCACTGTTATTGTGAAGATCAAAGGAGAGAGTATTTGCAAAGTGCTTACTATGTGCTGGGCACATAGCTGTTTTTATTATTGTTGTTGTTTATAAATAGTAATGTATTATTATTAATATTATTGTATTATAATAATATTATTATATTAAGTGACTTTCCCAAGATCAAGCAGCTAGTAATTGTCTGAGGCTAGATTTAAATTCAGATTTTCTGACTACAGGCCCGGTGTTCCATGGTGTGAGCCCCCTGTGATGAGGCAAGGCCTGGATAAAAGTTGAGCAGGCTGAGGAGTAATGGATGGATTGTGATCTGTATTGTGGCCAGGAATATTCACATTGATGAGATTCATTCATGTATTTGAATAGTGAATGATGGGTAACATAACCAGGAAGTTTAAGACACGGTCCCTTAGGTATTACAATTGAGCTGGAGAAGCAAGACATAGACTTATTAAAAGTCATCTCTTATTCTTATCTCTAGAGAGGGAGGGATGGTACAGTGAGCTGAGAGCTCACCTCAGAATCAGAGGGACTATTTAACAGAGAAGAGACCGACCTGCACTGTTGGATGGAGTTTTCCCAACAGTAGTGTTCTCTACCAATAAAATTACAGGTCTAGAGCAAGAAAAAAGAGTGTCTTAGATACTGTTCAAGATATATTTGTGCTAATTATGTTAATGTGAGAGATGGTAGAGGAATTCAAAGGAGAGAACCATTTACTGGAATGGCTAAGGGAAGGCACTCGGAATATGAGGAAGACCTAGAAGAATGGATAGAAGTGGGGAAAGACGTAAATAAAACTCTACTGAAGAGACAAGCTGATTGGAACAGAGAGTTCATATAGGGAGTATTGGGAATTAAAGCTGGAGAATCACATGATGCTACAGAGCACCTTGTCTATCACGCTAAGGAATTTGGACATTAGCCTATAGTCAATTGGGAACCATTGAAAGTTCCTGGCAGAGCCAAGTTGGGGAGATAGGATGAAAGTGGTATTTCGGAAAATTGATCTTGGCAGGATCATACAGGATGAATTGGAACAGCTTTGATGTCATGCCATGACCCTTCATTTGTCCACCAATTCCCTTTCCTTTTTTATGTTTGCCAAACTCTCAAGGACACAGGCTCTTCTGAAGAGATGAAAAAAATAAATTTCCTGTTTATGGCTAATGTTGTATTTGGGGTAACACCATCTCCCTCCCCCCCAAAACTGGCCACTGTCCCCTGGATCAGTAACACTACTGACCAGCCAACTTCTAGGTTGAGAAGTTATTCTCTCTCTTGGTGATCTGCCCAATGATTTATAAAATTAATCCCCACCCCACCCTTCACCGACCCACCCTCTCCCAAAAAAACAGGCTCCAGGCTTCCTGACCTTGAAAAATTGTGCCAAATTTTACTTAAAATTTAGAATGGAACATCAAGTAGTCACAGAAGCAAGAACATGGCTGGTTGCCTGGAGGTTGACAAAGTGATTTACTTCCTGGACAATTTCTCAGGATCAAAGCTGTCTTAGGTTGATACCATTAGCATAAATCTGACATGGTCGTCTGCGTTGAAGAAAGGGCTCTTCCACCTTTTTTTTTTTCTTTTTTTTTTTTTTTTTTTGCTCTTTACTTTGAGATTAACAAAGGGTAACTGACTCCTCGGTATGACTTTACTGGGTCTCACCGCTGGAGGGTCACTTAATTCAGTCTGTATCTCTTCTTGATTGCCTGCATCCTTAAAAAGTGATTGTTGCCTAGTTTCTGATTCAAAACCAACAAAGACATTCAGTTCAAATAAACCTACATTGATTTGTATCATCCTCCTTTCTCCTTGTCTCTACATAAGGATATGTATGTGAATGAGAGAAGACAACGTATGGAATAATAACAGGAAAAGAACTCCAGTGAAAGGTGATACCTGAGATTTGTTTGGAAGACAGGTAGGGATTCTCCAAGATGGAGCTGGGAAGGAACATGTTGATCTTCCTATAATCCCATTCACTATACCCATTTTATAGATGAGGAAGGTTTAGTTACTTTTCTGTAGCTATATAGATGATAAGGTGAGATTTATACTCAGGACTTCCTGCCTCCAAGTCCAGTCAACCCAGTCAACACAATACCCCATTGCTTGAATCCATGGATGATGAAGTGTGTAAAATTTAATAATTTCCTCTCTTCTGGCTGCTTCTCTACTGCACATGACTCACCCATCAAAAAATCCTCATTTTGCCTAACTGTACCTGCTAGCTATCACCATATGTCCCTCCTCCCTGCCATCTGTACTTAAATTCTCTGAGAAGATCATCTATAATATGGCACCTTCGCTTCCTTTTCTCTCATTTTCTTCTTAATTCTTTGTAATCTGGCTTCAGACTTCATTATTCAACTGAAACTGCTCTCACTGACTTACATGAACTGATGCTGAGTGAAATGAGCAGAACCAGGAGATCATTGTAAACAGCAACAAGAAGATTATACGATGATCAATTCTGATGGATGTGGTTCTTTCCAACAATGAGATGATTCAAACCAGTTCCAATGATCTTGTGGTGGAGAGAGCCATCTACACCCAGAAGGAGGATTGGGGGAACTGAGGTAGATCACAACATAGCATTCTCACTCTTTTTGTTGTTTGCTTGCTTTTTGTTTTCTTACTCCTTTTTTTTTTCTTTTAAATCTGATATTTCTTGTGCAGCACAATAATTTAAAAATATGTATAGAAGAATTGCATATGTTTAAGCCATATTGGATTACTTGCCATCCAGGAGAGGGGGGAGGGGGAAAAAAGGGAAAATTTGGAACACAAGGTTTTGCAAGGGTGAACATTGAAAAATTATCCATGCATATGGTCTGAAAATAAAAAGCTTTAATAAATAATTTTTAAAATATTGTACATGTTAAAAAAAAAAAAGAAAAGAAAAAGAAAGAAACTGCTCTCACCAAAGTTTCTAATGATCTCTGAATTGCCAAATCCAGTGGCCTTTTCTCGGACCTCATTCTTCCCTCCTCTTTGATACTCTCTTCTTTCTAAGTTTTTGGGACACTACTCCCTCCTGCTTCTCCTTCTACCCATCTGACCACTCCTCTGTTTTCTTTGATGGCTCCTTATCCAAACGACATACACTGATAGAAGTGATATCCCCAAGGCTCCATCCTGGGTTTTCTCTCCCTCTGTAATATATCATTTGTTAATATTGTTGAGGTTGGGAAAAGGAGGATCCCAAAAGTCCCAGGCTAGTGTCCCAAGTTGTCTTAAAAAAAACCATCTCCTAGTCAAGGGGCAAAGTTTACTGAAAGCAACGTGATTCCATTACCGAGATAACTGAATTGTAAGTGAATTCAGTAAAGAAACCGAAGCAAGGAAAAATATATATATAGCTTTCAATCATATGTTAATTCAGTGGTCTGAGGGTAAGGTTAGGGAGTAATCTCCAGATAAATTGAGGGTGTTTTCTAAAATTTGATTATTACTGACCAGATCATCAGTCAGCAATGAACTGAGAAATAGTCTTATTTGTCACTATTATTCACTATTCAAATTCCAGAGGCACAAAAGATCTAGTTTTTCTCTTGTCTCTTGTGTGATCTTGGGTACAACTGTGATCTCTAAGTCTCATGTGCTTATTCTAGAGCCTTAGTTTTCTCCTCAATAAAAGGAAGCTCTTAATACCTCACAGACTGATTATTTAAAAAGGTTTTACACTAAAGATGATTTATTACTAAATTATTATCTTTTCAGCCCAAATAAAAGAATCTTAGTGTTCTCCCAAAAGAAACAGCATGGCATAGTTAATAACTAATGTTTCTATAGTGCTGAGATTTAAGATTTGCAAAACAATTCACATCTAGTATTTTATTTCATCTTCTTCACAATAAGCCTGTTAGGTAAGCGTAACTATCTTCATTTCACAGATAAGAAAACTGAGACTGAAAGAACTTAAATGACTGTCTTGGTCTCAAGTCTAGAATAAATATATGAGGTAATATTTGAACCCAGACCTTCCCAACTCCAGTATCCTATAATATCCTGCTTCAGAGGGGAAAGAGATCTAGCACTGAAATCAGAAGGACTTTCTTCCTAGACATCTCCAGACCTGTACTCCAACCATCAGTCTCATGTTCCTATCACCACAACTTTGGACTCATCTAAGGAATCCTCCATGTTTTATTAGTGAGCTCTCAAATCATCTTGCCCCAACCAAGCTTTTAAGTCCCTTCCCTCAGATCTTGATAACTATCTTCACACTTCCTCCCTTTCCAGTTCTTTTATAACTTGTCTTTCCTCATTCAAATGTAAGCTTCTTGAGGTGTGTATAGCTGGCTTTTATTTGTGTCCCAGGCACTTAGCCCAGTTCCTGGAGAACAGGAAGTACTTAAGAAATGCTTCATCTATTTACCTACCTCTTTGTCCATCGATTATCTATCTATACAACCAATCCATCATCTATCCCCTTCCTAAGTAGCTAAACCTCTTAGCCACCAATCCCCTTTTTTCAAAAAAAAAGTCTTTTTTTAAAGAACTTTCAAATCTTTTCTACATACATACATTTTATTGAATTAACATTCTTTTTAAGTATCATTTTTATTTTGTTTTTACATAATATGAACTTTAAAAATTTTTATTTACAGTTCCAAAAGAAAAATTCCTAATGACAAAATCCTCTGGTGACTTGGTTGTACAGGCCTAGGTTGGAGCACTGATAATATAATCATGTAGGCCTTCCATGCTCATGTGAAAGGATTGGATCTTTTCCATTTCTGATTTTTCTAGGCTCCAGATAAGCAGAACCCCAGAACAAAGACTTGGTAAATAGCCTGAAATCTTCGGGATTTTTTTTTTCTTAACAAATGAGACTTCTTTTACTAGATGGGACCGTAGGGCATTAACAACTAGAGATATGATTTAGAAAGGTTTTCTTTCTACAAGTGGACAGATAGTCTGGCAAGAGCTTGTTTTCAAATCAAATCTCTAGGTTTTTAGTTTGTAACTAAATGTGTACAAAGCACACAGTTTTCCTCCTCCTCCTCCTCCTCCTCCTCCTCCTCCTCCTCCTCCTCCTCAACACCTGTATTCCATCAACAACAAAATCTGCACATCTGCTCTTCATCTTTCTATCTCCTCAGCCTCCCCCTTCCCCTTACATTTCCCTTCAGTCCCCAATCCTGTCCAGCTCACTTGCATCTATTGTTTTCCCCCATTAGAATATAAATGCCTTTGGGATACTATCTTTTGATTATATTGGTATTCCCAGGACTTTGCATAGTTCCTGGCACAATTAATAAAAGTTCTATCTGTCTATCTGTCTGTCCTCTATCCATCTAACTATCTACTTTCTCAACATTTCTCACATCTCTCCCCTTTTCTTCCACTCATATATAGTTCAGGCCTTCATCTCCTTTTGCCTGAATCATTGCAATAACTTGTTTTCCCTACATCCAATCTCTCCATGACTGATACTACTGCTGTTCTGTAAGGTATATTTACATGGGAACAAATATATCTATGAAGATGCACTTAGACAAACCCTTGTGAACATAAGCATATCCATGAAGATTATGCTTATGTTCACAAGGGTTTGTCTAAGTGCAGCTCACAGATAAGACCTAGGTACCTCTGGAACATTAACTGCCCTTCTTAAAGGGGGATTTTGATCACTGCCTGAAGAGAAATGAGAAATTAGGATCAGAAGCCTAGCTTGCTCCGATCTCTTCAGAGAAGAAATATGAAATTAGAATTATAGTTATCTGAAGCACCCCAAATTTTTTTAATTTATGTGTGTGTATATGTATATATATATGTATATACATACATATATATGTATATACTCACATACATATACAAACATATGTATGCATATGTGTGTATGCATAAATTTTTTGTGGTTCAGTTATTTTCAGTCATTTCTGACTCTCTGTGACACTGTTTGGAGTTTTCTTGACAAAGATACTGGAGTGGTTGTCCTTTCCTTCTCCAGATCATTTTTCAGATGAGGAAACTGAGGCAAACAACAAAGGGCTCAAAGTCACAGAACTAATAAATGTCTGAGGCTGGATTTGAACTCACAGTCTTCCTGATTCCAGGTCCTGTGCTCTATCTACTGCCACCTAGCTGCCTACAGATATATATAGGTATATACACATGTGTGTATGTGTACAACCTACACACAACAAAACATATACAGAGAGAAAGTTGGCACTTATCTAGGAGAAATTATTTTTAGATTCAAACTGCTTTCCTGATATCTATCCCCTTATCCGGGAAGGAAGATCTCAAGCTATATATTCCAGAGCTTTGACTTTCTTCCCAACAAATACTAGTTACCCAAAGACCATCACAAATAATGACTAGTGAATAAATCCATTGACCCAAGGCAATAGCAAACAGAAATCAAAAAAGTTATAGAGATGGAAATGTACTGGGCAAGTGAATGAGAATGGAATTGAAGAGTGGAAGAGAATGGAATCTCTTCCATTAGGAGAAAGCTCGGCTCAGTTGAAAAAGTCCCCAGTCTCACTTAAGAGGAAATCACCTCAACGTTTAGCGTGTGGTACCCTGAAAATCAAAGGGATGTCAAGGTACTGGCTCTTCTATATGTCAGCTTTTCCCCCGTATTTTTTCCTCCCTCCAGAGACCTCTCCCTGAATAGAACTTAGAACCAAGGACACTTTCTCAGAGGGGAGCAAATAGAGCTCCCCTCTCCTCCCCAACTCTGCTCCTCATTCAGGAACCATAGAATAACCAAGGAGCACACCAGTATTTTTGCCAAGAGAACCCCAAATGAGGTCATGAAGAGTCTGGACTGAACACTTCCACCAATGAGGAGCCTTATGCAAATATGGCAGGGATTCACATTCCTAAGCACAGATCTGATCTGAGAGTCAGTTTCCTGTGCAAAAATTTCAGTGACATTTTATTGCCTTTAGGATACAATGTAAACTCCCCAGCCTAGTATTTAAAGCTCTCCACAATTCAGATCTCACTTACTTCTGGAAGTCTTACTTCATATTACTGTAACTCATACAATTACAGTATATACTGCATATATATATATATACAAAATATATAGGGCTTCTCTCCAAAGCTCTGTATTCACACGGACAAACATAATCTTAGGGTTTAAACCATAATAAAGGTCATTTTCTTCCTTTTGACTCATGCCCTCAGAAAATTTCTCTTATCTAGCTCATCTGTAGTCCATGTCAAGATTTCTGTAAATGTGGGTTAAAGGATGTCACTTCCCATATAAGGTAACATATATTATCCTATTTCACCCCATAGAAAATAGAAAAGATTCAGAAGACTCACCAAAATTCATAAACAGATAGGAAAAAACATATGACACTTCAAAGGACTCATAACAGCTCACATGCAAGTCCAGAAAACTAATTCAATGGGGCATTTGGACACCAGTTTCTGCATGCATAAGGTTTCCCTCCAGAGACTGTCTTCAAGAGCTTCTGAAAATAGTAAAGCTGTCACTACCCCCCGGGAAAGATATATCAAGATCCCCTTGTCCTGAGCCAGGGAAAGAGAAAAGTGCTTAAAGAGAAATTAACAAATACATGGAAGTGTTGGCCTGAGAGACTCTAACAAGCTGGCAGTTCAGTTTCATTTTTGGTTTGGCAAATCAACTGAGGCAGAGAGCCTGGGCAAGTTGAGTAATGAAAGGTTGAGAAATTATAAAAGGGAAAGTGATGTGCAAGGAGAGGGGTGGTATTTACCAGGACTCCAGGGAGTTAGTTACCTTCAAGTGCTCAAGTAAGATGAGGTTTGGGGCAAGAGGCAGGTCTGATTGTGTTGCACTTTCTCCTTGGAAAGAATTTATCTAGCCAGTAAAGTAACTTTTCCCTTCTTCCTTTCTCTAAGAGGGCAGAGGTTGATTCCAAAGTTTTCCTTTTTTAAAGATTTATATATAGTAATCACTCCCATGGCTAGTTTAGATATAGTTTTGACCAATCTTTACTCTAATTTTTATACTTCATCATTTGTATATGGGGAGTTCCAAAAGAAGCAAAAATGGTATATATTATAGGAAGGGTAGAAAGAGACAGGAACAGACACTGTCTTCATTGTCCAAGGCAGATAGAGTTTTCTTACCTACCTCCAAACTCAGGATCTCCAAAAGAGTTTTTTATTAATTATTATTTTTATAAACTTCCCAAAGAAAGCAAAGAAAAATCATGTGGACCTAGTTCTTTTTTCCCCTCTAGGCCAAAATTTGAATGTGTCATGGCCCTTTTGGCAATCCAGTGAAGTCTTTGGATCCCTTCTCAAAATATTTTTGAGTGAATTCAAAAAATAGGATTATAAAAGAAGCCAATTACATTGAAATACAGTTAAGTAAGTATTAAGAATAAACAAGTTCACAGACCCCAGGTTAAGAACCCCTGCTCCAGGCTAAAATCTTAAAAATAGAAGTGTGGCTATCTGGTGGGGCTGGCTTCTCACACTGGTCATGCTTTTGTCCATTGTTCTTTTTTACACGCTCCTACAGATCTTTGTTGCAAAAAGAACAGTTGCTAAAGAGTGGGCCATGCCAGGTGGGAGTAGAAAAGGGCAGGATGAAAAAGACCACGTTCCAAGGGTGGGAGCCCCTCGAGATGGAGTAGTTTCCCTCTTCACCTTATATAACCCAACTCACCCAGGCATCCTGCTCCCTAACCTATAAATATCCCACAAAACAAAACAAAATTAAAAAACCATTCTATATCCAGGGACTGCTGGACAAGCAATATCTCCTTGAACCTGTACCATCTAAATCACTCCTTGTAATAGGAACAAATGACACAGTTTGGATCCCTTGCTTTCTCAAGTTACAAGCCCGTGCCAGTCCTCTCCCAGCCACAGGGACCATATAAGCAATCCCCTTCTTTTATTTTTAAATTTATTTTTACTTATTCTTAATTTTTTTATTTTACATTATTACTAAGTAATTTGAGCATTTTCAGACATAAAATAGAAGTACACAAAACCATGAACTCTATATGTAAAGTTTTTTAAAGTATATATTAAATTTAACATGTAGCTTTCAACTCTATCTTGGTCACCTGTGTTTCCTTCTATCCTTTTCTGAGCATTTTAAAAATACTTGAATGACCCTATTTTCTTTCCAGTTTTAGTTTTGGGTTTTTTTATTTGCTTGTTTGTTTGTTTGCAGTTTTACTCTAACCCTCTTCTTTCCTTCAAATATCTCTTCATCACCCTTCCCCATCCAAATTGGAACCTAAGGCAAACAAAACCCTCATAATATATATGCTTAGTCCAATAAAACAAGTTCTCTCATTAACCATGTCCAAAAATGTAAGTCTCGTTGTGCATGTTGAGTCTATTTCTGTCAAGAAATGTCTCTAGGATAAAATGCTTCATCACTGATCCTCTGCAATTGTGGTTGGTCATTACATTGACCACGGTTTTTAAGTTTTCTGAAGTGAGGTTGTGTGTGTACATATTTCTATCTATCTCTTCCATTTTCTCATTGAACATAAAATAAATGAAAATAAAATCCCTCATAACGTACATGTTTATATACATGTAAGCATATGTATGCATGCACAGAGATGAATGTATCTAAATGTGCATATACACATGCATAAACACATATATGGAGGTATGTACATAGATACTTGTATATGGATATGTATATGTTGTATATAGAGTCGTGCAGCATTGTATATGCAGATTGTGTATAGAGCCGTGAATTGATATGCACACAACAGGTTTATGTCACACATGTATGCATGTATATGTATGCCCTCTCTGACATCCTGTGTTCTAAGGGCCCTCACAGCCCTGACATCCTGGGTTCTAAGGGCTCTCCCAGCTCTAACATCCTCCCAAGGATGACATCATCCTAAGGGCCCTCCCAAATCTAACATTCTGTGTTATTCATTTCTCTCCTTCCCTAAATTCTATGATCCTCTATTAATCTTAGAAGATGTTACTCCATTTATGGATTCAGGTCAAGATCTCTCCCTAAGTCTTCTCTTCCTTTGGCTCAACATCCCTCAGTTCTTCAGGACAAAGAATAAAATCTAGTGTTCACATGAGGAATAATGTTCCTTTTGATGAGATGGAGTTGAGAAAAGTGAAGAGAAGAGCTGAAGAAAAAAGAAATATGGATGATGAGACTACTTGTGATGACATAGAATAATCTCAATAGCTGGAGAAAAGCCAGGTAGTTTGTGAATGTGTATAGGAAAGGAAATAAAAGAAATGAATAATAGCTTACTTTTTGATAGAGCTAGAAAAAGGCACTGTGATTTCATGTGTCTTGTTTAGTTGTGTCTGACTGTGATTCCATTTGGGGTTTTTGGGCAATGATATTGAATCTGTTTGCCACTTCCTTCTCCAAATCATTTTACAGATGAGCAAACGGAGGCAAACAAGGCAAAGTGCTTTTCCAGGGTCAGACAGCTAGTAAGTAGTAAGTACTCAGGTCCTCCTGACTCCAGACCCGGTACTCTATCCACTATGAGACCTCGCTGTCCCTTTCATGTGTCTAGGAAACTCCAGTGAGGAATTTCTTCTAGTAGTGAAGTCAGTTTACAGCTTGGGGCTCTGAGAGAACATAACCAGTATGTATCAGAAGTGGGACTTGGTAATGAAGCTAATACAACTATTATGCCCCTTGCACAGAGGACTAAACTAAGGTTCCAAAAAAGTGATTCTCCAGGAATCATAGAGCAGTGACAGTAACAAGATCACCATAGCTGATGTTAGAGGACTTGGGTTCAGATTTCTATGATGTCACTGATTTGATCCCTTTGGAAATAATCCCCTTCCAGGTCCTCAGTTTTCTCTTCTGTACCAAGAAGGGGTTGTACTTAATGCTCCCAACCAACTCTGGATCTTTGAATTAGAACCCAAACCAGGACCTCTGTATCAGCTTCCTTTTATGTGTCTTTTCCCATTCAAATGTAAGTTCCCTTGAATGGATGTCCATCAGTTGGAGAATGGCTGAATAAATTGTGGTATATGAATATTATGGAATATTACTGTTCTGTAAGAAATGACCAACAGGATGATTTCAGAAAGGCCTGGAGAGACTTACACGAACTGATGCTGAGTGAAATGAGTGGGACCAGGAGATCATTATATACTTCAACAACAATACTATATGATGACCAGTTCTGATGGACCAGGCCATCCTCAGCAACGAGATCAACCAAATCATTTCCAATGAAGCAGTAATGAACTGAACCAGCTACGCCCAGAAAAATAACTCTGGGAGATTACTAAAAACCATTACATTGAATTCCCAATCCCTATATTTATGCCCACCTGCATTTTTGATTTCCTTCACAAGCTAATGGTACAATATTTCAGAGTCTGATTCTTTTTGTACAGCAAAATAATGTTTTGGTCATGTATACTTATTGTGTATCTAATTTATATTTTAATGTATTTAACATCTACTGGTCATCCTGCCATCTAGGGGAGGGTGTGGGGGGTAAGAGGTGAAAAATTGGAACAAGAGGTTTGGCAATTGTTAATGCTGTAAAGTTACCCATGTATATATCCTGTAAATAAAAGGCTATTAAATTAAAAAAAAAAATGTAAGTTCCTTGAAGGCTCTTTGCTATATTTGTATTCCTCAGCACAGTGCCCCTAACTTATCATAAAATATTTAATAAATGGTTGATGCTGATAATACATTTCCCCTCAAGGATTAGAGATTTACTTCATTGTTATCTGAAGTCATATACCTTTTAGGAGAATATTCCTTTTTTTTTTTTTTGGAACTGTGCCTAAAATACTTTTTTTTTTTTTTTTAATTTAATAGCCTTTTATTTACAGGATATATACATGGGTAACTTTACAGCATTAACAATTGCCAAACCTCTTGTTCCAATTTTTCACCTCTTACCCCCCCCCCCCCTCCCCTAGATGGCAGGATGAAAAGTAGATGTTAAATATATTAAAATATAACTTAGATACACAATAAGTATACATGACCAAAACATTATTTTGCTGTACAAAAAGAATCAGACTCTGAATTATTGTACAATTAGCTTGTGAAGGAAATCAAATGCAGGTGTGCATAAATATAGGGATTGGGAATTCAATGTAATGGTTTTTAGTCATATAGGAGAATATTCCTTGAGGGCAGTTTGGGGATACCATGGTGGACAGAGCCTGGAGTTAGCAAAACTCTTCATGAGTTCAAATCCAGCCTCAGACACTTCCTAACTGCTTGACTGTGGACAAGTCACTTAATCCCTATTTGCCTCAGTTTCCCCTTCTGTCAAATGAGCTGGAGAAAAAAAATGGCCAACCACTTCATTATCTTTACTAAGAAAATCCCAAATGGGGTCATGAAGAGTAAAACATGACTGAATAACAACAACAATGCTATTCTGTTCCACTGATTGACCTTTCTCTTTCTTAGTACCAGAGAGTTTTGATAATTACTGCTTTATAATATTGTTTGAAGTCTGGTAATGCTGAACCTCCTTCCTTTGCATTTTTTTTCATTAGTTTCATTGAAATTCTTGACCTTTTGTTCTTCCAAATGAATTTCATTATTTTCTCTAACTCAGTAAAATAATTTTTAGTAATTCACTTGGGATGGCATTGAATAAACAGATTAGTTGGACAACATTGTTATTTTTAGAGCACTGGCTTTGTCGACCCATGAACAACTAATATTTCTCCAATTATTTAAACCTGAATTTATTTGTAAAGGAGTATTTTATAATTATGGTCCTGCATCTATTTAGACAGGCATAGTCTCAGATATTTTATATTGTTTACAGTTACTTTAAATAGGGTATTATCTCTTGTTGTCTCTTCCTGTAAGGTTTTGATGGGGATAAATAAAAATGCTGGATTTATTTTATATCCTACCTGTTTGCTAAAACTAATTTTCAACTAATTTTTAGTAACTTTAAGATTTTCCAAATATATTGTATCATTTGCAAAAAGAGTTCATTTATTATTACATTTCCCATTATGGTTCCTTCAATTTCTTTTTCTTTTCTTATTGCTATTCCTAGCATTTCTAAAACAGTTTTGAATAATATTAGTGACACATAGTGTAGTTTCCCCATTTATCTCTTTTAATTAGATCTATTTCAGCTTTAACTTTGTCTGAGATCATAATTACCACCCCTGCTTTTTGTTTTACAACATCTGAAGCCTAATAAATTGTACTTCAGCCCTTTATTTCCACACTATATTTCTCCTTTTTAACTTTGTTTCTTGTAAATGGCATATTATTATATTCTGCTTTTTTAATACATTGTACTATCCATTTCCATATTAAGGGTAAATTTGTTCCATTCACAATTAAAATTATATTTACTAGTTGTTCATTTCCCTCCATCCTATTTTCCTCACATTTATCCTTCTCACTCTCTTACCCCATGCCTATTTAAGTGTCTCACTTACTTTTAACTGCCACCTTGCCTTCCACTTTCTTAATCTACATACCCTTCTAAGAGTCCTTCCCTTATCCTCTCTAAACAGCCTCCTAATTCTTAATTTACACACCCTTCTAAAAATCCCTCCCTCATCCTGTCCCCTTGCCCTCTTTGTTCTTTGCAAATTCAGAAGAATTTTATAGGCTTCTAGATATATCTGATGTTCCTTCTTAAATATGTTTCAGTAAGATTAAGGTTGCAGCAGTACTAGTCCAGTTGCTTCCAGTCTTATCAGTTCTTCCTTTCATGTTTTCTTTGTATGAAATAATTGCTCTTTTTTACTTCTCCCTACTCAATTTTATTTTTTAGGTTCAGCTCAACCTGAGCCTTTCTTTCAAACCAACAAAGTAATGATGATAATCTTAAGAGTGCTGATAATATTTTCAACATAAGAAATAAACATTTTGGCTTTATTAAGTCCCCTAAAATTGGTCTTTAATATTTCACCTTATATAGAGAGTTTTCCTTTGACTTCTGGTCACAAATACCAAAAGTCTTTCAGTTTATTGAATGGTTTTTTGTTTTGTTTTGTTTTTTCATTCAGGATCATACTCAACTTTGCTAAATGGGTTATTTTTGGCCACAATCCTAGTTCTTTTGCTCTTTGAAATATTATGTTCCAAATATTACAGTCTTTTATTGTAGAAATTGCTAGGTCTTGTAGGATCCTGGTTGTAACTGTACAGTATTTAAATTGTTTTTTTCTTCTTGTTTGAAGCATTTTCTCCTTAACCTTGGAGCTTTGAAACTATGATATTCCTATAGGTTTTTATCCTGGGATCTCTTTATAGGTAATGGTCAGTGGATTTTTTTTTTTATTTCTATTTTACCCTCTCCTTTTAAAACTTGGGGTAAATTTCCTTAATAATTTCTTGTAATAGTGTATCAAGTCTCTTTTAAAAAAAAAATTCATGACTTTTAGGTGATCCAGCAATTCTTATATTATCTCTCCTCAATTTGTTTTCTAGATCAGTTGTTTTTCTAATGTTTCACGTTCTCTTCTATTTTTTTCATTCTTTTGATTTTGTTTCATTATTTCTTGGTGTCTTATAATGTCATTGACTTCCCTTGTCCAATTCTAATTTTCAAGGCATTATTTTTTTCCTTAAGCTTTTGAATTTTCTTTTCCAAAGGATTGACTTGCTCTTCATAATTTTCTTTATGTTCTTGGACGTTCTTATTTTTTTCCTACTTCTTCACTTCCAGATCTGTCCTCTGGAATTTCTGGTAATTAATTGGGGAGGGAGGAAAGTGAGGTGAGAAAACAGATCCGGAACATTCCCTGCTTTGCTCAAAATTGTCTTATTTATGATGCTATATACTATGGAATCTAATGGGTACTTTATCTATCAGATTATTATTAGGCAAAGAGAAGATTTTTTATCTAGTTTTATCTGAAGGGGTGAAAGCAAAAAAGTAAGGAACAACAAACTTGCATTTTACCTGTCAGTTATCTGGCAAGTATCAAGAGAGTGCCCTTGAATTATTATCTCAAGTGAGAAATCAAAGGTCTCATAAAAGTCCTTCTGTTTTATTTTTTGTTTATTTTCACTTCTTGGAAATCTACATGTGAAACGCTAACTCAGATTCCAAAAGGAGAGGTAATGAATTTATAACACAGAAAGGTGCTAATGAGACAGAAAGACTTTTATTACTATAGCTATAATTAATTTGCATATACATATATTTTTATAGCAAGCAGTGTTGCTCACCCCCAAATCTCTATTTGGCAGACCCCCAAAGGGATAGGTACCTAGACTTCCCCTCAATCTTCCTGCCTAAGTGGAAACTCTGGGTTCTCTCCCAAAGGGCTGAGAGCAGGGAGGGAGTAATGTCCAGCCAGACGGGCAAAAGAGCCTCTTTTTGTGCTGTAGCACAAATTATCTTTCAGCCCTCTTCCCCAGCATCTGATCAGCCAATGCTCCTTAAGGATCCCTGAGTCTTGCCATTCTTTCTCTAGCAGCACCCTTGGGATCTTGAAGTCCTTCAACTGGCATGATATGAGTTGTCTCCTCTACTCAGAAAATGAGCTCGTTAAGAGTAGGGACTGTCTCTTGCTTTTCTATTTATGTCCCCAGCACTTAGCACAGTGCTTGGTACATTATAAATGCTTAATAAATAAATGCTACAAGTTTGAGCTTTTCTTAGCATAGAAGAAATGATAACTAATTTATCTTTGATACCAGATGCCAAATAGAATCCATGAGGGCTGAGCCAATAGGTATTGAGATCCAATACACCATCAAATTATGCGCCAGGGTTGCTAAGTGTGGACAATGGGACCAAGGGAGCCACTTCCCCGCCCTTCTGCCTCTGTCTCCAGTTTTCCCCAATTTGGTTTTTGTTTGGGGTTAATCCAGACAAGTATTGGGTTCCCCAGCCTTTCTCCTCTCAATGCTGCTTCTATTCACCTGAAACTGCCTTCTAATCCTACGTGACATTTAGCTGGTTTCCCCAGCAACCTCCCCAGAAAGGAGGCAAAAAGTGGATTGAAGCTTCAGGTGGAGGGAATGGGCAGCCAGAATTGAGCTCCCAACACCGAATGAGAGCAAGCTAATAAGAGAAGAGGTCAAAAAAACCCAATCCCCAGCATGAAGTTGAACACTTTCCATGAAGACTTGGGAACTCTTTCATCTCCCGACATCTGGGACCCAACGTGGCAGATTTGGATATGAAAAAGTATTTGGGTAAGGGCTTCATTTCAGACATGTACAACTTTTCACAATAATAAACAATTCTATCTATGATGGCTTTCTTAGTTTTGGGAAAGTTTTTTGGGTCTTGTTCTATTTTTTCCCCTAAATCTCAGAAAGAGTGAGTTTGGTCATAAAGAAAACTGAGAAATCTGAAAATCTTAGGTCTAATTCTAACTCAGCCCTCCGTTTTTGGATTAGTCATTTCTTCTGGCTTCAGTTTCTTTAGCTGTAAACTGGGAATAATCCTTGCCTATCTACTTTACAGAATCACGGTGAAGGTCAGATCATCCTAGTAAATATTTCTATTGTGTTTTAAGTTTTTAAATACATCATGTATATTTGTACAGAGTACATAGATGTACCTTACCCACTTCTGTTGTCCATGTGAGAGCTCTAATCGTTAAATATATATTATTTTACACACACACACACACACACACACGGCAGCAGAAAGAATTAGGTGATGCAGTGTATACGGTGCCAGGTCCGGAGTCAAGAGGGCAAGAGTTCAAATTCAGCCTCAGATACCTACTAACTGTGTGATCCTGGGCAAGTCACGTGACTCTATTTGCCTCAGTTTCCTCATCTGTAAAATGAGCTGGATAAGGACATGGCAAACCATCTTTGCCAAGAAATCCCCAGAGTCACAAAGAGTTGAACATGACAGAAACAAGTGAACAATAAAAATACACATATTCACATATATACATAGCCATATGCACATATACATAATTGTTGCTCTTTTTTATTTTTTACATTACCAGTGGTACTCCCCCCCTTCTCAGAAGACCATACCATATAATAAATATTATAATTTTTTTTAAAGAAAAAGGGGAAGAAGAGAAAAACACAAAATCAACCAATATATAGTAAAATTCGGAATATCTCTACAAAAGGGGCAAGGGAGGTACGTTCTCATATCTCTTTTTTGGGGCATATATACATTATTAACTTCCCTACTCTTGGTCTGTGTCCTCATTTATAAAGGAAGGAGGTGGGCTAAAAGATCTCTGATATCCCTTCTAATTCCAAAGCTGTGATCCTACTTGTTTCTCACAACAGTCCTATGAATGATCCACTCCTGGTAAGGTTATTTATGCGCCCTGCAGAGAGGAGCAAACTGAGGCTCTTCATCATTTTACAGCTGATCAGTATCATAATTGGGATTAGAATCTCCGCCTCTTCTCACTCTAGGTCTAATTGTCTACTGTCCTCAGCTGCCTTTCCACATAACATTTGAAAAAGAGCTTTAGAAGAGATGGATTATTCCTTAAGTGTTTGCATATATTTATTCTTGCCATATCTTTGAGGGAAATATCCCTTTCTAAAAGCTAACATGTTGCTAAATGATTAAATAGCACTGGCATGCTAATCACAAGACCCCTAAAGTGGGGGGACTTGCTCAAGGGGAGTTCTAGTCAATGGCAGAGAAAAAGGACTCCCTGATCCTCTGGATGTTAATGAATTGTGTTTGGATATATGAGGGTGACTGCTACAAAATGTAACAGATTTAGCCCCAGAGAGTGGGCTCAACCCATAAGATACATAGATGCTTTGCAAATCTGATCCTTGCCCTCAGGTACCTAAAAGTCTAGGGGGGAAATGGGGAATGAGATGAGTCCATACCTAACAAAAGTTAGGTAATTATTTACCTAATGAGGTTAAGACATAGTCTTTGCTATTTTTATAATGAGATAGCTGAGGTGACTCAGTGGAAAGACCATTCAATCTGGAATCGGGAAGACTCCTCTTCTTGAGTTCAACTCTGTTCTCAGACACTAATTGTGTGACTTCCGGCAAGTCATTTGTTTATCTCAGTTTCCTCATCTGTAAAATGAGCTGGATAATCAAATGGCAAACCATTCCAGTATCTCTTGCCTAGGAAAACCCACACAAAGAATCAGATTCTGAATTGACACTGACTAAAATTTAATAATGCTTTCATGGTAAAACAGGTAGAATTAGGAAGACCTGGGCTCTTTTTTTTTTTTTTTTAATCTCTGACACCACGTAATCATAATTTTACATTCCAATGTCCCAGGGAACTCTCTAGGACATTTGAATAAGAGAAGGTTTTAGGGCCAATATCCCCACATTAAGGGAGATCCACCTCCTTATTTTGCAAGGTAAGAAGTACAAGGTTAATTATTCCCTCTTCACAGATCAGAAAACTGAAGCTTTGAGAAATCAAATGAAGAGGGGCAGGGGGATTTACTGACAAGAGAATTAGCTCTGGCATAAAAAGCTCTGAATTCAAAACCTGACCCACTACTTACTACTTCCTCCTCTTTGTGTTTTTGCTTCCTCATCTATAAAATAAAGGGCTTGGAGCAGCAGACCTTTGTCATCCCTTACAATTCTATTTCTTTTCTTTTAAAACTAATATTTCATTGAAAAATTTTAATTATATTTTGTTTAACCTATTACAAGTAAAAGCAATTTTAACATCCTTTGTTTTCTTATAAGTTTTGAGTTTTAAATTCTATCTCCCTCCCTCTCCACCATTCTCCCTGAGATTGTAACCAATCACTACAATTCTTTTTCCAATTAAATTTGTTTTAGTAGCTTTTGTTTTTTATGTTGTCTAAACATCTCTCCGTATCCCAGAGGATACAGTTCCTTATAACAAAGAATTTGTTTTTTAATTCTCAAAATTGGTCAACATGTCAGAAGCAATCATTGTATGCAATGTTCTACATTCATGGATCCCCCCTCCCCTCCCCACACACTTTGATAAGTGTCTTTTCATAGTTTTTGTCATGTTGCCACATTAAATTTCCACTGCCTAGTGATGTTCTTTCCATTTCTATTTTTGGAGTAATTGGATAACTTCAGAGAAATGGAGAAGACCTCTATGTACTGATGAGGAGAGAATTGAGTTAGAATTAGGAAAATAACTCACAATAATAATATTATAGAGAAAAACAACATTGACAGACTTTAGAACTCTGATCAATTCAATGACGAACCACAAATCCAAAGAATGGAGATTAAACACTCAGAGATATACATTTTGGGACATGGCCAATGTGGAAATTACGTGTAGCTATGTACTGAGGGCTTTAGTATTGTTTGTTTGGTGGTTTTTTTAATAAGTCTCAGTTAACATCTCAATCCTACCCAAAGCCTTCTCTGGTCCTTCATAGAGGGATTTATCACCAAATTGTTTATCCTGTGTTTATTTTGTTTTGTACATAGTTGTGTTCCAGTGTTGTCTCTATATCCCCTTTTCTCTCCAACCCACCTTAGACTGAGCTAGTTAACAGCATGTGTATGTGTGTGTGTCCAGTGTTGAGCATTGTGCCTAGCACATAGTAGGTGCTTCATAAATATTTATTGACTGACTATATTAGGGATAGCTTTCCTGTTATTTCAGGTGAAATAGTCGAGCTTATCGTTTGTTCTGTTCTCGTTCGATAATGCCCCGGTTCTCAGGATCAGAGATTTAGAGCAGGAGGAGACAGGGGTCATCTCGGGCTAGTTCTCATTTTACAGAAGAAGAAACAGTCTGAGAACGGCCGAGTGACTTGCTCAAAAGTCATTCTCAAAACAAGTAGAAATAGGCTTTGAATCCAGGCCCCCTGGCTCCCACATCCATCCCTTCTTTCCGGGCTGAGATCCTTACACACGTAACACTGGGAGCTCCGATCCATTTTCTCCTAGGCCCCTTTCAGAGAGGTACATCCTTACTCTCTTGGGCTGGATTTGGAGATAAAGGATCCGAGCGTCTCAGCTCTTCCTCCCCCTGTGACCTTCACTTCCTGAGCTCAGTTTCCTCTGCAAACTGGGGGATCCAACCTAAAAAGGGAGGTTGGATTAGCTGATCCCTGAAGGTTCCTCCGAGCTCTGAGACCCACGATCCCTGTGTTTAAGGCAGGACGGAGTCAGAGATACTTTGCCTGAGCTGGAGGACTCGAACCTCAAGCTGAGGATTTAGAGGTGGAGAGACCCCCGCACTCTGAGCAAGCTGGGACGGACTCGCTGAGAGTCGTCAGGGGACCACGGGGAGGCGCCACGGCTCCGCGGACTGCGGACCCCCGGGCACCTGGCGCAGCCGGGCAGCCCGGGACTGCCCCTCTCCCAGCCGGGGGCCGGAGTGGGGGCGCGGTCCCAGTGCGCCCGCCCCTTAGGGGATCACCTGCGCCCAGACCCGGCTAACGGACAAGACCATCGGGCTGGGGGCTGGGAGCTGGTGCGCCGCGCTGAGCGCGAAGCTCGAGACCTAGCAGTGCCAAGCCCGGAGCGCTCGAGCCCAGGACCCCGAGCCCAGAGGCTCGGAGGCGGAGCCGGGAGCGCCTGCGGCGGCCGCGGAGCGGCGATGACTGCCGGGCCCCAGAGCTTGTGAGCGGGGCCGCGGCCGGACAAGGTAAGGGGAGCGAGCGCCCGTGCGTCTCTGCCAGCGGCCGCGGCACGAAGAGTCTCGGCCAGCTGGCCCCGGTGCGCGTCGGTGCCCGTGCCCCCGCGAGCTGCCCGACTCCCTTGGGATCTGCAGGGGCGGAGAGCGGTCCCAGCGCAGCCCGAGCGAGCCCACCCAGAACAGCCATCACCGGCCAGGGATCGGGGCCAGGAGCCAGGGCAGAGGACTTAGAAAGGGGGGAGAGGGGAAGGGGGCAATCCCTTCTTTCTTCAGGATTTCGAGCCTTTTTTTTTTAGACATGTCCTGTCCTCTTCCCTTATCCTGGATCTCCGCCCTTAACCCCCCGAAAGAAATCTCCAAAGATCTGATTGGGAGATCCCGCTCGCAATCCTGCTGCTGGAGGGCCGGGACTGTTTCATTCCTGCCTTTGTCTTGTACGGAGGCCTTGGACCTAGTAATCATTTAAAAAGCATTTGCCAAATCGAGGCCCCCTAGGATCGCCCGTCCCTCTTCCCAGGACCGTGGCAGAGTTCCAGATCTCCGGAAGGCACCGTGATCTGGTCCAATCCCTCATTTTCCAAATGTGGAGATGGGTCCTCAAAGGGGCAGTGATCGATCCCAAACACCTGGATAGGAAATAGCCAAATGTTCGGTGTATCAATAATTTCTGGTGTTTGTGCTCCTGGTAGCAGGCCCTTGAGGTGTGTAAGGCAGGTAGGATTCTCAGTTTGTTGTTGAGGAAACTGTAGTAGTCTGGAAGATAGGGGTTCAAGTACCCTTCCACCTCTTCATTTCTCGGGGCTTCATTTGCTTCTGTAAAATGGGCGGAAAGACACTTTATTTCCCTTCCTTAATGTTTCCGTGGTGTCCAGCTCCAAACCCCATGTGTGTTTTCTTGGCAAAGATACTGGAATAGTTTGCCATTTCCTTCTCCAGCTCCTTTTACAGAGGAGAAAACTGAGGCAGACGGGGTTAAATGACTTGCCTAGGGCTACACTGCTAATAAGTATCTGAGGCTGCATTCAAACTCAGGAAGATAGATGAGTCTTTCTGACTTTTAAGTCCGGTGTTCTGACCACTGAACCGCTCCTTCCATCTAATAAAACACTTGTGAAGTCAGTTCTCCAGGATAGAAGAAAGAATCCTGGTGGCAAAGTCTGGGTCCTTCTTGTACCTGGATTCTACCTAATTCTAGGTAGTTGGACTAGTGGTTCTAGTTAGTTGGACCAGATTACAACTCTTAATTTCTATCTTATAAATTTTTCCCCCCAACACATTCTACATTCTAAGGTCCATTTCCAGCTCTGACATCCTGCGTTCTAACGTTTCTTTCCAACTCTTGATATCCTGTGTTCTGACAGTCTATTTTTTTTAAAGTTCCTTCTAGCCCTAACTTTCAATGTTCTAAGACTATCTTCTAGCTCTGATATTCTGTTCTGAAACCACTTCCAGCTCTGATAATCTGCTCTGGGGTCTGTTGCAGCTCAGAAGACCTGAGAATAACATCAAAAAGCTCATATTCTAATACAGGGACTAGTGACCAGAGAAGAGCGTTTTAACCTGGAAGTCAGTAGGTACAGGGAAGGAAGAGCAAAAGATAACTGACTGACCTGCCCCTTTATTGCTTTTAACTACAGGAACCCAGCTTGCAAAGTGATAGCAGAACTTAGAATCCAGTCTAGTGGGAAAGCCTTTGATATTTGGGGAGAGAGAGAGAGAGAGTATAAAAGAAGAAGAGAGAGAGGGAGACAGGGAAAGGAAGACTAATAGCAATGGGGGAGGTAGCATATCAAGACAGGGAATCAGTCTGGGAAGGAGGAAGATCTTCATGTGAATTCTACTTTCCTTAAAGATTTCCTGGGTGATCTTGGGCCAGTGTGAGCTTGCAAACTTTGGTACCCTAGGCAATATTTTTAAATTATAGACAGCAGTGGGAATTCTTCCATTAGAAGTTGTGCATGACAAGGAAATAAAAGTGTAAAACTCAAATTACTTAAAAGGAAGAAATTTGGGGAAAGATGGAAATTAACAACTGCTCATTTGGTCCCTGGAGAGTTCCCCATCATTAGAAGTAGTTACATTCTAACATTTTGAGTGGGAAAAGTCCTTATAAGTTCATCAGGCCTGAACTCTCCTGTCTACCCCCCATTTTTACAGAAGAGTAAACTGGGAATGCTGGGTGTGGAGGCAGCAAAGACCTGAATTCAAATATAATTTAGCTGGGTGATCCTGGGCAAATCACTTCACTCTGCCTCAGTTTCTTCATCTGTCAAATGAGCGGAAGAAAATAGCAAAACTGCTCCAGTATCTCTGCCAAGAAAACCCCAAATGGGGTCATGAAGAATTGGACAAGACTGAAATGACTAAACAAACTGAGGGTAAGGGAAACTGAGACTTTTTTAAATGCCTTACCCAAAATCACCCAGGTAAAAACCAGAGGATGTTCTGTCCCCAAATCCAGTGTTCTTCAGACCACAACCAAAACTGTCTGTTTGCCTGGGATGTTAAAGAGAAGATTTCTGGGTAGGATATGGGGTAGGAATAGAAAAGACTTAGGTCCTACTGGCTTTAACATTTTAGGAGTCAGAGACAGATTGCCTATAAGAGAGGAGAGCCCTAAGATTCTCATTGTTGGCTGCCAATCTCCCCTTCTGCCTACTTCCTCACTCCATTCTCATACTTTCTCTCTTTAGCAACCCCCCAGCCCAGCTAGTATGTAACTGTGTTGGAAATCACTCAGATACTGAGGGAGATACAGGGAATGTGCTTTCTACTTGTCTCTCCCCAATCTGGGAGCATCTCTCTCTCTCTCTCTCTCTCTCTCTCTCTCTCTCTCTCTCTCTCTCTCCCTCTCTGTCTCTCTCTCTCTCTGTCTCTCTCTGTCTCTCTCTCTCTCTCTGTCTGTCTGTCTCTCTCTCTGTCTGTCTCTCTCTCTCTGTCTCTTTCTGTCTCTCTCTTTCATCTTCTTTTCTTCTTGTCTCTTCTTCTCTTTTATCTCTCCTCTCTTTCTCTTTGTGTATCCCTTTCTCACTCTATTTCTATCTTTTTCTTTCTGATTTTCTCTTTTTTCTTCTCCTTCTCTTCCTCCTCCTCCTCTTCCTTCTTCATTTTCTTTTCTCTCTCCTCTTTGTCTCTCTTTCGCTCTTTCCCTGTCTCCCTCTCTCTCTTCTTCTTTTACTTTTTTCTTATCTTATTATCTCTCTCTCTATTTCTCTCTCTCTCTCTCTCTCTATTTCTCTCTCTCTCTCTCCCCCCCCCCCCAAATCAAAGGCTTTCCCACTAGACTGGATTCTAAGCTCTGCTATCACTTTGCAATCTGGGTTCTTGTAGTTAAAAGCTATAAAAGGGCAGATCAGTCATTTTTCTTTTGCTCTTCCCTCCCTGTACCTACTGACTTCCAGGTTAAAACGCTCTTCTCTGGTCACTAGTCCCTGTATTAGAATATGAGCTTTTTGATGTTAGGGATTGTCTTCAGTTTGTATTTGTAAGCCCACACCTAATGCTTAGCATATAATAAACACTTAATAAATGCTTGTTCACTCATTCATTCAATATATAGTAAGTGCCTACTGTGTACAGAGATATATATAGTTTCTGAGGAAGTTGACGTACCAAAAGTCCCTGACTTCCTGCAGCTTACAGTCTAGTAAAGGAATATGAAACCTGTTCCAGGAACTATAAATACACAGTGATACATGATACAAAAGGTACACATGCAAGGCCAAGGTATCCACAGCCCTCCCATTCTCACTCTTTCCCTGGGTAAGATGCTTCCTTGGGGTCATCTAACCCCAGGGAGTATTCGGGAGGCTTTAATCATTATTAAGTTCTTGAGGGCTCATTAGAGGGACCACTTCACTTAGAATTGGAGAACAGACTTTGGAGGTGGAAGGGAACTTGAGATCATCTAGGCCTAATCAGCAATCAATCAAAAGCCTGATACAGAGTAGATATAAATCTTTATTGACTGATTGCCAGACATTGTGATTTTAAACACTGGTGATACAAAGACAAAAATGACAGATCCACATCTGTTCTTTTACAAGATGATAAAATTAGGTCCAGAGAAGAAAGAATGACTTGTCCAAGATCACATAGCAGCTTGAATTCGTGAGGAGCAGAGTTTAGAAGAGGAAAAGGGGTGGATGACTTGAAGGGAAAACCAAAGAGAAAGGGAAGGCAGTATTTCTTAGGTATTTGGGGGACATTCCATTACTAGTTTGCCTGGTAAACTATTTTCCCTCTTTGATTGCTCATCTCCAAAAGGAGATTGGGATAAATGATCTCCAAATGATCTCTTTCCAACACTGTGAATCTCTGGAAACTCCATGACTGGGAATCAGGACTCCTGAGTTTGACAGGGAAGTAGTATTTGACAAACAAGCCTCTCTTTTCAGTGATCATTTATCACCTTTTCTGTCTCATCTTAAGTGAATTTGAAATCTCTGCAGATTAAGAATTACAGAGGAAGCATCTTGGGACACTTGTCATTAGAGAGGGGGCTCCTGGGTAGTTCTAAAGTTAGCTCTAGCTTACTCCTTTGGGCCTTAATCCTGGGCACCACAGACAAGTTTTATATTCAATCTTCCCTCAAGAAATTGTTTAGTGTTAACTCTTTGGGATAAAGCAAATATTAAGCTAAATGCTTTATGGCCAGGCCAGAGAAGTATCCCACGTATAAAAAGGAATCACTGGATTTGAAGGATGAAGAATACTTGGAAGTGACTTCTTGAGAAACTGAGGCTCAGAAATGAAAAGTGACTTGGCCAGGATTACCCATTTGGAGCAGTTTCGCTCTGGGGGAGAGGTTAAAAAGGGAGCAAGGCGCCCGAGGCAGTGCTGAGGTACCTGCCAAGCAACATACATGAATTCCCGAGCTTTAGCTGGGTAACTGGTACAAATGGGGCCCCACAGCCCAGCCCAGCCCTCTGCAGCAGAAGGGGAGAGAAGGCTGGGGAAGCTGAGCCTTCCATGCGGTTTCCATGGTCCCCAAGGGAAGCTAGCTGCTGTTTTGCCTGAGGAAGAAGCAGGAGACTTTGCCAATCCCAAAGACAGAGGGGTCTGTTCTTTTTTGCAGTCCTTCCTGGCTGCCCCTATGTGGCCTCTTTGGCTGGGCTGTGCACACCTGGTTTGTTGAGCAATCTGGGGAATGGCTGCTTTCCCTGGCACCTGTTGTGCTGCTGGAGGGAAGCAAGGGGCCCGTGGAGGTGTGGGAGCTTCTGCAGGAGATCGAGCCCTACTTGGGAGAGCGGGCATCCACTGGGATAAGGACTGGAGGCGATGGGATAATGTCTATTTGGAGACAGGAGAACTGCTTTTGAATCCCAGCTCTATTTAGTACTTGTGACCCTTGATCCCATCCCTTCCATGTCCAGTCCAGAAACCATAATCAAATCAAGGCCACCAGAATTTCTTCTAAGAATATGCTAACTGACTTTCCTGTGGCCCTATTCACCATCTTCCTGTTTTCCAAACCCCAACATCCCTTTCTAGCCACCACTACCCTTATATGTCTGTCTCTCCCTTTTAGAGGGCAGGCTTCTTAAGGACAGAAATGATCTTACTTTTCTCTTCATATTTCCAGACACTTAGCCTCATGCTGGAACTATAGTAAACCTTTTTTATTTGTTCCTGACGACCTTTCCAGACATTTCATATTATTCCTCCTTGAGCCCTAATTCACTCATCTATAAAATGAAGGAGTTTACCTAGATAAACTCTGAGATCCCTTTCAGTTCAAAACCTATGATCAAATAATAATAACAACAATTCACATAGCTTTTTAAAATAAAGCTTTTTATTTTTAAAACATGCATGGGACAATTTGACAACATTGACCCTTGCATTGCCTTGTGTTTCAGATTTTCTTCTCCTTCCCCCAATCCCCTCCCCTAGATGGCAAGCAATCCAATATATATGTTAAACATGTTAAAATGTATGTTAAATCCAATATGTATAAACATATTTATACAATTCACATAGCTTTCTATTTATTTATTTTGCATTTAATTTTTTCTCAATTACATACAAACAAAATTTTTAAAACATTTTTTGATATTATAATAGCTTTTTATTTTTTTAAATGCATGCAAAAAGAGAATTGTATAAATATGTTTATACATATATGGATTTAACCTATATTTTAACATGTTTAATATATTGGATTGCTTGCCATCTAGAGGAAAGGGTGGGGGAAAAGAGAAGAAACTGAAACACAAGGCTAAGCAAGGGTCAGTGTTGTCAAATTATCTGTGCATATGTTTTGAAAATAAAAGACTTTAAAATTTAAAAAAAAGGACTAGAATTACAAAATAGAGCAATAGCCAATACATCAATAAACAAAAATAAAATAAAATGCATGCAAAGATAATTTTCAGCATTCATCCTTGCAAAATCTTGTGTTTTAAATGTTTCTCCCTCCCTCCCCCTCTCCTAGACTTCAAGTAATCCAGTATAGGTTAAAAATGTGCAGTTCCTCTAAACCCATTTCCACATTTATCATGCTGCACATAGCTATTTAGCATCAAAAACTGTTTCAAGTTTTGTTGTCATTCAGTTGTTTTCACAGTCACAGCTCCCTGTGACTCTACCTGGGGTTTTCATGGCAGAGATATTGGAGCGGTTTGCCATTTCCTTCAATTCATTTGGCAGATGGGGAAACTGAGGCAACTGATTGAGTTAAGTGACTTCCCAGGACCACACTGTTGTTGTAAGTGCCTGTATTTGAACACAGCCTGGGACTTCCTGACATCAAGCCCAGTGTTGTATCCACTGCGTCCATATATGCAGGATAAATTAGAGAGAATCAGCAGAGAAAAGATGCTAATATTTAGGGGATTGGCAAAGAAGGTGAGATTTTTAGCAGAAACTTGAAGGAATCCTGGGAAAACAGGAGATAAATGGGATAGAGGGAATCCCAGGGATGGGGGCAGCCCTGAAAGTGCCTGAAGATGGGAGGTGGAACAAAGAGCCAGTGTCCCTGGCATGACAAGCATGTGTGTGGGGGTCAGAAGGAGGGGGAGTGTGTAAGGAGCCTGCGAGGGTGGGAGGGGGCCAGATTCTCCAGCCGTGGCCTCTTTCCTGAGCTCTGTTCTAGCAACACTTGCTGCCTTCGGGATATCTCCAATAGGATGCTTCAGACTCAACACATCCAAAAAAGAACGCATTGTCTTTCTTCTCAAACCCTTCCTCTTCGAGCTGATATCTTCCCTTTGTTGACTATTTACAGTTTATCCAGTATATGTCTTGTTTGTCCATAGTTGTTTGCATATTGTCTCTCCTTTTATACTGTGAGCTACTGGGGGCTTGTTTGCCTTTCTTTTGTGTCCCCATGTTTGGTATAGTACCTCGTATACAGTAAGTGCTTAATAATTGCTATTTGACTCACTCTAGAGCCTGTGTTCCTTCTCTGCAGTATACCAACATCCCCCTCTCTGGGTCCTTACCTCTGCTTCCAGAATCTCTAGTTTCCTTCCAGGCTCAGCTCATCTTGCCTTCTCTGGAAAGCCTTCTCTTCTCTCTCCATCTTGACCCTCCTCATTTATTAACACTTTCCCCCCTCACAATATTGTACCTTGTATTTACGTACGTGTGTCTATGTTGCATCCCACTTGGTATAAATAAGCTTTCAAACAGTTCTGATGGTTAAAACACTTGTTCAGACAACAAGCCTAAGTTTAACTCTGCAGCTTCCACCCAATGATGTTGTTTCTTTCCTCTGGAGCCAAACATGACAAATCTTCAAATCCTTTTTTTTTCCAAGTCAAGGGGCAAAGTTTATTATAATTGTGGGCTAAGTTCCAAAAAAACTTAGCAGAGAATCAGGAGCAAGAAGATATATTTATAGGAAAAAAGTAGAGAGACCAGGTGCTTCATGGCCCTGATAAGCTAATTTTAAGGCTTCTAGGTGGAATTGGAGAGTGGTCTTAGGTGGGATTGAGGAGTGGTCCGGTAAGCACCTTATTATTGAATTTTGTGATTTAGAGGTGAGTTGAGGAGTAAATTTTCACATACTTGATGACAATCATGTTCCCTCCCCCAACCCCTGAATCTTTATTGTTCCGGGTTAATCATGTAGGGTTTCTTCAAAAAATGCTCATATATCATGAACTCAAGAACCTTTGCTGTACTGATTACCCTGCCCTGGACACTCTCAGCTTATCGATGGTCTTCTTAAACTGTGGTGCCCAGAACTGAACACCGCATTCTGAAAGTGTGATCTGCCAAGTACAGAATACAATGGGGTTAGTATCTTCCTGTTCCTGGGAGACTATGATCTGCTACCCACTGTGGCCTAGGATTACACACCTATCACACAGCTGACTCCTAATGGTCTGCTGAGCCATCCCCCCTCCCAGCTTCTTTTTAGAACAGCTATCCCTACCGGAGCTATTTTATATTTGGGGAACTGGTTTTTTTGGGGGTTTTTTTTTGTACCTAAGTGCAAGATATTATTTTCTTTTTGAATTTCATCTTGATTTCAGCCCAGCCTTCCAGCCTGTTAAGAACCTTTTGCATTTTAGCTGTCATACATATTATCTATCCCTCTCAGCCTTGTTCCACTGATCTGCAATTCTAAGAGCCGACTGTGACCTCCTGGGTTCTAAGGTTCCTCCCAGCTCTGACCTCCTGGGTTCTAAGGTTCCTCCCAGCTCTGACCTCCTGGGTTCTAAGGGCCCTCCCAGCTCTTAGATCTGCAATTTTGATGAGTGTGCCTTCTTCCATTTCATTGATCAAGTAGTAAAAAACCACTAGACCAAACACAAATCCTTGGAATACTCTACTGGATACTTCCTATGGCATTGCCATCACATACTCAACCATTCACTACTCTTTGAGTCTAAATCTCTCTGACTGGCTAAGTGTCTAGTCCATATTCTCTTTCTTCTCCAGAAAAATAAGATATTTGGTAAAAAAAAAAAAAAATTAAAGTCTAGGTAAACTATATCTGTGCATCCTCTTTATCTACTGTCTCAATAATCCTGTCAAAAAAGAAAATGAGGTTACTCTGGTGTGACTTGGAATTGATTTCTAGTTACTATTTTTTTCCTAGACATTTTCCAACCATCTCTTTAATGACTCTTCCTAGAATTTTCCCAGGAATTGAAGTCAGGCTTATAGTTGGCAAATGTTCTCTCTGTGTGTCTCTGTCTATCTGTCTGTCTATCTCTGTCTCTGTCTCTGTCTCTCTTTAATCATGTACATACTCTCAGTCTTTTTCTCTCTGTCTTTTTCTCTCAGTCACACACTCTCTCTCAATCTCTCTGTCTCTGTCTCTCTCTGTGTCTGTCTGTCTTTGTCTCTGTTTCTCTCTCTCTCTCTCTCTCTCTCTCTCTCCCATCCCCTCTCACTGTCTCTATGTCTCTGTCTCTCTCTCTCAGTCTCTGTCTGTCTCCGTCTCTCTTCCTTCCCCTGTCTCTGTCTCTTTCTCTGTCTCTCTCCCTTCCCTTCTCTTTCTCTCACTTCCTTTCCCTTCCCTTCTCTCCCCTGTTCCCCATCCCCCAAATCAGGACATTGGTCCCCTTCAATCTTCTGGCCGCTCTCCCGTTTCCCATGATCTTTCACAGATCGCTAAGGTTGCCTTGGCAGTCCCACCCACCAATTCTTTCACACCTGGAGGAAGTAGCTAACCTAGACCAGGTGAGCCGAATTCATGAAGGTTAGCCCCTCCCTTGCCACGTGCGAGATGGGGCAGCTCCTTCTAAGTCAGAGAGAAGCGGGGCTCAGGCCCAGTGGGGCTTCCTGCGAGAAGCCTGTGTTGACAACCCACTCCGTGCTCCTTCCCCACCCTCACCCCCCTTGGAAATGACTTTCTATCTACTGTGTGTATGTTTTGTATTTATTTTTCTGCGGTTTTCCCCAGCGGATCGAGGGCTACATGAAGGCAGGGACTGTTTGGCTCCGGTGTTTTCGCCTCCAGTGCCTGACCTCGAGAGCACCTTTACTCCCTTCTCGCTGAATGAATGACTTCAACAATGTAAACAGAAAAAGTAATAACACAAGGCAGAATGTGGAGTGTAACACTGACCAAGTGTGGCCCCGAAGGAGCAAGGAAAAAACTCACCTTCCTCCTTTTTTGCTGGAGAGTCAGGGCTGGGGATGTGAAGTGTTTCATGTACTGTTTGCTACCTGGTCAGTGGATTTTGCTGAAAATTTGGTTTTTCAAAAATTTTCTGGGGAGAGGAAAAGTGAGGGGGGGGGGGACCTTGGGAAAAGAGCAGGCTATAAAAGCAAAAGGCATCAATAAAGCTTATTTTTTAAAGGACCAAGGAGTGTATCTGGGAAGTGGAGGTGGGGATGGGGAGCTATTTCCCAGCCAAAACCAATTTTTGATTTGAGGAAGAGTTTAGACAATATGGTATTTCCCAACCCAGACATTCAGTATTCTAAGGACCCCTCCAGATCTGAAATTCTGTGTTCTAAGGGCCCTCCCAGCTCTAACATCCTGGGTTCTAAGGGCCCTCCCAGCCCTGACCTCCTGGGTTCTAAGGGCCCTCCCAGCTCTGACATCCTGGTTTCTTAGCACCTTCTAGCTCTAACATTTGATGATTCTCGGACTCTCCTAGGTCTGGGAGGATAAGTGAGTGACCCCAAGGGAGAAACTTTGACATGCTTTGCAGTTGGGAATACTTCCCAGAGCCAGGAGTAACATAAGGCTCTTCCTGCCTCTTCCTCTGGGTCCTTCATCTCCCTTGGATCCGGTGATTTTGTCCTGGTCCATCTTTCCCCCTCCCCCTTTCCCTCCTTACTCCCACGCTTCCCTTAAGGAGCCTGAGCCAGCTCTTTCTTGCTTTTTGTTTTGATGAAAGTGCTGAGTTCTGTTCCCAGGCCCCTGAAGCCCCCATAATAGATATCAGGGCTCAGCTGTCTACCCTAAAGCCCCAGGAAACGGGTTTGAACAGAGGCGCGCCAGCTGGAAACTGGGGGCTGACAGCCCCTCTCCCCACTCCACCCCCATGACTGAATGACTGTCTTTTCCATTGGTGATCAAATGAACAAATGTCTTTTTTTATCCTCCATCTCAGCTCCTTCTTCTTCTCCATCCAGAGTCTGATCAAATGTCTATTACCCCTAGAGATTAAATTTGTTTCTTCGTGAGTGGGTGAGATCTTAAAATCATCTTGGTGGTTAGAACTAGGAGGGACTCAGAAGTCCCTAGGCCAACCCCCTCCTTGTACACAGGGAGAAATTAAAATCAAAACAAAACAAAACAAAAAAACTCAAATAAGAATCATCCATGTGAAGACTTTTATAGTAAGCATCTCAGCCCTGGATCGGAAGCAATGTCTCCAGAGTTATCAGAGCTGCAATCTCCAGGATGAGCCTTCCTGTTCTGACAACTCTTCGGATATCCGGGGTTCTAAGGGCCCTCCCAGCTCTGACCTCCTGGGTTCTAAGGGCCCTCCCAGCTCTGACATTCTGTATTGCTAGATTCCTTTTTAGCTTTCTCCTTCTCTCTTCTAAGTTCTTTTCTAGCTTTGATATTTTATGTTCTAAGGCCCTGCCAAGCTGTTTCACTCTGTGTTCTAAGGGCCCTTCTCAAGTCCCTTATATAACTGACACTCTGTGTTTTCAGGTTCTTTCCAGAAATCATGTCATAAAACTTCCTAATTTTATAAGTCAAGAAATG
Source organism: Sarcophilus harrisii (assembly GCF_902635505.1). Taxonomy (NCBI): domain Eukaryota; kingdom Metazoa; phylum Chordata; class Mammalia; order Dasyuromorphia; family Dasyuridae; genus Sarcophilus; species Sarcophilus harrisii. The sequence goes on along the minus strand of NC_045428.1, from coordinate 558,417,981 downwards.
ATTCCAGAGGGATTGATTCCTCAAGACACACAAACTAACTGGTTGGTTCTGATATTCGGGATAAAGCCTGCCATTTCTGCTCAATCCCAGAGGAGAATCACCAGAGTAGAGAACTAAGCTTCATTTGCCTGGAGGTACTTACCCTGATTTTCAGGCAGTTCTAAAATTTTGAAATGTTCTAAAATTTCTATATATTAATAAGATGAAACTACCCCCAGTGTCCCACAGATTCACAGCTAGGATTTGTAGAGTCCCCTGTGCACTAGAGGAAGGTCTGAGGATGGATGTTTAGAGTGGAGAGAACACAAAACTTGAGATCAGAAGCTCTGGGTTTGAATCTGCTGCTTATTTGCTCTGGGATCCAGGTCAAATCATTTAGCCACTCTGAGCCTCAGTTTCCTCCTCTGTAAAATCAAGATGTTAGATGAGGTGATTTCTAAGGCCCTTTTCAATTCTCGCCTTGGTGATGCTATGATTAGTCTCAGGATAGAGGTGTGTATTGACCAAGCCCCTTCATCCCAGCTTTGCCCAGTTCTTTGGGGTAGCCCCTCAGGAAATGTAACAGGGGGAGAAAATGAGCTGGGAAGAGGCAGCTAGGGGGCACAGGGATTAGAGCATCAGCCCTGAAGTCAGGAGGACCTGAGTTCAAATATAGTTTCAGACACTTAAACTTCCTAGCTGTGTGACCTTGGGCAAGTCACTTAACCCCAATTACCTCAGGGGAAAAAAGAAATTAAAAAAAAGTGAAGTGGGAAAAGTAAGTAATGTAGAGCTCATTCACTCCTCCGTGAATACACCTTGCATTTTACAGCCTTTCCATCCTCTTGAGTGTTAGACCTGCCAGATTGATGTAGCATGAATAATTAATTAGTCCTGTTTTATAGATGAGTAAACTCAAAGAGATTGGCTGACCAGAGCTTTCCCAAGGAGTTCTTAGCAGAGCCAGAGCTCAACTCTAAAGTCCAGATAGCATTCTTTTTCTTCCTTTTTTTTTTTTTTAAATTAAAGATTTTTTCTTGATATCTTTTCTATTGCGTTCATTTCCACACAGCACCATCATCATGGACTCATGATCTCTTTTGGTGCAATTATGCCACATTACCCACCACCTCCCTAAGAGATGGTGAAATAGTGACATTGAAAGGAGAATAATTGGACCTTGGTACCTGAGCTTTCTTCTCTCAGGAGCCATTTATACCATCACCCCTTTCCTATAACTGCTGCCCAGTCCTGGGAAATGAGGTCTTTTTATACAGCAGGATGATGGCAAGGGAAATTTTGGAGCTCCTGAGTAGAAACTATGGGACTCCTTGAGATATGCTCTTTTCCTTCCTCTTCCTCCCCTGGTCTCCTTCCCGCAATGTTTATTTGGTCTGCAATTCTTTATTCAATCATAAGCTGCCTCTCCCCGGTCTGACTGTAAGCTCCTTGAGGGCAGGACTAGGGTATATTTATCCCGGATTACATGGTCTCCCTGTACAGGTCAGAGCATAGTTATCTTTCAATAAATGCTTCTGTATAATATGTTGTATTTAACATATACTTTAACAGATTTAACATGTATTGGTCTACCTGCCATCTGGGGGAGGGCGTGGGGGGAAGGAGTTTTTGCAACGGTCAATGTTGAAAAATTACCCATGAATATATTTTATTAATAAAAAGCTATAATAACAAAATAAATAAATAAATGAATAGATTGATAAATAAATAAATGAATGAAAAGGAAGGAAGGAAGGAAGGAAGGAAGGAAGGAAGGAAGGAGGAAGGAAGGAAGGAAGGAAGGAAGGAAGGAAGGAAGGAAGGAAGGAAAGAAGGAAGGAAGGAAGGAAGGAAGGAAGGAAGGAAGGAAGGAAGGAAGGAAGGAAAGAAGGAAGGAAGGAATTCCAGAGAGAGCCAGAGAATGAATAACAAAATTGGAGAGGGGAAGGAAACCTTAATTCATCCACCTCCTCATTTCACAGATAAAGAAACTAAAGTCAAGAAAAGTCAAAGAATCAGGTTATTGCTAAAGCTTCATAAGATCATAGGTTCAAAGGTAGCCGAGAGCTTTCATTTCATTGTCTCCCTCTCCTTATTTTATAAACTGAGGTCTAGAAATTTGCACTTGTTCAAGTTCACATAGGGAATAAGTAGAAAAGGCAGGTTGGCACCCAGATCCAGCTTCAAAAAGCAATTAGCCATCCATCCCCAGTTGCCTCTGAACTCAACCAGATATGGGATCTGGGGGCTGCAGCTCACGCTGAATGAGGACCATGGGAAGGAAACTAGGGTAGTCAGCTTGGAGAAGAAGCTTGGGGGGGGGGGCAGCTATTTTTTTTTTTTTTTTTTAGTATTTTTGGAGCTGTCATGTGAATGAGGAATTATTAGATTACCTTTGCCTGGCCCTCTGCCCCAGAGGCCAGGGCAGCTAGGTTGTGCAGTGAATAGAGTGCCATGCCTGAAGTCAGGAAGACTTGTCTTCCTAAGTTATATCTGATCTCAGATACTTACTGGCTGTGTGATCCTGGACAAGTCACTTAACCCTGCCTGCCTCAGTTCCCTCATCTGTAAAATGAGCTGGGGAAGGAAATGGCAAATCATTCCAGTTCTTCTGCCAAGAAAACCTCAAATGGGGTCAGAAAGAGTCAGACATGACTAAAAACAAAACTCAGAGGTCTCTTGGTTTCCCTGGAGAATGGCCCTAGCTATGGACAGTACAGTTGACCTGTGGAGCTCTGGGAGAGCAGGTACTTTTAGTTACTGGTTGGCATTTTATCTATTACTTTATAGATGACCCCCACATTTTAATTTTTTTCTAAAAATATTTTGTTTTATATTTTCTACATTATATCTTTAGTGAATTTCTCCCTGTCTCTCTGTGTCCCTGGGTGTCTGTCTCTGTCTCTGTCTCTCTTTGTGTGTGTCGCTCTGTGTCTCTCTGTTTCTGTATCTCTGTCTCTGTGTCTTTATGTTTCTATGTCTGTCTCTGTCTCTGTGTTTCTATGTCTATCCTCTCTGTCTTTGTCTCTCTGTATCTGTCTATGTCTGTGTGTGTCTCTCTCCCCCTCCTTCTCTACAGAGCCATCCCCTATAATAAAATGTAAAAGAAGGAAAAATTCCCCAAAATATTGAAAAAAATCTGCCATTATATGGCGTGTTCCCTGCAGGGCAGGGGGTATCCTCTCATCTCTGGGGATTAAGTTTGCTCATTATAATTAGACAACATTCAGCTTTGATTATTTTGTTGTTTTTCTTTCTGTTTACACTGCAGTCACAATGGCTCTTTTTTTCCTGGCTCTCCTTCCTTCACTTTGCATCTGTACACGTCTTCCTTGCTTCTCTATATTCTTCATATTCCTGTAACGTTCCGCTACTTTTATGTCCCGGAACTTGTTTAGTAGTTCCCTAATAGATGCTTTCCTCCCCTTTGAGGGGTCCCTGAGCTCCCCAAAGGACCCCTTTGGGGGCTCCCGGGAGAGCAGGCAGGAAGCAGGGGAAGGGAGGGCCGGTGCCTCCGGCCTGCAGAGACATGACAGGAGCCAGGAGGCAAGCCAGTGCCCTGTGACATCCCCATGGTCAAGCCCCAAAGCAGGGACAGCCAGAGTCGGCATCTCGACATGGGACTCCACCTCCTTTCCCCAAACCCCAGGAGAGAGATGTCCCGGGAATGTTATGGGCTGTGGTGTTTGCTCAGGCCGGGAATGTGGAGCCCTGGGCAGAGAGCAGAATAATATTTATCTATGTCACCACCGGGCTCTGCCTTCTGGAGGCCCCCAAGGGGTACCTCCCAAAGAAGCAGTTACATAACCAGGAGCTGACAAGGCAGGAACGAGAAGGGAAGAAATCATCCTTCCTCTTGTTTTTTTAAGTCTTTTGACACATGTTGAAAAAGCAGGTGCCAGCAAAGTCCTCCAGTTTCTTCTCCAAGGCGGCTTCCCATCCTCAGAGCTCCCTGAGAAGCTGCTTTATCCCTCTTACATTATGGGATTTGATCTTCCATCTCTGAGCATCCATCTGGCCTCAGAGAAGAAACTTTAAAAAACAAGAGAAACAAAACCAAAGGATGAGAAGTCTGAGGCGGAAGGAGAAGGAAGCAGGGGGAGGAGGACAGAGAGCAACCAGTCAGTCTGTCCATAAACATTTCTTAAATGCACTCTATGTACCAGCACTGTTCTGGTCTCTGGGAATTCAAAGACAAAAGGGAGACAGTCTCTGGCTGAGAGAAGGCCTAATATAAGTCCTAATATAAGGACAAGGAGGCGGCGGAGGCAAAGAATGGCAGAACCGGACCCTAAAGAAATGTTTTTTATTGTTCAGTCATTTCCATCATCTTCATGTCCCCATTGGGGTTTCCTTGGCAAAGATACTGGAAGGGTTTGCCATCTCTTTCTCCCAGTTTATTTTGCAAAGTAGGAAACTGAGGCAGACAGAGTTAAGTGACTGGCCCAGGGTCACACAGCTAGTAAGTGTTTGAGACCAGATTTGCACTCAGGGAGTGAAGGCTTCAGGCTTCAGACCCACTGTTCTATCCACCTCAAAGCTTCCAAACAGGGTTGGCTGGAAACTTATTATCTCAGGGGTCAAGTGACTGTAAGGCCATTTAGCCCCAGCCAGACTGAAAAAGAATTCTCTCTATGATACACCCGATAAATGGTCAGCCAATCTCCACCTGAAGACCTTCAGAGACAGGGAACTCACTATCTCCCAAGGTAACCACTTTGGGATGGACAGCTCTTCATTAGAAAATTCTTATGATGATCAAGCCCCATATTGGAGACCCTTCCCTAACCTTGCCTCCATTGGGGATGCTGTTATTGCTGGAAGGGCCCTCTCTAACAAGCTGGGGTTTCTCACCATTTTCCAAGATAGCATTGCTGAAAATGGGTCTTGCAAAGGCTAAGCACTGGTGCCCCTTATGGAAGAAATTCAGTACCTGGTCAGGGCCTGGATTCACCACAGCAGCTACCCTGTTGCAGCTGCCTTATCCCCCTTCACTTTCCCCCCTACCCCAAGTGATGAGTTCCTACCTAGGATCACCATTTAAGGAAATGTCCAGGCCATCCACAAACACTTTTCTCTCAACTCCACTCCTGATTCTTCAGACTTTTCCACTTTACCTCACACTGATCATACCCTTTTCAGCATCCTTCCACCCCTCCCAGTGGAATGTAAGCTCCTTGGTGGTAGCAACCATCTATTTTTCCCCTTTTAGTTGTACTTTGAGTGCTCATTATAGTACCCGGTACATAGTGAATACCTAATTAATATTCTTCCTTTCTTCTTTCCTCTCTCCCTCCCTCCCTCCTTCTCTCTCTCTCTCTTTCTTCTCTCTTTCTGTCTTCTCTTTCTTTCTCTCTCTTCCTTCCTTTCATCTTTCCTTCCATCCTTCCTTCCTTCCTTCCTCCCTTCCCCCCCCCCTTTCTCTTTCTTCTATGAGCTAGACCAGGGCTTTTTAAACTTTTTCTACTCATGACCCCTTTTTAACCAAGAACTTTTTACATGACCCCAAGTATAGATATATAAAACAGGTATACAAGTCAGACATCTACTGATAATAACTCATAATTTTGTGACCTCCCACATTCAATTATGAGAACCTATATGAGATTGACAGCCACAGTTTAAGAATCTTAGGGCTAATCTAGGGGAGAACATGGGGAAAGTGGAGGGGAATGTTGAAGAATGGTCCACACATGTTTTGAAAAATAAAAAGCTTTAATAAAAATAAATAAATTCACAATTAAAAAAAAGAATCTTAGGGCTAGACAATATTGTGACTGGTCAGAATTAATTCAAATGGCTAGATTCACACAATAGGGTAAATGAATACTATCTTGGAAGGAGGGAGAATGCTTCAAGGATCTGTATGTGACTCTGCTCTAACCAAAGTTTTGCCTGACTCAGATAATAGCAAATGACCCCAAACTGGAAAAGATAGCTCAAGATCTTTGCAGGACCAAATCAAATGAGGTAAAATTTAATAGGGCTCAATGTAAGGAGTTACAGTTGAATTCAAAAAATCAATTTCTCCTACATAAATAGAAGAGACATAGCAGGATTTCTGCTTGACTGAGAAAGCTCTGGGAATTTTAGTGGGTTGAAAGTTTAATGAGTCAGTAGTGGCAACCAGTAAAACACTAATTTGTTCTTGGGCTTTACTAAGAGATGCCAACTTTAGGTAGAAATAAGAGATATTAGTCCTACTCTGATCTGTCTTATTAGACCACAGTTAGAGAGCACTGTGTTCAGTTCTAGATGCTGTGTCATAGGGAGTCAGAATCAAGAAACGTTTATTAAGAACCTTCTCTGTGAGGACTGTGGGAACTGAGTGTGGATCACAACATAACATTCTCACTCTTTTTGTTGTTGTTCGCTTGCATTTTGTTTTCTTACTCATTTACTTTCTTTTTTGGATCTGACTTCTCTTATGCAGCAAGAGAATTGTATAAATATATTTATACATATTGGATTTAACATATATTTTAACATGTTTAACATATATTGGATTGTTTGCCATCTAGGGGAGGAGGTGGGGGGAAGGAGGGGAAAATCTGAAACACAAGGCTATGCAAGTGTCAATGTTGTCAAATTATCCATGTATATGTTTTGAAAATAAAAAGCTTTATTAAAAAAAAGAAGAAGAAGAACCCTGTCTGTGTCAGGAATTGTGCTAAGTGCTGTGTATACCAAAAAAAGGCATTCACTTGAAGGAGACCACCTAGAAAGTGATCAGGTTTATTTTGCATGACATAAAATGACAGACCAATGGGTAGCTGTTTCAGCCAGGAAAACTTAGGCCTGACTTAATGAAAATCTTTTTAACGAAGCTATTTTTGAAATATCAAAGCTGTCTGAAAGTATAATGGGCTCCCTGAGAAGGCTGTGGGTTCCTCATCACTGGAGGCCTTCATGTAGAGAGAAGCTAGGTGACCATTTGTTGGGGATGTTGTAGGGAGGAATCCTGTTGAGGTTAAGGTTGGACCAGATGGCTACTAAGCCAGCAAACTTTCTACTTGAAAGTTTCTGTGCTTTTTTCACACTTTCTTTTTTTTAGCCTTTGATTCTCACTCCAAGGCTCACATTTACTTTATCTCACATACATAACTTGTCCTTTTCTTCAGGATTTTACTGGTTCTACTACATTTTAGTTCAATTTAATGCAAGTCTACAATCCTATTAATTTTATTACAATCACTCATACTGGATTGGGGGAATGTAGCAGATAGTGAGTAACTATGATACCCTGCATTGGACTAAGTAGTTCATAAAGTCCATTCTCTTGCACCTGAAAGGCCTAGGTTCAAAACCTGACTGACACTACCTGTTATACTTTTAGGTAAATCACATCCTTAAGCTTTAATTTCCTATTATAAGGAATGGGATGAGTCTAATAAATGAATAGATTAGACTAGATGAGCTCCCTTGGTACCTCTCAGTTCTAAGTGAATGATAAATGAATAAATGAGAAAGCATTTATCAGGTGCTTACTAAGTGCTCCACAAGGAAAGACAGTTCTTGCCCTCAACCAACTTATTTCTAACAATGGGAGACAACATATAAAGGAGTGTGTTTGGAATGTCCATGATAATTCTCCAGCCGATGCTTAAATTTAATTAGCTTTCCCATCTCCACTCTGCCCCCTCCCCAACTTCCAATATGGAGCCACTGCTGAACTTGAGAGCAGTTGGTGCTCCTGAGTTGGAAGGGGAATTCCATCCCGTTTCTCTTCCTGATCACTAGCTCATCAATGATGTTCCAGGCCTCCTTGAGATTGTACACTGAAATGTAGGAAAATGTAAAATTCATTAGGTATAGAAATTTGGGTTTTTGTTAACATTGTTAGTTGGAAAATTAAGGGCTTTCTCCAGGCCCAGAGTCCAACCATTTTTAGCTTTCAACCAAAGACAGTGAAAAACATGGTGGTTTGAAGTCACAGGAGAAAAGAAAAGAAAAAGAGGAGAGAGAAAGAAAGAGAGAGAGAGAGAGAGAGAGAGAGAGAGAGAGAGATTGGAGAAAAGGAGAGGGAGAAAATGGGGGAAGGGAAGGGGATGGTGGGGGAAGGGCAGGGCAAGGGGAAGAGGGAAGAGGAGAGCATGAGGGGGGAGAGAGTTTTTAAATGGAACTTAGTCACCCAAACAAGCATCCCAGTGTGTCTTTGGAGCTATTGTGACTGGCTGAGAGCCAGCTGTGGCTCCTGGCTGCTGGAACTTGCCCCCAGCTCTCTTGAGCAGCTGTGGTTGTTTCCCCCAACTCCCATCTCCTCTGGAGTCTGGGGTCTTGGAGCAGGAAGATGGGATGGGCAGGACGGGGAAAGGGGATGTTGTTACTTCTGGGATAAGGGGCGTGTAAGGCACTCCCTAGAGAGGCTCAGGGCCACGTCCCAAACAGGAAGACTGGAAAAATCACAAGATAGCTGCCCTTGGAGGTTGTTAGAGCTAGCAGGGACCTTAAAGCAAATTGAATCCACATGCCCTTATTCTGTACTGGAGAAAACTGAGGCCCATGAGAGAAAATGGCTTTATGAAGGTCACACGGCAGTCTGCCCAGTGTTCTGACTCTCAGACCCAGATGGTCTCACTGTCCCCTACATACATCTTGTATCTTTCTGATTCCAGATTTGGGTTCACAATTCTCCCTGTAATTAAATGAGTCAAGGGATCAAAGGTTTTGTGCATAAAGAGACCTAATGTTATTACATTTTGACCTCTACTGAGACCTAAGCAAATTAAGTTCTTTAAGTTCTCCAGCTAGTAAGTGATTTTTATCTGGCCACCGGACCAGTGGCTCTGGAGGGGAAAGTGAGGCAGGTGCCCTTGCCCAGCCCTCCCTCACTTAAATCCAGCTCGCCTGCATGTCGCGGTATCACCTCCCTGATGTCAGGGTCCTCTGTGAAAACCAGGGACCAATAGCCACAGTCAGGATTCCAGTGGGGTCCTCTGGCTAAATCTAAGTACATTAACCAAGCCAGCGCTACTCTTCTGCCCTGTATTCCCCTTCTCCATTTGGCTGGCCTTTTGGAGGCCTTTAGGGTCCAGCTCAGTTAGCTCCTCTTCTTCCTCCTCCTCCTCCTCCGAGAAGCCTTCTCTGACCAGCCCAGGGCAAAGGGATTTCTCATCTCTGACACTGTCCAGGGGTCCTCAAACTACGGCTTTGGTCAGATGCTGCAGCTGAGACTGTTTATCCCCCTCACCCGGGGCTATGAAGTTTTTTTATTTAAAGGCCCACAAAACAAAATTTTTTTTTTATTATAGTCTGGCCGTCCAACAGTCTGAGGGACAGTGAACTGGCCCCCTATTTAAAAAGTTTGAGGACCCCTGGATACCGATCACTAGGTAGTTAATCACAGAGCACCTTCTGATTTGTTTTCTGAACTTTTACTCATCTCTTACACAGAATTCATTTGACTTCTAATGTATTTATCTCTTGCTCCCCAGCTAAACTGTAAGCCACTTGAGGGCAGGGACAATGACCTCTTCTTTGTATCTGGGGCTGGCTGGATATCATGGGCTCTCACCAATCAGGGGAGTTCTAGTTCTAGCACCATCAGCAGCAGGGCAGCGTGGGCTGGTATGTGGCCAAGGACATGTCCGGCCTCCATTTAGCTAACGTAAAGGACAGAAATTCCTCTCAGAAAAGTTTTTGAGTAATAGAATACATAACCCAGGCTGGTTGAATTGGACCTTGACTCATTAGAGTTCCCCCCACCCCCAATAACCCTGTAGAATTCAGATAGAAAAACAAGAAAAATGGATGAGAGGCCATGTATTACCATGGAGGAATCCCAGCTGTGACATTGACTACAAGTATGACTTTGGGTGGGTCCTTTTGGTTCTCAAGATTTATTACATCATCTGTTAAATCTGACTATGGTTTTATGCCCATTACTTGGAACAAATTAAAATAGTTAAACTTATGGAGGTACACAATCAACTGAAATCTTTTACACCTTGACAAAAATTTTTTTTATATATAACATGTTGTCTTTCTCTGTACTTATTTTGCACAATTTGCTATTGAGATCAGAAGAATTTGATCCATAGTCTTTAAACTTTTCATTGGGCAATCCATACTTTTATCATGCAGGGTATAAAGTTTACTTTTGACAAGCATTTCATGTTTGCAGGTCTAGTCTTGATTACCCAGCCTTTAAGTTTTCAGTGGGGTTTCAATAAGTTGAGCTCCAAAGCTATTAAAGCATTGTTTATCTCCATCTCTTGGATACATTTCTAATCTTTCATGTTGTATGGCATGGGATAAGGGCAGATTCCATCTCCGTTTTGGAATATCTGCAACTTCAGAATAATTTTATTTCTCATTGTATTAATATATTTATCAAAATTCATCATCATTTAATAAGGATAAAACTTCCAGGCACTTTAGAAGCTAAAAACAAAAACATTTTTGAGTGTTCTATGAAGCTTTATGAAGATGCTTAGGTCTTATGAGCCTACTTGGACTTCTGATAATGTGTGTGTGTGTGTATATATATATATATATATATGATAATGATTTGGGGAATGAAAAAGTGAGTTTCTCCAATAAAAATTATCTTTTTTCCAATTCTCAGTCATCTAGTACTTTTATTGTCTTGCCATGAAAAATGTTTTTTTTTTCTTTTTAGTAATATTTAGATAGCTTTTTTTTTTTAGCTAGTCCTCCAAATAAACTTCCAATTTCAAGAAGACTATATACCACATTGTAGATGAATAAATTTCAACCCCTCTAGCTGCAAAGTTGCTCTGAAAATCTTTGCTTGTTTTCTGAGGATTAATTAGGCTATTTAGCAGCGGTACTTTGTTGCTTCTTTTTTGCTTTTCACAGCAAACTGGGGTTAAGTGATTTGTCCAGGGTCATAAGCTAGTAAATTTCAAATATCTGAAACCATATTTGGACTCCATTCCTCCTGAGTGTGCACCACTGCACCACCTAGCTGCCCCAGTTTGTTGGTTCTTATTGGGGTTTTTGTTTTTTCCTGAACTTTCCTTTTCAGTTAGGTGTAATCGATCCTGCTTCATCATGAGCTTGAATCATCCTTTAAAGGTGAGTATTTAATGCTTACATTAATACCCTGAGTGATAACAGTGATTGAAATGTGCTCTTTTTAAAAGAGTTACAACTTTGGCTGCTTCTTTGTAGTAATATCCATCCATTCCCCAAAACCACAAAATTAAACAAACAACAAAAGAGAGCAGTGGAACACGTGTATGGCACGAAATCCAGCACTGGACTAACAGAAACTTAACTAAACATTGAGAAACCAGCGTGGTCCAGTTTCATCTGGTCAGGACCAGATCTTCCAGCCAGCCTAGTGTTAGTAGAAACACAAACCTTATCATTGCTGATTGAAAATGAAATCGTATCAAAACTCTTGCTTGTTCTGCATAATCACACACCTCTCTACATGACCCACCTTTAGGGTTTCTTTCAGCTTTAGATCCTATGGGCAGTGCAAGAAATTATTGGGTAGCGAGTGAATCCATGATTTTATTCTCAGAGGGAGCCTCCTGGAAGAGAGAATTCCCTCTAACAATGCAGGTCAGCACCAGCTATAATATTTCCAGATGCAGAAAGTTGCCTAGAGCATGGAAAGCTTATGTGACTCTCCCGGAGTCACTTGGGCGATATGTCTCAGAGATGAGACTTGACTCCAGGTCTTTCTCATTCCAAGCCAAACTCTCTGCCCACTCTTTGGTTTTAGTTTTTTGTGTGTTTTTTTTTTTCCGAAGAATATAAAAAGTTCTAAAATATAATACTTATCCTTGAAATGTTTGTAAACTAGCTAAGAAATCAAAACACATGAACACTCAGATAGGGTTATGAAGAGTCAGACATGATTGAAAAATGACTCAATAACAGTATGTCATGGGTTTTACAGCTTCTGATTGAACTCCTTAACCACCAACCATCCTTAAACTATAAAGAAACAGTCCCAATATTGACTTATAATATTGGCTTAAAAACAGAAAGCTACTTTAAAGATCAATCCAGTACAATATTCTTAGAGCCCTGGGTAATGGCAACAACCGATCAATGAGCAAACCTATATTAAGTGCGCAATGTATGTTGGGAATTTGGAGGAGGGGAATATGTGGAAAGACAAACGGGAAACAGTGAGCCTGTGATCCAGTTTGAGTGATGGAAGGTGGTATGAGTTGGAGGAAGTCAAAGAGTGTAGTTTTACTAATATTGCCTAGAGCCAGCATCCCTGAGAAATTTTAAAGTGTCCTTTAACTGGGGGCAGTTAACTGACACAATGGATAGAGCATGAGGGCTGCTGTTGGGAGGACCTGAATTCAAATGTGACCTCAGACACTGAACATTTACTAGTGGTGTTATCTAGGGCAAGTCACTTAACTATAATTGCCTTGGGGGTGGGGAAATGCCTAAGCAACTGGTGGATGTCTCCCACCTAGAATTCTCAGAACAATTAGGGGAGCGTGGAGATGGTGAGAGAAGATGGTGAGGTAGAGTTCTATGGTGTCTCCCCATGGATTCCCAGAAGGCTCCATGCTCGCCTCTGAGGACAACTTTGAGAAGCCATCCCTGATCTTGTCTCTGGCTTATGCCCAAGTTTCCAGTGGTCTCCACCTGGGAAAAAAAGAATACCCAAGATAAGGTTGGGACCAAATAGCTCCAGTGTTCATGATTTGTGATGGAGAACACTCAATGTTTGAATGGGAGAGCTGGGATTGAGGGAAGCAAAGAGTGTTTTTTAAAGTGAAGGAAAGTTGTCCTAGGACTGTGGGTTCTCAGGACCAGAAGAGATAAGAGAACCAAGAGAGTTAGGGCTGGAAGGATCCTTGGAGAAAATCTCTAAAAAGCCCTGCTTGTATAAAGAAGGTAGGCTGAGGCCCAGAAAAAGGAAATCACTTAGCCCAAGTCCCTGAACGAGTTCGTGGTAGATGAAAGATCCCCATTCTAGGGCTGTTTCTGTACCATGCAGCCCAGGCTACAGTGAGGGGGTGGGGAGGGGGAATGAAACATTCTCCTATGTTACCTGGGCTCCAGAAGCTTCGATTCAGTGTTTTTTTTCTCTAGGGTACCAGGCCCCCACTCGAGATGGGAGGGTCATGTTACCGTAACCAGGCCAGGGTTAAACAAAGAAGGCATTCAGTGGGGGCAGACCGGCCCACATGCCAGGTTTCTCCATGCTATATTGTTTTCATCAGTCTCTTTCACTACGGAGGAGGATGGCCGTCCAGTCTGGTACATATTTAGTGGGGCGGGCTCCGAGGGACTAGGGATTCTTGGGAGCAGGAATGTTGACACGTGGCCAAAAGACAAACAGGCTACTGGAAGCTCTAGGTCACATTCCAGTTCTGGTTGGGCATGGGCAGCCCCGGCCCACGGACCTGGCCTCCTCCTACGGACCTGAGGGCCCTTGGTCTCTATTCCACTCATTTGGCATTTACTCTATGAGGCCTCCTGGCTGCTTATATTTGTACCTTACAAGGTTATTCAGACTGCTATAGGATTTATCAAGCTCTCCTCAGATCAGCAAATTAGAGCCAGAAAGGGCCTTGTCCAATGCCTTTATTTCACAGATAAGGGAATTAAAGCCCAGAGGGGTTAAGGGGCTTGCCTAATATCACATAGCACATCAGTAAAAATTTGAACCTGGGTCTTCTGTCTCAAATTTGAGGCTCCTTCCATGGTTTTTATTATTTGTCCTTCATTCTCAGAGGTCCATGACATCAGAAAGATGATGCTGAGACATGCAAGCTCAAAGTTACCAGCCTCACTCTCTCCTCCAGAGCCATCTGGATTCAGGCCCAAGATATAGCTCAGGATGACTGGAGATGGCCCTGGATGAACTCCCTGGATGCAGTGGCAGTTCTTGGCCTTTGGAAGCCAAGATTTTTAACAAGCCTCAGTTTGACTGGGGCAGCTGCCCAGTTAGTTAGTGACCACTTCGTTGGATGGGCCCTTTTCAGCAAACTATAGAGAGCAGTCCATCTGTACCTCATGCTTGATTTGTGATGGGGATTGGCTTGTTGGTCAATCGTTTTTCAGTCACATGTGACTCTTTTATTTTTCCCTGAGGCAGTTGGGGTTAAGTGACTTGCCCAGGGTCACACAGCCAGGAAATGTTAAGTGTCTGAGGCCAGATTTGAACTCAGGTCCTCCTGACTTCAGGACTGGTGCTCTATCCACTGTTCCCACCTAACTGCCCACATCTGACTCTTTATGACCCCATTTTGGGTTTTTCTGGCAGAACTATTAGAATGCTTTGCCATTTCCTTCTCCAGCTCATTTAACAGATGAGGAAAGTGAGGTAAGCATGGTTAAGTGATGTGCCCAGGATCATACAGCTAGGAAGTATCTGAACCTGCATTTTAACTCATAAAGATGAGTCTTCCTATCTCCAGGTCCAGCGCTCTATCCACTACATCACCTAGCTTCTGGTTAGTCCTGGGAAAGCCTCTAGTGTGTTTAGGACAATATCAAATGCTTTATAGAAATACCAATCAATAAGAATTTGCTAAGTGCCTGCTGTGTGCTGGACAGTGGAGATATAAAAATGAAAAAAGCCCTGTCCTCAAAGAGCTGGGAGATCAATCCACTGGAAGAGACAGCAGGTGCATGAAAAATATTCACAGTATTTGTATTATGATCAAATTTGTGACTTCATCAGAGCCAGGAGTCCCAGACAAGATCATTGCCAACTTGGAAAGTCTCCTGTGGAGTGCCCCAGGGATCTGCGTTTGGCCAGATGCTCTATCAGTTTTCTTGCACAGCTTAGTGAATATGGAAATATGTTTAGAGGAACTGCACATATTTAACCTATATCAGATTGCTTACTGTCTTGGAGAGGAGAGGAGAGAGGGAGAAAATTTTTAAACATAAGGTTTTGCAGAGGTGAATGTTAAAACCTATCTTTGCATATATTTAGAAAAATGAAATACTATTAAAATGTGAAAAAAAATATTTATCAATGGGCCGAGTAAAGACATGGGTGTCCTGCATATCAAAGATAGCTGGTACATAGTCAGGATTACAAAATATTGACAGTCTAAAATAATAACATGAAATTCAGTATATATAAATGTAAGAGTCTTAGATTTAATTTTTTAAATTGCACTCATGAGGATTTAAAAAAAATATGGGAGGCATGGCAAGGCCATCTGAAGAGGTTTGAGTGTAAGGCAAGTTCCCTATGAGTCAATGGTTCCATATGACAGCCAAGAAAATGAGTGTGATCTGAGGTTGCCTTAAGAAGAGATCTGGGGTCATAGCTAAGGAGGTGAATGTCCTTCTATTTTCCCTGCCTTAGACAAGTTCTAGAATATTGGGTTCAGTTTTTAGCACATCTGTGGTGCACGCAGAGACTGGGCCTGGAATCAGGAAGAGCTGAATTTAAATCCACTCTCAGACACTTGCTACACTTACCTATGTAATCACTTCCCCATCTGTAAAATAGAGATAATAACAGCACCTACCTCTTAAGGGTGGTATGAGGATGAAAAGGGAATAATTGTAAAGTGCTTAGCATGGTTCCTGGCACTTAGTTGGCACCTTATGAACATTCATTTCCTTCCTGCCTTTGTTCTGGGAGAGGCGACTGGGACATTATAGAAACACCAGAGGAACAGAACTCAGAGGCTGTCTGCCCATCATTTTACAAATGAGGGAACTGAGGCCGGGAAAGACTAAGCGCCCTGTCCAAGACCACACAGGTTGTTACAGGGAAATCCAAGAGAAATAGCAGAACATAAGTTTCCCTTCGCCAGAGGACTTTAAACAAAATTTAACAGCCAGCTCTGAGAGCCTCAGGCTGGAGTTCTACCTCTGCCTCTAAGTCATTGACTATGGGCAGATCCCTTCCCCACTGACTATGGGCAGACTAGGCTCAATTTTCTCCTCTGTAAAACAAACAAACAAATAAATAAACAAATAAGGAGGAAAAAGTGGCCCAGATAATTTTTTTTTTTTTTAGAAATGAAATCTTTATTAAAGCTTTTGAATATTCAAAAGATATGCATGGATATTTTTTCCACATTAACCCTTTTTTTTTTTTTTTTTTTTTTAATAGCCTTTTATTTACAAGATTTATACATGGGTAACTTTACAGCATTAACAATTAAGTGGCCCAGATAATTGATAAGATCGTTCTCAGCTCTGACCTCCTGGGTTCTAAGGGCCCTTCCAGCTCTGACATCCCAGGTTCTAAGGGCCCTTCCAGCTCTGACCTCCTGGGTTCTAAGGGCCCTCCCAGCTCTGACCTCCTGGGTTCTAAGGGTCCTCCCAGCTCTGACATTCTGGGTTCTAAGGGCCCTCTCAGCTCTGATCTCCTGGGTTCTAAGACCCTCCCAGCTCTGATATTTTATGACTTTGAATCTATATGGCTTAGTCTTTAATCAATCAGAAAATTGATGTAATCCGACAAACACCTGTTCAGGAATGCCACCTGGCACATTCTATGCCTTTGAGGCTCCCCAGGCATCCCCTCGACCCCTCTGTGCTGGTGGGGGGGCTTCCATTGCTGCCTTTCCTCTCCATGTGGTTCCATATACATTCCCACAGAGTTGAACCATTCCTGCTGAAGTTACCTTCCCACTTAGGTCCATCCAGCCTCTTATACACCCTCCAAGATGGAGTGACGGGATTGTGGGTGTGATGAGATTTTGCAGCGACTGACCAGTAGGACCCTTGGAATCTTGCTATGTTCAGCAAAGGCCCTATTCCCCTTGACACTTATATGTCCACACCAGAGAAGCCACTGGATCCAAACTTGTTTTCCCTTTTCTTGTTGTTTTTTAAATCATCCAGAACAATTCTTTGCATTTTTGTGTAAAATTACTTGGAAAGAACCTTGGACAAGACAGGAGACCCAAGTTGATTATTCTAAGACAAAATTCTTTTTTTTTTTTTTTTTTAAGGCATTTTATAGAGGCCTTTTGTCTTGATAACACATTCATTTCCCACCCCCACCTCCTCCAGACTGAACCCTCCTTATTACAAAGAAAACCAATTAAGCAAACTAACTAACATAGAGGCCACTTTCTGCCCTGGTGACCCCCCATCTTTCTACCAGGAAAGAAAAGATATCTTTTATTATCTCTTTTCAAGAACCTTTTTTTTTATTTTTAAGTTTTTCTGTTGCTTTTCATTCAACTTCCTTTTAGTGATCGGTTCAGGTAATGGTGCTCACTATATGACTGCACTATTTACTTCCCCTTTTCAGGTCTCAGTTTCCCCTTTTGGAAAGTAGGGAGAATAATATTTGTACCACATACTTCATAGCACAATTATGAGGGAAAGACTTGGTAATACTTGAAATACAGCACAAATATTGGTTTCTTGTAGATTCAATGTGGTACCAGCCTGGATTTATACCAAAAATATGGATTTATATCAGAAGACCCAGGTGCAAATTCTTTCTCCACCATTTTCTTCCTGTGTGGCTTTAGATGAATCTCTGATCTCATAATGAGGGTATTTGGACTAGATGATTTCTGAGATCTCTTTTAACCCTAAATAGGTGACGTTCTGGGGAATATCTGAAAATCCTGAAAATTACTGAAAAACTAGGAAACTCTAAAGTTCTTTTCAGATAGAGTCAAAACAAGTCAACAAGTATTAGTAAGCACCCACTATGTGCGAGGCCCAAAGTGTGTTAAGCACTAGATAAGGAAATGTCCCTGGGTTATACAATAGGAGGAATTGAGGTAGGAATAAAAATCTAGGATTCTGAGTCTTAATTTTATATCTTTTTTTATTTAACTGTTTATTCAGTTTGGGAAGGATTTATTATCTTTCCTCCAACTGAACAGTTTGTTTGTTTTTGGGGTGGGGTGGGAAGATATCCTTATAACAAATACACAAAGTCCAGCAAAATAAAATCACCACAAATGCCATGGCCAGAAATGGACTGTCTCATTTTGCATTTTAAATCTTTAGCAGGATGTGGCAAGATGATTTATCATCATATTGGCCAAAGTTCTGAAGTTTTCCAACTAGTTTTCTTTTTCATTTAGTTTGTCTCTGAGATTCTGAGATTTATTTAGGTTCATCATGGATGCAAACCTGTGGAGGTAAAAGCATTGCCATTGGCATTCAAAGTCCATCACAGTCTGATATCATCACTTGTCTTTGCCAACCTTTACTTATATTATTACATTTAATATATTATTCTATCCAGTGGCTGAATAAATTATGGTATATGAATGCAATAGGATACTATTGTTCTATAAGAAATGACAAACGGGCTGATTTCAAACAAGCCTAGAAAGACTGACATGAACTGATGCTAAATGAAATGAGCAGAACCAAGAGGACATTGTACACAACAACAACAAGACTATGTGATGATCAGCTGTGATGGACTCGACTCTTTTCAACAATGAGGTGATCCATGGCAATTGTGATAGACTTATGATGGAGAGAGCCATCCACGTTCAAAAAGAGAGCTATGGACAGCGAATATGGATCAAAGCATAGTATTTTCACCTTTTGTTATTGTTATTGTTGTTTGCTTGTTTTTTTTCTTTCTCATGTTTTTTTCCCCTTTTGACCTGATATTTCTTTTTTTAAAGCTTTTTCTTTTCTTTTTTCCCTTTTTTATTAAAGTTTTTTATTTTTAAAACATATGTGCAGATAATTTTTCAACATTGACCCTTGCATAGCTCTGTGTTCCAAATTTTCCCCCCTTTACCCCACCCTCTCCTCTAGATGGCAAGCAATCAATATATGTTATACAATGTTAAAATATATGTTAAATCCATTATATGTAAATATATTTATAAAATGATTTTGCTGCACAAGAAAAATCTAATCAAAAAGGAAGAAAAATGAGAAAGAAAATAAAATGTAAGCAAACAACAAAAAGAGTGAAAATGCTATGTTGTGATCCAGACTCAGTTCCCACAATTCTCTCTCTGGGTGTAGATGACTCTCCTCATCATAAGATCATTGAAAGTGGCCTCAATCATATGATGGTCAATTCTGACGGGCAATGAGATGATTGAGACTCACTCTTTTTGTTGTTGTTCACTTGCATTTTGTTTTCTTACTCATTTTCTTTCCTTTTTGATCTGATTTTTCTTGTGCAGCAAGAGAATTGTATAAATTGGTTTACATATGTTGGATTTATATAACATATATAACATGTATTGGATTGCTTGCCATCTATGGGGGAGAAGAGGGAAAAATTTGGAACACAGAGTTGAAAAATTATCTGTGCATATGTTTTGAAAATAAAAAACTTGAATAAAAAAAGAATTGATCATCGTATAATCTTGTTGTTGCCGTGTACAATGATCTCCCGGTTCTGCTTATTTCACTTAGCCTCAGTTCATGTAATTCTCTCCAGGCCTCTCTGAAATCATCCTGCTGTTGATCTGATATTTCTTGTGTATTATGATGAATCTGGAAATATGTTTGAAAGAATTGCACATGTTTAATCTATATTAGGATTGCTTACTATCTTAAGGAGGGGGAAGATAGGGAGAGAGAGAGAAAAGTTTGGAATACAAAGTTTTGTGAAGATGAATATGGAAAACCATCTTTGCATTTATTTAGAAAAATAAAAAGTTATTATAATTAAAAGAAAAAGAAAAATATTATTCCATTCAATATGCAATAAGTTATAGCCATAATGGATGGTAGTCTGCTCCCTGAACATAACCTGTGCTTTTCTACTTCTGTGTCTTTGTTCAAACTGTACCTCTTACCTGGAATGCTATCCCTTTCTCTTTTTGCTTGTTGAATTTCTTCTGGGCCTTTAAAGCCCAGCTGGATTGTAGTGAGTAGAAATAACATGGCTTCTTCTTCTTCTTCTTCTACGAGTCTGTCCTTGAGCGAGTAATTTCCTTTCTGTGAGCTTCAATTTCCTCCTAAAAATAAATTGAATTTTAAAATCACAGATTCAGGTAAAGGGTATCTAAGCTCCCCTTTACAAATCCAGTGACAAATCCACGATGCCATGAAATGGCACTGCCTCCAGAAAGCCCTCCTGGATTCCTACGCTCAGTGACAATCCCCAGACTTCTGTCTTAGTTGTATGTTGTAGTTGCCACCTTGAGGATGACTTGTCCATATCACAGAGGGCCCAAGGTGGCTCAGTAGATAGACCACCAGACCTTGAGGCAGGAAGATGAGTTCAAATCCAGCTCCAGACTTAATAGCTGTGTGACCCTGGGCAAGGGTCCCTTACTTAATCCTGTTTGCCTCAAATCTTTGTACTCCTGGCATATTGTGGGTTACTAAATGCTTGTTGATTGATGGATTGCTCTCCCCAGTGCTCAGCACATAGTAGGCGCTTAATGAGTGTTGAACTTAAAATACCTACCATGTAAGAAACACTGAGTAAATATTTGTTGAGAAATTGAATTTGTTTTCATGGGTGTTTGTGGGAAAGGAAAGAGATGGGCAATGGAGCTTAGACTTAAGGGGAAATCTGATTTTTTTAATCCAATTATTTTTCTTTGTAGACAAGACCAAGATGACCACGGTGGCCCCTCTGGGAGGTGCCAGCTTTCCAGGGAATGAGACCGCGATGTCCACAGAAGACTTCCTTTATAAGAGTAAGGGCGACTGAGTGAGGTGCCAGGGACTGGGCCAGGTGCTGGGAGAGAGGCTCACTCAATCAGATTTGCTGGGGGTTCTCTAGAGAGGTAGCCATGGGCTAGGCCAAGAGGCAAGTCACTCCAAACGTGTATTTGGTCATTCATTCATTCATTCATTCTTTGAATGATCATTTATTGAGCACCTACAGTATGTAGAGTCAAGTATTTAGTACTAAGGGAACTATCAAGTTTATATCATGGAGCTTATAGTCTGGTAGCAGGATCAGTCATTCACTTTTGGCTGCACTGCATCATATTATATGATAAGGGTTCAGGGATGTGCTGGAGCCATTATAGGAGAGACTTTTGGGCAAATTCTGTCTAAATATAAGAAAGTAGGGGCAGCTAGGGGATAGATACAGTGGATAGAGCACTGTCCCTGAAATCAGGAGGATCTGATTTAAATCCAGCAGTGTGACCCTGAGCAAGCTAAGTAATTAAGTAAATTAAGTATTAGAATTAAGTAAATTAAGTATTAAATTAAGTAAAAATTAAGTATTTAGAATTAAGTAAAAAAGAAAAGAAAAGTGATGGGAAAGTATTAATTATACAAACTTATATGGCATGTATTGGGGAGAGCCAGCTATTAACATTGACTAGTATATATATATACATACTATATATGTATAATATAGATAAATGTATATGTACATATATATATATATATATATATATATATGTATAAAGAGAAGCAGCTTTGAAGTCAGGAAAACCTGAGTTCCTATCTGACACATATTAGTGGGAACATGTTTGTTCTGTCCATTCAGTCTGTCCAATTATAAAATGTGCAGAGAAAATTGTGGGAAAAGATGAGTTGGGAAATTCTACTTCCTCTCCCTTGAACCTTATCCCATATACCTCTGAGCATTGATTTTGTCACATTATCTTATCTTCCTTCCCCTTTCCCCTTCAACATATCTGCGGATAACCACTAGCCTTCTGGGTTGCTCTTGGCAGTTACCACAGTCTCAGGTCCTTCTGGGATAGCGCTTTCCTGAGCGTGCTCCCTGTAAGAATTCCTCCTCACTTGGCTGTCCTTGTTTCTATATGAGATTTACATCTTTATAACCAGATTGTATATTTGAGCAAAAAGATGAATTTCCCTGAGTCCACAGTGGCCTGGAGAAAACAGATGTCATGAATGACCACCTTCAGACTTTTTGAAAAGGCTGTGAAGATGGATTTCCTGGAATACCTGAAATTTTGCCCCATAACCCCTTTGGATGAACCTTACCCAAGCTTGGGAGGTTATCTTAAAGAGAAGGAGTTAGTTCCATTATGGAGTCAGTAGCCAGTGGCTTCAGGAAGGTACATTTCAACTCCTAGGTAGGAATCAAGTTTTATTTATCTTCCAGTCTTCTCTAGCCCTGAGTATAAGGATTTATGATTAGTAGTTATTGAACAACAACAAAGATAAGAGTGACTATAGCAGGGAACAGCATGAATAAGGCATAAAGGTGGGCAAGTTCAGGGTATGTTTGAGGGGCAGAAACCACCCTGGTTTGGCCAGAGCTTTGAGCGTGTGGGAACAAGGCTGGATTCTAGCCCTGATTTTGCCAGTCACTGGCTTCTCATTGCCTTCTCTCCCCGCTTTGAGGCAGGTTCGGGAGCCATCGTAGCAGCCATTGTGGTTGGAGTCATTATCATCTTCACCGTGGTGCTCATCTTGCTAAAAATGTACAACAGGTACCAGTGGGGATGTCACAGAATGGAGGAGGCCTTAAGGACCCTCTAATCTGCCCATCGTTGAAAAGTCTGTACAGTAATCCCAAGAAGGAGCCATTCATTATTTGTTTGAGGGGATCCATGAGGGAAAAGTCACTCCCTCCTGAGGCTGGCAGTTGGGGGTATCTGATGTGGGATTGGGGGAAATGGTTTTAAGGTCTGGAAGTCAGAATCAGGGCCAACAGATGAATGAGGGTTGACTTGGACTCTTCTACAAAATGGAGGTCCCAGATGGATCTCTTCAGTAGGGAAGGGGGTGGGCCTTAGGTTGGGAAGTGGTTGGATATTCTAGGGTGAGGGAGGCTCTAGGCCCTAAGGGAAGTTCCAGAATTAGATAGAAACAGAGACAGGTTTTAAGTCAAGGATATGGTTGGGAGGGAAGTAAAAGCTTACTTACTTTAGCCCCTCCACAAATTCCAGAAGGAATTCACCAATGAGAAAAATTGAAAATTTGAACCAAAAGATGATTTAAATCTAGTTCTGCTAACTCTATAGAACAATTAATGATTTTTTTATAAGTTTTTAATAATCATGCGCATTTATGTCCTCCTGGTGCCAACTGTAGTCTCTCTTGTGAATCTCCAATGTTATTTGTTACAGAAAAATGAGAATGAGACGGGAATTGGAACCTAAGAGCCCCAAGCCCACCGCCCCAGCATCTCCCACGGGCCAGCCCAGCAACAACAGCGTCAGTCAGCCCACCACCGTCACATTTATTCCAGTCGACATCCACATGGAGAATCGGTGACCAGAGAAAGTCCCTCCGGGGTCCTCAGCCAGATCTCCAGCTCCATCCAGATGGGCCCTCGCTGATAAGGGGGAAATGGAGAGCCAGATTTCTGGCAGAGCTTGTGTCAAGCCTTTCTATATTTGATTGGAGCTGGGGACAAGCCCTGACAACCTCTTTTTTCCCCTAGTTACAAACCTAACTCTTGTGACACTCCCTCCCCTAACACTGAAGCAGTGGCAAGCTATGTCGGATATGTATTAACATTTATGTTCTACTTTTCTCCCTGATCTCGTAGCTAATTCAAAGGGATAATGAATCCCAAAAGGCTGGAGGCAGATGGGACTTTATAATGTACAGTGATAGCATGTAGAATATCTGTTCCACTTCTTGGATGATAAACCACCAGAACCAAAAAAAGCATTTGACCATAGAATATTCAATTTGGAAAAGCAGAGCTGGGCAGGGAGGGGACCTTGTGAACAATCTCAGAGTTGGAAGAGAACTAAAAAGGAGAAATTTAGAACAATGATAGAACTGACTGTATCCTTGGGAACTATCTAGCCCAATCTTCTTCTTTACACAGGAGGGCTGTGGGATCATAGACCCCCTAGGGCTGAGAAGAACCTCAATAGATTGTCTAATCCATCCGTCTCTTGTTACAGATGAGAAAACTGAAGCAGAGGGAAGATAAATGCCTTGTCTCACAGGAAAATGAGGTCTAGAGAAGGTCACATGATGAGTTTGAGTTTCTGACTGAGCTGGGACAAGAACAATTAAATTATTTCAAATACTGAATGCAAGATAATGAGAGCCCTCAAAAGGGCATCTGTCCAAATGGTTCACCAGGCATTTTTCCCCAGGAGCTCTGTGCTCAGGGAATGGGCTGTGGGCCTGGGCTAATTAAATATAACTAACTCCATAGGTAAATTATGTCAGTGGCCAGAAGGCAGCAAATCCAAACACCTCTAATTTTGAATCTAGAGAAAACATCAAGAGAAACAAATTGATAAAAGAGCTTTCTCTTGAGTAGTATGTGTCTTTGTTAGACAGAGCTAAAGAACTGAGACAGACATTCATTTTCTCCATTCTTTTGTTCCAGCTGCCATGTAGATACTTCTCTACCCATTCCCGCATTTCCCCCTACCCCTCTGACCTATAATAATAGCTCATTTTTGTGTAGCATTTTATGGTTTACAGAGAGTATTCCTCATACTGCTGTCAAAACAAGTGGTATAAGTTTTACTATTTCCATTTTACAGGTACAGAAACTGAGGCTCAAAGAGCTATATAGTAAATCTAGTAAATGATTGATCTGGGATTTCACCATTAGTCACCTGATTCTGGAGTCAAGGCTTTCCTACTCTCCCCTATAACCTTCCCAAGGCTCTTGTTGATCTTTCACTGATTATACAACTTGGAGGGGAGGGCTGCTCCCTGATGCAACCTAGAATAAGTTATTATGAGGGGGAAAGTACTGTAGTTTGATGGTTCAATAAACCAACAGCAGCCTCGAGATATTTCCTCCTTTCCACAAATTTTATACAAGAACAAAAACCCAAGATGCAGAATGGCTGCTTCTAGTTCAGAAGTGCCAGCCTCTCAAGAAAGTGGGGGGCAGTGTTTCCTTTGTCACCTCACAAGTGAGAGGAGTGAAGGTTTCCATTTGGGTCTTGGGCATCCTATCCCACCCATTCTCCAAAGTTGTTACTCTGGAAAACAGAACCTACCACGTACTGGCTCTTGAATTCAATCTCAGGTACTCTTTTCAGCCCATTACAAATGCAAAGATTCATTGTTCTCCAATCCCATTGGCTCTGATCTTGGTGTTCTGGAGTGAGATTAGACTTAAAATCAGAAAGATCTGAGTTCATATCCTTACTCCGATACTTACTAATTATGTGACAATGTACTTAAACACTCTGACCCTTGGTTTACTCATCTGTAAAATGGAGAGATATCACCTATAACCTGCTTTAGAGAATTGATTGTTAATAGGGTCAGATGAAGTTTTTCATGTAACATGCAGAGCTCTAAATTTTCTATAAATATTTGTATTTTCAGAAATCAGTATGTTCAGAAAAGGGCTTTGGTGTAGGAATAATTCTAATGTGGAACCCTTCTTAGTCACACCCCCCTGCATCTCAGCCTTGATTGTTCTAGGAGGATAAGTCACTTTACTTCCAAGTGCTGAGAAGATGCTATCTTACAAGGGTAAAGGGAATTTTCTCTCTGGGAGTTCATTTTTGTCACTGAAATCCTAGGTCCTCTCTCTGTCCCATTATTGATCAAAAGAGTGAGTAGAGGGGACAAGAGAAATCAGGTGGTGAGGGTGATGATGGGGAAGGCTGGGGTAGTGTTTCCTAATTTCATTGTCTTTGATCTTCACAAAGCTCCTGTGAGATAGGTAGGGCAAGTATTAGTGTTATATAGAGTAGGAAACTGAGCATGGAAAGGCACTTGATCAGATCTACATGATCAAGTGGCAGAACTGGGATGGGACCCCAAGTCCTCTGGCTCTTGAATCCAATTCTCATTGAGCTGTACTGCCTCTTGTACATCAGAAGGACCTGGAGGGAGAAACAGAATTTTTACAATTTGTTTTAGGTTTTATGTTTAATAAATAAACAACCCAACCCAATAACCAATTTATTTTTAGTTTAAAATTGTAGGGCTTAGTCTGGGAAGGAGAGGAGCCCTTGACTTTTTAAATGCCCTTTCTAAATATACCCCAAATTGTCATTTTTGTCCTGCTATAAAAAACAGCTATTTGTGGGAGTACAGTAATCCTACAGCCATGTCCCCAGGATATTTGAGGGGCCTTTGAACAGTGGGATCATTGTTGCCCTCTCTCTGGGCTCTTTTTGTGAAGGGCATCCCCCTCAGTGAGGGAGGGAGTAGAAAGCCTTGACTCAGCAGTCCTGGGGCCAGCCCAAGGCATCTGGCCTGGGAGGAAAAGTGACTTCAAACGAAATGCCCCTGGACAGGCCTGGGAGTCAGGAGACTTGAACTCTGCTGGCCCCAGCCCCAGCCCAGCTTCAGTGCCGATTAAACCTTGGCCAACCTCGGAAGGGAACTCTGGGGCCACTCCACCTGAGCCAAGAATTCCTCTCTAACGTTCCTAATACAAGCTTATCACGAGTCTGCTTGAAGACCTCCAGGGGTAGGGTAGCTCCAGCAAATGGACATTTGGGGACAGATGGAACTGTCTTAGAAAGCTTTTCTTATGTTGGATTTCAATCTGCCTCTCTGTGGTTTCCACCCATTTCTTCGGGCAATGACTGAGGTCCATCAGAGCAAGTCTAAGGATGACATAGAAAAGTAGCTGATTTTAAGTCAGAAAGCTTTTGTCTGGCCCTTTGGACAAGCCAGTCCCCTCTCTGGGCCGCAATTCTCTCATCTGTAAAATGAAGTTAGACTAGATGATCTCTAAGGTCCTTCTGAGATCCCACAAGAAAGCCTTTTTTCCAATAATGGAAGCCAGCCTTCAGGGAGAGCCCCCTCCCCCTGTCTTTTGTTCTCTGGGCTAACGTGACCCCATTCCTTCCATCCTCACTTGGCCTGGCCTCCAATTTTCTCTCCATAATAACAGATTTTGTTTATAGAACATTTTAAGGTTTTCAAAGCACTTTACACACCTTACTCCCATTTTTAAAATAAAGATAGTAGGACTCAGAGAGGCTCTGATTGCCCGAGGTCCCATAGCTGGAAGCTGAAACCTAGGAATCGGCTACTCCAAGTATGAGACTTTCCAGTATATTACTGTGACCTTGATAGTTTTTTCTTCCAGAATTTGTCTCTCTGATCCCGTTTCCTCACAAAACGAGGTGGTTAAACTAGATTGAACTAAGGTCCCTTCTCACTCTATACCTGAAATCCTGTTATCATTCAGATTCAGTCAGATCGTCTAAGCAAATTTCACTTTGCCTAGATTCTTAATTGTTTTTTGTGTGATACTAATATGTTTTAATTTACCCTGGGGGACTTAAGAACAAATGTCTTACTTTTTAATCATGTGTACTCTCTTTCACCCTCCCCACATATAATCTGGTCAAGTGAGGGCAGCAGCCTTCATATAATCATTGCCCTGGGCCAGTGGGTATTTGCAAGGCTAGTTTGATCCTGGCTGGGATCAGCTTAGATCTCCAGCTGGATATTGTTGAGTGGAGAGCTCAATGCTGGCCTTGATGGTTCATCAGGTCAACTATGTCTCCTCCCCATGACAGGGCATTTCCAATAGGGAGGGTGACAGAATCTTGGTTGTAGGGAAACCAGCACTTCCAGGGCCAGTACCTCCCACTGACCACTGGACTTACCATGTGAGTTCCTTCCCCTGTTCTTGCTTGCTTATAGCCCTGCTATAAGGGTCTTAAAGTCTGGGGAATATGAAAGTCTTTCTGTCTCTCTGTCTCTCTTTCTCTCTCTCTCTCTCTCTCTCTCTCTCTCTCTCTCTCTCTCTCTCTCTCTCTTTCTGTTTCTCTGTTTCTGTCCCTGCTTCTCTGTTTCTCTGTCTCTGTCTCTCCTCTGTCTCTATCTCTCTCTATTTCTTGTCCCTTTTCCCTGTCTCTCTGTCTCTCTGTCTCTCTCTCTCTCTCTCTCTCTCTCTTTCAATTTCCCTCCTTCCTCCCTCATCTTTTACCAAAGGGATCAACTAAGGCAACATGCAGTTTCTATATGATAGAGTGGGAGGAAGGAGGAAAAACTTCTACAATTTATTTTAAAACCAACAACAGGGCAAGGAACAACTAATTTTATTTAATTTTTTCTAATAAATATTCATTGGTATGTTTTGTTTTTACATTACCTATATTTCCCACTACATCCCACCCTACATTCTCTCTCAGAGAACTTTTCTTTATTACAAAGAATAAAAAAGTGAAAAATGATTCATCACAACCAAATAATATCTCCAAAAAAAGTCTGATGCTATATACAGTGTTCCACATATAGTCCCCACACCTCTGCAAAGAAATAGAGGAAGGTATCTTCTCATGGGATATCTGCTTTTCATCTTTGTCTGAGACACCCAAATGTATTAACTTTGATACTTCCATGTGATGCTCCCTTCCCCAGTGCAGGTCATTGATTTACATCCTCCTCACCTGTGAATTTTATCTATGTCCACTACATGGAAGATCTACTCAGCATATTGGAGGCCTCTGGATTTTGCAGTAATTCTTGGGTATTCGTGCAGCACTCGGGTGGTTCAACAGTTATCCAATTCCAATCTAGTCCAACCCCACAAACATCATTAAGCCCAACCTGTGTTAGGTACCAAGGATACAGAGACAAACTGGAAATCACTCTCTGCTTTGGAGAAACGCCTGTTTCTGCTGGAAAGCTACAAAATGTGAACAACTAAATAAATAAATACCTGATCATTTGAAGGGGGTTCAGGGGCCCCAAACCACTAGGGGAATCAGGAATTGCTTCCTGGAGGAAGTTGCAGATGGCCTGAATCTTGCCACAATTTAGGCAATGGAAATGAAAAGAGTATATTCCAGGAATCGAGACAGCTACGCAAAGGCTAAAAGGTGGGAGATGAATGAATAAGGCATTTATTAAGCATTTGCAAGCAAGCACTGAAGACAAACAGAAAAGTGAAGTGTTCTGTTCTATCAAGTATCTCTAGCTCTAATGTGGCAAATAACACATCTGGAAGGTTTCAGCTTCCAGTCAGATGGAAATATTCCATACCTTAGGGTATAGCAGCAAAGCAGATGGTAACACTTCATTTTTTAAAAAATTTATATATTTGTGTTTATTTTGCTATTTCTTAATTACTTATAAAAATTTTTAACATTTGCTTTTTAAATTTTTGAATTACCAACTCTCCATTCCTCCCATCTTTCCCCAGCTTCTTGAGAAGGCAGGCAATAACGATATTCATTATACATGTGAAGTCATGCAAAACATTTCCATATTAGCCTTGCTGCAAAAGAAAAAACACACACACGAAGAAAAATAAGGTAGTTAAAAAGGGTGTTTCAATCTGCATTCAGAGTTCGTCACTTCTCTCTCTCTCTCTCTCAATCTCTCCAGATGTGGAGAATATTTTTTACACGGGTTCTTTGGAATTGTCTTGGATCATTGTTTTGATCAGAGCAGCTGTCTTTTACAGTTGATCATTGATCCAATGTACAATGTTCTGGTTCTGCTCACTTCACTTTGCATCAGTTAATCTATTTTCCTGGGTTTCTCTGAACTCATCTCCCTCAACATACAATAGTATTCCATCACAATAATATACCACAGTTGGTTCAGCAATTCCCCTAATTGATGGGAACCCTATCAATTTCTGATTCTTTGCCACCTCAAAAAGAGCTGCCATTAATATTTTTGAACACATGGGTTCTTTTCCATTTTCTTTGATCTCCTTGGGATGGTAAGGCCTCTTCTTTTAAACACTTTTCTGCTGCTAAAATCTCATCCACTTGTGGTGTTAAACCATTTGAGACGGCCAAGATTTTGGTGGCAAGAACTTTCTTTGCTGACTCTTCAGTAGTTGGGGGTGAAGTACATCCACAATGTGCCCTATGGCTTCGGGGACTGAGCTGGAAGGATTTCTATTACCCAGGCTCTCTCCATTACCATTTGAGGGGAGATGGTTATCAAGCTCAATGATGGTTTGATCTCCCTGCCTCCTGTCTCTCTCTCAGGGTACCTACTGTAGCTTAACTCTGTAGATAGCAGGTGCTAGACCCCTTAGCAGCCTAATTCGATCAAAAGGCTCAATTAAAAATTCAATCCCTCCCTTTCTGGTCATGTACATCCTCAATACTGCTTTTTGGGCCATGTCTCATGTGCCAGATGGTACAGTTTGCTTATACCTACTCATGACTCTTGAGGGTCTGTCTCCCTTACACATAACAATTCACTGGGTAAAATTTAGTGAAGGAAAAAAAAGGAAAGAAAACTTTTTTAAATTTCTTGTTTTTCTATTATTAGTAAATGTTGGAGGGGAAGGGGGAAAAGCCACACTGACATGAAGCTGAAATTCATGTGAGACAAGACTCCACTTCAGCTAGAAAGGAGGCTCACAATGTCTTACTCATGCTGGGACCAGAATGAACCCTTTTCCTCCCTGGAAGATCAAGGTGATTGCTTCATGTCTGGGAGTTTCTGGATTGACAAGAGCATACTAAGACATAAAAAAGCCACGGCTGAGGGACAAGGAGGTGGTTCCCCAGTTGCTGAGGGAAAGCTCAAGACTCATATAGCTATCCCATTGACTCCCAAAACAAGCAATAGAGAGAGACAGCATGGTTAAGTGTCAACTTTCAAATCAGGAAAATCTGAGTCCGAATCCTGTCCTAAATACTTATTAGGATATGATCTTGGGTAAGTAATTTACCAGATGATTTTATCATTAATATGATCAGTAATACCTGCAATATGAGAAAATTCTATAAACCCTAGGGAAATGTTTTTTAGAAATAGAAGTCAGTAAACTAAACAAGTCTGGATTTGGAATCAGAAGGACCGGATTTGAATAAAAAGTCTGTTTTTTAACTGTCTCCACAGCTTTAAACAAGTCTCTGTGAGTCTCAGTTTCTTTATCAAAACAATATATAAACTGCAAAGAAGGTACCTGGAGGTGGTCATTTAACTGGGGAGTTCTATGGCATAGAAATCACAAGTCCCTCATCAGTAACACAGGGTTGGACTAGAGAGTCCCTAAGCTCCCATTCAATTATAAATCCATAATCTGCAGGTATTATGTAAATGTGCCTTAATGGCTTAAAAACTGACCTCTGAATCTGACCTGAGTTGGTTCTTACTTCTAAAGCATCCTGACTGTGTATCTCTGGACAAAATCACCTAATTTCCCAGTACCCTAGACTCCTCTCTAAACTATAAGTTATTGACGATGGCCTTAGTTTCTATGTGCCAGGTACACAGTAAGAGCTTAATAGATGCTTTCCCAAGCTAGTTTTGGAACAACATGCTAGAATTTCCCCATTAAGCCAACAAGTCCAGAATTGACTTGCACGGTAAGTACTCTGTGTGAGAAGTCACCCTAAGAATGGACAGAGGGCAATATCTGGAGCCCCAAAGTCTGAGATTTAGTGCCTTCAGGGAGTCAGGAGGTCTAATCTCTTAACTACTCCAAGAAATTCTATTAACAACCCTAGAAATTGCCAGTGAGTGAATGGAAGTACAACTCAGCCCAATTTATTGCAAATATTTTTTGACCTTTTAGGTGTTAGTCACTGTGCTGAGGACCAGGGATACAAAGACAAGATGGAGCAGCCCCTGTCTTCAAGGAGCTTGCCGGGGAGACAAGAAGTACTGGGAAATAGGAGGCGGACCTGGGGTTTCATTGTCAAATAGAATTCCTTAGTGAGGCAGCCCCCTCTCCCCAAGAGGTAGAGTTTAGTCCAAGGGTCTTCAAACTATGGGCCAGATGCGGCAGATTTGGACGTTTATCCCCCTCACCCAGGGCTATGAAGTTTCTTTATTTAAAGGCCCACAAAACAAAGTTTTTGTTTTTACTATGGTCTGGCCCTCAAACAGTCTGAGGGACAGTGAACTGGCCCCCTATTTTAAAAGTTTGAGGACCCCTGGAGACTTTCTGGTTCAATTGTGTCTGACTCAATCTTATTTGGGTTTTCCCAGCAAAGATAATGGAGGATTTGCCATCTCCTCCTCCAGGTCATTTTCTGTATGAGGAAACTGAGGCAAACAGAGTGAGTGACTTGTACAGGGTCACACAGATAATAACTTTCTGAGGTCAGATATAAGTTTGGGAATATATATGTCTCCCTAATGTCAGGCTCAGCACTCTATAGACTTAAAGGTCTAATGCCCTTGTTTAAGGCTTTGAGAATTGCCTGCCAGTTCTATCCATAACATTACATATAGAAGGAGAGAGGGAGAAAGGAGGAGGAGGAAGAGGAGAAGAAGAAGAAAAAGTAGAAGGAAGAAGAAGAGGAGGAAGAGGAGGGGAGGAGGAGGAGGAAAAGGAGCAGGGGGAAGAACAGGAGGGGAGGAGGAGGAGGAGGGGAGGAGGAAGAGGAGGAAAAGGAGGAACAGGAAGAGGAGGAGGAAGAGGAGGAGGAGAAGAAGAAGAAGAAGAAGAAGAAGAAGAAGAAGAAGAAGAAGAAGAAGAAGAAGAAGAAGAAGAAGAAGAAGAAGAAGAAGAAGAGTATGAGGAGAGGCAGAGAGGCATATACAAAACACAAACAAACACAAGATGACACTGAAGGGGCCGGCTTGGCCCCGGGACTTCCCTGCTCAGAGGAAAGCCAGCTCCTGAACGCCCTTCTCCTGAGCCCCAAGTGCGCAGAGAGCCCCGTGCCAGAGACTTCTAGGCCCCGAGCACTATTTCTTGAGTCAGTGTAGACAGGGATAAGTTCTTGTTAATGTTTCACCTCTGACCCTGAGTAGGGACCCCCCGGAGGAGGTGTCCCTGCTAGACAGGCCGCTTTCTCCCTCCTCCTGCTCTTCTCAGCCCCACCCGACACCACCAGTGCCCTCCAGAGTGGTTCAGCCCAGTCCGAGGGCCTTTTTAGAGCCCTCCGGCCCCCAGCCCGACCCGCGGTCGCCTTCTTCCCGGGTCCCGCCTCCGGTTTTGGGCATGGCTCGCCTGCAGGAGGCGGGAAGGCCAGTCAGTCATTAAGCACCTACTATGTGCCAGTCCTTGTGCTAAGTGCTGGGGACACAGAAAGGCAAAAGACAGTTCTTGCTCCCTGTCTAATGGGCGAACCTCATGCAGACAACTAACAGACAGAATAAACGGAGACACTGATTGGAGAGAAGGCTGAAGGAGCAGAGACCAGGAGGGAGCAGATTGAAGACATGGAGTCAGAGAAGATGCTCTGAGCCGGAGATGGAACTCCTTGGTTACAGCCAGGGGCCGGTCATGTTGCCGGTACCCAGGGGAGAGGAAGGTGTAAGGAGACTGGGAAGGTTGGGGAAAGGGAGAGGCAAGGCTATGAGGGCTTTGAAAAACAGTGTCCTGGAGGTAATAGGGAGCCACTGAGGGTTGTTGAATGGGAGTGGTTTGGAAAGTCAGACGGTTTTTGGGGGTTGGACCAGGCCCGTCCCTTCCCCCACCAATGAGCCTCACAGCTGGTCAACTGGTGTCAGCGTTGGGATTCTTTCCTGACTTTCAAGAACAACACTCTGTCCACTAAAAGGAACTTCGGAGACCATCTGGTCCAATCCACGTTTGAAGAAGAATTCTCTCTACAGTTTTTCCTGGGAAGATTTCTGATTGGGAGGAAGACACACCATCCCTAGACAGTTGACTTTTCTGGGGATAGGTGTGATTCCGAGGGAGTTCTTCCCATCTTTTATCAAATCTAAATCTCTCTGCAGCTATTACTCTTCCTTTTGCTTCCAGGACTATATAAAATAGTCTGATCTCACATTTCAGCCCTTCAGATACTTGGAGAGAGTTATCACATTCATATCATAACTTTGGAGAGAGTTATCCTCTCTCTCTCTCTCTCTCTCTCTCTCTCTCTTTCCTCTCTCTCTCTCTCTCTCTCTCTCTCTCTCTCTCTCTCTCCTCTGTCTCTCTCCTCCCTCTCTCTCTCTCTCTCTCTCTCTGTCTCTGTCTCTCTCTCTTTCTCTGTCTCTCTGTCTCTGTCTCTCTCTGTCTCTGTCTCTGTCTCTTTCTCAGTCAATTGAGGCTAAGTAACTTGCCCAGGGTCACACAGCTAGTAAGTGTTTGAGACTAGAGTTGAATCCAAGTCCTTCTGCCTCCAGGACCATTGCTCTATACACTTTTCCACCCAACTGCTTCCATCCACCATTCTTTCAACAAATCCAAACATGAGCTCCAGACCCTTCACCACTCTGATCAATATCCTTTCCCTTCCTGAAGCATGGAACTTAGTACCCCAGACGTGCTTATACCAGGGCAGAAGGGCTCTCACCACCCTGGTGCTGGACCCAAAAATTCTGGATAGAGCCCAGGAGCCATTAAATTCACTTTGAGGTTTTGGCTCTTGTATCACACTCCTGACTCACATTGAGTTTGCAGACCTAAGAATCTTTGGTCTTTTTCAAAAACGTTGTGAGCTAGTCCCTCTTTCCCTGTACTTGGAAAATGGATTTTTAAAAACCTATGCAAAACTTCACATTTATCTATATTATACTTCAATTTGTTAGATTTATCCCAGATGCTCTAATATTTTTGTATCCTGGTTTTCTCATCCATATATTAGCTCTATGTCCTAGCTTTGTGACAGATTTGAGAAATGTGCCAACCAATGCCATGGACAAAACTGATAGATAGTATAGGGCCGAAGATGAAGCACAAATCCCTTGGGCACATCACTGGAGACTATCTCTTTATATAGCACTCCCAGCCCCAACATCCTGTGTCCTAAGGGCCCTCTCAGTTCTGACCTCCTGGTTCTAAGGGCCCTCCCAGCTCTGACTTCCTGGGTTCTAAGGGTCCTCCCAGCTCTGACACCCTGGGTTCTAAGGGTCCTCCCAGCTCTGACACCCTGGGTTCTAAGGGCCCTCCCAGCTCTGACTTCCCGGGTTCTAAGGGCCCTCCCGGCTCTGACACCCTGTGTTCTAAGGGCCCTCCTGGCTCTGACATTCTGTTCTAAGACACAATCATCTCTCCTTCCTTCCAATTTCTCCCAAAACTTCTTTAATCAATCAACAAATGTTAATTAAGTGCCTGTTTCATGCCATACAACCTTGGAGATACAAGAGGCAGAAGGCAAGTCCTTCCTTCAAGGAGCTTGCAGTCTAATGAGGAAGACAGCATACAAACACCTCCACAAACAATCCCTATGCAGGATAAATAGGAAATCACATCAACTGAGGGAAGGCACCTGAATTCAGAGGAGTTGGGAAAGACTTCCTGTAGTCAGTGGGATTTTAGTTGGGACTTAAAGGAAGCCATTGTTTAATAGGCAGAGATAAAGAGGGATGCAATTTAGGCATGAGGGACAGTCAGAGAAAATCCCCTGATCTGAAGGATGGACTGTCTTCTTGGAACATCAGGTCAGTGTTACTGGGTGGAAGAGTACGTGGGGAGGACCATCATACTGGGAAAGGGAGCTAGGTTAGGAGGGCTTGGAGCACCACAGTATTTAGTATCATTGAAAATGGTCCTGGAGGTTCTGGGGAGCCCTTTGGGGGGAGTGGGGAGCTGACTCCTGTTAGTGACTAAATGGAGGGTGGACTGGAGAGACTTGAGGCAAGCAGTGCTCCTGCAGGTTATCACACTGGTCCAAGTGTGAGGGGATAGGGGGCTGCACCAGGGTGGGGGCCCTGTCACAGGACAGAGGGGTGGACTCAAAACTTGTTGCAAAGGTGAATTCCACAAGTCTGACAACAGCTTAGATATGGGGAGTGGGATTCAGGGTGGAGGATCCAGGACAACTCTTAGGTTGAGAGCCTGAGGGTCTCAGGCCATGATGGAGTGGTCTACAGTAACAGGGAAGGTAGGAGGGTGGGGAGGGCTTGGGAGGAAACACAGTGAGTTCTGTTCTGGACAAGTTGTGTTTAAGATGTCCACTGGAATCCAGTTAAAGATATCTGAAAGGCAGCTCTGGTTCTAATTTTCAACAATAGCAAAAATGCTCCTCCAACCCTCACAGATTTTCTTTTTCTCTTTTGAATAATTGGAGGATTGGGGGATGTGGGAATTGGTGGGTGGGAGAATCCTGTGGCTTCAACTTAATTAATTCAACATTTATTAAGTGCCTACTAGTTACCAGGAGCTGTGCTAAATTTCACTGGAGAGGATTTTTTCCCTGAGGCAACTGGAGTTAACTGATTTGCCCAGGGTCACACAGCTAGGAAGTGTTAAGTGTCAGAGGTCAAATTTGAACTCAGGTCCTCCTGACTTCAGAGCTGGTGCTCAGAGTGGATTTGTTTTGAGAAGAAATTCCCTTTCTCCATCCAAATCGATAACTCCTCTGCAATTTACAGCCTCGGTTTCCTGAGATGCTGAAAAGTAAAGTCACCTGGCCAGGTTCATATAACCAGACTGCCAGAGACAGGAATTAATCTGGCTTTCTTATCTCAAGGCTGCCTCTATCTCTGTGTCTCTGTTTCTTTCTCTCTGTTTCTCTGACTTTATCTCTCCCACCTATAGAGATAATGTATCTATAGGATTTAAAAGAAAATACAAATATTTAATGTGTGTTCTTTCTGCTTCCAGCTGTTTCTGGACTCCCTCCATCACTTCTATAATCATTCTGTCTCTTTCTCTGTCTCTGTTCCTCTCTCTGGTTCTGTTTGTCTCTATCTCTCTCTGTTTTTGTCTCTCTCTGTCTCTCTCTGTCTCTCTCTGTCTCTCTCTCTTTCTCTTCCCCCACCATATAGATATAATGCATTTATAGGATTTTACAAGAAAATACAACTATTCAATGTGTGTTCTTTCTGCTTCTGGATGTTTCTGGGTTCCCACCATCCCTTCCATCACCCAAAGTCCTCCATTTTGCTACAGCAATCATTTGAGAGCCATTTAACTTGGTAAATTAATCTATAGCATGAAAAAAATGACAAACACCACCACTAGGTGGGGATAAAGGCCTTTAGAGAGCCCAGGTAGTTCTTATGCCTCTTGTTTTCACTTCATAACAGCTGATGCTTATATGGAATTTTAAGGTTTATGTTATGGGCCGGAACTCTGAACTGAAGGATTCTTACAAGGTGCTAAGTCAGTGGAATTGATAGAGACAATGGTTATCTAATTTAGCCTGGTTCAGTATGATGGATTTAATCCTATAAGGAGATGTTAGGGGCCAGAACTTGGAACAAGGTACCAAGTGGAATTGAGGAGACAACGGTTAAATCTAGTTTAGCACTGATTTAATCCTACAACAAATAATGGTTTCCTAGTGATGTAATGACCGGTGTATACTCAGTGTGGGGCACATAAGCTAGGAGCCTCAGCCAGGGAGATTCAGAGACATTCGGGGAAATTCAGAAGCCAGAGAAGGAGGTGGGAGCTCAAGCTCTCGGAACCAAGGAGAGAGAAAGGCCTCCAGAAAACTAGCCGAGCCCCAAGTGAAGGAGATAGGACTTTGAAGGAGACATTAAAGGATTTGGGCTTTAACCCCTGGCTGCATTTGTGGTGATTACTGAACTGAAATGAAGGCTGCCTCCAGAGACCCCAAGGGAACCTCAACAGAGAACATTAAATTTTAGAGAGAATATTATAGGTTTATCAAATGCTTTGCATATATGATTTTATTTGATCCTAAGTGGGAATTCAATTCCCCTAACGGAGAATTGTAATCCCATTCATCAGAGCTTCCTCTGATTAAGTGATTCTCACCCCTCCCACTTTTGTCTTTAACATCATTAATAATTAGGGTTAGTAATAATCTTATGATATTGAATGGGACTCTGGGAGGAAAAGGGGAATGAATACTGGAGAAAACTGTGGTGATGTAACAAACAAAAACCTATTTTTAAAAATAACCGAGGAAATGTGGGATACCAGTACACAGATAGTTATCAGATATATGTAGTTTACTTCATTATAAGCAAAGAGTGAAAATTTGATTACTATTATGTGGTGATTTTCAGAGAGGACCCAGAATCTGAACCCAGAAAGAGAGTTATGAAAGGAGAGATTTCAAAACTATGTTGAAGAGAAATTGGAAACTCTCTCTGTATATTGCTGAGACAAGGAATATAGAAAACATTCTCTGTTCTCTTAATGACTTGTTAACAAGAAGCAGAGAGAATATATTCTTCCCTCTATTATGACTTTCTTTCAAGAAGAAAAGAAGAAATTTGTTGTTTAGAAGTAGAGGGAAAGAATCCAACAGAGAAAAAGAGTTGAAGAGGCTTTTGGCCACTGGAAGGTAAAAGTCATCATCACCTTTTCCTGTCCAACTGTAGGCATAAGTAGGTCTGAAGCTTGAAGTGATGGATACTACAGCTGCTATTGAGTAAGTCTGAGTGAGCAGAGGAATAGCTTGGAAATAGAGATCAGTGGATCAATTAGTTTAAGACAATATGCCGGATGGGACATTAGTCAAACACAGGATAAGTCAATTCAGCTTATAGGTGGAAGCATCTTTTCAACACAGAAACTATTTTTGTCAAAGGAACACTCATATACAGTTCCTAAGCCAGGGAGACCCTGAATTTACAACTCCAGAATAATGAGTGAATTATGGGTTTTGCTCACTCAGTGTGCTTTGCAGTCGAGCTTCTGTTAATATATGTCCACACTTCCCCATAGATATATTGGTTAGAAAATATGACACAAGTTTATAAAGACTAGAGAGAGAAAAAAAAAAGAAAAAAGTGAAAATTAGCATAGCAAGGAGGGTTCCCTGCTTTCTATGGAATTTGTAGATCTTAAGTGGAAAGGGTCTTAATCTTAAGTGAAACTTAAAAAGAACGTTGCTATGCATTCTAGTAACCCTGAGTTTTTCCTAAAATAGTAGAGACTGTCTAAATTGGTGCTGGGATAGATTGTACAGAACATATTTATCTAATTCATGGAGCCCCAACATCCACAAGTACAGCCAAACCAAATTAAAGTGTATTTGGGAAATATTTAACAAAATACATAAAAATACAACAAAATATAATATTAGTGTAGTTCTCTAAATCGATATGTAGCCCAAGGATTCCTATGTACAGTTTAGTGGTCCCTGTTTCTATTTCAATTTGACACCACTGGTGTAGACTCTGACATATTTATTATTTTTGCATTTATCTTAAATGATATTATCTGTGATGCTTTGTTTATTATTATTGCTTTTATTATATTATTAAGTAAATGGTTAGATTTAAGATCCAATGTGTTACATGCTAATGTGAAAACATGTTTAACATGATTGCGTATGTATAATCTAAAAAATTTAAAAATTAAAAAAATGAAGACATTACTCCATTATTACACTGAGTTTTATTATGTTAAGGTAGGTTTTAATTATAATGTGTTAGGGTTGTTATTAACCATTATCCAGGATGCCTTTGTGGGGGCTAAGCCCCTATCTGAGTCACTCTTGTTTCATAAATCTCTCATCGCTCCTGTGTAAGGAAAATAGATCATTGTCTCTGTTTTTCACTCCAAGGTGAAAATTTCCAATCTGATCAAATAAACAAATCTAATTAGCAAAAGAAAAAAAAAACCCAATGTGTCATCATTGTAAACAGCTGGATTTGTGTGAATAGAAGCATACCTGTAGGAGCTTGAGAGCTGTAACCATGAGCTGTTTGTGTCTGAATCTTCATGACCCTAATCGGATTTTTCTTGACAAAGATACCTGAGTGGTTTTTCATTTCCTTCTCCAGTTCATTTTGCAGATGAAAAAACTCAGACGAGCAAGGTTAAATGATTCGTCCAGAATCATAGAGCTAGCAAGTGTCTGAGTCCAGATTTGAACTCTGGAACATGAGTTTTCCCAATTCCAGGCCCAGTGAATTTAGGATTATCTCTAGCCACAGGGCCACCTAATTGCCCTTAATGATGAATATAGAGATATGTACAACAGAGTCAACCCATAACCCTGGGAAAGTTTAAGTGGCCATATGGTGGGTGGTGCTTCTTGGCTTGGAACCCAGACCCATCAGTGTGAGTGAGGATGGACTAGAATGAGTGAGTCAGCCCAGAGAATGAATGGTATGGACGGGGGGAGGAAGGACCCATGCATGTTAGGGCCAACTCTGTCATATTTTTTTTTATTATAATAACTTTTTATTGACAGAGCCCATGCCAGGATAATTTTTTACAACATTATCCCTTGCACTCACTTCTGTTCCGATTTTTCCCCTCACTCCCTCCACCTCCTCCCCTAGATGGCAAGCAGTCCTATACATGTTATAGTATATCCTAGATACAATATATGTGTGCAGAACCAAACCAACTCTGTCATATAAAAAGTCTGAGAGACATGGGTAATTAATCATCTTATTAATCATGCTAGCAATAACCAATAAAAGCGGTCACTGGCACTCTCAAATGCCAAAAGAACTCTCATGGAACCCACTCAAATGTTTATAAGCCCTTGGAGGAGGGGGTATTCCTGTAGGTGGTAATCGTATCTGATTGATTAACAAGTAATGAGAGAGAATAGATATTATGAGAAGTGCACCTGTTTTAATGAGGGGCTAGGGAATGTGACTTTGATCTCTCAGACCTGAAGGACTAGAACACAGTGGGCCAGATTTTACTCAAATTAGATTAAATTCTTTGTAAAGTTTTCACAGTTGGGTGAGGTCTCCCACCCAGATCAAAGGCATACATCCTGGAAATCTCTATGTACATATTTTGTTTTGTTTTGTTTTTTCCCAGTGAGCTGGCTTCTCTCCTGGGAACTGAATGTTATAGCCCCTGTTCCTTGCCTCCCACCTTTATTCTCTCTCTCTGTCTCTGTGTGTGTGTGTGTGTCTCTTTCTCTTTTTCTCTCTGTCTCTCTCTCTCTCTCTGTCTCTGTGTCTCTGTCTCTGTCTCTGTCTCTCTCTCTCCACCCTCTCCCTCCCTCCCTTCCTCTCTCTCCCTCTCCTCTCTCTCCCCATCTAGCCCTCTGTTGGGCCTATATATATATATATATATATATATATATATATATATTCCAGACTTGTAGTACTACCACCTTAGAGTGGTAGTACTCTTCCATTTTAGAGAGAATTTGGGGTTGTTAGGATCAATAGCGACCCTCCCCTGTTTAAGTTGCACCCCTCCACCTTAAGACCTCCATATAACCAGTCAAGGAATAAGTCCAAATTCCTTAATCTTTCTTCTTTTTTTCTCCATCTAAAAGACAATTCTTTCTCTCCTCGGATGCAATGGCCTTGCCTAGGTCCTGGTGGGACTCTTTTAAGATTCCCTGTAGCTCTGTATATGTATCTATGTACAAGGTCCTCCAGTGGGATGGCTTCTCTCCTGGGAACTGAATGGTTCTTTATAACCCCTGTTCCCCTCTCTTTTTCTCTTTTTTCCTCTCTCTTCAGTCATCTCTTTAAAAAACCAAGGCCATGGACATAGCTCAGGTGCTAGGACTAGAAAGATAAAGATGTAAAGCAGTCCCTTAAAATGTATATTCTAACAAGGGGAAATAACACATAGATATGATTAGCACCTGGGGGGTCAGACAAGGCTTTACACAGAAGCTGACAAATGATTTGAAACTAAGGATTCAAAGAGTCTAAGAGTAGGGAGACATCCAAGGTATGGGGGAGAGGGGCACAATGATATAGAAAGAAAGGGAGGAGGGCTGCATAGGAAGGATCCCAAGGCCATTTTGTGTGCGAGAAGGCTCGAAAGGTAAGCTGGGTCAGGTTGTAAAGAGCTAAAGGATGACGGCTGTGGGAGTAGAACATGAGAAGGGTTTGGGGAGATTTTGTGAAGGCAGAAATGACAAGATTTTGGTCACTGGCAGGAAGAGCGAGTGGTGGAGGGGGACACTTTGGCTAAAAGCCCAAGTGATTGGAAGGACAGCGGGCCCTTCAACAAGAACAGGGAAGTTTGGAAGAAGTGTGGATTTGGGGAGGAGAGATGGTTTTTAGCCATGTTGTCTTTGTGACTCCAATACAGTCTGAAACCTCCAATGAGCAGTTGGTGGTTCAGGACTCAGAAAGAAGCCAGCCTGAGAACCATCTGCTAAAAATGATGATTAAATCCATAGGAACTGACGAGGTCATTGAATGAGAAAAAGTAAAGCTAGAGGGCCCAGGACAGAGCCATGAGGGATACCCAGTCAGAAGATATGACATAAAGTTTCCAGCAAAGGAGATAGCGAAAGAGCAATCAGACAGGGAGGAGAACCACAACAGATTAGTGTCCCCCCAAAAAAACAACCCTGAAGGATTGAGTAGCCAGAGGAGAGGGAGGTCAGGCTGGAAAATGATCTCTAAGGTCCAGAGTGTTAGTGCTAGAAAGGCCTTCAAACATTTTAAAGATGAAAAAGGCTTTAGAACATAGAACATCAGCTGAAGCTGGCAGGGACCTTAGAACAGAAGATAGTCAGAGCTGGGAGGGCCCTTAGAACCCAGGATGTCAGAGATGGGAGGGCCCTTAGAACACAGTTTGTCAGAGCTAAAAAAAAAAAAATTGTTAGCCAAACCAGAAATCAGAGAAAGTATCCATAAAAGAATATATACCAGATAATACAGAGAGAAGAATCTCTCATATTGGGAGCTCAACTCAACGAAGAGAGGGTCCTAGATCTCAAGAAGGAGACATCCCCGGAAGTCTCTGGTGACTGGGTTTGGGGACAAAGGAGTGGAGACAGCCAGCTCTTTTCATGTCAGCTTCTACCCAGACTTTTAATCTTCCTTCAGCAGCCTGAAGTGACATCGGCAGGATCCACTTTCTGTCTCAAAGCTGCAGGCCAAAAGTACCCAAAGTGATGGCAAAGCCTGAGGAGGCTGAGGAGGCTGAAGAGGCTGGAGTTCTCTGCTCTCCCTCAGCCTCACTCTGGCATATGTTCAGGGCGCTGACCTCCCCCAGTGAGGAGAAAGTCTCGTGTCAATCGGCTTGGACACTCAGATTATAATTCTCAGGTTTATTTATCCAGCCCTAACCTCTCTCCTGGCCTTCAGTCTGAAATTTCCAACTTTCCCCTGATGATCTCAGGCTGGTTATCTCATAAGCATCAAGTTATTAAAATTAAACTTTAAAGTCCAAAACTCAACTCATTATCTTCTCTTTCCTCCCAAACCTTTTCCTCTTCCTAACTTCACTGTTATGGATGAAGATACTACAGTGCTATCTACTCCATTACCCAGGCTTACCACTTAGAGTTCATCTTTGATTTTTCACTCTCACTCACCGTGTCCAATATATTGCCAGGTTCTATTGATTTTACTTTCCCAACAGCTCTTGCATACACTCCCTTCCCTCTGTACTGTTGCTTCCCTTCATCTCTTCACACCTGTACTATGGACAAAGCCTTTGAATTGGTCTCTTCCTCAAGGATCTCTCCAGTCCAATCCATCCTCCATTTAGCTGTTGAATTAATCTTCCTGTAGCACAGAACAGGCTATGTCGCACATTCCCCCATTCCATTCAATAAATTCCCATTGGCTCCATATCACTGCCAAAATCAAAAATAAAATCCCATTTGACTTTTCATAACTCAGCTTCTTATACTATATATAGTATAGTATAGGATAGTACATATAGTATATAGAATATAGCATATATTCTATATATTACTTTCTTATACTTCTTGGAAATAACATTCTATTTCCCAATACTGCATGTTTTTGCTTGCTATTCCTCCTGCCTGTAACACTCTCCCTCCTCAACTCTACTCCCTATCTTTTTTGGCCTGTGACAAATTAAAACTCTACCCGTATTAAGTCTTTTCTAGTTACCCTTAAGCTAGGTGGTGCCACAGCAAAAGGATGTCAGATCTGGAGTCACCAAGACTCATCTTCCTGAGTTCAAATCCAGCTTCAGATACTTCCTAATGTGTGACCCTGCGTAAGCCTTTTTACTCTGTCTCAGTTTCCTCATCTGTAAAATGAGTTGGAGGAATGGCAAACCGTTCCAGTACTTCACCAGGAAAACCCCAAGTGGAATCATGAAGTTGAACATCATTGCAACAACTGAGGAGCAAGTCCCCCTTACTGTTGGTGCCTTCCCTCTGAGATTATCTTCAGTTTATCTTATGTCATCTTTATGCAGGGTGGTTTGCATGTTGACTCCTCTGAGACTGTAAGTTCCCTAAGGTCAGGGACTGTTTTTTACCTTTCTTTATATCTCTAGCACTTAGCACAGAACCTGGCACATCAAAGGTGTCTAGTGGATACTTCTTGGTTGGCTTGACTCCTTGTTTCAGTTCCTTCATTTGGTAGCAAATGTCTCTAGAAATAAATGACCCAAGACTCTTCCCTTGGAAGAAAAAAAGGTAACCCAAACAGAAGACATATGTTCTCAAAGGAGATTTTTTAAAAGATATTCTTGGGGCAGCTAAGTGTCACGGTGGATAGAACACTAGTCATGGAGTTAGGAGGACCTGAGTTCAAATAAGTGGTAGACACCTACCACTTATTAGTTATGTGACCCTGGACATGTTACAATTTCCCAAAAAAAAAAAAAGATATTCTTTTTCCTCACTAACAAAAGAAATGGAAAGCTGTGGACCTCCAAAGCTTCCCTAAGAAAGTGACAATTCCCAGACTGGATTAATATGGCAGTTCCAAAGATGGCTTCCCTTTTGGTGTAGAAGCCCCATCTCTGAAGCGTGTTGGAGAATCTCTCTTCTTTCCAATGATTCCAAAATGATGGATAATGAAAAGCAAGTTTTATCTCCTATCTAGTTTCCATGCAATGGGGAATGAGAAGATAAGACTGGAATGTTCCCTGATTGACTCTGGGTAACTAGCAAGGAGGGGTATAAAAATCTGAACATGGGTCTTCTTGGCTTCAAAGCTAGCAAGCAGCACTAGCTAGTATCTGAGATAGCACTTTAAGGTTTGCAAAGCAACTTTCAAATATTATTTCATTTGATTCTAGCAATCTTATTAATTTTGTTTTAGTTATTGCTTTACTTGTGAATCCAACTTTATTTAAATGCCTATAGAGAAACAGAGATTGGACCTGTCATTTCATGAACATGGAAAACTCTCAGAAAAGGCAATACTATTATACCCACCATATAGATGAGGAAACTGAGGCAAACAGCAATTGAGTGACTTGTCCAGGGTCCTACAGCTAGTAAGTGAGACCAGATTTGAACTGGGGTCATTCTTATTTGAGACACTGATTTCTACAATCGTTTCTCTATT
Source organism: Sarcophilus harrisii (assembly GCF_902635505.1). NCBI lineage: Eukaryota > Metazoa > Chordata > Mammalia > Dasyuromorphia > Dasyuridae > Sarcophilus > Sarcophilus harrisii. Next base: position 558,373,299 of record NC_045428.1, on the reverse strand, counting down.
CACTGTGCCAGTATGTTTCTTATTAAATGTGATGTGCACATATATGTTCTATAATAAGTAATATTGAATCATTTATATTGTTTTGGATGAGGAAGGAGAGCACTTGATGTCACGAAATTCTGAGAAGCAGTCATATTTTTATGCAATATAATAAAGAAAGGGGGTCTGCCTATTTGACTAAAAAATAAAGTACATTTGGTTAGGACTCGTGTATTATATTTATAATACTAGGCACATGGTAGGTAAGTAATAATGTCTCCCAAGGCATGGCAGTCATAGCTACCAGGACAGGGGGACCCTTGCAATATGGATTTTATTCAGAGCATATAGCACCATCTAGTGTCACCCTTTATTAATTTAGGAAAATTGGTGTCCCTGGATTTGTGATTTCTCATGTTTGTCTTTGGCCACTGCTACACAGATATTTTCTCATCCTGTGTCCTTTAAAAACAAATAAACAATACCGCAGATCCCAATAGAAGGAGGCAAGGACATTAGAAGCTGAGATCTAGCTTAATTTACATTCCTTTATAAAGCAAAAATCTCTGAGGAGGGGGACTTAGGGTGTGGTTCACTTCAACCTAATCAAAAGTAAATATCTTAACAGGAGGAATGTAAAGACCTTAAGGGAGTGGAAGTCCTCATTACATTTGGTTGCCATTTCTGTCATTATTTATGAATTCAACCCATGGATACAGCCCAGAGGTGGGCCAGCAAACCCCTCAGTGGGACGTGGATTCAACATTTAGGCACTGATCAGGGGTCTTCTTTCTGCTTTGAATCTGAAACTCCAGAGCCTTCTAGCTAACTGATAGGGGTTAGAGTCAGTAACTACCTACTGGTATTATATCCAGGGGTAAATCTGAAGCTGTACAGACCCAAACTGTGGGTCCAAGAAGACAGTAATCAAACCATATCTTAGATCAGATTACTTCAGGCACACTGAAAGTTTGCGGCTCCCTATTCTGAACCGCCGAGACACTTGAAGAACACTTAAAATACCCGATGCTTGAAGGATGATTCAGCAACAAGCTTTGAGGCAGGACTTTCAAGGCTGAAACACTCCTTCCCTAGGTGTGCATAGTCTAGCCCTAAAGCAAAATCACAATCAAGGAGAAAAGCTGGAAGAATGAATAAAGAGAAACCGATGTCTATGATAAAGATCCATAATGGAATGTGAGAATTTAAATTATCCCACCTACAATAAATGAGACTGAGACAGAGCTCTAAGTCAATGGCACTTTATTAGATTCATGGTCCCCTCCACTGAAGTGGACCTCAGAGCTTCCTTGTTATCTGAGATGTCCCCTCCTTCCAGGACCCTATTTTTATAGAGCTAGATGTCCAGTCATTCCGAAACAGCTATACCGAAAAAGGATAATTCCACTGATTAACTTGTGACGCATAAGCTAAAATAAGCAAAATAATACACCAACAGGGTCACAAGTTGGGCGAAATAAGAAATATCTCCACATAAGATGGACCGGTTTCTCCTTAGGTTAGGTACAAGGAAATGCTAAAAGTTATCACAGTTGGTGACCTAAGTGGTTGTAAGATGGCCATCTGCTCCTATTGGACAAGTCATTGGTTTGGAGGTCCAAAATTATTTTAAGGGACATTCCATGTAATTGTCATTTCTACCACATTAAACTTGGTCATCATGACAAGGAAAAACAAGGGTAGAGGACCTTTAGTTAACTTCCTATAGTTGAGCAAGTAAACTTAGAATCTGTAGCTCAAACACTAGGACCTTACATACAGAACTTGGATATAATTCTAACAAATTGATTAATATGGATTGGAATAGAGTAGGGCTCTAGAGAAACCCAATAGAAAACAGCTCCAAAATATCTACAAGTAATGTTTCAAAGGAAAACAAGATCAACAAGAATTCCTGGAAGAACTGAGACCATAGTTTTTTTTTTTTGTTTGTTTGTTTTTTTTGTTTTTTTGTTTGTTTTAACAATTTAAAATTATATTATAAATGAAACACTGATTATCCTCTAGGATTACCTTCTTCCTCTATGCTGTTTCACTTGGTGATCTATAAACTTTCATTGATTCAGTTACCATCTCTGTGCTGATGATTCTCAGATGTCTCTCCTCCCGTTCAGCCTCATATCTTCAACTGCTATTTGACAGCTCAAATAAGTTCTCTCTTATGCTTCTTAAATTCAACATGGTCGAAATTCAATTTATCACCTTTCCTCTCTTTTAAACTTCCCTGTTACTGTCCGGGGAACACTTTTCCTTTTGGTCATAACTAAGTTAGAAAATTAGATATTGTCCTTGATTTTTCCCTCTCTCTTACCCTCTCCTCATATCCAATCTATTGGCAATTCCTGCAAAGATTTTGCCTTATAACATCTCTTATATGTGTCCCTTTCCCTGTCACCGATGAAGTCCAGGGTATTCAGGTAGGCTTTAGCAAAGAAAACCTGATAGGATTATAATACTTCCAGAGACAAGTCAGGAAGAGATCGTCTCAGCCTTAAGTAGATCTTTTGTTCAAGTGGACTGTTCATTTTAGTCTCACTCCCGGTGGAGGTCTCTATTAACCCCACATTTACTTATCTAGCCAAGTTCCGCCAAACTCCTGAAGTTATATTTTCCTTATAAAAGGTCTCAAACTGTAAATCCTAGTTAGACTTCTTTAGAAATTTAAATATACTCGCCTGTGTTTCTCCTTGTTATGGTATCTTCGCTTTTAATGGGATCTTCCTCCTAGTTGATTGTAAATTCATTAGGGGACTTGCGTTTCCCCCTTTGTGAGACAGTCTCACAAAATGTCTAAGACTGCCTGCCATCTAGGGGAGGGGGTGGAGGGAGGGAAGGGAAAAACTGAAACAGAAGTGAGGGCAAAGGACAATGTTGTAAAAAATTACCCATGCATATGTTCTGTCAATAAAAAGCTATAATTTTTAAAAAGTATATGTTAAATATATTTGTACATATTTTTACAGTTCTCTTGTTGCACAAGAAAAATCAGATTTAGAGAAAAGGTAAAAATAACCTGGGAAGAAAAACAAAAATGCAAGCAAAGAACAACAGAAAGAGTGGAAATGCTATGAAAAACCCCTTTTTCTTACTAAAAACTGTTACATGTTTGGCCTGCTTTTAGCAGCATAATAAAGCTTTGCCCCTTGATTTGGAAGATGTCTAAGCCTATACCAGCCTTTAACCCTGATATACTTTTGGGGTATCCCCCCATACCCTATCAAATAGTGGCTAACCCCAACATTTTGGTGGCCAGGTATGGGGAGAGTCTAACCTCATTGGTAGCCTCAATACTACTCTCTTGGTGCAAGTCTTCAGCAACTCAAACCTAGATTATTATAATTAATCCTGACTTCCACTCAAGTGTCAAATTAATCTTTATAAAGCACAAGTTTTACCATCCCTCTCTCTGTCTCTGTCTCTCTCCCTCTGTCTTTCTGTCTCTGTCTGTCTCTGCCTCTGTTTCTGTCTGTCTGTCTCTTTCTGTCTCTCCCACTGTCTCTCTGTCTCTGTCTTTTTCTTTCTCTCTCTGTATCTCTGTCTCTCTCCCTGTCTCCTTCTCTTTCTCTGTCTCTGTCTCTTTCTTTCCTACGCACCATTCAATAAATCCCAGTGACTCCCTATCACCTCCAGTATCAAAAATAAAAAGCTCTTTTTCCAAGCCCTTCACAACCTGGCCCCTGACTACTCCTCTAGACTTCTTACCCCTTCCAGTGACCCTGGTCTCTGCTGCTCCTTGGATGAGGTACTCCATCTCCTGATACTGAGAATTTTCTCTAGCTGTCCCTTGTACCTGGAATTCTTTTCCTCTTCCTGGTTTCCTTGGCTTCCTCCAAATCCCAGCCAAAATCCCACCTTTTACAGGAAGTTCATCCTGAATTCCAGGCTGGATGTTGCAGCCAGCCAGCCCAACAGGAAAGCCTTGAGAAGCCATAATGTCTTGGACTTGGGCCCAGAAAAGATTGGGCTTGATATTTGGGGCTGTCCTCCATAGGAACTGAACTAAGCCATGAATCTAATTCTCTCCCACCCCTTGAGGTGGTAGGGGGGGTTTTGCCTCTCAGGTTTGGGGGGAAATAGGTTTGTATATTTGTGATTCTATCTATTGTTCAATTGTTATTTGGTAGTTTTCAATTGTTCCCAACTCTTGGTGATCTCATTTAGGATTTTCTTGGCAAAGATACTGGAGTGGTTTGCCATTTCCTTCTCTAATTCATTTTAGAGTTGAGCAAATCAAAGTAAATAGTGTTAAATGATTTGCCTAGAGTCACAAAGCTAGTAAGTAAATGAGGCCAGATCTTTCTGATTCCAAGCCTGGCACTCTATCCATTGCTCCACCCACCTGCTTATTATACCAGTTGGGAGAGTTAAGTTTGTATATCTGGGATATACCTTTTTTTTTCCCTGAGGCAATTGGGGTTAAGTGACTTGCCCAGGGTCACACAGCCAGAAAATGTTCAGGGCTGATGCTCTATCCACTGCACCACCTAGCTGCCCTAATCCTTTTTAAGTATTTTTTTGTAAAAGTCAATCCAACTTTTAGAGGTTGAATGGAACTGGAATGCAGGGGACTCTGCCCCTACATTTGAGAAAACATCATTGGTAGAGGATGGAGCTAATGGCAGAGACACTGAGTGCTCTAAATACCCTTAAATGTACTAGAGAATCCTGAGGAGGAATGAAGATGTAATGTCCCTAGTATTTAGGCAGTGAAAGGCAGGAGAGTCAATGCTATGGGTATTATCTGTCCCATATATAAGTGCTAATGGAAACAGGTTGTCCATCCAACTGTATGTCATAATTTGAATATTTCTCATCCACCTGTCTGTCTCTATGTGGATGGTCAAGTCAAATTACAGATCTCAGAGGTTCAGAAATGTTCTGGAGCTTGAAGCAGACAATACAATGTCAGCTAAAAACAGGAGCATTTTGAGGACCACACCACTCATGGGAAGTTTCTCTTGAATTTGAATTTTACATTGGCTCTCCTCCATCACATAGTGAACACCTTTGAGGAAAAAAATATTTGTTTTATATGTTATGAAACACCATGTGGTATATGGTCTCCCAAGAGTAGCACTGGACATCTCTAGACTCTTCTCTCTCCAGCCTTCTCAAAGGAGACTTTAATTGCTTCCAGAAGGGGAAGTCAGAAATGGAGGCCATAGTCCACTTTGTTTTCTTCAAAGGAAGGGGATACCAGATTAGAACTATATCTATCTATTCCCTTATTGTTAGTTTAAAGGATGTGATTTTCAAGTTCAAACTAACTTTGATCACTGTTTCATTAATGGTGGAAAGATTTCCCCACCACTCTCCAAGCTTTAGATCCAAGGCTTAATTGCCAGCTCCTCTTCCCAGAAATTGTTCCTTCAGCAATTGGAAGGGGAATTGGTCTCCTCTACCTTCCCTCTCCAAGCTGGAAACTGAGAGAATCCAAAGCAACTATAGGGCCTGAAGAAACTCAAAACTAACTCTGCCCTGCCCCTAATATAGGGCAAAGCATTAATCTCCCCCAAATGGGCCAGAGTTTCATACCTATGGTCTTTGAGACTGGGGCTACATATACTTTATCTGGTGCTTAAAATCAGAATGTCACTGAATAAGGTTCTCTCTGTTTTATCTTTCAAGGAATTTTAAGTGATTTAAGGATGAAGCACACCTCATTGGAGGAAAAGCTTTAAGACAGCATTTTGTTCTGCCTAATGAAATGCTTTTGGAAATATCAACAAACAATAAATAAATGGGATTTTGGCTTCTCTTCATCTTTCAGTTACTTTTGTAATTGTAAATATGTGGACTATTGCTTAAAAGTCTGCCTTTTCCCTGCCAATATCCTTAATTTAAGATGTCTTTCCAAGATTAGAAGGGAAGCAATAAACTGGGAAAATATTTTTACAGTCAAAGGTTCTGATAAAGGCCTCATTTCCAAAATATATAGAGAATTAACTCTAATTTATAAAAAATCAAGCCATTCTCCAATTGAAAAATGGTCAAAGGATATGAACAGACAATTCTCAGATGAAGAAATTGAAACTATTTCTAGTCATATGAAAAGATGCTCCAAGTCATTATTAATCAGAGAAATGCAAATTAAGACAACTCTAAGATACCACTACACACCCTGTCAGATTGGCTAAGATGACAAGAAAAATAATGATGATTGTTGGAGGGGATGTGGGAAAACTGGGACATTGATTCATTGTTGGTGGAGTTGTGAACGAATCCAACCATTTTGGAGAGTAGTTTGGAACTATGCTCAAAAAGTTATCAAACTGTGCATACCCTTTGATCCAGCAGTGTTACTACTGGGATTATATCCCAAAGAGATTATAAAGAAGGGAAAGGGACCTGTATGTGCACGAATGTTTGTGGCAGCCCTTTTTGTAGTGGCTAGAAACTGGAAACTGAATGGATGTCCATCAGTTGGAGAATGGCTGAATAAATTGTGGTATATGAATATTATGGAATATTACTGTTCTGTAAGAAATGACCAACAGGATGATTTCAGAAAGGCCTGGAGAGACTTACACGAACTGATGCTGAGTGAAATGAGCAGGACCAGGAGATCATTATATACTTCAACAACAATACTATATGATGACCAGTTCTGATGGACCAGGCCATCCTCACAGCAGATCAACCAAATCATTTCTAATGGAGCAGTAATGAACTGAACTAGCTATACCAGAAAAGAACTCTGGAGATGACTAAAAACCATTACATTGAATTCCCAATCCCTATATTTATGCACACCTGCATTTTATTTCCTTCACAAGCTAATTGTACAATAATTCAGAGTCTGATTCTTTTTTACAGCAAAATAACGTTTTGGTCATGTATACTTATTGTGTATCTAATTTATATTTTAATATATTTAACATCTACTGGTCATCCTGCCATCTAGGGGAGGGGGTGGGGGGGTAAGAGGTGAAATTGGAACAAGAGGTTTGGCAATTGTTAATGCTGTAAAGTTACCCATGTATATATCCTGTAAATAAAAGGCTATTAAATTTAAAAAAAAAAAAATTTAAGATGTCTTTCTCTCCTTTCCCACAACTCCTACTTCCCTGTAAAGGCAAGCAATTTGATTTCATTTATACATGTGAAGTCATATAAAACATATTTCCATATTAGTCATATTGCCAAAAACACACTAAAAAAAAAACAATAAAAATAAAGAAAAAATTAAAAGTATGCTTCAATCTGCATTCAGAGTTCCTCAGATCACTCTCTCTGGAAGTGACTTTTTCATCAAGGGTCCTTTGGAATTATGAGATCTGCATACTTATATCCACATTGTTAAGATTACAGATGCACTGAACTGTTAATGTAAGGAAAATCTAACAATTAAAGCCATCCCTAAACAGCTACTTTGGATTGTAGCAAGTTCCTTCTCCTTTCCCTCTCCCCCACTAAATTTTTTCAAGCAAAGGCTAGAAGACCAGTTGTCTTCCATACCATTGAGAGAATTCAAATACAACTTGAGTTAAAGATACTCTTTCCAGCTCTGAAATTCTGTATCTGTGAAATATTAAACGACTAAGAGGAAAAACCTCATGCACACAGCATAGATACTCTATGACTTGAAAGATAAGATAGAGAGAAATTGCACAAGAGCATATGGCATTTAATTCAATTCAGCAAACTTTAATTAACCCCCTCCTGTGGGCAAATCCCAGGAGCTAGGTTGTGAGAATACAATGACAAAAGCGAAAGTTTCCAGCCGTTCCAAATCAGGCTACCTGATTCCAGCCATTAGCTTCTATCTACTTATCCCCTCCTACCAGAAACTTGGACCTTGTCCGTGTTACCACCCTGGGCTTTTAGAGGTGAGCTTTCACCTTTTGTGTTTTGGAACCTGGCTTCCACTTAACTTTCCTTTGGTTTCCAAACCACCCTCTGCCCTTTTAAACTTTCTTTGTAATTGTCTTCCCCTTTTAAGAATGTAAGCTTCCCAAAGGCAGGGCTGTCTTGCTCAGAATTCTGGTTTTTGTATCCATCCATAGGCACATAGAAAGCACTTACTAAGTGTTTTACCTTTTATTCATATCCAAGTAATACAAAGCCATTTCTAGAGGGAAAGAGTGTTAATAAATGGGAGCATCCAAAAGGCCTTCTACAAGAAGTCTTGCCAAGCTGTGCTTTGAAACGTTTGTAATCAATTAAAAAGGCAATGAGACCTCAATAAGGTGTAAATAAAAATGGAGATAGGATGCAAACTCAAACTATCCTAATGATATCCATTAGACTGTGAGCTCCTTGAAGAACCGTCTTTTAGGCAACAATGCCTGGCATATAGTAAGTGTTTAATAAATATTCATTGACTATAGACCATTGATTAGAAAGAGAAACAGGAATGGGGGGCAGGAGTTACCTAAGTGAATATTTAAGATTCATCCAATTAAATGTCACTCTTCAGGAAGCCTTCGACTTTCCCCATCGGATCCCTTTTAGCACTTCCCTCCTAACGTGCAGAAAAATAATTTTCTGTATTACCATTAATTGTATTTGTTTCTTATCTCCCCCCATTGGACTCTGAATTTCCACTGGCAGAAGGAGTTTGAGTTTGAAACCAGGACAGAAATGTAACTGGAAACACTCATGCACACAGCAGGGTTAAATACATACATATATACTACAGGAAGACACTTTTGGTGTCCTCAAAGTAAGGGGGATGCTGGAGTCAGCTGCTATTAGCCTTAATGTTACATTTTCAGTGTGAGCATTTATATCTCAGAAACAGCACACCAAGATTTATTGTTATATTGATTAACTAGACTTAAGAAAGTGATGCAGAAAATATTGCTAATGCAGATTAAATTTTAAAATGTCTAATGTTTTACTTGTTTACCTTTTTTTTTTTTTTTTTTTCCTGGAGAGCTCTTTGTTAAATATTTACCCGCACACTACTGCCTCAAAGTTTCATGGCCTATGGCAAAGCTGCCTTTATCTCATTCTAATTATGACTCTGAAGTAGAAAGACTTCAGATCGATCTAATTCAACAAACAATCAATCAATTCAATAAACAATTAAGTGAAAAGAGGAATGTATGAACTTGATGGAGTACTACAGAAGAAACAAATAGAATCCTACTACCCCCTGACAGATTTGACTCTGCACTTTCTCCCATGGTTCAAAGGCACTGGAAACCACTAAGCTCTTTCTCTCTTATCTATTACTTTTTGAGCCACTAGTCCTAAGGGCAGGCAGACTTCCTTTCTCAGTCAGTTCCAAACTCCCAGGATTGGGATTCAACAATTAATTGTCTATAGCCATGTATTTGCTTAAACTAATTGGGTGAACAACAGATGCTGGAATTTTTCCCAGAAAAAAACATTCTGAGACATCTGGGAGAAAACAAATAGATGTGAATTGTCTTGAGCAACTGAAGCTGTTAGCCAGACCTGGTTTGTTTTCACTGTCTCTAGGGGACTCTGCCACTCTCGGACCTGTAACTAGCTTCAGGTCACTTATATCTCTTATGTTCTTATGGCTTAGAGCACTAAGTCTGGAGGCAGGAAGGCCTGAGTTCAAATGTGACCTCAGACACTTAGTAGTTATATGACTCTGGGTAAGACACTTAATCCCCGTTTGCCTCAGTTTCTACATCTATAAAATTAGAAACAATAATAGCACCTTTGTTTTGAGAATTGGTAATGTATTTAGCTAGGGCCCAGCACATATTATACAATATATGAATGTTTATTCCCTTCTCTCATCTGCTTTCTACTTTTCCCATGTCTTAGCCCATTGAGAAATATATCTGCCAGTAGGTAAGGTATAGGTAAGGTAAGATAAGGTAAGGGTTCTTATGGTATCCACCAAGTTGGAAGGAAGCAAGGAAAAGATGAAAGAAAGAAGGAAGGAAGGAAGGAAGGAAGGAAGGAAGGAAGGAAGGAAGGAAGGAAGGAAGGAAGGAAGGAAGGAAGGAAGGGAGAGAGGGAGGAAAGGAAAAAGGGAGGACGGGAAAAAAAAGGGAGGGAAGGAGGAAAGAAAAGAGGGAGGGAGGAAGGGAAGGAAGGACAGAAGGAGGGAGGGAGGAAGCAAGGAAGGAAGGAAAGAAGGAAGGAAGGAAGGAAGGAAGGAAGGAAGGAAGGAAGGAAGGAAGGAAGGAAGGAAGGAAGGAAGAAAGGAAGGAAGGAAGGAAAGAAGGAAGGAAGGAAAAAAGGAAGGAAGGAAGGGCTGATTATGTCACGTTATGGGAATGGGGCTGTTGGGAGAGACACTGAGGCTTTGTTACTCTGTTGCCATCCTTTGCTATTATAGTGAGATATTCATACAGTTCTGATGCACTGAATAAGTGATTGCCTGTATAACAGCCCCACAATATCATTGCTTAGGTGGGAGGTCTAAAACACTGGGCACTGCAATCTGGGACGGGCTCTGAAGGCTGGCCCTACCATTTAGGGGATTAGTGTTGCAGGACTCATGATGGGTGAGGTTCTCCCTAAAGCTCTCATTGAGCCCAGGCTGGGGAACTTCCACAACTCTTGATTGAATGTTTGCCTAAGACATTAAAATATGGGATACCCTTTACTCCCATTTATGGAAAATTAGACACAAATATGTTTGGATATTTTCCTGGAGTAAATACCAATCTCGTGTATAACAAAGTGTTTGAAATGATGATGTAGATCTCCCTTTCTGTATGACACTTGTCCATGCCCACCTCCCTACTACTGTTTCCCCTCTGATGTGACCAAGATTACTTCCCCCTGACATTGTAGGAATGTTCTACATACACGGTTGTTTCTGCCCTGTCTCCTCCATTAGAATGTGAGCTCTTTAAGATTAGAAACCTTGATTTTGTCCCTTTTTGTATCTCTGGCACCTATCATAGTTCCATCCACTTACTAAGTACTTAATAAATGATTGTTGACTGATTGATGGAATGGAGTGGAGATGAGAAGGTGCTAAGAATTACACAATTTTAGGCCCTCTTCATATAACTAATAACTACTGCTTTTGGTATTCTAAAGATCTTGTCCAGTGACCACTGAGTGGATAGACTGCCAGGGGAATAGAACTGCTTCATTGTGACATTTTTATTATCAATAAATACCAGATGATTGAGGTAGTTTGATAAAAAGATGGTTCACAGATTCTCCTTAGATGCAAATAAAAGAATTGGTTTTATTGTACATCCAAGGGTCAACAAGGAACACCATTCCATGGGAATGAGTCAACTCATATTTCAATACTCTTGCTAAATAAATGCAACTGCTAAAAATCTGCCATAGAAAAAATTGCAGTGTATGTAGCAATATCTAATGGAGAGGATGAAAAATGAGTTAAATTAAGGAGTCTCTAAGACCTCCATATTAAAGTAGTATGTACTCTAACTTTCAGTGCCTGAACTGCAAAGATGGAAATGATTGAGAAATGTATTAGAAAATATATCAGAAATAAAGAATGATAGAGGACAATTACTTTTGATTGTGTCTTTCCTGAATCCTTCACATCTCTTACTGTTATGGGCCAGAACTTGAAACAAGGTGCTAAGCAAGTGGAATTGAGGAGACGGTGGTTAAATGTAGTTTAGCATTGATTTAATCCTACAACAAATAATGGTTTCCTAGTGATATACTCAGTGTGGGGCATATAAGGAGGAACTCTCAGAGCTAGGGAGGACAAGCACACTAGAAGCTCTTGGAGACTGAGACAAATTCATTCCATCTTCCATCTTTGTTGTGGCTGGAGGTTCAAGCACAAACTTTTGGATTTGGAGACATTTGGAGGAAGCTAGAGGCAGAAGCTGGCAAAGGCAAAGGACTAGTGATAGGAGCTCTTGGGAACTAAAGAGAGACATAGGCCTCTAAGAAAACTAACTAGGCCCCAGGAAAGGAGACAAGACTCTTTAGGAGACAATAAAGGATTTGAACTTTTAACTCCTGGCTGTATTTGGGGGGATTACTGAACTGAAATGAAGGCTGCCTCCAGAAGCCCCCCAAGAAACCTGCTCCCAGAGAACATTATATTTTAGAGAAGACTCACCCATTTACCATGAATACTCTATTAGAGAAAGGAATTGATGGGCACCTTGCATGATGAGTGCTAAATAATTTCACACAAAAACAAAACTGATCATATTTTTATAAAGGAAGTATCTGGTAAAGGCTATAGGAATCATTGCTAAAATCACTTTGTTAAATCAACTAGTTAGAGCAAATAAATCATTGTACAAAGCTAGAAGAAAAAATAAAAATGAGATTTTTTAAAAAGGCACACAATGGAAATAAATCAGTTTTGAAGAATTCACAGTTTGACTGATATTCAAACAAATTATTGATAATAAAAATAGGATATAATGGAAGAAAGATAATAGACACAGGCACTATAATTTCATAAATATACTTAACAGATGTAAATCAACTGTCATAAAAAAGGGACTAAAAGTCCACAAACACTTGACTGACTTGCCAGGAAGAGAGAAAGGTCAGCCAAAAGCAATACTGAATGAGACTATAAAGTTCTTTGTAAAATCTTGCCCAGAAAGATGAGGGAAGATTATGAGCAGTCTCACTTCATAAAACTAAGAGAAGCAATAGCGGGTAAAACCAGTTTGAAACTGGGTTAAAGACCCAACAAACTCATAATTCCAAAGACACTGAAGGGTGAAAATGGAAAGATAATATCCTGTAAAGGAAAAAAGGAGGTATTGTGGAAAGAGTAGTTTCCTTAGAAAAACCTGGGTTCAAGTGCTGCTCTAATATCACCTGTGGACTTAAAAGTCTTTTTAACTACTTTGGGTCTTAAGTTTCTTTTTTTAAAATTTGTTTGTTTTTTGGAGGTAATGGGGAGAAGGTGACTGGCCCAGGATCACCCAACTGCTCAGTGTCTGAGCCTAGATTTGAACTCTGGGCTTCTTGAATTCACGACTGTGCTCACTAGCTGCCCCTCTTATCTATAAAAATATCTATATCTATAAAATGAGATTGTGGTCCCTTTCAGCTTTAAGTTTATAATCCTGGGGAAGAAGTACAAAATTTTTACACAAACTTTTTTCACTCCCAAGGCCAGGCAGAACCACCACCTCTAACAACAGATGTCCTCAAAAAGGAAAAAGAAATGGCACAAATGAAAAAATGACCTTAGCCAAGGGACACTTAACATCTTCTGCCTTATCATCTACACAGGAAAAACCAAGTGGATAAAGAATATCTGTCCAGTTTGAACCTTGCCAATTATTATACATCAGGTAATACAAGTAGAAAATGAGTTGGGTCCAGAATTAAACTGGAAGTAGGCTTTAAGAAATTACAAAGCTCCTTAAATGACCCCAAACTTCACCTAGGAATAAAGGTTCATCTTAATATCAATATTCTTTCACTGTTGTGTAGTTATGAGTCATGAACAGTATACTTAGCTGAAGAATTAATGAGTGAGTTAGTGTATATACACAGGATAAATAGGAAACCAAAGAAGTCAAAAGTTAGATTTAGGAGTGAAGAATATTCCATGAAGGAGATTTTAAGAGTCCAGGTATGAGGTGATACACTTGAGTCTGCACTGGGCTAACAGAAGTGTCAAAAAAGATAAGGGAACACATAAGAGATGTCTGCAAACATAAAATTGAAAAGCCTTCTTTGGATACAGGGGAAGAGAAGTGAGGAACCCAACATACATCTGGATTGTGAACCTGGGAAGAGAGTAATAAAGAAGTTTTATAATGGAGAAATGATGTGGTATAACTCCTAGGGATGATATAGCCTTAACCTTAAGGCCTATGGCCTTATTTGTGGGAATGCCACAAACACTGCAGACTGTCAGATAACAATCTGCTGGTCATAATTTTTTTTTTTATTAAAAGTTTTTTGTTTTCAAAACATATGCATGGATAATTTTTCGGCATTGACCCTTGTGTTCCAAATTTCCCCCTCCTTCTCCCCAGATGGCAAGTAATCCAATATATATTAAATCCAATATAGACATACATATTTATACAATTATCTTGCTGCACAAAGAAAATCAGATCAAAAAAGGAAAAAAAAAGGAGAAAGAAAACAAAATGCAAGCAAACAACAAAAAGAGTAAAAATGTTATGAATAATAAAGTTTCTGAGACAATCTAAGCCAAGGAATTCAATAATCCTCAAAAGCTGCCATTAATTAATTAATTAATCCTCAATGCCAGCTCTAAGACTATTCCTCAATTCTACCTCTAAGCCATGGAATTCAATAATGGGTGTAATCCACCTTTACTAATTCTCAGTTCTATCTCTAAGCCATAAAATTAGTATTTCTTTCTATCTTTTCCTATAAATTCATTATCTTATTTCTGGTTTTTGGCTAAATTCTCTTGGAACTCAGCCCGCTGTTTGCAGCTTTTGCCCCCTTAACTTGGAGACAAATTGAGTTTGTGAATTCTTTCACCAAACCTGTGACACTGATCTGGGGATCCTAACATTATTAGGGTATCTTCTGCCTCACCAGGAGGATTTAGGGTAAGGATAAGGAATTCAATTTTGGATATTTTGAGTTTAAAATTTCTATAGGACATCCAGAGAGGTTAGGACTGGATAAGTAGAGCTAAGTGAGAATCATTAGAGTAGAGACGGTATTGAGGTAATTGAATCTCAAAGAGGTTAGTCGCAAAAGGCAGGAAAGATATGGGAGAATAGTTAATAGGGATAGATGGATGGACCAGGTAAGACTTTTTTGAGGATGAGAGAGACATGGGCATGTTTTAGGCAGCAAGGAAGGAACCAACAGAGATCGAAAATAAGTGTTATCCTGGGGATGACAGAAGGGGCAATCTGTTGGAGGAGAGATGGAATAGCATCACTTGTGAGTGGAGAGAGATTGCCTTAGCAAGAATAGCCACCTTTTCATGGTGCTGATGTTGTCTGTCCATCCAATGATGAACCAGTAACATCAGGAGGGTGATGTCCTGACTTGCAAGTGAATTGGATTTATGTGACAGAGATGTGCAAAATCATCAGCCCCACTCTCTCCTCCAGTCATCAGAGTCCTGTGGCAAGGTAGAGGTATGGACAACACATCAACTGCCTGAACAACTGCCCAGGAAGCAGTAGGAGATATTGGCCTTTTATAGCTGACGTCTTTCCCAGGTCTCAGTTTGTCTGAGGCAACACTTTTTCAGTAAATGAAAACTAGGTAAGAATTGAGATAAAGGAGATGGTCTATTCTGCCTTCCCCAAAGAATCAGTCAGGGAGGGGAAGACCCTCAGAATTTCTGGCCGGATCAAAATTGCCATTTATACTCACTCTAAGCCATCAAACCCAAACAGTGAACTGGTGAGACGTGGACTGGAGCCTATTATTGACCAGTCAGTGAGAGTTAGTGATTTGAGTTGAAAGGTGTATTTGAATTCCATTGGGTTTTATCAAAGCTTGATTTTTCGGAGCTATTATTTCAAGAACTCATAAATGAAAATTACAAGAGACAAGAGTTAATTGTCCCAGTTTTACACCTCTTCACAAAAGACAGAAATGAAGAAGATAGTAAGTAGCAGAAGACATCTAGGTGATGAGATAAGGAGTGAAGAATTAATTATTAGTATCATAAAAGGGCAATGTAGGATGGTTGAAAAGGGGTAGTTATTGTTGTTTGCCCTTTTTTCTGGAAGAGGATCGTGACATCAGGGAGGGGATGCCATGATATGCAAATGAATTGGATTTAGGAGGGAGGGCTGTGCAAGGTCATCTGCCTCACTTTGCCCTCCAGAGTCATCTAGATCCAGTGACCAGATAAAGATTTAGATTACTGGAAATGGTCCTGGATGCAGTGGGAGACCCTGGTTTTTATTAAGCTAAGGTGTTCAACAAGTCTCAGTTTGGCTGAGGCTGGTAGGCTAGATAGCAATTGAGCCAAAGAATCTCCTCTTTCACCTAGGTCCCCTTTTCAAATAAACTTTTTTTTTCTTTTTTTGCTGAGGCAATTGGGGTTAAGTGACTTGCCCAGAGTCACACAGCCAGGAAGTGTTAAGTGTCTGAGACCAGATTTGAACTCAGGTCCTCTTGACGTCAGGGCTGGTGTTCTATCCACTGCACCACCTAGCTGCCCCCAAATAAACCTTAATAAATAAATAAATTTGAGAGGGGAAGACTTTCAGGGTTTCTAGCCAAAGCAGAAATAATTGCTATTCCATTCAATCTGAGTCAGTCAGGACCCAAATAATGATTAAATGGGGCTCGGTCTGGGAGCTATTGGTGGCTAATCCACAAGAATCAGAGTGGTTTTGGTTTAAGTCTTGAATCTTAAAAAGAAATCTAGCCCTCAAACCCCAAAATATCTTGGGAGGGTTCAGAGAGTCAACAGGTCCAAAAAAAAAAAAAAAAAAAAAAGCAGCTTTGAAAAGCAGGTGTGATGCGATTTTAAGGCAGGGTACGGTACCGAGGGGAGAGGGTAACAGCATTCATGGGCACAGAGCTAAGCGCTTTGTGGCCCTCTCATCTGCTCCTCAATACAGACGCACAAGAATTGGAGTGTAGCACTGGTGGAATATAGCTTCTCGAGGTGTCAGTACAAGGGAGGTCTCCCTGGCCTTGGGGTGCTTCTGCTCTAACAAGGTCACTGATTCTGAAACCGGGGACCGCGAGGTTCCCCCACCCCCGCCCTTGGAGTGCTACTGTTCTGACAATGTCAACGATTGTAGGAACATAGTGTTTTTTCCCTTGAACTTCAGGCAAGGCATAATAGTGATCCCGAGACTCTCTGACCTTAGGATGCTACTGCTCTGACCATCCGTCAGTCAATGCTTCCAGAACGGGGGTTCTCAAGCGTTTGTTTTCAGCATCTCTGTCCTAGTGGAACGACCGGGGCTCTGCCCAAAGCGGTCCTGCTTACCTGGGTCACGTTTAGAGGCATTTACCCGATGGGAAACGAAAGCTGTCTTGGACTCTGTAGACCCTCTCTCTAAAAGGCTCTCAGAGGCCCCCAGCAGGCCCTACCTCGAGAAGCTTTATGTCAGTCAGGGACAGCCAGTTCTCAGACCACTGCTCGGTTCCGCCTGTGGAGGGCGCAACTTCGGGGTCTCTGCTAAACTCTTTGGGAACAACTACAGGGACTCGGTCCCTTGACTTGGCAGACTCTTCTGCGGCACCTCACAAGCCCTTGGGGCCCCTTCCCAACTTCGGCAGGAAGCTTTGGAGCACAGAAGTAGAAAAGGAAATGGATGCCCAGGGTCCCCGATCTCTTTATTACGGACCCGCTGCGGGCCGGGCATCCTAAGGAGGCGTGTTACAGTTCGGCTTTTTCCTCCTGTATGCCTCCAGATTCAATTCACAGAGCACTTATTAAGTGCCTGCTGTATGCCAACGGCGCAGAGCGGCGCGATACGAAGCAACCTGACACGGGAAGTTTCCAGTTACCGACAAGGGCTCCGTGCGTGCATCGGGAAACAAAGGCTGAGCGCGACAGAACACAGCGACGCCCGGCCGAGAACGGACGAGGGCTAGGAACGAGAGCCCGCCCGGGCAGGCACGTTTGCGGGCGCGGCGCGGGCGGCTACCCCGGCCGGGTCCCTGCCGGCTTCCGTACGGAGGCTAACGGGGGTGGGGGTGGGGGTGGGGGGGGCAGCGCGCGGCTCCTCCAGGCACGCCCCCGCCTCGCGGCCCGGAAGGCTGGAGAAATACGAAGCGGGCCGCTGCTTTTACGTGTTTGTATGCTTGTTTACTTAAGTGGAACGGCAGAGGAGGGCGGCTGAAGGACTCGGCTGCACTGCGCTCCCCCAACCGCCGCCGCCTCGCTAACTGCTGACGCGCCCCAGACGAAAGCCTCCCGACCAATCTCTCCCCACATTACACGTCCAGGACGGTCACGGCCTTCGCCTACGGGTCGGCGGACGGGCCCTTCAGCTAAGAGCGAAGTCACGAGCGAGTACCGTCACGTGCTACTAACAGGAAAAAAAAATTTCTTCGCTTCAGTCGAAGCAAAGAGGAAAAAGAAAAGGGGCGGAGCTCCCTAGGTCCGTCCTTTCCATTGGTCGCGAGCCGCCTCCTCTACTGGCTCCCTTGCGCTTCGCCGAGCTGGCCCGGAAACGCCGACGAGAAAGGAGCGTGCCAGCTGGGCAGGCCCGGAAGCGAGGGGGCGGGTCGGACCTTCAGCGCGCGCGCCCCGGCGCTCGGGTTTCCTTTCCCCAGTCCCGCCTTCCGTCGGCGTCGGCGTCGGCGTCGACAGTGGCGGCGCGGTGCACTGTGGGATAGGGAGCGATCGCCGTGCGAGGCAGCAAGATGGACGCGGGATTCTTCCGCGTAAGTCGGGGGCGCCGGGGATTGGGCCGGACCGGACCGGACCGAGCGGGGAGGGCTGACGCAGCCTGGCCGGGATGGCCCCAGGTTGGGGTCCGGGAGGCGAGGGAAGCCAGGCAGCAGGAGCCGAGCGAAGCGGAGGCGGGCCTGCGGCGTCCCGCCAGCCGCGCCAGGGGCCCGGGCCGCCCCTGCGCACTGCCCCGCTCGCCCTCCCCGGCTCGGCCCCAGCGCGGCCCGGGTGGCGGGGGGGGGGAAGATGGCGGCGGGGGCGCGCGCCCGGGCTCTGCCTCCCTCGCTGGCCGGACGCGGGAGCAGGCCGCGGTCTCCGGGGCGGCAGCGTGCATGGGGACTGAGGGCTCTTGGCGAGTGCCCCCGGGGGAGGAGCGGCTCCGGATTTCCCGGCCAGGACGACCAACTCGGGCGACACTCTCTCCCGCCAGGGTCGGGCACCTGGGCTGCTCGGCGGGCCCGGGCCATGCCGGGGGTGTCGCCGGCGGCAGCTTCCGCCTTGGCCGCGCGTCCCGGGCCTTCCTCTTTCGTGGAGGGGCCGAGGGGGCTCCAGGACCGCTCTGCCGGCGGGGCTTCAGGAGCAGCGACCCTCGCAGTCCGAGCTGGCCTGCGCCGAGCGACGGACGGGAGGGAGAAGACCCGGACGGCGGGCAAACTTTGTAGGCGGCAAAGAGTTCTTGGTAGTGCGGGTCAGCCGGCAGAAAGAGCGCGTCCGCCGGCAGAAAGAGCGCGTCCAGCCCGCCCGGCGCGGGAGAGACGTGCCCCACTCCCGCTGTGCAGGCTCCGGGGCTCCTGACTTGGCCAAGGTCATACGGCAAGTGGCGGCGCCGGGACCGGAACCCGAGCCGAGGCGTATCTGGGACCTCCGGTCCCGTCCCCGAGGCCGGGGGTGGGGGGAGAGAGCGGCTCACGGGCGCCGGCCCGCACCCGAGGTTACTTTGGCCTCGGACACTTCCCAGCCGAGTGAGTGGGACTCGTCGCTACAGCCGGCTTCCTGCCCCGAGTGTTATGAGGGTCAATAACGTTTGTAAAAAGGGTGAGAAGGGCCGTAAAGGCTCGTCCCCTCCACCCCCCTGGCTGCAGCTCCGATTTCTCGGTCCTCGGTAGCATCCAGGGACCTCCCGATGGCAGACTAGCTGGCGAGGCAAAGCCACGCTTCTCCCTCCGCTTAACTAAATTTACCCACGCATTGTCCCAGCTCACCCAAGGCCCTGGAAGGCATATTCTAACACTGTGCGGAATTTTTAAGTGGAGCCTTTTCTTTTGGAGTTGACGGAGCAAATAAATACCATTACATATGAATCCAAGATGCTAGATTTGGATAATTGGTCATTAAATTGGTGCACCTTTATATTTCAAAATAAGTTGGTGAATAAATTGTAGTAAGTGAGAAATCGGACCGACTTGTGTGTTTTAGCTCTCATGGGAAAGTAGTTTAATTAACCACAGTAGAAAATACTCATTAGTTAATGGTTTGAGATTAAGCAAAAAAAAAAAAAAAACAAATGAATTTTCCCTTCCTTTTTGATTTATAAAGAATGGTCTGCCAGGAAAAAAAAGTTTGATCCTAAAGTTTAATGCCATTTATTTCCAGTATTGTGAAAACCTAGAAAAGGTGGAGCAGTAATCTATTACTTCCCCCCCCCATTACAAACGCTAGCCTCTGCATGTGTGTCCTAGATTATTTGATAATTTGGGGTGTTTGAAGCATTGTGCCACAAATATTTGGCAAATACTATGTGCATCATTCTATTTAGATTAATAGTTACCTGAATATTTTTACTAGAATTGTGTGTGTTTTTTTCTTCATATTTTATAAACCAGAGTCTTCAGAATCACTATCTGGAACTGCATGTTAGGACTGTTACTGGCATGGATTTGGATTATTTATTTTTAGTTTTATTGTAAGGAAATAGGGCTTGCTGTTAACAAATGGTAAAATTGTGTAGAAAATGAAATTGACATAACTTTAGTCTACTGGGAACTTATAAACTTTTAGTGTCCATAATCAAAGGAAAGAATCACATTTTGAATGATGCAAAGTGTAATGGAAAGGCAGTATCTGTGACATTTCCCTCAACTGAGGAATTTGTTTCATTTTTTCCAAATAATTGGCTGAAAATGAGGATATTAATTATGCCAGTGTACTTTTCAATCCACTGCTTGGGATTATAGAATCTGATCCTAGTTATGTGGTTTAAAAAAAATCTTTTCCTCATTAAAGAGTGAAAGACTGAAAGCAGTAAACACAAATAGTTTTAGATCTGGGTTTTTAAAAATTTCTTGTCGTACTTCCCGTTGGAATGTTGTGTTTCACAGTTTGCCAGTGCTGTCCCATAATCATTTGGCAAGCATGGTAATGGAGTTTTCAGAAGAGTGAAACCATGCAGGGGCACAGTGTGCACCTGTGATCTATGCTAATGTTTGTGTACTGAGCTTTTGAGTAAAGAGGCCAGAATCAAGCATCATTTGTTAGGATGGGAAGGCCATTTTTGTATTCTAGTTAAGATGTGTTCTTTTCTCATAGGGAACAAGTGCAGAACAGGACAATCGTTTCAGCAATAAACAGAAGAAGCTACTGAAGCAATTGAAGTTTGCAGAATGTCTAGAAAAAAAGGTAGGCATGTTGACCAATAGTTTGGGAAAGCAGTATAAAATAAAGACTGAGGAAAGAATGAATGTAGAAACATTTGCTAACTGTCCTTGATGCAAATTATCAGAATAGCTCACATTTGCATTTTACCTTAAAATGATCATAAGACCTCTGGTAAGTGGACAATTTATCTCCTTATTTAACAGGTGAGAGAAATCAGCTCATAACTTAAATTTTGGTACCAATATCAAAACATAGAATCTGGGGTTGGGAATAACCTTAGATTATTATGTGGTCCTGAGGTTTCTAACCATTTGTGGTGTCCTGTACACCTTTGGCAGGTTGTTAAAAGTCTGTGGGCCCTGTCTCAAAATCATGGGTTTTTTTTATTCATTGAAGGAAATGCTAAATTTTAATTAGAATTTAGTAAAGCAATAGATTCCCCCTCCTTCCCTTCCAGGTTTACCAACACTTTTCCCCTCCACCTCCAAATTAAGAATACCTCAAGTCTAATCCTCTTGTAGATAAGAAAATTGAGGATGAAAGAGTGCACATTTTGCAATACTTAAGTCCTTCGATACATAGCATCTTAGCCTCCAAAGAAGCAAGACTCACACCCAAGGGTATGAATGGTGACCTTAATTAATTCTTGTTGGTTTTCTTCAACAGGTAGACATGGGCAAAGTAAATTTGGAGGTGATAAAGCCTTGGATTACAAAACGAGTAACAGAAATTCTTGGATTTGAGGATGATGTAGTAATTGAATTCATTTTCAACCAGCTGGAAGTGAAGGTAATAATAATAGAAGTGGCTGTTGTTTCTGAATGTGTATAATTTTGTGAAATCTATGGAAAACTGTGAATTTTTCTATGGAATACAAATGAGACAATTAGGGCTTTGTTACAAATGTTTGTTGTGAAATTCACTTTATAAACAGCTTTTAAGGCTGGAAGTTTAGTGAAGGTGCATAGTTTTGAAAAATACACAGGTGAAAAAAATCAAACTTACTGTTTGTAATTTTGCTGTTACATGTTAAGTTACTTTGACAGCAATTTTCTAATGATGATGTGATTTATGATTTAAAAGGCCTGAACCAAAATGGAAGTTATTCCTTGCGTCTGAAGTATAGCACCATCACCTTATTAGGTCACAGCAGAGTGAGTGTCCCAATGTCGCTCTGACCCAACTCCCTTGATGATGCAGTGTGTGCTGGAGGTGAGTTGTGTAAAGTGGCCGAACAACAAAAACAAAGCACAGAGGAAAGAGCAATTGGGTAAAGCTTTACACTGCTCTTTGAGGTTATTCTAATGTAGACAGTTTGATGTGAAGCATGAGGGGCAATTCTGCATTGGTTTGATGCTGTTTTTAATTGAGAAAAATTGAAAACCATATATATATATATATGGCTCTCATGTATAGCTGCATGTCAGCTAGGCCTTGATAGATTAAATACAGGTTTATATTTTCGTTGATGTTACAGTTTAGTTTCAGATTGAAATAAATTGGCAGCATTGTTAGATTCCCAACAGTGCAATTGTTCCTCCTTATACATCCAAGCTAATCTGAGTTGATGGTTTTTTTTTTTTTTTCTTAATAGTTAAGATAGTTTGCCACTAATGCCACTGCAACCCAAGGGACAATAAAATGTACTGTATGTTCTATTGGCAAACATATTCTCATGTGAATGTACTTTAAAATAATTCTTTTTCCAAAGAGTTCACCCTTGTGCTTTGACAGAACAGTTGGCATTCAACTGATGAGGTATTTGTTTTTAAAATAATTCAGAAGTTATGTTTTGTTATAAATATTTAATTTGTAAAAGTACTTCCTTTTAGAAGTTTATACACTTTACATAGGGAAAATCCCATCAACTTGGGAGCACATTGTATTTTTAAAAATAGTTGAATAGAAATAGATTTTATTTGACGAAAATGCTTTGCTGATTTTTATAGTAGTGCATTAAAGCCTAAAATACCTGGGGTAATTCCCTTTATACTGAGCATGAGATTAACGTTTAGAACTTTTTTTAAAAAACAATCTTTTCTTTTTTTGTGGTTGTGTACTCATTATTGCTTGTTCGTCTTTTGCAATTTAGATAAATGATATAACATTAAACTCAAGGTGGTTGAGTTGCAGTAGGGAGTCGGAAGCAAGCCAAGGGAACATCTTTCTCTACAGGGGACTTGGCGATTCCAAACCCCCCCCAAGGTTCCAAGAAGAAACTGAAGACACCTGGGATCTGTACTTGCTTTGTGCTATTGAGCTGTGCTTGTTATACGGACCTTGTTGCTTGACCAACACATTGAGCATTTAAGAGCCCTCTTGACCTCTTAGCCCTTTGTGGACTGTGCAGAATGGGATCAAGACGTTGTTACAATAGATTTTTCTTATATAGTAGAAGTCAGACTTTCTGTCTAGTCTTGGAGAGACAGTAAGAAAATGCATGCATAAATATTTGTTAACTTTCATAAGAGAACATAAGGTACTTTGCAGAAAGCCACATATCAGTTAGAAAAGTGTATTGTTTCTGCACATTTTCCATATTGCATTAAAGCAAATTTTCCAAGCAAAGGGAACCAAGGAAATATTTTCTCTAGGAATTATGAAAGAATTTGTAGCAGTTGGTTGTTGTTGGTGGTTGTGTTAATAAATTCAAAGCCCAAGAACAGCTACACAGTCCAAAAAAATCCACAAAGGATTAACAGGCTGCTCTGAAGTTTTCGGTAAAGAGCAAGACAGAAATTGGTAATGTGTGCTAGAGTTTATAATGCTGGAAAATCAGTAGCAAAAAATTTTTTTAAATAGTTGTGAGTGTATACGTATCTTAGCCCCTATGGTAGACTTGTTTTTAAACTAATTTTAGTGAATGTTAGGGGTTTTTCCAAGTAACCTGGTTTTCTTCCTGTCGTATCTCTTTCCAGAATCCAGATTCCAAAATGATGCAGATTAACCTGACTGGATTCTTGAATGGGAAAAATGCTAGAGAATTTATGGGAGAGCTGTGGCCCTTGTTGTTGAGCGCACAGGAAAACATTGCTGGGATCCCTTCTGCTTTCTTGGAACTGAAAAAGGAAGAAATAAAACAAAGACAGGTAACCACTCTTGGTTTTTAGAGCATTCCTGGCTGATTGTGTGATCAGTAAGCTCTTTGTGTCCAACCTCCTATGTTTGAACATTCAGTTTTGGTCAGTAATTCCCAACCTGTTTACATTTGTGGTCATATTAGAAGTCCCTCTTGATTGAAAAACTGCAAAATGAAAAGGCTACTGTGAAATCTGTTGCATCGCAAAATGGGTTTCTTAAATATACTGTCTCCATACATTTAAAAATGTTTGCTTCATCTTTGTATGAGAACAATTTGGTCTACAGAAGGTATATTTGTTACTGAATCATTTCATGAATGGATCCCTTGTAATAACACTGACCCATACTTGAGTTTTCTTTTCTTACTTCATGATGTGAACATAATTAAATGTTCTTAGATTCCAGTAATTTTGTCATGAGTGTACATGCTTCAGATACAGTTCAGTTGTATTTTAGTAAAGCATTAATTGGCAATATCTCATGGTGTTCTTGAGAACGTAATGATAGAGGGATAGTTTTAAATGGATTCAGTTAGTTGACCAGGCTCAGAGAGTCATTAACAGGTCAACATACCAACTTTTAGAGGATTCTGTAATGGCTACCCTCAGGATCTTTGTGGTCTAAGGTGGTGGTTATAGCAGGTGAGCTTCTAGTGACTATTGGTTAGAGTCTTGGAAAAAGCCATAGGTAATGTGCACATCAAAACTGGCTGCTAACACACTAGAGCAGGGGTCCTCAAACTTTTTAAATAGGGGACCAGTTCACTGTCCCTCAGACTGTTGGAGGGCCAGACTATAGTACAAACAAAAACTTTGTTCTGTGGGCCTTAAATAAAGAAACTTCATAGCCCTGGGTGAGGGGGATAAACGTCCTCAGCTGCTGCATCTGGCCCACAGGCTGTAGTTTGAGGACCCCTGCACTAGAGCAAGATACAATATATTGAGTATCAGGATCCAGAAAAATCTTGAATGTTCCCTTAATAAGATGAGATTGAATATAGTTCAAACATTAACCTTTATAAGCAGGTGGTGTGGAGGAAAATGAGATTGTGTAGTTTCATTAAAACAATCTAAATCTTCGTAAATTGTAAGCTTAATTATGATTGTATCATACAAAGTGATATGGAGTAGATTTAGGAACATGAGTGGTTGTTACAGAAAAAAATAGATTTAGCTTTGTAAGGGGGGTGGGGTGGGGGAGAAACTATTAACAATTTGGAGTTATCCTAAAGTGGAATAGGCTTATTTAAAAAAGTTTCTCTTCACTAAAAATCTCTTAAGCAGAAGTAGGATGATCCTGTATTGTAGGGACAGCAAGATAGCTCAGTGAATAGAGTACAGGATCTGCACTTGAGAATCCAATTTGAGACACAGGTTACCACCCATGACTCTCTGGGACAAGTTCCTTGACCTCTAAAATAATCATTTTCCACATAGGGTGATTGTGAGGATCCAATGAGTTAACATGTGAAGTACTTGGAAAACCTTCAGTGGTGTATAAAATATTGGCTATTACTAGAGGGGGTCCTTATTCAGGTACTGATAATAGGCGGCTAGATTTAAAGTTAGAAGGGATTCCAGATGGCCACCTCTTCTTTTTACAGATGAGACAATGAGTGGCTGGTCAGAGGTATCAGTGCCAGTCTGCCCCTCAGTCACCCTGTGTCTTGGGCAGGTCACAAAAGCTCATTTTCCTCATCTGGAAGATAAATGAATTGGACTAGACCAGGGCTTCTTAAACTTTTTCCCTTTTTGTAATCCTTTTTTGCCTAAGAAATTTTTATGTGATCCTGGGTACATGGTACATGAAAGGTTTGCAAATCAAACATTGACTGATAACAAACAGATCATGATTTCGTAACCCCCACATTCAGTTACACAACACTATATGGGGTTACTTTGGACTAGATGACTTCTAAGGTCCTTTCCACTCCTGAAGGCACTATCTTATGATAGTTGTCTCAATTACTCTTATCTGTTAATTGAAAGTAAACATAAAATTTTCTGGACTAGGTCTGTGGAAAGTGCCCTGTAAAAATGTTAAATATTATTTGTTACCTTTCTATACCTTGACAAAGTTGTTGGAAGATTAAATTAGGTGATGCACTTTAAATCATTTTTTAAAATGGAAGACTGCTTTGTAAATCTATGAGTTAGAATATTCTCCGATTACCTATATGTCCTGGAGTCTGAGATCTAGAGCTGGAAAGAAGCTATCTTAGTCTAAGCCTTCTTCATTTATAAATGAGGAAACAAGGGCTTCAAAAAGTTGTGACCTTTCCAGGATCACACAGCTCATCTGAGTCAGGATTCCTGACTCTCTCAAGTTCAGTGCCACATCCCCATAACAATTCTGAATCATAAAAATAATCACGGGCCTTGCAACTTGATGGTATTGTAGAGAATTATGTATGTCATTAGTGATCATTCATGCAAACCTTTCTTTGGACTAAATCAACTTGAAAAACAGTAGCAATTCTCATTTCAAAAGTAAAGGGTTAGTCTGTACATATATAATATAAAGATAATAAACCAAATTTCTCAAGTCCTTTAGATTTATAAAGTACCTTTCTCACAACTCTTGAGATAGAGTACAAATTTTTTTTATTCTGATTTTTACATATATCAACTAGAAATTATAGAGTAAATTTAAAAATAAGAGATTTGTTTTATAAACGGGAAACAGAAGAATAGACATGGTAACATTTGTATTTTTCAGTTGCGGTTTTTAAAAGAAGTGGTTTTAAAATTATGTGCTTATTAACTTTAAAATGTTCAAATCTGATTGTAACATGAACCAATTGTTCAAAGATTGAACAAGAAAAACTTGCATCTATGAAGAAACAAGATGAAGACAAAGATAAGAGGGACAAAGAAGAAAAGGAGAGCAGCAGAGAAAAAAGGGAACGATCTAGAAGCCCCAGAAGGTACATTGAATAAATATTTGTGTTTGAGGACTGTCCTGATTCTATTAAGGGTTTGGGTGTGATAAGAGATGTTGAGCAATTTAGTTTATCTGTGATTTTCTAACAAGTTATTATAGCTAATTTTTTTTGGTCCTACAAAATTCGTTAATTTAGCATTGAATAAGCCATAACTTCTAGGTAACAAAAATTCAGCATTTAAAAAATAAATTTTTTTCTTCGTGTTTTATAAAGCAAAATAACAACATTCTGATTCATTGCCCTCTCTACATTATTTTGTCATTCTTCATCAGAAACTTACTACCTTTATCTTTAGGATTCTTTGAGCTCAGGCTTTAAATACTCATTTCTATATTCTTTTGAATTGGATTCTTGGTAGTGTCACATTTTTATTTCAGGCCTCTTTCTCTTTTATGGAGAAGACTTTGTAGTCTGAGGGTGCTTATTTATTCCTTTCCTCTGTTTGGTTTATAAAAATAGGCAGGGAGATACTAAGTACCTAATCCCTTTCACTTAAGTATTTAACACTGAAACCTATTTGTAGGTGAAGTAAAGCTTCACTATAAGTAGTGCTTGCAATTTAAAGGTACCCATCATCAATGACTTCACTGTTACTTCATAGGCAAGTACCCCAGTCTTCCTTTAGTGTATATGGAAAAAAAGCCTCCCTAATGAACACTCCCTTTAAAAATTAATTATTTCTCTCACTTTAGTAATGAATTTTGATTGTAGAATGTGTTAAGAATACTGTCAGTCAATAAACATTAAATATCTTCAGGACACTTACAAAAAGGCAAAGCCAGTCATTGCCTCCTCTCAAGGGAAGTTGAAGTTTAATGAATGTGGTGGGTTACTCTGTTATCAGATTTAAGCTGACCGTATCTTAAAACCTTTAGCTTGCTTTGCTTTTAAGATTGAATCTAGTGTTTTGTATTTAAATTTTACTTTTCCTTTAAGGTCTTAAAGCTGGCTTTCTGTCTCCTGAAATAATTGTTTGATTCTTTGCCTTTCATACAGAGAGCGAAATTATCTGTTATCCTATAACTGACATGTTCAATAATTAAACTTCTCTTGTCCTTTTTTGGTTTTCTCATCTCCCTCAGTGGGAAAGAAACAATGTCTAATTTCTGTGTGATATTCCTTAATTATGAACTACTAATGCATTCTTTTATTAAACCAACAAAAAGAAAGTCTCATTTTGGACAAAGACCTGAAATAAAAACTGCTTTCTTCCTAGACGCAAGTCCAGATCTCCTTCCCCCAGAAGACGAGCCTCCCCTGTCCGACGAGAGAGAAAGCGAAGTCATTCTCGATCTCCTCGTCATAGAACCAAGAGCCGAAGCCCTTCCCCTGCTCCAGAAAAGAAAGAAGAAATCCCAGAACTTCCAGAACCTTCAGTGAAAGCCAAGGAACCTTCAATACAAGAGGCAACCTCTACAAGGCAAGTACTCTAGAAAGCTTTTTGTTGGATATTTATGGAGTTCCATTGTAATTAAGTTCTTATCAGGGTGCGTATTGGTCACATGCTATCACTGGAAGTGATTGATAGATTTTAAAGTTAGGAAGGAGTTTCTACTGGCTGTGCAGATCCTTTCTTGAAGGATTTTAATACATCATTTTATCTAATTTATTCATTTAAATGGGGAAAAAACAAAGCATCTTGTTTCTATACAGTGACATTCTGAAAGCTCCCAAACCTGAACCTATACCAGAACCGAAGGAACCTTCACCAGAAAAAAATTCAAAAAAGGAAAAAGAAAAGGAGAAAACCCGCCCAAGGTCTCGATCACGATCCAAATCGAGATCACGAACACGTTCCCGATCCCCTTCTCATACTCGACCTAGACGACGTCATAGAACACGATCGAGGTGAGTTTGGGTAACTTGAGCTCCATCATTTATTAAATCTCAAAACAGAATGTGGAAAATTAAGGCTATCCACCTAGAGGTTGAAATAATGAACTTTGAGAATTATTTAGGAACATTTCTCTCTAGCACCTCTTAAGTTTACTTTTGTTGTTGTGTGTGTGTATGTGTTTTGTTTTTATTTTTAAGTATTTGGTCCTTAGAAATGTTAAGTATGATTTAAAAGTGCTACTGATATCATCTCCATCTAGATTTTGTGTAGTTCATTTTCTGAGGTTGGGGAGATTTGTAAACCTTTTATGCATTGTGACTGTGAGCTGGTATCATTCTGTTAACGATAGGTCATATTCACCTAGAAGACGTCCAAGTCCAAGAAGGCGGCCATCTCCTCGACGAAGAACCCCACCAAGACGAATGCCTCCTCCACCAAGGCATAGAAGAAGTCGATCTCCTGTGAGACGGTGAGTGGCTTTATTGGAAAACTCAAAATATTTGAAGAGCCATCAGCATTTGTAAAGAATTTGTTTGGTTTACATGGGATAAGCAGGCTAATCTTATAAAGCTACTCCATACCGTCATATGCTTGATAGAGGGACTAGAAGCTGTCCACTAGGTAGAGGAGTGTGTCTGAGCAAATTAGAAACTGCTGATTTTCAAAGGATGGGCCAGGTTAGTGAGTTAGGCATCTGAATTGGATCAATCAGTGGTTTTCTTCTCTCCTACCATGTTCAGTCACCAGCGTAAATAAGTTCAGTGAAACCTGTTGTCTTCCACCATTGCTCACAATTGTAATTCTCTTGTTTCTGATAAGCAAAAATGTTTGCAAGACTGACCACATATTAAAAGGGTACCGGGTACCAAGTAAGACCGATAATAATGAACAGATTGACTTTTCCTGTAGGTAATTTTTACTTGGACCATCATGAACTTACAAAAAAGGAAACAGTTTAGATTTTTTTCATTTCAGCAAACAAATTAGAAATATTACAGTGTAAAAGGGAAGCTAAACAATGCCATGGGAAGAGCACTCCACCTGATGTCAGTGAGACTCTTGTCCCTAGATTCAAATCTTGTCTCAAGACACATACTTGCCATGTGACCCTGACCAAGTCACTTTAACCCTGGTTGTCTCAATTTCTTTGTCTATAAAAAGAGCTGGAGAAGGAAATGGCAAACCTGTCCAGTATCTCTGCCAAGAAAAGCCCAAATGAGTTCACAGAAAATCTGATATTACTTAAGTGACTCAACAAAACAATATTGTAGTTGAACTGTTTGATGAAAGGGTAGATTAGCCTGAACACTAGAGTGTTGACCTTTTTTTTGTTCTTGTCTAGGTAGCCCTTCATTTTATTATTTCCTGCTATTTGTGGATATTTCCAATTAATGGTTTTAGTTATGCATTGGTTCTTGGGAAACTGAAGAAGGTTTTAAGACCACCCGAAATGCAAAAACATAACTCTTCTTGGTTGAATTTGTAAAAAGAATTGTCTTATTACCTGCGACTTAGAAGGTGATCTCACATGGACTAGAAAGGAACTTGAAATGTTTCCTGGAACAGTGTCCTTGTTTTGTAGAAAAAGGAGGCTTGAGGCCTAGGGACGGAATCTCTCATTTTAGTTCTCTCTGACCCCTTGTGGGTTTTTTTTTTTTCTTGGCAAAGATCCTAGAGTGGTTTGCCTTTTCCTTCTCGTTTTGTAAATTAGGAAACTGAGGCAAACAAGGTTAAGTACCTTGCTCAGGGTCACACAGCTAGTGTATGTCTGAACTGGATTTGAACTCAAAAAGTTGGGTCTTTCTGACTCCAGGTCTGATGATCTATGCACTGTATAACTTAGCTGCCCGTAAGCAGAAGTCTGAGGGCAGATTGGTGAAATAGACTCAGCTGCATTGACCCTCGGCCCACAGCCCAGACCAGAATATGTAGTAGTTCCTTACCCAGCACTCTTTCTACGCTGATCAATATGACTGTATTCTGTGATACATAAAAATTCTTGCAGTTTTTGAAAAATTCACCATTCTATCAGGCCAAAGATGACTCTGGGAGCTCCAAGTTGGAAAATCCATGGAAACAGCGATTTTTCATGTCATTGTTTGTGGACAGTATGTTTGTTGTACTTTCTGAGCAGCCAATTTTCAATCAAAATATTTTGGACTTTGTGTAAGATTCCCTTTCAGCTGGTATTTCCCTCACACTTAGGGTAGGGTTTCTTTTTTTCCAGATTCTCAAGAATTCTGCCATCAGAGGTGGATTCTGCAGGTACACATAATTGGAGCAGAACACAAATTTTGTTGCAGAATTTAAGACATCCTTGGCTTAGAAGTTTATGTAGTTAAAACAATTTCCCAATTCTTTCTCCTTCATGAGACAAATTGATGAAATTGTTTAAATATCCCAACTTTAGGAGACATTAAACATTTAAAATAAAACCACTTGTGCACACCTTTTTTGTTGTTGTTGTTGTTTTTAATGCATCCTTAAAGGTTCAGGAAAATTGAATGTTCTACAAATGAAAAGCTTTGCCATGTCTGCAACTCCAACACTGATGTACAAAGGATCTTTGACATTGGACTCCTTGTAATTTCTAATAGAGCAAAAACTGCTACGTTTGTCAAAAAAATTTTTTTTAATCAGAAATGGCTGTTTCCTGACTTAATAGAGTTTGATTTTCCACTTCAATTAAAAAACTCTTTCCTGGCTACATAAAACTATAAAAATTAGAAAATCAAAAACTGCCTTTATGCAAATTCTATCTAAAAAGCTGATATTTATTTAATCATTATACTTAAAAATTAGTTAATGTCCCTTGATCCACAGAAGGCGGCGCTCATCAGCATCTCTCTCTGGCAGCAGCTCGTCATCATCATCTTCCCGTTCCCGGTCACCTCCAAAGAAGCCACCCAAAAGAATCTCCAGCCCCCCTAGAAAAACTCGTAGGCTTTCTCCATCTTCAAGTCCTCCACGGCGAAGACATCGGCCATCTCCTCCAGCAAGCCCACCGCCAAAAACCCGTCGGTCACCAACGCCCCAGCAGTCAAATCGTACAAGGAAAAGTCGTGGCTCTGTTTCTCCAGGGAGAACCTCAGGTAAAGGTAAAGCCAGTCTCTTGCACTCATTCTTTTTCTCTGTTTATCAAAATGGGTTTTTTGATAGTGAAAGCAGCTTAGGTGGGATGTGTATGTTGACTGTCCCTTTTTTTGAGGAAAGCACATTTTTGTCCTTTAGAATTTTAATAAGTTTTAAAACTAAGGCTTCCCTTATAGTTCTGAGGCGTTATGTTTTAAGTGGGTTAGGGAAGTAATGTTAGCAGGAGCTGGATTTGAACTTTATTTTTTGAAATTCAGGTCATCATAAAACACAAACCTTCAGTTTAGGGGTGTATTTCATTACTTCTGGATCAGCTAGCATTTCTTATGAAGATCTTTCTTTTTGATAATCTTACCTGAGAACTTTGTATTCTAGTTTAATTCTTGGTTGACCACATTGTTCCCTTGAAAGGAATAACGTGGTATACGCTGAAGTAATTTTTTAAAAATTATTTCCCTTTAAATGCAGACTAGTCATTGCTTTTATCCTTGCCATTTTATTCTTAAAGAATTTATGTTCTGTGATCATTCCAGGAAGTAGAATGTTTTGTGTAAGTTGGAATGTAAGTTTTGTGGGTGATGGGGCTTTTTTCTTCAGTATAAGTGGAAATATTCATGAAAAGAGTTTTGAGTTCCATTAGTATGGCATTTAGAAAGACCCCCTTTTGACCATCAAGGTTTCAGGATCTGGTGCCTGGTGTATGTTTAGTTAGAAAAGTGATAGGGGAGGTACTTTTTTAGATTCCTTGGAACTCAAGGAACAATGTAGTCCTTTCTGCTTTATGCTGGGATCAATTTAAAAGCTTACAATACTAGTAGAATCTTTGTCTGATCAGAATGTCCATCTTGTGGCTAAATTTCTTTAAATGAGGCTGGAGCTACAGCACATAGAAGATGTCCATTTCTATATTGTTTTAGTTCACATGAAGTGTTTGGTGTATGTTGTATTTGTACATTTGATAGGAAGTGAAGGTGTCCAGTAGTGGTTTTTTTTGTTTGTTTGTTTTTTTAATTATAATAACTTTTTATTGACAGAACCCATTCCTGGGTAATTTTTTACATTATCCCTTGCACTCATTTCTGTTCCGATTTTCCTCCTCTCTCCCTTCACCCTCTCCCCTAGATGGCAAGCATTCCTATATATGCTAAATAAGTCGCAGTATATCCTAGATACAATATATGTGTGCAGAACCGAACGGTTCTCTTGTTGCACAGGGAAAATTGGATTCAGAAGGTAGAAATAACCCGGGAAGAAAAACAAAAATGCATACAGTTTACATTCATTTCCCAGTGTTCTTTCTTTGAGTGTAGCTGCTTCTGCTCATAATTGATCAATTGAAACTGAGTTAGGTCTCTGTCAAAGAAATCCACTTCCATCAGAATACATCCTCAAACAGTATTGTTGTTGAAGTATATATATAATAATCTCCTGGTTCTGCTCATTTCACTCAGCATCAGTTCATGTAAGTCTCTCCTCCAAGCCTCTCTGTATTCATCCTGCTGGTCATTTCTTACAAAACAATAATATTCTATAACATTCATATATCACAATTTACCCAACCAATTGGAGAATTGATGGGCATCCATTTTTTCCAGTTTCTAGCCACTACAAACAGTGCTGCCACAAACATTTTGGCACATACAGGTCCCTTTCCCTTCTTTAGTATCTCCTTGGGGTTATAAGCCCAATAGTAGCACTTCTGGATCAAAGGGTATGCACAGTTTGATAACTTTTTGGGGCATAGTTCCAGATTGTTCTCCAGAATGGTTGGATTTGTTCACAACTCCAGCAATGCATCAGTGTCCCAGTTTTCCCACATCCCCTCCAACATTCATCATTATTTTTTCCCGTCATCTTAGCCAATCTGATAGGTGTGTAGTGGTATCTCAGAGTTGTCTTAATTTGCATTTCTCTGATCAATAGTCATTTGGAACACTCTTTCATATGAGTGGTAATAGTTTCAATTTCATCATCTGAAAATTGTTCTTATCCTTTGACCATTTATCAATTGGAGAATGGCTTGATTTCTTATAAATTAGAGTCAGTTCTCTATATGTCCAGTAGTTTTTGAAAAGGGAAGTTACCTTTATTTAAAAAAAATAATAAAATAAAGGGAAACCCTATTCTATGTAAATTTATCTGTTACAATACCTATCTAAATACACTTTAGAACTGTAATGTTGGGGGGGGGGGTTGTTTTAAAACATGAGAGTATCTTTTTCTTAATAAATGGAACATTTTTGGTACACAATCCTTTTTAGGTGTTGATGTGTGAATTCCAGCAGCATCCAAATAACTAAGGGAACCCTTTAAGACTGCTATTGCATTCATACACTGCAGATTAAAGAGAAACCTGTATGGGAGATGGGGTGTGAAGTATTCTGGGTGGCTCTAGGAATGGCAGTCTGAACACTGAGCTGGTGGATGTTGTAGCAGGCTGTCAAAGGATTGCTTCATTTTTAGGGGTAGAGGGCATTGTGTTGTAAAATCACCAATAGAGAAAGGGGGGAATAGCTAATGTACAATACAGCTCCTCAGTTGTTAATGGATATCAAAAAGGGGGCATCCTCAATAAATGGGTTGACTCCTAAGTTAATGGAAATGTTGGTGCCAATTTCACAAGTTTTCTATTTGAATAGAATATTTGAATGAATATTGATGGCGTCTTAGGGAGGATTTTAATTGTTGGAATAAACTCTCAAGAATATGGAAGATCTCTTAATATTTTATTTGAGGTAGCAGCTGCCAGTCTTTATTCTCTTCCACCCCATTTAATAATATTTTATTTTTTCTAATTACATATGAAGATAGTTTTCAACATTTACCTTTATAAGATTTTTGAGTTTAGTATTTTTCTTCCTCTCCTCTCCACCCTACCCCCCAAGATGGCAAGCAATTTGATATAGATTATACATGTACAATTATATTAAACATATTTCCCCATTAATCATGTAGCCACCAGTCTTAACCAGGCCTCCAGGGATTGAGTTAGGGCTCTTTCTTTTAACAATGGCAAGCTGCCATGGTTAGAGATTAAGTGAAGAAGGGAGGAAAAAAGCCAATTTTATTTAGTTCTCAGAATTCATCAGGGATAGGCGGGAGGAGGAAAAGCAGGGTGTTTTGGGAAAATTATAGGTTAATTGTCCTTTTGGGACACTATGCATATTCCATCAGAACAAGTTCCTGAGTCAACTTCAGAGATAGTTTTTTCCTTTCCAGATTGTTAACTGTGTCATAAGGAACAAGAAAAAAGAAAAGGTAGTGTTGGTTTTGCCAGCCTTGCTTTGATCTATTTAAAAGACGGACCTAGGAGCCAGTAGCTAGTTGGTGCAGTGGATAGAACACCAGCCCTGAAGTCAAGAAAGCCTGAGTTCAAGTTTGATCACAGACACTTAACACTTCTTAGTTGTGTGACCTTGAGCAAGTCATTTAACCCCAATTGCCTCACCAAAAAATAAAATAAAATACAGACCTTGGCGGGTATTTTGTTGTCCCATCTCCTTCTTGCCTTTCAAGGGCTCAAAAGATGTAATCTATCAGATCACAGAAAATTGTGGACTTGATCCATTACTTAATAAACAACAGTAGTTTTTTGTATATGCTTTTTCCCATTTATTTACATTAAATTCATATGTTCTGCTAGAAAAATACCTCTTCACCATAGTAAAATCTCTTGTTGCCCTAATTTTAAAATCATACAAGGAGGCAGAAATTTTTTTCTCATTGTTTTATTATTTGTAAAAATCAGTAACAATCACTAGCATTTTTTCTTTTGGGGGGGGGGCGGTTTAAGGTCTTTATTTTTTAAATATGCAGATAGCTTTCAACATTTACCCTTGCAAAACCTTTGTGTTGCAAAATTTTTTCTCCTTTCCCCCACTCCGTCCCCTAGACGGCAAGTAATCTAGTAGATTTTAAACATGTGTAATTCTTCTATGTATATTTCCACAATTAGCTGTTGACACACAACACAAGAAAAAACAGATCAGAAAGGGAAAAAATAAAAAGCAAACAACACTCATTCTCCACAGTCCTCTCTGAGTCCAGATGGCTCTCTCCATCCAAGTCCATTGTAATTTGAGGCAGAAAATTTTGATGAATAATTAATACTTCTAAAAAGTAGTAACAGTGATAACTATGATTCAACTCAAAACACTGAAAGAGGAAGTAGTAACATATTGTGTTAGGAAAAGTACAAGTGTGCCTTAATGTACCACGTGTTCACCAGGAGCTTTCTCTCCCAATGAAATAGTTCAATAAGGACTTCTGTTCATAAATTTGATTTTCTGGTTAGTAAACTTTAATTTCCAGTTCTTTCATAACATATAAAAGATAGGCTTTCCTGATTTTCTTCAACTTCTTAATTTGAATTGATTTCAAAGGAAGAAGAACTAGAGCCAATTGAAACTGTAAATCAGCATTAATGAAGTCCCTACTATGTGTCTAGCACTGTGCTAAGTTCTGAGGTTGTAAAGAAAGGAAAAAATAGTTTAGCCACCTTGTAGAGTGCCTGACATAAAGCTGTCAATCATCTTAGATTCTAACAGGAGACAATCTCCAAATTCCTTTGTGCATTACAAGTATGTACAGGGGAAGTGATAGGAAGAACTATGGGGGTAAGAGGAGAGGTATTTCCTATGCAAGGTTGGATTTGAGCAGATTTTTCAAGATGGCCGGGAAACCAAGGAGGGGAGAATCTGCAAGGTGCCAGGGACAGCCATGGCAGAGGCGTGACGGCAAGAGAGAAAGCCTCTGAAGCACAGGAAATAGGCTGTTGTAGCCAATTTGTAGTGTTCTTGAAGGGCAATAAATGCAGGAAAAGTGAAATGATAGGCTGTTTAACACCAGAGGACTTTATATTGAATCTGAAAAGTAAGAGGAAGCCCCTATGTTTTATTGAGGTGGGGGAAGAGGATTGGTAATAGACCTGCGCTTGGGCAAGGTCACTTGGGTCTCTGAACAGGGAAGTTACTTAAAGTAGCGAAATAAACTAGGATATGAAAGTCTGCATCAGAGTAGTAGCAGTTTCAGAGGAGAAAAGAATATGAGAAATACTAAGGTAGAAATGACAGTATTTTATAACATTGTATATATGGG
The DNA here is from genome assembly GCF_902635505.1 of Sarcophilus harrisii. NCBI lineage: Eukaryota > Metazoa > Chordata > Mammalia > Dasyuromorphia > Dasyuridae > Sarcophilus > Sarcophilus harrisii. The sequence goes on along the minus strand of NC_045428.1, from coordinate 558,336,429 downwards.
ATGAGTGAGATTTAAAAATTGAGATTACATGGATATTGCAAGGTTGACTGACTTGAAGAATAGTGGTATTCACTAGCAGCAACAGAAAGGAAAAAGGGAGAGTAGATGAGCCAGGAGAAGATTTTTTGGACATAATCATTTTGAGATAAACACTTCATCCAGATTTGTCCAATAGGTTCTTGGTGATGCAAGTTGAAGCTCAAAAGAAACATTGGGACTGGATTGGATATATAGATCTGAGAATCATGCATAGAGATGATAGTTGAAAAATGTTTAATAAACCATTTTATTAATTTGACTTTTTTTTTTTAAATCTTTTTATTAAACATTTTTGTTTAAATAGCCCTGAAATCCTTCTTATGGCTATGGGTAGTCTGGCCTTATTGTACTGACTTTCCTGGCTCTTTCCCCTTGGTTGGTAATTGTGGGTACTGGAAACTGACTCATTACTGATGATAAAACTGGAGCCTTTTAAATCTTAGACCCCATTTTGAAAAATGGGAGGATGTTTTCCTTGCAAATGAATTTATGACTTGATAGTTTGTTTTCTAATTATAGAATTCTGTTGTGGATCTTTCTGGTAAGTGTTTATTTTTTGTTCTCATCCTGAAATGGAGCACTTGGACAGGAAGTAAAATCCCTGGAAGTTGAGGACATTGTTAAATTCCCTCCAAGATCATAGAAACTGGTGTGTGATTCTTTGGCTGAGCTGTTAAACCAGTGTGGATGTACATAGGAATTTACTTGCCAGCTTAGATGTTTTAAAATGTGTATGAAATGGACAATGACAAACAAATAATGCTAGGAATAAATAAAGTATGGCACAGTAGCATCAGAATAGTCTTAGTTAGAGCTGAGATTGGAGTAGATGGTCCTAGTGGGGAAAAAGTTGGAGCAGAGAGAGCACATTCAATCTTACTGAAGTCTGGATGCCTTCTGGAAGAAAGCAGAGCTGCATATTCTCATCTTGCTTGTTTTCTCTGTTGGGCTAGGAAGGAGAAAACAGAATTGAAGTGGCTCATGGTGGTTAATTTCTGAGATAAGTAAGGAGGGAGAGCATTTAGCAACTTGATTAGACTATTCCAAATCACATAGTTACTAAAAGAATGGGTGTTGAATGTTGAGACACTGTCGAGCAATTTGAGAGATCCTGGGATCTGAGGGACACTGAGGCGTCTGTTCCTAACAAAATATTTAAACTTTCCATTAAAGAGATGGTGAGTGAAATCGTATAAAAGGAGGCTAGTGATCAAAGAATGCTTCAGCGAGGAACAAACTGTTCCAGACTAATCTTACTTCTATTTTACTAAATTGGTAGACGGGAATAAAGGAATAGGACAACTCTTATTTTCACAAATCTTTGGATTAAATCATGTCTCATTCTGTACATATGGGAAAGATGAATGATCAGCCTAGTTGATAGGAAAAGCAGATGGATTCAGACAAGTTGGATCCACAGCGTAGTTTGTTTTTTGACGTCAATTTGGAAGGAGTTCTTCATATAGTGTTCTGGGGAATCTGTTCTTGTGAACATAGTGATTTATATAAAGGCAGGCCTTAATGCTTGTCAAGATTTACATAGGGTACAAATCTAGTAGGCAGTGGAGTTAGGATTCAGAAAGATTTTTGACAAGCTAGAACATTGAGGGAATCCAGGAAGATGGAAAGTAATAATAGGGCAATATTGTTTTTAACTTGGGTTGAAAAAGTCTACTGCACAAACATAACATAAGTTACCATCCTTGGACAACAGCTTGTGTAAAGATGTGGCTGTGGTGATGGACTTAAGAGTTAACGTCGTTTTATGGCAAAGCCAAATCTAATGAGATTTTGGGGTGTATTAAGACTTTTTGGAATGAGATGATTGTCCCACTCACTGACTTCTGTCATGGTCAGGCTTATCTGGCTTAAATGATTGTCTCTTTTTTATTCCTCCATGTCTGAAAGTCTCTAGAGAGGGAGGGCAGCAGGCATAGTAAAGGTCTGTTTGAATTGGTTGGAGGGACAGGCTTTTCTTTTTTTTATAGTAGGCTGGCCACTGGTACCTGGAAGAAGGATGGGGCTGATTCTATTTAGCTTCAGAGATGAGAGTTAGGAGCAATAGTTAAAAGTTGCCCCCAAAAAGTTGGAGACTTAGTAAGAAGTGTCTGTCAGCAGAATGAACTACCTCAGGAGGTGAGTTTTCCTTCCATTGGGCGTCTTTATGGAATGAGGCGCCTATTTTTTAGCTGTGTTATGGAAAGGCTGATGGAGGATGGTATTAAAGTACAACTGTTACAGCTGTTCATTTTGGGGAATGCTCTTTGAAGTTGTGGAGTTTTTTTATCTTGTCAGTATGAGAATTACAGCTTTACTCAGCCTTCTTGTGGTTTATCTCACATACATAGAGCTGTTTTAAGCTAATTGAGTTAGAATGTTTAGTTAGAGAGTTTAAGAGGACTTGAGATTTTAGTCCTACCCTGGAAAGGTTAATTGGCCCATTGGCCCACTTCAGCATTTAACATTTATAAACCTCTGGAGAGTTCTTCCTAATTTCTCACTTAAATTTTGATGTTTTGAAGTCATCCTTTATGTACTGATCCAAAACTTCTAGTTGAAGATAGTGTTCTTTAGACAGCCCATTTTCATTAATTTTCTCTCACTTCTTGTGGACCCTTTAACTTTCTGTATTGCTTGTCCTCTGAACACACACAATTCAGATAGTATTGAGTCCTTCCCTAAATTCTCCACATCTTTTAAGATATGAAGCCCCAAAAGACTGTCTCAAGTACACTTATGATGAGATGATGGTTTTCTTTTTCATTTGATTATTACTTACTATTAAATGTGGCCAGCTCCCCATGGGCTCTAGTTGGTTTGCAAGGAAAAATCTTAGCACTAGAAGTATTTAGAGTCCTGTCAGTCCTTTTTTAGGCTTATTCAACAGATAGGTACTTCCATAGGCTTAGTTGCATTCCCAACCCTTTAAGGCTACTGAAAGATTTAACACTTCCCATTAATCTATTCGAGGCACATGTTTGGAGCATCTGTAGGAAATAATGCAGGCTGCTGTACTAGCCTAGCCAGATTATGTGTATTGCCCACATTCATTGCTGTACATGTTGGTGTATAGCACACCAATAGAGTTCTGTTCTTGGGAAACAGGAACATTTGCTTTCACTACAGACAAGTTTCCCTGGCCAGTAACTGAAGCTGCTGTGTATGTTTCAGAGTACTTGATGAAGTTTCTTTCTGAAAAGTATCTTTTTTTTAAAAGTCACATTATATAAGTTTCTTATAGGCTAATTAAAATCTATAAAGAATCTGATTAGGTCTTATCTAGTCATTTGACAGGAGAAAACTGAGGCCCCATCTCACACAAGTGCATAATAAAAAGCCAAGGTTCCAAATTCTCTAAACAGATTCTGTGCTCTCCTCACGCTGCCATGTATGTAGTCTCCTGATCTCTTCTAGTATGATTTCATTTGGGATCCTAGTATGTACAGCATCCTTTCATGAGAACATCTTTTGTTTTGTTTCCCCTCTTCTCTAGCAACAAAACATAAAGGTACCGAGAAAAGAGAGTCACCTTCACCAGCACCAAAACCTCGGAAAGTAGAGTTATCCGAATCGGGTAAGTTTTGTTAATATTGTACTAATATTTATGACCTTCAACAGCGGGTCATAGTAGTGCACGGAGGAAGAAGACTGCTATTACTAGATTTGCATGAAATGAATGAGTCATTTCACCTCTGAGCCAGAGTCTGTAAAATGGGGATCATTATTACATTAGCTCCTGGCCAGGAGTTGTCAAATGAGAGATTGGATACCAAGTATTTTATGAACATGAAGCACTGGAGATGTTCCGAAGCTTTGTTTAATGAGGACTTGAAATCCTTGGTCATCTCCAAAAGTTCTGGCAAACCATACTGACAGCCAGGCAAGAAGGCTTACCTAGTCTTAGACAAACAGGAGGTTTTGGGGTCTCTTAAGTGTAAGTACTTTCTAAACACACATATGTTTCAGAAGAAGACAAAGGTGGCAAAATGGCAGCAGCAGATTCCGTGCAACAGAGGCGACAGTACCGGAGACAGAACCAGCAGTCTTCTTCTGGTATAGACACTGGGATTTTTCTTACCTGGGTTAAAAAGGGAGGGCATGGAGCAGCTAGGGTGGCGCAATGTATAGAACACCAGCCCTGAAGTCAGGAGGGCCGAGTTCCAATGTGACCTCAGATACTTAACACTTCCTAGCTGTGTGACCCTGGGCAAGTCACTTAACCCCAGTTGCTTCAACAAAAAAAGAAAAGGGGGAGGGTTCCTGAAGAAACTAAATTGAGAGGCCATCTTCCTCCCATTATAGCAGGAATTCTTGTTCATCTTTGTATTTTCAGGCCCAGAACTAGGTCTTTACTCCTTTACTATTAAGTCTTTTAAGAAATGGCATGTGATTATAGTTATTGGACTTTATGTTATATGTCAAGTAGCATGTTTGTTCAGTTGAGTTTGAGAAATAATGGTTTCTAAATTCAATTTTACTATTATCTCTTGGTATGTGTTAGCTTTTAGGGCAAGTTCCTAAAGTACTCACCTCTCATACCAGTTATAAAATAGCAACCTTTCAGTCATTAGAGCTTTTGGAAGACTGGTACATGAAAAATACTATTTAGAAATTTGTGGTAGAAAATGTGGTATTTTCAAAATTAGCATTATAAAATGCCTGTTGTGTGCATAGTACTATGCTGTGTTCTGAGATTTAAAAAAAAAGTTGTTAACCCTCACTCAGGCTTACAGTTTGAGAATTTTCTTTATATATGCTCAAAGAACTATATCAAAAGAGATAGAATAAATATAACAAATACAAAGGGTTATATGTTACAGCTTAATTAATGTTAATGGTTAATGTGGATTTTTGTGGTTTTTATTGGGAAGTTGTAATTGTTTTGTATTTCAGTCATGTGGAAGAGAGTCATTTAATTAAGGAATTTAGCATGTCCTAAGGATAATCTGAACTTGTGTACTTTCAGGACAAAGTTTATAATAAGTAACATGGGTTTATAGATGTATGGTGTTGGGGTGGAAATACTGTACTACAGGGGAAACAGTCTTAAAAATGGATTATGATTTATCAGTTTTAGATTATCATGAGTAAAGATGATCATGAATTAGTTTATTTATGATAACATTCAACTCCATTCTCTTGCGTCAAGATTAAACTATTACAATTAAATGCCCAGAAGCAAAAATTTATAATTGTTAGAGCAATCAGTGACTTCCCAGATAAATCAGTAGCTTTCTTCTTCATAGATAATGCTATTGAAATAATGTGTTTTCTACTTTTGTATTTGATTTCAAAATCAGCATTTCTTTATCACCTATAGATTCCAAAAGGACAGGCTATCCACACTAGGTATTTAAGATGCTTTATTGTACATAGGCTTAATTCTAGCAACTTGCCCATGTTGTCATTTTGCTTTTAAACACATTCATCTGGTGGGTTGAATAAAAAGTCAAATGCCAGCCTGGCTACAGCCAGCCATTGCACAGGAGCATAAAGTGTTAACTCAATTTTCCGTGGCCAATTGTGTGATTGTAGACTCTGGCTCCTCCTCCTCCTCAGAAGACGAACGACCGAAGAGATCAAACGTGAAAAATGGAGAAGTGGGAAGACGTCGACGACATTCGGCCTCTCGGAGTGCATCCCCATCACCACGGAAACGCCAGAAAGAGTCCTCTCCTCGGTAATTTTCTTTATTAAGTTTTAGTGCCATTGCTACAAACTTTGAGAATTTACTTGCTAGTCTGAGCTCTTCTCAAAGAATAGTGTTGCTTAGAGTTAGTGCTTCTTGGAGGGAATCTTCAGTAGATTCTGTCTTGGGGTTTGGTTTTCATTTTATAAATGTTAATATGTGGCATGAAGTTAATGTGAATTGTATACTCATGTTTTGTCATGTGTGCATGACTATAAGGAACTTGAAGTATAGCCCAAGCAATTCTATTTAGTGGGTTTTCAGTTTTGATTTCCTCAGTGTTGCGTATTGCATCAAAGTTATTGTGTGTGGTAAATTAAGTTTTTGACATTTGTTTTTCTCCACTGCTCTCAGGATGCAGATGGGAAAGAGATGGCAATCGCCAATGATTAAAAGGTTGGTTAGAAATTACTTTGTAAACTAGGGTTAAGTATCAAAGCTTTAGTGTTTTAGTTATCTCCCTTCCAGGTGAATTTTCTACATTCTGAATCAGGGTGGGTGACAATATGGAAGCGTACCTTGATTCTCTGAGAAGCCCATTTAAGGGGTCAAGAAAACTCACACCCAGGTGCTGACTTAAAGCTGTATTCATATTATGTTTTTGGTTTTTAGTTACCTTAGTTTTGGATAATATTTACAATTCTATATCAGGTATATAATTTACAGCTACTCTGTAAAAGGCTTTTTTTTTTTTTTTTTTTTTTTTTTGAACTCGGAACATTGGAGGTGAGCAAGATTTTGATTTCAGTCATCTAGTAGAACCCCCAGTATACCAGTAAGGAAACTGAGACCTAGTTACTAGCCCACGCTCCACACTGGAAATTCCTAATGGAATTAGGACCAAAACCTGGATATGCTACAATTGTCTAGGGAAGGGGGCTCCTAGAAGCTCTAGAAGAAACATAATTTTAAGCTGATAATGACTAGTGGCATAATGATAGTAGATTACCTTGTATGACAACTTAATTTCTTCATGCTACATAATAAATTTATGTGTATATAATACAGCTCTATACACACACAAATATGATCTTTCCTCAAAAACACTTAACTAAATGTAACATTTTATATTTGTTTAAAATAAAACATTAAATCTTGCATATAAATGTTTACATGTTTATGATAATGAACCTTTAGAATGTAAGAATACTCAAGTCAGCCAATTTTTATATTTATATGGGGGGAAAATTAACCCTTTTAAAAAAAGATTATGGGCAGCATTTTTATGTGGAAATAAAGTAAATGAAAGTGTTAATGTCAAAACTTAGAAAACCTGTTAGAATTTAACTGGATTGTTGTCTAATCAAACAAAAGTTGCTTATTAACATTTTCAAGTGGCACATTTAGGTATTGTGTGGAATCTTAGGTTCCCTAAACAGTTTGTTTATGACATGAGTAAACTGACCATTTCAATGATGATATTTAGAAGTGTTTGGTTTCATCCAGAAGCATGAGTCTGGTGCATCATAATAAACGTAATAGACTCCTCATAGGCTGTGCACTACTTCAGTCAAGATTTCATTTGGAAAAATCAGAATCTTTAAAAGATAGAATATAGGTCTAAAGATGTTCTTCTTTCACCATAGTTAATCCATAATACTAGTCTTTCTCTGGGGAATCCATGTTACAACTGTAACATAACAGTCTGTGGCTCTGAGACAATCCTGTTGAGTTAGTCCACTTGCCGTCATGTTTGACATTAGTGAGTTTGAATGTGGGATCTACTTCTGCAACTAGATTACACATCTTATTTTGTCCTCACTTCAGCTCACATTGTTCAATATTGTCTTCCCAATAGATATTCTAGCCTAACTTTAAATGTCATTGAAAAAAATTGTCAGAATTTTGCAGTTTAAGTCTGCCTAATATTTTTAGGTTAAAAAAAAAGTGAAAAGACAGTATTCTACTGTGGTCTTTAAATTTACTTTATTAGAAGAAATATTAGATGTAGGTAGGTAGATAATAGAGGTTAAAATAGATCTTAAATATAAATTTTTTATAAATATAAGATATTAATAATAAAAAGAGGTTTAAAATATGATATAAGCATTGGTTACACAAAAGCTGAAAAACAAAATGACTAGCCCTTCATTGTACCTTTGACCAAGCTATCTGTCTTATTCCCCCCAGGACATTTAAAGCTAGGGTAACTGCCCAAGCTAAGGTAAGAAATCATAGGGACAAGAGGATTTTAGAATTGCCAGAGGCTTTAAGTATATTTGTTTTCCAGATGAAGAGACTGAATTTCTAAGACTTTTACGTCACTTCTACCAGGTCAAGTAGTATTGAAAGTAGTAGCTGGGATTTGTCCATTTTTTCCTTAGTTCAATGAGTTCTTAGGGTCTTTTGTTTATCTCATTGTCTTTGCTTTCACACATAGTTGCTGGAGCTTTCTTATATCCCACAAGGCTGATCATGGACATTTATTTCTTGAGTGATTGTCAGGGTATTGTCCTCTTGGTGCATAAACCTGTCTAAATTCTCTGCAATTCTTGTGGACCATGAAGCCATGTGTTCTTTGGTTTTTGTGTTCCTTTATTTTCTTTTTAATTTAGAGACTATATAGTTTGTTTCCATGTTCAATTTTATTCTGATTTTTAGTATATCCAAGATAGCAGATTCTGGTTTTAAATTTACAAATGTATTTCAGAAAGTCTCATCCCCCCTCAAGAGTCTTTCAGGTATTCATTAACAGAATTAAACAGGTATGGATTTTTGTCTTAATCCCTGAGTGATTCAAATCTTGTTTGGACATTAAGTTTGTCATCCTGAGTTTGACAATTCCCATCATTATTAGTTTGTCCCACCCAAAAACCAGAACCTCTTAGCCACTGCAACTCCCCTCTCTCTGCTAGTTTAGAAGGGCTTGTCAAGTGTTTTGGGTTTATTGTTACTGTTGTTTTGGCTTCCCTTTGATGTTCCCTATATCTTTAAACATCAGTTCTTTCTATTCAGAAGAGAGGCAAATCCCACTGTAATGGTATCTAGTAGTGAAGCAGCTTGCATGTCTTTTAAGAAATGTGGTCCCTCAAGAGTTTATGTATATGATGGATAACTGGCCCCACAGGCAGAAAGACCTGAGTTCAACTCTTGGTTTTTTTCTTATATAAAGTGACCAGGAACCTGGTCAAATCACTTAATTTCTCTGTCCCAAGCAATTCTCTAGGGTATTCTTTTTATAGGGAATTTTCTTATGTCAACGAAATCTTGGGTCCAATTCAAAATTTTTAGGTTATGGAACACTTTATAAATACTATTTGATTTGCTCCTCTACCACCTTGTGAAGCAGGCAGTATGCATTTTGCAGGTGAGAAAACTGAGCAAGGATCCAAATTTGGTCTTCTGTAAATAGTCTTGACAATTTTTCTGACTTGAAACATTAATACTTCCACACCCCAGCTGGATTAAAGCAATAATGCAGTCTTCAAATTTTATTTGTCCCAATGATAATTCTCTTTGCCTTTGTATTGGGGAGCCCATTTAGTTAAAGGTAACAGACCCAATCTAAACACGGATTCCAGTGGACACTTGCCAAATAGATGTCTGACTAAGGAGAGTAATCCTCTTTGGCAGATGGCAGGCAGGAGCTAGTGACCTTTAGCATTTGTTATGACTGCCAAGTTGACCTAGTCTTCTTAACCTTCCCAAGCAGTATCTGGGGCATAATCATGTTTTTACAGTAGTTCACAATGAAATTATTCAGGATACTCAGGTTTTTTCTTGTTTTTAAAAAAAAAAAAACTTGCATTAAATTAGGTTGGTTTCATTTTTACACATACATACTACAACTTGAACTAAGATAATGTCAGATTCAAAAGAGAAAAACCTTAGTATATTATTCAGACTACAACTTACAAGCTTTCTTGTGTAGCATCCTTGACATTTAGAAATTAAATAAACTATGAACTCTGTCACTTGTTTAGTTTGATTCCCTTCTCTTGTCTGGTAAAGAAAGTGAGGCCCAAAGCAATGAAAGTTGTTCAACTAGTGAATGGCTGAGTTGGAACTAAAGCTAGGTCTTGGCTCCATTCCTGGTACTTTGCTGGGGTATACATGAACCTTTTTCAGATTTCTATATTACTTGACAAATTGGTATTATAGTTGACTCTAGCGCCTACAGAAGCCACAGTTAATAGTGCTTTTTCTTTTGATTTAGTAGTAGGCGGAGAAGAAGTCCATCACCTCCACCGGCTAGACGACGGCGTTCCCCTTCTCCGGCCCCTCCACCCCGGCGGCGGCGATCTCCCACACCACCACCTCCACCACCACGGCGCAGGTACTCTCTAATGTGGGGGGAGTGGGGCTCATGGCTTCTGCTTAGAGGGGAAGTGTACTTCTGTTGCTACATGACATAAATGGTCTGGCATACCACAGACTGTGAGATTTCTGATAGACTGAAAGAATATGGGGGCTTGACCCTGAATTTATATGCTAATTAAAATTGAATATTAGTTTCAAGATGGGATTAGCCTTTTGCACCCAGGAAGATGAAAGGAGAGAAAAGCATTTTAAGAATTATTTATTTAGAAGTAAACTAGAAAATTTGATGATGCTATATGAAGGGATGGGATTGCAGGGAGAGGGGTGGTCTTCATTCTACTTGGATTATAGGGATATAACCCAAAGAGTACCTGAATTCTGGTTTGGTTTTGCCATCAACTAGATGTGTTATTAGATAAGTCTCTTTTCTGTGGGCCTCTGCTTCCAATGATGGGTTCAATAAGGAGATTTCTAAGACTCCTTTGGTCTTTAAAAGTAATATCATTTATGCTAAACTAAAGTTCTAGATCTTTTATATCTTAGAATTCCTGTATAATACGTTTAAATTATTACTAATTACTAAGAAGTAGATCCCAAGATTGTTGAGGGCCTTCTGAATCATCTTCAAAAGAAAATTATATTCATTATAGTTTATGTTGAGTATGTTTAGTTTCCTTAACTATAAAGTGAGGATATTGAGCTGTTGTCTTCAAAGGTAACTTTTAGTGCTATAATCCTAATCTATCCTAGATGATTTTTTATGAGAATTTGAAATCTCAACTAGCTATGCCCAGAAAAAGAACTCTGGGAGATGACTAAAAACCATTACATTGAATTCCCAATCCCTATATTTATGCCCACCTGCATTTTTGATTAAGCTAATTGTACAATATTTCAGAGTCTGATTCTTTTTCTACAGCAAAATAACGTTTTGGTCAGGTATACTTATTGTGTATCTAATTTATATTTTAATGTATTTAACATCTACTGGTCATCCTGCCATCTAGGGGAGAGGGTGGGGGGCGGTAAGAGGTGAAAAATTGGAACAAGAGGTTTGGCAATTGTTAATGCTGTAAAGTTACCCATGTATATATCCTGTAAATAAAAGGCTATTAAATAAAAATAAATAAATAAATATTAAAAACAGCTAAAAATAAAATAAAATAAATAAATAAATAAATAAAAGCTGGGAAAAAAAAAAAGAGAGAGAGAATTTGAAATCTCTGTGTTACTTGAAGACCCTCTCTTCTGGCCAAATCAGAATTTTCTGGAAAATGAATCCTCAGATACTTTTTGGCATGAAATTTTTGAAATCCAAACCTGGCTCTTTGAGAGCCAGTAGCAGATATAGACTATATGTCTTCTCATCTAGATTTTCTTTGTGATTGATTCCCCTGATGTAGTTTTTCTCTTCGTGTCTATATATTTGTTCTAGGACTCCTTCTCCTCCCCCACGTCGACGCTCACCTTCTCCAAGAAGATACTCTCCTCCAATACAGAGAAGATACTCTCCTTCCCCGCCTCCTAAGAGAAGAACGGCTTCCCCACCACCACCTCCCAAGCGAAGGGCATCACCTTCGCCTCCCCCAAAGCGACGGGTCTCCCATTCTCCACCTCCGAAGCCAAGAAGTTCCCCTGTTACAAAGAGACGTTCCCCTTCCTTATCTTCTAAGCATAGGAAAGGGTCCCCCCCTAGCCGATCCACCCGAGAAACCCGGTCTCCTCTACCAAACAAACGGCATTCACCTTCACCACGGCCTCGAGTTCCTCATACCTCTGCAAGTCCTACCCCACTCCGAAGAGGAGCTTCATCTTCACCCCAAAGAAGGCAGTCCCCATCACCAAGCACTAGGCCTATCAGGAGAGTCTCCAGAACCCCAGAGCCCAGAAAAGCAAAAAAGTGGGTGCTTTTAGAATTGTTAAATTTTTCACGTTGTCAACAAATTTTATTAAAGGACATTATTTTACCCCACCCTGAAATACAAATATTCAAGGTTCTTTCCATCTGATGAGTATTAATATAGTCTTTGCTTGAGTCGCCACCCATTCTGTTTTTTTATTAGAAAATTGTCATTCTTTGAAAAGCTCTGCCTTTGGTAGTTGTATGAGGTGGTCGTACTTATCTTCTGATTCCATGTAGAAGTCTAGAATGCCGTATTACTCTAAGAGGACGTAATGTGGTGGAGTGAGAAGAATGTTGACCTTAGAATCCAAAGAACTGTATAGGAATCCCAGGTTTCTGTCTCTGCTCATGGAACCATGGGCAAAACTGGGCATCCATTCCCTTATCTATAAAATGAGTTCCTTGGATTTAAACTCTGGGAATCCCTTCTATCCTTACAGCATATAATCCTTTGGGTTTATTGTAAGCTTATTTAAGTTATTTCTTGGCTGCCTCAAGGAAGCTTAACAGCAAGCCCTTAGCCTTCAGAGGCTCGATATAAGAACACAAGGATCACGATATTGGAGAGGTCTCATCTGTGGATAGTGAACCACCTTTGAGATGGAAGGACTGACCTAGTCTAGTAAAACAAAGATTCAGCAACTGGACCTTGACTGCTGTGTTTTTGTTTTGTTTTGTTTTGTTAGACTTAGAAGAAGACTTTTGTTAAACTTAGAAGGGTTTCCCCATCTCCCCTCTAGAACTGGTGAAATCAGGGCCTCATTGAAGAAAAAAACAATAGAAATACCAACCATTTGAAGCATTTTCAGTCTTTTAGTTTTCAAGATGTCTTTATATCTAATGGAGTCCTTCCCAAATCTTGATTGTGGGTATCCTGTGTTATTCCTGTTAACTGGAAAGGATTCTCAAAGAAAAAAGAACAGCATATCAGTTGAGAAATAATAAAAGTTCTTTGAATTAGCTTTTTTCTATCCCCAAGGAGGAATCTAGATTGATATCATTAGCTTGTTTTAGTCAACTTTTGTGACCAGATACTCCTTTGAGTAAGAAATCCTTTGATTTCTGTAGCACCTTTCCACCTAGGGGTATAAATATTTTTTGAACTCCAAGTGATTGGCATTATCTTTGCCCCTTCAGAGGTGGTCATATTACAACTTTCCTGCGTCTTGTGGGTCTTTCTTTGTACTATGGTAAAAGTGGCCTGGTGCATGTAATATGAAGGAACAGTTTAAGAGACTGGTAAGTTGTATATATAAAGAAAGTGTTGATAAGATTTTTTAAACCTTTGCTTTCCCACTCAATGGAGAATCAAAATTAGGCAACAAAATTTGATTACGATGCTTAATGTGAATTGACAATATATTCAGGAGACTAATTTTTTTCTTGTTTCCAGGGCTGCCTCACCAAGTCCCCAGTCTGTAAGAAGGGTCTCATCCTCCAGATCTGCCTCCAGATCTCCTGAGCCAGCAGCTAAGAAACACCAAGCACCTCCATCCCCCACCCAGTCTCAATCCCCATCCACGAATTGGTCGCCAGCAGCACCTGTCAAGAAGGCTAAAAGCCCCACACCAAGCCCATCCCCTGCCAGGGTAGGAGTCTCTTCTATCATTCAGCAACAGCTATTTATTAAATGTTCTGCATAGTACTTGGTTCAGGAAGTGTGAGAGAAAAATAAATCAGATGCTATCTATGTCTTCTGTTAGAAGGGTAATAAGATTTATCTAATTTAGTTTGATTCAAGTCATCAAATAATTATTAAAGACTACTTTGTGCAAGGCATCATGCTTGGTATTAGGGGTACCCAGATGAAAGAGAAGAAAAGTAAACACATGTCTGTGATGGATGCAAAGAATAGACTAGAACATCCGAGTAAGAGATTCCTTTAATCTGGGAAGATTGTGCCCGAGTTGGAAGGGGTGGCATTTTCGGGTTGGCTAGGATATATAGATCTCTTACAAACTTAAGTCCAGGTCTGTTTGTAGCTACTGGAAAACTGGGAGTGCAAGACCACTATTGGGAAACCAGGTCATCTGGCCACTTCTGCAAGGAAATGAACAGGCTGGCTTTTTCCTCAGGCCCCAGGAGAAAATTTTGCAACAGGTTACAGTGAATGGGGATGACAAATGTCAAGGAGGCTTCAAAGCTGGGTGACTAGGGAAATGGTGGGGTGGCAAGGGAAAGGGCTGCAGTGAAGAGAATGAAATGCATAAAAAGGAGCCTCCAAAGTGGGAGAAGCAGAAGGCCTGTGCTCAGATCTGTCTCTACCCTGGGCAACTGGATGACCGGGGCAGGCTTTTTTACTTCTCATTTGCTTCTCCTTAATGTGCTTTGGGAGTGGGGTGAGAGCATACCTCAGAGTATCTTTTACACCAGTCACAGGTCTAAATGAGGAAAACACTAAAAACAATCACAAAGATTACATGAGTGGGAAATGTCATATTAGTCATCTTTTTTCATATTTGATCTTTTAAATCATTTTCACTCTTAAATTTCACAGATAAGGGTTTCTAGAATGCTTGTATTTTGTTGGAAGCATTTCACTATTGCTTAACTAGATTGCAGATTAGTAGATTTATTGGCCCACAGACAGATTCTGTCAATGAGCATTTGTCCTAAACCTTTAGTTTGTCATAAACCAGATACTTAATGTTTTTTTCAAGACATTTTGTTCATTGGAATATTTTGGATTACAGCTCCAAATTGAATATTTGATGTATATGCCGTAGAGACAGGGAAAAGGGAATAAACTAAAGTCACTGTGTTCTCTTACATAGTGCTTCTGATAATGGAGGAAGGCTCAAATTTTTTTTGATGGTAATGATGCATTTTACATTAGGAAAATGGGAGTAGTATTAATTGTAGAAATAGTAACTCAAGTTAGAAGAAAAGAAGTTGTTGCAAATTAAGCAGTCCATTCTACTGAATTAACTTGGACTTGGAATTCAAAGTCATTAAACATAGTTGAATATGAATTTTATTCTTAGTTTTCCTATGAGAGAAGTTTTGTTCCTACATGCCTAAATTTTGCACTTTGGATTTGTTTTAAAATAAAACAACAAACTAGTTTTTATTCTTTATTGCCATCTGGTAAGGTTTTGTTTTTACAAAACGTGGGATGAAATTTTAGAGGAACTAACCAAAAATGCTCTATCAAGGAAAAATACTAGAAAAATGGTTAATTCTTTATGGTTCTATATATGTTGGCTTGGAGAATTTGTTTTGTATACGTTTTCATAGAAATATGTAGAACATTCTAAATAAAAAATTTGCAGCTTTGAAAGAATGGTAGTAGTTTAAGCAGAAATGAGGAGTTTCGATGGGGGGGGGCACGGGGACAGAAGATGACCTCAGTCTCAGGTATGAGACTGGTTTTTAAGAACTTTACAGACAATCCCATAGATACTTGAAAATGTAGGTCTGGAAGGACCCAGATAAATCAGTTTTTTAGAAGAAGTCATAGGGGAGTAATGGGGGAAGCCATAGCATAGATGGAGCTTTGGGAAGTTTGCTCTGGAGGCAGAAGGAAGAAGAGAGGGTCAGACTTCCTAAGGAGAAGATGAATCACCAGGCAGGAAGGGAATATAAATGGAGGCAGTTATCTCGATAAAACAGAATCTTAATCTTGTAGGCAGAGTGAAAAGAACAGTATGGTAATCAAGTGCTATAGAACAAAGTCTGTCTCTGTGACAGGCAAGCCTTTTTCATCTCTGGATCTCTGTTCCTTCTTTGTAAAATGATGGAATTGGTCTAGATGGCTTTTAAAGTCTGAATTCCAAGTCCTGTAAACTCGTGAAGCAATCATGAATGAAAATTAATGTGGAACCTTGGTCTCCCTGTATCCTGTTCTCAGGCTGGTGATTTCTTAGGCTTCCCCAAGGCAGCTTTGAAGATCAGGCCTGTATTTACGGCATCAGTCCTGATGAGGCCACTGAGGATAATTGGTACAACTGATTTTTTTCATGGTTTTACAGAATTCAGACCAGGAGGGTGGTGGGAAGAAAAAGAAGAAAAAGAAGGACAAGAAACACAAAAAGGACAAGAAGCACAAAAAACACAAAAAACATAAGAAGGAGAAGGCTGCAGCGGCTGCCGCTGCTGCTGCTGCCGTAGCATCCACCACCACATCAGCCCAGGAAGAGCCTGAAGCAGAGACAGAGCCCAAAAAGGTAATGTGGGCACTGCAGCTGGGTCATGGAGTTACTTTGCTGTTTCTTTGTGCTGAGGTCAGAAGTAAATCTTCTACTAAGAAAAGTTTTCCCCCTCATTCCACCCCCAAATTAAGAAGGTAGATTGTTTTCCAGATAGATAGGGAACTTTTGCTCTTTCATTCACTCAGTATCATTGGGTCCCATTTTCTTTCAGGAGCATTAGTGTTTCTAGATGGGCAAGATAAATCGATTCTCTGATACAAAGCACAGAAGAACCAGAGGCCTTAGAATTCATTCTCCAGCCAAGCTCTCTCATTTATCAGATAAGGAATCGGGATAAAGCCCAGAGCAGTTAGCCCTTAGGTTGTAGAGGTCACTGAGGGGGCCACCAGGGTTCCATACACTTGGGCCAGAGCCTCTTTCTGCTGTCACTTTTGGCCCTGGAGCCACATGAATTTTGTGAACAAAAGGGTAAATCTTAGACTTGGGTCTCCAGGCTCAGCTCTAATAAATAAGAAGCAAGTCTTCATATAGACGTTGGCAACAATTCAGCAGATAGTGGTGAGGGAAACATGATTGTCGCTACTGTCCCTCTTCTAAGAGTTTAATCTGGTAGTAATATGTGAAAGAGCTCATTGTTGAAAGTAATAATCTGTTTGCAAAAGATGGTTGTGAAAGAGTTGGGTATTGAAAGGGTGTATTCTTCTTGAATAGTAAGGGGGACTTGGTACTTTCTGAAGCCACACTTCAATTGCATGTTATCTTAATACTCTTTCCCTGTTGTTTGGAAAGCCAAGCCACAGAAAAGGTTATTTTCTTCTGCCTTTAAGTTGAATAACAAAAGTCATTATTAGAACACACACTCTTGGAGTTACTGTATAGTCAATCACATTTTTCCTGTGTGATTCAGATCGACTCAGGACCTTCCATTCCCAGGATCTGATTATCTGACGAGTATTGAAGTGCATTGCACTCAGCTGTCAGCTCTGGTTGAGGCAAAGACAAATGGAATAAAGGAATAAAATGCATGTATTTTTGCTGTAAGATGCAGTATTTTATAGTTAATTACTTCTTTGACAGTGTGTTCCACTCAGCTTAGTTTGAATTGAAGCTAGATTCAGTATTTGCCCCCTGAGAGGCATCCTGGAGTATAAAGGACTTTGCTTTGATTGGGAGGGAGTTAGGGCCTGAGGTCCAGTTCTGACATTCCCCTTGATATGACCAGGGACAAGGTCCTCCATGTCATGTGAGCTTTCAAGCTCGGGTGAGAGGGAGGGCCGCTTGTCAGTGCTTAGAAAAGTGAAATTGTGGAATTTTTCTCTGCAGGAGACTGAGAGCGAAGCTGAAGACAACCTGGATGATCTAGAGAAACACCTTCGGGAAAAGGCGCTGAGGTCGATGAGAAAGGCGCAAGTGTCCCCACAGTCCTAGATAGGGCTGTTTGTTATAATGTACATTTGATTGGGTTTGTACTCAGATTCCATTTCACAATTGCTAAAATGTGTTTGAGCTTTAGGCTATAACATTTGTTGTCATAATTGCTAGGTTGAGGTTCACCATGTAAAAACAAAAGGGCATGGATTTACATTACAAAAGGTGTCCACAGTGTACTAGTGACATTCATTGACAGCCAACATAACTTCATTTAGAGTGAAACATTTTTAAGGGGAAAAAATTTTTTAAAAGGGGTTTAAGTACAGCTGACAACCGGCTGCTTCCTTTAAATCCTCTCCCACCCCTGGCCGTACACAGAGATTATCTTTTAAGTTCTTGTTCACTTCTTGGCCCCCATTTAAGTTATGAGGCTTTGACCTTGAAGCTGCCCGGAAGAGAGACCACTGTTCACCAGAAGGCGACAGAAGCGCTTTTAATGCACACTTTCCTGTTGCTGTCGTCTCTGCTGAAGTGAATCCAGATAAGAACTCTTAGGATGGTCCTGAAAATGAGGACATGTCATTTGCCAGGACACTGTGGGCTTACACTGATGTAACTTGTTGATTTGGAACACTGGAATTCCATTTTTTCCTGTCTTGTTCCCCTACCCCCATCCCCATCCCCCATTTGCTTGTAAGGACAGTTATGCCCCAGAAAGGTTCCTTCAGTTACATACAATTCTGTTTGTGAAATGACATCATTGCCCCATTCATAATTCTTGTCTTTGTTAGCGTTCTTCCAGTTGGTAGACTGAACTTTCAGAGCTCTTGCTTTTGAAAAGTGGAAGGATCTCAATTTTGGATATTGTCATGTTTTCACTGTTTTATTTTATTTTATTTTATTTTTTGTTTTTTTTTTTTTGTTTGTTTTTGTTTTTTTTTTTTGTTTTGTTTTTTTGTTTTTGTCTTTTTTTTGTTTGTTTTTTAAAATAAAGCTATATAAAGCTTGTGGATTAAACAGAATAAATTTCTAAATTTAAAAACGTTTGTCCTTTGTGTTCTGATTGAACAATAAATGATTTAGAAAAGGCCTTTAAAGACCATATGATTCCCACTTGCCCAAACCCTTGTTTCAACCCCTTGGAACTTTTTTCAGAGAATGGGGAAAGAAAAATGGGGCTACTCACCTTTGCTTTCTGATCCAGGACAGAGCTTCATGGTCAGCTCTTGCTTAACAGATCCTTCCCAATAGGTTTTGCCTATGTACTAGCTGTCTCTGAAGTTGACAGCCTGTAAAGTAATAGTAACAGTTTTTCTTTGCAATGAGAAGACTGTTTTTCCTTATCTTCATTCCGTAGAATTTCCCATTCCTTCTAGAAGGACTCAAACACACTTTTATTAGGAATGTGAGAGAGTAAGGAAGAGCCTGAAAGAAGGGCTTGAAAGACTGACCACATTGTGGTTAATGTCTGGGTATGGTTCAGAATAAGGGAATGCCAGCCAATCAAGTGTCAAGTGCCCCACGATTTAACAGACAAGCCCCCAAATTCCACACTGTGGAGCTTATTTTCTAGTGACTAAGTCAACAGACACACAGATAGGTTTATACTAGGTAAAATACAAGCTCGGCTTAATGGGAGTGATGGGCAAGGAAGAAATGAGCAAAGGTTCCATGTAGTGGGGTTCCTCAAACAGAAGGAAATGCTTCCAAGGGGGCAGCAATAAGACAACAATGTAGACAGCCAGCAGGTGGTAGAGCCTTTAGTAAAAAGGGAACAAACAGCCAAGTTCATATTAGCTCCGTAAGTCTAAGTATCCCCACAGACCACAAAAGTGCTGATGATAGTTACCGTCCTTTGTGAGCTTGTTAGGCCTGTGGTACCCCAGGTCCACCTCATGAGCAGTTAGGTGGGTGCTGCTAGTTTTCTCTTGGATTTCATTCTCCCAACACTTTATATAAATGCCTTTTGATTACAACCCGTTGTAAGTGTACAGGTCATCTCCCTCTCTGAGGGCCCCACCTCCCTAATCACAATGTTAAGATGGGAAAGGATCTCTAGACACTGATGCTCTCTCTGGCTCTGTTCCATGTTAAAAGTAAACCTTGAGTAGGGCAGGACTCCTTAGGACTGGAGATTTGACAGCCTGGGGCCTTCACTTAGAACCAGAAAACCTGAGACCTCCCTTCACCATTTTATAAAAGAATTTGAATACCAAGTTATCTTTCTCAAGTACTTCTTCCCTATGGCAGCAAGTCAAACAACTCATGGAAAAGCTTTTTATAAGATAAGTTGCAATATAGACTTAAGATACAAATACAAACATGCTGTGGGGCATTTCCCCCAAGAATGCAAAAAGTACTTACTTTCCTTGGCTTTTAGCATAGAATGTCCCCAATCATTGTTGACACAAATGTCCCAAACAGCAGGAATTATTTTTTCAGTGTGAACACTTAACCAGATGCATGGCCACAGCCTGCCACTTTTGTGTGGATTCTATCATGATTTTAATCCTGAAAAGCCCAGTCCTGCCTGAGTTAAATTGCACCCTGTTTTTGCCTGGTTACTGAATCTGAGGTCTTTGTATTTGGAAAGCTCTGTACCCATCATTGCACTTGGACTTGGGAATTCTCTTCTTGAACTGCTTTCAGTTCGTTAAGAGTTGGAGAATCCAGTGTGGTCTGAGACTGGTATGGAGGTATCTATATATGGCCTTGAACCAGGTTAAAAAAGTCATTGGGAAATAGCTTACAAGATAAAAGAACACGAAAACAAACACGAACATGCATTTTTCTAAGTTCACTCTGTGCCCTGTAGGGATACTTCATGTATGGCTTAGCAGTTCCCATTACTGTCTGAGACCAGAACCTTTGCTATGTAAAGTATGTCACCTCTTTCCCCAAGTTTTTTGTGTACAAAACTCCAGATTTGTTTTTAGCCCTTTGCTGGCGTTCTAAAGAAATGGTATGTGACCTCTTCTTTTTGAATGCCATAGGTGGGGAGTGGCAGCTTTTAGCAGCAGGGAGATGGGGGTAATATGGCAGCATCTGGCCCAAGAAGTCACTAGTTGCTAGTCCCCTGACATGAGAACATCTGTTGGCGTAGGAGAAATAAGTGGGAGAAGTCAGGGGTTATTGTAACAGAAATATCACTTAGAATGGCATCCTGAAACAATTATTAGAGCTTGAGGATCAACCAATTTGACCTCATTGGGACACTGAGACAGTAAGTGGAAGAATTAGGACCAGCACCAGGAACCAGGTCCTCTCCAACAGTGGTGTCACATGGAAACAACTCTCTGTAGTTAGATTGACTCAGAAAACCTCAACATCTATGCTACATTTTTATTTTGTTAAATATTTTCCAATTATATCTTAATCTAGTTTGGGGACTGCCTTTAGGAAGTATATTTATGGGCTGTTGTGATCTGGATGCACCAGCAACACCACCCAAAAAACCTCAAACCAAAGCTGTGCTGGAACATGCAATCTCCAAAAAAGATCCAAGATTTTTAATGGACTCCATTCTAGCTGAACAGGATGACTCGGCCAAGAAAGTGAATATGATGCCATGTGGCAGGTATGGGTCAGGATGGGACAGGATAGGCAGGTGGTGAGACTCGTGTGGAGAGGACAGCCAGGGTACTGGGTTATTGATGGGTAGGGGGAGAGCTGGAGAGCATCCAGAAGACAGCCAGTCTAGTGCCCGAGGTACCTCAGTAGTCCATTTTTTGAAGAGGACAGTTACGGGGCAATGTCTTGACTCTTGCATAAATTGGATTTGAGGAAGGCGGGCTTGCACAAAGTCGTCAGCCTCACCCTCTCTCCCAGAAGTCATTGCAGTTGGAGGGCAGGACAAAAACATGGCTGGTGACAGCTTGGGATGCAGTTAGATGATCTTGACGTCTGTTTGACCAAGTCTACACAGCACCTGGTTCAGCTGGCCACTGGAACAAATGGTTCTCATTTGCTCATTCTGCTGGGGAAGCTTCTACAAACTGGGAGCCGACTTCCAGCTCCCTCACCAGTGGGTTTGAGGCCTGTTGGCTCCCTCAGTCTGGGTTAGCCAATTGGATTGTGGCCACTGCGCAGGGTGCAGCGTCTTGGAGCCATAGGTGGGAGTTGTGTGACAGGTGGACACTAAAGGGGGGTGAACAGCCCCAAAAAGGACTCAGCAACCCTCACTCCAGAGGTGCTTCATAATAGGGAGGTAGGGAAGTAATGAGAGAGAAGGGGGATGAATAGATTGATAGGTTAAGATAGATAATGGATGGATGGGATAGACATGTGTGTGCCTGTCTTCTGTTTACACATTCTTACACATACATGTAAATGTTTCTATAAACACCTCATCACAAGATAGTGCCATTAAGGGGCAGCTGAGCAGGTTTCAGTATGAAGAAGGGTATATACCAAAGACAGGGCTGCAAGTTTCAGATATTTCAAAGTGTATTAGAATAGGGATTAGGTTTCTTGACCCTAGAGCGTAAACTCTAAGGAAATAATATATATCTAAAAGTGTAGATTGATAGATACAAGTATAAGGAACTTTTCCAGCTGAGCAATTCCCCCTGGCCACCAGCTGGTCTGCATCTTCTAGGGAGAGGATTACTTGGGATGCTGAGGGGTTTTTTGTCTTTCCCAGAGCCGTGGCTGGTCTGTCAGACTGGACTGGATCTTACTGGTTTTCTCTTCACCATTCTATATTTAAGCCTTTATTCTAAAACGAACATTCTCTCTCCACAAGCACACACACACACGTGTGTGTGTGTGTGTGTGTGTGTGTGTGCATATAGATAGATATAGGTAGACATATCCTAGATAGAGATCTTCCTAGAAGGTTTTTGAAGCAATCCTGGCAGATCCTAACACTCGGTGGGGGGGGGCATTGAAGCTGAGCAGAGACGGAGGCACATGGGAACATATGTGAAGGCCAGTGACCGAAACTGCCTCCAAAGTCGACTTCTCTCCTAATTATATAGACAAAGCAGAGTGGGCCTTGTGTTGTCATTTTGGTATAAATTCTGTGATCATACAACCAAAGAAAGCAGGCCCAGCTAACTTAATTGGGATGGGAGGTGAGCCGGCTTTGTCTTGGAGCTGAAAGTTATTTACTTCCTAGCCCCAAAGCAGAGGGAAGGGCTCATCCTTCAGCATTGGTGATTTTTGGTTAGAATCAAGATTTTAAAAGCTAGAAAGGCCTTGATAACAGAAGCTGGAACTGGGGAAAAATTTAGAAATTATTTAGTCCAACTTCATATTTAGCAGTAGAGAAACTGCAAGAAAGAAGCTCCATTTCTCAGTATCCTTCAAAGCTCCCAGGGCTTGTAGAACAAAGCTGCTTAAACTGTGAGTCCAGTTCAATAGTGAACAAGTATTTTATTAGGTGTCTAACTAAGCTCTGTGCTAAGCACCAAGGTACAAGTAGAACAAAAAGGAAAGACAGTCCTTGCCCTTAAAGAGTTTACAGCCTAATGGAGAAGCCAGGATATAAAAGGAAGCTGAAAGGGGGAATAGCCGAGGAAGGAAGGCGTCCAATATGGAGACACGGTAGAATCCCAAGCCAGCCAGCTGAGAAGTTGGAGCTGAGCTCCTCAAATAGAAGGTTGCAGTCCAAGAGGCAATGGGGGAGTGATAGTGGAGTTGGTGACCAAGGTCATGGATAATGATGGTGATGAAGACAAAACTCTGGCTCTAAGTCCCTCCCCTCCTCCCAGAGTCTGGGCCACATGTGGAAAGCCTCCCTTTAGGCCAGCCTTGTTCTGAGAATCAGATTGTAACCAGTCTGGGAAGCATTATGGTGAATGACAGAGGGCCCAGGTTCAAATCTCACCTCCGACGCTTACAGCCTATGTCACCTGAGATGTTTCATCTCAGTTTAGATTCTTCTTCTCCAGAAATGATAAGAGTTGGATTAAAAGTTCTGGGTCCCCAGGCCCTGGACATTGGGTCCTGTGCCTCTGCAAGACAGCCAGGCAATCTGTCTTTCCTATGGCGCCCTCATCCCCAGGGACCTGAATCAGCATCATAGTAGCTGCCTCTAGGGACCAAATCAAACCAGACCACCCATCTTAGTAAGGGAAGGCTCTTCTAGGGCTGGGTGGCGAAGGGAGGGCAGAATCATGGCCTCCTGGGCAGGTGAGTTAAATGCCAAGAAAAGTATTTTGACCTTTATCATTGCTTTTTTATTCCATTAATTCTGATTCCCCTAATATAGGTAAGGGACATTGCTTGTAAGGAGAGTTGAATCACAAGTTCTGTCCGGATTTAGCCTTGCGTCAGGTACTATGGGGAGACAAGAAAAAGAGGGAATGACTTGAGCTCATGTTCATGGTCTAATTGAGTCCAGAAAGTACAAACCCCCAAATTGGGAGGAAAAGGCTTTGTGATATCTGATTTATAGTCATTTTCCTTGGGGGGGAAAAACAGACAAAAAGATCATTTTTCCTCCTTTCTTCATCTTTACCATATTGAAGTGGAAGGAGCTGAGGATCTAAGAAGGATTCCCTCTTCCTTACCCTCCTGCCCTCCATCATATTCCCTAATGCAACTAGAACCAGATTAAAACCTAATTGGGAAATATTTAAGAGAATAAATAAAAATACGCTAAAACATTACATTTTAAAACTAATCCAACAGGAGGACAGAGTTCCTTGTGCATGGATTAGTGGCTCACTTCTGTTTGAGTCTGGCCCCACTGGTCCATTTTCCACTGGGCCAGTCATGGGGATGTCTGAGGGTCTGGCTTTGACCACCAATGGCACAAATGACATTCAAAGAACACTTATTGGGCACTCACTATCTACAGGCATGGTGAGTGGAAAGGACTTCATGTTGTCATTGAAAACAGGCACCAAAGAAGTGCGTGGCACTGGAGGAAAAGTCCTGATTTGGGGCCAAAGACCCTAAGTTCAAACCATAATTATGTGATCCTTCTCTGGGCCTCAGTTTCTCTGCAAAATGAGTGGGTTGAACTAAATGATCTCTGGAACTCTGATTGACCAGAAAAGAATGTGAGGGACATAGCAGGAGAAAGAACTGACAGATGAGACAAAGCAAGTGTTTTGTTGGATTTATTTTTATATCAGAGCTATGATTTCATTTTTTTGCCCTTTTATTTTTTAAATAATAGCCTTTCATTTTCAAAATACATGCAAAGATAGTTTTCAACATTCACCCTTGCAAAACCTTGAGTTCCAAATTTTTTCCCTCCCTTCACCCTCCCCTGACAGCAAGTCATCCAGTACATGTTAAACATGTGCAGTTCTTCTAAACATATTTCCACATTTGTCAGTTGCATAAGAAAAATCAGATCAAAAGGGGGAAAATGAGGGGAAAAAACAAGCAAACAAAAAACAAGGGCGCTGTAGGAAAAGCAAAACAACAAAAAAGGTGAAAACACTAGATTGTGATTCACATTCAGTCCCATAATCCTCCTTCTGGATGCAGATGGCTCTCTCCATCACAAGTTTCTTGGAATTGGCCTGAATCACCTCATTGCTGAGAATATCCACGTCCTTATTTCATTTTTATAAGAAACTCCTACATCTCCCAATGCAGATTGGCGCCCACCCTGTAATTTATAGTTTTAGGGATTATCAAGGTTGGAAACACTTAGAAGCTCAGTGGCCATGGGAGCACTGAGATGTTAGGTTACTTCTCTGGGGTCACCACAGCTTATTTGGGTCAGAATAAGGACAAGAACTTGGGTTTTCCTGGATCCAAAGCTGGCTCTATTCACTTTTTTGCCCTTCACTGGTATCCAGAAAATCACAGAAGACCCCCCCCAGCAGACCCCTAGCATATTGGGTGAATTCTCTAGGATTAAGTTTTATGGGAAAGAATCTCAAAGGATAAAAAGGTACCAGTGGGTTCTAATCCACTCCAACAAACATTTGTCAAGCATCTCCTTTGTGGCTGAAGTGTCATGTGGATGACATCCCTGTGTCGAAGGAATAGGAGATGCTTCCCTGAGCCTTGAAAACAGATGGGATTGGTGCTGCTAATCCCTTCCCTTGGAGATTACCTTCTAGGTAAGAAAGTAGGGAGAAAGTCGCTTACTTACAAAGCTGTCCCTTAGAAAGACCTTTCTTGGTGCAGTGGCTGCAAGTTGTCTCCCCCATTAGGCAAGTCAGCCAGCATTTATTAAGCACCTATACCGCTGGGGACTGAGTTAAATGCTCAGAATTCGGACAAAAATAATCCTTGCTCTCCAGGGATTCATAGTCTAATAGAGGAACAACACGCAAAGGATTCTGCTCCAAAAAAGACACACAGGAGGCGATCATCTCAGAGGTAAGGCTGGTTAAGAGTAGGAAAGCCGTGAAAGCGAAGCATGGGACATGAAGGTAGTTGGACAAGATGATTATGAAGAATTTGGGAATTTGGGAATTTATACTTAGGAGGACTCATAGAAACTGATACAGAACAAAGCAAGCAAACCCGTTTCAGCAATTTAGCTAATGATCATAGTATCTAAAGAGGAGAAGTGTAGAAAGACTCTTAATTTTGATAACACAGCCATGGATCCTCCCTTCATAAGACTGGCAAGGAACTCCTTGTTGAAAGTGGAATTGTAGCAGATTTGGATTTGAGGGAACCAGAGAGGGAAAGACATAGAAGATAGTTGATGAAAAAGCAGGGAATCAAGGAATGAAGTCTTGTGCAATGAAGAGTAGATAGTAGGCACTTAATAAATGCTCATGGAAATTTTTTTTAGATTTTTCTGAACTAAAACATTTAATATCTTCCTTGTCATCCTCACTGATCTCCTGTTTTCTTCTCTCTCTTCCACAATTCTCCTCCCTCCTTCCTTCTCCTCTCCCTCTCTTCCTCTGTCTACTTCAATCACTCTGATCTCGATCAATGCACCGGGCATCAGCCACGAGGTGGCGCTGAGCGCTAAGGCCACGGCAGCGGGGCTGGGGACCGCCCTGTGGGAGAGCCCCGCGGAGCTTTGGTCCCTGCTCCGGAGCTGGAGAGTCCGTCCTTTGGGAGCAGCCTTCTACCCTCCCTCATCCAGGCCGCCCCTGCTCGGGATAAAGACACTCATTTTCTGTCATGTTTCAGTCACATGTATTTCTTTGTTTCAAGGGAAGATGGAGGGGGTTTGGGGAAGAGACTGATAGTAATATTAAAAAGGGAGGAGAAGTATTAATAAAAACATTTAAAAGGGGAAAATAGGCTAGATGGGGCTAGCAAGATAACTGCTTTAGCCAAGAAAGCTAAGATGATCATAAACTACATTAATAGAAGCATAGTATCAAATCGAGTCCCAAGAAGCATTTATTAAGCACCTTCTATGTGCCAAATCCTGTGCTGAACAATGGAGATACAAATAAAATTGAAATATGGTCCTTACTCTTAAGGAACTCACGCTCTAATGGAGGAGGGACAATATTCAACTAACTATGCACAAATAAGTTATAGACAGAATGAATTGAAAGTCATCTCAAGGGAAGACAAAAAGAAAATTGAGAAGCAGCAGAACTGATGCAAAGTGAGCAGAACCAGGAGATTGTGGTACACAGTAAGAGTAACATTGTGCCGTGATCAACTTTGATAGACTTGGGTCTTCTCAGCAACACAGTGATCAAAGACAATCTCCAAAGGACTCATGATGGGAAGCAGATGCTATCTGCTTCAGAGAAAGAACTGATATTGTCTGAATACTGACTGAAGCTTGTCGTTTTCACTTTCTGAATCAGATGGGAGTTGAAAAGTCAGGTTTGGGCTCATGGAAGCGGAAACTCCCTAAAAATTGGAGCTCATCGGAGAGTCTCCACTGGGCTTATATCCTAAAGAGATCATAAAAGAGGGAAAAGGACCCACCCACATGTGCAAAAGTGTTTGTAGCAGCTCTTTCTATAATAGTAAGGAGCTGGAAACTGAGTGGATGCCCATCAGTTGGAGAATGGCTAAGTTATGTTCTATGAAAGCAGTGGAATTTTATAATTCTATAAAAAATGATGGACACGTGATTTTAGAAAAGCCTGGAAAGATTTATATGAACTAATGCTGAGTGAAGCCAGCAGAACCAGGAAAACATTGTACAAATAACAACAAGCTTGTGTGAAGATTGACTGTGATAATCAGACTTGGTTCTTCTGGAAATTCAGTGATCCATGAAATCCCAATAAACTTTGAGTGGCAAATGCCATCTGCATCCAGAGAGAGACCTAGGGAGACTGAATTGGACCAATGCATATTATTTTCAATTTTTTTCTTCTTTTTTGTGGTTTTCCCCTTTTGTTCTGATTTTTCTCTCCCAACATGATTCAGCTGGAAATGTAACAAATAAATGTACATGTATAATCTAAAAAAATTTTTTTTAGATGGAGCTTATCCATAATGGCACGGACAGTCTCAGCAAGTGGTGAGTTCTTTTTCACTGGGAATGTCCAAGCAAAGGCTACATGAGTATTATGTGGAAATATGACCAAAAGGATTCCTTTTCAAATTGGGATATTGAATCAGACTGATGAAGGGCCTTTTGAGATTCGGGATCCTGCCTATAGAGGTGGGGTCAGACTGAGCACTTAGGAAAGAATCCTTCTGGCTAACAAGTAAATCAATTCTGAACAACTTCTGATGATGTTACAACCCAACCCCTCTAATAACAGCACTCCTAAGTCATTTTTCTGTAGGCAAAGCAAAAGGCTTTCTTCATAACAGCCCTATTAAGAGGCAGGGAAGTAGGAGAGTACCAGAATTATTCCCAGGATATAGGATAAGGACCCCAGAGAAGCACCCCTAACATCAGCAGATTCCAGGCAATAATGTTTACGTGTAGCTTTGGTTTCTTGGCAGTTTGTTTCAATGGCAAGTGCCATGTGTGATAAACTGAATGAAAGATTAATGAAAACTATTTATGAAGGGTTTACTTTGTGCTAGGCAATGTAAGTGCTAGGTATACAAATAGTAAGTCAAACAATCTCTACTCCCAAAGAGACTATATTCTAATGGGAAAGAAGATAATTAGATTATATTTTTTTAAATTATTTTTATTACAACTTTTTATTTTCAAAACCTATGCATGGTTTATTTTTCAACATCGACCCTTGCAAAACTGTTCCAAATTTTTCCCTCCCTTCCCCTCACCCTCTCCCTTAGATGGCAAATACTCCAATATATGTTAAACATGTTAAAAATATATGTTAAATCCAATACATGCATACATATTTAGACAATTATCTTGCTGCCCAAGAAAAATCAGATCAAAAAGGAAAAAAAAAACGAGAAAGAAAAAATGCAAGCAAACCCAACAAAAAGAGTGAAAATGCTATGTTGTGATTCACACTCAGTCCCCAAAGTTCTCTTATTGAGTATAGATGGCTCTTCATCACAACATCATTGGAACTGGTCTAAATCAATTTAGATTATATTCGAATGGGAGCTACTGTATAGGAGATTTCAGCTTCAAGACAGCTGGAAGGGTTCCATGATCCCTTAGGATACAGAACATTGGTTGAGGGTTTTTGCTTTCACACAATTTTTATTGATAAAACGATCTCCGTTTCTGACACTAGGATGCCAGACAGAGCCAAGAATTTTAGGCAAAATATTTCTTTCCTGGTTGTCGTGGCTGTTGAGGAAGCCGTCTCCCCACAGTGATGGTTGAAGGTGCTGGTGGAGAGGTGATGACTTCTGCTCCCTTGGCTGCCTCTCCCTTAGGGAGCCCTGTTGGCTTGCCCTGGGTGACATGGCTGGCCCCTTCTTCCCAGATAGAAGCAGGAACAGTGTTCTGGGGATCAGAGGTAGACAGCTCTCCCTGCAACTCTCTGGTTTTCCCCATTGGTCAGTCACTAGGTAACGGGCTCTTTTTCCCACAGGGCTTGCTCCTCTGATTAATGGCTGCAGGGGACTGTCTAGAACAGTGGTTCTCAAAATATGGTCTAGAATCCTAGGGATCTCTGAAACCCTTTTAGAGGGTCTACAAATTTTAAAATAGTTTTTATTTCCAATATGGTAAATGTCTATAAATATAATCCAGGTAAACAAAACCGCTTTGGAGAGATCCTCAATAATTTTTAATAGGATAAAGATACTGAAAACAAAAGTTTGAGAACCACTGGAAGTAGGGTGAGTGGGCTAGGCTGGGCTTCTGGTACTCCCCGGGCTCTCTCCATCAGAATCTGAGGGGAGGTAGGTTGGGTCACTTGGCAAATACCTGCTCCCACCCCTCTCCCAGGGTACCTTGCTGCTTCAGCTGGGCTGACTTGCCGGCCTGACAGGTGGCAGTTGGGAAAGAAAGCCACAGAGACCGTTGTAGATCTCTGGGTTTTTTTTAAAGAGCCAGAAATAGTCTGGGCTTATGACTAATTAAGGGCTTTGTTAATCCTTATGACTCAAGAGAAGGGGGAAAATAGCCAGCACAAATCCGCCTGCGTGTCACCTTTAGGGAGCTAGTCACTAGTCTTCAGCCCTGACACGGTGTATTTGTTATGGTGACAAATCAATAGAAGGCTAAGGGAGGAATCTCTAAAGAGAAGAAAATAACTAGGGGGTAGCAGAAGTCAGGGGAATAGTGTAGTGGAGAAACTAATTCCAACCCAATAACCTTGAGAAGAATGTTCAGTTAGTAGAATCCTAGAATGTAGGATGGAACAACTGGAAGGGACCTAAAAGACTCAAGTCCCAATCTAAACTCATCTTACAGATGAGGATACCGAGGCACTCCTGAGGAAATCGTATCTACCTCACCGTACCATAGTGAAATACTATTATATATACCAGCCAAAAAAATGAGGTTTTTTTTTTAATGTGAGAATTTTGTTGCTCTGTAAACTCAGCATTAATCCACGGCATGATATAGTAGCCAAGAAAGCTAAAATGATCTTTAAATTCATGGGAATAAGGAGTTAAGGCAACCGGGTGGCCCAATGGATAGAGCACCCAGCAGACCTGAATTCAAATCCAAACTCGGATATTTACTGTGACTCTGGGGAAGTCACTAAAATCTGTCTCAGTTTCTCCAATTGTAAAATGAGAATTAAGAAAATCTACCTCAAAGAACTGGTGAGAGATTCAAATGAGATAATATTTGTAAAATTCTTTGCAGACATAAATGCAAGCTTTTATTGTTATTGTTGATAGGCCCACTGTATACTGACCTAGTCAGAATACTTTTAGAGTGGTCTATTAGGTTTTGGATGCCATACCTCAGGAAAAATATTTATAAATGTGAGAATATCCAGAGGATAGTCACAATGTTAAAGAGCCTTGAGCTTCTGCCATTTGGGTATTGATCGAAAGAACTAGGAATATTTAACCTGGAGTAGAGAATGCTGGTGGGGAGAGAGAGTGGGGGCACCAGGAAATGACATTTTAGCATTTTAAAGGGCTGTTACCTGGAAAACAAGATCAGCATCTGTTCTAATTGGTATTAGGATGGACTTTTTAACCATTGGAAGTGTCTGCAGGAGGGAATGGAGCCCCCTGTTTTAGAGATCTGCAATCAGAGGCTGGAGGAACCTGTGTTAGGTATATTATGGTGGGAATTCTTTTTTTCAAACATAAGGTGGTCTTAATGGCCTCTAAAGGTCCTTTCAGTTCTGAAAGTTTGTGATTCTGAGATATCACACTATTACAGCTTGTACTTCTGACACAGATTTTTTTTTTTTAATCCAAATGTAAGGTTTTCCATTTATCCTAATTACTACTAAACCATACATAAGGATTCCTGTGTGTGCATATTGTCTTAGAAAACCACCCATTAAAATCATCTATGTTTTACTGTATTTTTCTACCTTTGGTTTAATATTTCCCAATTATATTTTCAGCTGGTTTGGGCCACATTTGAGAATGTTGCAGGCCTGAAACCACATGGCATAGATACTGATAAAAAGTCTGAGAGATGATGACTCTCTGTCACAAGGTCAGTCACAGCTAAATTTATGTGACATCATCCTGAGATCTTCTCGATTCAGCCAACAGACTTGTGTCGGGGGCCATAGACACCATCTCTGTCAAAGTTCAACAATCAAACAAGAAGCATTAATTAGGCAGATTTTATATTTAATAGGCAATATTTAGATAAATATCATATAATAATCTATATTAGGCAAATTTTATATTCTGGGCACTGGCATATGAAGAAAGGAAAAAGGACAAACATAAGATCTGCCCTTACATGCAGCTCATAAATAAAAAACTGTATTTAGCCTTAGAGAGAGAAAGTCACTGACTGGGGTGGAAGGAGGAGGTCTCCTGGATTGTAATCTCAGACTCATTCTTAGCCAATCATGAGGTATCCTGACTGACTGGGGCTCTGGTGATCTAATCATACTTCCCTACATGGTGACATATTTAGTCATTTCTGTCCTGTCTGATTCTTCATGACCTCATTTGGGGGTTTCTGGTAAAGATACTGGAGAAAGGGAGAGGAGGAGAAGGAGCCCAGATGGGGAGTTATAACCTATATTGCTCACCACTAACACTACACCATCCTCTAGCAAGCTGGAAAGTCCTTAAAAAAGCTACCTTTCATTGCCTCCACTTCCTAGTTAGCCTTTTGCAATCTGGCTTCTGAATCTGTACTCTCAAGGGAACCAAAGATTTCTCTCTCTCTTTTTTAATTGTTCTCATTTTAAATGATGAATTTGAAAATTATAAACAAAATTTTAACATACAAAACACAAGAAGACTGAATATGAAACTGAATTCTGTTACATTATTTTTCAAAGTGTATGCTAAACCCCCAATTAAATAACAAATTTGAAATTCTGAAAATAAAAGGAGAGATTAATAAATTTGAAAGAAAACTATTGAACTAATAAACAAAACTAAAAGTTTGTTTTATGAAAAAAAAAACCCAAAATAGGTGAACCTTTAATAAATTTGATTAGAAAAAGGAAAGAAGAAAATCAAATATCGAAAAATCAAAAGTGAAAAGGGTGAGCTTTCCACCGATGAAGAGGAAATTAGAGTAATAATTAGGAATTATTTTGCCCATCTGTTTGTCAGTAAATCTGATAATCTAAGTGAAATGGGTGAATACCTACAAGAATATAGATTGCCCAGATTAATAGAGGAGGAAATAAATTAATTAAATAGTCCCACTTTAGAATTTGACACAATTCTTTATATATTTAAGAAATGAGCCCTTTATCAGAAACACTGGTTGTAAAAAAAAATTTCCCCACCTTTTTGCTTCCCTTTTAATATAGTTTGTGCTGGTTTTGCTTGTCCAAAACCTTTATAATTTAATAATCAAAGTTGTGCATTTTGCATTTCATAATGTTCTCTAGTTCTTCTTTGGTCATAAATTCCTCTCCTCTAAAGATTGATAGGTAAACTACTCCTTGCTCTCCTAATTTGCTGATGATATCACCTTTTATGCCCAAATCATGTACCAATTTTGACCTTTTGGTATGGGGTGTGAGATGTAGGTCTATGCCGAATTTTCTGGCTTATTATTTCCCGGTTTCCCTAGAAATTTTTATGAAATTGTAAGTTCTTAACCAGAAGCTGGAATTTGGGGGCTTATCAAAGTATTTGACCTTTCAGTGAATAGTCTGATTTAGTTTAAGTATTGACTGATTTGATCTCCTTGCTGTCTAAGGGAGTCTCAAAAGTCTTCTCAAAAGTAGCACAATTCAAAAGCATCCATTTTGGCACTCAGCTTTTCTTATAGTTCCACTCTCATAGCCATACATTACTAATGGAAAAACCATAGCTTTGATTATATGGACCTTCGGCAGCAAGACCATAGCTTTGTTAGCAAGGTGATGTCTCTGCTTTCTTTCCAAGGATCAAGCATCTCTTAATTTCATGGTAATTATCTTTGAGCCCAAGAACATAAAATCTGATCCTGCTTCTATTTCTACTCCTATTTGCCAGGAAGTGATGGGACTAGGTGCCAAAATCTTAGGGTTTTTTTTTTTTTTCATGTCACTCTTCAAGTCAGCTTTTACACTTTCTTCTTTCTTCCTTATCAAGAGGCCTCATAGTTCTTCATTTTCTCACTTTCTGTCATGAGTAATTATTGTCTATATATCTGAGACTGTTGATATTTCTCCTGGCAACCTTTATTTCAGCTTTTGCATTGTCCAACATGCATTTCACATGACATACTCTGCATATAAGTTAAATAAATAAGGTGACAATACACAGCATTGTCATGTTCCTTTCTCAATCTTAATCAAATTGGTTGTTCCATGTTTGTTTCTAACTATTGCTTCTTGACCCACATTTAGGTTCCTCAAGAGACAAGTAAGATGATCTGGTACTCCCATCACTTTGAGGACTTGGAACATTTTGTTGTGATCCACATAATCAAAGGCTGTAAAAAAAGTAGATATTTTTCTGGGAACTCCCTTGCTTTCTCCATAACCCAGCAAATGTTGGCAATTTGGTCTCTAATTCCTCCTCCCATTCAAAAACCAGCCTACTCTTCTTGTAATTCTCAGTCTAGTTTGCAGAATCTTAAGTAGAACCTTGCTGGTGTGTGAAATGAGCACAATTGTTTAGTAATTCAAACATTCCTTGGCTTTGCCTTTCTGTGGGACTGGGACACAAACTGATCTTTTCTAATCCAGTGACCACTGCTGAGTTTTTAAAATTTGCTGGCATATGGAGTGCAGCATTTTAATGATGTCACCTTTTTAGATTTTAAATATCTCATCTGGAGTCCATCACTTCTACTGGCCTTTTTGTTTAGCAATGCTCCCTATGGCCCACTCGATTTCATTCCCTAGGATGTCTGATTCTAGATCAGTAACCACATCACTGCTGTTTTCAATGATGTTAAGATCTTCCTTGTATATTCTTTTGTGTGTTCTTGCCACCTCTTCTCAATCTCTTCTGCTTCTGTTAAGTTTCTACCATTTTTATCTTTTATCATGCCCATTTTTGCATGAAACATTCCCTCAATAGCTCTAATTAGCTCTAATATAAGCAGCAGTTTTCAATATTGTACAGGAGGCAATAACAAAAAAATCTGAAAGAAATAAAAAGGAGCAAGAAAGCAAAATGGCTTTCAGATGAGGCTTTACAAATAGTTGATGAATGAGAAAAGGAAAAGGGAAAGGAGAAAGAGAAAGATACCCCCTTATGAATACAGAATTCCAGAGACCAGGAAGGAGATCAAGAAGGTTTTTCTTAAATGAGCAATGCAAAGAAATAGAAGAAAACAATAGAATGGAAAAGACAAGAGATCTCTCTTCAGGGAAATTAGAGATCACTGACTACTGGTTCTACTCTGGAGTAGTAATCCCCCAAGACAGCCCTTCAATGACATGAAGGAAGCTCTCCTAGCCAAGCTAAAGATGCTCATACCTTTTAACCAACTCTCACAGAACACAGACTATTACTACTACTACTATAATTGCTGCTGTTGCTGCAACAACAACTACTACTACTGCTACAACAACTACTACTACAACTGTTACTATTACTACTACTACTGCTACAATAACAACTACTACTACTGCTACTTCTACTACTACTGCTACAACAACTACTACTACTGCTACAACAACTACTACTACTGCAACAACTACTACTACTATTGCTACTACTGCAACAACAACTATTACTACTGATACTATTGCTGCTACTACTACTACTACTGCAACAACAACTACTACTACTACTGCTACTACTACTACAACTGCTACTACTAC
This sequence comes from Sarcophilus harrisii, assembly GCF_902635505.1. NCBI lineage: Eukaryota > Metazoa > Chordata > Mammalia > Dasyuromorphia > Dasyuridae > Sarcophilus > Sarcophilus harrisii. Next base: position 558,301,395 of record NC_045428.1, on the reverse strand, counting down.
TATTATTACTACTACTAAGGAGTATTATTACTCCTACTACTACCATTCCTTCGGTATGATCCTTGAGGGCTGGGCTTGGGTCTTAAACATCTCTGTGTCCTGCTCAGTGGCAGTCACAGGGGCTTTGCCCAAGGGAGGTGCTCAGGAAATGTTTATGAATGATACAGGGTTGCTAGTGCCCCAGGAACCCTCAGGAACAGAATCAAAGAGCTTTGAGTGGGGAGCCTGATAAGGCAGCAGGGCTTCTTTGTTCCCTCAAGGCAGTCACAGGTAGCCTTCAGGGTCCCCACTCTTGGTTCTGGCTGTGAATTTATGGCTTTCTGTTAGCTTAATTTCTTAGTTGCTTTGGTTCAAACAAAGGCCTGCGGGATGCCTAGCCTTGGGGGAGACAGGGGAGAAACAGAAGCCTGCGGGGAGTCAGCAGGAAGGCAGCTGCTGTGAATCTCTGGTGCCTCATGAAAAATTTCTATATCCCTTGATTCACGCAGGTGGAGTCCAGCCTTGAGATCTCTTAGTATTAACTAAGTCAAATGGCTCAGCACACACACACAGACTTCCAGCCCCTCCGATTGGCTGAATTTTGCTTTGTATTTCCAAGGCCTCTGGCCCCGCTTTTTCCTGCAAGCTGTAAGTCTTACTAACACTTACCAAAGACCGGTTGGGGGCAAGGGGAGAGGAAATAACTCCCTTCACCTGGAGCTCTCAAGCCTGCAATGTCCCAGAGCCATAACCTTATCATTCCCAACTCCTCACTCTCTCATCCCCCATACTCAAGCCGGTGGATTTCACCTTCGCACCTTCTCTCCAGTCCGTCCCCTTCTCTTCTCTGACCTGCCACCCTTCCCACAGGGGCTCTCCTCACTATCCACCTGGGCTACTGCAGTGGCTGCTGGCGGGTCTGTGTGCCTCAAATCTCTCCCTACTGTTTGTAGCCATTAAAGTAACCAGGTCAAACAGTTCCACATTGCCTCTAGGATCAAATACAAAACCCTCTGTCAACTAAAGCCCTTCCTAACCTAGTCCCATCCTACCTTTCCAGTTTCCTTACATCTTACTCCCCCACACAAACCCTTTGCCCCAGTCTCCTTCCTGGTTGTTCCTGGAACAAGATGGATGCACTCCATCTCTCAGCTCCCAGCATTCTTTCTGCTCTCCCCCATTCCAAGAAGCTCTTCCTTCTTATCTCTGTCCCAACTAAAATCCCATTTTCTCATGAAGTCCTCCTTTCCCAATCCCTTTATTAAAAAAAAAATTACACTATAATATATATATATATATATATATATTTTTTTTTTTGCTGAGGCAATTGGGGTTAAGTGACTTGCCCAGGGTCACACAGCTAGTTAGTGTTAAGTGTCTGAGGCTGGATTTGAACTCAGGTCCTCCTAACTTCAGGGCTGGTGCTCTATCCACTGTGCCACCTAACTGCCCCGAAATACACATTTCTTTATAAATCATGTGAGAGAAAAAACAGAACAGCAGGGAAAAACCACAGGAGGAGGCGGGGAAAGAAAAAACGAAAAAAGAAGCGACCATCACATGTGTCGGTTTGTGGTCAGTCTCCATAGTTCTCTTTCTGGATGCAGATGGTGTTTTCTATCCAAAGTTTATTGGGATTGCCTTGGACTGGTCCCTCTTAATTCCATGATTTCTTATTTATCCTCCTTAAAGCCTTATTTTTTTCAGTATACAGTTTTTCAGAAACGGTGCTGACTAACTCAGAATCCCCCTGAGTCCCGGGCTATCTCTGAGTCTCCGGAAAGCGGCCCTCCCGGGGCGCCTGCCTCTCAGCCGGACCCACTGGCCCGCTCCCTCTCGGCCCGCGGCACCGGGATGCTCGGCGAGGACGGGTGCGTCTCCCGGACCATCCCTGGTCAGTTTTCCCAGGCCGGCGCCCACTTCTTGTCAGTGCCAGTGCCACGTGGCTCTCTCGCCTTCCACCGGGGCTCTGTGCCCCTGGAGCTCCCCTCTGCCTCGGAAGCCCCCCTTTCCCCGAAAGGGGTCCCCTGAGACCCTCCGCCGAGGAGGACAAAACCCCCTCCCGGGCTCTCTTTCCCCCTGAGCCAAAGGCAGCCATGTGCAGCTGCAGTTGTTCCTGAGGGCAGGTGGTGGGAGGGGGGAAATCCCTGTTCCCACACCCAGGTATGCACAGAACTCCTCTTCCCATCTCCCAGCAAAGCGCCCTTCTTTGGCAGAGTCCCCCAGTCCTCCCTCGCTATTCCCTAAGGGCTTCACTGGTAAAGGGGTAACCCTCCTAGAAAGTGGGCGTCCTCTTCGGAAAATAAAACTGCAAACGCTGCTCAGGGACGGGTTCGGGGTCGCCGTACTCTGGCTCACCGGGATGAAAAAGAGCCTTTCGCTTCCAGTATCTTCCCTCTGTTAACTATTTCTTATTTATCCTAAGTCAAGCTTTTTCTTTTTTTAGTATATAGTTATTTGTTGTTTTCCCCCAGTTTCCTGGGACTTGGAGTTTAGGATACTCTTAAGGGTTCAAATCCCCGCTCTCTTGCTAAGGCAAAGCTTTCCTCATCCCTCTAAATTCTTCTCTATAGATTATGTCCAATTTATCCTGTCTAGAACTTGTTTATACACAGTTAATTACATGTTCTCTCCCCTATAGCTCCCCAGGAGCAGAAATTCTATCTTACTTTTCTTTTTATCCCATATAATTCACACCGTGCCTGGCATACAGTCGGCACTTAATAAATGCATGTCGAAGGACCTGAATAGAACCCGTACCTATAATTTGATTGATTCATTAGAAAGCTACCCCAAAGATGAGGAAACTCCTTTTACCAAAGAAGATTCGGGCTTTTTCAACTGAGTCCTGAACGTTGAGAGATTCAGTTATTTGCTCTGGATTATACAGCTGGATTTGAATTCCTGATCTCTCTCTCCACTATTTTATACTGAACTGAATTGAATTAAAATGAACTGGAAAGGGGGCAGCTAGATGGTGCAGTGGATGGAGCCCTGGAGTCAGGAGGACCTGAATTCAAAATCCACCTTACACACTTGCTAGCTATGTGTCTGGGCAAGTCACTAACCCCAATTCCACTCACCCCTCCTCCAAAAAATGAATTGGGAAAAAAGGCCCTGGGATTAGAATCAGAAAAATTCTTCTTCCTGAGTTCAAATCTGGTGTCAGACTTTAACTGTGTGAGCCCGGGCAAGCCACTTCTCTCCATTTGCCTCAATTTCCTCATCTGCAAAATGGGAAGGAAATGACAAACCATTCCTGTGTCTCTGTCGAGAAAATCTCAAAATAAAATCACAGAGAATAGGACATGAGTGAAATAAGCCAACAGCAACCACTTATATCCCCGCTGGCCCTGGAGTCAGGAGGAGCTGAGTTCAAATTCTATTTCAGGCAGTAGTTGTATGACCTTGGGCAAACCACTTAATCCCAAGTGCTCCCCCCACAAAAAAAAAACCCCAACAATACAATGCCCTACTGTAGAAATCCATGATAGTGTTATTTCATGTGTTACTTTTCCCCAGTTTAAGGCAAGAAGTTTATTGGAGGAAAAAAAGAAATTTATTGGGGTGGGGGAGTGAGATATGAATGAAAAGGAGGGGCAGGACAAAGAGGCATAGGAAAACAAGACCAAAGTTACTCCAGAGGCAGCGAGCCCTCCCCCAGCTCCTTCTATAGATCCCCAGGGATGAGGGAAACAATGGCTTCATTGAACAATGAACTTGTTGCTGGCAAACGAGGCTTTCCTGCAGACAGAAGGCCTGGCGGGCACAGTGAGCTCATTGAGGAGGCTGCTGGGACTCGGGCAGGCTAAAGCCTACAGGCCCACGGGGGTGATGAACGGCTGGCTGCGCAGGGCGGGGTGCGGCTGATGCAGCCATATAAGGATGCCATCTTGAACAGAGGCTTTGTACTGGGCGGCAGCTCCCCTTTGCCAATGTCTTGTACTTCACTTGCCAACGTTCCTAAAGCATTTAGACAGCTGCTTCTGGTTTGTGTTTCCCAGCTGCTGCTCAGACCTCTGGCTTTGGATACCAGGGCGGGCTCTTTTGGAAATCAGTTTAAATTTTCAAATCACATCTTGGACCATCAGCTCCCCTTTACTCTCCACCTGACCCCCCCACCCCCCAATCTCTTGCCTCTGGGTTCTTTTTTTCTCATAGACTGTTACTTATTCCTGATTGGGGGCCAGGGACTCTAGAATATTTCCAATTAGTATCTGCTACTCAGGTCAGTCTCTGAAGCCTTCCTTAATCTTGAGTCTTAACTAAAGACTTTAACTCTCTATCCTCCCCCAATTCCAAGCACAGTCTCTTGTACTTAGATGTTTTAAAGTGCTGAATGATGTTTTTTTTTTTTTAAATAATAACTTTTTATTTTCAAAACATATGCAAGGATAATTTTTGACATTCACCCTTATAACACCTTATGTTCCAATTTTTTCCCTCCTTTCCCCCCAACCCCCTCACCCAGATAATCCAATATATGTTAAACATTTCCATGAATAATGGTTTTATAATAATTCATGTAGAAATAACGTTTTGGTCATGTATACTTATTGTGTATCTGATTTATATTTTAATGTATTTAACATCTACTGGTCAACCTGCCATCTTGGGGGGGGAGGTAAGAGGTGAAAAATTGGAACAAGAGGTTTGGCAATTGTTAATGCTGTAAAGTTACCCATGCATATAACCTGTAAATAAAAGGCTATTAAATAAAAAAATAAAAAATAAAAAAAAATAATTCATGTAGATGTCACAGTAGATAAGAGTGCTGGGCCAGGAACCAGAAAGACCTGAATTCAAATCCAGCCTCAGACTCTTACTAGCTGTGTGATTCTGGGCAAGGCATTTAACCTGTTTGCCTCAGTTTCCTCCTCTGTAAAAATTTGCTGGAGAAGGAATAGGCACACCACTCCAGTATTTCTGGCTAAGAAAACCCCAAATGAGGACACGAAGAGGTGATTATGACTGAAAATGTTAGTTCTTTAGAATGTTAGCTCTACATATTTAACCTATATTAGATTGCTTGATGTCTTGGAGAGGGGAAAGGTAAAGAAGGGAGAGAGAAAAATTTAGAATACAAAGTTTTACAAAAATGAACGTTGAAAACTATCTTTATGTGTATTTGGAAAAATAAAACGCTATTAAGAAAAAAAATTTCTTTCTGTTTGTATTTGTATTCCCATTGGTTAGCATAGTGCCTGGCACGCATTAAGCACTTAATAAATGCTTGCTAACATTACTTCTTAGTCTCTACTGGATTATCTTCCTCCTCCTATCCACTGTCTAGGAATTCTCTAAGTCCTCCTTGCCTTTTTCTATACTATCACCATCTCTGTCTCAGTGATCTCATAATTCCTATGGAATCAATAATCATTTAGATGAAGATGACTCCCAAATCGATAGAACCAGCCAGAGTCTCTTTCCCAAGTTCCAGTGCCACATCATCAAGAATCTGTAAGCACCTCAAACTCATTACATTCAAAAGGGAGCTTATTATACTTTCTAAACTTTCCCTTTCCGTAGAGGGTACCACCGTCCTAATTTCCAGCCATCCAGGTTTACAACTCCAGCAGCATCCTTGACTTTTCTTCCTCCTTCATTCACCATAGCCAATCAGCTGCCAGGTCTTATTTGTCCTACCTTCACATCTCTTGCTTATGTACCTTGCTTTATACTCCTAATACCATCATTTTTGTTTAGATGCTCATCCCCTCTGTTATTGCAATAATTCATGGGTTTCCCTTTCCTCTAGTCCCTTCTCTCTCTAATCCATTGTGCTATGTGCCAAAATAATATTCATAAAACACAGATCTGACCCTTCTCCCGTTGAAAAAAAAATCTTTATTGGACCTTTATTGCCTCAAGGATCAAATATGAAATTTGTCTTGGCATTTGAAGACCTTCATATTCCAACGAGCTTTCTAGTCTCCTTTCATTTAATTCCCTTTTACACTTTCTCCATTCAAAGTAGCCTGGACTGCCAGCTGTTAACCCATACATGATAATTCACTTCCCACTTTCGTACTTTGGTACAATGGTCTTCCATATCTGAAATACACTTCTTCCTCACCATGGCCTCTACAGAGTTCTTAGCTTCTGTCAAAGTACAATTCAGGTGCTCCTTCCTACCTAATGCTTTTTTTTTTTCTTTAATACTTAGAACTCCCTCTCCTTGAAATTATTATGTATTTGTTTATTTGCACATTTGTGGTATGGGGTATTCCACCATTATTCGATCCCTAGAATTTAAGCTTCTAGATCATTACATTCCTGCCTTTGTATTGCCCTTGCTGAATATAATGACTTGGATGCAGTAAGTGCTTAATCAGTGCATGTTTAAATTTCACAAAAGTACTGAGGGGAACAGCTTGCCACTCTCCCTATAATACAGTCTCCCGTCTTTGGTTTCTTCAACAGGTTGAATAATCCCTGATATTCAAACCTATGTACAATTCAAAGGTGAGATGGGGACCTCTTGCTGGCCCCGTGTATGAGTGGGACGTGATGTGTTCTTGTATCCCAGGATACAGAGATCAGAGGAAATATATATTTGACTTTCTATAGACTAATAGCTGACAGCAAGTTAATTAGGCTATCTGATGACTCAATCACTTTGCTAGGCCCAGAGAGAACAAGGTCAAGTGTATGTTGGGGACTGGTGGGAGGAGGTTAGAGGGAGGAGTTGGGAAAGTCCTGAGCACTGTCAGAGAGAGGGCAAGGAAGAGGGAAGGGGGAGAAGGAGGTTCAGAGAACAGCAGAATTTCAGGCTTGAAAAAACCCTCAGAGGCTGGACAATCCAACTGGTACCTGACAAAGGATGTCCTGTACAACATACTCCAGGGTTTACTCGAAAACATCCAGCAAAGGGGATGTTTGCCCCAGGCAACCCATCTTACTTGGGATATGAGCTGATTTCTGTCCTAGAGAATTTCCAGTGAGGGTATTTCCTGTACCAGTGTAGGTTGCCCCCTGGTCACAGAGCCAATATGCTTCAGAGGCAAGACTTGAACTCAGTACTTTCTAGCTCTAAGATCAGATCTCTTGTCCGCTTTGCCACAGTGCCTCTCTCATTGTTCTAATTCCCAGAAAACTTCCTCTTGAAATCAAACCTAAAATTGCCTCCTCATGGCCTGTGAGATTCTCAAGAGCAGGTTTTGTCCTTTGCCTTTCTTTATATCCCCAGTGCTTAAGCAAAGAGCATGGAACAAAGTTAGGTGCTTAATTAATGCTTGTTTTCTGGTACACAAGAAATACTTAATAAATGCTTGTTTCCTTCCTTAGCACAATGCTTGCACATAGTAAAGGCTTAATAAATGCTTGTTGATCCTATCAAGGGCCTGGGTATATACAGACTTGGATTCTATCCTAAATTAAGAGAATATACATTTTTTAATACCTCCTATGCACTTAACAATTATCTCAATTCATCCTCATAAGAATCCTGGAAAGCAGGTGCTGTTATTGTCCCCATGTTACAATTGAGAAAACTGAGGCAAGTACAGGTTTGATGACTTGCTCAGAGTCACAAAGCTAATAAATATATGAGACCAAATTTGGACTTCCAAATTAGCTCTTCCTAATTCCAGATCAGGACTCTCTCTATCTGCTATACCACCTAATTACCTCTAAGTTGGAAAGGAAAATCGAAGTCACACTAAGCTCTACCCCATAGAAGCCTTTGTTTTATTTTTTAAATTTTCAAATTATTTTTTTAAAAATACAGATTTAGTAGATTTTTAAAAAAACAATTTTATTAATATATTTTGTTTGTCTATCACTTGCATTTCCCATCCCACTCCCCTTCCCAGAGAGCCATTCCTTATAATGAAGAAAAAACAATAACCAACATATCCAATAAGTTGATGTTCCATTCAGTGTTCCATAACCACGACCTCTGACTGCCATAAAGAAGCAAGAGGAGGTGTCTTCTCATGTTGCTGGGGCCAACCTTGGTCACTGCAAATTCACAACATTCTATTGGGATTATTTGGTCATTCTTTCCCCCATTTCACTGTCTTTATTCTTTTCCTGGATCTATTTATTTCATTGTGCATCAGGTCACTAAGTCCCCTTATGCTTCTTTGTATTTATATTCATCATTTCTTACAGAACAATAATATTCCACGAGATTTATGACTGACAATTTGTTTACTTGTGCCTGAAACAGTGGACATTTCTCCTTTGTTTCCAGTTCTTGGCTACTCCCCAGAAAGTGCTGCTATAAATATTTTGTTATATATGGGGCCTTTATTTTCGTCACTGACCTTCTCTGAGTATGTTACAGGGATTGGCCCATCAGATGGAGTCTTCCCATGTGCAAGAGCTAGAGAGCCTAGGAGAAATATGATTAAAATTATATATATATAATATATAATAAAATATATAAAAATATAAATATGTATCAATATATAAAATGTAATATAAAAATATCTTGGATACATTTAGAGAGAAACATATATGTAGATATAGATATTCTGCAACTGATAACAATCTATTCACTTTATGGTTAGGGAGAAGCTTTGTTAGTTTCTGGCTTAGCCAAAAGTGACAGGGCCTTCAAAGGGACACTAGTGACCAGCGACACATCCCTTTTGGGGGGAGGTTGCTGTCCCTGAAGGCATCCAATGCAGGATAATGTCTAAGGGAAGAGATCTTGGGTCCTCTCCAGGGTCTAGGATGTAGCTGAGCCAGAATGAACCCACTGCATCTAGCTCTCATGGTTCTAGGGGTAACCAGAGAAGTTGTTGGGGTTCTCTTCTTCACTGCTATTGATTTGAACCCCCCCATGTTGTGTTTCTTTCCAATAATTAGCTAGCATCAGAATTCCATTTAACCTCAACATCTATTAGCTTTTTTTTTTTAACTTTTTTTTTTCATTATAGCTTTTTATTTACAAGTTATATGCATGGGTAATTTTACAGCATTGACAACTGCCATACCTTTTGTTCCAATTTTTCCCCTCCTTACCCCCATCCCCTCCCCACCATGGCAGGTTGACCAATACATGTTAAATATCATCAATTAGCTTTTACAAAAAGTTTTTTCCTTTAAATACACAGCAATAACAAAAGTACAATGGCTTTTGTTCCTCCAGAAGTTCACTGCAGTCTCTGAGAAGAGTGAGTTATTTTTAGCAATTTCTACATAAGATTGTGCCAAGTACAAGTTCAGATATGGTGTGATTCCAGATGAATTTTTATCTCAGACTTGATGGAGTCTTGGATGTACATTGTAAAGGGAATCCTTTGCTCTTTGGGGTTGCCTGTAAATCCACCAGGTGCCGGAATTCATGGTCTGCTGCTCTTTAGAAACTCCCAAGCCTGGAGTCCCCAGTCCTTTCATTCTGAATGGAGATGCACAAGTGGAGAGACCATGAGTGAGAGCTGGTTCATGTTGGTCTCGGTGGGAAGACATCAAGAGAAGAGCAGCCATGAGAGGAGGAAGGAGGTCTGTCTGGTCAGTCAGGACTTTGGGAAGGCACGTCTAGTCCCGCTACCACGCCAGTCAAAAAGGCTTCTCCTAATCACTTACAGACCCCCATCGGGCACAGAAAATGGGCTCTCCTCTCCCTGCATCAGAGGAACTCGGCCAGTCTCCTCCTCAGGCATAGGAAGAAATCCTCTCTTTCTCATATCCAGATCTTGAATAAAGGTCTCTCTGTCTTTGCTGTGACTAGGCCCTCCCTGGCCCCAGGGGCACCAGGATCCAGGGGTGGTTCTATCCTGGTGAAAAGCCTTAGATCATTGTCATGGATGGAAGAGTGCTTGGTGGGTCTGGGAAGGTGGAAGGGGGACATTTTTGAAGCATTTTATATTTGATTCTGGAGGCAATAAGAAACCCCTGTAGTTTATTGAATTGCAGAGAGTGACAGGGGGCTTTGAGACAAGACCTCCTGAGACTTCATAAAGATCAGAGAGGAAGATGTCCAAGAATGGGGGTCCATATCAGAGTATCCCAGCAGCTGAGCCAGGGACACTCTTCCCGCAATTTGATTCATCCAGCCTAGTTCCAAACCCTGGAAGTGATCTTGGGGACTCAAAAGCTTTGTAGCATCTGATTAAGTTTGAGCCCACTCTCTCTAGGTATCTCCCTGATAGAGGAGAGATGGAATACTCTGTTTGGGAAGACATTTTTATACGATGGCTCTCATACATTTTCAGTAAGCATCCCTTTGTGATAATAAATGTCATTAACTAATTGCTAATCAGTAATATAAGGGAGATGATAAATATAATTGGGATATTGGGAAGGATATATTGGAATGGAGGCTCAAACCCATAGTTTTGGAAAAATCTCCAAAACTGTGTGAGGTTACTGCTATAACCTTAAAGGGCCAAGGTTGGGGAACCTGCCAGCACTATTATGAGCATAAAATGGAATAAAGACCCCCAAACCATTTATTATACACATACACACATGTGCAGACACACACATACATACATGTATATATGTATGTGTATATGTATACATATACATACTTAAATATATATACACACATATATGTATCTTTCCATGGAACACACACACACACACACACACACACGCTGATTCTTTCCATAGAACATAAGATTTTTGAGAGTAAAGACTGTTTTCTTTTTCTATCTGTATTCTTAGCACTTAGCTTCTCCCTAACCATGAAGTGAATAGATTATCAGTTGCAGAATATCTATAGCTACATAGATATAGAAATAGGGAAGGGCACCATAGTTTCTGGTACATAATAAGAGCTTAATAATTAATTTGTTGATTGATTTATTCAAATCCCAGTTTTTCTGCCCAACTGACCTTGGAAACCTTTTAGGACTTCAATGTCCTCATCTACAAAATGAAAGGACTTTTGGGATTTCATTTGTTCTAACTCCACAATCGTACAAACTCTTGAAGATCCCCATGTAGGGAAGAAGGGAGTAGAAAGAACACGCACATGAAAGAAATCACAGATCTTGGGAGTATTGAACCATAGCAGCCAGATTAATTCTAGTATCAAACTGACTCTGCCCAGGGTCATGGGAGCAGTACAGAGAAAAGTACGCTCAGGATTCAGAGGATAAATCACGACTGCTCACTTCCACCTAAGAGAATTAGGGAAGGGGTAATTTTTCCCCTCTAGGCCTTAAAAAGTGGATTTCTATGGAGAGAGAATAGAAGAAAGGAACGGGGAAATCAAACACTGGGGAAGATAGATCCTTAAATCCAAGTTTAACTTTTCCACTTTTTCCAACTTTTTGATCCTAATTATTTTTTCTAGTGACAGTCTCTTGAACACATCTTGCATCTTTGCTCAAGGATAGAATTCCCTCCAAATACTTGTTGCCTAAGTAAATTTAAGTTCAAAGTCCTCCTCCAGGAAGCTTTCCTTGCCTTCCCTGTCCACACTGATCTCTTCTTCCCTCAACTGAATTCCAATAGCACTTAATGTTTGCCTCACTCTCTTGGCAAGGCTCCATGTACTGCCCGGTGATATCTCTTGAATTGTTGCATGGAATCATTATTCATTGTGTACAGTTCTACGATTTAATCAGCCTTGTGTTTCATGTCTTGTGTCTCTCCAATTAGACAACTACAAAGGGGCTTGGAGGCTAAGACCCTATCTTGGACTTTTGTGTAACACGGTGCATAATAGGCATTCAAAAGCTATCAGAGGGCCAAAGAGTTTAGCATTAGAATGGACTGCGAAGGTCACCCTCCCCTTTCTCATCTACAAAGGAGAAAATTGAGACCCAGAGTGTGGGAATTTGTCTGGAGTCACACAGGTGACTTACCTGCTGTAAGGCCTGGATTTGAACATGGCTCCTCTGAGCTCCACATCCATCCCCCTGATCTTTTTCTCTTAATTCTGGTATAGCACCGCCCCCCCCCCCCCCCCCCCCCCCCCCCCCCCCAACCCCCAGGACTATTTTCCCGGCTTTCTCTGGCACTGATAGAACAAGTGCTCCTAATTTCAGTTCTATGAGATCTGAGGAGATGAAGTTTCTAGCACTGTCCTTCACAAGCCCCTATATGTGTATTTTCCATTTTAATCAGCCAATAGACATTACTTAGCTTTTTTTTAGCAAAGGACATTTATGTACTAGAGTGGTATTATTAGAAGGGTAGTTATAAAAACTTTGCCTTCAAAAGTCTCCTGTAAATGCAAACAGGGTTCATTGTACCCAGGGAAATGAGGAAAATTTTAAGTACAAAGATAATGAGTCACACATTTAGAGAAAATGTGTCATAGTGACAACTTATAACTCCTAGTTACCTGAAATCCTTTACTCCCTAGATTCCCATGAAACTCCTTTAAGGGAGAGCTCTTTGTTGGGGTCCAATGATCCGTGCATGTTTAGAATTCATAGGCAGCTTATCTCTTTATCATGAGGGGTCATGTGCCCTAAGCTATTTCCTCCTTCAGGTAGCCATCTCTTTATAGTTAGATTTGTTTTTAGAGAATCCCTGATATATTTGTTTCTCATATTGTAAAGATGCTTATCTCTGACAGGTATAGTCTCCAATATTATGATTATGGGAGTGAGATAGAGAACGACTTTCTCCTCTGTCCCCCTAGGGTCTCATTCCCTGTATCTTAATGATCTGATCTCTCAAAGCATTCTAGAGCCTGAGGTCCTCCAGCAATTGATTTCTTTGATGTTGGACTAAGGAAAGGTTAAAATCTACAATTCAAAATCCCTGCAGAGGTCTGGTCAGTTTATTTGGCTAGCCAATCATATTCATCTCTTCTTAATTCAATCAAATAGATTTGTATTTCTCTTTTCAAGCTTTTTATTTTCAAAACATATGGAATAGTTTTCAATATTCACCCTTACAAAACCTTGTGTTCCAAATTTTTTTTTTCCTTGCCTTCCCCTCACCTCCTCCCCTATGTTAAACATGTGGAATTCTTCTATACATATTTTCACAATTATCATGCTGCAAAAGAAAAATCGGATCAAAAACGGGAAAAATGAGAAAGAAAACAAAATGTAAGCAAACAACAAAAAAGTGAAAATACTATGTTGTGATCTATACTCAGAGGTCCCCATAGACCTTCTCTACATGCAGATGGCTCTCTCCATCACAAGACCATTGGAAGTGGCCTGTAGATTCATATTTCATAAAGGGAAAACAAGGTATACAAACTATCCTGTTCACATATTTAAACCTTTATTAGAAATGCATTACATTAGATGGCCATCAGTTGGGGGAATGGCTGAATAAGGTATGATATATGAAAGTAATGGGATATTATTGCTCTATAAAAAATGATGAACAGATGATTTTAGAAAAGTCTGGAAAGATTTACATGAACTGATGCTCAGTGAAAGGAACAGAACCTGTAAAACATTGTGCATAGCAACAACAGAATTGTGTAATAAACAAATGTAATAGACTTGGTTCTTTTCAGCAGTTCAGTGATCCAAGGCAATCCCAATAAACTTTGGATGGAAAATACCATCTGTATTCAGAAAGAGACCTATGGAGACTGAATGTGGATCAATGCACATGATTTTCACCTTTTATTTTGTTTCCTATGTTTTTTTCCTTTTGTTCTGAATTTTCTCTCCCAACATGACTCATAGGGAAATATGTAAAAAATGAACACGTATAACTTAATAAAATAAAATAAAGAAAAAGAAAAAAAACATTAAAAAATGCATTATATAAATGAGGTGGGAGACTGGGATGGTGGAAAGGAGTGAAACTGCATCCTTGATAGTAGAAATAAAAAGAATCATAAAAGTCAGAGCTTGAAGGAATCTTAATAAAAGCTGACATTTATATACCATAATGCTTTTGAGGTTTGTAATTTCTCATTTAATCCTCTCAGTAATCTAATGGACAGCTACATGGCTCAGTGGATAAACTGTCAACCCTGGACTTAGGAGAACTTAAGTTCAAATCATGCCTCAGACATTCCCTAGCTATGTAACCCTGGATAGATCACTCATTTTCCTTATATATCAAATGTGCTAGAAAAGGAAATGGTAAACCACTTTAGTATCTTTGCCAAAAAAAATCCAAATGGGGCCATGATGACAGAAAGGACCCAACAACAAAAGTCATTTAGCGCTTTCATAACAATGATATAGCATAAGTTCCGTAGACATCATCATACCTATTTACAGATGGGGAGACTGAATTTTACATTAAATGACTTGTCCAGGATCAAACAAGTGTCAAGAGGGGTCTTTGATACATCTCTCTCCTGACTCCATGCCCATCGCCACCCTAAGATATACTTCCTCTAGAATGTTCGAGAGGAGGCAAAGTTCAGAGAAGGAATCCCAGATTCTCCCATAATAAATACCTTTTTACAATTGTTTTTGGTTTACAAAGCAATCTCACTTATGTAGCATCCTGATGCACGGGCTTGGGCAGATTCCTGAGGGACACTCTATGACTTTCCATTCTGCAAAGGGGCACATGACTCCTGACTGGCTGAGAGACTTTTTATGTCTAATAGGAGCTGTTAGAGATGTAGGGAAAGCTGGGCCCTCACATGTCCCTTGGGGCCCAATGCCTGTGCCCCCAAGGAACATTAAGAGGAGATCTCAGAAGTCATTCTCTCCTGGTTGAGCTGAGCTTTCATCTCTCCTGTCCCATAACTTCCAACTTTTGTGTACCTCAATAACCAACCTAATCTATGTAATTTCCCCACTTACTGCTGCTTTGATCAATGTTTGCTGGTTACCTGTGATTCTCTTTTGTGTAATAAACGCTAGCAGGGAGCCAAGATGGCCAAGTTTAATGTGTTCCCCCTTATGGTAGTGGGCTACTTTCCACCCCCAGTGATCAAGAAGAGCGCCATATATCCTGGATTCTCCAAAGGCATATCTCTAGACTACAAATATTTGTTTTGTTACAGATAAAATTCTAACCCAATTCTATGCCTGAAAATAGAATTTCTCAGTTGCAGCCATCTTCCTACTCTCCACAAAGGTGGATGGAGCACTAAGTCTAGGACTCCAAGGCCACTAGTTCAAATCTGACCTCAGACACTTATTAGTTGTGTGACTCTTGGGCAAATCCCTTCACCTCTGCCTGCCTCAGTTTCCTTAATTGGAGATTAAAAGAGCACCTACTTCCCGGGATTGATCTGAAGTCCAAAGGAGCCGATATATTTAAAGCAATCAGCACTGGAACACAGGGGACATTTAATAAATGTTTCTTTCTTTCTTTTTTAATAATTATAACTTTTTATTGATAGAGCCCATGCCTGGGTAATTTTTTACAACATTATCCCTTGCACTCACTTCTGTTCTGATTTTTCCCCTCCCTCCCTCCACCCCCTCCCCCAGATGGCAAGCAGTCCTATACATGTTAAATAGGTTACAGTAGATCTTGGATACAATGTATGTGTGCAGAACCGAACAGTTCTCTTGTTGCACAGGAAGAATTGGATTCAGAAGGTAAAAATAACCTGGGAAGAAAAACAAAAATGCAAACAGTTTACATTCATTTCCCAGTGTTCTTTCTTTGGTTGTAGCTGCTTCTGTCCATCATTGAGCAATTGAAACTGAGTTAGATCTTGTCTTTGTTGAAGAAATCCACTTCCATCAGAATACATCCTCATACAGTATCGTTGTTGAGGTATACAATGATCTCCTGGTCCTGCTTATTTCACTTAGCATCAGTTCATGTAAGTCTCTCCAAGCCTCTCTGTATTCATCCTGTTGGTCATTTCTTATAGAACAATAATCTTCTATAACATTCACATACCACAATTTACTCAACCATTCTCCAATTGAAGGGCATCTGTTTTTTTTTTTTTTTTTAGAATGACAGCAATTTATTGATATATTCTGATAATACCATGTTAGATACTATTTTCCAGAAAAAGGTAATAATACTAACCAACTACAAATTTAGGATTCACTCCTAAGGGGGGAAAAATATAGATACAGATACAGTTTCACGATAATCATGTGATACTGAAACTATTCCTTTTTTTTTTTTGTCCTTCATTCTCTTTTTTTTTATTTAATAGTAACTTTATAGCACTGACAATTGCCAAACCTCTTGTTCCAATTTTTCACCTCTTACCCCCCACCCCCCCTCCCCCAGATGGCAGGATGACCAGTAAATGTTAAATATATTAAAATATAAATTAGATACATAATAAGTATACATGGCCAAACTGTTATTTTGCTGTACAAAAAGAATCAGACTCTGAATTATTGTACAATTAGCTTGTGAAGGAAATCCAAAATGCAGGTGGCATAAATATAGGGATTAAAATTCAATGTAATGGTTTTTAGTCATCTCCCAGAGTTCTTTCTCTGGTGTAGCTGTTCAGTTCATTACTGCTCCCTGGAAATGTTTGGTTGATCTCCTTGCTGAGGGTCATGGGTCCATCAGAACTGGTCATCATCTAGTATTGTTGTTGAAGCATATAATGATCTCCTGGTCCTGCTCATTTCACTCAGCATCAGTTGTGTAAGTCTCTCCAGGCCTTTCTGGAAATCATCCTGTTGGTCATTTCTTACAAAAATATTTCCATAAATTTCATATACCACAATTTATTAGCCATTCTCAACTGATGGGCATCCACTCAGTTTTCAGTTTTTACCTACAAAAGGGCTGCCACAAACATTGTGCACATACAGGTCCCTTTCCTTCTTTATAATCTCTTTTGGGTATAAGCCCAGTAGAACACTGCTGGATCAAAGGGTATCAGTTTGATAACTTTTTGGAGCATAGTTCCAAACTACTTCCAAAATGGTTGGATTCTTCCTCCAACAATGCATCAATGTCCCAGTTTTCCGGCATCCCCTCCAACAATCATCATTATTTTTTCCTGTCATAGGGCATCTGTTCTTAATGTTTATTTTTGGGCCTTCTGTGGAATCACAGGACTTGGGCTCGTATTCCTGACTCATGCTTACTACGAGTGTGCATTTCATTGCTTCGTTTTCCTGGGCCTCAGTTTCCTCGCACTGTGAATGGGGGGATGAGGGGTTTCGTATTGGGTTGGGTAGCAGGTCCCGAACTCTTTCCATGGAGAACGGCGCTCGGGAAAGCCGGGGTCGTGTGTGGGAGGGGGGCCGGCGGGTCTGAAGGGAGGATCACGTCACAGGATCGCTATGAGGATTGCCTCAGAGAGCGTGGGCCGAGGGGCACCAGCTCACTCATCACTCCCAACCCGTGACTAACCCCTTCCCATCCCCCCGCCCCCAAAGCCGGCCAGGAGTCTCCCCCGGCCATTCGCTGCCATTCCGCCCGGCCCCCGGCTTTCCTCCCAAGGAAACCGGAGTTTTCTCTCGTTCTTTTCTCCAGGTCTGGGCAAGAGACCCTGGGAAGCTATTTGTCCCTCCCCCGGCCCTTCCTCCTCTCTCTCCCCTCCCGGCGGAGGTCCTGGGCAATACCATTCCGGCCCGGGGAAGGCTGGGATCTTTCCTGGTGAATCGGGCTATTGTGAGATCAGCGGGGCGGGAGCGCCCGCCGGGCCAGGGAGCAGCGGCCAGGCTGCCGGGCCGGCCTGAATGGGCTCCAAGGGGACGCGCGGAAAGTCTGAGGCCCTCGGGCCGAGGCTGCGGGGGGGCGGGGGGGGGAAGGGGCTGCCCCGGGGGGGGGGAAGGGGGGCTGCTCCCGCGTCCGGCACGACTGCGGTCCCGGGGGTCGCCTACCTGGCCCCCGAGGCGGAAGCGGGCTTCTCTTTTTCTGCCCACCACGGCCCTCCGCCTGCCCCCTTTCTCTTCTTTTCTTCTCTCCTGCTTTGCTCATCTCTCTCTTCTTCTCATGGTCACTAAGTCCATACCCATTCTTTCCCTTTCCTATTCCTTCAAAAAACATTCTTTTTCCCTCCCTCTATATTGCTATTTCGATATTCTTATCTCTCCTCTGTATCTTTTCTATGTTTCTCTCTGCCTCTTTTTGTAAATCTTGGCTCTTTGTTAGTGTAATTTTCTCTTTGTTTCTATGTCTCTGTGTCTCTTTGTCTCTGTCTCTTTCAGCTTCTGTCTCTCTCCTCTCTCTGGCTTTGTCTCTCTCTCTTTCTCTGTTTCTCTCTGTCTCTGTCTGTCTCTCTCCTCTTCATCTTTCTCCTTCTAATTTCTACATATCCATCTCTCTATCTCTTCCCTCCCCGCATTCTCTTCCTCCTGTCTCCCTTTTTCTGTATCCTTTGAGCCACTAAAAACCACCAGCCTTATGGGAAGCAGAGGGAGGGGGCTGAGCCAGGACTTGGGGTGAAGTGATTCTGCTCCTTGGCCTGGGGGGAGAGAAGCAGACAGACAGACACCTTCCCCCACCCTTCACATCTCCTGCCTTGGAGCCTGCTGAGCGATGGAGAAGGGCCAGAATCTCCTGGGCCCTGAATCCAGCCGAAGTTGGCAGCCCCCCAACCCTGGGTAGCTTACTGCTGGCCAGCGGCCATCAGAAGGTGTCCCATGACCTTATGCAGCCTGCTAGAGCCCTTTGGAGCCTAAGCCCGTTTCCAGGCTTCCCCTCGGAGGGGAGTTGAAAAGTGGATCTTGGAATAAAGAAGCAGGGAGGAGGGGATGGGATTGTTTACAGCTGGGAAACTCTTGACTTTTTCCCGTAAGCCAGATGAAGTTCTCTTGGAGGAGGCACAGTCCTCAAAAAGTCCCCTTTCTTTTCCTTCCTTCCTTCCTTCCTCCTCCTCCTTCCAGTCCCTCTCTCCTCCTTCTCCCCTTCCCCCAGGCTTCCAGTACTCTCTGGTCTTTCTGTTCCTTCTTTCTAGGAGAAAAAGTGGTTTGAGTGGAAAAAGAAATGGGATCCTGACACCCTGGAAGCCAGGAGGCCTGGGTTCTATACCTGTTTGAGCCACTGACTTAAAAGGTGACCCCAGGCCTGTGCCTTCCCTCATGGGATCTGGGAGCCAAAAGGGACCTCGGGGACATTCCAGCTCCAGAGATAATTGAGCCTTTGGGAGGAAAGGGACCTCTACCTGGGGATATTTGGTGATGGGTAACTTACTTTCTCTAAGAATAAGTAGCCATCAGTTACAGGTAGCTAGGAGGTGCACTGAACAGAGTGGGACAAAAAGGCACATGTTCAAATCCGGCTACATGACCTTGGGAAAGGTCACTTAACTTATGGGGCTTCTTGGGGGTCATCAATTGGGAATTGAGTGTCATAACAGCACCAGGGTTATGAGATGATGTTTGAGATAACTATCTTATTTTACTAAATGAGATAATATTTTTAAAATGCTTGACAATCCTTAAAGTGCTCTAAATGCTGAATATTATTATTATTATTATTAGCCCTCATTGAGGGAAAAATTGAGACACTAATGAACTGCTGGAGGTCTGAACTAGTCTAATCATTCTGGGAAACAAATTGGAACTCTGTCCATACCCTTTGATATGGAAGTGTCACTGGATCTATATTCCAAAGAGATCATAAAAGGAAAAGGACCTACATGTACAAAAATACTTATAGCAGTTCTTTTTGTGGTAGCAAGATTTGGATGACCATCAGTTGGGGAATATGAATGTAATGGAATACTATGGTGCTGTAAGAAATGATGAGGGGTATGTTTTTGGAAAACTCCCATGAAATGATGAAAAGTGAAGTGAAAAGAATTAGGAAAATATGGTAACATATAATCAACTGGGGAATACTTGGGTACCCTGATCAATACAATGATACAAGACAATTGATAAAATGCTATCCACTTCGAAAAATAGAACTAATACTCTGAAAATTGAATTGAAATATAACATTCTTGTTTTCTTTATTTCTTGCTTTTAAAAAATGGCTAATATGGAAATGTTTTGTATGATTTCATATGTATAATTGATATCATATTGTTTGCTTTCTTATTGGTTGTGGATGGGGGGGATGAGAGGGAAGGAGAGAATATGAAACTCAAAATTGAAAAAAAAAGAATGTTAAGAATAAATCAAAATGTTAAAAAAAAAAAGCACTCATTGTTAAATTTTTCCATGGGTCAGATCATTTTTCTGTCATTTTTATTCATGAATAGATGAATGAATTTTTAAAATTCTTATGCTCTTACAATGTGCCAAACACTTGCTAAGTTCTAGAGATAGAAATTCAAAATCCAAAGAATAATTGCTGTCAAGGAAATTTTGTTCCAAAGGAAGAAATTATATATACACACACATATGTACATATATAGATGTTACATTTATAAGTATACATATTATATATGTTATATATACTATATATATAGTATACATGTGTGTATGTATATATATACAAAATATACATTGCATACATATATATGTGTATATCTATATACATACACATATATATATATATATATATACACACACACACATATACTGTTTAGGGAGGAAAGTTTTGCTTTGGGGAAACATAAGGGAGCTACAGAGGAGAGCAATCCAGCCGCTGATTAATGCTCCTTTACTAGAAACAAAGGTATAATTGTTCCTTTGATTACTGCTCACAATCTGTCAACATTTCAGGAGCACCTACTATGTGCCAGGTACTCTGTTAAGCTGTGGAAAGGAGATATAAAGGAGACTGGGTAGAGAGAGTGGACGTGGTGGATGGAACATGGAAATGTAGCCAGGGGGTTAGATCCGGGACTAG
The DNA here is from genome assembly GCF_902635505.1 of Sarcophilus harrisii. Lineage (NCBI taxonomy): Eukaryota > Metazoa > Chordata > Mammalia > Dasyuromorphia > Dasyuridae > Sarcophilus > Sarcophilus harrisii. The sequence continues at coordinate 558,280,884 of NC_045428.1, read as the reverse complement.
CCTCAGGGAGGAAGTTATAAAGCTGTGTGGCTTAGTTACTCGAGGACATTGTCTCTGGACTGGTTTGAAGGGTAGAGCGGCAACAGATTCCAGCAAGAAGACGGTTGATGTGAAGAGATCTGGTTCCAGTTCTGCTTCTTGGGATCCACTGAACAAGTGCAATCCCTTATTCTGCAAATCCCATTTCCACAACATTTTAGCATCTTGCATTGGTTTTTCTCCCCCCACTCTCCCTTTGTATGACTCCTCGTTCCCTATATTATTGCAATGGCTTCCTGACAGGTCCGATAGCCAGCCAGAATAATTGTTCTTACCCGTATGTAGATCTGTTCCTGCCATTCCCCTGGCTGGAGTCTAATCACTTTTTCCCATTGCCCAATGGGAGTCTTAGGTGTAATCATCCTGGGGCAGGAGCAGGAGTGTTCTGAATCTCAAAAGAATGAATCTCTAAGGGTAGAATGGGGTGGAGATTTGGCCAGGGACTTCTAGCCCAAAGGTGTTCTACCCTGTACCAGGAGCTATGCTCTCTGTTGAGTAGGGGGAGGATGAGAAAGTCCAATGCTTGCACTGGGAGTTTTCCTGGGAACAAAGCCTGGGGAGCTCCTAGGGGAGCCAGCAGGTGGACCAAGGAGACTTAGGAAAGAGGGAAATGCAGGAACCAGGACTGAGTCAGGATGTCAGTGCAGATGGTGCTGGTGGACACATCAGCCAGCTGTGAAAGCAGCTTCAAACAATACAAGGAAACAGCTCTTGATTCTCACCTCCACAGGGGCCCAGACTCACTGTGGGCACTGGGGGGAAGGGAGGCCCGAGTCCAGAGCCAGGCCATGCTCCCCTCTTCCCGCATTCACCAACAGAAGTCCCTGGCCTTTGGGGAGGAGCCCCTTTCCTTGGGGAGCTTTTGCCTGCTCTGCTGGGGTTTGCAAGAAGAACCAGCGCCCAGGATAGCCCCTGGCCATGCTGGAAAGGAAGGGGCTCTATCTTCTGGCCCTCCTCCTTGGTTGGGGTCAGCATCTCTGAGCTGGGCCTGGAGCCACAGCCCAGAATGAGCAGGGCCCATGGGCTGAGGACTCTCGGTCTCCACAGGGCTCATGGGAGGAGGGAAGGAAAAGCAGAAACCTTCAGCTTTGTCCTTGCTGGTCCAAACCTTTGCTTCTCAGATCACCCAGAGGGTGTGCAGGAGGCTGGATCTGAAGCCAGGACATCAGATACTTGTCAGCTCTGTGATTTTCTTAGTTTTTTTTTTTTTTTTAAATCTCCAAATGGTGATAAGAACACCTGTTCTACTTACCTCTAAGAGCTATTGTAAGAATTTGCGAATCATAAAGCGCTATAAAAATGTCACTGTTATTACCAGTCCTCCCCCACTCTTTTCTCCTCCTCCCCCCAATAGACCTCACCTCATCCTTTAGAGAGAAAATCGAGCCTATAATTTCCCCCCAGATCTACATGTAATATTCCCTTATCTTTCGTTCCCTCTTATGTGCTAGTCTCTGAGGAAGTGGCTCCCCTGCTCCTCGCCAAGACCAGCTCTTCTCCAAGTAACCCTAATTCTGCCCCTCTCACTGATTTTTTAGGATGAGATCATCCTTTTTTTTAGAACAGACTCATCCCTTCCCTGAATTCCCACTTCCCCATTGGGTCTCCACCTCTCTATGCCTCTCTGTCTCTGTCTCTTTCTGTGTCTCTCTTTCTCTGTCTCTCTCTCTCTCTCTGTGTCTCTCTGTCTCTCTCTGTGTGTCTCTCTTGTCTCTGTCTCTCTGTCTCTCTCTGTCTCTGTGTCTCCCTCTGTCTCTCTCTGTCTCTGTGTCTCTCTCTGTCTCTGTCTGTCTCTTTCTCTCTGTCTCTCTGTCTCTTCCCTCCCCCCTCTCCCCCTTTCCTCCCTTGAGAGAGTGGCAGTGTTCGGATTCCCATGGCCTAGTCTTGGTCCCCGTCCTTCTTGACCATGGAAACAGCTGGCCAACCCGTTCCCCTGAATATTTTCTCTTCTGGATGCTTCCATGCTCCTCCTACACATCTATCGTACATCATTCTCTTTTCATCATTTTCCACCTCCTAGTGCATCCCCAGAACCCCATCATGGCTCCTGCCCACTCCCTTCTTCTCCTTTTTTTCTTTTCATAATCCTGCAGGGATCCCATAAAATCCCGTGACTTCAGCTCTCATGGGCTTGGTCTCAGAAAGACCCAGATTCAAATTCTACCTTTGAAACGTAATACCTCCTGGTCACAAGTAAGTCAGTGTCCCCAGGAAGCAGCTTCCTCCTTTGTAAAGTGGCCTCTGAGGTCCCTCCAGTGCCAGATGGAAGATCCCTGATGTTTGTCCATGACTTCCAGATCAGCCCACGCTACCTGCCTCAGTGCTGGACCAGCTGCCTGAGGAGCATCTCAATGTGACTCTCGCCTCCTCCTTCCAAGCTTGGCCACCCTGGGGCCCAGCTCCAGATCTCCCATCTCTCTCCATCCTCCCCCCAGCTGAAAGGCCTGACAATGACTCCCCTGTTCAGGAGGCTCCCTATTATTTCTAGGACAAGGCTTCCTAATCCGGGATCCATAGGAAGATTTCAGGGGATCCTAAAATAAGGAAAGAAAATCACAGCTTTATTTTCACTAAGCTGCACCTGAGATAGAACATTTCCTTCAATTATGAACTGAGGCAGTCAAGCACAATAAGGTTTTTCCGAAGGGCCAAAGGCACCTGTGTCCCACACAAAAGCTGCCCTAGGATCAGACGCAGAGTCCTCTGTGTGACATTTAAAGCCCTTCACAGTCTAGCTCCAAACTGTCTTTCCAGACTGACTCTACAATCCCGTACTTCCTAAAGCTCTTGATCCTCACAGAGCTGGTCGGCTGATGCTTCCGGGTGCCTTTCCTCTCCAGATTGTCTTGCAGGGGCCTTCATTGTCCCCCTTCTTCCCTCTGGTCCCTGACAAGCCCTTCGAGGCTGGGATCATGTTACCTCCTACAGGAAGCCTTTCCAGATCCCCTCAGCTCTTAGTCACACCACCTGCTAATTACTATATTATAATAGTAGTGAGCCTGGCAGGGGATGCTGCTTCTGGCTGGGGCCAGCCTTCGCCAAGGAGTGGGGAGAAGAAGGGGGGAATGGGGGGGGGCTGCCCTGCCCCCTCCCTCCGCCCTCCAGCTGGAGTCTCTGTGGCATCTGGCAGGCAGTGCCTCTCTGCTCCGGGGCAGGCAGCCGGCCTTCAGCAGAGCTCCTCCGGACCCCCTCTGATGCTCGCAGAAGGCCAGAGACACAGAAAATGGTGTCAGGTTGGTTCAGGAACTGACTGCAGGAAGATGTGAGGAGAGCCGGAGGAGAGACCCTTCTGTGAGCAGCCTTTCACTCCAAAGAATGGACCTTAGATTACAGAGCAAACCTCAACGTTCTACAGAAATGCTAGCTATTAATACCACTGATAATAATTTTATTCCTATTAATATTGATTAAGTACAATAATAGTAGTCCTACGTATTCTAGACTCAAGTCAGAGAGGGACGAGTTTAAATCCTACAAATGCTTACTATCTGTGCGACTCTGGGCAATCATGTAACCTCTCTGGGTTCAATTTCTTCATTAGTAAAATAAGTATATTGTAGTATCCCTCCCAGCTCTGACCTCCTGGGTTCTAAGGGCCCTCCCAGCTCTGACCTCCCGGGTTCTAAGGGCCCTTCAAGCTCTGACATTCTCTGTTCTAAGAGCCCTCTCAATTACAATGTTCTCTCTTCCAAAGTCTGACTTTCTGACTAACATCTTCTTGTCCCAACATTTTACCTTTTTCAGTTGAAGATCTGTCATGGAGTCACTAGTTCTAGGGGATGGCTAAAACCTCAGGGTACACTAGTCCAATTTATGGCTGAACACAAGCATCCTTTCCACAGCATCTCTGACAAATAGTCGTCCAGCTTCTGCTTATATTTCCTCAGTCAGTTAGCAAGAATTAAGTACCTACTAGGTACCAGACTACTGTAGTAAGTAATGAGGCTGCAAAGAAGAGAAATACACATTCTGATGGAGGAGACAACATGAAAACAACTATGTACAAACAAGAAATCTCCACAAATTGGAACTGGTCCCATCAAGAAGGCTCTAGGTGTAAGGGGGGTTGGAGAATGCTTCTTGCAGAAGGTTGGATTTTAGCTGGGACTGAAAGAAGCTGGAAGGTGAAGATGAGAACAGGGAGCCCTCGGGAATGCCCAGAGTCAGACACAAACGGAGTGTCTTGTACAAGGGTCAGCAATGGGACTGCAGAGTTCTGGACCGGAGTAACGTAGAGAGGAAGACTCAAAAGGTAGAATGATGGCCTTTAACACCAGAGGATTTTCTATTTGATTGTGGAGATGATTGAAGCAGGATGAGATGGTCATCCCTGGGCTTTAAGAGAACTTTGACAGCTGAGTGGGGAGAGGCTTGAGGCAGGGAGACCACTGCAATAATCCACGTATGAGGTCATGTACTGGGCTGGTACAGTATCAGAAGGCAGAAGGAGGCAAAATCAAGACACTGGTAACAGCTGTGAAATGGGCAGAGAGGGAGAGTAATTAGGGATGGTGACCACGGTGGAACGGATAGTGATGCCCTCAGCAGTAATAGGGAATACAGGAAGAGAGAAATGTTTGGGAGGAAAGATAATGAACTCAGTGTAGGACCTACTGAGTTTGAGATATCCATGGAATATCCAATTCTAGTTTTTATTCAACAGTTGAGATGTCAGGAGAGAATTTAGGGTTAGATTAAGTGGATTTGAGAAGTGAGGTACCATGAGAACTGGTGAGATCAAGTGAAATATATGGAAGGAGAAGGGGGTCCAAGACAAAATATGGAGGAAGCCCCAAGGGATGAGCCAAATGAAAATCCAGACCAGGAGATTGAGAAGGAGTAGTCAGACAGGTAAAAGGAGAACCAGGGGAGAGTCATGTCATGAAAACCTAGAAAGAAGCAAGTAACCAGGAAAACCAGGCGATCACCAACATCAAAGGCCAGTGAGAGTAAGAAAGAAGAGTGCTAGATTAGGCAAGTAAGACACTACTAGTTACTTTGGAAAAAGCAGTCTGTAAAGAAGGAAGTGAAAAGATGTGGAGATTGACCATAAATGGCCTTTTGCAAGGACTTTTGCCACACCTTTCCTTTGGTAAAAAATGACAGGAGCAGGCTAAACTTCCTGATATTGCGCAAAGCCATGAAGATGAAAGGTGCTATGAACCTCCTGATTCATTCCATCAAACAATTATGGAGGTCCTGCTTAATGTAAAGGTGATGCAGGGTGGGAGGGGAGAGAAATGGCTTTGTCTCTTGGTTCAGATCCCATCTCAGACACATTCCAAGGTAAGTCAGCACCTCTGGGTGTTCCCCACCCCTCTGAGCCCCCAGGCAACTGAGAGCACTCTACAGAGAGGTCTAGCTATGTTAGTGCCTGGAGTTTCCTGCATGGGTGAAATCACCAGGAAAAAACACAGACTAAATCTCATTGTTTTGTATTTATCTTCATCCCCAGTGCAGTCCCAAAAATTAAGGGACACACCTTCTCCTGGGAAGATACAAAATGTACTCTGATAAGTAAAAATACATGATTTTAAGGACAAAATCCTAATAACTGAGAGGGTGGGTGGAGAGGGAATCAGAAAAGGCCTCGTATAAGAGGAAGCACTGAAAGGGTTACAACTCCCTCCACTTTAGGGGAATAGTAGGTCAGCTGTGGTCTGTCCAGGGGCGTCTTGAAAACCATGATTCTCTCAATGAAGCTAAGAATAGTTTTCTTGGCTGATTATGAAATCATAATCCACTAAGGCACCAAAATCTTTTTCAAAGCACTCTTATGTCCTCCTCACTTTCATCTTATACTTGTGAAATTTTAAACCCAAGTATATGAGCTACAACTCATCCACTATTAAATTTCATTGTTAGATGTGGCTGCTTGTTCTAGTCTGTCCAGATTGTTATGAAACCCTACTTACCCTCTCAGATTTGGGTCCTCCCTTTCAATTTGACTATCATGCTGTTTCTTCCTTTGACCAAATCATTGATACAGGCCTAAGTATTGATGGAGATATGACCCATTTAATATCTGTTTTTCTAAGCCTTACTATATAACCAGTTCCAGCACTTAGTACAGTGGCTGGCACAGAGTAGGTGCTTAATAAATGCTTATTATTTTATTGAATGAATTCATCTAATAGCTTACTTCTTTCCACCTTTTCTACAAGAATAGAATAAGAGATCCTATTGAATGAATGACTAAGATCTTGGATAGATTGGATCTAGAATGTTCCCCTGATCAACCAGTTTTGTAACCTTGTTAAATAAAGAAATAAACTTAGTATGTCATCCTGGATAATGTTAAGTTGACTCTGTGTGACCACCAGTTTGCAAAGTACTTTCTGAGTGTTATCCCCTCTGGTCCTCACAATAACATTTTGTTTTTATTATGTCCACTTAAAAAGATAAGGAAATTCAGATCCTGAACTACATAGTTTGCCCAGCTAGTAAAAGTCAGAGGCAGGAAGCTAGCCCTGGTTTCTTGACTGTTTTACTAGTCCATATGGCTTAGAAGTTTGCTAATCACCCCTTTAATTACATATTTTAGATTTTACTACCCATCAACATTAAGCTTATCAGCCTAAAGTTTATCGGACCACATTTTGCTCCCATTTGGAAAGCCAAAACATCGAGAGCCCTTTTCCAGTGCCCATTATCTTCCTGTTCTCCCGGATCCTGACAGTGGCTTAGCAACTAAATCTGTCAGAGCTTTCGGTCTCCAAAGATGCCATTTACCTGAGCCAGGTGACTTGGATTCATCCAGGGCTTAGGTCTTAGGCTTTTCAGAATCTAAGGAAACCCAAGATATTTAAGACCCAAAGTTTCACCAGCCGATGTTTTCATTTCACAGATCAGGCCACTTTGGGAGCTGTTTTGTAGAGACAATTTTCAGTTTAAACATTAGTCAAACTTTCATTAGGCCACAATTAGCACAGTGAAAAAAGAAAACTAATTCATGCCTCCTATTGCCAAAAAAAAAAAACATAGGGCACAGCTGCAAGGGCAAGGGAACACCTCCTATTGGGGAGGTCCTGGAGAACACAGAGAATGAAACAACTCCTTTTTGCTTCCTAAATAAAGCCCAAGCTTATTAGTCTGTCATTCAAGGCTCTCCATGTGTCCTCCCAGTCTTAGCTCTTATTACTCCTCTTCTGGGACTTTGTACTTCAGCCAAATGGAGATGTTACACACATTACACCTGGCAGGCCTCCCCACCACCTGACACTTGTTTAATTAATTAACGAATTAAGCAAATCATTTATTTACCAGGCATTTATCAAGTGCCTACTATAGTCAAGTACTGGGGATAGAAAGATGAACTGTACCAGTCTGCCCTCTGGGAGCTAGCATTCTGTAAGGGACGGGGAACCAGGATTCACAAGATGAACAAGTCAAAATATACAAAAAGTAAATAATAAAGTCATTTTATGGCAGGGGAAAGCATTGTGTAGAAGGAAAGCAGGGATTCCAGGAGGAACTCTAGGATTTGACTGTCTAACTGGGGATACAGGGAAGCAGTCACTTGGAGCTATAACTAGGGGGGCTTTGCCCAGGCCAGTAAGTGGTCACACTTCTTCCTTATTGTGATTCTAAGGTCCTTATGCCTTGAAACCTTGCACCTGCCTGTACCCTGCTGCCCTCCCACTTCCTCTGTAGGTGTAGAGGAGGAAAAACCAGAGACAGGAACAGGTAGAAATTAAGGAATGGGACAAGTTACCTGTGCTGTCATGTCACCTAACCCACCTTCTGCCATCCTTCCTCCCACCTCAGGACTTCCAAGGCCTTAGCTGCTCTCTCATCTTGGAACTTCCCTGCCTGAGCCCTTCTTGCCAGGGGAAGACTATCCCTGCCTTCTTCTGTTAATGAGTTCTTTCCCAGGCCTCCATTTTGGGGACTGTTCATTCTCCTCCTGGCTCTGTTTCTGACACTGAAGACATTGCTTCCATGTCCCTTTCCTTTCAGCTCCCTTTTTTACTTTTATTTTTCCCTCCTAGAATATGTTTCTTGAAGGCAACCAGGCATACTGAAGTGTTTAATAAATGTTTCTTTCCTTTCCTTTTTAAACCCAAGTGAAAAAATTTTGATTTACCCTGCCATTTAGATAGATATTGTCTCCTGGATGTGAATCCTTCCACTAGTGCAGCCTACAACCTTTCCTCTCCCCATCTGTGTGATTCTAGATGTATAACTTTCTAAAAATCTTTTGTATGTACAGTCTAAGGTAGTTTAATATATAAGAGGCTGATGGGTCTGGTGGAAAGAATGCTGAATCTGGAGACAAACTTTAAAATAGGTTTTGCATGTTTTTTTTTTTTTTTTTTCCTCCTAGATAAGTGGTTATTAAACCCTGGTTTAATCTTCACTCTGATACTTCTTGTGTGATCTCAGAATGTCAAATTATTTATTTTATTCTCATCTATAAAGCTAAAGTGATGCTTTGAAGTGATCCTCAGGAGATCAATGACAGGAAAAAAGAAAGAAAAGAAAGAAAAGCTCCATACTCATACCTGAATATTTATGGCAGCACTTTTTATAGTAGCAAAGAACTGGAAATAAAGAGGATGCTCACAGATTAGAGAACAGCTAAACATGTATATGAATATAATGTGATCAATACAAAAAAGTGACTATATCAATGGAAAGAACAACTAAAACATTGAAAATAAATAATGCCAAATTATAAATAAGTTTGGTCTCAGAGAAGAGCTGTGAGAAGACATTCTCCATTCTTTTGCAGAGGTGGCAGATTCACACAGGGATGTGTGGGTAAATGTTTAATAACCACTTATCTGGGAGAAAAAAACATGCAAAACATATTTTAAAGTCTAATTTAAGTTATTAACATTTTCTCCATCATTTTCTTAAATCTAAATAATCAACAAAAAATAATTCAAGTCCTATTTGGTAGGTTGTAGAATTCCAACGTATAAATACTCTTACTGAATATTTAACAATTTACTCTTTTTATTTGGTAAGAGCTGGCTCCAGAACACCCCCAAGGCCATGGGCACAGAACATTGCATATAATGTTATATTTTTTCCAATATTGATTTGTTTGATTGTTCCCCCCCACTCCTTTATTCTTCCTCTTTAATTTTGAAAAAAATTATTTTTCGTTATATAGGGTAATTCTTTGGGAGAAAGGAAATGTAAGTTATTTGTGGAAATCTAGGTGATGCTAAAAACAAAAGATATTAATAAAATTTACTTTAAAAAACCGTAGATATTGGATTAGATTGGCAACTGGTTGTTGGACTACATTTCAACAAGCACTTATGATATGTTAGTTGGTATTGTGTTCAGCTCTGGGGATATAAAGATGAAAAGATCCCTGAGAAAGTCCCTGCCTCAATTGTAAGGAGTGGGAGAGATGGAAAGGGGGAAAACTTGATTTCTGAGGCTCCTATTAACCTCAAGTATCAGGGGAGCTTGCAAGTAATAATAGACAGATAGTTAGACAAGTAGATGAGACAAGCAGTCTTTTTCAGATACAAAGAGAGCAGTATAAATTGAGGTTTTCAGGGAAGGTTTCCCAGAAGCCGTAGCACACCCAGAATCTGGTAAACTTGGCTCTGGGCAAAACTTCATCATCTCAAAAGCCCTAAACCAATTTGTGCCAGGCTTTCTACCTCCCGGTGGGGGACTCTGACTGAGACTGGTAGATTCCAGTCTGGCTCTGGGTCCCCTCCTGCCAGTTGGGTCCTCTGGAAGCCAACAGCCCCCTGGGGGCTCTCTGAAGCAAATCTGCAGGATGTGAGAGGAGGGAAACTGTTTCTGGAGGGGAATGACAGGGCATCCCTTGCATTCCTGTGATTGTTTCATAGATAAGGTACCTTTGAGTAACCTCTCTAGACTCATTTGCCATGAGCCTCCAGGCACATCTGGGCCAATCAAGCCTCCCCCTTCCCTCCTAACCCTCCCCCATCGCTTTCAAATTAAGACAATAGAAGATGCATCATTTAGGTTCAGGTCAACTAGAAAGCACTCTATACTTGTTGATTCATTAGCTTAAGAAAATAGAAAGGTTTGTTCCTATTGGATATGGTTTGCCCATTTTTTTTTTAAACTTTAGCTCAGTTAAAAAAAATTAACATTTGGGGTCAATTCAGGGCTTAGTCAATTAGGGCAGTTTATTCTGAGATTTTTTTTTTTTTTTGTTGGTGGCTTGTTTTTGTTCCCAGTTCACTTTGGTTCATGGCTTTGTCTGAAAAGCATTTTGCCTTCACTTGGTGTCCTGGTTTAATTGAACACTCTGTAGTGCTTCCTGGAAACTGAAGTGAGGTGAGGATGGCTGTGGAATCCAAGATGGGCCCTCCTAGAGGGCTACTTAGTAGGAAAAGCAAGAAGTCGAGTATAGAAAGAAGAGTGCCAAGAGACAGGAAGTTACCTCTTCCTGAGAAGGGTCTGAAGAATCATAGAATAATATCAGCCCTGGGCCATACCTTAGAACACTGAATGACAAAGCCCAGAGGGATCTTAGAACACAAAATGTCAGAGCTGGATGAGATCTACAATATAGAATATCAGAGGAACTGGGAGAGGCCTTAGAATACAGAATATTAAAGATGGAAGGGACCTTAGAACACAGAACATTAGAGATGGAAGGGACTTAGAACATATAATATTAGAAATAGGAGGGACCTTGGAACACAAAATGTCAGAGCTGGGTAAGATTTACAATATGGAATATCAGAGGAACTGGGAGGGGCCTTAGAATACAGAATATTAAAGATGGAAGGGACCTTAGAACACAGAACATTAGAGATGGAAGGGACTTAGAACATATAATATTAGAAATAGGAGGGACCTTGGAACACAAAATGTCAGAGCTGGATGAGATCTACAATATAGTATATCAGAGGAACCGGGAGGGGCCTTAGAATACAGAATATTAAAGATGGAAGGGACCTTAGAACATAGAAACATTAGAGATGGAAGGGACTTAGAACATATAATATTAGAAATAGGAGGGACCTTGGAACACAAAATGTCAGAGCTGGATGAGATCTACAATATAGAATATCAGAGGAACTGGGAGGGGCCTTAGAATACAGAATATTAAAGATGGAAGGGACCTTAGAACACAGAACATTAGAGATGGAAGGGACTTAGAACATATAATATTAGAAATAGGAGGGACCTTGGAACACAAAATGTCAGAGCTGGGTAAGATTTACAATATGGAATATCAGAGGAACTGGGAGGGGCCTTAGAATACAGAATATTAAAGATGGAAGGGACCTTAGAACACAGAACATTAGAGATGGAAGGGACTTAGAACATATAATATTAGAAATAGGAGGGACCTTGGAACACAAAATGTCAGAGCTGGATGAGATCTACAATATAGAATATCAGAGGAACTGGGAGGGGCCTTAGAATACAGAATATTGAAGATGGAAGGGACCTTAGAACATAGAAACATTAGAGATGGAAGGGACTTAGAACATATAATATTAGAAATAGGAGGGACCTTGGAACACAAAATGTCAGAGCTGGGTAAGATCTACAATATAGAATATCAGAGGAACTGGGAGGGGCCTTAGAATACAGAATATTAAAGATGGAAGGGACCTTAGAACACAGAACATTAGAGATGGAAGGGACTTAGAACATATAATATTAGAAATAGGAGGGACCTTGGAACACAAAATGTCAGAGCTGGGTAAGATTTACAATATAGAATATCAGAGGAACTGGGAGGGGCCTTAGAATACAGAATATTGAAGATGGAAGGGACCTTAGAACATAGAATTATCAGAATTGAAAGAGACCTTAGAATATTAGAAATGGAAAGGCTCTTAGAATGGGGAACCGCAGAGGTGACAAGTGCCTTAGAATATGGAATATTAGAGATGGAAGGTACTTTAGAATATAGAATATTAGAGATGGAAAGAGCCTTAGAACACCAGAATGTCAGAGGTGGGAGAGATTTACTGCTCTTTCCCTTTCTTAGACTTAGTTGTATTCTTATCCCAATTCCCAAGAGCAAAGGATCAGTCTTTTCCCTAATTCAGTGAGCATTGATTAAACAACTATTTCACAAGGCTGGGGGTACAGAGATGAAAACCAAACCCGGATAGTTCCAATTCTCAAGGACATTTTAGGAAAGGAATTGGGGGGGGGGGGATGGAGACAGGAGCGGAATTTGACGAGGGAGAGAGCGCGAACAGCTAGGGCAATCCAGCAAGGCTTCCCAGAGGAGGTGATGCCTGAGCTGAGCCTTGCCAAAATCCAGCTGTTCCATGCGGCCGAGATGCGGAGCTGGGGCATTTCAGGCCGGGGAGGTGACAGCCTGTGTCGGATCGGGCTTGTTTTCTCCTGCCCCAGGATGCCCCTGTCCATCCCAGGGAGGATGCCCTGCCGAGGGCAGTGCTGGCTGGACCAGGGCGATACTTTCTAAAAAAAGGAAGGGTGGAGAAGGCAAGATGACTTCGCAGCAAAAAGCCACAGACAGGAAGGGGCTGGGAGTTAGCGGGCTTAAAGCATTCCTAGGGTCTCGGGTCCAGCGGGCGGCGGCGGAAGGAAAGGTGGAGAAAGGAGGGCGAACTGTTTCTTCTTCCTCGGACAGGAGGGGCCTCCTCAGACATGAGGTCACCGGGCACAGCCCCAGCAGCAGCTGCCGAAGGAAGGGCGGGCGTTGCAGCTGAGGGCAGAGTTAGGCACCGGGCCGTTTGGGGAATTTCCCTTCCACTCCCCGGGGAGACACCGCAGGAGAACTCCCAGAACTGGCTCCAAGACTGCCCCCCACCCCCAAAGCATCGCCCACCCCTCAGTTAGGGAGCGGCCGCTCCCCAAAGGAAGGAGAAGGGGAGCAGATGCGCAGGGAAGCGCCTGCGAGCCAGATTGGCCCCGAGGAACAATAGAGCCCGAGCGCCGGCCCCACCCCTTCCTCTCTTCTAACGGGGATGGGGATGGGGAGGAGAGGGACCAGCGCTGGCTCCCGGCTCCACTTGGGGAGGCCACGCCCCTTCTAGGGGAGAAGGGAGCTGGGAAAGAAAGAAAGGAGAGGGGGCTTAAGGAACAGAGGCAATATCCCCCAGAGCCCCACCTAAAAGTGCTCTTTCCCTTTGGGGGACGTTTTGTCCTCATCTCTCCCATCCTGCTCTACTTACATTGTACTTAGCTGTGTACAAATTGTATCAGTCAACAAAAATGTATGAAGTCTACTACGTACCAGGCGACCGTGCTAAAGAAGGAGGGAAGCGGGCTTTATTAAGTGCCTACTAAGAGCAAAGCGATGGGGCTACAAAGGCGAAAAATGGCCCCTGCATTCAAGGAGCTCCCAATCTATTGCGGGAAACAAGATAAATTGGAAGTAGTGTAAGAGGGAAGGCGCTAAAATTGAGATATGGGAAAACCTTGCAGAAGGTAGGAGTTAGAGGAGGAACAGGTCTGAGAAGGGAAGGAGAAAGTGGAGAGACAGACAGAGACAGAGACACACAGAGAGACAGAGAGAGACGTAGAGAGCGAGAGAGAGAGAGAGAGAGAAAGAGAGAGAGAGAGGAGAGACAAAGAGAGAGAGAGAGAAAAGAGAAAGAGAGAAAAGAAAGAGAAGAGAGAGAGAGAAAGGAAGGGAGAAAGACAGAGACATAGAGAGAGAGACAAAGAGAGAGAAAAGAAAGAAAAGAGAGAGAAAAGAAAGAGAAGAGAAGAGAGAGAGAGAGAGACAAAGAGAGAGAGAGAAAAGAGAAAGAGAGAGAAAAGAAAGAGAGAAGAGAAGAGGAGAGAGAGAGAGAGAGAGAGAGAGCGCGAGCGAGCGAGCAGGCAGATCCTGCTTTTCTTTTGGCTGTATTGTATTCAGCACAATGCATGGCACATAGTAAGCTCTTAATAAATGCTTATTATTAAAGGTCGAGGAAAAGAGAATAAAGGAAGTGGGTAGAGGGGGAAAGGAGATAACATCGGGGAGGAGGAAGAGCAAAGGGAATGGAGGCTGAGAAGGGAAGGGAGTGAAGAGGGGGAGGTGGGGGGCAATTGGAGCAGAAAGGAGCCGAGGGCAGGGGACGAGGGGCGGGGCGGGGCATGGAGAGGGATGTGGGCGGGGCGGAGGCCGTGGGAGGAATCCCAAGGAGGGGGCGGGGCTCGGGGCAAGCTCGGCGTGGGGATAGGCGGAGGGGCGGGCGGCACGAGGCGCCCTGACCCCGCCCCTGCCGGCCGTTAAGAGAGAGCACCAACGCCGGCACGCCCTCGCGGAGGCGGGCTCCTGTTGGCACGCGCCGGGAGGCGGAGAGTCGAGCCCGGGGCTGGGCGGAGGGCCGCCAGCCCGGATCCAGGCCTGAGGCCAGCGCAGGAGGACAAAGAGCCTGTTATCGAGCTCTTCGTCAAGGTGAGGGGCGCCTGGGGGCCGACGGGAGGGACGGGGCGCGCGGCGGGACCGGCCCATTGCCTTTAAAGAGTCTTGTCCGGGACCCGGGCCAGGGAACCTTTGTTAAGGAGGGTGCAGAGGAGCCTGTCAGCTCGTCAAGGTGGGGGCGCCTGAGGGGCATGACGGGAGGCCCTGGAGCGGGAGGAGGAGACCGGGCCATTGACCCTTAGGAGCTGTCGGGACGGGGAGACTGCGAGGACCTTGTGAGCGTGGAGAGGGAGACCTGCGGAGGACTGTTAGAGGCTGTGGGAGGAGGGAGACCGGGAGGACTCTTGGAGCGTGGGAGGAGGGAGACCGGGAGGACCCTTGGAGCGTGGGAGGAGGGAGACCGGGAGGACCCTTGAACCGTGGGGCAGGGAGAGAGGGCCTTGTGGAGGAGGACCGAGACTCTGGAGGTGAGAGGAGCGAGGCCCATTGGAACCCGGGAGGGCTGCAGGATTGAGGCCTTAGAACCGCAGAACTTGGAGGTGAGAATTTGACAGAATGACAGACCTTAAATCTGGAGGGGCTAGAGGGAGCTGGAACGAGCCATTCTTATTCAAGGCTATGAGGCGACCATTCCCCTTCCCTCCTCCCCCATTTTGTGCCTTTTCACCAAGCGACCTCAGAGATAGCAATGACTCCCCGAGGTAACCCGATCAATCGGTGAAGGTGAGATTTAAACTCTGGTCTTGTGGCACCGAATTCTAAGCTCTTTCCACTATGACAAGGTGCTGAGGGAGGTTTGTGGGTGGGTAAGACTCTTCCTGAAAACTAGAAGTCTTTAAGGGTGATTCTGTTGGGAGTGTCTTGTGGAGATGTGGGAAGCTTCTGTGGTGAAACTGTTCCCTAACCTCTCCCTAGCTGGGCTTCTCCCACTCTCCTGCAGTCAGAAAGACAGTTCAAGTCCAGCCTCAGACACCTAGAGCTGTGTAATCACAGGCAAGTCATTGTACTCATTGCCTCAGTTTGCTCAGCTTTGAGAGGGGACTAATAACAGCACCTACCTCCCAGGGTAGTTGTGTTCAGTTCAGATGAGATCTCTGTAAAGCGCTTGGCACATTGTCTGGTTGTTTCCTTCTTTCTCTCCTTCTCTCTGTTCTTCCAAGAACCCTTCTGTGTAGATTTCTTCCCTAGCTTGTTTCCTTTTTCCTCTGATTAGAGGATTTCCTATGGTCTTTAACCCACTCTGAGCTTCTTCCTCCATTTGTGGGAAGTCACTGAAGCTATTTATCGACAGTTCCTTTGGTCATGGAATCAGGAGGAGCTTAAGAAAGGCACAGAGTCAGTAACATCTAGACAAGGCACTTAGGAGAAGAGAAATGTTTTTTGAGAACAAAACATTTTAGGAAATGACAATCTAGTGGAAAGATTTTCAGAGTTAAAACTGAATTCTAATCTATTCTTGATACTTTATAGTTGCCTGACTGAGCTAAGTCATTTGACTTCTTATCTGTCAGTTGGGGATAAGTGCTGCTTCAAACCTCAAATGCGATAAAATATGTTCAGAGTTTTGTTGATCCTAAAGTTCTATATAAATATGTTGTGAGTCATAGTATTAGAAAAAAAAAATTGGTAGCTTCTGTACCATCCTATTAACTAATTTGGCTGGCTGGGATTAAAACATAACTTTGAAAAATTACTATAAAAATGATTCCCTAGTCTCTGGAAAAAATAATAGAACTTTCCTAGTTAATTCTTTGACCATCTGGTTTTCTTCTTTCTCAAACATTGACTATTTGCATGATTCAACATTTTGGCCACTGTACCATGTGTTGCTGTCACAGGACCAATTGTGTGTTTTCTTTTGTTTTAGTAGAGAAATTGTGATGACAAAAACATCCATAGCCACTGTGGATGGGGGTTTTATACTACTATTCTTTTCTTCCTTGTCGCTTCACAATATTTTGCAGTTTCTAGACTACCAAAATAACTATTCATTCTCATTCTCTGTCTCTCATATCTTGATGTTTGTACTCTAAAATGAAGGAGGGAGAGAAATTTTATAAATGTCAAGGTCTGTGGTCAGCCTTTTTAAAATATTTGAAAATTTTTAACCTGGTTTGTTAAAGAACAGAGATTTTTAGATGTTAACAGCAATTAATTCTACATTCACTCATCCAGCAAACTTTTATTAATGACAATCAATTGTATATCAAGCTGTGCTTTGGGCCATCTTAGAAGGCAAATGTAACACTTAGATAACTGCCCTCCTGAGGCGTAGACATGAGCACAGCTTACCTTAATATATGATATTACATGATAGGTAAGTTCAACCCAAGTGTTATGAGAAAATAGCTAGAGAGAACTTATAGAAGATGGCCATCATCACTTCAATGACAGCAAAATTTGAAATTTTGAATTCATATTTCTCTGTTTCAGGAGTTTTCTGAGTGAAACCAGGGAGGGGTTGACTTGGGAGAGAAGGTGCTATTTTGCAGGTGATCTAAAAGAACCTTAAATGGAAGATTTTCTTTTAGAGATTCAGAGAAGGACCAGCCGGTTAAGCAGCTCTGAGGTCATTCCATGGTCTTGGAGGTATTTGGGGTGGCAGGTCTTCCCTTCAAAAGGATCTGAAATTAGGAGAGAAGGGAATGTTTGGAGGGCAGGGATAGGTTCTAAACTTTTACTCTTCTTGAGTTCCAGAAGCCTTGTTTTAAATTTGGCAATTTTCATTGAATTTATGTGTAATTTAAATCAAAAGGGAAAGATAGACGGATAGAGTTGAGAGACTAATTTGATCATACTTGAATTACCTTGCTACAGGCCAATCAACCTTCATAATTTTGTTAGTTAACTTGCATTTCCTGTGTGTCTGGTTCTTTTCCACTCTTTAAGCTAACAAAGAAAGGTAAAAGATAGTGCCTGTCTTCAAGAAGTTCACATTCAAATGCATGAGATTATATGCAAACAACTTTGTCTACAATATATGTGTGCCAGCTAGCTGCAGGATTATCACTGAGGGGAATGCTGAGATGAAGGAGGACTGGGGAGAATTTTTGTAGAAACCTTGAAGGAAGGGAGGTGGAGATGGACAGAGAACATTTTAGGCAAGTATCTGTGTTGACAGCCAACAGGAGCAGTTCAAAAACCAGAAGGAACAGGTTATTACTTTTTTTCCCCCCAGATTCTTTTTTTAAAACCCATGTGGAAAATATGTGAAGTGGTGGTAGTAGAACTATTCAAGTAAGTAGAATATTAATCTTTTCTCAATAGTATTTTTATTTTTTCAATTACATGTAAAGGCAATTTTCAACATTCTTGTGTGTGTGTGTGTGTGTGTGTGTGTGTGATAGTTGGGGTTAAATGATTTGCCTAGGGTCACATAGCTAGTAAGTAAGTATTAAGCATCTGAGACTGGATTTGAACTCAAGTCCTGCTGACTTCTGGACTGGTGCTATATTCATTTGAATCATCTAATTTCATCTCAACATTAATTTTTCTAAGATTTTGAGTTCCAAATTTTTTTCTCTCTTCCTAACTTCTTCTTACCTTCCTCCTCTCCAAGACAGCAAGCAATCTAATATAGGTCATACACATACAGTCATTTTTAACATATTTCCACATTAGTCATGTTGTGAAAGAAAAATCCATTAACAAAAGGAAAAAACCTACAAGAAACAAAAAGCAAATCAAAAAAGGTGAGCCTTCAGTCCATATTCAATCTCCTTATTTCTCTCTCTGAAAGCGAATGGTATTTTCCATCCCAAGTCTATTGGAGAAAGAACTAAGATTATCAAAGTTAATCATCACATAATCTTGCTGTTACTGTATACAGTGTTCTGGTTCTTCCACTTCACTCAGCATCAGTTCATGTAAGTCTTTCCAGGTTTTTCTGAAATCAGTCTGCTCATCCTTTCTTATATAACAAGAGTTATAAAATATTTTTTTAAAAACAGTGAGGGTGGAAGGAGATTGCTGTTAACTTGTTTTACTCTGAATTTGTAACAGAATATTATTATTGCTACTTAAAGCATCTAATCTAGATGAAATAGATTTAAAACTTTTTTTTTGGAGGAAAGATTAAAGATGTTTGAATAACCTGAATAGACAGAAAATATAGGTTTTAGTCCTAGCTCTTTGTTATTCATGAGGTTGGTCAAGATATTTTTCTAAGGCCTTTTTATAAAATAAAGAATAATAATAACTGCCCTGCCCAACTTGTAATTTATTGGGGAGTCATCAAGGCAGTTCTGTAACTGCTAGATAAATGCCATCTATTTTAGTATTACAAAGTAGATTAGAAGACTTCAGAGCTCATTTAGACCAAGTTCCTTATTTTTATAGATACAGAAATTGAAACACATTGAAAGGAAGTGCCAGGCATCATGTTAGAATCAGGAAGCTCAGAGCTGGAAGGGGCTTCAAAGGCCACTCGATACCATTCCCTCATTTATTATGGAGGAGTAGACCCAGATAAGTAAGGTGAAAGATCATGCAGGAAATCAGCATCAAGAAGAGACATTTGGATTCTGTGCCTCTTTTAAACCTCTGTTTCTAATTCCAACCCTTTTTTTTTTTTAATTAATGAATAAATGAATGAAAAAGGATTTAAAATGCCTATTATGTATGTCAGACATTTTGAAAGTATATTTTTTATTTTATTAAATATTTCCCAGTTAGATGCAAAAAATTAACACTCATTTTTTAAAAATTTGAGTTCCAAATTCTTTCCATCCTCTTTCCCTTCTAGAACATATTTCCAATATTAGCTACATTGCAAAAGAAAACATAAAAAAAAAAAAAGAAAAAGAAAAATGAAGTTTAAAAAAAGTATGCTTCAGTCTGTATTTAGAGTTCATCAGTTGACTCTCCGGAAGTGGAGAATGTTTTTTACCTTGGGTCCTTTGGAATTGTGTTGGATCAGCGCCTTCATCAGAGTAGCCAAGTCTTTTACAGTTGATGGTTATATAGTATACAATGTACTATATACAATGTTTCCCTGGTTCTGCCCGTTTTCACTTTGCATCAGTTCCTGTGTGTTGTCTTTGTCAGAGCAGCAAAGTCTTTTATAGTTGATCTTGTATAGTATGGCTGTTACTACATCCAGTTACTGTATGAGAGGCCAAAGAGAACAGGCCCAATTCCTGCACTCCGTCAGCAGAGCCCTCATTCATTATGGGATCGCTGTGTCTGGAGCATTCTGCACGTCCCGGGAGAAGCAGGCCTTCCTGTCACTGGGTAATTTGTACTCTGCAGGGGAGTTAAAGCTACATGGGCAGTAAGTTCTGGAGACATGCAAGTCAATGGGCTTGACCTCTGGGCTTGCCAGGCTCATGGAATTCTGCAGGCCTGCATACACTCAAGGCCCTTCACCTTCCTGGCTGCCCCTGCTGTGAACATTCTTCACTTTATCAGTGTTCTTCCCCAAACATGTGGCCCACCGCTGACCCAGGTCCTCCAGCTCAGGGTCTCAGAATGAGGCGGGTTTTGTCTGGAGGCCACGTATCTTTTGCACCTCAAGGTCATGCTGGCTTTTTGGGTTGCCTGAGCACTTGGTTGATGCCTGAAGCTTTCAGTCCACTAAGATCCCCAGCCCTTTATCTACAGATTAACTGCTATCTGATCAGGTCCTCTCATCTTTTACTTGTGAAACTGAGTTCTTGAACCTGAGTGTTGGATTTCACATTTATCTCTGTTTCTGTTGATTTTCATTCTAATCAGTTAAGCCTGATTTTTTTTTTGGATTCTAGCTGTAATTGCTAGTGTCTTCAGTTTTGTGTCATTTGCTGATTTGAAATGCAATCTGTTTGGATCTATTCTGATCATTGATAAAAACCATAGGGCCATTCCTTGATCCTTAGGGTCTGCCACCAGAAACCTCCTTTTCAATTATAGCCCCAAGATTGAAGGCTTGGAAGTACTTTTAAATTTTCCTTCCTTGGCACTTCTGCCTTAGTAACATCTGGATACAGCCCAGTTCAGGCACTCATTCCTTCTTGCTGGGATTATTGCAATAATCAGTTGTCTCTTTGCTCTTCAGTTTATCTTCACACTGCCATCAGAAGAACTTTCCTATCACTTCCCTGCCCCATGGTGTCTAGGAAAAGACAGACTCCTCAGCTTGGTATTTAAAGCTCTTCAGATCTGCTTCCAACATACTTTTCCAAATGTATTTCATATTTCCCCTGCATACACTGCATTCCAGCCCAGTTAGCCTAACTGCTGTCCCCCAAACTCCTCATTCTCTTTCAGCCATTCCTCTTCACCCCATGTCTAGAATGCATTCTCCTCCCTACTTTTCAAAAACCTGACTCATTTAAGGCTCAGCTGAGAGGCCTTCCCCTGTGGGGAGCCTTCCCCCCAAATCAGGGGATTCTGCATTCTCCTTTTCCATTTTTACTTCTCTGAATCTGTATGATTTCCCTCCACCAGTAAAATGCAAACTCCCTGAGGTTACAGACTTTGCTTTTTTATCTTTATGCAGTCAGTGTGTGGCCTGCATTTCATGTAGTGTATGTGCTTAATAAATGTTTGAAATAAATTGAACTGAGTACAGAGGAGGAGGCAAACCATTCAACAGAAAGAGGAAAAGCAGAGAATGGCAAGGGGGCTGACTCTTGACATCATACAGAGGCAGGAAACTGTTGCAGGATAGCTTGGAAGGAAGAAGGCTGAGCATGGGAATGATTCAAGATTGTGGTGCCATTGAGACGGCTATTTATAAAGTGATACCATCAGACTTGGAAAAACCTCTCTCAGAGCAGCCCCAGCACTGCATCCCATCTTGGGATGCAGCTTCTTTCTGAATCCCTTTCCCTAGGTTGTCCTGGTCAGGAGCAACTGAGATAAAACAAATGGCCTAGTTAAGGTTGGAGCAGGCCACCTCCTGTCTCCATGATGAGGGGATAGAAGCCTCCTGAGTGAAGTAACTGAACAGAAAACACCTGGGCTAGTGGCAAGAGAATGATACTTTGAGTCTGGAGAGTTGGTCAGATTGTAACTGAGCTTCTTGAGATTGTTACTGAACTTTCATTCAGGCTTCTAAGCTTTTGTGCTCCTTGCTCCCCAGTTGGAATGGTGAACATCTTGACCTTTTTTCCTTTTGCTTGGACTATCCTTGGAGACTTCCCAGTGGTTTTTTTTTGATGGAGCTAAGGTTTAGGTTTGGTTTTTAAAGGTGAGAGAACCCAGAGGAGAAGAAGCCAGCTGTTTCTTATTCAGTTTACAATCAATTATCAATTCACAGTGTTGCAGAATTTCACCATTAGAGCTGGACTGACCTTTAGAGGTCTGTTGCTCTCACTTTACAGATGAGGAAACTGAGACTCAGAGCGATGACAGTGACTTGCTTATAAGTGGTGAGTTCGTTCTGAGTCTTGGAGGCAAAATAAGCGAGAAATTCGCAACCCACCCCCAGTGCCCCTATCCCCCATTCTATTGAACATTTCTAGTAAAAGGAGAAGTAAGAGGAAAACCTGGATCTAAGTGTGCTGAGGGTGATGCCTGACTTGCCCACTTCCTGTGCTGTTGGAGCTGTGCAAGAGGGACTTAGAAAGACCATAAAAGGGAATTGCATTAGGCAGGACAGGAAGTGATTAAGGCATGAATAAAAATTTCTTCCAAGTAGGAGGAGAGTCCGGATGGGTTTGGCAGTTTTAGAACTGAACCACTAAGCAGCCTTGCAAAGCATGGAAATAGCTGATGGAAAATAGCAGCCAGGTCATGACTGCCTCTGTTTCTAGCTATACCACCTCTATGTATTTAAGTAGGTGTTACAATGGATAGAGCATAGGGAGACCCATCATCCTGAGTTCAAATATGGGCTCAGATACTTCCTAATTGTGTGCCCCTGGGCAATCATGTCACCCTGTTTGCCTCAGGTTCCTCATCTGTAAAATGAGCTGGAAAAGGAAATACCCAACTAATCCAGTATCTCTGCCAAGAAAACCCCAAATGGGGTCTGGAGATGTCTACTTAGTCTGACTCCTAAATCTAACTTTTTACCTTGTCTTCATTTTCTAATCTGAAAATTAGCTCTAATTGGCCTCAGGCCCCTCTTGGCCCCAAACTCTGGTGATGAAATGACAATTAGCCCTATTTAAGTCCTCTTTCTGCTCTTCCTTCATCTCCCTTTTCTCTTCTGGTGTATCTAATTGCAGCCTTGTGAGAGTACTGCTAATGACAATGAAGAATGCTACTGAGAAGGGAGGCAACTGGGAAGCTGGAGGGGCTCAGGCCAGGCCATGATGCTGTCCAGCTGCCCTGAGGAAGCTGGAGAGTGGCCCCTGGGGCCTCTCCTCTCCTCAGCATCTTCATCTCCAGTGTATTCCCGAGGCTTCCAAGCTGCCTTCTTGGCCCTCCTCAGAGGGGCTTGCAAATGGCTCCATTTCAGTCACTTAGAAACAGAGAGAGCACATTCATATATAACAAACCTGGGGTGAGCTGTTCCCTTGCCACTCCTTCTCCTCCTCCTCCTGATAGTATTGGCCTAAAGGTCAGTACTCTGTAATCAAGTTAGACTTATTCACAGGGAGAGATTCAAGTGCCTTCGAAGCCTTAGAGGACAGAAGTGGGTAGACTAAGTGGCCCTTGTGAAAGGGCCCAGCACTGATCATGTGGAGGTACTTTCTCAGGGAAGCTTTATGAGAGGTAATGATGCATACTTTTTTTTGTCCCACAGCACACCTGTGAGGAAGAAGGCTTTCCCAGTCTGACCCTTGCCTTGGGCTTGCAATGGCTGTGGGACTGGGCAAAGGCCTCAGTCTCCTCATCTAAAGATTGTACAGTGTGAAAATCAAAGAGGCTATGTCAAGGGCTTAGCCAGCCCCAAAGGCCACCCAAAGCCTTCTTATGACCTCTTCCTCCTTGGAGGGCTCTGTGTGGAGGCAGGCTTTTTGGAAGGTTCTTACCCAGCTGTGATTTGTACTTTGAGGGGCCTTTGAGGTCCCTTCGATGCCCCGATTTTGTGAAACTGACCCAGAAATGCAGTTGTGTGGGCCATCTGTCACTGGGGTGTAGAGGAAATGGGAAGGAGGGAAGGGAGAAGGAGTCTGAACAGTGAATGTGAAATCTAATGATTGGAGGGATGCTGAAGGAATGCAGTCTTTTTAAATGGCATCTATTGGAGGATTGTAGACTTAGGGTAAGAAGGAGTATAAAAGGTAGTTTAGTCAAACCCTGGTATTTTATAGATGAAAAGCTTTAGGCTTAGAGAGTTTCAGTGATTTCCTAGTGTCATGGGGTCAGGGAAATGGGGGCCGAACTGGGGTAGGATGGGAGGAAGGGTCAGGAGAGAGATTAATATGGATTTTTGCTAGTATAGGAGTTTACTCCTTGAGATCAGGAACTAATTTTTTTTAATCTTTATATTTTCAAAGCCCAAATTGACAATGCCAGGTGCTTAGTATATGTTTGGTTCAGATTGTATTAGAAAATAGAGTCTTAATATTGTAATTTTTATTTGCCTCCCATGTTAACCAAAGGAGAAAGAGTTGGCCTAGAAGTCCAGAGACCTGGGTGTGAGTTCTGGCTACTAGTTAGCAGCAGGAGGAGGGAGAAAAGGATCCATTAATCTCAGCTAATTCCTTTATTTTACAGGTTAGGAAACAGATGTAGTGATGTGAAGTGACTGAGCCAAGGTGACAGAAAGTAACAGCTGAGCTTGCAGTCCAAGTCACTGACTCTAAGAAGTCAGTGTGCTTTCTTCTACTACTCCCTAATTCCTGGGCTTCAGTTTCCTTGTGCCCAAATGAGGCCCTTGAATAACATAGTTATCCCTGTGATCCCTTTTCCTTCTGATGACAGATGATTCTATGTTAGTGGGGCCAGAAATACAGAAGGGATGCCCAGCATTGTTGGCTGTACTGGTAGATGAGTCTACGATGGCAAACAAACCTTGATTTCTTTCCCCCAGTTTAATTATGGGAAGACTGAATTTTAAAATCTTTCTTTTGGCCTCACTCTGATTTTAGTGGTGTAGGGGATTCTTCTCTGGCATGTCATTCACACCTGATAGGCTCAGGATTGCCCGAGGACTTCTAATAGGTTAAATGACCTCCCCAGGATGCAGCCAGAATGCATCAGAAGCCTGTTATCTCTGCTCCCACCTGCTAACTCTTGGCAGTTGGCCTAACTTACCTTTTAATTACTGAGTTTCATATTGGCTCATCAGATATGGCTTTCCCTGGAAAAGTAATGTCATGTTCCTCTCTGCTTTCTAACCTGGGCACAGATATGTAGCATTAACTGAAAGTTTACTCAAAATATTGGAAGTCTTCTCTGAGTGGGAGTGAAGAGAGAATAGCAGCCACCACCTGAGAGGAGGGAAGAGCTTGGTTAGTTATGGCAGGTGGCCTGCTCAGGAAACGAGCTCTTTCTTCTTTCCTCCCCCGCTAGTTTGGATTTTGTGAAGCAAACTCTGATATTTTCTGGGTTGGATGTTCTAACAAGCCAGAAAGGCCATTGACCCAATTTGATCTTTTCAAGAAAGGGACAAATTGACATGTTTTGTGAAATCTGGCAACATGCAA
The DNA here is from genome assembly GCF_902635505.1 of Sarcophilus harrisii. Lineage (NCBI taxonomy): Eukaryota > Metazoa > Chordata > Mammalia > Dasyuromorphia > Dasyuridae > Sarcophilus > Sarcophilus harrisii. The sequence continues at coordinate 558,256,029 of NC_045428.1, read as the reverse complement.
CATGGGCCTTGTGGTTAAGATTCAAGGAGAGCTGGAGGTGTCAATCCAGCCTCTTTGTTTCACACTTTCCCAGGTTCTCCTCAAACCGTCATTTTGTGTCTTTCTTTTATGGTAGTTGTCTAATTGTTAGCATGTTTTAGTTCTCTTTTACTGTGCTGTGAGCTCCTTAAAGAAGGACTAAGACTGTCATTTCCATTTTTGTTTCATCAGTCTGTGAGTATAGTGGGTGATTAATAAGTATTTGAATTTAAAGTGAACAACTGTACAGAATCAGCAAGCCCAGGGATCACCCTGAGACCTGAAACACTGTCAGTACTTAACAAATGCTTCTCGAATTATTTAGACACCTGAGAGTTCATCCAGTGAACAGAAATTTGGGGCTAGATGAGGAGAGGAAAAGGCTCATTTCTCAAGCAACATTATTCATTTTCCTTTTTTATCCAATGAACTGATTATTCCACGAAGAATTTTAATGGAAATGGATGAGTTGGAATTAGCATTCAAACTTATATTCTGAGTTTTAGGTATGTGGCCACAGACTGACTCTATGAGTTGGAAGGGACTTCCTAGGCCATCTCGGGCAGCCTGGACAGGAGTTCAGCATTGTCCTGACAAATGGCCCTCCAGCTTTTGTCTGAAATCCTTTGTTCTTTTCCAGCTGAATTAAAACACCTTGCTTTTCTCATGTTTAATTGGCTATGAAAATGGAAATACCAGCCTGGAAGATGATTGACATCTTTTTTATTATCCCAGGAGAAAGAGTTAAAGCAGTTCAGGATCACTTTTTAGTTAAGGTCCTTCTTTCTTTGGGCAGCATAATTTCACTCCATGAGAAACAAAGCACATAATGTCCTAAAAGCAAAAAAAAAAAAGACAGCTTAATGGCATGGTACGGATATACCAACTATAAATGTCTGGCTTCACAGGATCACAGATTTCAAGCTGGAAGAGACTTCAGAGGCCATTGAGTCCAACCCCATCATTTGACAGTTGAAAACATTTCTACTTCAGTGGTGCCGAACCAAGTTCAAGACCCTGATTTTTATTTAAACTCAGTTTAGTCTACCAGCATCAGTTTCATAGACTGCCATGTTAAAAAGCAAAAACAAATTTCCTGGTAGTGGCCTTTTGGCTCAGCTCACATTCTGCCTTCTGTGGCAGATCTCCTTCCACTTCCCATCAGTATCTTGGATGGCCTAATTGTTTCCAGGGTTTCTGCCCTTATAGTGTCAAGGCTTTGAAGTTAGAAGCTGTTTTTGTCCTGTGTGTGTGTGTGCTCCCAGGGCTCAGCTCAGCTGTTATTAGATGATTAATAAATGCTTGTTGATGAACTTCTCTGTCATGAGCTCAGATGATGGGTAGTGTCTGGGCAGACACTGGGGCCCTTTCCTCTTGGGAGGGTTGACCAGAGCTCGGGGTCAACCGAGGTTGACCTCGAGGGTTAACCTAGCCTTTGGAAGTCAGTCGGGGTCGCCTCTGCGTTCTCCAATCTGGTATTGAGGGCTGTCCCTGCTGGGTCTCAGCAGGTGTCCTCTCTGAAGTGAATCTGTCTGAGCGGCTTCTGGGCTGCTCAGGGATGTCGGCCGAGGTGGCCCACTATCTTTACAATCCTACTCTACTTTATTTTGTTTGATTTTAGGGGGAGCAGGGAGAGGAGATGGATCCAGCTGGAGCCTTCCAATGAGGAGACTCCATGCTTTCTTTGCCATGTCTAGCTTTAGGGAAGTTGCCTGGGGTCCTGAGGAGGGGAATGACTTGACTGGGGATTCTGTGCCCTGATTTGAAAGTCTGGACTTGAATCTGTTGTTGATTTCCTCCCAGTAGGGAGCTTTCAGTGAGGGACTGTCCCTGCTAGCCACTTCCCCCCATAAAATAAGTCGAACAAGGGTTGTGAAAGCTAATGCTTTGTGATCTCTGGGAGAGGAGCCGGGTGCCCATCTCGCAGACTCCCCACCTCCCTCCGAGGGAAGCCCAGAATCTTGTTTTCTGTTACTGGTGTTTTTAGAGTGGTCTGGGCACTGAGAGGCTCAGCTGCTTACGGCCCTAGTGTGTGTATGAGCCAGGACTTGAACCTGTTCCATTCTGCCCTCCTCTCATATGCATAAAATACACAGTAATTTTTTTGGTGGAAAGGAATGGCAGCTAGTAGTGATAAAGAAAGACCTCTGTCAACGCTGGCATCTGAACTGAGTCTGCAAAGGGGGTTGGGGCCCCCAAGGTGGGGAAGTGAGGAGAAGCCCAGTATGGAGCCTATTTCTAACAGCTAGAAGGCTTTTTTTCTGAGCCCAAATTCTCTTAATTTTTCTCTGCAGGTTCTGTTGTTTCTGGGGCTAAGGAGAACAGAGTACATCCCTCCTCTTCCACAGGCCAGCTCTTCAAATACTGGATTACAGCTCTCATTCTCTTCCCCCCACCTCCATTAATCCTGAATAATGCCACTTCCTTCCGTTGATACTTTGAAGGTTCTTCTCCAGTCCTCTTTCCTTCCTGGTTGCCCTCATGTAGACATGCTCCACCTTGCTGACATCATTTGTCCTAACTACTTGAACTGGATAGCATACAGGATTATTTCTTTCCTTCATTCTGGATTGTTCTTAGTTTTTCCTGACTTCTAGATTGTAGTTTTTCCTGACTTCTAGATTGTATCAGTTAGAAGCAGAAACTTTTGATGAAATCTAAGGCCTCCTTAGCACCTTGTGGTGCTCTTGATATGATACTAACCTGCCTTATTTACCTTTTCAGAAGTTTCCTTGACCTAAAAGCTGGGAAGGCTCATTCTCTTTGGTCAGACTTAATTTTTTTCCCCTCTAAAGTGAAATCCCATTTCTTCTCTTGTTTACTCTCAGGTGAAATAGGGAGTGTTTGGTCCTCAATCTTTGTATTGTATTGGATTTTTCTTTTTTTTTTTTTAAATAACTTTTTATTGACAGAACCCATGCCAGGGTAATTTTTTACAACATTATTATCCCTTGCAACTCACTTCTGTTCAGATTTTCCCCCTCCCTCCCTCCACCCTCTTCCCAAGCTGGCAAGCAGTCCTATACATGTTAAATAGATTACAGTAGATCTTGGATACAATATATGTGTACAGAACCAGTTTTCTTCTTGCTCAGGGAGAATTGGATTTAGAAGGTAAAAATAACTTGGGAAGAACAAAAATGCAAGCAGTTTACATTCATTTCCTAGTGTTCTTTCTTTGGGTGTAGCTGCTTCTGTCCATCCTTGATCAATTGAAACTAAGTTAGATCTTGTCTTTGTTGAAGAAATCCACTTCCTTCAGAATACATCCTCATACAGTATCGTTGTTGAGGTATATAATGATTTCCTGGTTCTGCTTATTTCGCTCAGCATCAGTTCATGTAAGTCTCATGTATTGGATTTTTCTTGTTCAGCATAATAAATGTGGAAATTGAGAAGAATTGCACATGTTTAACCTATATTGGATTACTTGCTGTCTAGGGGAGGGTAGAGAGAGGAAGGGAAGAAGAAAAACATGGAACATGGTTTTGCAAAGGTAAATATTGAAAACTATCTTTGCATGTATATTGAAAAATAAAAAGCTAGTATAAAAAAAGGAGTCTGCCAAGGTGCCAGCAAGTAAGCCAACATATAACATGTCAAACAGATTTATTTAAGTCATGATCAAGTGTCATTTCTGAGATATAGAAAGACGTTGTTCTTAGAAGGTTATCCTAAGACTAGGAGCCCTCCCAGAGAAAAGGCTGTGTCATGCCATTCACCCACGATAAGCTTATCTTCCAGAGCAGGACCTGGCACCAACCTCAGGAGAAAGCACAAGGGGCCTGAAAAGAGCCCTACCTCCAGCAGCATCATAAGTGGAAGAGGTAATTAGGCCATGCTTTCAAGAGCAATTAGACCAAATTAATAAATGAGTTCTATCTCTGAAGTAGTGATAGCTCTTAAGATTTTAAATCAAATACCACCAGGCCAGAATATTATCTCTGATAAATGCTACAAAAACAGTAGATTCATTAGGCCACAATTTCCCTTCTTTTCCATTCAACATTAAGTCTACAATATCACAATTATATGTTACTAGCTAAGGGAGGTAGAGGACAGAATAGAAGGGAGGTTTTATCAATTGGTTTTTTTTTTGATCTCTTTAGGATACAGATCCAGTAGAAACACTACTGGATTAAAGATTATGTGTAGTTGATAGTCTTTTGGGCATAGTTCCAAATTGTTCTGCAGAATGGTTGGATTAATTCACAGCTCCAACAATGTATTACTATCCCAGTTTTCCCATGTCCCCTTCAGCATTTATCATTATCTTTTCTTATCATCTTAACCAGTCTGAGAGGTATGAAATGGTACCTCAGAGTTGGCTTAATTTACATTTCTTTAGTCAAAAGTGATTTAGAACATTTCTTCATGTAATAAGAAATGGCTTCAATTTCTTTGTCTGAAAATTGTTCATATCCTTTTATCATTTATCAGTTGGGAAATGGCTTGTATTCTTATAATTTTGAGTCAATTTTCTATATATTTTAGAAATGGAGGCCTTTATCAGACCCCCTGGATGTAAACATTTTTCCCCAGTTTTCTGCTTCCCTTCTAATATTGACTGCATCAGTTTTGTTTGTGCAAAACTTTTTAACTTAATATAATCAAAATTATTCATTTTGCATACCATAATGTACTCTGGTTCTTCTTTGGCCATAGATTCCTTCCTTTCCCATAGATCTGAGAGGTAGACTATTTCCTGTTCTCCTAATTTGTTCATAGTATCACCTTTTATGTCTAAATCATGAACCCATCTCAACCTTATCTTGCTGTAGGTATTGATTGATTTGGCAGATTCCTTTTGCACTGGGAGTTATCACCATCATCATAGTAACTGTGTAATACTTTCAGATTCACATATAAGTCATCAATTTAAATTTTAGGAAGACCCAAAGTCAAAGTTGGATTTTTGTGGCAGAAACAACTGACTGTCTTTCTTCTAGTCTAATCCTTCCCCCATCTCCTCACAGAAATGGAGTGACTGACTCAAGATAACATAAGTGGGAAGCCCCAAGACTTGCTTTGAAAGCCCTGGAGAAATGACAGTTATAATCCTGCTCCAAAAGTTTCCTAAGGGATACTGATAACTGCTGTAGGGATAGAGCTGGAAGAGACCTTGGAGATCACTTGATTTGGATTCTTGGGGAACTCTGCCTACCCCTTAAACCCCAAAAGGCATGGACTGAAGAGGGAAGCAGGGTGGGGAACAGAAGGTGACAGCAGTTCATCCAGCTCCCCCACATCATTGGTAGACACCAGGGACAAGGTACCAAAGCTGCTCCGACCCTCGGAGATAGCAGAACGCCCGGCAGTGGCTGAGGCTGGTGAGGAGAGCTCAGGAGGGCAAAAGGAGTTGCCAAAGCTCTGCCAGGGGCCAAAGGACCACAGAAAGCAGGGCTTATAGCTGCCAACAGAATCAAGGCTTGTTTGCAGACCTCTTATTCTGAGGTTGGCTACTTTGCCCAGGAGCATTTGGGAGCATTTCGCTGTTTGGCTTGCAGGCCCTCTAGGCAGTCAGTGGTGTGCTAGGGCTGGCCCAGATCAGAATCAATCTTGAACCCAAAGGGTGTGAGCCTGCTTGGACTCGGTCTGGTTTTCATTGAACTTCAGATGGAGTTAAGAAGGGGAAGTTTTTTCTCCAGCTACCTGCTTATCCTGAATGGGTGGATTTCCTTTAAACTTGGACATTTTCACTGCATTTCCCACTAGAGTGAGACAGTGGGGTTAGAGCAGACAGTTTCTTTAATGGTGTCATTCCAATGGGAGTTGGGGGAAATCTTATGATCGTTTGAGATTTACTGCTTGAATGTGCTCATTAACTTTGTTTTGTATTGGATGCCAAAGCAAACAGTTGAGCAGGAATTGCATAGTGATTTGTACAGTTTAGTTGATGGATGAGTGTTTGTATTAATGGCTTTGATTCTAACCCAAAGGGTGATGGGGGGAGGGAAGGGAACATTTCCTTTTCTACTTGTCCAGATTATCCTCCAACTTTTGAGGTGAAGGCATATGGGTGGACAGAAAGCAAACCACCCAGCTGCTCGCTTGTGTCCTGTTCTCTCCTCCCTTTGCTCCAAGGCCAGAGAGCCCAGAGTCAGCTCCATCTTTCCTTGTATTAATGCATGTGCGATGAGGGAGGTGATGATTCTGGTCAGACCTCTCTGGAAGCACAGTTTATAGACTAGCAGTTTTAGCAAAGGGTGGCTGGGATCAGGAGAATTCTGGAGAGGACCTGCTGGAGTGCGTGGGAATGTCCAGCCACTACACTATGCTAGGAGGAGCCTTGGCCAGAAGGCAGGAGTGCTGTCTCCCGGCTTGGGAAGAGTTATGGGCAGTAGAGGTCTTCCCTTAAACTCCTTCTCTCTGGCCCCAGAGGCTAAAACGGACAGGGGGGAACTGTCTCTGCAGCAGATTTGAGCTCAGCCCTTTGGGACAATGAGAGCTGATCCAGAGCTGAATGGGATGGCTTTGGGGAGGCTGGGACAGGACTGTTGGGCCTGGTGAGGGGGGGGTGATTCCTCCTGAGACACATTGTGTGTGTATATAACATAGAGCACATGTGTCCACATGCGTGTGATGTTGGCTATGGTATAATGTCATATGACATGCTTGTAGCCAGACCTATATAAACTCAGGGAACTCCCAGTGCCTTCCAGTTCGGAGGTTTCTGGCTTGTTCTGTAGTGAGAGTGAGCGTGGCTGTTCCTGCTTACCAGAAACAAAGCTCCCTGTGAGTTCTAGCAAAAAGATTGCTTTGACCAAGGGGGTCAGTGCTTCTGATTGGGCCTTGTAGAGTGAGTGCAGTTTGCTCATGGAAGGTGGGCATTGTAGTCGTAGCTAAATGGCCTAAGCAAAGGTTTGGCGGCAGGAAAGCACAGAGCGTAGTAAACAGTAAGTGCTTGGGTCCAGCTGGAGCAGGAAGCATGGGGTAGAGTGGGGAGGGGAGCCACGGGGGCGAGGGACCCTACGAGTCAGGGGCCACTGGATTGTAGAAGGCCAGAGATGGCAGCCAAGGGGGTTGGACTATGGAGCCACTTTACTTTTTTTGAGTAAAAGTACGATATGATCTGTGATCTAATATGCACTTAAGAAATTACTATTATTAAGAAATAAGGATAAGGAACAGAAATCTGTGGTGTAATGTCACCTGCATTGATGTGAGGGAGAGCCTGGAGGACAGGGTGATTAGTTAGACTTTTGTGATAGTTGTGTGGTCTGGACAGTGGTGGGAAAGTTGAGCTAGAAAGCAAGAGAAGGGATGTGTAAAGGAGAACATTTTCAGAAGTTGTGATCACTATCGTCAGATGTGGTCATCAGGGTCATCAGATAATGGGCAGGTGAATGTTGAGAAAATTGGAGAAAAACCAAAGACTTTAGAAGCAAAGAAACTCCTGGTGTTTTTAGAGTTTGAACACCTGCTTGGTGTTCTCTCCAGGTGGGTATAGAGTTGGGAAATAGAGCTAGATACTTCTGATGTGAAGTAACATTTGCGATCCCTGTGGGGAATCAATAAACTGAAAATTATTATACAGACTTTCTGATTGCTCATTTCTCTGGCAGACTGGATCTGATGCTATACAGTGATTCGTGAAGCTACAGGAGAGGGGCCTGAGTGAAACAAAGGTTATCTTGGAGTTGACTAGTCTGTACTTTGCATGTGGGATGACTAGGGAGAAAATTTCCCAGAGAGGATATTTTTGTGGCAGTATCACAGCTCTGTGAGTTCTTTTGGGCTGCAACTGGAAATGAGTAAGGAGCTTCCACTCAGGATTGGAACAGATTTGAAGGCTCAGCACAGCTAAATTCATGGTTTAGTCTTGCAGGTATTGCTGACATGTGGTTTGTAAACTCTGACCCATCCGGTGTTTATTAGATTGCTTAGGAAAGCAAGTTAGGTTGGAGTTTGCAGCCTCTGCCTCCTAGATCAGCTGAAGGATGGTTTCTTTAGACCTTGGAGCAAGAGATGAAAACCCCAACTGTTAGTAAGCAGTTTAATTGGCTCTGGAAGCAGTTTTCTAATGAAAGGAGGAAAGAACGAACCCTGGCGTGTTCAGGCTTGTCTGGTGGCTTGCTTGTAGCACTTTGGAGGAATAACAGCTCACATTTCTATTGAACTTGAGAGCTCCAAAGAGAGCATTTCTGTCTCCCTTCCAAGGTAATCAGGACATTTTACACAGGAAGACACTGAGGTTTGGGGAGGGGAAGTTAAATCTGCGACTCCACCTGGGTTGTCATAGTCCAAGCTCAGCATCCCTTACCTGGGTGCTCTAACAAATCCTCCCTCAGAGGGGCCATTCTGGAGGCTGGGACTTTGGAGCCAGGAGATGGGTTTGAATTCTCATGCTCTAATTTATGAGTCCCCTGTAGGAGCTTCAGGTACCTTATTAGTGAAGTTCTGTGAACCTCAGCCTCACTTTACCTTTCAGAGTTGTTCTTAGTGGGTCCAAGTGAGATCAACTATTGAGAATATTTTGGTAACATGCCAAATAAACGTGATATCATGATCATCATATCAGTGATATCATGTGTCATGCCATATGACACATGGTGGCGATAGTCCTCATGGTAAAAAACCATTGGATATATTGAGTTGCATTGTGATAATTTAGATTTATTTAATGCTTTTTTCCTATGGTGCTCCAGACATTTAAAATTCTCCTTCCTTCTTAATATCATCATATGTTAGGGTGAGGTCAGATTCTCTTAGCCAGGATTCTTTTTTCTAGAACTCACAGGGTGCTTTGTTTGTGGTAAGTGGGAACAGTCACGCTCATTCTTACTATCATAGCATATAGCATAGCATAACATAGCAATTCTTCTCTTGGATCAAAATCTTGTGTCTTTCAATTTCTTCCTGTCTCCTTTCTTTTAAAACTCCCTTTTACTGTCCTCATGGCCTCCAGTCCTTCCTCCCACTATGTTCTTTTTGGCCTTCATCCCGCTTCTTCTCTTACTTTCCTTCCTTAGAGTCTTGACCAGTTAGTTCAGCTTTACCCCTCTCTCTGCCCTCTGCAGTCCCTAAGCGGTCCATCTTGCCAACCCCTAAGCCTGGTTTCCTCCCCACCATCCACCTTCTCTTGTTTTGTTCACTATGTAACTGAATCCTGGTCACTCTGTGGACATGAGTTTGTCTCTTACAGATTTTTTTCTCGCCAACTTTGAAGTGGTGAATGAGACCTTTCACTCTTCTCAGACTTTCCACTCTGAGTCTTTAGGAGAAAAGGTTTTATTATCTCATTCACACCTGAAAGTTCCTTTTTATCATTGTCTATTTGCCCTCTCCTTGGCTCCAGTCTCTCTGGAAGAGGATCTTTTCCTTGTCAAGACTGATATTTACTTATGTTTTGATCTCATTCCCTTCTGACTCCTTGCAGCTTTCTAGGTTTCTCTAGTTAGTTGGTGCAGTGGATAGAATGCTGGGCCCAAGAGTTGTGCAGATCTGAGTTCAAATGAAGCCTCAGAAAACTTTCTAGCCTATGTGACCCTGAACAAGTCACTAAACTGTAAAATGGAGATAATATCCAAATATGAATTGGGAATATTTTCCAGTATTGTTGTGAATATCAAATGAGATACTATTGTAAAGTACCTAACAATGCCTAGTGCTTATTAAATTTAAATGCTCATTTCCTTACTTTATCAGAAATATTTGCAAGTCCTCTATTCCACTGAAAATCCATTTTTCCGCTTGTAAGATTTGTCTCTGGTTTGTGGGCTAAGTTATTCTTGGTTGGGCTTCTGGTAGATGCTGTGTATAAAACACAAGGTTCATTTTTTTTTGAATATTATATTCAAGATTAATCCCCTTGGGGGGAATGATCTTAGTGCCTTTTGGGTTAGTAATCTGGGCGTAGATATCTCCCAGATCTCTTATTTCCAGCTTTTCTCTTTCCCTTTGACTCTATTCCCATATCACCACTGGCCTGCTGGATATCTCTGCCTAGATGTTTCATTAGCACTTGACAGGACAGAAATAATCACATTTCCCTTTGGCCTCTCCCTATCCTAAATTTCTCTATTTCTGTCAAAATCCCTCCCATATTTCCAGTCACTTTAGTTTATAGCCTGATTATCATCCTTCTCTTTCTACTTATAGTCAGTTGCCAAGTCTTTCGAATTCTTCCTCCCCCAGATCTCTTGGACTGATCCCATTCTCTCCATCAGTACAGTTATTACCCTGCTGGTTCTCATCACTCTTCCCTCCCTACTGTAATAGTTGCTAAGTGGTATCCTCGCTTCCAAGCTTTCCCTTCTCTAATCCACCTTCTTCACATCTATCATCAGTATATTACTAAAACAAAGTCTGATCACGCTTGGTCAGCATTACCTCTCTCACAGATCTTCAGTGGCTCCCTGACATTTAAACTCCTATAAGACTAGCTCACACAGATATTTCCAGCCTGATTTCCTCTGCTTTCTTAGAATATACTCTGCAGCACACTCAAACGGTCTGCACTAGTTGTTTCTAGCATGCAAGGTTCCATCTTACTCTGCTCCATCCTTGGAATGCCCTTCATCCTTCTCTCTACTCTGGGACTCTCTAGCTGAAGACTTGGCAGCCTTTCCTGATCCTCCAAATGATTTTTGTACTACTCTTCATCCTCAGATGAGTCTTTATTTACACGTTTATGGAATTTGTATTGGTTCCTGAAAGCATCATCTTCTTTGTTCTTGTCCTTGTATCTCCAGCAGATAGCACGTTTCTGGCACATAGTAAGCTCTTGGTCAGTGCTTGATAATTAATTGATTGTTTATCCAGTCAAAGGCTAGACCAGGTTGTTTTTTCCCTTTTATTATTATTATTGTGTGTGTATATTGTCTTTCTCTAAATATTTGTTTAAATCTTGAATTTTTACTTCACTAATGCTCTTTTAATTTTATTTCCCTTTTTAGATCATTGCTAATCATGCTTTGAGGCTTTGTGATTTTGTTGGTAGAAGTACTTCTTTCGCTGATATAAAGCTCAGTAGTGTTGGTCAGTTTTCTTTAGAGTTCCTGTGGCCAGTCCAGGGAAGAGGCTTTCTGAACAAAGCTGATGGACCACTAATGCTAACACATGCATTTTCTTTGTTAGATCTATGGTCAGAGTTCTTCCAGCTTGGCTAGAACCGCTGGAACTTGTGTCTGATTGGCCGAACTACAATGTAGCATCAGAGGAAGACTTTGGGGAAGGATAAAAACAGGAGCAAAACACCAGGCGCCTCATGAACACGTCAGTAGAGTGTTAAAAGCGTTTGGCTGGCTTAGGCTGGTGAGGGGGCTGCTATGAGTTGGGTTCTTCTTTGGTGGCTAAAGAAGCCAACTGGAAAATTCCATTACTTTGCCTGTGTGTTCCCAAGGCCTGGTTAATTAGGTTTTGAAAAGGCTTTTAAGAACTTATAAAGAGACTGGCTAGTGGCCTCTGCCTTGAGTGTGAGATTTTCATTTGGCGATGAGGGTATGTCTTTCTGACTTGGAGTTGTGGGGGTCTTGCTGTCTGAGGGAGCTGCCTGTTTATTATTGGCAATCTCTTCTCTGCAGGGTGTTCTTCTGAGGAGCTCAAGCTTAATCCTTTTATTGTTGACAGAGAGCCAAGCAGTTTCTTTTTTTGGATAGAGGAAATGCCTATCAGTTTAGGACTTTAAATATCCATATTAGGTATAAACTAAATATAGGAGTGTAATCCAGGGGTGAAGTCACATCTGTGAAGTTTCTTGAGCTTGGCTAGTGAGATCAGTGAGTACTTCTGGGTTAGCTTCAGATTTTTGTCTCCCCTCCTTTTGGCTCATTGAAAATGTCACCAACCTGATGAGACCTAGTGTTTAATTCCTTTTTTTCCCCCCTTAATTTTATTTGGGAGGAATAAAAGAAAGAGAAGTAAAAGTAGATTTTGGCAGCTTTGAATGATGGGAAAGGACTATAAGCTTCCCCTTCCTTGGGAGGTGCCAGCCTGCCTGGTCTAGGGGCAGGATCATTGGTCTGGAAGTCAGGAAACTTCAGTGCTAACACAGCTCCTTCCCTGGTGATTGGGACCTAACCCATAGCCACTTCCCTTCTAACGGTTCTTCCTCTGTGGACTGCAGGGGTATTGGGATACATGATGGGCTCAGGCCCTTTTTGGTTCCAGTAGTTTCTGAGTCAGAGCTCCTGTCTGTTGTGCGCATATCACCACGATTGAGGTTTGTTTTAGTCTTTGGCCTTGGATCAGTTTCTTGTCAGCTGGGCACTCCTGTTTTGGGCATGGAACATTCGCCTTGCTCAGACGCACCGGAGCCATCTCAAGAGAGGCCCTCAGTGGTGATGCACATTCGACAGAGGGGAGCTCTGGAAACTATTGGAAAGGGCCTTCAGTGTTGGTAAGTGAAAGCAGGGTTCTTCTGATGTGGCTGCTTGATCCACCGGCTATAATTAGAAGTTGTGCTGGAGCAGAAAGGCAGTGGGCCTCCCATCTGGGGTCAAAGCGTGTGTGCTACTCAGTTGGAACAGCTTATTCTGTTACAGAGCCCCCCAAAGCCCACACCACTTTATAAGCCTGCTAGAAGCTGCAGGAGTTGGCTAGTGTTATTTGAAGAGCAGCTGGTGTGGTAGGAGGGTCATAGAATCATACAAGACCTTGGCTGCTGCCCCTGGCTAAGGAGTGAGATCTTGGGCCATTCACTTAATTTTTGGGTTTGCCTCTCCATCTGCAAAGTGAGGGAGTTTTCAAAAGGACCTTCTAAGTCTGCCTGATTTTGTGCCACAGGATTCCTGCACTCCTTACTCTCAGGGTGTTGTGAGGAAAATATTGGGGAATCAAGCAATCCATCAATCCCTGGGGTGTTCGCAAGTGTTAGCTGTGAATGGGATTCTGGGAAGTGTCATAGTTTATTGTTATTGGTTTGCAAAATGTATATAAATCTAGTGAAGCCTTTGGCTGACTCGAGTGTCTTCCTGAGCATTTGGCAAAATTCTCTGCACGTAGATGCTACAAGATGTTTGTTGAGTGACTGAATCTTATTTTAGGGACTTCCTGGGGGCCTCTGAGAAATCGCACCTGACCTCTGAAGTCAGCCTTTATGTGATGTGAGACAATGGTGATGGTTTCTGATTGTCACATTCTTATTTGTAAAAGGTGGAAGACAGTTCAGTGTTAGGGATTCTTCATTTCAACCTTGGGGCTTTTGGATGGAAGGCCTGAGAACGGGGTAGGATTAGGTTCACCGGACTTAGGTGCTGCGTGATTTTGTGACTAGTTCCATATCCGCTGTTCTGGTGCCAACGGCATAGCAGTCCAGAGGCTGGATCTCATCCCTTCTTCAACCATTACTGCTCTCCCTGTAGTCTCTCATCTCTTCTGTGGTGTAACATTGAAAGATAATGTTTTTAATTTATGTACAAAAGCAAAATTGCCAGGAGGCAGTGTGATGTGGAGAGAAGAGATTGCCCTGGGAGTCAGGAATCCTGTCAAGAGTCATGGTGGCATGCTACTGGGTAGCTATGTGACCTGGGCTGCCTCTGGACCCGTTTTTCCCAAGAAAATTAGGTTGGACCAGATGATCTCCTCCCAACTCTGAGTTCCATGTTCTGAAGTTCCCGCCCGTTTTGCTCCATCCAGACCCAGAATCCTAGTTTAAGTCCCTGAGGACTGCCTTAAATGCACACTCACAGTTAGCAATGGGCCTTCAGAAGCTTCCCCCAAGAGCTGGCCTTTGGTGGTTTCCTGCTGTAGAGGCTCCTCTAAAACTTAGCTGGTCATCCTCAGGAAATAGGAGAAGGCATGACGGTTAATGAGCCTGTTATTCTTGGGGCAAGATAGCTGAGGGATGAAGCCTGGCCCAGGAGGGAGCCAGCCATGGGCCCCGGGGCATGAGCAGATCAGCCATTGCCTTTGGGGGCTCTTCTTGGTGGCTCAGCGTCCACACTGTCCACACTGCCCTGTGGTTCAGTTTGTGGGGTAGCTCCTAGGGAGGATGCATCAGACCTGAGGCTACCTTGCCCTTACTGGCAGGCAGATAACAAGCTCTTGGTCACGAATAACAAAAGTTTTGAGACTATAATGACATCTATACCAGACCACTCCTTAACTCTACCTTAAGACCATTCCTCAGTTCTATCTCCAAGCCATAAAATTAGCATATCATTGACATGAAGCACCAGATCTCTCTCTTTCCTAAAAATTATCTTCTTACTCCTGGTTTTTTGCTAAATTCTTTTGGAACTCAGCCCACTTTAATTGGCATTACAATTATAATAAACTTTGCCCCTTGGGTCTGAGCTGGCAGATTCTTTTCAGCCACTTCGCCACACTGATCTGGAACTCCAACCTTTCTGGGGTCTCCTTTGAACCCCAACACAGTGATAGAAGGGTGTGAAGCTTTTGTACTTTCATTAGAGTTTTCTCTTTTCTCTCACAATTCAGTATATTATTCTCCATCATTTTTTTTCCTTCTTCCAGTCCCCTTTTCCCTTCCTCCTCTCCTTTTAATTTGTTATTTCTAGGAAACCAATCCTTGGTTTGTTAGAATTGTGTTTAGATTAAGAATACATACACTGAGGACCCAAGGGGTTTTTAGGGCCTTGGTGCCTGGGCTTGGTGATTCCAGTTTGGGATTCCAGCTAGGTGAAATTGTTTTCAAGATGCCTCCTCCTCTCCAAAGAGTCAGGGATAAATAATATTATGTTGTAGACTGAAGAATTCCTGTTCCCGTTCATTTCCTGCCTGGAGCATTAGTCCTCCACCATCCTCCCCTTCTGAGTAGTTTGTACAGAATCATCATTTTTCCTCTGGCATTTATGGTGATTGGAGATCATTCTGAGACCCAGTAGTCCTACTCAGGACCTGCACTAGTTACTAGAGGGAGCTTTAATCTTCAGGGCTTATTCCAGGATCTCTTTTAACTGGTTCCCAGACTGTCTGGGAGACATTTTGATTAACAGGAAATAGAGACTTTATGTAGAAAGGGGAATTAATTACATGAGGAAATGGGGGGGATTGGATAGGGGTGGAGACCTCTTTTTTTTTTTTTTTTTTTTGGCTCATATATAAGGTTTGTATCTTCCTCAGAAAACACAATGGTTAATTTTATATTTTGCTAGTCAGGCATTTGAGGTGATCTTGTGGATTGCAATTTTGCTGGTGTTTAGGTTATAAATCCAGTTATTCTAAAACTGGAATTTTTGCTTTAAAAAAATGTTCTTTTCAGATTATTAGGTTTGTTGTTTTTTTAAAATGTGGACTAGGCTCTGATGTTGTTTTGACCTTTAATATCTTCCCTAAATGGTGCAGCAGAGAATTCTTTCAAGCTCTCCATGTCATGGATCTCTTGTTTCATTAATTTTCCATCCCAGGAAGTATTCCTCGGATGTTTACTTTATGCTTAACAGTGTTACAAAGGCAGTGACACCCAATGTCATTCACCAGATGCATTTTAAAAAGTGCTTACTGGGTGTGAAGTGTTGTGTATTTGGAGGTGGACACTGGGAACAGCTGACAGAAGGGAGGGGTGCCTGGTGAGCAGGCTGGTCGGCTGGCAAGATAGAGGGTGGGGATTCTTTAGATTAAAGAGCACTGGGCAGCAAGTGTGAAGACAAGGGAGAAAGTTAGGGTCCTCAGCCAGGGTTGGGAACGGAGGGGATGTGGGGAGCAGGGGCAATAACTGCTACAGAAGAAAACCAGGAGAGATCTGCTGGCCTCCCACAATAATAACATTACAATAAAAAAAAGTGGAGATGTAGGGGATAAAGCTGGGGTCTCAGGCCTCTGGTTTTATCTCCGTGGGGAGCTCCTGTCCTGGAAACTTTCTATACTCATGTAAACCTGCCACTGAATTGTACCTTGGGTTGAGTCACCAGGCTGACTGGCAGGCTTTGTACTAAGCACTGGGAGGAAAGACCCCTACAGGCCCCTTTGGGGCCTCACCTCCCCTGAGGTAGGCTGTCCAACAGCCCCCCTGTCCCCAGGGCGGAGCGGCCTGGGAGGAAGCCCTGGAAGCCAAAGGATATTGTGGAGGGGGAGCCCTCAGGCCTGGGAGCAGTGAGAACTTAAGGGACTTGCCCAGGACCTGCCGGCTAATGGGGCTCAGAGGTCTTCCTCCCTCCGTGGCTGGGTCTCTCTACTCTGAGGGCCCCGGCCCGTTGTCTGGGCAAAAGAGGCCAAGGTAATTACATGGAAGACTGAGTTAGCCAATTCAAGGTTAAAATGCTGCCTTATTAACCGTGAGAACCTAAGTCATCGGCCTCAAGAGTCTTGTATCAGGGCCCGAGACAGGGCCCGAGTTGACCACACAGTGGTATTTGGATAAAGAAGGGGGGAAGTGTGCACTCTCTTGGAATTTGGTTCTTTTGAATATTGCTGATGTTCGAAACTTCAGGGAGCAAAGTCTTCCAGAATCATGAGGAAAAGAATCCTGGCCAAAGTTGACTGAGTAGAAAGTCACTCTGGGGTGGGTGGGTTGGGAAATAGGGAATTTTTTTTTTTTTACTTATTTATTTATTTATTTATTTTTAGTATTTTCCTTATTCTTTATTTTCTTCAGTAGTAGGCATTCATCAAACAGCACTCTGAACAGTATTAATGGATCTCTTTTGGGTTGCTAACTTTGTTTTCTCTAACATAGACGCTAATGCTTTAAACTAAGATTTGGATTTAATCATCAGTCAGAAAGAATAGATTGAATCAAGTTTTTTGTCAACAGCATATTGTTTGATATTTCTTTAAGGAAATCAGCATGGTCCTTTGGAAAAAGTGTTAATTTTAGAGTGAGAAAAATCTACTGCTTACTATGATATTTGAAAATTTACTAAAATCTCCTGGGGCCTCAGTTTCCCCACTTGTTCAATGAATTCTTTGGTCCCTTTTATTTGTATCAATAAAAATCTTATATAATCCTATTTGTTGAATGCCATGTTTACTGGGAGGTATCTTATATCACCTATCACATCCAGTAGGATTGGTTACTGAAGACATTTTACTGCTTCATGTGACCTATCTATTAAACTTTTTAGAAAAGATTATAAGTAACATGTTACCTCAAATGTTTGATTAGAAATATCTATATCTTTCAATATCTTTGAATATTGGTTTAGGATATAATGATACTTTCTGTTTAAAGGCATTTTTATGAGCAAGTTAAAAGCAAATCATGTTTTGTTTTGTTTTGGTTTCTTACTTTTAGCTTCTCTAGAGCACATGATATTGCCAATCCTTTGAGTATACAGGATTTCTGGGAGACCTGCCCTCTGCTGTGGGTATTTTTCTTTTTCTTTCTTTTTTCTTTTTTCTTTTTTTTTTTTTTTTTTTTTTTGTCATAGCTGGGCTTCTTACAGTGGGCTGTGTTGTTAGAGCTGCAGGCTCTATCGATCTTGCCATCATACTTGATGTATCTGTAAACGAATTTCTGGGATTCTCCTGGGTTTGCCGAGATGGCTTGTGTGTCTTGTAGGGTCAGCATTTTGAGTTCTGCTAATTTTGCTTCCAACGATTCTTGCCAGCATTGTCAGTTTGAGGGTGTTTCTCAGGATGGCAGTAAAGGAGAGCATTTATCTTCTGGCCAGAGGAGGGATAAGGCACTCGTGTGCTCCCATGTTGGGCTGGTCATTGGAGCTTTAGAACTTCCCCTAAAACCTGCTCTGCCAGCTGTGCTACTCCCAGCAGTGCGCCATCAGCTGAACCTTAG
The DNA here is from genome assembly GCF_902635505.1 of Sarcophilus harrisii. Classification (NCBI taxonomy): domain Eukaryota; kingdom Metazoa; phylum Chordata; class Mammalia; order Dasyuromorphia; family Dasyuridae; genus Sarcophilus; species Sarcophilus harrisii. The sequence continues at coordinate 558,238,373 of NC_045428.1, read as the reverse complement.
AAGATCACCTTTGTGAGATGCTAGAGCCAAAAAATGCCCTCTCCGCAGGGGATGAGCCTCTCTGAGCTGACCTCAGCCACTCTGTGGGTGACAGAGGTCTCTGGGTCTCTAGCCAGGGCCTGGACCATTGGGACTTGTAAATCCATACATAGATTCTACCAGAGCTAGGGCTCCATTGGCACAGCCTTTTGAAAACCTGGTTGCCTTCACATATTAGTGAAATGTTGGGAAAATATTTTAACTTCGCCTCTTAAAAAACCAATGTCTAGGTACATATCTTGGAGAAAATAAAATTTTCTGTATTAAATAATTGTGCATTAATTTTTTAAAAAGGTAACAAAACTCAAATATTCCGTCCCCTCACTTCTACCTTTATTTCTTTAAAAACAGCACTCAAATGATGCCTTCCAGATGCAGCTTTTCCTAATGTTCCTCTCCAGCTTCCAGTGGTCATGCTTTCCAAATTTTCCTTGTTTTTATCTCATGTATATTTTGTATATGTGTTATCTCCCCTAGTAGAAAAGTAAGCTAGCCTGGTGCAGAGAATAGAGCCCCAGCCCTGAAGTCAGGAGGACCCGAGTTCAAATCTGGCCTCAGACACTGAACACTTCCTAGCTGTGTGACCCTGGGCAAGTCACTTAACCCCAAATGCCTCAGCCAAAAAAAAAAAAAAAAAAGTCTAGGCCTCTGTCTTATCTCTCCTGTGCTGGCGGAGCTGTGCATCCTTTTCCTACCAGTCCCTTCTGGGCAGAGAGGTCCGCAGTTTGCTCCTGCTTTCCCTTAGTCTGAGAAGAGCTAATAAAAAGGAACATTCAGGTCACTGGACACCAGAGCAGAGTCCAAGTGGTGTCACAAGGAATTCAGAGTTAATGAATAAGCTCTGCCCCATATTTAATGCCTTTGTTGCATTTTCTCCCATAAATGGGCCCCCGCAGCCTTCTGCCCTTTTGGAGTGTCGAGTCCGTTACCCATGTGACCTTTCTGCTCCTGCTCCGGAAGCTGCAGTGGCTCCCTGCTGCCTTCTGGAGGGAGTGCTCCCTAATCTGCTGGGGAGGTGGCAGATTGGTGGGCCCCAGTTCCCACAGAAGCCTCCTGCCGCTTCCCAGCCTGTCTCCTCTCCGGGGCTCTGCCCACAGGGGTTCTCCGCCCCCCCCCCCCCCCCCCGGGCCTGATGCAGATTTTTGTTTACTTTGTACCTGTGTGTGTTGTGCCTCAGAGCCCAGTCTCTGCTTTAGGCCCACCTGGTGATCTGTGACCTCTGAGGTGGCCAGGCTGGTTTCTCATTAAGCTTTGGTATCCTTCCTTCCCACTCCCCCCAACCCCCCCAGCCTGCCACAAAACGGTGCTTGGGGGGGATGCTGTTGGGATTAGTGAAGGAGAGAGGTCACAAGTGGGCCTCAAGCATCAGCATTTGATTCCAGGGGGTAGTGTTGATGATGAAAGTGATTTTAAAAGTTCAGTTTTACATAATTCTTTAAGGTTTTCAAAGTACTTTCTGCACAACAGCTTTGTAAGAATTGGAGTTTTCTTCTCATTTTACAAATGAAAAAATTGAGTGTCCTTGTGATTAAACCATCTTGGTCTGGGGGCTATTAACTGGGAGAAACAGGACTTGAAACCAGGATTTCTGTTCCCAGGTATGTCCTTCCACGGTACTTTTCGAATCCAGAATCTGGGTACAGGAGGTTTTACCTTGCTTTTTCCTCTCAGAGTTGTGTTGTGGAAAGTGCTTTTGGATACCAAAGCATAAACCTGACTTTTTTTTGCCTCCCTACATTTATACTTTCAGCCACCAGAGTCTGCACATCAGAGCACATCTTGGGAGCCCAGAACCTCCTACTGGAAGGATCTAAGAGGCCATTGAACCCAGCCCCCTCCATTGTCCTTCCCAATTATTAGGAAGTTTGCCCTTTCTTCTGGGCAAAGGCATTCCCAATTTCTAGTAGCGGCCCCAAGAGCTCTCTCAGAGCAGGAAGAACGTTACGGTTCTGCTCTTCTCCCCCCCCCTCCCCCCTCCTCTACTGCTTTGACTGGGGGAGCTGACCTCTTCACCTGACACCTTCCTGCTGCTCCTGGCTCCTGTCATTTATCCATACTGATGTGATTCCCACATCATCCCAAACCTATCGGACGGGTCCTCCAATTTAACACAGGCTGTTCTGTGGCTGGCAGAAGGGCTCCAGTGTCCTGCCCGTGGCTGTATGTGATTTACTCTGGATGTGGGAATTCTTCCATTCTATGCATGCCCTTTGACTTCTTTCATATTTATTAGTGACTTTTTATGATTTGCTTATGGTAAGAAGACAGTTCTTCCTCTGTGTCAGGGAGTCGGGCTAGATAATGGCTCCCCCCTTCCTGCCTTTATGCGACTGGGTAATTTCACCGAGAGTTTTTTCCCTCCTCAAAAGCACAGTGCTCCAGTTCATCTTTCTAGAATGTCCTAACAAGGCAGTGGCTGAAACCCCTCTTATAATTTAACAAATATTTATTGAGCACTACTCAGTACAGGGCCTGCTAAGGGCTTGGAACTCACTCCTTTCTCTTCTCTGACCCAGGGGGTAGAATTGGTGATTGTGGACAGAATCCCCTCGTGGCAGGGGAATAGTTTGAAGAGCCTACAAGACTGAAACCCGATTTCTGCAAAGGTAGAACCACAGGACTTCAGAAATAAGAGGGAAGCCACTCTCTCCACTTTGGGAATGCTTTCATTGTTAGAGGTGGTGGATAGAGCATCCGGCTTCCTGAGTTCGAACTTGGTATCACTCATTAATTGTGAGACCTGGAAAAATCACTCTGTTCCCCATCAGTAAAATGAGCTGAAGAAGGAAACAGAAAATCTCTCTTTGCCAAGAAGACTCCAAATGGGATCACAAAGGCTGAAACGCTTCAATAGTGATCACTAGTGAGCTTTTCCTCATGTCCATTCTAAATTGGCCTCTTTGGAACTTCTGCCATTGACAGATGACCAAGTTTGGTTGGTTTCCTGCCCTGGTCAGTTGAGAGAGATTCCACCTGCGAAATCTTGGTCAGTTCACAGGGCCACTCCAGGAGTCACTTTTTTCATCTGCAATTAAAGTCCCTTTTATTCTAAATCATACAATTCCAGAAGCTTTGGTCTAATTCTTGAGGAAACTGATCCAATTGCAGAGATACTTCTTAATCCTGTCCAGTCCTGAACCAATTTTTCTTCCTCCTTCCTTCCCTCTCTCTCTCCCCCCACAATGTTTTAACTCTTCTAGATGGGTTAAGCTCAGTTTTCCAAGTGAGCGATCCTTTAACTTTGAATGAGTAAAACATTAAAATATTTATGGCATCCCCTAGTGGCCCCCTGTCTACTCGGGGCAGTGCTGGGATTAATCCCTTGGCCTTTGGTTCCATCCTAGAGTTGTGCAAATTTGAGTAGGTATTACAACATTTTTGGGAAAGCATGGCTGGGTTAGGGTTGGGATGATGACCCTGACAGTTAATTGGGTATCATAGAGAAAATCCATGGGGAAAGATTTTCGAAACTTTCTTCAAGTCTTGGGAGTCAATAGAATTAGAAATTATCTAGTCCTTTACCTGAGAAAGATCCCTTGGACAGCATCCTTGACAAGGGGTCCTCTGGGGGAAGGCCTCTAATTATGGGAGTCAGTGCCCCCTGGTGGCATTCCCCATTCCCCATTTGGACGGTGAGTATTGTTAAGCTGTTTTTCCTGTAGATCTAAATCTGCCTCTGCTGGACCCTCCTCGACCGGCTTCCGGCCTCCCACTGCCTTCTTTTCCAGGCTACGTGGTGCTGCTTCCTGCCTAATTCTTAGCGCACCTTTCTAACTGACGCCATCTCATGTCAGCTCATTTGTCATTGTCCTTCCCAAAATGTGGCTCCCTTCTGGGAGATGTCTTCTCCTGTGATTCTCTACTTTTATCTGTTTGTTTATTTAGTTGTTAGGATGCACTTTTAACATGTTGGACTTGGAGTCTACTGAAACTGACAGCTCTTTTTTACACAAACCTTTATTTGTGTCATAATGACTCGCCTGTTATAGGGGCTTTAAGGTTTTCAAAGTATTCTCCTCACAACAATCGGATAAGTGTCACTCCCGTTTTAGAGATCGGGAAGGTGATAACATGGCTGCTCATGGTCCTAGAGCCTGGTGCACTTTGGAAGTTTTTTCTTTTTTAATAAAAGCTTGTTTATCAAATACATATAGAGATCATTTTTCAACATTCAACCTTGCAAATCCTTGTATTCCAAATTTTTCTCCCTTCTTTCCCCTCTCCCCCAGACATTTAGTAATCCAGTCAGTGTTAAACAGGTGCAGTTCTTCTAAACTGATGTCCACGTTTCTCATTCAGTTCTCCTTTTCCCTGTCTGACCTTTCCCCTTCCCGCCCCACACCCCGCCTTGAGGTCTCTTCCATGGCACTTTTCAGCTTTTATGGTTTTAACCCTAAAACCTGTGCATAGGGCTCCCGGCTGTGTGTCTGGCCTGGCAGCTGCCCACTGGGTGCCCTATGGGTTTGGAGACTCCTTCCGGTGGGCACTCCCCTTCTCACCCCGCTGGCGCCATCTGTCACCCCGTCTGTGGCCTTGGCCCTTCAGATTCCTTCATGCCGCTTGTCTGGACCGCCAGATAGGGTTCCTATCTAATAGTATTCCTTCCACTTGTCTGCTGAGAAAACGAGGGGGTGGGCCATGGGGGGCCCAGGCCCTAGTGCCTAAATGTCCTTCTATGGAGGACCATTGGAGAAAGCAGGACTGGGCTGACCCTGAGCAATGATGCCCTGGGATACAGGGGAGAGTCACAGGCGGGCTCTCAAATGGGGGTCTTCTGCCTGGAGGACGATTCTCTTTGCTCTGGAGTCCAGGAAGGGAGAGCTGCAGCTTGTTATAGGCATCCTTGCAGGCCAGCCCACATCTCTCTTCCCTGCATTATTCTGACCCTGACCTCAGCAAAACCACCCAGCATTTGAAAATGTTGTTTTTCTTTTACCTTCGCTTTCCATCTTTACCTAATCACGTCCTTAAACTTACCCTTTGCCGATGCTGGGCAGGCATGTGACAAATCTAGATCATAAAACAAGGGCCCTTCTTAGAGCTCTGAAACTTGATTTTAGGAGTGGCGACTTTCCGTGGCCCGGAAATACAACTTAGGATTCTGGGCAGCGTTCCAGAAAATGGATGTTTAGCTGGGCTAGAAATCTCCTAAAGCAGAATGTTGCAACCAAAGAATTGTTCTACAATATCTTGAGCACAGTTGTTCCCTTAATGGGCTTCTTTCCTTATAGTTAATGGGTAAAATTTCATTTTAGTGAATGCCATTTATGATTATAGGCTTTTGTTTAAGAAAATTATTTCCAGTGCTCAGCAGCCAGTCTCTGGTCAAGATTGCTTTGCTGATATACTCCCAGTGATCTTTATGAATAAAAAGTCCTGTAAGACAGGTATTTACATTGGCTCCTTCCTATCCTATTGGAGAGGAGACTTTTGTGGCTGGTTTGTTACTTTGTTAAATTATTTTTTTCTAATTACATATAAAAACAATTTTAAACAAAATCATTTATTTATTTTTAATTAAAAGTTTTTATTTACAAAATATATGCATGGGTAATTTTTCAACATTGATCCTTGTAAAGCCTTTTGTTACAAATTACCCCCTCCTTCTCTCCACCTCCCCTCCCCTAGATGGCAGGTAGTCAAATACATGTTAAATATGTTAAGTAATCATTAAAAAAATTTTGAGTTCTAAATTATCTCTCCCTTCTCCCTCTCCTCCCTGAGATGGCAAACAGTTGATATAACATATGCATTCAGTCACACAAAACACATTTCCTTATTAATCTTGTTGCGAAAGAAAAAGCAAAAAAAAAAAAAAAAAAAAAGTGTGCTTTGGTCTATATTCAGACTCTATCAGTTCTTTCTCTGGATGGGATTGTATTTTTCATCATAATTCCTTGGGAACTCTCTTAGATCATTGTATTGCTGAGAATAGTTAAGTTGTTCACAGTTACCATCATACAACACTGCTGTGATTGTGTTCTGGTTCTATTAAATTCACTTTGCATCAGTAAAGTATTTCCAGAGTTTTCTGAAAGCATCATGTTCATCATTTCTTGAAGCACAGTAGTACTAGTTTTTAAAAAATATGTATTTGTTTTTAACACTTTTCCTTTTAAATTTTAGTTTTCAAATGATTTTCCTTCCTCATGGCCTACCCATTGAGAAGGCAAGCAAAATAATATTAACTTATTCATAGGAAATGATGCAAAACATATTTCCATATTAGCCACATTACAAAAAACATAAAAAAAGTAAGAAAATTATACTCTAATTTGCAATCAGAGTTCATCAGTTCATTTTTTCATTAAGAGTTCTTTGGAATTGTCTTGTATCATTGTATTGATCAGAGTAACCAAGTCTTTAATAGTTGATCATTTTTACAACATCACCATTAATATGCACAATAATCTTCTAAGGTGGTGTGGTCACTACTGTCCTGGTCTGTGCTCTGGGCTCTAACTAGGAAGGGCCCCTGCTCCCCTGCAGCCTTAAGCACAAAGCATTCCTTTTGGTCCCAGAACTGTGACCAGGTCTTCTGATTTGCAAGAAAAGAGAATTTCATAATAGAGGCACAAGACCTCACTTAAGAAAATTATTTGAAAATTAGAATTGGCCAAATGGATGGTAATGACGCCATGAAATCTTAAGAAATTAAAAAAAAAATCAAAATAATAAAAAAATAAAAGAAAATGTGAAATATTTCATAAGAAAGACATTTGAATTGAAAAATAGATCGAGTATAAATAATTTAAGGATCACTGGAGAGTCTACACATCCTATTTCAGGAAATTATAAAAGAATGTATATTATATTATAATTATAAATTATATATTTAGAAAAGAATATATCCCAGTATCTTAGAACCAGAGGACAAAGTAGAAATGGAAAAAAATCCATAAGTCACTTGCTAAAAAAAAACCTTAAAATGAGAATTCTCAGCAATTATCATAGCTGGTACCCAGGTGAAGGAAAAAAATACTGTACACGGCCAGAAAGAAAGAATCCAAGTACAGCATAAACGTTGTCAGGACCACACAAGATTTATCAGCCACCATTATATAAAAAAGAGCTGAGGTCTTGGAACATGGTATTCCAGAAGGCAAAGGACCTAGGCTTAGATCCAAGAAATTTTAATTGCTTAGAGGTAGGCCAGGCCAATATCATAAAAATGATAGTGCTACCTATATTAATTGACTTGATCAGTGCCCTACCAATCAATTATCAAGACTACAATGCTGTATCAAAACTTTTTAGCACTAGATAAGAAATACAGAGGTTGATTGGTAGAAAAGATTAGATATACAGTATATAGAAGCAGTAGCGCAACCTAAATTTTGATAAACTGCTGTTTAACAAAAATTAGTAGTCTGGAAGGAATTGGGCATAGACCAACACCTGAAACCACATGCCGAAATAAGTTCAGAATAGGTACATGAATTAGGCATAAAGGGTGACACCATAAGCCCCTATTAATGGAACATGAAATAAATTATCTGTCATATATATGGTTAAGGAAAGATTTCAGTACCAAACAAGAGAAAAAAGCATTTATAGGAGATAGCTAATTGTTTTGATTACATAAAATTAAAAAGATTTTGCACAAACAAAACTGGCATACCTAAAATTAGATGAAGATCAGGAAACTGGGAAAATTATTTTTGCATTGTTTTTCTGAAAAAATCTCAAATAGCAGATGCAAACATATGAGGTGCATTTGTTAAGACTCCATTGTTAACTCCACAACTGGACTGGATTTATATTAAAAATAGTTGTAAACTAATGGGTTGAATTAGCCACAGGCTGGTTTCTCAAGGAGGGTCAATAACCTGAAAGCATCCTTAAGCTGTTCACAGAGCTAAGTTGTCCTACACTGTTGGAGGAGCTGGAGCTTTCTGAAGGCATTTGCCTTATTCCTCAGCTCACCCCGGGTTCCTGCCCTGTGTCGACAGAATATTGCTGTCCTTTCTCTCCTGTCCCTGGCTGCCTCCACCTCACGTCCAGTCGAGTTTCCAGGTTTAGAAGAGAATAGGAAGTTTTTGTCTTTGGCCTTTAACAGTTGGCACGGTGGCTTCATCCCAGCCCTGTGGGGAAGGGAGCCAGGGAGAGGGGGGTGCCGTGTTTATTGAATTGCTCATCCTGGACTTGCCCTTAGTCTACGTGTCCCTTCTTCTTCTCTGGTTGGCCACAGGGCATAATGGAGAGCCTGCCGAACTTGGCCCTGGGAGGCTTGGAGCTGAGCCCTGGCTCAGATCCATCCCAGCTCCATGCCTTTAGTATTTAAGCCTCAGTTTCCTCATTCTCTAAAATGGGGATCACAAACTACTCCTAAATTCCCAATCTCATAGTGGTGGTGAGAAAAAGCACTTTAGCAATTTTAAAGCACTGATGAAATGGGAGATAGGATTAATGTGCACATTCAATATGAAGGGAAAGTTTGGACTTCTTGTTGACTTGGATACAAGAAGCTGATAGGACAAGGAAATATTTTTTGCTGGTTTGAGAACTTTAAGATAAAAAGTTATTAGAGAGTTTGTTTTTTCTTGGTTGAGAATATAGAGTAAATCCATTGATGTAGAGATGGTTATGATAAGAGAGAGAGAGAGAGAGAGAGGTGGGAGGAGGAAGGGAAATATGGAGAGAGGGAGAGAAACATAGAGGGAGAGAGGAAGGGAGACAGAGAGAGGGAGGAAAGGAAGGAGAGAGACAGAGGGAGGGAGGAGAGAGGGAACCAAGGTGGGAAGGAGGAGAGAAAGAATGTGTGTGTCTGTGTCTGTGCGGGATCTATGAGCTAGGGCATGCTTTTTGTTCTGTTTTTATTAGCCGGATCTGTATATCTGGGGAGAAGGCTAACCTGCCCAGCTACCTTTTAATCTGAGTGTGTTGTCAGAGTTGCTTTTCTAATGTTTATTTTTTCTCCCTGCAGCTGTACTTTTAGGAAAGGTTTATTTAGAAGAGTCTAGGGAAATTTGATCACTCTCAGCATAAAGGATGAGAAAAGAGAGAATGGCTTGTAAAAGTGCACTTAACAGTTTAGAGGGTACTTGATACCTTCTGAAGATGTATCATTTCTTGCCCAAGGATTCTGAACAAAACTTGAGAAATTTTGGACAGGGAAATGGAGACCCAGTCTCCTTTCTTTACAATGTGCCCTAGATGTCCATTTCATAGCTGTTCTATAGTGTTTATCATTTTCTCTTAGCACAATTCTTAGCATATCTTTTCTTTTGTTTCTTCATCGTATCATCAACATATTTGGTCTATTTTGACAAATTCGTTTTCTTATCTGTTCAGTGAGAAAATTGAACTATGAATTCTATTTTGTAATCATTTGTAAAATTGAATGTGGGTTTGATTGTTTTCAAGGTTATTTGTTTTATTTTTACTTTTGTGAAGTTAAGAAACATCAATAAGCATGAAATTTACAAAGAGTAATAGAAGAATTGTGTATGAAACTATGAATCTCTATTATGTACATCTTTTGTTTTAAATTACATATTCATTTTGACACATAGGACTGCCACTGCTCTGCTTATCTTTCTCCTTCTAAACTTGCTTCCCTCTTCTGTTTCATTGACACTTTTCTTTCTTATTTTCTTGTATTTTTAATAATGTAATCATTATTACTGCCAATGAAATCATAGGTTTCTATCCCAGTTTTGTCTCCTTTCATTCTTAGTTATCAGTTTATCGCTATAACTGAAAGTTGGGTTTTTTTTTCCCCCTACATATGTGTGTGTGTGTGTGTGTGTGTGTGTGTGTGTTTTTAGGGTTAAATTTAGCGACTTTGGGGGGGGACATAATTCTAAATTCACAGGACTACCAGAAGTGCATTAATGTGTTGGTCCTCCCAGACCCTGCCAAGAAGTATCAATTTTTTTTTTTTGCCATCTGTGCCAATCTGATGAGTGGAACCATTGAGATTTTTGAGTTTCCATTTCTTTTTTGGGGGACATTTTTTCCACACTGTTGCTAATAGCTTGAATTTTCCTTTTTTTTTTTTTAAATCTGTCACTATTAATATCCCTGCCATTCTTTCAAAGTTACTAGTATAGCTACAATTTGAACTTTAGTTTTTCACCATATTGTGTCTTTAGAGTACTTGATTCTGTGTTGTTGAAGAGTAACAGCATTTGTGGTATGAAAATTGCTTCTGTTATTGTCAAGATATTAGAAAATAAAAGCTGAATCATTTTTAGCAAAAAATTGTTGAGAAATGCTCCTGGATCAAAAGCAGATCAGTCTGACCTTGCATACTTTCCCTTTCATAGTTTAGATTTTCAGAATCTGTGAACATTTCCTCAATGAAAAATCTAGGGTGGGTGTCAACAAATCTCATGCAAATGCTATAACATTAACTGTTTCTTCTCTGGGGGATTTGTCATATGGTAGTGGTGCATCTGGTTTAAAGTATCATTTTAATAATGATCCTGATTAATTTTATGGTCTGGGGTCCATTCATAGAATAAGAATTTTAATACTCATTTAAGAATCTATAGTGCGTTCCTATTGCATATGAATTGGGGAGAAGTTTGATAGGTGGAATGAAATGTAAAGTTTTAGGTAGAACAATGCCATATCTTTTGCCTGTAGTCTTTTCATATTTATTCTCACAGATCTGTGAGGTATCTGTATAAGTATACAGTCTATAAAGAACTAGATGCCTGCTTTTGAATGGAGACCCCTGAGCTACATACCCAGTTGGATGGCTTTGGACATTCACCTCTCTGGGTCTCAGTTTCCTCATCTGTAAAATGAGGGATTGCATTTTTATTATCCCCATTTGAATCATGCCTCCAAACTATTTTCTTCCCAATTTGAACAATTCCACACTGTTATAACATGAAACAGGCAAATATTATTTGTACGCGTAAGTTGTATAACTGTAAGTTATCTGGAAAATGGAACAAGAATTGACATTATCTAGTTCCTTTTTTTGGTCAGTGACTTAGTAATAGTCTTCAAGGAAAGTATCATGCATTATATAGACTTTTTGTAAGGCTATTGCAACTTTAGTAGGCAAACTCTGCAAATTTTTTTTGTATTTGCACAGTTAAGTGATAAATCAGAATGAAGCATTTGTTATCTCTCAGAACCACAAAGGAGCGAGAGGTGAACAATTGGCTTCCTAGTTCAGTGACTGGAAAGGCTGCTAAACCTGGATAACCATCTTTCTCTTCCCTAAATACATTAAGTTATTTATTTCATTGGGATTGCCTGTGGTGGATGGGGAACAGCAACTTCTCCTGTGCAGGGAATCTGGGCCCCTGAATGGTTTTTGCCTCTTATCCCAATCTGCATGATTTGGGACACTTCTAGACAGATAAATACAGGGGGCCAAATAGATAAACAAGCAGTGCGCCCTGCACGGAGATGAGGTGCCCACAAGCCCTGGTTAATAGCTCTTGCTGTGGGCCTGGCCCTGTAGTAAGTGCTGGGAATGCAAATTAAGCAGAAAGGAAGGTGGTCTCTCACCTTCCCTCTTTGAGGGCTGCCTCAAGAATCCTAGGCTCTGATGGGAAAAGGCCGAAGGGACCGTGTGGTGGAGAAGTCCGGATTGCCAGCCAGAGCCGTGAGAGGAGTGAGGATTGAACGGGAAGGAAAGCTCTCACTGGGGACTGTCCCCAGGGCCGGGGCCTCCAGGGCAGAAGGGTGGGAGGAGTCCAGGCAGGAGGATGGTGCCAGGGTGTGAGGGTGAAACGGACCCAACTGGCCCCTGACTGGACGCGGGCAGAGCCTCCCTAGAAGGTGCAGCCCTCTGAGGGTGGGGGGAAACCTCCCGGAGGGGGCAGCACTGGGGGGCGGGGATGGGGAGAGGGAAGCTCTGTTTGGATGGATGAGTTTGATGTGACAGTTGACTGATTAAATGTAATTAATGATGGAACCGTGTGCCATTGGTATTGCCTATGGCTTTTAAAATTCACAGGCTGTTCGAACTGACAAGTGGATTGTGTTTTTAAAGTTCATTTGTAACTTAGGTGTTTGGGGTCCTGAACACATTTCTATAAACAACCTTCTAATGGTGGCTGGGTGCCCGGCAGCCCACAAAGACTGGTTTGTGAGCCGTCATAGAGCTCAGAGAACACTGTATACTTGCTGTTTGGAGGGGAAAACTTGGTAGAAAACAATACAGTGGAAGCCACCCTTTCCTTTTAAACATATAAACCAGCTCCCTCCCCTAAAACCACTTGACAATGGCTTTTCATGAGGGGGTGGTAATCACTGTCTCCAAGGAGATGGTGGTGGAGTGCAGCGCTGGGCATTTTCTGCCAGGCCACAGAGGCCGTGAGCGGGACCGCCGGCCCCTTCCAAAGGCCAGCTGTGTGACTCACCTCGGGGCTGGGGACCAGGAGTGGCCTAGAGCTGTTGTTCTTTCGATCCAAAGCCATGGGCTGCTGTTCAGGGGTTGCTGGGTGAGCTTCCCTATAACTTGAGGAGGGAAAGTGAGGAAGAGAAGCTAAGGGAGAAATCCCCATTGCAGAGGCCGTTTGTGTTCCTTTTTTGTAAGAGGGAGAAGTGGAAGCTAGAGTCTGGAGGAGCGTTCTGGCAGAGGTGAACCCGGGCGAGCCTTTCCAGGGGAAGAACAGAGAAGCTGCCCATATGGGTGTTTTGTTGCCACTGAAATAGGGGGTGTAGAAAAAGGTAGCATTTTTTCCTAATTCATCTCATTTGCAGCTTGCCTATGGTTATAGTCTAGAATGGTCTAAGATAAGTTAGGTAACTAAAATTTAACTTATAAAACTTATCATGGAAAAATAATTGTAAATTACTACTTTGCAGACAAACTTTTATTAATAATAAGAACAGCAGTAACTCATCACTAACGTTCTTAAATCTGCTGGAGAACTGGAGCAACTATGATTTGTATAGTGTAGCTATTTACTATGTTATTTTGCTTACTGGCTTTCATAGACAGTTTTCTCCCTCCTATCTTTTTAGTTTAAACTCTTCTTAGTTATATTTACGAGATTCTAGGCAATAACAGTATTTAAAAAATTTAAAAAAATTTTTTTACATCATCTAAATTTTCTAAGTTATTCTTCTCTCTTATTCTTCCAGAGGAAGAAAAAAAAATTTTTTTAGCAAAGCTAATCAGCACATCAGAGAAATCGGACATCTATCTGAAGTGTTCCACACACATAATTCTCCCATCTTTGTAAAAAAAAAGGGGGGGGCAAGGGAAGGAAGGTACCTTCTTATGCCTCTTTGGGTCCAAGCTTGGTTATTCAACTTCAATTATTTAAATAATGTCATTGCCAACCTTTGTTAGGTGCCCTTCATCTGTGGCAAGGAGCCTGTTATTCTTATGTTTTATAAGCTTTATTTCAAGTATCCAAATCTCATTCTTGGATACCATCTTTTCAATCAGTTTGTGTTCTTCCAGTTCTTTCTTCCAGATCTTTTGTTTCATTTGTAATCCCTTAGTTGAGTCTAAGGGTTTCCAAGGTCCCCATATCAGTCCCTAAACACATTGGGAGATGGTAGTCTGGTTTGCCCATGCAGGTACTAGTTTAGGTGGCTCCCTTTTCTAGCTCTTGTGAGCTTCTGGTTGACTTGTGCAATTCTTCTGGAGTAGGAGAAGTCACTTATTGTAGTTTGTCATTGTATTTCTTTCTTTTTTATTTAAATTTTATTTCTTTATTATTGTCACACTTTAAGTTCTAAACCGTCTCTCTCTCTCCTACCTTACACTAGAGAAAAACCACTATTTGACACAGTTTTATAAATAAATATAAAACCATATTTTACATACTTCTGTTTATCAGTTCTTTCTCTGGAGTTTTCATAGGTTTTTTGTAGTTGGTTTGAGTATTTATATACTTGAAGAATAATTTATGGTTGCTGTATACAACATTCTTTTGGTTCTGCTGATTTTTCTCTTCATTATTTCATGCGGGTTTTTCTAAAATCAACCAACTTGTCATTTCTTACAGTCCAGTAGTATTCTGTCATAATCATGTACCACAACTTGGTTAGCCATTCTCCAATTGAGGCATCCCCTCAATTTCTAGTTCTCTATAAAGAGAGCTGCTATAAACCACACTGAAGGGACCTTTCCTGGCTTCAGGGATGACAGAGTGACCCTCCATGGTTCCCTGTTGTCTACCAAACAAAGTTCTTATTTCATAGCCTGGTATTCAAGGCCTTCCTAATCTGGGTCTGCTTTGTTTTTTCTAACCTTAACCCACACTATTCCCTTTCACCCACTGCAATTGTGTGATATTAAAAGAGTTGAATTTGAACTAAGATCAAGACCTAAGGTTCTCCCCTCCTCCCCCCCAAGACCCAAGTTTTAATCTTATCTCTGACTCTCAGTGTTTCATGATCTTGGGTCACTTCACCTCTGGTAATCTCAGTTTCCTTATCTGTAAAAGAAGAGGATTGTTTAGATGTTTCTTGAGGGCTGCTTCTGCCTCTGATTCAGGAGTTCTTAATCTTTTTTTTTTTTTTTTTTTTTTAATCTTTTGGCAATCCGGTGAAATTTGGATTTCTATATCAGAATATTTTTTAATGCATGAACTAAAGCACATAGGATTTGCAAAGAAAGTAAATTCTATTGAAAACCTGTGATCAAAATGTTTTCAAAAAACAAGATAAATTCACACACAGGTTAAGAAGCTAGCTCCAACTCTGATTTTGTGATTACTGAACATATATTATTCTTTTTCATTTCCACCTCTTTGCTCATATTACTCCTTATGCTGGCCACGTGTACCCTCTTCTCCCCAAACCCCTCCCCTGGCCATCTTTGCTTGTTGGGATTACTCAACAATTTTCCGACTCAAATGGCATCATCTCCATAGAGCTTCTTCATGTCTGCTTCACCCGCCTATAACCTGGCAACAAATTTTCTGTCCTCTGACTCATGATCTTATGACCTCATTGCATTCTAGTTAAATGATCCCCTATTATCTCCCCCCATTAGTGTAGAAGCTCCTTGAGAACAAGAATATGGTGTAGAGATCCTTGTTTAGGGACCAGCTGGCCCCTGAGATTCCTCTGACACCTGAGGTTCTAGGTTTGATTTTTTTTCACCTAGTATACCATGTACAGTGTCTAGAAGGCAGACTTGACTCATAGTAGATGGCTGAATTAAATTATTCTTTCTCTGAATGTCCTATTTCCTTTCCCATTAATTCTGTGTTAATTTTTAATCTAACTTTAATTTAATCTAACTTTGGTCTTCTGTGTTCCTCAGGCTGGCAGTGATGGCGAGAGCATAGGAAACTGCCCCTTCTCCCAGAGGCTTTTCATGATCCTTTGGCTCAAAGGCGTGGTATTCAGTGTCACCACTGTTGATCTGAAAAGGTAAGGAAGCTGCGCCCTTCCCCCCCACTAAACTCTGTCTCTCCTGAGTTATTGCACAAACTTTGCTGGGTTTTCCCTCCTCTGGAAGCATCATAGCCAGAAAGCCCTGGTCAAATTGGAGCCACTTGGATGTAATAATCCCTATTCAGAAGCCAGAGTCAGCGCTTATGTATCTCCCCTCACAAGTGCTCCTGCTAGAACTTTCTTCAGTTCCACCATAGATTTATCGAGTAGCTGAGCTTTAGCTTAGAAATCATGAAATCGCTCCAAGATGGCAGGAATCCGTAACAAAGCTGCTTTCCTGCCAGGCTCTCGAGATACCCGGGAGTGGGTGGGGAGGCCGAGGGCTGAGCTTCTGGAGCAGAAGCTCCAGCTCTTGCTGAGGAGCAGGAGCCATCTGTTTAGTGGAGAAGTGCCGCACACCTGGGGTCCCCCTTGGTCTGGGGTTGCCCACTCGTCGGTGCTCTGGGACTTTCATCTGTGAAATTGGGTGGGTGGGGAACTTGAGGAATCTCTTGGGTTGTCTCCATTTCTAAAATGTACCGATGGGTACGATGTTGAGTTTTTCCTGAGTGGAGTATAGCTGGAATTATCCGCCCTGTGACTTGAAAGATCTGGCTTCCATGGGATGCTGAAGTAAGACTCCCTCTCCATGGTGTGGCGGGAGCTGCTTGGAGCCCTCGGAAAGGGTCTTGGGAGAGAGTCAGCAGGCACGGGCCGTCCATTGGACAGGGCGGTGCTCAGGGGCTGTCCCGGTCTGACCTCAGGTGGCAAACAAGCCTGGGAGCCGGGCCCCTTCCTAGTGGCCGTGCCCAGGGCAGGCCTCCGGGAGGAGGCCCGGTCAGGGGGCCTGCGTGCTTGTCCCCCGGTGGGCTTTGAGTGGGGAGTGCTGTGCTGCACCTGGAGCCCTGGTCAGTGTCTGTGACAGTTTGGCCACGTTCTCACTGTAAGAACTCTTAGGTGTTCTCAGAATGGGCCTGGTGGTGAGAGCTGCCCCAAGGTGGGGTGTCTCCTCAGCTATCCTGGGATCATCCCAGAGCCTTCATAAAGCTTCCCAGAATCAGGCCGTCTTGCACATGACAGCCTTCCCTCCCTCCCTCCTTCCCTCTCTCGGGTTTCATAGATGTGGAGTTTGTTTATAGCAGGCAGGTGAGGATGACTTCCAGGGAGCTATTTCAGTGCCTCAGTTGCCCCAACTTGTCCCCTGTGCTTCCCTGCTGCTGCTTTTGGGAGTCCTGGGAAGAAATCCCTTCTTGCTGTTACCATGTCTTTCACGGGAAGGCAAATTTGGGGTGTAAAGTGGAAAAGGTCTTTTATAATGAAAGAAGCTGTAGAAGGAGAAAGTGTGGAGTTGTGAGGTGCCTCGGAAAACCCCAAAGAAGCAGGTCCCTCTTTGGAGCCTTGGGGTGTCGAGGCCCTGCAGGCAGGTGGCTCAGAGAGCTTTCTCCCCACCCCCAGCCTTGCGGGGTCTGATGCTGCTTTTAACTATTTTTCAGAGGAGGAGAGTAGATGGTCCAGGGAAGGGAAGTGATTTGGCTGGAGTCACCCAGGTCTGAGAAGCCGCTTTTAGCCTGGGCTCTGTGCTGGGATCTCTGCCACGGCACATGGGGGAGAGCAAGCCTTAATTGCATGGTCTCAGGGTGAGGTGACCTCACTCTAGTGCTCTTGGAGGAAGGCAGTCCTGGGGGGGGGTGGGGCAGGTCACCTTGCATTTGGAGTGAATTCTCCATGCATTCAGATCTCTCAGGGAGACCCCTGGATGGATCCCAACCCCAAAAGGAAACATCCTGGTACAGTTCCTAAGAATAGCCCTTGCCACCAGGCACACGCCCTGACTGCGGCTGAAATACTTGGATTTTTCCTATCCCATTTTTGGCTTGGAACAAGTGAGTCGGCTGTACTCTGAATGAGTTACTTTACTCCATACAATGCTCGATTGTGATACTTTATTCAGGAATTCTGAAATGAGCTATGGAAATCCACAGTTCCCAAGAGGATGGGGACCTATCTGAATATTTGAGTAACAGTGTGCTTGAATTTGAATAATGCTATATTTGCCTTTGATTTCTCCATTCCTCAGACATATTAGTTGACACTAAAATAGGGGAATATTTGCGTGCAAAGAAACTTGTGTAAACACTACTCACACTAGGGAATACAAGACTGGGGGATGTAGAACTTTCTAGCACCTTTCTTTTTTTTCCTTCAAATTCTTGGCTCTGGAAATCATTCTTTTTTCTAACACACTTACAAAGTAACTTTTAAGCACATTGTGTAATCCACAGGAAAAGGGAAGAAACAACAAAAAACAATTTATATACTGCTTTGTTTTTAAAATCCAAATTCGCAGCCTAAAATGCTCCAATGTATTAGTTGAGACTGTGAGCTTATTATCCCAGTGATTTCTTGCTTCATGTACACTCATCTTTTTTGCACATTTTACCCATGTCCTTCTCTGAGCCCTTTGTAAGCAGTCTACTTATTGGGCCTTCTTGTGGTTTTTTTCCCTAATTTTATTTTTTTATTGAAGTTTTTTTTTTTCAAAACATATGCAAGGATAATTTTTCAACACTGACCTTTGAAAAATCTTGTATTCCAATTCCCCCCCCCCTTCCCTGTACCCCCTCCCCACATGGCATGTAATCCAATATATGTTAGACATGGTAAAAATTTATATATTAAATCCAATATAGGCATACATATTTATACAGTTATCTTGCTTGCTGCCCAAGAAAAATCAGATCAAAATGTTTAAAGAGAGAGAGAGAGAGAGAGAGCTTCTTTAATTGAGGATAGTAGCTGCCCATCTGTTATTACTATTTTTCAACCTACAACTGGTCTTTTCTGAATAGATATACCTTTGATATAGGCCCTTTATATAACTTCTTAAGTATGAGGGGTAATTAGGGATATTTCACCATCATGGCTCTCTGACTTTCTGAGATCATAGTGGACTGTGATTTGCAGCCATGGTAGCATTATCAGGAGAGAATACTGGTTTTAAAAAAGATGAACTTTTGCATCAGTGAGTACTTTGAGATTATTGAAAGCAAAGCACAAAGAGTCTAAAATGTCTTTTGTGAAATGTCCTGGATTAAAAAATTATGATTATATTTTTTGCATATGTGTGGGTGAAAAGAAGCCTTTAATGTCCTCAGTTTTCTGCCTTTAAGGATAAGTGCTCAATTCTAGAGGGCTTGAGACAAAAACAGTCCCCTAAAGAGACCAATGGGGAGTAAAGGAACTCTTAGAAACCCATTCTACTTGTGGATGAAATGATTGTCACATGACACCTTTTCCATAAGAACAAATCCTTTTCCAGCTGTGGTTGGCCCTGTGGGAGATCTTTTTTTGAGTTGCTGTCTGTGCTAATAACTCCGCTGGTATTCATAGAACCCTATGGAGTCTTTGAATTAGTTTCCTTAGCTTGATTGCCAGTATAAACATGGCTGGTACCATGAGTGCTTTTGTGGGAGTTGTTTTTATGAAAAAGAAAAAAGCAAATCTGAACCTTACTTTTTATTCATGCTGCATATTGTGTTTAGAGAACTTAGAGGCAAAACAGATTTCAAAGACTCAAAAGCCCAAAAAGAATTTAGAGTTCCCCTGACATGGGCCCTTGGCTGAAGGTAAAGGGATGCAGGCTGCCCGCTGCTGCCTGCCCAGGGCTCTCTCAGTGGTGATGAGCTTCAGCAGTTCGGAGGATTAAAATTGTCGGGGACTCCAAAGGTTGACATGGGCATGGCTGGGGCGCGTTGGAAGGGAGGATCCGTGTAGGAGAATGGCGTCTGTCAGTGAGGATGCATAGGACCGCCGCTCCCAGAGCCTGGAGGGAGGCCTGTAGGGTTTCCCCTGTGGACAGCTTAGGAAAAGGGGCAGGGGGTCTCCAAGGGCAGAGGCTGGCTGGTCCTGGGACGGCCTGCAGGAGAGGCTCCACTGCTGTCTTCCTGTATACTTCAGAGGGCTAAAACATTAATGTGTCTGTTAATATTACTTAAGTCAGGTGGTGTCAGTGCCAGGAATGTTTAGGGCTTGATCTTTGGTCATCAAATGAGATAATGTCTGTAAAGTATTTTATACACTAACAGCACAGAATGGGTGCTTCAGTGCTTCTTTATTTTCCTTCCTCCTTGCCCCTCTTCCTTTCCCCCTCCATCCTTTCTCCTTCCCTCCTTCCTTTCTTTTCCATCGGATAAGCAATCCAGGCCAGGATCCTTACACAACTCCTTCCACCTTCCAGGGTACCTGACATTCTTCATGTCAGTGACCAACAGCCTTTTCTGTTATCTTTTGTACACCAGAAGCACAGGGAGTTACTATTCACAATCCTAAGAGAGAGAACTAGGACCAGGGGGTAGAGGCTGTAAGGGGCAAATGGAAGCCATAAAATCCTTGAAGCTGAAGCCGTGTTCAGTAATGCAGCGTGCTGCCTGGGGATGGTAACCCCTTGTCTGTGGGGAAAGCAGAGGAGAATCTTTTCTCTGGGGCTCTGTTCTAAGAAAGTCCCAGCCCTGGCTAAGTGCTCTTGCAGTGGGAAGGGAGAGCTGGGAGGGTTCTCACTTGAGAGGATCAGGAGACTGAGACCTGGCAGCTGGAGCGTGACTTGCTAAGGTCCCGAGCTAATTAAGGGGAGCCAGAACTGGCTTGGGATCCGGGTTTGCTTTGTCCCGAGGCTGAGGGATGGGGGTGGGTGGGATAGGGAAAGGGGCCAGGCCCTGGGGAGAGCTGCTGGTTCATGGGGGAGGGAGAGGATCCCTTACACTGACAAGAAACCCATCCTTTTCCAGAATTGTCAATGTGAGCACCATCACTCATGAGAAAATGTCTTCTGTTGTCCAAGGTTATTCAGGGTGAATCAGGGAAGAAGCAATTGGTTTGCTTTTGGTGCAGAATCAGAAACAAAGCCGGCCCCGGCCTTCAGGGCCCTCTCTTGCAAGGGCAGCACAGTGGGAAGTGGGGGGGAGGGAGGTGATCTCATCCCCTCGGACCTCCAACATCCTGGCTTCAGGCAGTTAGTGGCCAATGTCACTCATCCACCCTGGGGGGCGGGGCTTGAAGGGGCTTCTCTTGTGTGTTGCCTTTGTGGGTACCCAAGCTGGCAGGACCTGAGTCTTTGTGAAGCATCTAAGGTGGTGGTTGCTGGGAGTGACCCCAGTCTGAGGGGAGTACCTGTGAGCCTGAGGACTACCTGGGAGCCAGCTGGGGCAGGGCCTTGAATGCCAGGATCGATCAAATGGGGGGGGGGGTTATGGAGGAAGCTGAGAAGAGCTACTCAGGGCGCTTCCCTGCTGACCATCTAGTGAGTGGGACTCCCTAGGAGGACAAAGGAGAGCCCCATGCCTTCCTTTGTCTGAGGTTCCAGGCCCAGCCTTCCACCTGGGCAGCCCATGGCCTCGTCTTTCTCCCAAAGAGGGTCTTCAGCTCTGGGTCTGCACTTGCACCTGCTGCTGGGCCCAGAGATGTGTCTGTAGAGATGGCTGGGGCAGGAGGTCAGAGGCAAGGCCACAAATTCTTTTTCTCTGTGGGGGTTTTCACAAGCATCTCCTCAGGGCCTGAATAAGCTGGTCTCCAGGAAGCAGCAGGGTCCCACAGTGAAAAGGTGGGGCCAGAGAAGCCCGGTGTGCTTGGCGCAGCTCTGCTGCTTTTTGGCAGGATGATCTGGACAGTTGCTGAGACTCATATTCCTCCTTACTGTGATGGGGGCATGTTTTACAGAGGCTTTCTCTGTTTTTCTGCAGGGCTCTGCCTCCTTCCTCTTCTGCCTGTAGAAATACTTTTCTGTAGATGTGAAGCCCCCTTTTTCCTGTCTCCCAACAGAAAGCACCATCACCTTTTTCCTACATCCCTTTTGTTTCAGGTCCATCTTTCCTCACCTTCTAGAGCAGATCTTGCTCATATGTGGATCACACTCCTGTGGAATCTCAGTTTCTGGGCAGGAACTGTCATTCTTTGTGTGTTTTTAGAGGTATTTATTGTACCTTCAGTAATGTGCTATTTAAAATAAGTTAATACCTTTCAAGGTTATTTCAGAGTAGATAAATACAAAATACTTTTTGATCCCATTGAGACAGACATCTTTTCAGCACTTCACTTACCAGAGTCCTCATGGGAATCAAAATGTTGGGTCAATAACTCAAGCAATAGAAATAGAAAGTTTTTGCACATGAATGCTTGAGTCCAGAGTTCTCTTAACTCTTATTTTGTAGGTCTATCGTTTTAATGGATTTGATTTTATGATGTAAAAGAATTAGGATTGAAAACATCACCATTACATTAAGTATTTTGTCTTTCTCTGTTTGGAGGACTAATGAGCTACAACTAGATTTTCAGTAGATGGCTTGGAACTGGGCTGGCTGAAACAAAACACCTGTTAGAAACACGTTTTAATTGAGGTGACTAATGGCCATTTTCTAGCTCACTGCTCTCCTCTTCTTCCTTTCCTTTTTTCCTTCCACTCTCTTTTTCTTTTTTTTCCTTTCCAACCTTGGTTTCCCCCATCTTTTACTATCTTCTTTCACTTCTGTTCCCTTTTCTTGACTTTCTTCCTGCCTCCTTCTCTGGCTATTCTTTCTTCCCCTCCCCCCAACATCTCCTTTTTTGAATCCAGAATCAAAGCAGAAAGAAAAGAATAATTTACCACTTCTAGATTTTACAAACAAAAACAATCAGACCAAGCTCTTATTTCAAGGCTTGAGTTCTGCTCCCTGTGCCTTTAATAACTGAGACACTAGTAACAATACCTCATATTTCTGAATCTCTTGAAGGATTGTAAAGTGCTTTCTCTTGACCCTGACAGTAATCCTGTGTTAAGGTTCAAAATTTTAATATTGGAAGAGTTCCAACTTGCAACAGATGCCTTCTGTACCTGAGCGGGATTTGCCTCCACAACATCGGAAGCAGAACCTAGCTCCATCTCCAGGCCCCAGGAAGGGAGAACCATGTTGCCCAAATCTTTCCCTTAGGTAAACCTGCTCGTCATCAGTTTTTACCTTGTCCCCTGTGCCCAAGGGCCAAGCAGAACGGTCTAGCCTGACGATCCTTCAGAGATATTTAACCTGGAGAGATAAACTCTAGGGCTGCCATCTTCAAAGTGTCATAGAGAAGAGGGCTTCAGAAATAGCTGGGGATAACAAAGAGGCCAACTTAGACTCGATGCCAGGAAAAATTCCCTAACAATTAAGCCAACTGCCTTGGAAGAAATGGGATGTTACTGGGAAGCACAGGTGGAGGCTGCACGGCCAGTTCATGAGGTAGCCACGATGGCCACTCAAGGCCCTTCCAACTTTATAAATCCTGCAGTGTCTCATAGAGTGTCTTCCACAGAGTAGCATTTTAGAGCTAGGGCAGAGGACTCTTAGCATGACAGTGTGCATAAATGTAGGTATCCCCCCCTCATCTTGCACATGACAGATAGGAAGAGCAGAGAGATAATGTCTTACTCTGAGAATGTTCAAATGAGGACATTTTGAAACCCCAGCTTCTTCAGTGAATTTTCTACAGTATCACAGTCGCTCAGTGATTCATGAAACTTCGCATATTAGACACATACTCCATGCCACGTACTGTGCTAAGGGTGCTGAGAAGACAAGAGGTCACAGACATGAGAACTGCTGAGAGAGACAGAGTCTAGGCAGGCGCTGCCATTAAGAAAACCCTGGAAGAGCTTCTTGAAGAAAATGAGATTTTAGATGGACTTGAAAGAAGGTGGGGGAGCTAAGGAGGGCGAGCATCCAGAAATGGAGGATAATCTGTAAAAATGGCTGTGGGCAAGAGAAAGAGTACCTGGTCCGAGGAGGGAGGAGCCAGAAGGCCGGGGGCCAGGCATCCCTTCACAGGAGGCACATAGAAGGCTGGAGAGGGAGGAGAGAACCACAGAATGAAGAGCTTTAATAACCAAACAGAGGACTTTATATTTGGTCCTAGAGCTAATAAGGAGTCACTAAGTTTATTGAAAAGCAGGAGAGTCAGACCTATGTTTTAGCAAGATTCTTTTGACAGCTGATTGGGGGATCATTTGGAATGGGGAGTTGCAGAAAGAGCAATCAGAAGGATGTAGCAATGGTCCCTTAATGAAATGGTAAGGGCCTGCACCAGAGTGAGGGCAGTGTCATCAAGAAAAAAGGGAGTATACAGGAGATGTAATGGACATAAATTTTTAATAGCTTTTTGTTTTTCCAAATACAAGCAAAGATAGTTTTCAGCATTTACCTTTGCAAAATCTTGAGTTCCAAATTTTTCTCCTTCCCTTCACCTCACTTCCTTCCCCTAGACAGGAAGCAATCCAACTTAGGTTAAACATGTGCAGTTTTTCTAAACATATTTCCGTATTTGTCATACTGTGCAAGAAAAATCAAATCAAAAGGGGAAAAAAGAGAGGAAAAAACAGTAAACAGACAACAACAACAAAGGTGACTATGCATTGATTCACATTCAATGTTCACAGTTCTCTCTCTCTCTCTCTCTCTCTCTCTCTCTCTCTCTCTCTCTCTGTGAATGGCTCTTTCCATCACAAGTCTATTGGGATTACCTTGAATGACCTCATTATTGAAAAGAGCCAAGTCCATCACAGTTGATCAGCACATAATCTTCTTGTTACTCTGGACCATGTTCTCCTGGTTCTGCTCCCTTCATTCAGCATCAGTTCCTGTAAGTCTCTCCAGGCTTTTCTGAAATCTGCCTTGCTCATCATTTTTCATAGAACAATAATATTCCATTACATTCATGTACTCTGACTTATTCAGCCATTCTTCAACTGATGGGCATCCACTCAGCTTCCAGCTCCTTGGATGGGCATAAAATTGTCAGGTGTTGGCACAGATTGGCTACGTGGAGTGAGAGAGAATGAGAAGCTGAGGCCGAGGCTGCCTGTGCTTGACCTGGGGGTGCCCTGGAAAGTTGCTGATGAAAATGGCAGTGTCATCAAAAAGAATTGGGAAGTTTGGAGGAAGAGAGGCTTTAGGGGAAAAGATAATGAGTTTTGTAGAATGGGGATAAAGCATGCAATACCTGCCTTTGAAGCTTACTCTAAGGAAAGAATCTGCTAAATGTAAAGTGCTGCTGGGTAGCTGCGAGATCCTGTTTGTTGGGATGGTTTGGCTTCATGATTTGCCTTATGGCTTTCTAAGTTTTATTGACCTTTCAGTTTGTCATAAAAGGATGGGCAGATATAACATGTTAAAATTTGGACTGAACAAGTACTAGTAAAGAATCAGTTTGTATATGTGAAGTTAAGGTAGTCTTCCTACTGCAGATTTAAAAACAAGACTTACTGGACCTTTCTGTTTTACACGAATGATGGACAGTGAATGGTCCCTTAGTGTCAAACACCAATTTTCTTTCTCATCATCACCCTCTTCCTCCTCCCTTAAAAACAAAGTGAAAGAATCTCTCACTTTTGAATATTGAGCTAAGAAAAGTTAAACGCTTAAAGTCTTGGAATTTCTGAGCTATTGAGCAACGCTTTCACATTCCTGGAGCCCTGGGGAGAGCAGGTAATGCAGGAGGAAACAGCTGAAGCTCCCTGAGGGAGAGAGACCTTGTGTGTGGGGGAGGGGCCAGTGGGGATGGAGCATGCACAGGATGTCCGTGCTGGAATTCACTCTTGGGTAACCAAGGGAAGGGAAAGCAGGTGGTCTCAAGGCTAAGTGGAAGGAAGTAACAGACAGCAAATGCTCCCATTCCTCTTTAGCGCGCCTGTGGTTTTCTAGTTCCCCCTCCACTTACATATACATTGCATTTATAGGGTGCTTTATTATTACATGATATTTACCAGATCTTATGTCTTTTGATCCAGCAACCCCTAAAAGGAGGTGACATAAGTATTATTTCCATTTTTCTAGAATTATAGGGTCTAGAACCACAAAAACAAAACAAAAAACAAAAAAAACTTTGTATAGAGATAATTTAGATGAAAACTAAATGGCTCCCGGGTCTTTGCTTCCAAAAATCCAATTGTGTATTATCCCATTTTACTTCCTGCCTTCTGGATTCTAAATCCAGGGCTCCTTTCATTATATCCCAGAAACTTAAAGTCAGAACAATGAAGAGACCACCCCTCACAGCTCCTAGCTACCAAATCCAGTCTTCTTCCATGTTGCTTCCCAAATAGCATGCCTTGTAGATTGCTGTTTTCTAAATTCAACATTCCTATTTTCATATAATTTTGGGTTAGATTTAATGTGCTGCATCACCTCTGCTGGTTACTTACCTGTGACCTTTGGAAAGTCATGTAACTTTCATGAGCCTCAGTTTCCTAATCTGTAAAACAAGGGACTTTAGAGTGGATGCTTTCTGAGGTCCCCTCCAGTTAACCATTTTGAATTCTAAGATCTTTTAAAATTTTAAATCTCTTGCTCTTCTTCACCATATACACACACATATAGGTATATTTCCATCTGTACCTAATGGAAAAAGTCATGGTTGAGGGAGAATAGAAAGTCAAAGAAAAGATAGAATTTTCAATTAAAAAAAAAAAGACAAGATTCTATTAAATTTTCTGTAAAATATTTGCTTGATTTGAAAAGGCATAAACAGCATAGCCTACGTAGGGGACTTAATTCACCAAGTTTTCTCATTTCTTAATTAGATTGGACTATCAAAAGAGAAGTACTGGCTTGATTTAGTGGTAGAATGATGAAGTGCTTGGAATATTTGTAATATGGGATTATGCAATAAAGTGTGTTTGGGGAAATTCATTAAGATTATCAATTCAGTCCTGAAAATTCATTATAATGAAAAACATCATACCTTCATAATGTACTTTATTCAATGTAATGCAAATTTATTTTGAATCCAAGTAAAGTTAGAGATAACTCACTTAATTAAAGAAGTAAATTTCATCTTATTGTCTATAACAATCAATTTTTTTTTTCTGGGGAGCTGGAGAATATTACCACTCTCTGACTATGAGAAGAAGTAATTACATTTTGACACTTTCTTTTTTTCCTTTTTATTAGGAAACCTGCAGACCTGCAGAATTTGGCTCCAGGGACTCACCCACCATTTATAACTTTCAACAATGAAGTCAAAACGGATGTGAACAAGATTGAGGAGTTCCTTGAGTCAGTTTTATGCCCACCTAAGTGAGTATCAAAAGAAAAATAATGCATGGAAATAATGCTACTGTTGAAATTATTTTTTCACTGAATAAATGGAACAACTGGTCTTTGAAAAAGAAAATCCTATCTTCTGATACATTAAAAGGCCTTAACATCTCATTCATGTGCAAATACTTTAGGAGTATCCCCTCAAAGTATTTACTTTCTGTTAAATATAACTGAATGGCTGCTTGAGCTAAAGTTTAGACTTTGGCAGGATGAGTCACAAAAAGAAGGGTTGGCTGGACTGGAGAGAAAGGAGGATCAGAGCAGGTGAAGGAAGCTGGGCTAGGTTTGAGAGAAGAGCATGACTTAAATGGAGTCCAAGGGGAAGGCAGCAGTTGTATCCCAGGCACCATTAGCCAAAGGCCCCAGCAGGGTCAGAGGCAGGCAGGGCAGGTGGTTGGTTGATGTCTGTCAAACAGCAGCAGTCCCTTTTACAAAGCGTCTCAGCCCCTTTCCTAAGGTCATGTTCTCGTTGCATAATTCACTCTGGCTGGAAGTGGTCTCGTCCTTTACCCTTTATTGTGGGCACCCGTTTGTATGTGTGCTCGTGTCCTGTGCTCTTCTCTTCCCCCTCCTGGATTATAAGCTCTGGGGGGTAGGCACCAGATCTGTTTATCTCTGACTCTTCCTTGCCTAGCATACAGTACTTACTGTTCAGCTGAATAATTTAAATCTGCAGATAATTTCAGACTTTAATTTAGGTAATAGCTCTGCCATGCTCTAACAATCATTCCATCAGTGCTCCTAACAAATAGCATCAGTGCAAAGTCTGAGCTGGAGGGCTGTGAGAAGGGGCAGAGACGGAGTTGTAGGACACCTTAAACATAGAATTTCAGAACTGAAAGGGACTTTTGACCAGAGCCTGTTAAAGGGGCCTGAAAGCTTGGCCTGTCAAGGCTGAAAGAACCTTTGGACCCCAGAAAGTCAGGGGTGGAAGTGCGCTGCAGAGGCCCTCCTGCAGGCCCCCAGGAAGGCAAGGACTTTGCCCCTTACTTGGTGGAAATCGTCCTCTCTCTCTCAGGATCCCTGGACATCATCTCTTACTTTCTTCTTCCCTTTCCCGTTTGTGACAGACAGTCCTTATCTTTGACGAGGAGAAGCCCATCTTCTCCCATCCCACCAAGCTGCATGCCCCAAGGAGGGGCCTCTGGGACTTCTCCCTCCTCATCAAGGCCGGGGTGATCTTCTCTCCCTGTCACATGTTCACTCACCTTTCCTTTTTCTTCAGTCAGCCACATCACTCAACATTTTATTAGGTGCCTTCCATGCGCCCTTCACTCTAAGTGCTGGAGGGGACCCCAAGAGGTAAGAGACAGTGCTGGTCCTTGAGCTCTGGGGAGACAGCATGGAAGCCAGCCTAGACAAAGCAAGTGCTCGGCAATATAAATAGAAGATATATACCAGAGGGAAGGCGTTCAGAGGGGCTGGGAAGGCTTCCTGGAGAAGGGAGGACCTGAGTGAGGATCTGAAGGAAGCCAGAGAGGTCATGGGTCAGAGCAGAGAAGGGAGAGCTTCCAGGCAGGAGAGACAGCCAAGAAAAGACATGCAGTTCTTTGTGGAACATCAAGTATCCTGACAGGAAAGATGGGAGGAGGCTGGGCGTACTGCAGACCTCAGCTACGGCTTGGATAGGCAAGGGAGGGAGGATCCAGAAGGACAACTAGGTTGGGAACCTGAGGGATTGGCGGGTGGGGATGGTGGTGTCCCTTTTTACAACTATAGCTACTTTAAAAGAGAGACAAAGATGGAAATCCTTGCGTTGGCCATGTCCAGAGACATGTCTTATTCTGGACCTTGAGTCCATCCCCTCTTTGTCCAGACATCAATCTTCTGGAGTCACGGTTGGTGATCGCAGTGATTAGAGCTCCAGAGGCTTTCGAAATTATTTGTTTTTATTTACAAGGTTGTTATTGTATAAATCATTCTCTATGTTTCTGTTCTCTTCACTCAGCCTCAGCTCATACAAATCTTCCCAGGTTTCTCTGAAACTTTTCTTCACATCATTTCATATGGTGATATGAAAAATGCCACCTCCACTAATCAATTGAAGAAACATTTAAGATTTATTAATTATGTGTCCCTACCCACCTTTCCACAACTTTGTTCAGTGTACTTATGTTTCATTTTTTATTAAAATGATTTTTAAATGATTAATTATAAGCCAGTAAAGGGCAATGTATTTCTCAGTATACTGAACACGCTGTATTGCATATAGGAAGTGCTTGATAAATGTTTGAATTAAAAATCATGTAATGTTATCAAGCTTGTACTTGACCCAACTCCTGTCTATTCCATCATGACTGCTGATTAACAGCGGGTGGAAGGGTCAGTGTAGGAAGCTGCCCTCTCTGGAGTGATTTAAGAAACCAGTGAAAGGTTCCAGTCAAGGCCTTCTCTCAAATCTAGAAGGATCCGAATTCAGACCCTTGGTGAAAGAGCCGCTTCTCCCTGTCCTTGTAATGACAGACTTGACCACTTGGTTTGTTGAGTTCTTTGTTCTGGGGAAAGGACTTCCTCTCTTCCCCCAGCTGATGGAGAGAACGTCTGAGACTTAGATTTGGGGCAGAAGCAGTCCTGTTTCCACCTTGAGACTGGGGAATGGGCAGGCTGCCATCAGAAGGATGGGGCTGGCGTTTCTGCAGGGTCTGGTCTGTGAGGGAAAGCAAAGCCTTAAGGCATCCCTACCCCCCGCCTTCCCTCTGGTGAGAAACTGAGAAAGGGGAAGTTCTTCAGCAGGGTCTTTGAGTGCCATGGCCAGCAAGAGACTGTGGAGGTCCCTTAGTTAAGTCTCATCATCTTACAGACAAGGAAACTGAGTTTGTCCAGCTGTTGAGGGAGAGAATGGGCTGGAAGCCGCCAGCTTTGGGTGCCCGCTCTTTCTGCAGAGAACACGAGGGTAGTAGCTGACCACCTGACACCCGCTGTCTGCCACAGGACACGGGTGGTAGCGGTTCTGGCCAAATTGTCCAGTGCGCCTTGGAGTCCCAGGAATGCTGGTTCACAGGCCTGGATCTTTAGCAGAAGAAAAGAGGAAGGAAGTTTGCCAAGCTAATATTAATGGTCCACCATGATCAAGAGGTTCTATGCCATCTTAGAGATGAGGAAACTGAGACCTGAGTTAGTTAAGCAACTTGCCCGGGATCACGCAGCTCAATGGCAGAGCCAGCGTTTGAGTAAAGGTCCTCTGG
This sequence comes from Sarcophilus harrisii, assembly GCF_902635505.1. Taxonomy (NCBI): domain Eukaryota; kingdom Metazoa; phylum Chordata; class Mammalia; order Dasyuromorphia; family Dasyuridae; genus Sarcophilus; species Sarcophilus harrisii. The sequence continues at coordinate 558,208,735 of NC_045428.1, read as the reverse complement.
CTCTGGAGCCAGTGTTCTTTGTTGTGTTTGTCCCTGATGGCCTGATTCTTCCTTGACCCTGGAGCCCAAATAGACTCTTCTAGCCCTTTTTAAACAAATGTTTACACTGTCAGCCACTACTCAGGTGTGTATGGGGGGGTGGACTTTGGGGGAGTGAAGTGCCTCGGGTTTAGATCTATTTCTGTCCTGTTCTTCACCCCGAGTCTCCCACACCCCCAAGACACCCCATGCTTCTAAAAGTGGCATCCACCCTGAACATCCATGGGATTTCCCATCACCCATCAGCATCTTGTTACTGGGCACCCACATATTTAGACTTTGTCATTGTCCAAAAAGAGGTTAAGCCAGTGTACTTTCAAGAAGCAGTGTGCGGTAAAAATTAGTGATAAAGAGTAGTAAAAATAAATTGTATCAACCTGTATTGTATGCTTCCTCCCTCCCTCATGAGAAAACTGAGGCAAAAGGAGGTAAAGTGACTTGCTCAGAATCACCCATCTAGTGTCTGAGGTCATATTTTAACCCAGGCCTTCCTGACTCTAGGCCTGGGTATTCTGTCCGCTGCACCATCAGCTGCCCTTTTGCGCATTGGCAGTCCGCTGAAGCCTGTGTTTTTAAATGCATAAAATAAAAAATATGGTATTATAAAGGAAACTAATTCAGCAAAAAAAATTTTTATCAACTTTATTTTAAACATTCACAGACCCCAGGTTAAGCAACTCTGTATGGAGTTAGAAGACCTCAGTTCTAGTCTTGGTTCTATTTCTAGCTAGGTGTGCTTCCTTAGATTAGTCATGTCTGTTTTAGGGTCTCAGTCTCCTCACCTCTAAGATGGAGGAGTTTGATGGAAAATGATCATGCTGTAAAAATGGTAGAAAGGATGATCTTGGAGAACTGTGGAAGATTTGTATGAGTTGATGCAGATTGAAGGGAGCAGTTCATACAACATTAACAACAATGTTATAAGGTGAGAAATTTTGGAAAACTGACAAATTCTGACCCATACAATGACCAACACAGAGATAGTAGAATGCTGATTAACATATATTGTTTTAGACATAGCCAATATGAGAATTTGTTTTGCTTATTATAAGCAATATAATAATAATTATTATATTACATATATCATTCTGTATGTTATTTTTCTTTTTTGAGGGGAAGGTGGGAAGAAGAAATAAAATACATTTGTGTTAATTAGAAAAAATTAATTAAAAAAAAAAAAAGATCAAAAAAGTGAGGCTTCTGCCTTAGGTCATCTCTATTGTTCCTTTTGGTTCTAAAGTTCTATGAATACATGTTTCAGTCCTCCAAGGAATCATGATTTCCTTGGTGTAGGTATTCCTTGTAGTAATGAAGACAGCAGCCTCCCATTTCTTATGAGCATAGAACCCTAATGAGTTCATAATAAACCAGTCTTATGGGCTGATTCTCGTTTTACACAGTTAATGTGCCCGTACTGAGCCCTTCCCAGCTTGACAGCAGCTGGAGTTTGAGCTTGGCTCTGTGGGTATTGTTTTTGAGAAACCAGGGTCATCCTATTCTTTAGCTTATTCTCTCACCCATCTCCCGTTCATTTAGAGAACTGCTTTGAGTAGTTCCTTAGGGAATGATCAACAGAGGAAAGGAGAGTTGTGGAGTAAAAACCCCAACTCTTAGAGTTGGAGAACTTGGGCTCAAATTCTGCCTCTCCTACTTATTGCCTACACGGCAATGTGCAAGCCATTTAGTCACTCTGGGCCTCAGTTCACAGGTCTGTAAAGTGAGCAGGTCAGATTTGTTACTTGATCTCAGAGGCCTCTTTCAACTATAGACCTGTGTTCCTGAAACATTTATCTAGTCCTCCAGAGAAGGTCTTAAGCCGCCCTGCCCAGAATCATCTCTCTCTCCTTGAAAGGAACAGCTGCCCTAGGCACACAGGCACACCGCTGAAATCCCTGCCCGTCCTTTCTTGCCTAGCTCAAATGCCACCTCCACAAATCAATGGAAGAAACATTTAAGATCTATTAATTACCTGTTCCCTTTCCATCTCTCCATAACTCCATTTAATGTACTTATCATGTTCCATTTTTTATTAAAATGATTTTAAATGATTAATTATAAGCCAGTGAAGGGCCGTGATCATCTATAATTTATTCTTGTATTGCTCCCAGTTCTGAGCACACTGTATTGCACATAGGAAGTGCTTGATAAATTTTTGAATTAAATATCATGTAATATTATCAAGCTGACTTTCCCTCTTAATTCTTCTGAATTTGAGAAAATTAAACAGCAAAGTTTTGATGGGATAGAGGAGGAGGAGAGATGTGGAATCTTGGCTGGAGCCAATCACACATGTGTGGAAATATTTATATCCTTGGCACTATCTGTGCCATTCCCTGTTTGGAACGAGTTAGTAACTACATTGTCCAGTCATTGATCAAAACATTTCAACTGAAAACCACTTATTTACTCGGAAAGGAGAGAACAATCTCATGGGCTAAGGGAATGGCTTCCTCCTTCCCTCCTCTCCACCTGCCTTTCCTTTGCTTCAAGGCAGGAGCGTAAGGGCTTCATATTTAGGCTGGGAGCATAAAAGGGAGACTAAGAGCATAAAATTTACCTGTTGAATTAACTCATTGATTAGTTCCTTATTGGCTGCATGAGCTGACAATAAAATGTCTCTTCTCTAGAAAAGATTGAAACTCTAAAGGAATTTAAAATAAAGAAAAATTACAGGGTTTTCTGACTTGTAATTTAATAGAATTATAGAATCTCTGAGTTGGAAAGCACTGGAGTTTTGTTTAGTATTAGAATTATAGAATCATATTTAGAATTAGTATTGTAGAAATATTGTTTAGTATTATTTAGTCCAACCCACACCTAAGCAGGAATCCCCTCTACATTAGACAGCAAGATCCCGCTCCCTATCTCAGAAGTCTGCCTTTATTCTGATATTAGCGGTTGGTTCTGTGAGTTAGTACGTTGCATCAGAATCTGGAATTTCTTCACAATACTTATTCAGTACTTGGTATGGTGCCTTGTTTCCTGGCTCCTCTCCAGCCACACCCTCACTTTATTTTTTTTAAAAAAATTTATTTTATTAAAGCTTTTTATTTACAAAACATATGCATGGGTAATTTTTCCAACATTAACCCTTGTAAAACTTTGTTTCAAATTTTCCCATCCCCTAGCTGGCAGGTAGTTCAATACATGTTAAATATGCTAAAATATATGTTAAATACAATATATGTGTACATGTCCATACAGTTATCTTGCTGCACAAGAAAAATCTGATCTAGCAAGAAAAAAAAAAAAAAAAAAAAAACCCTGAGAAGGAAAACAAAAAATGTAAGCAAACAACAACAGGAAGAGTGAGAATGCTATGTTGTATTCCACACTCAGTTCCCCTGGTTCTCTCTCAGGGTACAGATGGCTCTCTTCATCACTGAACAGTTGGAACTGGTTTGAATCCTCTCATTACTGAAGAGAGCCACATCTGTCAGAATTGATCATTGTATAATTTTATTGTTGCCAGGTATAATGTTCTCCTGGTTCTACTCACTTCTCTTAACATTAATTCATGTGAGTCTCTCCAGGCCTTTCTGAAATCATCCTGCAGATCATTTCTTACAGAACGATAATATTCCATAACATTCAGATACCATAACTTATTCAGCCATTCTCCAACTGATGGGCATCCGCTCAGTTTCCAGTTTCTGGCCACTACAAAGAGGGCTGGGTGGCAACAAGTTCTAAGGAGAAGAGAAACCTTTGTCTGGGGGCCGTCATTATTTGTTTGTTTGTTTTTTTAATTATGGAATTGGATTTATCTTTAAGGTCCTTTACAACTCTTAGTATTCTTTGTCCTCTCCTACTTTCTTTATCCACAGTAGTAGGAACCCTTCTTACTCTGGTGGTCATAATTCACATTTAAAAGGTTCACTTTTCCCACTTGTGGACAGTTGCCTGTAATTGTTAGCCAAGTTCCCCCTTAATTTTAGTATAGTGAGGCTGACCTGAGTTCACTCTACCCCTAGCGATGCTTCTTAATCTCCTTCTTGGGGTTCTGGGGGTATGGTGAAGAGTAGGATGTCTTTATTACCAGTGACGCGAGCTCCCCTGCTGATGGCCAACAGTGGCTAGCACCCTGGTTCCAGTTAACTGCTTAAGGCCTGTCTGAGGTTAGGGCTTCCAGACTGCAGGCTCCATGCTCTGTCCACTGTACAGCAAGGAGGGCAGTTTTGAAAGTTACATGTGGAATTAATTATACATGCTTTTTAAAAAAGGAAGCAACATGAAAGAAAATTTATACTTTAACATATAATCTCTTGTGTTTTTCTAGATAGAAATTTTTAAAAACGTTTTTAAGTTCAGAATTTACAAAAATCAAATGAAGTCACTTTCAAATAGAGAGGGGAATTGGGAAAAGCTTCATGGTGAAGGAGGTACTTGAATTATACTTTAAAGGGATAGATTGGGTGAATAAGGACCCATAGATGAGAAAGCATGGGATGTGTTTGTAAATGAAATTTCTTGTTACCTGAAATAGTGTCCAAGATTCTTTGGAAATGGCATACACCAAATTTTTTTTTTTTTTTTTTCCTTGTGCAGATACTTAAAACTTTCCCCAAAGCACCCAGAGTCAAACACTGCTGGAATGGACATCTTTGCCAAATTTTCTGCATTTATTAAGAATTCAAGGCCAGAAGCTAATGAAGGTAAAATATACTAGTTATTATGACAATGGTGGTGATGATTGCACTTTGAATCCATAGTGTCTTATGACTTATTAAAAACTCTTAAGATGATTGTCAATATAGCTGTGCCCCCTTTTATTCTATGAACCATTGATGAGTCTTTAATTAGAAGCTTCTCTAAAGGGAAAGCCAGTGTGTAAAATTTGGGATGCGATGGTAACATATTGGCCTGGTGCCCCAAGTCCTATAGGGCTCCCTTCTAGTACGAAGAGTTCACAAATTAGGTTGTATTTAAAAAGTGTAAGCACTCTTCTTAGCTTGTGATCTGCACAGAACTCGACAGCTTCCCCTGAATTAGAATTGTTAGCATTGTTAGTGGCCTGCCAACCAGCAGATTGATGTGGCTGGGACTGGCTGGCCTTGGCACTGGGTGCTGGGTCAGCTTCAGCAGACCCCACCTCAGCCTGCATGGCCTGGTCGCCTTGCTGGGCTGTGTGACAATCAGCTTTGCACACAAGATGCAGAAGTTCTCACCCATATTAAAAATATAAATTTGAGGATCCTTTTCTTTTTTTTTTAATCCTTTTTTTAATGATGAGTTTCTTAGAGTTAAATCTTAGAGTTAGATGGTTTCTTGTAAGAGGTTTATAAATGAAGTTTCTACAATTATAGAATGTGAAAGTTAGAAGGTAGAATTAGAAGGGAACTTGGGTAGCTTCATATTGAACCCCTACATTTACAGGAAGAAACTGAGGCCCAAGAGGAGGTTCCTTGCCCAAGTCCCCACAGCTAGTGTCCAAGGACAGCAGCCTTTCTGCCTCCTAGGCCCTGCTTTGTTTAGGCTGGCCCAGCTGTTGGGGACTTCTCTCCCCTGTTCCCCCCAGTTTTAATGTATGGGCTTATGCGGCCTCATGTTACTGGTTTCCTCCAAAGCACCATGGGAGCAGTGTTAGGGCAAAGCTTAAAAACATGTCCAGAGGACCTTGGTCAAAGAGATGTGCTGGAGGCAGAGCCTTGGGTGCCTCTCCGGCTCCTCCGACCTCCTTTCTTCCTCTGTGAAATGAGTGAGTCAGACCTGCTGATCTGTGAGGACCTTTAGACCGGTGATCTGTGAAGACCTTAAGACTGGCTGATCTAGAAGGGCCCTTGGTCTGGCTGATCCATGAGGACCCTCAGAGGACTTATCTGTGAGCCTTTACATTGATGATCTGTAAGGACCCTTGGATTAGTGATCTGTGAGGTCCCTCAGACTGGTGATCTGTGAGGACCCTCAAACTGATCTGTGTGTTCCCTTCCAGCTCTAAGTCCTGGGACCTGAAAAGCTAAGCTCCATTTCAGTACATTGTTTCTCAAATCTCACTTTCATGATTTTCCACCTGCTCTTATTTTGTGGACCCTGGCTTGGGATTCATTATTGTTGGTCAGGACAGACTCAAATCAGCTCTTTCCGTCTTCAACCACAAGCACTCGGCTCCATCCAGAGGATGCACTAAGTAGGGGCTGTCCCCACCCAAGCTTCTGGCTTTTCCCATAACTGTATCAGGGGATGCTGAAGAGAGGGATCAGGGGTGGCTCCCAAGGAGTGAGGGGCTGGTTCTTAACGTACACTCGGCCCTGCCGCCTGCCAGTCTCTGTGGAGAGCTGGGCAGTTCTTGTCTTGATTATTAAGTAGTGTTCATTCATTTCAGGACTTCTCCATTTGGCTATTGAAGCTCAGCCTTTTTTTAATCTTGGTTTTAAGAAGTGTTATTTCATGAAATGTTTTCCTGCAGTTAAAAGTGGCCAGCCTGACTTGTTCTAATAGCAAGTTCTGGTTTGAGTCATTTGTTGACTAACTTTGGCATCTCTGGTGACGGTTTGTGCACTGACAAGTCAGCTTCCGCGCCCTGGGCCTCCCCCACTGTGCTGCCATGATGTCAGGCCCCTCACAGAGACCCAACAGGAGACCCCGGGCGGGTTTTCCCTGTAGCGTCTGTCTCCGTCATCTCCTCTGATCCCTTCTCTTTTCTTTCCAAGGCAGGGAACCTGGCTTTCATTCCCAACAGTCACTGACTAGGGCTTTGGGACCATATACATGAGACTTCAGTTTCCTTACGTGGAAGAGGAGGAAGCCCCTCCAGTTAAAAATCCTATGATTCTATTCATCATTGTTCAAATTTTCAACTGTTTAACCTTTTCTTTTTTTTTTTTTTTTTTAAACATTTTAACTACTTTCCCTACTGGCATCTTAAAATGGTGTTTATGGTTCAGAGGGTGGTTGGATTTCATCTGATACTTAAGAAGGAAACCTTTTCCCCTTTAGAAATAATTGCCTTTTTGTGTGTCTTTGGGGGAAGGCGGGGAGGAAGTGACTCATGTGACTACGCTCTCTCCAATGCTCTATCACCCCTGCCCCTTTTTAACTTGCTGCTGCCTAAAGCAGAGAGCCCACCTTGGCTGGTCTCAGACCAGAGAAGAACCAGCACAATGGGCTGCCCCATGCAGGATTTTGAGACCTTACTATTAAATTACCTATTAGTAAATAAGAGCACACAGTTGCTAAGTAACCTCCCACCACAGGGACCTGTTAACTGCAGGGAGAATTCAGAAAACAATCTTTGGACTCAGTGTGGAGTGTAGCGGGTCTCCCTCGTGGGCTTTTGTTTGAAAGTTTCCCTTCTCTAAAATGCAATTAAGATCCTTTCATAAGCCGGGCAGTGCGGGCATTCCCAGAGCGTCCCCATCGCCCAGCACGGTTGGAAGCGTCCTGTGCCCTGTGGTGCCTCGAGGTGTTCGGCCGGGCTTTCCTGAGACAAATGAAGGAAGCCTTGTCTGTGCTTCAGACAGAGGTGCCTTTGGTAGGACACTCAGTAGCTGGCAGAGGTTTTCCCTCCTGTTCAAATCCTGCTTCTGACACCAGCTGATTCAGGAGGCCTGGGAAGGGCTGGGGCTGGGCTGCGGGTTGGACGCCTCTGAGGAGCTCCCTGTAAGGGCTTGGGTCCCCTCTCCCCCTGCCCCAAATCTCTGTTCTTGTCACTTCCTCTGATAATCAGCTAACATGCACGTTGTCAGTGTGAGGGTTTCTCTGCAAAAGAGATTGATGCTGCAAGTTTCCTGTTGGCTTAAAGAAGGATGGGTGGAGACCTTTAGAGCTGGGAAGATGGAAGGCCTTGTTGAGGGGGAAGCAGAGGGTGGGCAGGGTGGGCGTTAGGGCAGGGCCTCCCAGAGATTCTGCCCTGCCGCCCCCCCCCCCCCCCCCCCCCCCCCCCCCCCCAGCTCCAAGGTCCAGTCCATGGGCTCCGGCCTCAGCTCTTCGGTGACACTAGTGACAAACCCGGCGCCCAAGTGCCAAAATCTATAGAGAAAACACGGCCCCTCCCAACTCAGACGGAGGAAGGGAAGGAATTCGTGCTGGGGGAGGAGGGGCTGCCCCAGGCCCTGGCTGCGGGGCTGGAAGGGCTCTCTGGGCCCGGCCCTTTGGCCTTCCAACCCAGGCGGTTATTCTGTGATCTCTGGTGCCCCCTGCTGCCTCGGAGTTTCACTGTCTGCGGGAAGCAGGGGGAGCCTGCCCGGCCTCTGCTTCTGGCTTTGGGCTTCTCGGGCGGGGGCCGGAGCAGGCGGGGGCGGGGGGGGGGGCCTGACGGCTTTTCTGGTCCCTTCCTTTTGGGGGGCGCCCCCCCCGGGGGGGGCCCCGGGGCCGGCCCCGGCCCCCCCCCCCCCCCATTAAACACGGGGGCTCCGAGCTCGAGCCGGGAGGGCTTTGGGGCGGCTCTGGTGCCGTTCTGGGGTGAGGCCGCTCCCGGGCTGGCGACTGTGGCGGCCCGAGCCGAGGGCCAGGGGGGGCTCGGGCACTCAGGGCTGCGGTCTGTGCCCTTCCAGCTCCTGTCGGGCCCTGCCACCCTTTGTGACCCCTTTGGGGCCTTCTGGCAGAGGCGCTGCAGCAGTTGGCCCGTTCCTCTCCAGCCCATTCTACAGGCGAGGAAACTGAGGCAGGCAGGGCTGGGCGAGGCCAGATAGAACTCGGGCCTTCCTGCCGGGGCACCACGGCAGCCGGCCCTCTGCCCCAGCCTGTCCCGCGGCTCCACGCTTGGATTTTTACGCGGCTGCTGTGGCTTCTTTGTATTTAATGTCGTGCATTTTTAAGATGCGCTTTTTAACGAAGTCCTTAGTTTCGGAAGAACATGAGTAGGACGAGGAGGAAGAAGGCGGGCCCAGCGTCGGGGAACTTTTAGGTGCCGCTCATCCCGCTTTCTTGTCTCGTGCCTCAGCGCTCCCCTCACCCAGGCCGGGTCCAGGGCATCGGGCCGCAGTGTTTGTCTACCAAGCGACGGCCGAGGCCCGCTGCGCCCGATAACCCGCGTTCCCTTTTCTCGCGCAGCTTTGGAGCGGGGCCTCCTGAAAACCCTGCAGAAACTGGACGACTACCTGAACTCTCCCCTCCCCGACGAAATCGATGAGAACAGCATGGAGGACGTCAAGCTCTCCACCCGGAAGTTCCTGGACGGCAACGAGATGACGTTGGCCGACTGCAACCTGCTGCCTAAGCTGCACATTGTCAAGGTGAGCCCCTTTCGTGGGGTCCCGGTGCTCCTCCCTCCGTTACATACTGTCCCCGGCAGCACCTGGGGGGCTCGGCCCAGCGCGCTCTGACTCAGTAGTAAGAAAAACCTCATGCTTGGCCAGGAGGCCCGGGAGGAGGCCCCCAGAGGGCCCGGGAGGAGGCCCCCGGAGGGCCCGGGAGGAGGCCCCCAGAGAGCCAGGTAGCACCCAGAGAGCCCGGGAGGAGGCCCCCGGAGAGCCCGGGAGGAGGCCCCCGGAGAGCCAGGTAGCACCCAGAGGGCCCGGGAGGAGGCCCCCGGAGGGCCTGGGAGGAGGCCCCCAGAGAGCCAGGTAGCACCCAGAGAGCCCGGGAGGAGGCCCCCGGAAGGCCGGCTGCTGTGTTGGCCACTTCATAGGAAGCTGGGTCACAGCCCCTGGGGCCTCTGAGCCTGGGAGCAGTGCGGGTCTCACCTCCCCTCCCTCCGTGAGGGCCTCCAGGACCAGCCGGGCCGCCCCTCAGGCAGGAGGCCACAAGGAGGCTTGTGGCTTTGTGCAGACGTTCAGAGGAGAACCAGGGGAAGGGTCCATGCACTGAGGGACCGAGGCCCCGCCGCATGCTGGGAAGGTTAAGGCAGCACTTGCCTTCAATGCTCCCCTGCTAGCGAAGGGGTCAGAGACGGTGGCGCTGCTCCCAGGCCCTCCCGGCCCAGCACTTCTCGCTCAGTGCTTTGGGGACCCACTTTTAGTTCCTTACGTGGATCCCCCCTGACCTGTGGGAATACATTTGGGCTCTGCGTGGGAAAAGCTGTGAAACAGTAACTGTCCCAAATCCACCTTTTCCTTTCCTGTTTCTTTGCTTCACTTCCCTCTTGTTGTGCTTATACTAACTCTCTGGGGCTCCTGCGGGAACCTCATTTCCCCAAGCAGAATCCAGGATCCTTAGAATTAGCATCAGATATGGAGGAGCAACAAGGACGCGGCTTGTCTCCTGGTACTTGTGACCTTACAGAACAGGCTGCGAGAGTTGCTGGGGTTGGAAAAGCCCTTTCCCTCTGGGACCAGCCCCCCGGCTCCCACGGGGCTCGCCCCCTCCGGAAGCCTTCCAGCCTGACCGGCCAAAGGCTGGGCTGCGTCCGGGCCTCCCGGCTCGCACAGTCCACCCCCCCAGGACACAGAGAAAGCGAATCACTGACTCCACCATCTGTGTCGGTGTTTTAGGTGGTGGCCAAGAAGTACCGCAACTTCCTTATCCCGAAGACCATGACTGGCATCTGGCGCTACCTGACGAACGCGTACAGCCGGGATGAGTTCACCAACACCTGTCCAAGCGACAAGGAGGTGGAGATGGCGTACAGCGATGTAGCCAAGAGACTAACTAAGTAAAGCAGCCTCGGGACGGGGGGCCTCCTGCCCTCCCCTTTAACAGAACACGCTTCTTAACAGAATACCGCTCCTCTTCCTATCATGTAGAAGTCATATTTTGCATGAATATGCAGTTACTCAAAATTAGGATAAAGGATAGACTAGGTACAATAGCTATCAAAAATATACACTCCTACCAAGTGTTGAAGTGGTCTTTTTTTGGTGTTTTTTTGAGCCCCATTTTTTCCCTGCCCCCTCCACATTCTGTTGAGTTTGGAGACGTTCCAGCACAACAGGGTGTTCATAAGTATTTATCATCTTTTCAGGGCACTCTCTGTTTTGTCTGTTCCCTGCTGGCGATAGAGTTATAAAGAATTGGATTGACCTTTACCTTAGATGGGAACTTCACAAGTCAGCCACAGACTCTCAGCCCCAATGTGTGATATATATATGTTGTATTTATGTGGATTTGGGATTTCCTGATTGTAGGCAAGACTGCGGAAAGAGCACTGCTGCCTCAGCAGCATCTGCATCCAGCTGTTCCTGAGCAGGCTCCCTGCAGAGCTAGGGAAGGACTTGCTCCCTTTTCCACACTAGCTCTTCCCAGTTTTGGTTTGTAGAAAAATCCTTTTTCTCCTCTTTTCTCCCCAACAGCATTTGTTTCTTTATTCCAGTTGTGACCTCTCTGTACAGAGTGTTTGTAGGGAGAGCTGGTGGGGCTCATTGTGTCCCCCGGTGGGAGGAGTGCTTGGGCATGGGCCTTAAAAGTGGGTCAGACTTGGCAGTTTTTGTCCTAACAAGAAGAAGTCTGACTCCGTTGATTTGGAAACAGCACCGAGTTCTCCAGTTTGGTTTGAATGGAAATAAACTTGCCTTGAGGTGGCAAAGAACTTTTGCTCTTTTTAGGTCTTTTGTGAAGTTTTCTGCAAGTAAATTCACTAGTGGCCTAGACTTTCGGTGACTGGGAGGTAGATACTCTGGGCAGTGGTAGAAGCGCAGTGATCAGCGATGTGAGAAAGCTCAGAGAGACCCAAGGGAAAGCCTGGCTTGATTGGGTTTGGGCAGGGACTGACTCAAAGGGACCTTACCTGAAGTCCAGACCTGCCCAGCCTAGGCCCAGGCCGAGTCCTTGATAGGAGAGAGTCCTCGTCACCCCCTTAGCAACATCACCATGGCCACGGTCAGTGTCTGTGCATGAGCACAGCTGGATAGTCCGGAGTAACCACGATCCTGGCCCTTCTGTGAATTGTCTCACCGCAGCCACACTGAAAATAACGCCACCTTAGAAATCACCACCACCACCCCCGAGAGTACCGACTTCTAAGTCAGGGTCAGTCACGTTTTCCTGAGGGATGAAAAGCAAGTGTAGCATTGAGAAAAGCTGGCATGAGTGCTGCTCCAGAGAATATGATTATGGTTATAGTGATTTGGTAATAGCTTTTTATATTTTATAAAACTGAAGTGCTATTTCTCCTAAGCTATCTTGTGAGAATTTTGGACCATACCCCTTAAAATGGGAATGCTCTTATATGCTAACATTTCATGAGCATTGGCTTTGTGGAGACAGCCTGACTCTTTAAAGTATCCTGCCTTTTTTATTTTGTGTGTATGTTCTACTTTACCATAAAGTTAACTCAGCATAGGAAAGTAACAGCAACAAAAGGTCTGTTTTGTGTCCATTTGGCTCAGGAAGATGCCTTGGTCTTGCCTTTATTATTGCCCCCATTGCAGATCAAATGTTGACAAAAAATTTTTTTTAGGTTTTTGTTTTTAACCCTTGTCTCAAAAACTTTGCCTGGAGACTTTTTCAGCTCCAGAAGGAAAAAACTGCAAATCGGTTCTCGAGGACTTAGGGGACCCCTGTCCTTCCCTTGTTCCCTTGGTCAGAGGGATGCATCTGTACCTGGACATTTCCTCAAACCATCACCTTCCCTTCTTCCCTTTTAAGTTATGGCATTTCTGGGAGTCATAGAGGGGTGGAGGAAAGCGTGGGAGAGGAGGAGTCCATGTTCTCTTTAGCCAAACTGAGAGCTGATGAAAGAGAGGGAGGTGGTTCCGTGAGTTGCCTTGACCAGAAGCTGTGAATCCTTTGATGATACTTTGATAAATTGATCCTTGAGCCACAGCAGATGCAGGCAGCCTGTCTTTTGCCTGGGGTCCCAGAGAAGCATGGTGGAGAACTGGCCTAGATTTGGGTCTCCCAGGGTCACTTCTGCAAACAGGATGAGAAAACACAGGCAGTGAGAGAGAGGGCACTGCTGGGAAGAGACATCCCTCACCCACCTCCCCGCCCTGTTCCCTGTATTAAATGGCTCCTCCCAGCCTTTGCCAGCACTTCTTGCCCTCCCTTCTTCAGAGAACTTCCCTAATTCGGTATAAGTTGAATCCAGATTTCTCTTATGTGAGAACTTAGGTTTCATCCCTTTTAGTTCTTTGTTTAATTAAGGACATTAAGTAGTAAGGATCGTTGAGACTGGGCTAAATGAATTCAAACTGAGAAATGAACAGAAAATTAAAAGGCTGTTGTCCACAACCATAACCGCTTTCCTTCTGCCATATGTCCGGCCCATTTCTGGACCACCAGAGGGGCACAGCGGTGCCGGAGGGACACAGGACCTGTGCTCTCTGCAGGGGGGGGGGGGCTGCTTGGGGTTCCTTTCTTCCCCATGTTGGGAAGCTCCACCAGAGCTATAGGGAGTTGTTGGATTGTGTTTATTTCCACATAGCTAACATCCATTTAGAAACGAGCCCTCCCTCCCCCCAAAAGGCAAAATTTGGAACAAATAGCCATTTATTTTATTTTGTACCTGTTTTGACATCCATCTCATCTTGTGGTTGAGTGTGCTAATGAACCAATTTCTTGTGCTATTTATAATCAGCATTGAATTCAAAGACAAGCAAGTTTGTCATGCTTTAGTCACATAAGTCAAGCCCCTCTGGGGCCAAGTGAGTGTCCTGCCACCAGGTTTATATTTTTGCCGTGGAAGTGGTCTCAGCCCCTGAAGCCATAGCATTGGACAGAATTGGAATATTTTCTGCAGAATTACTTGAACAGTTCAATGAAAATGTATTGTAGTAAGCCTCTTGTCTTCCTTTCTTTCTGGAACTTCTTTTACAGATATACCAGTATACTGCTGGCAGCTATTGTTTAAAAAAAATAAAATAAAAATTATATTTTCACTACCAAACAAGGCTCTTGTTTTTTTTTTTTTTTCTCCCCTGTGGCCAGAGAACAAAATCCTCAAAAACATTTGAATCTTACAAGATGTCATTTTCTGATCAGAACAACTGTGAAATTAGAATCCAGTCAGTTTAGGGACCTGATTTGTTATTAACGGAATAAAGTCACCATTCTGTGCTTCTATGAAATAATGGGACCAACCAGGTATTGGCTGAGGATCCCTCCTGGTACTGTGACATTTCACATAGCAACAAATGGCATTTTCCAATTGGAATGGCCAACATGTTGGAATAAACCCATAAATATGAGCATCATTGGTACAAAAACAGGACACTTTGGTATAGGAAAGGCTTTCCCTTAGGGGAAGTGTAGTGGGAGCTGCTCCAACCCTCAGTGATTGTCTCTATCAGAGGCAGAGCACCAGGCACAGAATGTGAGGGACCCAGAAAAGGATCTGATACCGGGAGCACCTAAGTAAGCACTTGCTATGCCCCAGGCAGTAGATGGACCAAATGCTGGGGGCACGAGGACAAGAAATTAAGACCAGCCCTCCGCGAACTTTCATGCTTGTGGGGGAAGGAAGCCAAAGGGGCTGGGGGGGTAAGGGTCAATGCAGGCTGATACCCGGGAAGTGAGGCAAGAGAAAGCCCAAAGGCCACTTCTCGGAGCCCGAGGCAATTCCAGGAGGGGGCCTGAGAGGCTACTGATAATAGTCAGAGCAGAGGCAGCAGGGTTTGGAACTGGTAGCTGGGAAGACGTCCATGAGTGAATGTTGAAGTCAGAAATTCAGACCATGAGCAAACTGGATGATGCTTTTTTCCCTTCTAATGTTGAATTTCCTGCACCCTTATCTAAGGAACTTAGAACCCTCACTGTGGAGGGATGAGTCTCACACTCTAAGAAATTTACTGATAATTATTTTCAGAATCCAGCTAAGACCACAAGAAGGCACACAATCAGTTTGTAGTCATCCATGGGGAGAGCCGGACTCCTCTTGCTTCCTTCTCTACATCCTTCTAATTATAATCCTCAAAGTTGCCAACCCGTTGGTACAGATGAGACCTCGCTTCCCCACTAATCCCTGTTCTGGGAAAGGAACATCACTGATGTCCATCAGAGGTCTTTCCTGTAAGAAAAAGGAAATTGGGAAGCTGGCGTGGGGGCTGCATCCCTGGGAGCGGATTCAGCATCGCATCTGGCTGCCCAGAAAGTGGAAGGGAACCTGCTTTGAGAAGAAACCTAAACCTTCTCACTAACCTTCCTGAAGCCCTATTGGTCGGAAAGAATGTCCTTCAGTATATTTGGAAAGCTCTGTGCTTAGAGTGCTGGTTCTCTTCCCTGTTGTGACCACTGGCTTTAGCAACACACATTTAGAGAAGCAGTTACTATAATAGGGAGAAGAACTATTATCCCAACTTTACGGATGAGGAAACAAGAGGCAGACAAGTAATTTGTCCAGTGTCACACAGCTGGTATTTGAGATTTCAATTCATTTTATTTTTCAGTTCCAGGTTCAGTGCTCTATCCACCACATCTCCAATCACAGACTTATGACTAGATTTCA
This sequence comes from Sarcophilus harrisii, assembly GCF_902635505.1. Taxonomy (NCBI): domain Eukaryota; kingdom Metazoa; phylum Chordata; class Mammalia; order Dasyuromorphia; family Dasyuridae; genus Sarcophilus; species Sarcophilus harrisii. The sequence goes on along the minus strand of NC_045428.1, from coordinate 558,193,437 downwards.
AAGTAGACTACAAAACAATAATCATCAAGAAGGATTTGAATCTGGTTAAAAAATAGATCCTTGGGTGGAACTGATGAGATACACAATATACAGAATCAAATGAACACTAGTGTTTGATAAGCTATTGGAGTAAGAATTCAATAATTGATTTAGAAAAAACTGCTGGAAAAATGGAAAATAGGCAGAAACTAGGTATAAGATCACACACTGTATATACCAACTTAAATTCCAACTGGATGCATGACTTGAATGTAAAGTTTGATGTAATAGAGAAAGAAAAAAGAAAATATCTTTCAGATCTACAGATAGAAGACTAAATAAAGGGTGGAGAGGATTATAGAAAATGGGCAATTTTTTTTTTCTTAAACTTTAAGTAGGATTTTATTTTTCCAAATACATGTAAAGATACATGTCCCAAATTTTTCTCCCTCTTTTACCTCCTCAAAACAGCAAGCAGTCTAAATATGGGCAATTTTGATGATATGCAATAAAAAAAGCTTTATACAAAACCGATGTAGTAGCTAAAGTTAGAAAAGAAGCAGAGAACTAGGGGAAGGGGCATTTCTCTGATAAGTCTCATTTCAAGATATATAGGTAATTATCACTTTTATGGATGGATGTCATACTTTCACTTGGTTTAAAAATGTCAATCTTTTCTGTACTTCATTAAATTACAGGAAATAGAAAAGTAAAAGATACAAAAAATAAAAGTACTTTGTAAATGTACAAAACCTAAATAAAAAAACCAAAGATATATAGGTAACTGACCTAAGTCTAAGAAGAATAAAGAGCCATTCTTCAACTGACAGAGATTACAAATAGGCAGCTTCAAGAGGAAGAAATCCAAGCTATCAATAGCCATATAAAAAAAGTCCAAATGACAAATAATTAGATAAATGTGAATGAAAACAACAGAAGTTCTTCACACCCAGTAAATTAGCAAAGTTTACAGAAAAGAAAAATGATTGGTGCTGGAGGGATATCATGCATACAGATTCATTAGTGGAGCTGTAAATTGTTCCAACCATTCTGGAAAGCAATTTGTAACTTCTCAGAAGGGTACAAAACGGTATACTTTTTGAACCAGAGAAATCACTACTAGGTCTCTACCTCAGAGATCAAAGCAAGAAGAAAAGACCCATTTCAAATGCACAAAATATTTATAGCTGCTCCTTTTGTGGTGGCAAACAAACTTAGGGGACAGCCAGCTTTGGGGGATTCGTTGAACAAGTTATGACAAATGAGTATAATAGGATGCTATTTTACAGAAAGAAATTAAGGAGATGGTTTCAGAGAAACCTGGGAAAATTTGTATTGACTAATGCAGAGACGAGCAGGATGGTGACAGCAGTGTGGCAATCTTATTATTTTTTTTTTTGGTAGCAATCTTATAAAGAATAACTGAAAATCTTAAGTTTGATGGCTGCAATGGCCAAACTTGCTCTGCTAGAGACCTCAGAGCAATTCTCCTGCTACCTGCCTGCCAGGTGATGTATTTAGGGTCCAGATTAAGACATACTTTTGGATATGAGGAATGCAGAAATGCTTTGACCTGCTGCTATTTTGTTATAAGAATTTTCTTTTTCTTTGATAGTGGTGGAGGGGCCATTGCATGATCCTGCTGCTTTTTTTGTGCCTAATAAGAGCTTAAATGTTTTATTCATTTCTAACTCATTTGGGGAGTCTTCTCTATAAAGATCATAATTAAAACCATCGGTAACCACAGAGAGGAAGCATGTAAAGGGAAGAGAATGTCAGAATTTGGGGACATTGCACTAAGTGGGATTTGGTTAATGGTCCAACAACTGAAAATGAAAAGAACAGGAGGGCAGGAGATCCAAGAGAACAATGTCATGAAAACTCAGAGAAGAAATGACCTTCAGTGGAGATGAAGTTCAGAATGGAGACTGAGAACAGGCTTTAGATTTGGCAATTAAGAGATCATTGGTCACTTTGAAGAGTTGTTTTGAGTTTGGAAACTAGATTACGGAGTTAAAGGGGGGATTAAGAGTTGAGAAAGGAAGAAGAGTGGAAGGAATTTTCAAGGAATTTGGTTGTGAAAAGGAGACGATAGTTTGAGGGAATGATTGTCCAAGGAAAGTTTTAGGATGGTGGGGGGCAGCTGCATGTGTCTGCAAGCAGCAGAGAACTGATGGGGAGAGAGGTGGGGACAGTCTGTCTGGAGGAGACAGAGGGCATTGGACAGGGGTACAAAGAAAGGGGTTGACCTTGACAAGATGGTCTATCTCCTCATTCAAGACTGGAGTAAAGGAGGAGGGACTGGGGGATGATATCAGGGGATTTTAAGATTTAGAATAGTGGAGATGAGATAAATTTAGACTGGGCCTGGTCCACACCAGTAAGTGACTTCTTCCATTGAACAGAGCTCCCACAGGGGATTTCTCAGTTACTGTTTCAGCTCAGATGGAAATTTGGGCCTGTGTCTTCTACAGTTTCCATGATGGCAAGTCCTCATGGTTGCTCCCAGACTCCTAGGCCTTTACATCAGCCCTGCTGCTGAATCCTCCTTGCCCTGGGACAAGAATTTGAACTTTCTTTGATGTTCAGGCATGCAGAGGGCCAGGAGGTAGGACTCCATTCCGGCTTCTGAGTCTTACAGTAACGTGGCTCGCCAAAACTCCCTCATTGAAATACCAGGGGCTGCTTGTCAATATAATAAATTAAGAATCTAGTGACTGAAGCAAAATGCAAACACCACTTTTGGGAATAAAAGCTAAACCTTCGAATTTAGGACAGAAAGAATGTCCACAAGGAGACTAAAGGTATTTGGGAGAAAGGTACCTGAGATAATGGTATAATAAACTTTACTCTGACGCGTATCTCAGCTATTTACTCCTCCAAGTAACCAAGATCCGGGGCTTAAGGGATTTAATCATTTACAGCATAGCAGAATTTTGTTAGGCTATAGGAATTTTAAAAGAGTGTACTTTGTATCAAACCAAATTTGTCCCCAGTAAATCTCTCTCTTTCAAATAAATGATTATAACTCTCTAATCTCTATCTTGTCTCAGTTTCTCTGGCATTACAATAGCAGGGACTGAGAATACTATCTGAAAGAATTAATTAAAAGAAAAAGGGCTGGGAGATCTTCCAATTTTTGTATTCACTATTTTGGTGTATTTCTCCAACCCTCAGAGACAGATCCCTTAAATCCTTAAAATAAATTCCTTTATCAGTACCTTGGAGGAAGACAGAAGGGCAGAGACTGTGAAGTCTAAATGCCGGAAGAGGGGAAGAATTAGCACCTTCTCCCCTCCCCAGGCTTCCTTTTCAGATTTCTCTCATAGACACAGACCCAAAGAAAAGTCAAATTCTTATACCTAGGGAACTAGTTCACAGAACACTTTGAGAGATAAAAGAAAGAGAAAGGGCTGTTCCTATACAAAGTCTGTTCTAACTCTTGTTCTAAATAATCCAATTTAAATTAAAAAATGCTAGCCAGTTTTTTATTAGTAAAGGGAGCCAATTAAAACTCCATTGAAACAACCTGCCTTTAAAAAATGCTAATGCTAATTTAAGGGGGCATTAGCCACAGCTAATCAAAATCAAAATATCTTACTTCCACCTTTCAAGGGACTGCTTAAAAATCAGAAAAAACTTAACATGAAATATATTTTCTTCTCACTAGAGACCCACTCGAGTCTGCTTCCTTCTGATATGCTAGGCTTTATTTTAAGGTGCAATTTATAAACATTGCCAAGGTTTAAGGTTATTTTGAATTTTTAAGAAAATATATATTCTTTGCTATACTACTTCTCACCATGGTAATTTTTCTTAAATACATACAGGAAGAAAAATAGCACAGTATTAATAATACCTTACAAAAAATAAGAAAAGCACAAAAATAAAAATTTTAAAACATGTATATAAAAATAAAAATTTTGGGGTGATGAAGGTTTTTGGGAGCACAGGAAAGGAGGTATTTTGGATGCAATCTATCACTGATTTTAGGCCAATTCTAAAATGGAAATTGGAGGAAATAATTTGGTAACTCTAAATGATTATCAGGAATTAGTGAGGGATATTAATTGGATAAAACTGTATTCGAAATCAGGAACACATGAATTGACAAAATTATTTCAAATTTTACAAAGATATCCTAATCCAAATTCTAAAAGCTGGGATCAGTTACAAGCAGTGGGAGGAGCAATAAATTCTTGTTACTTGGACGGCATGGGTGTGTTTGGCTAACCAGTCTCAGAAGGGCTTTTCTGTTTGTCCTCAGATGGTGGTGATGTTGATTCAAAGAGCTTGAATGATTGGCAAGTTCTATTGACTATGGTCCAATTGATAATATTTTTTAGCTACTAATTTTACAATTTGTGACTAAACATCAATGGATATTTCCATAACGGACTAATAAAAGTTAGCCTCTTTGTGTGGGTATTCCATCTATTTGGACTGTAGAATGTGCCTTAAATCTCCTGAAAAAATGGGTATGAGAGCCTTGAAAAAAGCCTTAAATTTAAGATGACCCAGTAATAACAAACCCTTTTTGCTTATCTAAAAAACCCTTGTTTCGTTTTCTGTAAAAATCCTCTTTAATATAAAAATAGCAATGAAAACTTAATCAAGATCTCTATCTCCCTATCCTTGTCTTTGAACAATATTACTAAATATGTTTTTTTAATACTTTGCTTGAAAATACATAGTAGGAGTTTTATGCAATCACTATACTGTATACCACTCAAAATCTTCTTAATATTTTTCAGATAGCAAATTTTCTGCTTTTTGAAACCACCCAAGTCCTTCAGATTCTGCTGGTTAAAAGATTTCTTAACATTAATTTTTTTATGTGTGAATGCGTAAAAGAATGGTTGGTGCTTGCGCAGGTGAGAATAACGATAAGATGTTTTTTAATTTTCAGTTTATGGCATTAGGCAAAGTTGGGAAAATTCTCTTCCATGTCATTTTTGTTTGTGTCTATGTGTGTTTCTGTGCAGAATGTATCATGTCATATGTGTGTGTAACCAAATTTTGGAGTCATAGGCAACTAGCCAGAAAAAATCTCCATGCCATAGTTTGTATGCTGAAAAATGTCCTGAAAAAGGGTTTAATCTTTTTTCTATGAATTTAAAACCTCTGGCCAAAGGTTATGCTCAGAAAAAGTGAATAGAAAATAAAATTAAAATAATATCTTACAGATTTTCAAAAGTTTTGTGAGCAAAACGCCTTAGTAAAAGTCTCAAACTTTTGAGAAAATTGATTACAGAATTTGGAAATTAGTCAAAAACAACAATTAGGAAAATAGCAGTTTTTACTAACTTTTCTTTGAATCTTATCTTGTCCTGCTCCAGGTGGGAATGAGATTCTGGAGGGATTGCTGAGGGGATTGTTGTCATCTTTATCATTATTTCCTAACTTGTCTCATATGAGTATTGTAGAAAAAGCTTTAATAGCGGTAGAGTCAGAAGCCTGCAAAAAATTCCTGCCCAACCAGGCTTGGAGGAATGCAGGTGGTGGGTCAAACTCCGCCATTCTCAGAATCCTGTCTCCAGCCACCCCAGCTTCCTCAGCTTCTGTCCAACAATTGCTTGAGAAGGATCTGGGTGCCCCTGGTGGCACTCAGCATGTCAGCGTGGGGGAGTGTGTGAGACACTCAACATCTTTTCTTTTTTTTGGTAAATTCACCATTCTTTATTTCAGTTACAGAAATGCACTGGCTATGTAATCTCTGGCAAATTAATTTCTATCTGACCAATTTTCTGATTTGTAAAGACAACTAATGTTGATTGTTGCTTAACAAAAAGCAAATGATATATGAATGTTAAATTACTTCATATTTTGATAACTCTATGGGTTTTAGATGTGACCAATATGCAATGCTAATGTTGAGATGAGTAATTTTTTGGGTGTGTAACTTACATTAAGCAAATTCAATTAGGACCTCACTAGGCCTAGGAAGATAGTGTATAGAATCTCTTTTTCTTTCCTTTTTCCTTCCCTGACCTGAAGAAGGGATAAAAGGGAGAGAAAGAAAATATAATTTGTTATTTGAGATGTGATGATAAAAGTGGTTTAAAGGAACTTTAATCAAAGCCCATTATAAGAATATGTAAACTGTAATTTATTTGCACTAAATTTAGGAAAACAGAAAAGTATTTCACAGCTGACTTAAAAACTGTCAAAAAAATCAGCCTGCTTTTGAGTTATCCTAGACCAAAAAAACAAAAAAATTACATCTTAACTCTTTCCTGGCTCACCAGGGAAAAATGATTTGTATAAAATTGGAAAATATTCAAAATGGATATTCAGTTGGTCCAGAACATTTGACTGTTATTTAGGAAATTTCATGAATTAAAGTCATATAAATCTCAAATCTGTTTTAGCTCAACAACAACAACAACAACAACTATATATATGTATGTATATATGTGTGTATGTGTATACAGGTGTGTATCTACATATATATACATCCATTGCTTTGCCTTCTCTCTAAACAAAAAAGTAAAATTATTTAAGACAATGAGAAGAACTCAGAACTTCTCAGCTCAGCAGTTTGGAGACAGAATAGATGTGGCAACTATTAAGAAGGTGAAAACTCTATTTAGCCTTGTTCATCCTATCTCAAATTATTTTGTAAATGTAAATGTTTCACTGCCTCCAAAAAATTAATAGAAATTTTACAACAAAAAGTATTTGGCTATTCTCAGGAAAAAAAATAAAAAAACTTGTTAACCAAGTTATCTGGAACTATTGTCATCATGTTAAACCTAAATCTGATAATTACTGTATACAGCATAGCCCATCAAAATTGGATGAAGGGTGGGGGTCAGGCAACAAACAGCTCAGCTCCTTCCCTGGGACCACTGCCCGACCTTTCAATTCTAAGCTTGTCAGTTTTCTTAAACTTTCAGGATAGATAAGGGCATCAGTCCTGAGAAAAGAGCCTGTTTAAGAGATATAGTAACATATATAATAAGGAAATTATTACAAAAATTCTATAAGTTCATTTAATGATCAATCCTTTACATCAGGATGAGTTTAACATATGAAACAAGTTAAACAATCTTTTATATGTTTAATTTTGGTAAACTTTTGGTGAACTTTGGTAAAAGAGATAATTTATCTAGCCTTAAGTTGCAGTTAGGAGAATTTAATATGGGAGATGAAACCTCTTAGGAAAGCAACGGATATGTTATTTCTGACTTTTGAATTTGATTGCCTGATCATTAAGGCAGTAGTAACCTGCCACTTGAGAGAAATGTCATAAGCTACTCAGAGAAATGTGAATCTAATAGGATAAGAGTTGGGAGCTTTTGCTCAAAGTGAGATCTTTCTGACTCAGTTTCCCAATTCTGTTTCTTTGTTTCATACTCGATCATCCCTGAGTCTGATAAAGTAAAACGATTAGAATTAGATGTCGAGCTAAACTAAGGAAGTTTTATGTGTGTGTGTGCTCTCAGGCTGAGGCCTAAAGAATCAGTTTTGATGGTATTTTGATGATATTATCATATCTCCATATTTTCCTTTTATGAGAAATTCCTATGATAAGAGCAAATTTTGGTCAACACAAATTCAAGTATATAAATATAATTCTTGTTGTTTTCAATATGAAAATATGTAGTCGATATATCCTAAATAATTTGATGAATGAGTATTTGGCCTAGTCATCCATTTGTTATAGATACATAGAAATGTTTGGTGAAATAAATTCTTTATAGGTTTCCAAAATAATGTAAGAACAATTAACATGATTGTCCATAAGAATGAACTGTTATTTTATTGTTCATTTGAAACTAAAACAGAAACATCTTTAAGACTGGTATATATCATATGTCCTGTGATACAAATATATTTCATTACCTGAACATTGCTGCTCAATATACCTTGGTCTTTGTACATCTTATAGAAGTCCCTATGGACTTGTCTTTTTATCTCAGATCATCCTAACCTGTATTTGTTAGAATTGTTTTATATTCTAGATTTTGGTCTGTTACAGCTGCTTTGTAGCTTCAAGGAATTAAATCACCCTTTGGGCACTTCAGTCAGCTCCTACTTGCCACCCACCCCTCCATAAAAAGATGGGACCCTGCAAGTGACTCAAATCTAAGCCCATTCTCAGCAGGAAGCAGTTTCAGAAGATGAGATCATCCCCCTGGCACCCAGGGGACTTTGAGCCCCATTTATTTAAAGGGGGAGAATTGGAACTGACTGGTGAATGGACCCCAAATCCTTCAGTCTCTGGATGAGTCTTCTGTTTCAATGTATCTGGGACTTAGAATGGCACAAATTTTCACATTTCAGACGAGGGATTCCATGATGTTTTTCAAACCCCTCAGAGATATAGTGTGCAACATATTTAAAAACAAGCACAGGTATTCCTAACTGCAGATACTATTTTAAGGAATGGCACTAGAATCCAAATCATGAATGTGTTAGAAGGATGTAAAATGTTACAATTGTGTTTTATCCCAATGTCTTACTTCTATTCAGATGTTTGTCAAATTCTATACCTATGATTGTTATTATGAAACATCCATCCTATGTGATAATGTCTAATAAGATCAATCACAATTGGTATAAATCAGCAGATGAACAGGTTTGAGACAACATTAAAGAAAATTAGAAAACAGTAATAGTAGAAGAGATTTGTGGAATTACTCAGTGACGGAATTCTAGCAGATAAATCACCGATGATAACACTTGCTGTTTCAGCTACAGCTCTTACAAAAACTGTTCAGACTGCTTAATTCACAGATGAATCAGCAAAAAGTACATCATAAGCTTTTAAAAACAAATTAATATAGATTATGAGTTAAAACAAGCATTAAACTTTTAGAACAATCATTAATATTGTTAGGGAATCACGTGAACCATTTGGAATCTCAATTTCAGCCAACTTTTTAGCAAAAAACATGGCAAGAAGCAATGTCCATGGAATTGATCCTGATAATGTAGCTAACCAAATATTTGAGTGGTTAAAAAAGATAAATCCTGTAAATAATCTGCCCTCTGCTTCTGCATTTTGTTCTTCTCACATGCTTTATTTTGCTATTGATTGGCTTAGCCCTTGTGCTGTCAAGTATGTTCTGTCGTCATTCTCAACTCTGAGAACTGAAGTTCATAGATTTCATTTTTAATTTAAAAAGAGAAGAATTGTAGAGGGGTAGGAGTTTGCAGTCTTATAGTAACTTGGCTCATCGAAATGGCAGAGGCTGCTTGTCAACATAATAAATTAATAAACTAGTGACTAAAGCAAAATGCAAACACCGCTCTTTGGATTAAAAGTTAAACCTTTGAATTTAGGACAGGAAAGAATGTCCACAAGGAGACTAAAGGTATTTGGGAGAAAGATACCTGAGATAATGGTATAATAAACTTTACTCTGATGTGCATCTCAACTATTTATACCTCTAAGTAACCAAGATCCGGGGCTTAAGGGATTTAATCATTTATATCACAGCAGAATTTTGTTAGGCTATAGGAATTTTAAGAGTGTACTTTGTATCAAACCTATGAGCATTTGAGGTATATATTTATGGCTCTGATCAATAAACCAGGACTTCTCTGCCTGGCCCCTGTCTGTCACATCTTTCAGCACTACAGGAGCTAGACTCCAACACAGGCACTTCCTAGCTATGTCTCTTAACCGCTGTTTACCTCAGTTTCCTCATCTGTAAAATGGGAATAAAAATAGTACTTTAGTTCCCAGGATTGTTATGAGGATCAAATGAGATAAAATTTTAAAAATACTTGGCACAGTACCTGGCACATGGTAAGCACTATTTAATGTTAGATATTATTAACCATTATTTTTATTGATATTAGAATGAAGATATTAGAGATGAAGCCCTTTGCAACCCTTGTCCTGCAAAAGAAATGTCAGCTAGACTGCAGAGTGCCCTGGGACTTCTCCGTGGGGGAGATAAAGGGCCTGCCCAGTAAGAGGGGAGGAGCAGAGTCGGAGAGGAGAGAGGAGAATTTGGGGTTCTCTTCAAGCTGCGAGACTGGCCTCCAGCTTCAAGAGAGGAAAAATCTCAGGTTATTGAAGGGAGAATAAGACTAGGGGAGAAACTGATAGGTGAGGAGGATCAGTCTCCATCATGCTGTACTAGAGACTCTGGGGAGCTGCCCCTTGAGTGGGATCCAGGACTGTCTCTCACGACTGAGCTGAATTACCTTGCTGCCGGTGGGAGAAATTCTGTCTTGTCTGGCAGTTCTCCCATGTTTACTTTCTCTGATTTCTGTTTTGTTCCTCACTTGGATAAATATGTATTTATTTATTCTTTGCATTCATTGTGGAACTGGTTTCGGTGGGGAAGAAAGAATAAAGCTTTGGATAAAAGTTGGGGGCCTCCTGCCTGTGATAATGTGCCCGTGCCTGAAGCCTTCCGTCTCCTTCTTGGTGCAGAATAGAACCTGAAGAAAGGCTGCTTGGGGCCAGGCTGGCTTCTTCCACCTGCCCCAAAGCAGCCACTTCCATCTGTATCAGCTCAAGACATTGTTTTATGAATTATGTTTATTTATGAATTTGTTGGGAGAGAAAAATAAAAGGAAACAAGAAAAACCGTGGGAGAGATGAAAAAACAGACAAATGAATTGAACATAGCACGGGGTGATTTCTATTCAGTTTCCTTTCTCCGGTTCTGTCCAAAGTCTGCTGGAATTGCTTTGGATCCCAGAACCACGTCTTTCCTAGTGGATTATTGCACAATCTTTCTGTTACTGGGTACAGTGTATTCCTGGTTCTCTTTGTTTCCCTCAGCATCACTTCATGTAAATCTTTCCTGGCTTTTCTAAAACCAACTTGTTCATCATTTTTTATGGGACAGTAATGTTCCATTACCTTCGTGAACCACAGCTTGTTCAGCCGTTGCCCAACGGATGGGCATCTATCAAGCTCCAACTCTTTGTCATGACAAAAAGGGCTGCTTCAATCATTTTTGCGCGTGGGGTCCTTTCCCCTCCTTTATGGCTTCCTTGCCATACAGGCCCAGGAATGGCGCTGCTGGGTCGGGGGTCCACAGTCTGACAGCCCTTTGGGCATAAACTTCCCCTCATTTTAAATCCTCTCCCACCAGAAGCGGGCTCTTCGCTGACTCGTGGCCTCCTGAGTCCTTGTCTCCAGCACTGGCTGCCCCCCACTTGTTCTCACAGTCAGGGTGGGGGAGGGGTGGGAGCGCTCCTGGCTCCTCACGACCCTTGCCGGGGGCTCCCCCTTTCTCTGGCTCTCATAGCCTCTCCTTCATCAGTGAGGAAGACCAAGGTCCAGGTAACGTGGCCACGAGCGGTCACTTAACCTCTAGGTGTTGGAGGCAACTGTCACTTCCTTAAGTGAAACAAGCTCTCCTTGGCAAAGGGAATCTCCCCAGTGGGAGCCCCCCTTTCTCTGTCCACGTGAAGCATGACGGAATCTGGGCTGGGCTCTTAGATTATTTAATCTTTTTTTAAACCCGAGGCAGGAGGACTCAGTCCCTCTAACTGAGCCGACAGCCAGGATATGCAGACAAAGTGCATTCTTCCCAGAGCTACCAGCAGTTGGGGCTCCCGGCCCCAGGGCATCCCCACCAGGAAGGGGCACAGGAACGGTGCCCTGGGCAGAACCTCCCCTGGGGGTCCAGGGAGATGAAATGATTAGGCCCTGGTCACACGGAATATCGGAGGCAGGCTTTGGGTCCAGGTCTTTCTGACCAAACACGGTACCCACAGCGCTAACCAGCCGCTGGCCAAGAACAGCCACTGGTGGGGCTGGAGCTCTAGGAAGAACTTTTCCCATGACATCTCCAAGAGGTAATTAGTGCCCCTATTACTGTGCCCATTTTGTGGAGGAGGAGACTGAGCCTCAGAGTTGGTAACTTACCCAGGTTTATATGACAACTAGAGACTTGAGTCCAAGTCCAACGCTTTGTACTGTACACACCACACTCTCTCTGTCTAGGATCTAGGTCCCCTGAGTCCTGGTCTGCTGCAAGAATAGAAGAAGTATATCCTGGAGAATCTTGAGAATTCTTCAAGAATCAGAGAATTCTAGAGGTGGAAAGAACCTAGAGGAACCTTAGAACCAGGGATGTCAGAGCTGGGAGGGCCCTTAGAACCCAGGAGGTCAGAGCTGGGAGGGTCCTTAGAACCCAGGAGGTCAGAGCTGGGAGGGCCCTTAGAACCCAGGAGGTCAGAGCTGGGAGGGTCCTTAGAACCCAGGAGGTCAGAGCCGGGAGGGCCCTTAGAACCCAGGATGTCAGAGCTGGGAGGGTCTTAGAACCCAGGAGGTCAGAGCTGGGGAGGCTCTTAGAACCGGGATGTCAAGAGCTGGGAGGGTCTTAGAACCCGGAGGTCAGAACCAGGGAGGGCCCCTTAGAACCCAGGGGTCCAGAGCCGGGAGGGCCCTTAGAACCCAGGATGTCAGAGCTGGGAGGGTCAGAACCAGGGGTCAGAGCCGGGAGGCCCTTAGAACCAGGGGTCAGAGCTAGGGAGGGCCCTTAGACCCAGGGGTCCAGAGCCAGGAGGGCCCTTAGAACAGGGTCAGAGCAGGAGGGCCCTTAGAACCCAGGATGTCAGAGCTGGGAGGGCCCTTAGAACCCAGGGGGTCAGAGCCGGGAGGGCCCTTAGAGCCCAGGATGTCAGAGTTAGAAGTGACCTTAGAATATAGTAAACAGACCTGGAAGAGAGACCTTTAGAACATAGAAAGTCAGAGCTGAAAAAGACCTTAATGTAGAAATCAAAACTGGAACAGAAGTAAGAACTCAGCAAGTCGGAGGTGGAAGAGACCTTGGCCAAGATCACCAAGGCTAGAAACAGCCTTAGCCCCTGAGAACCAGCATTTTCGGGGTAGAAAAGCCTTCCATAGACTGTGGGATGTTACCATAGAAGGCACCTCCTCGAGCAGCCCTCCTCTAAGTCTACATCTTGGAGCTAAATCCCCCAGAAGTAACCTGCCTCCCATAGTTGCCCCCATTCTCCTGTTCTCCCCCAGTCCCCCAGGCATCCTCTCCTGTCATTGGACAGCCATGGCTGCTGGAACTCTGCTCCATCTTGACCTGAAATCCCTGCACACGCTGCTTGTGGTCCATTTGCAAGTGTCTTTTTAGAGATAGTGGTGATTTTCCTTATTGATTTTAATGCATCATTTCAACAAATGGCCACCCTGTGCCCGGCCTGGGAGAGCCTGTCCTCAAGCCCTTGAGTTTAATCTACTAGTTAATCAAGTTGAGCTGTTGGGAGCCTGTGGCACTGGAAAGAGAAAGGAAGCTGAACTCAGCTGGGTTGGGGTACTGAGGCCGGGGGCAGCCATCGCTTCCAACTTGTTAATAGAATTTGGCTCCCAGTACGGAAAGTCTATTTTCCAAGAGATACTTAAGGGTTCGGTGCTGAATAATTATAGTTTACTTTGGTGGTAAGAATTCATCTCCCTTAATAATTGAGATGGATATTTCACTTGCAGCCTCAGCATCTTTTTTTCCCTTTGGCTTTAAAACCTGTTTATGATGTGACATTATTGATGAAAGGCCTTGATTTCCTGCTGAAGCTCAGTTCCTGTGGTCATTAGCAGCAGTTTTACTAAGCCTGGAGGTCCTAAATTACTACAGCGGTAGCCAAAACCTAGCAGTGGATTCATTAGGCAATGGAAACCCTAAAAACCAATTTCTTAATGATTTTCCGCTTGGTTCAGTTTTTTTTTTTCTTTCTTTCTTAAAATAAAGCTTGGGGTTACAGCTTCCAGGAGGTGTGACCTAGGAAAATTTTAATTAATTATCCTCTGGGGCCTTATTCTAAAATATTTGGCTTGGGAAACACGGGGGTCTCCTAGATTGTAGCTCTGTGTATTAGGGCTGTCTACCAAATTCGTGATTTGACCATAGAATTATCTAATCCAAAGGGTAGAAAGAGGTTCCACAATGTAGTCTACTTGTAACTAGAGAGAGAAATCCAAGTGGCCAACTCACATCCCTGGTTCCTAAGTCTATGACCATATCCTTCCTTCTTTCTTTCCTTCCTTCCTTCCTTCCCTTCCTTCCTTTCTTCCTTCCTTCCTTTCCTTCCTTCCTTCCTTCCTTCCTTCCTTCCTTCCTTCCTTCCTTCCTTCCTTCCTTCATTTCCTTTCCTTCCTTCCTTTCCCTTTCCTTCCTTCCTTCCCCTTTCCTTCCTTCCTTCCTTCCTTCCTTCCTTCCTTCCTTCCTTCCTTCCTTCCTTCTTTCCTTCCTTCCTTCCTTCCTTCCTTCCTTCCTTCCTTCCTTCCTTCCTTCCTTCCTTCCTTCCTTCCTTCCTTCCTTCCTTCCTTCCTTCCTTTCTTCTTCCCTTCCTCCCTCCCTTCAACAAATACTTATTTATCTACAGAGCAAATCCACCGACATCCTACCTGACCCTATACTCTTAGGTTTAAGTTGTTTTTACAGCTGCCAGGGGCTACAGATCACAGCTTGACCTATTCAAGGAAGGGAGATTTCCTGCACTGGTCGTGTTCATGCTACTGCTTTGAAACCTTTCAATTCTTTTAGGTACCATGTTCCCTGTTTTCTAGGGCCTACTTTTTCATACCTTAAACCTTCACAGAACTATTTCTAGTCATATGAAAAGATGCTCCAAGTCATTATTAATCAGAGAAATGCAAATTAAGACAACTCTAAGATACCACTACACACCTGTCAGATTGGCTAAGATGACAGGAAAAAAATATGATGATTGTTGGAGGGGATCTTGGGAAAACTGGGACATTGATGCATTGTTGGTGGAGTTGTGAACAGAATCCAACCATTTTGGAGAAGTAGTTTGGAACTATGCTCAAAAGTTATCAAACTGTGCATACCCTTTGATCCAGCAGTGTTACTACTGGGCTTATATCCCAAAGAGATCATAAAGAAGGGAAAGGGACCTGAATGTGCACGAATGTTTGTGGCAGCCCTTTTTGTAGTGGCTAAAAACTGGAAACTGAATGGATGTCCATCAGTTGGAGAATGGCTGAATAAATTGTGGTATATGAAAATTATGGAATATTACTGTTCTGTAAGAAATGACCAACAGGATAATTTCAGAAAGGCCTGGAGAGACTTACACGAACTCATGCTGAGGTAGAAATAGAGCAGGACCAGGAGATCATTATATACTTCAACAACAATACTAGATGATGACCAGTTCTGATGGACCAGGCCATCCTCAGCAACGAGATCAACAAATCATTTCCAATGGAGCAGTAATGAACTGAACCAGCTGCATGAAAAAGAACTCTGGGAGATGACTAAAAACCATTACATTGAATTCCCAATCCCTATATTTATGCACACCTGCATTTTTGATTTCCTTCACAAGCTAATTGTACAATATTTCAGAGTCTGATTCTTTTTGTACAGCAAAATAATGTTTTGGTCATGTATACTTATTGTGTATCTAAGTTATATTTTAATGTACTTAACATCTACTGGTCATCCTGCCATTTAGGGGGGGTGGGGGGGGGTAAGAAGGTGAAAAATTGGAACAAGAGGTTTGGCAATTGTTAATGCTGTAAAGTTACCCATGCATATATCCTGTAAATAAAAGGCTATTAAATAAAAAAAAAAACTAAAAAAAAAATAAACCTTCACAGTTATTATTCATCCATAAAAAGTAATAGTTCACATTGAAATAGTACTTTATATTTTAGACAGTGCCTTCTTCCCAAGCAGCTTTTTTGAAGTGGGATGGGAACTTATATTTTTTTAAGTCAAGAGAAAGGGAGAGATCTGTTTTCTTTTTTAAAAATGGATTAATTTATTTTAAATATTCTTTGTTAAAAATTTGAGTTCCAAATTCTCTCTGCCATTGAGAAGGCAAAGCAGTATGATAATAATTATACATGCAAAATCACACAAAAATGTGTCCATAATAGCCTTGTTATCAAAGGGAAGAAAAATTAAGGAAGTGAGAAAGTACACATCAATTTGTATGTATACAATAATACAAGTATACAATAATATTTCCTACTGGAGGTAAATAGCATTTTTTTCCCATTGGGAGTTTTTTGGAATTATCTTAGATTATTTTGTTTATTAGAATAGCCAAGTTTGGGGCAGCTAGGCAGCACATGGATCGAGCACCAGCACTGAAGTCTGGAGGACCTGAGTTCAAATTTGGTCTCAGACACTTAACAGTCCCTGGCTGTGTGACCCTGGGCAAGTCACTTAACCCCAATTGCCTCAAGAAGAAAAAGAAAAAAAAAAAGAATGTCCAAGTCTTCCACAGTTGATCATTGTTAAAATCTTGCTGTTATTATGCATAAGGTTCTGCTGATTCTGTTCACTTCACTGTGCATGACTTCATATAAATCTTCGCAGGTTTTTCTGAAATCATCCTGCTTGAGAGAGGACTGTGGGAACCAAGTGAGGATCACAATATAGCATTTTTACTCTTTTTGTGGTTGTTCTCTTGCATTTTGTTTTTTCTCATTTTTTTTCCCTTTTAGATCTGATTTTCCCTATGCAGCAAGATAAGATAATTGTATTAATATATATATATATACATATTGGATTATCATATATTTTAACATGTTTAACATATATTGGACTACTTGCGATCCAGAGGAGGGGGTGGGGAGAAGGAAGGGAAAATTTGGAACAAAAGGTTTTGCAGGGGTCAATGTTGGAAAATTATCCATGCATATGTTTTAAAAATAAAAAGCTTTAATAAAAAAAGAAATCATCCTTTTCGTTTTTTATAGCACAATAATATTCCATCACAACCACATACTACACCTTATTCAACCATTCCTCAATTGATGGGCATCTCCTTGTTTTTCAGTTCTTTGCCACTATAAAAAGAGATGCTACAAACATTTTTGTACCAATAGGTCCTTTCTCCTTTCCTTTGATCTCTTTGGGATACAGACTTGGAGATGAATTATTGGGTCAAAGGGTATTTTACAGCCCTTTGGATGTAGTTCCGAATTTCTCCAAAATGGTTGGACCAGTTCATAACTCCACTAACAAGGCCTTAGTGTAGCTCTTTTTCCTCATCCCACTCCAACATTTGTCATTTCGTGACATTTTGTAATCCTGATTGTGGCTCCATAGTAGTTTAATTGTTTCTAGCTGCTTACAATATTTTCTCCTTGCCCTAGGAGCTCTGCAATTTGGCTTCAATATTCCTGGAGGCTTTTATTCTGGGATCTGTTTCAGGAAGTGATTAATGGATTCTTCCAATTCCTATTTTACCCTCTGGATCTATAATTTTGAGACAGTTTTCTTTTATATATTTTTTGAAATATGTGTAGGGGGCAGCTAGGTTGCTCAGTGGATAGAGCCCCAGCCCTGAAGTCAGAAGGAGCTGAGTTCAAATCTGGCCTCAGACACTTAACACGTCCTGGCTGTGTGACTCTGGGCAAGTCACTTAACCCCAATTGCCTCAGAAAAAGAAAAAGGAAAGAAAAGAAATATTATGTGTAGGATTCTTTTTTTTTTTTTTCAAGTAATCCAATAATTCTATTTTCCAGAGCAATTGTTTTTCCAATAAGATATTTCACATTTTCTTCTGTTTATCTTTTCTTTTTCCTTTTTGGTAAGGGAGGCAAAGCAATTAAGGTTAAGTGACTTACCTAGGGTCACATAGCTTGTAAATGTCAACTGAGGCTGGATTTGAACTCAGTTCCTCCTGATTCCAGGGTCAGTGCGCTATCCTTTGCGCTCCTAGCTGCCCCTTATTTTTTCATTCTTCACAGAATTATTTTCTTCAGTGAATTTTTGCACCCCTTTTTTTCTTTTTGTCCTATTCTGCTTCTTAAGTTCTTTAATGAATTTTTATGTCTCTTTCACTATTAAATCAATGCTATTTTTAAAGATTTTTTTCCAGTTTTTTTTGTGCTTCTTTTACCAAGCTGTTAATTCTCTTGTCATAATTTTCTTGCATCATTTCCATTTCTATTTCCCATCTTTCCCTCTATCATTCTGGTCTCTTTCTTGAACTCTTCCAGGAATTCTTGTTGGGCTTGGGCCCAACCTGCATTTTTCTCTAAGGATCTGTCTGCAGCTGTCGTTGCCTCCTTCTGAGTTTCTGCCGCCGGAGTAATTCTTTATGGTCACAGTCTCTTTTGGCATTTGCTTTACACACTCAGGGATGATCATGTTTTGCCATCGAGCACAAGCAGAGTCCCTGAATTCCTTCATCTGTCCACCATCCCCAGGCACTTCTGATCTCCAGGCCCTCAGGACTGTGCTCTCCTCCCTGTCCTTCTGGCCAGCCCAACTCCATGCTCTGACCCTGACTCCCTGCTCCCAGGTCTGGGATTACTCCCACCCTCAGCTTCCCATGCTCCCATTCATTCATCACTTAGCAGTGTGTGTGTGGGGAGGTTGTCACAGAACCGAGCTGAGAAGGCGCTCTACGAGCGCAGGCCATCTAACCTCTCTGCCGAGAGCCGGCTGATCTGAGGGACTCCCGGCCTGGCGGCCACAATGACTATGCTAGGGCTCTTCGGCCCTGCCCCACTCAGACAGGAGCTCCTCTCCTACTTGAGGGGAAGACCCTTCCCCGTCTCTCTCTTCTCCCCCTGGGCGTGTCTCATTGAATCATCCCGTTCCATCACTGACAAAGGAACTTCTGCTCAAGATCAAGGTCTCCCTGTGGCCATTTTTTCCTTTCCCTTCCATCTTCTCCAGCAGATTTTCCTTCACAATTAGCCCACCTCTCATCTCCAAGATTTTCTTCTTTCTGCCTACATACGCGCACACACAAGATTTACCTTTTCTTTCTTTTTCTTTTTTTCCTCCCTGAGACAATTGGGGTTAAGTGACTTGCCCAGGGTCACACAGCTAGGAAGTTTTTGGGCCAATTTGAACTTGGTCCTCTTTTTATTACCACCCCCCCCGCCCTTTTTTTTTTTAAATTAAATTTTTTCCCCCCCCCCTATTCCCCCTTTTCCCCTTTTAAAAATTAAAGAAAAAATTTAAAATTATTAGCCCTGAACAGAAAAAAGAAAGGGCTATATTTCAAAAATTTAAAAAAAGGAAAACCTCGTTTCATCGACGAAATAAAAGGAAAACAAATTTGACCAACCCAAAAAACCCGAAAAAAAAAAAGAGAAAAGAGAAGAGGGAAAGAAAAAAGAGGGGGAAGGGAGAAAGAAAAGGGAAAAAAAAAAAAAAAAAGGAAACAAAAAGGCAGGATAAAACACCGGCAGGGCAAGAAAACAACGGGAGATAAAAAAAGGGAAAAAAAAAACGGACAAAGGGGGGAAAAGGCCAAAGGGGAAAAGGGGGAAAAAAAAAAAGAAAAGTAAGAAAAAGAGACAGGGAGACACCTACAAAAAACGGAGAAAAAAGCTAGCGGGAAAACAGAAAGGGGAGCAAATGGGAAACAGGAAGAACCTTTCAAGGAGAAAAATGAAAAAAGAAAAAAAGGAATAAAAAAAAAAAAGGCAAAGGGAAAGGGGCCTGGGGGGAGACAAGGGGAGGATACTATTTAGGAAGAACTTAAAGAAACCAAGTCAGAATTTTTTTCCCCTCCTCATTTAAAAAAAATTAAAAGGGTTTTTAAAAATTAATGCAAAAAACCTGGGAGAAGTTTTAATACCTTAGTTGTACGCAAGTGGTTTTGACCATTGGGAAAAAACCCCCCTTTAAAAATAAATTTAAATTGTTTCAATTTTTAAAATAATAAAAGCCCCCCCAGTTTTCCCCCCCACCCCCGAAAGGGGGGAAATGCAGGGTGTTTGGACAACAAATTCACCAGAAGGGGAAAATAAAGAAAAATCCCGCCAACCCCGAAACCCTCCTCAAACCCTAAAAAAGTTAAAACTTTTAATTGTTTTTAGTTTAAATTGTTTTAAACCCTTGAAGGCAGCCTTTAATTAGCCTTAATGAATTGTACTGCTAGGTGAGTCCGTGAACAGAGTCAGGAAAACCCAAGTCCAGATTCTGCCTCAGATGTTCCCTAGTGACCTTAGACAAATCTCTCTACCTTGTTTTTCTCATCTGTAAAATGGGATGATAATAGCACCTACCTCCCAGTGTAGAGTGCTTTGCAAACCTTAAAACGTTATAACGTTTTAAATAGCATGTTGTTACTGGAACAGCCCAGGCAATAGAATCAGGACAGCCAAGACGGGGGTAATTTAGAGAGAGTTTATTTTACTGGCCAGGCCGGAGCTCTGATAGAGTTCTGCCTCGAAGAGACCTAGAGACAGCCTTATAAGCATTCTCGCTCAGCTTTGCTGTTACATTTGACATTAAACGATGATTCGGTTTTTCCGCTTACAGGTGAAAAACAGGAGGTTTACAGGATGTGAGGAGAAGGCACAATGGCAGACGGTTAGGCAACTACCCTCATGGAATAGATTTCCCTTGGAGGTTGTGGAGCACATACTTTGAAGTACAAAACAACTCCTCCAATCTGGCTGAGGAGACATATCTCTGCAAGCCTGAGGCCCTTTGACCTAAGACTGAGGGAGGGGAGAGGAGGCCAGTCCTTTGCCCATTTCACTCCCCCCCTTTTTACGTTCACAGTTGTGACTCATCTGAGGCCAGTGGGGGATAAGTCATCTTGAGGGCGAAAAGTTCCAGGGTCTGCGTGCGATCCTGAACGTAAGAGATGAGGCACCTGATTACGCAGGGAGCCATGAGGAGGAGGAGAAAGAACAAGGGACTGGGCCCGTGAGTCCCAAAAGGAGGGTGGTCAGCCAGGGGGGCCAGTCATAGAGTGACTCACGCCAGGACATGGAAGCCTTACAACTGGCCTCCTGGTCATCTAAATGCTCACATAAGGAGGCCAGCGATGCCCTAATGACCCCGACCGATGATTCCCCCAGCGCCATACACAGTCCCCCCCTGTTTCATGAACAGCAAGTCTAGCCCCCGGTGGCTGTAACATAACCTCAGCCAGGGAGCTCACTGACTTTCCTAGATGGGTGATGAGACTTTCCAGGGCCTGATCTGCTCTACCCAGGAGCTCCAGAGGTTGAAATCTGCGTTCCCCTTAACCAGCTGCTGTTCCCACCGCTGAGCCTGCGACACCTGTCCCTACGGGCAGGGGAACCAATGTGGGCACCACGCGTCAAACAAATGAATCCAAAGTGTTCCTCGGCTCCCTCTTCTGAATAAAGGAACACGTGGGGCAGCACATGTTCCAGGATGCGAAGTTCGGTACTCCTACAGAACCTGAGCTCCGAGATGCCGGGGGCTAGTCCTGTAGGACAGGCAAACCATGCAGCGGCGGGAGCAAAAAGCTAATTGGGGGAGTGGTCGGCGGGAGAAACCTGCAACCGAAACTGGCAGCTCCTTGTAGGGGGAACGGGACCACTGAAAATCTGGGGAGGCGGGCACGTGGCACTGCCCCCCACATCTTGTGGGGTCAGGATAGGTGATGGTGGTTTCCTTGAGAACCCGGCCGGGTTGGGGCCAGTATATTATCCGACAGACTTTGCTTCCAGATGGAGCCATCGTTGCTGCCCAAGACCCCTGTGGTCCCCAGCCCCACAAAGAACAGTGGTGCTGGGCTCAGACACAGCCAACCCGAGGAGATTAAGTGAGGGATAGTCTGATGTGAGAAAGCAAAGACAGCATCCGGGGTGCTCAGCATTGGGGAGGGGTCTGGGCTCCCAGGGTGTGGGGCTTGTGGATTCTTTCCTCCCAGATGCTTCCTAACTGGCCCTTCTTCCTGCACTCACTGTTACTGGACACTCATTAGGGCTATGGGATATGGGCGGTGGTGAGGGGGAGGCCTGTTTTCCTCCAAGGATGCAGTTAGCACAGGATTAGGCCCGATGGAAAGGGAGGGAGTCAGTAGGATGGTCTTCTGTAAGGTTAAATAGCCCCTGTTATCATATCCTTTTGAATAGACTCGGAGTCCCCATGACCTACCAGTCTGCCAGGAGTCAGAGGTCCAAGTTTTTACATGAAGGATCATTGGATTACAAGAACCTACTCTACAGGTTGGATTTTCAGGGCTCACTTGTATCAGATTGATATTAGGGTCCTTGCCCTCCCCTCCCAGCCAACTAGCGATGTTCTCACAACCCCGGGTCCCGCAATGGAACTCATCTTTTCCCCGACATTTTGAGGGCCCATCTGAGGGACATATGTAAAAACCATGATCCCTGAGGGCCGCTCATGCTCAGCAGGGGCCAGCACCCCTCCCCCACACCTGGGTCCCCATTCCACTTCCCATCATTTTCAGACCAAGTCATTGTGTTCTTGCTCCCCCAGTCGTTTGCTACATTCCAACCAGGACCTGGCAGGGAGCGTAAATCAAAATACAGGATGGGCTGGCCATATGTGGCACTGAAGGCCACCACTGTCCCACCACTGGTTCCAGTCAATGTCCAGTTATATTGAGTAGGGAGGTAAGGGTTGTTCCCTAAAGCTAGGGGCAACAAGACGAAATTAGGAAGAACATTATGGCTTAGCCAGGCACAGTCTTAGGTCACCAGTGTGAGTGGATGTCCAGCTGTCTGGGGCCTCCGTTCTCTTAATATGCAACTGGAGAATCCAGGCTTTTCGTCCTGCTACTTTCACAGCCGAAGGGTCACTAAGTATCACTTGGTAGGGCCCTGTCCACCTGCTTCCAGGGAAGATCCTCGGGGCAGCTTCCTGGTGAGGACCCAGTCCCCCGTTCGATGTCCAGATTTATCAGACTTGGGAGATGCAGGTTTGGCTGCAGCGCGGTAAAGGCTTTTTGGAGCACTCTGGACTTCCAACAGGGCCTGTAAGGACTGAAGCAAAGATTTGTTAGTGAAATTGAGGGGGGGCTGTTCCCCTACACAGGAAACAATAGGAGGAGGTGTCCCAAACAGACTTTCAAAAGGAGAGAGAGAGTCGATGGATTAGGAGGGCACCTGCCGGAAAAGGGTAAAGGGAAGGAGGCTCACCCAGGACTCGCCTGTTTCCAAACCCCTTTTAATTTGTTGTTTCCTTGGGTCCTTTCTCCTTTCCACCGCCCTGAACCTGGGGTCTGTAGAATGGGCTCCACTTTCCCACAGTCAATGGCCGGTTATTGAAAAAGGGTCCCTTTAACTGGGGAGCATTTAAAGAAAAACCTTAGCACCACTGCTGGGTTTCAGTGTTGTTTAAAATGCCCCTGGCCCCCAGTAAAGTTCAGGCAAACCCCCCCTTCTGTCCCATTTCAGGAAATCTCCCAATTCTCAGGAGGGTACCCCCGGGGTTCTTTCAGGGAAGGCGGTTGGCCTGGGCCACCTTTGGACACCCCATCCCCGGGCCTGTGAAGGACCTAAAAGTGGTTAAAATTAGGGGCCCTCCCCCCAGTGGGGGTGTCAAACCATTCAAGGGAAACTTCAGGATATTACCCCGGGGATTCCTTCCCCAACTCCTTGTTTTAACTGTTTAGGGTGGGGCCCCTGGGGCCTGGACCTTTATGGGAACTTGGGGGTTTCTGGTCGGGGCCCCCCCCGCGGGTTGTCCGTTTTCTGAACAGGTCCCCTTCCATCTGGGTCGGAAACCCTTACCCGTGGTCCTTTGGGAACGTCAACCCGGGGGGTCTATTCATTCCCACTTCTTTTCCCAAAGCCAAAAACCTTCCCAATGGGCGGGACCGTTTTGCAGGGCAAGGCTGTCTCTTCGGGGTTTTTCACTGCCCTTCAAGGAGGTAGGGGGTAAGAAAGTCTAGAGCGACCAGGGACTTCGCATTTGGAGGGAGGTTGCCAGGGGGAAATGGGGCTTCATAAACTGCCCCGGGGGTGAATCCTTGGGCCCTTGGCCTTAGTCCGGTAAGGTGGGTTAATCCCTGTGGGTCTTCGGGTGGAAGGAAGTAGCTGCTCCGGAGCCGGGAATGGAAAAGGGATCTTTCAATTTAACTTTTGGCGGGGTCAAAGAGGAAGGGTTAAGGGTTTGGGATTCTGGGGTGGTCAACGGGGTTGCTTCCAGAGGTCCTGCACCGGCCCGGGTCCCCAGACCCAGGTTGCGTGGGGATTAGGGGGTTAGGGGGCTGGGCGGTCCAGACCCCAGAAGTAGTTGATCAATGTGGGGTTTTCCCCTCAAGTGGTCCCAGAGGGTGGGCAACTCAACGGGGGGGGGTTGTACCACCACTGGTCGAGAGGAGAAAACCAAGGGTTGGACTCGCCCAACCTCGGAAAACTCGAAACTCAGCGAGGCAGGACCGCCGCCCGGCCATGGTTAGGGTTAACAAGCCGGTTCCCCAATAGGACAAGTATGTCAAACGGGGGCCCGGGGTCCCGGGAAAACCCCTCAGAGGGTAAGGGGCTTGTGCAGGGAGGGGTTCTCGGGGAAAGGGACATCCCAGCGAGGAGGTCGCCCCCCCCTTCCAGGTTTGGGTTGGGCAACGGGAACTTTCCGGGGCTCCCTGAACGGAGAAGGGAGAACTAAGGAAAGGCTGCTGAAGGCCCAAAAGGGGCCCAACCCAGAAGGAAGGAGCCCCACTTGACCTGGCTCCTGGGGGGGCACCATCTGGACTGGGGCCCCCTAGGGGACAGGAAAGGCTGGGGCCCCGGTTTGGGGCTTCCAGTGACCCAATTTTTGGGCAAAGTGGCCCGACTCAGGGGCCCTGTTGGCCCCTCCCGCTTTGGGTGAATCTGGAACTCCCGTTCCTCCGGGCCCCGGCGGGGCGCTGGCCTGAGTTTAGCCAATCGACCCCAACCTGGGACAGTCTTTGTGTGTTTTTCAGGCCTGTCTTCTCTATTGTTAAAGACTCTCTTGGCCACTTCCAAGAGTTCTGTCAACCCTTTCCTAAATCCAACTTTGGATTTTTTATGGATGCGGGGGGTGGACAGAATCTATAACAATTGCCCGCTGATTGTGGGATTCCCTTCAGTAGGGGCAGGTTCTAAGCTTCCATGGGTTCTAAGTCCCTGCAAACCATCCTTCCCTTCTAACCTCCTCTTTGGACATTTGGTGGTTTGCCCCTTCTAACAGTGGGATACCTTCCTTGGCGGTGTTGGGGTCCCAAAGGGGGACTCGGGCAGGGGGCAGTCCCCAAATCTGTCGGGGGCCACCCGGCAGGACCTGTTTTGGGCCTCCCAAACTCTCCCTCCCTACTGGGGGAGGCAGGGAGCTGCCCGGCCATCTTAAGTGGGAAAAGGAGATTCCAACAGGAAATAGGGGTTCGGCTTCTCAGAGAGGAGGGTTCTCGGCTTATTATAGAGATCAGGCGGGGAACCTACAGCATGAAGGGGCCGGGACGCGCCCCACTAGGAGGGATCTGTCGGAAGGGGAAAAGTGGGGTGTGGGACGGGCCTGCAGGAGGAGTGGGGGTGGAACGAGTGCAGGGGTGATGGGAGGTAGAATCTGCGGCTTCCAACACTCCATTCGTGGAGCCTCCCCCTAGTACGGGCAGGGGATAACGCAGAAGGGGAGACTGGCCGGTGCATGGGGGGGGGGGGCAGAAACAGCAGCTGAAGGAGAAGAATCAAGAGGGGAGAGAGAAAGCGGATCCACCGGGCCTAGGCTCTCTGAAGGGGAAGGCGAGACAGCATACAGAGGGGCTAGAGAGTCCGTGCCGCCCGGACTCTCAGACTTTGTGACGGTTCTCTTTGTCCCAGAGCCGGGGACCAGGACGGCCCAGAACTTGTACCTGGACTCTGCTAGAAGGGGGTTTGAGCTCCGCCCAAGCCCACATGTCCGGGGTTTGAGCCGGGCTCCCCAAAGATAATCTCCTTAAGGCGCGTCGACTGACGGGGTTGACCCTCCGGGCCCATCCCCCGCCCAGTTTGAGTTGGAACCGACCTTAACCCACCCCGAGCCCCGGCACGCGGAAAATCAGGCCGCTCGGGTTCCCAGAGGGGTTAGTAAGCCCTGCCCGCCCTATCGGGCGGGTCCTGGCTACCCTTTTCCTTTTAATTCCTTAATGATTCTAACTAAATTAATTAATTTGAAACTAGCAGGGTTTGAGAACTTTTTCGATCCCCCGATTTCTCAGGGAAAAGCCCTTTGTCTTGTTGCTTTTGCTTATAAATTAGTGCAACGGGTGAGAAAGGGGCCGTTGTATCTTCTACCTTTAGCGGCTCTTCGGAAGACAGACAGCAGAAAAGGAACCCGGGGGGGACCACACCGACATGGCCCGGAACAGGGCCGAACCCCAGGCGGAACCCGTTAGCCAGGGCCACCCCCCGGCCCCGGAGGCCAAACCGGTCAGCGCCCGCAAACCCCTCCCGCCCTAGGCCGGGCGCTCGGGTCCGGTCCCGGCCCGGAGATCCGGGGACACCAGGGCCGCCCCAGGATCCGCCCCCTTCCCCGGGGGTGGGGGGCCGGGCCAGGCCATCTGTGGGGCCCCGGGGAATGGCCCTGGCCCAGGGGGGCCATGGGGGGCCAAGGGGTTCCCCCGGAAACCCCCGCCTGCCCTGCTGCTGCTGCTGCATGTTGACATTAATCGGTGACTCGGTTTTCCCGCTTGGAGGCGGAACCGGGAGGTTTACAGGACGAAGGCGCCGCCGCAGAGGCTCTGACGTAGATTATGGCTCAGGTCGGGCAGCCGCCCTCGTGGGGTGGGCGCCCCTCGGAGCGCCGCGCAGCGCGTCCTGGGACCCGGCGGAGCAGACATCCCTCCGCGAGCCGCGCCCTCTGACCTAAGGCTGAGGCGGGGGGCAACTTTGCCCCCAGTTATTTGTTCTGTTTCACCTTTTGAGTTCTGGGGGAAAATGTCTTCCCGGAGGGGGGAGGGAGGGAGGGCGGGCCCAGCCGGAAGGGCGCTGAAAGTTAAACAGGACCCGCCTCTGATCCTACCAGTGGGAGGGAACAGAGACCAAAACCTCGGTGCGCAGGCGCAGGGAAGCGGTGGCGGGAGAAGTTGACCAAGTCCCTCTTAAACGCTCCCTTTTATAGGGACTGGGGTGGGAGGGGCGGTCCAGTCAGGCTTCTCCCCTTGGGGCCCAGGGGGGGTGGCCCCAGCCCCAAGTCAGGAGGGCCTGAGTTCAAACCCCCTCAGACATAACCCTTCCCGGAGAAGTCAACCCCGTTGCCTAGGGGAAAAACTCCTCCGCAATAACGAGGAGAAGGGGCGCTCCATCAAATTCGAACTCGCTGCGCTCCCGGTTCCCTCTCCCACCGCGGCTCCGAAGCTGTCCAAGGGACGGCCCCACCCCCGCCTTCCTCGGGCGGCCGCAAGTTGGGTTTTCTCCCGGAGCGCCGGAAGCATCTTCCCTTCCTTCCTTTGCCCTCAGCCGCGGCCGCACCGCCCCTCCCCCGCGGCGGCGGCGCCCCTTCTCCTCCCCTCCCCTCCCCTCCCCCCTGTGGGTGGCGATCCGGGGGCGGCAGTCCTCCGCCTTTGGCGGCGGGCCAGTGGGCGGGCCGGGGAGGGGGGAGGGCCCCCTTTCACCCCTGGGGGCGCCACCCAGGGGGCCGCTCCCTGGGGCGCCCAACCACCCCTGAGGGGGCCTCTCACCCCTGGGGCCCTCCCCTGGGGGCGCCACCTCACCCCTGGGGGGCCGCTCACCCCTGGGGGGCGCCACCTCACCCCTGGGGCCTCACCCCTGGGGCCACCCCCCCGGGGGCCTTCTCCCCGGGGGCGTCACCCTGGGGCCGCTACCCTGGGGGGCCACCCTGGGGCCACCCACCCCTGAGGGTTCACCCCTGAGGGGTCACCGGGGGCCCACCCACCCCTGGGGCCTCCCCCTAGGGGCCCGCCACCCCTGGGGGCGCCCCACCCCTGGGGGCCTCTCCCCTGGGGGCCCTCACCCTGGGGCCCACCCACCCTGGGGGCCTCCCCTGAGGGCCCCGCTCACCCCCGGGGGCGCCAACTCACCCCTGGGGCCTCCCCCGAGGGGCCGCCACCCTGGGAGGCGCCACCTCACCCCGGGGCCTCTCCCCGGGGGGCCCCCTCACCCCTGGGGGCCTCCCCTGGGGCCCGCTCACCCTGAGGGGCGCTCCCCCTGGGGGCCCTCCCCTGGGGGCCGCTCCCCCGAGGGGCCGCTCACCCTGGGGCGGCCTACCCCTGGGGCCCCCCTGGGGGGCCGCTCACCCCGGGGGGCCGCTCACCCCTGGGGGCCAACCACCCCTGGGGCCCCACCCCTGGGCGCCACCCACCCGGGGTTCCCCTGAGGGGCCGTCACCTGGGCGCCACCCCCCCTGGGGGGCCCCCCCTGGGGGCCGCCCCCTGGGGGGGCGCAGCGCGGAAGGGTCTGGAGGGCTTAGCTCTCGCTGGGATCCCCCCACTTCTCCCCCCCCCCTCGCTTATCCCAGACCCCAGGGCCAAGAGGAAAGCGGCTTCCTAAGAGGCTTTAAACACCTGCAAAAGCGGCACATCCGCGAAATCGGATCTCTGCCTGTCATCTGTCTGTCTATGCGTGCATTTATTCATTCATTCACACATTATTTATTCATCCGTTTATTCACGCATCCATTTATTTGCTCTCCATTCAGTTACTATTCATTTCTGTTTAGGCGCCCACCCACCCCTTTATTTGTCCATTCAGTTATTTGTTCTTTCTTTATCTCTTGTTACTTTGTTTGACCGTCCGTCCGTCCCTTCATTCATTCACTTTTGAAAGGCAGCCGGTGGAGATGCTTGTGAAGTCCGGGCAGCGGGCGTTTGCCACAGCTGGGTTTTAAGGAGGCTGTTCCGTGGCCAGGAGCCTGGTGCGGTCTCGCTCCAGCTGGGCTGCGCGTTACTCCGTCCGGGCGCTGAGAGACTGGGCTGGCGCTGAGACGCCGGGGCTTTGTTTGTTCTGATTCCCTGCCCATTAGCTCCGAGCCCGGCTCATAGCAGGTTACTGCAGTGCTGACTTACTGACATCCTCGCCTCCTGTCTCCCTGACCTGTTAGTTACAGCTACTTATCATGTTCCCTTCTCTCACTCACATTTGTCTGTCAGTCTCATGTCTATCCGTACAACGGTTTTTTATTTTGCAAACAATAACAATAAACAATAGTTTATCCATCCATCCATCATCCAGCCATCTAGCCATCCATCTGTCTATCCCTTTCTCTATCTGTTGATCTCATCCATCCATCCATCATCATCTCTCTGTCTCTGTCTCTGTCTGTCTCTGTCTCTCTATGTCTCTCTCTCTTTGTCTCTGTGTCTCTCACCCTCTCTCTGTCTCTGTCTCTCTGTGTCTCTCTGTCTCTCTCTTTGTCTCTCTGTCTCTCTCTCTCTTTGTCTCTCACTCTTTCTCTCTGTCTCTCTCTCTTTGTCTCTCTGTCTCTCTCTGTCTCTCTCTCTCTCTTTCTGTCTCTCACTCTTTCTCTCTGTCTCTCTCTCTGTCTCTGTCTCTCTCTCTCTCTGTCTCTCTCTCTCTCTCCCTCTCCCCATCCATCCATCCATCATCTATCCATTGATCCCTTTCTCAATCTGTTGGTCCATCTGTCTGTCTGTCTATCTATACATCTCTCTGTCTCCATCTCTCTCACTACTCTTTTTGTCCGTGTGTTGAGCTCCGTGCAATGGCCCCAGGAGGCATCTTCAGAGGCTCCCAGGCTCATAGTTCCGGAGCTGTATAGGAGAGACCCCAGAGACCATTTGGTCCAGCCCCCTCATCTTCCTGGCGTCATGATACAATTTCCCCAGTGAGTGTAAAGGGGTCTATTCATGCCCCGTGGGTGGGACAAGAAAGGCCAGGAGACTTTAAGAACCTGGAGGCCCCTCTTGCTGAATGGCTGTGTTGTCCCCACCGAGGAAGTCAGGGCTACAACAGCAAAGGTACAATGCACACAACCCCTTTGTGAGTGACTCTGCCGGGGAGATCCTAATCCCTCTCAGCCTACCTTGAATCATTTTAAAAAGAAGAAAAAAAGAGAAAGATGCTAATTTTGAACAGCAACACATCTGCTGACCTTCTCATTTACAGGTGAAGAGGCTGTGAATGAGGGAGATGAAATGCCCACAAGAAGGAAGGAGCCTGAGGAGAACCCAGGCCTGACCTAGGATCAGTGGTATATTGTCTGACTTCCATGGGGCCTCACAACATCATGGAACCCCCAGGTGGGACGAGAGCCTTGGAGCCCCTGAGCCACCCATATTTGAACAACAATCCCGACAATGTCCCGGAGAAGCGGTCGCCACTTCAGCCTTACCAGGATGGGGAAAGCCATGGGGGTGGAGCGGGGGAAAGCCCAGGGAGGGACCCTCGCTCCGGTCTTCAGTAGGAGCTGACTTGGATAAATTACTTACTTTTTTCAGCAAACACTTGCAAAGGGAGAATCAAGTCTCAAAGTTAGAAAGAATCTCAGAGGGTGTACCGAGTGCAGGTTCTACTTGAAGCAGGAATCCTTTTAGAAATTCCCAGTTCCAATGATCTTGTGATGAAGAGAGCATCTGCACCCAGCGAGGAGCCTGTGGGGACTGAGTGTGGACCACAACATAGTATTCTCACTCTTTTTGTTGTTGTTCACTTGCATTGTGCTTTCTTTCTCATTTTTTCCTTTTTGATCTGATTTTTCTTGTGCAGCTTGATATTTGTGGAATTATGTATGGAGAAATTGCACATGGTTAACATACATAATATAAATATATATTTAATATAACACATTTATCACTTGCTGACTGGGGAAGGAGGTGGGGCAAAGAGAGATAAAAAATTAGAACACAGGGTTTTATAGCATGGATGCTGAAAATTATCCATGTATATATTTTGAAAATAAAAAGCTTTAATTTAAAAATTAAAAAAAAGAAGTTTCCTCAGCCTTGGGACCTTATATATCCAGAATATCCACATACCCTTCAGTCTTTTCACAGTGGAGTCTCTCTTGGCCATGCTGACCCCTTGCTTCCATTTTAGGGAATGGCGCAGTGCAACCAAACCAGTCCCTTTCTGGCTGTGCTTCTGACTTTGTGGACTCCAATATCATATTTCCACACAGGTACCCTAACCTCTTTCCCCTTTTAGCTCCTTTTTTTTGGGGGGGGGTACATTGCCCCTAGATGGAACAGTGGATAGAAGCACAGGGCCTGGACTCAGGAAACCTGAATTCAAATTTGGCTTCAGAGACTAATAAGTTGTGTGACTCCAGACAAGTCACTTCATCTCAGTTTCCTCACCTGTAATAATTATACCAATCTTCCAGGGTTGTTGTGAAGATCACCTGAGATAATTATAAAATCCTTAGTACAGTGCCTGGCACATGGGAAGTGCTACATAAATGTCACTTCTTAGAATGTAAGCTCCTTGAGAGCAGGAGTTAGGGTTTTGTTTTTGTTTTTGTTTTTGCTTATATATTTAGGATTTAGGGTAGTACCTGGAACATATTAATCACTTAAATACTTATTGCCTTGCCCTGCCTATATCTCCAATAGGTAGTAAAAAATACTTATTGTTATTGTTTGTCCTTTTTTTTTTATTAAAGCTTTTTATTTACAAAACATATGCATGGGTAATTTTTCAACATTGACCCTTGCAAAGTCTTCCCCTCTTCCCCGCACCCTCTCCCCTAGATGGCAGGTAATCCAATACGTGTTAAATAAGTCAAATTATGTTAAACCCAATGTATGTATACGTATTTATACAATTATCTTGCTGCACAAGAAAATTCAGATCAAGAAGGGAAAAAACTGAGAAAGAAAACAAAATGCAAGCAAACAACAACAAAAAGAGTAAAAATGCTATGTTGTGGTCCTCACTCAGTCCTCTCATGGTCCTCTTTCTGGATGCAGATGGCTTTATTCTTCACTGAACAATTGGGACTGGTCCTTCCTTCTTGAAGAGGACCCTGACTTCAGGGAGGGAACGCCATGACATACAAGTGGGTTGGATTGAAGTGGGGGAGGGCTGTGCAAGGTCCCCTGCCTCACTTTCCCCTCCAGGGCCATCTAGGTCCAGTGGCCAGAAATAGATGAGGACGACCAGAGACAGCCCTCCTCTGCTTGAATACCTCCTCAGCGATGGGTCACTATTTATTAAAGTAGCCCACTCCCTTTTTGGTCTGCTCTTAGTGTTAAGGATTTTCTCTGATAAATATATGCTTCCTTATACTTCCCATCTATTGTTTTAAGAACAATGCTCTAAGTTCTGTTCTTTTGGAACCAGAGAAAGCAAATTCTTCCATTTTTTAAAAATTAATTTTTTAAATAAGTGTTTATTTTTGCTCCCTATTACAAAAAAGATAAAAGAAAAACAAAATTTCAGTTAGAAATACCCAAATTTCCACGTTGACCTTGAAAGAAGCCTATGTCTTAGTTTTAAATCTTGCCTTGGGATTAAGTGACTTGCCCAGGGTCACACAGCCAGGAAGTGTTAATTGTCTGAGGGCAGATTTGAACTCAGATCCTCCTGACTTCAGGACTGGGCTCCACGTCCTGCCCCACCTGGCTGCCCCCTTAAATCTTGCCCTTTTTGTCAGGAGATGGGAAGCAATCTTCCTCATTCATCTTCTGAGTCGTGGTTGGTCGTTGTGATGCTCAGAATTCTTAAATCTTTGTCTTTTATTGTTGTTATTGTACAAACCGCTCCTTTGATTTCTATTCATCCAGCTCTGTATCAGTGGAGACAGATCTTCTGTGGGTTTCCCAAATACTGCCCCTCTTGTCCTCTCTCTTATCCCACACTTCCCAGTGACATTCTGTTCCTGTACTACAACTTGTTCAGCCATTCTCTCCTTTAGTTGCAGTTCTTTAATCACATCAATATTCTCATGCGTAAGGGTCTTTCTCTTATTTCTTTGATCATCTTGGGGTGATTGACCTTAGAATATTAGATGTAAGGCCTAGAAATTGGGGGCCTTACCCTCTGGAAGATTACAGTCTAATAAGGAGGACAATTAGCAATTATTAAACACCTGCTATATGCTCGGCACTATATTAAGTGCTGAAGACAAACATTTACACAAATAATTGATGAAAAATAATTGAGAATAAATTTAGGGAGGGTAGCCAGGAGAGTGACAAGACTTGACTGCTCCCCATGGGAGAATGAGTTGAAGGACACAGTCATTCTCTTGGGGAAGTGCAATTAGACTTTTTAGCTTCAGAGAGCAGAATTGGAAACAAGGAGAGGAAGTATTGGGGAGGCAAATTTCAGTTCCACATGGAAATCTTACTGATTTTTAGAGTTGTTCTTAGAAAAATGCGTCGTTTGATTGACTAGTCAGCCATTGAATGGGGCTGCCTTCCCAGAATCTCAGAGTAGGAAGATACCTGAAGAGCACTACTCCTTCTTCAATAAATCTGACAAAAACTCAGTTTACCTTTTCTGAAGGGGAACCTACTGCTTTCATCACCTGACCCTTCATTTTACTTTAGGATAACTCAAAATGTTAGCAAGTTTTCTCTGACAAAGTTAAATCTGTCCCTTTCTGATTTCTATTCATAATTCCTATTTCTGTCTTTTGGAACCAAGACAGACAAGGGGAAAAAGAAATAAAGACTTTTAAAATACCCGCTGTGTGCCAGGCATTTGGTTGAGTACTTAAATATCTTAATTGAAATTCACAACAATCTTGGAATATAGATGTTATTATTTATCCCCATTTTATAGTTGAAATTGAGGAAGAAAGTTACTCACGGTCCCACAATTAGCAGGTATCTGAGGCTGAATTCGAACTCATCTTCCTGACTCCGGGCTAAGAGTTTTATCCACTTTAATATCTCAACATTAAAATTAATTAATAATTAAACTTAATATCTCAATATTAGAATCTCAATGCCATGGCTAATCCCTCTTTCATGAGATGATCAAGCTATTATTTTTATGCCTATAAATGACCAGTTTGGAATCTGGTGATATAGGGGATCCTGTAATAGTTGAGGACGATGATCATCTTTGTAATTGTGAAGATCAAATGGGATAACATTTATAAAGCATTTTGCAAACCTTAAAGTACTTAATAAATTCTATGGTTATGTCCTCTTCCACGTGAAATTCTTAGTTACTGGAAATATTTAAAAGGGACTAGATGACTACTTGTCCGAGATTTGTGGAGAGAACTGGGCAAGGTAATAATAATATAACAATAATTACTAATATATATATAATAACATTTAAATAAATATATGACTACTAAAAATACAATCATTTACTAGTCAATGAAACCAAATTTATGTAGGTTTTTAAGGAATTTGCAAAGGATTCTACAAAATAACTTAAAACTTCACTCAGATTTTTGGAATACCCTTTTCATCAACTTCTAACACCAAGGGAGATATGTGTTTTTAATCCCCATTTTACAGATAGGAAAACTGAGGCAAAAATGAAGTGACTTGCCAGGGGTCATATAGCCAGGAAGCATCTGAAGTAGAGTTCAATCTTAGGTTTTCCTGACCTTCACATCCAGGTTCTTGCTCAGAATTTGTCCTCCTTTTATTTCTCTCCTATTTATTCCTTTACTTCCCACCCCCCCACCCCCACCCCCGCTGCCCTTTACATTGTTGTAAATCATAGTATGTGTTCTGGCCCTCCTTATTTTGCTTTACATCGGTTCATGTAGTTTCTCTGAATTCCTCAAATCCCTCATTTCTTCTTGTCCAACAATATTCTGCTTCATTTGTGTCTCCCCAAAGGTTCGTTCAGCCATTGGGTTAGGAAGTGTCCATGGAAAGGTGAAAGAAAAAGAGGGATTCTACGCCTGTAGGATTAGTCTAGACAAAGGTGGAGAAGGAGAAAGACCCAGGGTGAGCGGGGCCTTAGGGGGGTTTCTGGCTCTGGTGCTTGAGAGATGCTTGGAATTCAGTGGGATAGAAAATCTGCATTTGCTCTTCCCTTTACCCTTTCTCTGCTAAATTTGTCAAGGATTGTCTTCTTGCTCTTTCCTCCCTCTGCCAGTGCAGACTGGGGAGTGAGGTGGTTCAGGCTGTTTCTGAATTATTACTGGCCCCTGGATTTTATTTCAAAAGCATTGAACTTGTCAGAAGGTGCTTGGGAAATGACTTCCCCTCGATAGGATTCCCTATCATCTGCTGGGACCCAGATGGAGGGTGTGGCAGACAGACTGAGGGAAGATGGGGATCAAAGGAAATCATCCAAGGCTTCCCCCAAGAAGCCTTGGAAAAGTTCCCAGAGAAGGGCATTCAAAACAGGACTACAAGTTGGGGGAAGCTTTGAGCTGCCTATTTTCCAATAGAGAGTCATGTTGGATACTAAAGGATTATAGGAACGAAAGGGATGTTGGAGACCACTTCCTAATTGATAAAGAAACAGGGAAGTGACTTATTCATGCTCACATAGATGATCTTTTAAATGTAAATTAAATGTAAACTCCTTGACAGGGAATGTGAGTTTTTTTTTTTTTTTTAATGTTTGTGCCTAATACACAGTGTTTATGGGATTAATATTTTAAAAATTGAATTAAAGTGAGCCAGCACTTGAACTCAGAACTATCCAGTTCTGCTTCACTATGTTGCAGGTACCAATACCCAGCTAGGTAATATAGCTGGAGACCTCTTCAAACAAAGATGCTTTTGGTCTTGCTTTGTCCTTTTGGCGTGGCAAAATAAGTTTCTAACCTCAATTCAGAAGGCCTAGATTTGGACTGCAGTACTCTGGTCTAGAATCTGCTCCTTAATCTCGTAAAACCTCAGTTTTTTCATTTGTAAAATGCAAAGAATCCAAAGGGTTTCACAGGGTCTTCCTGCAGATCAAACAAGGATCTGCCTAAAGCCTCGAGAAAAGTACCAGAGAAATGTTATCAAGGAAAGATAAAAAAATCCCTTTTCCCTTTTTTTCTGAGGCTCCTGGCTCTGGGAGCTACTGAATAGGAAGAACTATAGGAATAACTCAGTTGATACGTGGATTTCCAGGGGTTTGTAACTTTTTTTTTTTTTTTTTGTATCATGAACCCTTTGGATTTTGAAGTCCATGTGCCTCTTCTCAGAAGAATATTTTTAAATGCATAAAATGATACACATTAAATTACAAAGGAAACCAGTTAATATTGAAACAAAATGAGCAAGCTATTTAAAAATCACAGACCCCCAAATTAAGAAACTTTGCTCTATAATTACCTGGACAAATGGTCAGCCATAGGCTTGAGCTCCAAGTGGCGGAGGGTCTGCTACTTCTTCTGCTGGACAGCTCTCATGGCCTTACAATATGGCCTTCCATCGAGCAATATTCTGTCCTCTAACTTAGAGGATCAGTCACCAAATCCCAGAGTTGGAAAGGATTTAGTTCATCCATGTACCTTCAACAACAGAGTCCGCTCCAGAGCCCTATGGGACAAGGGGTTAATCCAGTTTTGCTTGAAGACCAAGAAAAATTAGCATAATTTCCTTCCACAAGCTAATCCTTTATATACCAGAGACAGCTCTCATGTGCTCCCCAAATTTCTTTTCTAGGTCCCAGTTCCCTTAGCTGATTTTCATATACATTAGTCTCTTGTCTCCTCATCAGGCACTTTAGAATCCCTCTAGTCCAGCTGTCTCACTTCATTGATGAAGCTCAAGTCCAGATCAAGGGCTGATTTGGCCAAGGTCACACAGTGACTTTATTTATGAAGCTGGCTCTGGAACTTGGGCTTGATTTTGGTTCTAACCACTGGTTCTCACTATTTGTAGGGCAACGGCTTCCTGAGGTCTCTTCGCTGTTGACTCCAGATTTCCAAAGCTTTAAAGATTCACCTGAAGGATGATTAATCCTGTCCAGCCAACTCCTGTTTGGGGCATTGCCTATTGATGCCAGATAAGGACAACAAAGAACACAAAGTGAGTCAGGAGACCTGAATTCAAGGACCCCCAGCTGTTCATTTATTGTGGAATGTGGGCAAGATACTTCTCTCTCTCTCTCTCTCTCTCTCTCTCTCTCTCTCTATATATATATATATATATAGAGAGAAGAAGAAGAAGAAGAAGAAACAAGAACAGAGAGAGACAGGGAGAGAGAGAAAGAGAGAGAGAGAGGTTTTATATAGAGAGGTTACCTAATCTATAAAAAAGCCACTTCTATATAGTGGATTGGGGTTACCTACTCTATAAAATGAGGGATTTGGAGTTAAAGTCCCTTTTGGTTCTGACATTCTGTGTTCTAAGATCCTTCCTGGCTCTCATATTTCATGCTCTAACATTCTACATCCCAATATTCTGTACCAATATTCTATAATGTGAGATCCCTTTCAGCTCCAACATCCTTCTGTGTTCTAAAAGTTCTCTGACATTTTTTGTTCTAAGTCTTCATTCTGACATTCTATGTTCTAAAGGCTCTTTCAACTCTGACATTTTGTGTTCTAACATTCTGATAGCATATTTTATCCCAATATTCTGTGTTATAGGCTCCCATCTAGCTCTGAAATTCTGTGTTCTAAGGCATCTCTGTGAGAAACGAATATTTCTCTCATATTTAATAACTAATTATTGCGTTAGGGCCAAGATTTTCTTCCTCATCCAGAAACCGATCTGTGTGGGAAATCTCTCTTAAACCCTAAATCATAGACATAATTAATAACTTCACCCAAGAAAATGACAATAATCAATTGGAGAATGGTTGGGTAAATTGTGGTATATGAATGTTATGGAATATTACTGTTCTGTAAGAAATGACCAGCAAGATGAATACAGAGAGGCTTGGAGAGAATTACATGAACTGATGCTAAGTGAAATGAGCAGAACCAAGAGATCATTATATATGTCAACAACGATACTGTATGAAGATGTAATTTGATGGAAGCGGATTTCTTTGACAAAGAGAAGACCTAACTCAGTTTCAATTGATCAATGATGGACAGAAGCAGCTACACCCAAAAGAAAAAAAAGAAACACTGGGAAATGAATGTAAACTGTTTGCATTTTTATTTTTCTTCCAGGTTATTTCTACCTTTAGATCAATTCTTTCTGTACAACAAGAAAACTGTTTGGATCTGCACACATACATTGTATCTAGGATACACTAGGACATATTCAACATATATAGGACTGCTTGCCATCTAGGGAGGGTGGAGGTGGGAGGAAAAATCGGAACAGAAGTGAGTGCAAGGGATAATGTTGTAAAAAAAAAAATTACCCTGGCATGGATTCTGTCAGTAAAAAGTTACTATAAAAAAAAAAACTATTAAATCTGTAAAAAAAAAAAAAAAAGATTTACCCAGGACAAGATCTCATCACACAGTAAACAAAATTCTAAGTTTGGGCTAATGGGTGTATTCCTGCTGATTGTGTTTGCTCAGACAGGTCTGGAGAAAAGTTGATTCTCCCCATCATCAAGATGGATGATGTGGAAATTGATGTCTCTCTGACCAAGATTTGAATGACCTAAGTCAGGTACTCCAAAGCTTTTATTTTACTATAGCCCACTCCTCCTAGTGTGTTAATCAATCTGAGCGGATTTCCATCTCTCAGGGATACCTATTCTTTGAAGGGTGTATGAACTGTGAGCCCACCACCAGTAAGGGTCTTTGGTCTAAGAGAAATGGCCAAATTACATCCTTATATTAATTACATGCCGACCTTATTAATAAAACGATGAAGTTATCCAGAAACTATGGCTCTCGAACCTTTTTCTAATCCTCATGTGCTTCCCAACAGAGCTATTCTGTGTTCTAACAGTCTAAAGGCCATTTCAGCCATGACATTCTATGTTTTAATATTCTGTGTTCCAAAGACCCTTTCAGCTCTCACATATATTCTTTTGGCTTTGACTTTCTATGTTCTAAGATTTTTTTGTTACAACATTTTTTGCTCCAGTATTCTGTGTCATTAGGTCCCTTCTAGTTACTGGCCATTGCCATGCCGACATTCTATGTTCTAACGTTGTGTTCTAAAATTCTACTGCTGTCATTCTATATTCTAAGGTTCCTCTCAATTCAATAAATCAAGAAGCATTTATTAGACATCTACTGTATATTGGGGACTGTACTAAGCCATGAGAATATAAAGAAGGCAAAAACATTCTTTGCCCTCAAAGAGCATATATTCTGATGGGGAATATACAAGATCTATACAGAGCAAAACAGCAGTAACTGTAGTGGGGAAGATTGTAACCACTGGAAGTTCTGGGAAGCAGGGGGATGATTTCCTGCAAAAGATGGCATTTAAGCTGAGTTTTGAAAAAAATGAAAGGAAGAGGCAGAGATGAGGGGGGAGAGCATTCCAGACACGAGTTCTCTGTTCTCATCTCCCTCCCAGCTCTGACCTGGGCTCTAAGGGCCCTCCCAGCTCTGGCCTCCCGGGTTCTAAGGGCCCTCCCAGCTCTGACCTCCTGGGTTCTAAGGGCCCTCCCAGCTCTGACCTCCTGGGCTCTAAGGGCCCTCCCAGCTCTGGCCTCCTGGGCTCTAAGGCCCTCCCAGCTCTGACCTCCCGGGTTCTAAGGGCCCTCCCAGCTCTCTGACCTCCTGGGTTCTAAGGGCCCTCCCAGCTCTGACCTCCTGGGCTCTAAGGGCCCTCCCAGCTCTGGCATCCCATGTTCTAAGGGCCCTCCCAGCTCTGACATTCTCCATGTGATTAACCAAGTGCAGCAAACCCGAGACCAAATCAAGGTCTCTGTTTCAGAAAGAGCGGCTCAGATCACTGATGTCTGTAGGGGTCACTGTAAGCCAAGGCACCAGCCTTCTTGGTCTCCAACACGGCAGCATTTTCCTGTTTTCTGGCTGCTCCATGGTGTCCTACAAAGGAAGACGGTGTCAGAAGAAAAATTCTGCTCTCCTCCCCCAGCCCCCATCTCCACTCCCTGCCTTAATCGGAAACACTTTTTGGTTTTATAGCTTCTTTTCATTCCCTTAATATTTTAATGCCAAAGAAGCTCTCTTAATCTATCCTGATCCCTCCCGGAATTCTGTGGCTGTGGGTCAGAAGCTTGAGATTCTCTTTTTGTCTCTGTCTCTGACTCTCTGTCTCTCTCTTTGTCTCTGTCTCTGTCTCTCTCTGTCTCTGTCTCTGTCTCACTCTGTCTCTGTCTCTCTCTCTTTCTCTGTCTCTCTGTTTCTGTGTCTCTTTCTCTGTGTCTCTGTCTCTGTCTCACTCTGTCTCTGTCTCTCTCTCTTTCTCTGTCTCTCTGTTTCTCTCTTTGTCTCTGTCTCTGTCTCTCTGTGTCTGTCTCTTTCTCTCAGAGAGAGGAGCACCACTCAAACACTCAGCTCCTGTTATCTCTGGTCCTCTCTTGATGTCCACCTTGGACCGGGCGGTGGAACGAGCATGGGGCTTTGTTGTTGCTTTTGGCTGTTACTCTGCAAACACACCCACCCACACAGGACGCCCGCACACATACGTGTGTCAGACACATCTGCACTCACACACATGTTCACGTATGTATCTATATTCTGAGACAGCACGTTTATGAAATGCTGTAAGGTTTCCAAGTGCTTCACACAAGCTCTCAAACGACACAAGGAGCCTTTATTAGGGACTCCTGCCAGCCCCGTCACCCCGTCAGCCCTGTTTCTCATGGTGCTCCCCCAGGCTCTAGGGGATTGGAGGCAGCTGGAGTTTGGGGTTTGGGGATCAATCCTAGCTCTGCTCTTTATTAGCCCTGTTATCTCTGAACCAGCTTTGACCTGTGAGTCTATGTTAGCACGTCTCTTTAGAACAGTTGCCTGAGACCCCCAAGGGTCACCCACAGTCAGTGTGTGTTAGAGTCGAGACGTGAACCCAGGACCCTGATTGTTGAGCCAGAGTCGCCTCTGCGTTCTGGTGTTGCTCTGGGAGACAAGGATGGAGCCATCTTTGGAGGCTGAAGCCCCGGGGCTGAGTCCCATCTGTGCACACATTTAAGTGACACAGGCAGGCCACGTAAAGCCCCATAAGGCACTGGGGAAGTACAAGGGCCCAGGACCCGCCCTCAGAGCTTGGATGGGGTCCGGCTTCTACATTTAGTCAGCGAGGAAGTAGAGACCACAGAGGTACAAGGATTGGCCCAGTGTCTCTCAGGAAATAAAGGGCAGAGACTAGGGGGAGTCAGAAAGGGGCTTCTTGGTGGGGTAGAGGGGACCCAAGTTATTTTTTTTGCTGAGGCAGTTAGGGTTAAGTGACTTTCCCAGGGTCACACAGCCAGGAAGTGTTAAGTGTCGGAGACCAGATTTGAACTCGGGTCTTCCTGACTTCAGGGTCAGTGCTCTACCCATTGCACCATCTAACTGCCCCGACCCCAAGTTCTTGAAGACTTTTCCGCAGGACAACCACTGGGGAAAGACTCCCTGATGATCCCTCTCTGTTCATCTCCTCAGCCACACGGCCAGTTGTCTTCGCGCCACTGTTTGTGGACATGAATCAGGGTCCTGGAAATACTCCTGCCAAGGGACTCCAGTGTAGAAAAAGAGCTTGGGGTCAGGGTCCGGAAATATGACTTAAATCCTTTGCTTCCAACTCCAAGTTTAATCCTGTGACCGGGAATACGGCTTGTGTGGCGGGGAAATTATTTCACTATGTAAAATTTAGCTCTTATTATTAGGTTTTATCTAAACACAAATTCCAAATACTCACATCCAAACCCCTACATAGCTAAGAGAACTTTCCCGCCGGCAGCATCCTGGTTGGTACCAAAGGCTTCACCGAATAATCAGAGGAGTAATCGACCCCGAAGCAACAGCTCCCCATGGGGCAGTGCAGGATTTCCATTTTTGTAGGGAGAGGAAGTTAGGGTTCAGAGAAGAAGGAACTTGTCGGGCCATCTCACTTCCAAGAATTGGAGTTAGAATTCATGCCCAGGACGCCTGATTCCAAAGCACTCTCTCTCATTCTGCCGGGCTGGGCTGATTTCTATCTAGTCCCTTTTCTTCTTTTAAAATAGATTTCATTCTTATCTTTTGTTTTAATGTAACCCAATTTCCCCTGTTAGGCCTTCTTTACCCCTTCGCCAGGGAGCCATCCCTTATAACAAAGATTAAAAAAGAAGAAAAAATTCAACAAAAATATTAATATATAAAATCTAATATTATATATCATTTCTTTTTTAAACATATTTTTAAATTAAATTAAATTTATTTATTTTTGGCTACACTTTAAGTTCTGAGCTCCCTACTCATACAAAAATATTTTTAAAAAATGTCTTTTGTTCTTACAGCAGAGTTATTTATAGAACTATGGCCCTTTCCCTCTTTCCCTCCAACTGACTTAAGCCCTCCCTTGAAGTAGTAGGAGTAGGAATTGCAGTAGGAGTAGGAGTCCTAGCAGTAGTAGTATGAGGAGAAGGAGCAGGAGGATGAATAGGAGGAGGAGTGATGATGATGATGAGGATAGAAAAACACTTCAAAAAATGGCCAGGTCTGACATTAGGGGCAGCAAGGTCAGGTCTTGAGTCAGAAAAATTCATCTTCCTGAGTTCAAATGTGACCCCAGATATTTATTAGCTGTGTGACCCTGGGCAAGTCACTTCACACTGCCTCAGTTTCCCCATCTGTAAAATGGGCTGAAGAAGGGAATGGCAAACTCTCCAAGAAAACCCCAAATGGGGTCATGAAGAGTCAGACATGACTGAAAAAATTACTTCACAACATGTTTGACAACATATACAACATTCTGCCTTTTATTCTTTTTTGTCTCACCTTCCTTTCACAGGGAAATCCTTGCAACAACCCTGTGAGAGAAATCATTGTCAGGTGAGTATTGTAAGTATTATCATCTCCATTTTATAGATAAAGAAACGGAGGCTCCAAGAGACAAAGCCATTGGCCCATTGGGATGCAGGCTGTAAGTAAAAGAACAGAGCTGCTATCTGGCCGGAGGGGCCCCTGGCTTCAGACCTACCTGATACCACCCGGCTTCATGGGAGAGGATCTCCTTCTAGAACAGGGGATCTTAAACTACTTTTGTGTCACGGACCCACCTCCCCACTTTGGCAGCCTGGGAAATCCCTTCTCATAACAACATTTATTAAGGGATTAGAATAAAATGCGTGCAATTGCAAAGGAAACACTACACTGAAATAAGTTATCAAAACATGTATATCTTTAAGCCTCCACTGACCCCTCGTCTAGAGCAGACCCTGTTGCACCTCTGCCTCCTGACAAAGCCAGCTTGATGACGGGGTCTGCTCTGAAGTGGGCCCGACATTTCAGGGCCCCCTCCCCGGGCCCTTCAGACAATGGCGCATTTTCCATCATCTATCCCCAGATGGATCCTGGCTAACAGTGATGCTGGCGTGTGGACAGAGGCTCCCCTTCTGGCAGACCAGTTGTGATTTTTACAAGTTCGTTACAAAAGCCCACAGGATTTGGAAATGCTCCAAGTTGGGACTGAGCAAAATGCTTGTTTTACACAATGGATGTCAGGTTCTGAAACTCATCTCTCTCCTATTTATCGGCCACCCGGAGCAGGAGATCTTAATCTTTTCAAGGTCACAAGCCCTTGGTCTGCTGGAGCCTGTGGATCCCTTCTCCAAATGATGTTTAAAAATCTATAAAATAAGATCTACAACATGACAAAAGAAACCCGTGCATGGTTGCATCTCTCCCCCCTTAAATGGTAAGCTCCTTGAGGGCAGGGCCAATTTTTGACTTCCTTGGTTTAGCACAGGTATATAGTAGGCACATCATAATTGCTTTTTGATCTGATCTGATTTGACATATTGAAATAATAAATTTTTCCTCCATCTAAATTTTTCCTCTGACATCTACTCACAGACTCCCTTGCTGATCCACGGAGCTCAGGTTGAGCATTCTGCCCTGGAGATTTCTCTTAGGGTAATAATACTTGCTCAATTTTAATCAAAGCTCTCCTTCCTGAAGTCACTGGCTTACTGGGCCATGGAGGGGACTTTGGGTTCTCTGGGGCAAAGCTTCTTAACTCCATAGGGGTCACATAACTGAATTGTGACTTATTATCAGTAAGTGTTTGATTTGTGTACCTGTTTTATTTCCCTATGTATCTGTATCTGAGGATGAGTAAAAATTTCTCGGATCAAAAGAGGTTATGAGAGGAAAAAATTCAAGAAGTCCCTGGTCTAGGGCTCTGCTAACAGAAGACTCTTGGGAGGCCCCGCCAGACTGGAAAGGCTCTGCACAAGCCCTGTGAAGACAGAGCCAACAAGCCCTTATCAAAAGCGTGTCCCAGAAACCCTTCCTTTTCCACCTGACTATTCCTCCAACTACCCTGGATTTTGTCACCGTAACTCAGCAGCCTTTTGTGCTTTGCCGTGCTGCCTCCTTCTCTCATTGGTGAGCTCTTTCTAGGGGGCCACAATTTGTGGACAGGCCCAGGTCAACCATACTTTACTCCCCTCCCAGCCTGGGAAACCCAGTGGTCCGTCACTGCTCTGGAGGTCCCGAAGTAAAGATGGACTAGACAGACGGACAAACAGATTGAGGACTGACACATGGAGGTGGATAGACAGAGACAGATAGACAGATGGACATTTATGAAGCACTTAATATTAGCCAGCCAGTTAGATGGCACAATGCATAGAGTGACAGCCCTGGAGTCAGGAACTCTCATTTTCCCCAAGTTCAAATCCAGCCTCAGACACTTACTGGCTGTGTGACCCTGGGCAAGTCACTTAAGCCTGCTTTTCTCATTTGGAAAATGAGCCAGAGAAGAAAATGGCAAAGATTCCACTTTGCCAAACACTAAATGGGACACCAAAAATTGGACACAACTGAAAATGACCAAATGACAACATTAGTCAGACAAAATGTCCATTCAAGTGACCATTCTAGCCCTCAACCTCAAGGAGCTTATAGTCTAAGGAGG
This sequence comes from Sarcophilus harrisii, assembly GCF_902635505.1. Classification (NCBI taxonomy): domain Eukaryota; kingdom Metazoa; phylum Chordata; class Mammalia; order Dasyuromorphia; family Dasyuridae; genus Sarcophilus; species Sarcophilus harrisii. Next base: position 558,149,079 of record NC_045428.1, on the reverse strand, counting down.
GAAAACAGCACCTGAGGGAGAATTGGAAAGCTTTTTTTTGGGATTTGTCAAAAATATTTGAGAAATGGTACAAAATCCAACTTCTCAGCAAGCTAGAGCAAAAGCTCACCTATGGAGGAGGATAGGGAATAAGCCTCAGACGATTCCAAGGTTTTAATGTGGGAGAGATGAGCAGGATGGTAGGAGTTCAGGAGCCGGGGAAATGACCCATAGGCCTGAGGAGGCAAAAACTCACCTGTCAGAGCAAGGGTGGAGATGCCCCAGGGGGAAGCGGGGAGGGATGGCCAGAATCTAGATGACAAAGTGATTAGATGCCAAGGGCACCTTCCAGACCTTTGTGCTATGGTTGTGCTCTCTGCTCGAAGTTATGGAGGTGAAGAAAAGGGAGGAAAACCTATAGAAAGAGATAATTAGCAGAAGGAAAAAAAGTGCTGGCAGATGTGAGCAGAGCCAAAGGAGAGGCAGAATTAATCTGTGAGGAGAGTGGACCAGTCCATTTATGAACTGACCCCAATGACATTTCTTAAGTTTGGCTTCAGACCATTACTGCATTGAATGCTATAGCAGCTCGTGGTGACTGCAGGTTTTGAGTTCAAGTTCAAGGTTTATTGAGGGCTTCTAGGCTCTATGGAGATGATACATTTTATTAAAATTATTAGACTTCCAGTTTGAAGAGACCTTCCTTCCTTCCTTCTCTCCCTTCCTTCCTTCCTTCCTTCCTTCCTTCCTTCCTTCCTTCCTTCCTTCCTTCCTTCCTTCCTTCCTTCCTTCCTTCCATCTTTCCTTCCTTCCTCCCTCCCTTAAAGGAAACCAGGGGTACTAAGAAACAGAAGAGAAGATAGAGCATTTCTGCCATAAAACCCGCTAAATGTAAAGATATGATGATTGAAAACATATGAACATGTGTGTTCATGAGTTTGAAAAACAAGTAACAAAAAAAGAAAAAAAATCAAGGAACTTTAGGAAATCTGAAGAAGCAAAGAGGCCTTCAGCTTAGGGAGCAGGGTCAAGGAAGGCTCTCCCGGAGCGTGTGGCCCCCAAACGGGGCCTCTCAGCTTTCAAGAAGAGAAGGATTTCACAAGAGACAGTGGGACGATTGCATGTACGGGCCGGCTTAGGCAAATACAGTAAGCCTGGGGAAGGCAGGATCAGGTGAAGAAACAGCCGGATCTCTCCAGACGAGAGTGCGAAAAGGCTGGAAAAGTAATTAGAGCTAGAATGTGAACGTCTTTAAATTCCAGGCTGAGAAATTCCCATCCTGTGGCGATAGGGCTACACTCAGGGCCCACGAGCAGGAGAGGCTCCCGGCCACTTAGGAAGTGCCTCAGGATGATGGTTGGGCACCCAAGGGCTGCCAAAGGGCAAGCCTGGGAGCCAGGCTGGAGGCCGGCACAATCGGCTGGACGAATGGTGCTGAGAGCTCCTAGTAGCCAGCAGCACCAGGGGCCAGCACCCCCGCTCTGGTCTCCCGAGCTTTGGGCCAGTCCATCGCCATGCTGGGGAGAACCAGAACCACCCACCAGGCCGGCCTGGTCCCCCCACGCCTCCAGACGGCTGCTGACTCCCACATTCCTTCTCTCTCTCCCCTCAAGATTAATGGCCCTGCTTGGGCCCGGGCGCTCCTGGGGAAGGTGAGACATTCCTGCCGGTGTTTACCTTGCTGCTCTGGACTTGGGCACAGGGAGCCTGGAAACCTCCTAGATCATTCCTGTGTCACCACTTGACATGGGGGGACAGACCCATCGGGGAAGAGCCATTCCCTGCCCCTTGTGTTCTGGGCCTGCCGCCTTGCCCCCCGGGGCTGAAGGATTCTCGGCCTTTTCCGTAGGTAACCGGGCAGAGGGGGCTTCAAGGTGGGGAGGGCTGTGGTGAAGAGACTTTTCCCTTCACATGTGGTAACTTATGGAAATGGCTCCTTTTGGAAAGTCCTGGACTGTGGCGATGCTATTTTTGGAAAGTGAGGGAGAAGACAACCGAACTTAGGAACGTCGGTCAAAGCTGAGACGAGGGCTGGGCAGTCTAGGCCCTTCCTTAGGGAGCAGTAGAGGGTGGGGCGTGAAATGAAGGGCGCTTTAAAAATAACCTTTTCTAAATGGATGTATTTTAATGCCAGAAAATCCCACTAAGTCCTGCGTGCTATAGCAAGGGCTCAGTCTCTGTGGTCAGTGAGCCAGGGAAAGTGGGATGCCTTTGTTGAGGTAACTGTTATTATCCTCTCCAAAGAGAAACAGAAAATCAAAATTTGGGAGCTTCAGCCCCGATTGCTTCAGATCCCAGTCAGGAAAAAGTGCTCCTGAGAACCACTGCACCCAGTGCACTCTGGGTGTCAATAGTAGAATTGTTAGTCGGAGTCAGGGAGACCTGACATAATACCACGTGAGCACAGGGAATGTCAAGGTCGGAGCAGTGTTAGGACTGGGAGTACCTACCGACCAGAACCTGGTCCAACCTTTTTCTTGTAGAGATGAGGAAACCATGACTGGGACATTGTAAAAGGACTAACCCAAGGCCATCCAGCTGGCCAAAGGCAGTTTGTCCTTTCAATGGCTTCAGTCCAACCCAGGATCTTGTGCAGAGCTTGTTCTCTGAAGGACTGGGAGACTGCTGTGGGTGATGGAGGGTTGCCCACTATCAGAGGAAGGAAGACATGCTGAGCTCCATCACTGACATATAGGAGCTGTGTGACCTTAGGATACAAGAAAGTACAAGTGCTTCCTTCCTTCCTTCCTTCCTTCCTTCCTTCCTTCCTTCCTTCCTTCCTTCCTTCCTTCCTTCCTTCCTTCCTTCCTTCCCTGGTAAATAGATATAAAGATGGCCTTACAGTCAGGAAGACATGCATTCAAATTCTGCCTCTGACATATACTGACTGTGTGACCCTGAGCAAGTCAGTGCTCTAGGCAAGTTGCAGAGCAAATGCATCCCTAGAGCTCCCTTGTTCTCAGATATTGCGTGCTGTCTCTGCCATTAGACTCTAAACTTCTCAGAGGCAGGAACTGGCTTTTGCCTTTCTTTATAACCCCAGCACTTAATACAGTGACTCGCATACTGAAGGTAATCAATAAGTAGAAAGTTATCCTGGACTGACTGAGCAGGTGTCCTCTAGCCTTGACAGAGTGATTTCCTTACCCCAGAATTCCTTCGTTATTGAAACTCAGTCCATCCCTTCTCCTTATATTTTGCATTTTCCCACCTCTGGCCATTTGTCTTTCACCCAATAGATCGGACACTTCTTGAGGGCTGGGACTGTCCCAGTTTTGTTATTGTGTCCTTACAGAACCTGGCACACAGTAGGTGGCTTATTAATAAATTGGGAAAGACTTTTGAGATGGTCTAGTCCCACCCACTTTTTTTTTCTGGCATCCAGAACAGGAGTGATGGGTCCCAGATTCCACAGCTAGAAAATATCAGAGGCAGGATTTGAATCCAGGGCTCCTGGCTCTAGCTCCAGCTGTTTCCCCTTGGCCTGCTGCCTCCCCTTCGAAAGGTGCTTTCCACTGAGAGCCACAGAAAAGTATTCCATTTTTCAGAGACTTGACCATGTGTGCTGTGTTTTCTTTCTTTTTTCTTTGCCTTAAGAAAGGCTCTTTTTGTGCATTTTGGACCCAGTTTATCATATTTCTCAGAGTCTCCATTGACTTCTTTTCACTAGACTTTCTGGAGTCGTCCTTGTTAGTGGGAGCACCGCCTGATTCATTGTGTGAGGGAGATTTAAGACTGCCCATAAAATATTTCTCCCCGTGTTGGATTTTCTTCTTTTTCCCCTTCCTTGCTGGGCCCCTGTGAACCCCCTGCCCTCCCCTCCGCTGCCCTCCATCCCCACGGCCATTCCCTTTGGGCAGATCCATAAAGAAAAGTATATTCACCGTGGAAGAGGAAACGACCATCTGAGTTTGTCTGACTTTTAACGGGGGAGGGGAACGTGAGGTGGGGGGAGGGACCCTTTGAGCTCCTGACAGTTTTTAACCTTTCTCAACCCTTTACAATTTTTTTTTTCACCTTCATACCTTTACTCTGGGCTCTGGCCTTTGGGGCTACAAGAATGTTTCAGGACATTGGGAGAGAAAAAGGAACTTCAAAGAAATCCTTGGGAATTCTAAGACAGGGGTGACTGATGGGTAAGCTGAGTCACAATAGCCCATCATACAAACAACCACTCTCTTTCTTGAGTAGGGTGAGTAATCTCATATACCATGAATGGGTTAGACCAGAGCACAGGAGGCCAAAGGAAAGTTCCCTTCCTTCCAGGGCCCAGATCTCAGAATCACAGTATTAGAACTAAAAGAACTATTAGACCCCTAAAATACTGGGATTTTAGACCTAGAACTGGAAGAGCACTTAAAGGTCATCTCATTTTTTTTTTTTTTTGTGCAGATTGGGAAAATAAAGCCTACAGCCGTAGGTAGCCAGCTCAAGGACGCAGGTAGATAATGGGTGGAAAAAGGCAGAATTTGAACTCAGGTCCTCTTAATCGAAAATTAGGGTTCTTTCCAGCTTCATTGCCCTGCCTCTCCAAAGAGTGAGAAAAATCTCTACTTCTACAGCACTTTGAGCTTTACAAACGACTCTCCTCAAACTGCCTTTGAAGTGTAAGTATGTCAACATTTTATAGCCTAAGACTGAGGCCCAGGGGTGGTATGTATTATTACATCTGGTTACTTTTAGGCTTTTGTCTATAAGGCAGATTTTTAAAAAATGTTCATATGATGCTGCACTTGGAAGGGTAAATAAAAATGATTTATTGGCCATTTGATCACTCCATCTTCAGTTATCTTCCTAAGGTTCAGCTCTGATAATATCACCCACCCGCTTAATAAATCCCTATCATCTTCAGGATCAATTAAAACTGTCCAAATAGTATATTGCTTATGTCCCTAATTACAGAGCAAAACTAACAATTGACTGGAGGGAGTGGGAGGAGGTGAGCTCCTGCCCTATATTGGGAAAAGTCTCCCTTTCCAGTGTGACCTCCAGCTACAGCTCCAAGGTCATCCGGCAGCCTAAAGATGGGATCACTCACATGGGCTATGAGAAATAATGTTAAATCTTGCAAATGTATCCTTTAATAGAATAACCACATTTAAGAAAATTAAAGGGGCAGCTAGGTGGTGCAGTGGATAGAGCACCAGCCCTGAAGTCAGGAGGAGCTGAGTTCAAATGCAGCCTCAAACACTTAATATTTACCAGCTGTATGACCCTAAGCAAGTCTTCCAACCCCAACTGACTTGCCAAAAAATAAAATAAAGGTCATTTCTCATGGTTGTGCGCTGTGATATCACAGAGACTGTTAAGAGACCATGGCCACGTTTCCCTTTCCCTCTCCTTCTTCTCTCCTGAGACTCCTTCAAAACTCATAAAAAAAATGAAAAACCTTCATTTAGCCTTCTGTCTTCAGGTTGATCTTGGCTTCCTAACCAGGAAGAATTTCAACTCCCAAGATCCTTACAATCAGTCAAGGTCTGCCTGAGGGAGTCAGGAGCACATAGCATTATTCTATTACTTTTGGTCAAGGAACTCCTTGAACACCTGGGTCTTCTCAGAGAACATGTTTGCAAAATAGAAATGGAAGCATCCTTTCCTAGTCCCCCCTTAATGCTAGAGCTTTCCCTGTGAGATTACCTCCAGCTTATCCTGTATATACTTTGTTTGTTAATAATTGTTTCCATCCCTCTTCTCCTTTAAAAGCCTGACATATTATAAACATTTAATAAATGCTTGCTAACTGCCTAAAAAAGAGACAATGAGCTATTATTTTTGCAGTGGGACTTGCTTATTCATAGATTGTAAAGGGTACAGATCTGGAGAGGTCCCTTTGCAGCCTGTGAAGGAGTTGCAAAGAAGTATTTCTACTCTGTTGCTCATTGAGGAGATTTGAAAAAATTTCTTCATCCATGTGGCTAGCCATTGGCCAGCTGAAGGATTAGCTATATTCTGGGCCCCCAGTCATTCTCACTAAGGTAATCATTGGTTGGTCTCTCTGACATTTGTCTCTGCCCATTCTCCACTCAGCTGTTCATAAAGTTCAGGTCTGATCGCCTCTCTCCTCTACTCAATCAACTGCAGTGGCTCCCCATCATTTTCTTTTTTTCTTTTCTATTTTTGCTGAGGCAGTTGGGGTTAAGTGACTTGCCCAGGGTCCCACAGTAGGAAGTGTTAAGTATCTGAGGCTAGAGCCAAAGTTTTGTGAGGTCTGAACTGCAGAATATCCTGAACCTCGGTTATCTCCCCAAGATTGGAATTTGAATTGGGAGTACCCTGGAGGGAGTTACTACATATTTGATAACATAGTTTTTCAGCCATTACAACTCCTATATCTCTTTCAAACAAAGTGCTACATGGACGCGTTTCCCTCATCTTATATTTATGAAATTGAATTTTCAGCCCAAATATAAATTTTACAATTTTTCAAGTGATATTTCATGTTATTCAATTCGCTTCAATGCAAATCTTTGGACTTCAATCCAGTGCCCTTCTCATTATAATATGATACTTTCCAAGTAGAGACAGTCGAGTTGAGCTTTGTGTAGTGGAAAAAAACATTGAACTTGAAATCAGATTTCTGTTTAAGGATTGTCTCCTTCATTCATATCAAAGGCGGATAGGGGGCTGATTTTAAAGCAAGGAAAAATTGAGTTGGAGATATTTGGGCTGTGTGACCAAGGTCATTCCACCCCTTTGGGCTCTAGGCAGCTCTCTAAGCTAGAGAAGGTGCCAGCCTGCATTTGTGGAGGGATTTTCCTTACTCCATCCCCTCGTGGTTCTTTAGGGAGATATATGGAAGTTGGAGAGGGTCCAGAGAAAGGAAGTGAAAATGACTGGAGGGCTAGAAATGAGGTCTTTGAGAAAAGGTGAAAGGAATTGAGTGATTCATTCTGGAAAAGAGACTGAAGGCAATAGAAGAGCAGTGTTGAAGTTTACAAATGTAAAAAAAAAAAGTCTCCATCTCCACTCTGGGCAGAACAGGAAATGACTTTAAAGTGTAGTGCCAGGGATATAAGTTAGGGCCGATCCAGGGGTTCCCAAATGCATGTCCAAAAAAGGAATAGGAACTTTCTGTTGAAAGGGCTTGACTACAGCCCCCAAATCATGGGTTCAAGCATGTAGAACAGAAGAGGAATTTAAAATTCATCTCATCCGGTCTGCCCATTTCATGGGTGAGGAAACTTGAGATTTGGAGAGGGCAGAAATTTGCCCCAGATCACCAAGATGACTGAGCCTAAGTAGAAGTGGGATTTAGTCAGATGATTTTTAAAGGCTTGAATCCTGAGGGGTTCCTTAACCAGTGATGATATCCATGAAGAAGTGTTAGTCAATGGATGGATGAGTGAAATAAGCTGAGCTAAGAGAAAAATATGTACAATGAAAGTGTAAAGACAAAGAACTCAAAGTCTTAAGACCTTTGATCAATGTTATGATCAGTCATGAGTCTAAAGGATTGATGTTTAAACCCGCTTCTCATCTGCTGACCGAGAGCTGATGGACATAAGAGAAAGAATAATATGGGACCAACATGGGAATATTTTCTTTTTCCTTTTTAATTAATTTATTTAGTATTTTTATTTTCCCCAATTACATTTATATCTTTTTTTTTTTACTTTTGTTTTTTAAATTTTGACTTCCATATTCTCTCCCTTATCCCTACCCACACCTCCATTAAGAAAGCACACAGGAAGTTATGTAAAACATTTCCACAAAAGTCATATTTTTATGACATCAAGAAAAATCCTTCAAGAAAAATAATGTAAAAAAAAAGAAGAAAAATGCTTCATTCTGTATTCAAAAAGAATCAATTCTTTCTCTGGGTATGGATTAAGATTTTTCATCATAAATCCTCCAGAATAATTGTGGATCATTGTATTGCTGAGAGTAGCAAATTCATTCACAGCTGATCATCCCAGGACATTGCTATTATTTTGTATATAGTACATTTCACTTTAGTTGACTTCATGGGGGACTTCCCAGATTTTTTTCTAAAAGCATCCTGTGTATCATTTCCCATAAAACAATAATGGAATATGTTTTCTTGAGAACACATATGTGTTACAAGGATATTGTTTTTTTCTTTCCTATGCTTTTTTTTTGCCCAGGGTCCCACAGTAGGAAGTGTTAAGTATCTGAGGCTAGAGCCAAAGTTTTGTGAGGTCTGAACTGCAGAATATCTTGAACCTTGGTTATCCCCCCCCAAGATTTGAAATTGGAGAACAGGGTGGAAGGTAGAGCAAATAAATAATTGTTAATTGAAAATCTATTTTTTTAAAGAATGCCTTGAGACATAATGAATGGCTTCCATCCTCAGCAGACATCTTCAAACTTGCTTGGAAAGGAGGGATGGGAAGGAGGGTACCTTGGCTTTGACCTTAGCTTCCTGTCCCCTTCCTTCCAGTCCATAGAAAACCAGGTGAACTTTAAAGGGTCTAGAAGAATTTTACCTTCCCATCCTCTCATCAGCGTCCTAATAGCACCCTCAGAACAACTGGTACCACTGTTTGCTGGAGAAGCCAAGGACAGACTGGACAAAGATTCAAAAGCTACAGCAGAAAACCAACAAATACAAAATCCCCAAACAACCAGCAAACCTCTCCAAGCCGGAGGAGAACATATGAAGGTATCCATTAAAGGAACTTCTAAAAGCCGTGTTACCCTTTGCCACAAGCCTTCTCTAAACTCGAACCCACTTTTACTACTTGTGGCAAAGTGTGTCAAAGACTTTCTCCCCTCACCTTTTTTTTTTTTTTTAAATGGGAGGAGGCAATTGGGATTATGGCTTGCCCAGGGACACACAGCTAGTAAGTGTCCGAGGTTGGATTTGAACTCAACTCCCGATTCCAGGGCTGGAGCTCCATCCACCATGGCGCTATCTAGCTGTCTCTAAAGACTTTGGGGGGGAATTTTTGTGCCAGCGGTCTTTGCTATTTTATCTTAGTAATTAGGCATTTCTAAAAAACTTTGTTGTTGTTGGTTAGTTGCTTTCAGTAATATCTGATTCTTTGTGATCCCATTTGGGGTTTTCTTGGCAAAGATACTGGAGTGTTTTCCATTTCCTTTTCCAAATTTCTAAAAACAGAGTCTGGCTAACAAATTGATAGTCATTGATAATTATAGCAGGAAGTATAGTGGTTGGGGCTCTTCAGATTTATCATTGGTCAAATAATCTTCAGCTCCTCAGGAATAACCCTAGATGGTGGGTAGGAAAGAAAAAACAGATCTCTGTGATTTTTTTAAACAGAGAAGTAGGAAGATATTACTGATGAAAAATGTGTGAACTTTCTGATTAGTTTTATCTTTCTGTTTTATTTTGTGACAAGAGACCTCTCACAAGATGATAGTAATCTGTAAATGTTTGTAATGTAAAAAGAAGATATCAATGAAAAGCATCCACTCAACAAGTTAGTGGCAGATATGAAAATCATATCCAGGTCTCTTGAATCCCAATCTGGGATTCTTTTCCACTGAGATCCAGTTCCCCCTCCTTTCCATTCTGTAATGGCATAGTTTCTCTAGTTTATGAACATGGATTACATAAAAACAATCATAGAGCTTCACAGATATGTGACTTGTCCACTCCAGAAAGCCATTTTTCATAATAATGGCCTATACTCAAGGGTATACTGGGGTCAGCTTAAAATGACTCAAGAGAATCAATTGTTAAATTTTCAATGTTAATATTTATGCCTCAGAAACTGGAAAATGATAGAAATCAGGGTTTGATGAATTGTTTTGCTGATTGTCTAGACTTAAGAAATCAATGGAGAAAACAATAAAAGATTAAATTTAGAACTGTCATGCACATTTTCCCCCTCTGACAAACTGATTGTTAAACATTTATCAGTGCACACAGCTTTATGCTTACATTTAAGACTTGGTCTGTTATACCCACTGTTTTTTTTTTTTTTTCTTCCATCAATCCTATTGGTACATAATTAAATTATTATTATTTTTCTTTTTTAATGGCATTTTCTTTTCTCCTAATTACATGTCAAGAAAATTTTTATTATTTATTTTTTACATGATATTGAGTTCCAAATTTTTCCCTTCTTTTTGCCCTCTCCTCTCTTTAGAAATGATAGGCAATTTGATATACATGTGCTATCATGTAAAAATATATTTCCATTTTAGTCACAGTTGTAAAAGAAGAAATAGATCAGAAGAAACAACTGTGGAAAATAAAGTGAAAAAATACTTCTGTGTGTATTCAGAATCTATCGGTTGTTTATCTAGATTTGGATAGCATTTTCCTTTGTGAGTCCTTTGTACTGGTCTTGGATTATTGTGCTACTGAGAAGAGCTGAGTCATTCATAGTTGATCACTATTGCTAGTGCTGTATGCAATGTTTTCCTGGTTCTGGTCATTTCACTTTGAATCAATTTGTGCAAGTCTTTTCAGGTTTTTCTGAAATCTGCCTGCTTGTTATTTCTTATTGTACGGTGGTATTCCACTACATACAGCTTGTTCAGCTATTCCCTCATTGATGGACTTCTCCTTAATTTCCAATATTTTGCCACCACAAAAAGAGCTGCTCTAAGTATTTTTGCACTTGTGCAATTTCCCCCTTTTTATGATCTTTTTGGGATACAGACTCAGTAATGACACTGCTGGATCAAAGTGTATACAGTTTTATAGTTTTGTGCCACAGTTCCAAGTTCCTCTCCAGAATTGCCGGATTAGTTCGCAACTTCACCAGCAGCACATTAGTATTTCAATTTTCCTACATCCTCTCCAACATTAATCATTTTCCTTTTTATCACATTAATCATTCTTATAAGTGTAAGGTAGTACCTGAGAATTGTTTTAATTCACATTTCTCTAATCAAAAGTGATTTAGAGTGTTTCTTCATGTATGGATTATACTTCATGTGCTGCTTCATTACCTTCATATGTCTATTGATAGATTTGATTTATTTTGTCTAAAAATGACCTATTCATATCCTTTGAGTATATGAGGTATGACTTGTATTTTATAAATTTGACTCAGTTCTTTCTATATTTGAGAAATGAGGCCTTTATCAGAGACACTTGCTATAAAGATGATTTGCCAGCTTTCTGCTTTTTTTTTTCTAATCTTGCTCGCATTGGCTTTGTTTGTACAAGAGTTTTAAATTTTATTATAATCAAATTATCTATTTTGTATTTTATATTGCTCTCTATCTCTTGTATGGTCATGAATTCTTCTCTTCCCCATAAATATGACAGGTAGACTATTACTTGTTCTTTTAATTTGCTTATGATGTCACCTTTTATGCCTAAGTCCCAGCTTCTTAAACTGTGGTTCATGACCTCATATAGAGTTTTATAACTGAATGTGGGGTTTGCAAAGTTATGATTTATTAAAAGTAAATGTTTGATTTGTAAACTTATATGACTACATACTGAGGTCCCACAAAAATTTCTCAAGTAAAAAGGGGTCTCATGTGGGAAAAGTTTAAGAAGGCCTGGCCCAAGTCATGTGTTCATTTTGACATTATCTTGGTATACAGTGTAAGATGTTGTTGATCTATCCTTAGTTTGTGCCCTATTGTTTTCCAGTTTTCCCAGCAGTTTTTGTCAAATACCGAGTTCTTATCCTCAAAACAGAGGTCTTTGGGTTTATTAAACACTTGTTATTGTGGTCATTGATTGCTGTCTAGTATACCTAATTCATTCCACTGATTGGACATTCTGTTTCTTAGTACCAGATAGTTTTGATGATTACTGCTTTATCATATAGTTTGAAATCTGGTATTGCTAGGCCACCTCCTTTGTATTTTCCTTCATTAATTCCTTTCATATTCTTGATCTTTTGCTCTTCCAAATAAATTTTGTTATTTTTTTCTAGTTCTATCAAATGATTTTTGGTAGTTTGGCTGGGTATGGCCCTGAATAAATAAATTAGTTTAGGCAGAATTGGCCTTTTTATTATGTTGATTCAGCCTACCCATAAGCAATTGACATTTTTCTAATTATCTAAATCTTATTTTATTTGTGTGAAAAAGTATTTTGTAATTGTGTTCATATAGTTCCTGGGTTTATTTTGGCAGTTAGACTCCTAAGTATTTTATATTGTTTACGATTATTTTATTTTATTTTTCAAATATCCAATTTTATTACATTCTTTTAAAAGCCTAATTCATATGTAAGCATCAAATTAAAAGGGAACTTTTGTCTAACAGCATTTCTGTTTTATAATAGTCTATCAAATTTCATAATGTGGATTTAGAAATACTATACAATTTAAAAATACAACAAAAGCACAAAAAATAAATTTCAGATGACATAAATTGCGTTTCCATGTTATCACATATAAAAATCATTGATTTTATTGCCTTTGGTATTTTAAAACTACTTTAGAGTTATCAGGCAAAGTAACTTACCTAAAATTACATACCTAATAAGTTTTTGCAACAAGAACAGAGAAAGGGGATTCACCAAGGACAGAGTCTGGCTAGATTCCCTACATTACAGAGGCACCAGGGTTCTGCCTGCAGCAGCTGATCAGTATTTGACAAGAGCTAGTTCTCTTCTGGAGACATTCACTCATTAGACTCTATGGGGAGGGCATAATGTGGCGGAGGGCATTGTTTAGGGGCTGCAGTGCTGGGTGCCAGGATCTTTCCATTAGTAGTAGTAGGTTTTTAAAAATTTTTATTAAAGCTTTTTAATTTTCAAAAGACATGCATGGATAATTATTTTTCAACATTAACTCTTGCAAAACCTTGTGTTTCAATTTTTGCCCCTTCCTCTCACCCCCTCCCTTACATAGAAAGTAATCCAATATATGTTAAACATCGTAAAAATATATATTAAATCCATTATATGCATACATATTTATACAGGTATCTTACTGCACAAGAAAAATCAAATCAAAAAGAAAAAAATTGAGAAAGAAAACAAAATGCAAGCAAACCACAAAAAAGAGTGAAAATGCTATGTTGTGGTCCATGCTCAGTCCCCACAGTCCTCTCTTTGGGGTTAGATGGCTCTCTTCATCACAAGATCATGGGAGATGGTCTGAATCATCTCATTGTTGAGAAGAGCCATGTCCATCAGAATTGATCATCATATAATCTCGTTGTTGCCATGTATAATGATCTCCTGGTTCTGCTCATTTCACTCAGCATCAGTTCATGTAAGTCTCTCCAGGCCTCTCTGCAATCATCCTGTTGGTTGTTTCTTACAGAATAATAATATTCCATAACATTCATATACCATAATTTTTTCAGCTATCCTCCAGCTGATGAGCATCTGCTCAGTTTCCATTTCCTTGCCACTTGCCACTTGCCACTACAAAAAGGGCTGCCACATCATGCTTAATTTTGATGGGTAAGTGATTCTTGCTTAGCAGTTCTAGCTCCTTTGCCTTCTGGAATGTCAAGTTTCTTGACCTCTGATCTTTTAATGTTACAGCTGCCAAGTCCTAGGTAATCCTAATTGTGGCTCTCTAATATTTGAATTGTTTTTTTCCTGGTCACTTATAGTATTTTTTCCTTTGAACTGATAATTCTGAAATTCGACTATAATGTTTCTTGGGGTTTTTATTTGGGAATCTCTTTCCTGAGGTGGTTGGTGGATTCTTTTGATAGCTATTTTGCCCTCTGGTTCCAGGACATTTGGGAGGTTTTCCTTGATAATTTCTTGAAATATGTTCACCAGGACCTTTTTTGATTATGATTTTGTTTCTCCTGCTATTTTCCAGGTAGTCATTTTTCCATAAGGTCTTTTACATTTTCTTCTATTTCCCCTTTCCTATTCTTTTGAATTTGTTTGATTGATTCTTGATGTCTTATAAACTTATTTGCTTCCACTTTCCCAATTCTAATTTTTAAGGAGTTGTTTGTCTTCATTAGCTTTGGTACTTCTTTTTCCATTTGGCCATTTCTACTTTTTAAGCAGTTGTTTTCTTTTTTCCCAAGCTATTGACTCTTCTTTCATAATTCCTTTGCATCACTCTCATTTCTTTTTTCAATTTTTCTCCCACTTCTCTTATCTGATTTTAAAATCCTTTTTTGAGCTCTTTCATGAGTTCTTTCTGGGCTTGAGGCCATTTTCCATTTTTCTTTGGGCTTTGCCCATAGATATTTTGCCATTGTTGTCCTCTTTTTGTGACTTTATCTTCCCTGTCACTATAATAACTTTCAATGGACAGATTTTTTTTTTTCTTCTTTACTCATCTTTTTTGGCCTTTTCCCTTTCTTTTAAACTTCAGCTTTGCTTCCCAGGTAGAAAGGGTGCTGTCTTAACTTTCTTGTTCCAGGAGCTGCAGGTATTGGATGTTTACATGGTCTACACTGATGTTGTCTTGAGACCCACAGGGGACCCTTGTACCTGGTGCTCCATGGAGGGGATGGGATGGGGAATGGCTGGCCCTGTTGGTGGCTGTGGGGCCCTGGCAACTTACCTGGCACTGAGCTCAGGTCCTGTGGTGCTGTCTTACAGGGTCTGGGGCTGCTGGGGTGTTTCTCTGTTTTCCTAGGACTGAGTCTGGCTGTTGGAGATTGCTACGGCATGGAGAGGGGAAGGGGAAGGGGAAAAGGGGTGGTGGTGGTGCAGGTAGGTGTCCAGGGGGTGGTGTTTGCCTGCTCCACCCCTTAGGACTTAGCATCTACCACGAGTTTGCTGAAGTAGGACTTGCCATTGGTTTGCTGGAACCTTTCTCCTCTAGTTTTTTTTTTTTTCCAATTTTCCAAGTTTCTTGGGCTCAAAGATTGTTTCATCCCAACTTTTTTGCTGATTCTACTCTTCCAGGGGCCCTATTTTATGATTACTTGGAGATGAATATGGGAGATTTAGCCAATTTAATATTTACTCCACAATCTTGACCCCTGGAAGTCTCCTAATAATGAAATCATTATCCCAACTTTGCACAAAATTGTCCCTCATCCTGAAATGTCCTCCCTTCTTGCCTGGACCTCCAGACTCAGTTCAGGTGTTTCCCCCTTCAGTAATCTCTTCCTGATGCTCCAGTTTATTTGTATTATCCTTCTTCCCATTTTTCATTAAGAAAAAAAAAAAAACTCCATGTACTTTGTACTTATCACTGTAGAATGTAAGCTCTCTGAAGGTAGAAAGTTTTATTTTCATCATTGTGGCCCCAGTGACTAGCACAGTGTCTGGCATGTAATAGGTACTCCCTGAACTGAAGTTGAAAGCCATTTAACAGATAAGTAGCCTGAGGCTTGGAAGGGCTGAAGAGAGAAAAGGGGCAGATTGGTAACGATATTGGACAAATGGAACCCAGGGCTTTTCCCACTGTGTCCCTGGCTTGTGTAGCTTGAATGGAGATCGTTTGGAGAGAGCTGAACTGAACCAGATTTTTCTCTTTTTTTTCCCCCATGAGCCAAAATCTGCATTTCTGTCACCCCGAGGAGCTGAGCCTCCCTTGTGATTGTTTTTGGTCCCTTCCGTGGACATTTCCAAAGTGGACACCTGGTGCATGAGCCGGGGATGGAGGGCCCTAGTTCCCAGCCTGGGGGGCAGGGTGGTTGGCAGCTGGGCAGGACCCCCTGCGTTTCCAGGCCCCGGGGCTGGTGCCAGGCTCATGGCTGGAGATCAGAGGTGTGCAGGGAGCAGGAGGGAGGAACCTGCTTCCCATTAAGAGCCCTCATCTGTGGTCCAGAGGCTGGGCCCACAGGGGCCAGCCTGGCACCATGGAAATCTCACACCTGCCCTCTGCAAAGGAGCCCAGTGTTGCGGGCTCTGCCTGTTCCACCCCAGCTCTCTGGGCCCTAAAGTGCTTTAAGGGCTCCATGAAGTGTGAAGATATTTATATGGAAATGGGGCCTTCCTGCTTGGACGTGTGTGTAAACAGTCTGCGTCTCCCGCCCAGCCGCCTGCTCCTGGCACCTGGGGAAGGCGTCTTGGGCCTTTATGACGGCTTCCGAGCGACACTGTTTCAAGTTTCCCCCCAGAGGCCCTGCATAACGGGGCACGGGCAGCCCCCTTCAGCCTTGTACATTTTTTCCTCCCCTGGAGCTGGAGGCAGGTCGGAAGCTTCTCCTTCCCCATCGCTGAAAAATTTAAAAATAACAAAGCTGAAACAAAATATAAAAAGAACCCACCAGAATGAGAAACAGCGAGTGGGGGAGAAATCCTTAAATCAGCTTTTCAGAACAAATTTGGTGGGTGGGAGCGAGACCTCAGGACCCCAAGGATGGGTGGGAGACACCGTGAGAATGGACCAAGGCCAGTCAGTGCTTGCTTGTTGGCCAAGTTGGGGAGAAGTCAGCCCGGGCTTGGGAGGAATTCACCTGGGGAATTTGGGGGACAGCACTGGGAGCTCCTGTTTTTAACTAATGATTTTCATTTATTTGGCATGAAATCTGTTGCTCCTATATAGCTGAAGGAATGCAAGTCCTTTAGGTACTCTCAAAATTAAAAACAAAGCAGAGCTGCCGGCCCACCCTAGTTACAGATCTGAAATTAATATTTGCCGTCTCGTTTCACCTAGCCACCCCATCTGCCCAATCAGCACTGTTTATTTTCATTAATAATAACAGGAAACATTTTTTAGAACTTTAAGGTTTGTGTATTTTGTTATTATTCAGTTGTATCTAGCTTTTGGGGTTTTCTTGGCAAAGATACTGGAGGAATTTGCTATCTTCTTTTCTACATAATTTTACAAAAATTGAGGCAAACAGGAGGAAGTGATGAGCCCAGGGTCACACAATTAGTACTGTACTTTCTGATTCTAGGCCTCGCTGCCTGGGAGTAAGGAATAGTTGGGTTGGAATCCTGCTTTACAGAAAACTGGGAGAAATGTTTTGCAAGAAGTATCTCCAATAAAGGCCTCAGTTCTCGAATATATAGAGAACAGAGTCAAATTTATAAAAATATAAATTATTCCCCCATTGATAAATGGTCAAAGGACATGAACAGGCAGTTTTCAGATAAAGATAACAAAGCTAATATCTATAGAAATATGAAAAAATGTTCTAAATCACTATTAAATTAAAACAGCTCTGAGGTACCAACCTCACACCTACAAGATTGGCTAATATAACAAAAAAGGAAAACGTTAGATGTTGGAGGGGATGTGGGAAAACTGGGCCACTAATATACTGTTGGTGGAACTGTGAACTAATCCAATCATTCTGGAAAGTAAGATGGAACTGTGCTACAAAACTGCAATACCACTGCTAAATCTCTATCCCAAAGACATCCGAAAAAGGGAAAAAGACCTATTTGTACAAAAATGTTTATGGCAGCTTTTTTGTGGCAGCTAAGAATTGGAAATCAAAGGGATACCACCAGAATGACTAAACAAATTGTACATGATTATAATGGAATACTATTGTGCTGTGAGAAATTACAAGCAAATGGATTTCAGAAAAGCCTGGAAAGACTCACATGAACCGATGCACATGAACAGAATTAGGAGAACATTGCACATAGTAACAGCAACATGTTCGATGAAGAATTGTGAATGACTCAGCTATTCTCAGCAATATATTGATCCAAGACGATTCCAAAGGACTAATGATGGAATGTACTATCCACCCCCAGAGAAAGAACTGAAGTTAATTAAATACAGACTGAAGAATGCTATCTATCCTTTTCTTTTGTTCATTTTTCTTTTATTGTCCTTTTTATTTATATTTCTTTTATTTTTGTACAAAATGACTAATATGGAAATATTTTATGTAAATTGTACACATGCAACCTCTATCTGATTGCTTGGTGTGTAAGAGAGAGGGAATTGGAGGAAGGTAGGATAGAATTTGAAACTCAAAACTTTAAATAAAAATGTTATTTTAAAAAAATTCTGTTTTAGACATTCCCTAAGTCGTGTGACCCTAGGTAAGTTACCTAATATATCTGTACCAAAGTTTACTCATTTATAAAGTGGACATGATAATAATATCTACCTTCTGGGATTGTTTGTAAAGATCAAATAAACTATATGTATATATAAGATGTATATATAAGATGTAACATATGTAAATTATTTTTCAAAGCTATATAAATTAGCTAGTATTATTGTTAACAAAGTATCTTTTACATAGTAAGAGCTTAATAAATACCCATTCATTCATTCATTTAGAAAGACTGTGATGAAAGACTAAGTCCTGTTCTTGTGTCCCCAAAGACAGAAATAAAAACAGGGGATACAAGATAGAAAGAGGCAATTTTTTTCTGAATATTCAAATCCGAGTCTTAGAGATCATAGATTTGGAAGGTGCTAAAAAGGATCTCTAAGACTGTCTGGTCCAACCCCTCATTTTATAGATTGGTCCATGGAGGTTAAGTGATGGAGATAGTCAGTGATAAAGGCAGATTTTAACCCAGATCCCCCAGCTCCAGAACAGATGTGTTTTCAACTACCTCGAGAAAGAACTTTCTAACAATGAGAACTAGTGAACAAGGGAACAGGCAGCAGGAAGATCTAGTGATAAAGTCACGGAAGGAATTATTCCTTCACATGTGTACAGAACTTCAAAATAAATATTATATATATATAATATATATATATATACAAAATAAATGAGAGCACTGGATTAGAGCATCTCAAAAGGGTCTCTTGATTCAGAATCGGGTACTCCAAGCCGGAGGAGCTGGGGAACTGCTTGGAGCTGGGAGACTCTGGGAATCCATGATGGAGAAGAGAAGCAAAGTGAGCTCTGTGTGTGCTTAAGAGGCAGAGGGGTAATGGTGGAGGGGTGGAGGGCCGGGGAGCTGCAAATGAAACAAATCCTCCCGGTGTTTGCAGAAGGAAATGAGACCGGATTGAGCGCAAGTTCCAGAGTAAAGCAGTAAGTTTAGAAAAATACTTGGAAAAGGCCAGGAGAATGAAATAAGTTTTCTAAGTTGATGGGAGGATTAGCAGTGGAATGAAGATATTGAAGGAGTCTTTCTGCCATAGCCCCTCCTGCCACCCCTTCTCTAAACAAACAGCCCCACATTGAGGTCTATATGATAGAACTAGGGAAAAAGGAGACCTCTATGGGGCACGGGGACAACTTGTCTGAATCAACTTCGGAAAATGTGAAGGAAATGTATCAAACCCTTGTCTCTTGGGCTCCCTCCTGATGAAAAACCTGGCCCTATTTTGTAGATTTTTCACTTCTCCGGAAGAGGAATCTGGGGATATCAGGTATCTGACAATTTTAAGGGTAACCACCAGTTTCCCTTATAAGCACTTAGGTTCACAAGGCTCAAGACTTAGGAAAATCGGATTCACACGTGAAAGGGCACAAAACGGCTTCACTTCTGAGGGTACATGAAATACCTCCCATCTGGTAATTTGTGGGCCTTCTGTCATTCCCTGGAAGAGCCTCAGCTATGGGGAAGATCGCTATTCTTCCTTATCCCCCAACATTGCTCTTTATTTGTCATCTTTATTGCTTTGCCGTCACCACCCCCGTCCTTGGCAGATATTAGGAATTCTTCTCCCAGATTGCCTTCCCCTCAGCTCTATTTTATGGCTTCCTTACGTTTGGATCTTCTCCAGCAGGTGGTGCTAGTTATCCCCTTTCCAGGGATCAGTTCTCACAAAATTGGTCCCTAAAGCCATTCTGAAGGTCTCAGCCGGCAGGGTTATCTGGCCACCTTTGGGGCCGTCAGGTATTATTCTTCTCAGTCTCTCTTGTTTTATTTCCAGGTTCCACTGATCACAAAGGATCTCTTCATGTGGCTGTGGGGACACCACTTTCCTGAACTGCTTAAATGGTTTCTTTTTTCTATTCTTGGTCAAGCTCCTCATGGATCCATCCCATCTTCCCCCAAAGCCTGGGCAGCCTGCCTTCTGCTTGCATCAGCACCTCCCACTGACTCATCTGGGGTTTGGAGAGGTGCTCCTGACCTCGTTCCATTTGCCTTTCAATATTCAATCATTCTCTGGGAGAGTGGGGACAGGTTAGGAAAATAATCATGGGCTGATTTTTAAGATCTTCAAAAGGAAGAGGAGTGGGGCAGGAGCTTTTACTCGAAAACAGATGATGCCTGCCCCCCAACATGTCTCCCTCCCCAAATGAAACTTAAAAATAGCTCCTTATAGACTTTGTTTTCACTATTGGAGGAATTCTTCTGACCCACTGCCTTGTGTCAGTCACCCTTAACAATAATAGTTTGCTTAACTTCTTGAAATTTTTAAAAAAGCATTTTAAATAAAAATAAAAGTATTTAAAAAGATTTAAATTATTGATATCTTTTGTTTTTACATCATTTTCATTTTCCAGTATGTCCCTCTTCTTCCACTTAGAAAGCCATTCCTTATAACATTCCTTATAACAATAACAATAAAAATATATTTTTAAAAACACAGAAATTTAAAAAGTAGTTTAACAATCAAATCTGAATTTATATGTAATTTTATGCATCCATAGTCTTCCACCTTCGCAAAGAAGGAAGGAAACTGAATTCTCTCATCCCTTCTTGGAGCCAGGCATAATCCATTTTAATTATACAATGACCAATTTATTTTTTGTGGTAATTATTAAATTCATTTTACATGGCTTTAGCCATTGTGTATATTGTTTTTCTGACTCACTCAGCATCAGTTCGCTTCCCTATAATCTTCACAGTCATTGTTTCTTTTGGCCCAGTAGCATCCCCTCGCATTCACTTTTCACTATTTGTGTAGCCATTTCCCCAACAATAGGACCTACTTTGTTTCCAGATCTCTGTGACTACAAAAAGCTCATCTCTCTTTAGTAATGGACACTTTATAGAGAGCTTTCTTCACAAATGCCCAGAGAGGCAAAGAATATGAATATTCAGTCCAACCCATACACAGAAGGAATCCTCAGTGGGATATACAAAACCAGTGATTCCCCAGCCTCTCCTTGAAGACCTCCAAGAAAGGGGAAGTCACTGTCTCTCTAGAAAGTACCTTCTGTATTGGGATGGCCCCGCTTCTTAGGAGATTGTTCCTGGGTTCTAGCCTCACATTGCTCTTGTAACTCCTCCTTACCTTTGCTCCAGAATACAAGACTGACCCCTCTTTAACAGGACAGCATTTGAGAGACCTAAGCCCAGAAGATGCCCATCATGGTCCCCTGAAGGCTAAACTTGAATCTACAGGCTAAGCCTGTCCAGTTCCTCCAGCTGATCCTCATGTCATGGACTCAAGGCTCTTTAACAACTGGGTCTCCTTTTCCTAGTTCATTTGTGAAATTGGAAACATCCCTTTTTAACTGTGACACTTAGAACCAAATACAATCCTCCGGAAAGGTCTGATAAGGATGGAGCACAGGGGTGACTCATCTCCTTGGTTTTGGAAGCTGCCAAACCTCACTACTGCTTCTCACTGAACTAAAACTCCCAGAGCTTTCTCAGACAAACTGTTGTCTGTATTGTACTGTATTGTACTGTGATACTGATTTTTTGTACCCAAGTGCAAGGCTTTACATGTACCCTCATAAATATAGCAATATACCCATTTTATAGATGAGCACAATAAAGGCTGAAGTGTCTTGTTTATAGTAATATTAGTTAATCTTTGGCAAAGCTAGAGCTTAAGCTGAATTCTAACTCCAATTCCAGTGCTGTTTCCACTATACTAAAGGCCTTCCTTCCTTCCTTCCTTCCTTCCTTCCTTCCTTCCTTCCCTCCCTCCCTTCCTTCCTTCCTTCCTTCCTTCCTTCCTTCCTTCCTTCCTTCCTCCCTTCCTTCCTTCCCTCCCTCCCTCTCTTCCTTCCTTCCTTTCTTCCTTCCTTCCTTCCCTCCCTCTCTTCCTTCCCTCCTTCCTTCCTTCCTTCCTTCTTTCCCTCTTTCCCCTCCCTCTCTTCCTTCTTCCCTCCCTCCCTCCTTCCTTCCTTCCCTCCTTCCTTCCTTTCTTTCTTCCTCTTCCAGTATCAGCCAGGTAACAAATTGATTACCTTTACAAGCCTCAGTTCCCTAATTTAATACAGTTAAAGGGTTGAGTTTACAACCTCTAGGGTATCATTTATCTATGTATTTGTGATCTAGGATCCTCTCCTCCTTCCTGACTCAGGGGTGTTCATTGGTCCATCCTCACACCAGACCCCCATCATCCAGAATTCTGCCTGAGCTCCCACAAAGCTCCAGCTTCCCAGTGTTTCCAGAGAACGGGAGCATCCAGATTGAAAGCAGATGGCAGGCCCCCTGTGAGCTGGGGTTGAGAACATGTGCTAATGCCACATTTTCCCCCCTAGATACCCCACAGCAGGGAGCACTCATACATCCCCTGATTTTATAAGGAGCCAAGATTTTTCAGCCTTCTCTTTCATCCCAGTTCCTGGCCTGCCTGTGAAACTTGCCAGCCTCCCGTGATGAGCTGATAGCGGAAAATGGCACCATGGGTGGTCACATCTCCCTCAAGCTCCGTCCTCCCGTCAGCTTCTGGGACCATACCAGGCTTCTGTTGGCTTCTAGGCTCTTCTGTTCCTGGGGCTCAGGCTGGGTCCTTGCTCACCGGGGGGTTCAGGAGCTTCCTCCATTTCACTGCGCTGTGGGTATCCTAGAAAGCCAAAGATGCTTCTTCTTCCGTGGGGTTCCATTCGACCCATTAGGTTTCCCACCTGGATTTCTGTGAAATAAGAGGGTCGGACTAGGTGATTCTGGAGATGGTTTAGAACCTCCCCCACTGTGTGTTCTAGGGTTACAAAATCTCAGAAGGGACCCCGGAATTCATCCAGTCCTGACCAAGGGTCCCCTTCTTGAACATGTAGCCATCCAACCCTTGTATCAAGACCCCAAATGATGGAGAACGAGGAGATGCCTCTTCCCCTCTCCTCTGGTTCAGCAGAGAACAAAAGAAGATTCACAAAGAAGCAAAGAAAAAATGGCCAGCTTTGCACACAGTGTATGGTATTTATTATATGTCTTTCTTGAAATGGAAATTTATGTTTTTTATTGCTTCATATTTTGAAACTTCTCATGTGGCGATTTGTTTCTTTTCTTATTTGTATTTAAGTTTAAAAGAAAAAAAATAAAAGAATTGCAATAAAAGTTCTTGCAATACAAAAAAACCAAACCAAACCAAACCAAAAACAAGAATTTGCAGTGACCCGGACACTTAAAAACAAGTCACTCAATTTTGGCCCATCTCTTTAGTTTCTATATACTTTAATTTCCCAATGTATGTATGCTTCCTCCTTTCCTTCCCAAAGAGTCATCCCTTATACGAAAAAAAAAAACCAAAGACCTAAAAAAAATCCAGGAAAAAGAACCAATATATCAAAAGAGTCAGACATTATATGCTGTGTCTCTCACCCATAATTCTCCACCTCTGCAGAGTTTCAGGAAGTCATGGGCTCAAAGACCTAAAGCTAGAAGGGACCTCAGGGGTCTTATAGTCCAAACTCCCCATTTTGGATGAGGGCAGATTTTCCCCAAGATAATATAAGTAGAAAGGAAAAGAAAGAGGCAGAATTTGACCTCAGACCCTCTAACTCTGAAGTTAGGATTCTTTTCACCATATCACTTTTCTCTAGGGATCATGTTTGGTTGTTTTATTTTCATGCCATTTAGTTTAATTGTTGTGTTGTTGGTCCTCTCATTTACCTTGTTGTAGACTATAGGGCCACAGTTTTCCAAGTTCTGCTTTTGCATCAATCCATTTAAGTCTTCACATGTCTCTCTGTATGACATAATATTATTTTATTACATTCAGGGATCACAGTTTAGCCATTCCCTAGTCCATAGATATCTATTTTGTTTCTGGATCTTTTTTTTAACTACAAAAAAGTGTTGCTATAATTATTTAGCATATTTGAGGCCTTTCTTTTGATCATTATCTTCTTGGAATATCTGCCTGGAAGAGAGATCTATAGGTCCCCGAGTATAGACAATTTAATCACTTTCTTTGCATTATTTCAAATTACTTTCCTGAACAGTTGGATCGATCCACAGTTCCACCAATGATGCATGAGTGTGCATTTCTGAGTCACAGTCTGGGCTCTGAATCAGAAGAATTCTTTGTTTGTTCTCCTGTCTGGAGGTCTGGGAGCCTCTCCAGTGACTCAAGTGTTTCCAGTGGAGAAAGCGAGTATGAAGCCTGTTTCCATCTTGCCTTTTCTCTTCGGTTTTGAGGTCCAAGGAAGTGGTCACATTGCCTTTTGATTTTCCCACTGCTTCTGTTCCCAGATGGGTGTGGGGCACCAGGGTGGGGAAGAATGATGTCAGAGGGGGCATTCACCTGGTCCCCAGGGTGCCTACCTCCTTCTTGTAATTTGTCAGGGGCAGGAGGGTGGGATACAGAGAGTCCTGATGCACAAGAGGTTCTAGACAAATGATTTAACTTCCTTGGGCCTTAATTTCCTCATTTGTAAAATAACACTCACCCATCTCCCCCAAGTCCCTGATCTTCAACATATCATGGCGCCCCGAAAAGAGCTTTGGACTTCAAGATTCGGAAAACTGGCTCAATGAGTCTCCTGGGAGCTTGCCTTTGTGTTCCCAGCTCTTAGCCCAATGCCCGACATACAGCAGGGGCTTCATAAATGCTCGTTGAATAAGTGATTAATTTGGTTTGAGAAGCTCCTAAATTGTATTATTATTGGCCAGTCTCTTTATTTCTTAGATCATCCATTTCCTTATCTGTTAAATGTTGCTAAACATTGTATAACAAGGATGTTTGGAGAACAGGCTGAGAGTGCGGTCATGCAATATTCTGTGATCCGCAGAAATACAGAAAGAACTGCTACAGTTGTTATAGGTGCGAGGTGCTCCTTCAGATCAGGGATCCAAAGAACATGGAGCTGGATGGGCCTTGAAACAGCAGAAAAACATTGCCCCCGGAATTAGGAGACTTGGGTTCAAATTTCATCTTTGACGTTGACTGCTGATGTGACTTTAAAGAAGTCTTCTCAGCTCTAGGGTCTCAACTTAGTCATATGTAAAATCAATCGGACTAAATGGCCTCTGAGATCCTTTCCAGTCCCAGAGCTAGGATCCTATGAACACTGAACATTAGAACACAGAATATCAGAACTGGGAGGGCCCTTAGAACCTGGGATGTCGGAGCTGGGAGGGTCCTTAGAACATAGAATGTCAGAGTTGGGAGGGCCCTTAGGACTTGGAGTATTTTTGTTAGAAAAGACCAGAAGACCTTAGATATAAAAGCCATTTCTCTCATTTTATGGGAAGAACCTAAATCCCAGTAAGTGACTTGCCCGGTCCCAGCCCAGACAGAGGGTGGGTTCTGCCTCCTGGCCAGTCCCACTGCCCGAGCAAGGGCAGCTCCCGCCTGTCCTAGAGCGTGTTTTAGAGATGGCAGATACCTGTTGCTCTGAGGTCCTGGGGATGAGGGCGGCCCCTCAGGAAATTTGAGTCCTGGCAGCTCCCTGGCTGTCCAAGGGGACCAGCCAGAGGGAGCCAGGACTTGGCTGTGGTCGGTGGGATGGCTTGTGCCTCTGTTGACTTTGTCCTGGGGCACTGAGGCTGACTGATTACCTCTGCTGTGCGTTTCCTGAGGGCAAGGACTATTCTGCTTTTGTGAAACCATGTCTGGCTCCTGATAGATACTCACCAAATGTTTGTTGTTGACCAGTCGGCTCCACATTTAGGATTGTTGGGGGAGTCTCTGCCCTTTCCGGACCTCAATTTCCCCTTCTGTAAAATGAGGGAGGATCAGACGACGACCTCTGATGTTCCTTGTAGCCCTAAGCAGTCCTGTGATCTTAGACCAGGCTTTCCTTAGCCATTTCCCCACCACCCTCCTCCCTCCAGAAATGCATCATTGCCTATTTTCTTGGAGACTTTAGCCGTTCTCTTTCCTTGGCTGCTTCGGCTCCTTTGCCCTCCATCTGTCCCCCATGGCAGGTCAGATTTCTCTTCAGATCAGAGCAGGAACAATTCTCTGGACCTGGTTTCCATCCGGGTTCTTTCCAGGCCCTGGCTAATGGAACCTTTGCCCGTGGCCAAGCTAGTTCCGAGGCATCTCTTATCTCCTGGAAAGTCACGGGAGAGGGTTTCACCCCACCCCTTTTTCTCTTCCTCCTTTTCCTTTGAAATATAACTATTTTTCAGCAGAAAGATGAGGGCATCTGGGATCACCAATATCCGTGTCAAAGGGCCCTAGCTGGCTCGCCTTTGGTAGTTGTCTTACTCTGCTCCCAGACGGATTCCCTTTGGAGGCCTCCTCCGGAAAGGGGGAGAGCCCCCTCCCCAATATCTTTGGGGAGTTCAAATAGAAGAGCAATGATATTGACTCCTTGGGTTGTTATTTTCTCCCAAAGAGTAGCTCTCTTCATGGGAGTGAGTTATACCACCGAGAGTCATTTCCCCGGCCCCCCAATCCTGCCCAGCCATCATCAGTGGGGAGAGGAATAATTCTGAGCCAATGCCAGGGATAAGCCCTGGAGGCTGAGCTCCTGACATTTGGTACTCTGGGGAGGCAGGGGAAGAAGGAAACCCATCAGGGAATCTGAAGGAAGAGGCTTCAGAGATAAGATCACAGGTGTGGAACCGGGAGAAAACTTAGGGTTCATCTAAGTCCAAGCCTCCAATTTCTTATACATGAAGAAACGGACCCCCAGAGATGGTAACTGGTTTAGTACTGGTTAAGTAGACCACCCAGCTGGGATGGGAACAAACCCATTTGTCCCAAATCCAGGGCTTTTCCCCAGCGAGCTCTGCCCCCCCAGTCCATCCTTTATTGGACTCTTTTCTCTATAGAACCTGACAAGGGACCACTGGGTCACTGCCTGGAGACCAAGTAAGAGAAAGCACAGGGCACCTAAGCATTGTTCATGCTAATGTTTACTTCCAGGTGAGCTTTTAGACCCCTAGCAATGAGGTGGTCATCATTGGACAGCAACGGGGGAGTTTAGTTTCCTTGATTTTCTCTGCTTTATCTGGGTACTTTTCCCCCTTCCCTTCAGATTCCTCCAACTCATCAAATGCACTTTATAGGGACAGTTAGTTGGTGCAGTGGATAGAGCACCAGCCCTGAAGTCAGGAGGACCTGAGTTCAAATCTGATCTCAGACACTTAACGTTTCCTGGCTGTGTGACCCTGGGCAAGTCACTTAACCCCAATTGCCTCAGACCAAAAAAAAAAAATGCACTTTATCTCTAGTTATGCGCCTTTCCATTCTATTCAATTTAACAGAATTCAATTAAGTACCTACTATGTGCCAGGCACTGTGTAAAACTGGGAATTAAAATAAGAAAAAACAAGACAATTCCTGACATCTACAAGGGGAGACAATGCACAAACGGAAGGTGAGACTTCTGAGAACCAAGTTGTAAATGGCCATAAATCTCTTATATTCCTCCAAACATCATAAAACAAACGCTAATGAAACAAATTTTGAATCCAAGAACCTGGATTGGTAGCTGTCCAGCAACCCCCCCCCCCGAAAACTGGTGGGTCCTGAGCCCCAGTGTGAGGGACCCACTGGGTGCCTCTATCCTGCCAAGGCAGGCAGACTCCTCCAGATCTGGGAGCCACCCCATGCTTTAGCTAGCCCTGGGCAAGTGGGCAACCTCCAGCTGCCAAACCTTCCCTGCTCCAGTGTAGCTCCAAGCAAATCTGCCAGCCCTAGTGGGGCAGAGGGTGCCCAAGCAAACAGGCAGCTGCCAACCCTGGGCCCTGCCACATGCCTCAGCACTGGTCTGGGCAAAAGGCAGCCGCCAGCCACCAGGCCACTTTGAGCTGGGGTATGACTGGGGAAACAGCCCACCAGCCTCACATATACAGAACACCATCACTAGGACCCAGCACCGGACCCCCACGACCACAGCCATCCTCTCCCCCACCCCCTCAGCGCCAGGGTCCTCCGGTGGGCAGCACCAAGTAAATAGTCAACCCCTGCAGGTCCTGGTACAGTCAGTACCTCTTCTATCTGGGAAGCAGAGCTGAAATTTAAAAGAAAGGGAAAAGGCCAAAAAAATGAGCAAAACCCAATAACAACAAAAAGAATCTGACCATAGAAAGTATTATGGTGACAAAGAAAAAGGCAAAACCCCAAAGAAAAATGGGAAGTGGTCTCAAGCCCAGAAAGAACTCATGAAAGAGCTCAAAGAGAAGCTTAAAAATCGTATACAAGAGATAGAAGAAAAATGGGGAAAAGAAATGAGAATGGTGTAAGACAATTATGAAAAAAGAGTCAATAGCTTAGAAAAAAAAATAACTCTTCAAGAATACAACTGACTAAATGGAAAAGTAAGTAAAAAAGACAGTTGAGGAGAACAAAAAGGTGGTGAGAAGGGAAGATGTGGGCATCTGGGTATATCCTGAGAGGGAGAGAGGGAACAAGTTGTTCCAAAACCAGGCAGAGCTACTGATAGAAAATGGACAATTACCTCTAGCTTGCATCTTCATTTTCCATCTTTCTCTTTCTCTTTTATCCTTTTATCTTAAAAAAAAAACCTATTTTCAGTTGGTAATTGAAATAAAGAAACCATCTATACCTTTCAGTTTCCTTTATAATTCCTGGAGTGAGGATTTGAAACTTGAAACCCATGAATGTATTTTTAGAAATAATTTGATAATGATATTTCAATATAATTGGTTCCTATGGATTTTATTGTATTCATTTAAAAACATGATTCTGAGAAGGGGAGAATTCTCCCCCAATTTGTCCACTGGATTGTCCAGGTTTTCCCCCCTAAAAGTGAAGTTCTTCTTTAGAGTCTCTTCCTAAGCTCTTTTTGAAGTTTCATTTCCATATGGACCCATCAGAAGAGAATAAAAAGCACTTAGCACAGTACCTGGCACATAGTAGGTCCTGTATAAATACTCACTCCTTTTCCCTTCTCACTCCTCCTTTTCCATTTCCACTCCTTCTCTCTTCATCATCCTTCCCCTCTTATTTCCTCCTTAATTTCCCCTTTCCCTTCTTTCCTCCCTTTTCATCAGGTCTGACATGCTCAGGACATTCTCTGCAATATCTTGAACATGCACCCCGGGGAGACAAATACCTCTTGACTGGCTTATGTGTTTCACAGTAGAAAAGAGAACTGAACTTAGAGTTAAAAGATTTGAGTTTAGGCACCTATTTCAGGCACCTAACAGCTATGTGGCTGTGACCAATCACTATAACCACAGTTTCCTCATCAGGAAGATGGGGGCAATAATCTTTGAGCTTTGAACATTTTCCCTCCTCCCCTCTGACTACTGATCTCTCTGACTCCCTTAAGTCCAACTAAAACTCCACCTTCCCAACCCCTCTTAATTGTAACCCCTTCCTGCTAGGAATTATCTCTTATTGATCCTGTTCATAGCTTGCTTTGTATATATTTGTTTGCCTCATTAGATTGTAAGCTCCCTGAGGGGAGGGACCATTTTGCACCATTTTATATCTCCAGCATTTAACACAGAGCCTAACACACACTAGGTGCTTAATAAATTAATTGATCCTGTAATTGTGGTCTTCCTAACTCCATCTGGCATTTATAGAGCAGGTTAGGAATATAGGCTATAGTCATATGAAAGTATGCAGTAAATCACTATGATTAGAGAAATGCAAATTAAAACAACTGATACTCATTAAAATGGCTATTATGAGAGAAAAGGAAAATGATAAATGTTGGAGGGGATGGGAGAGCTGGGACACTAATGCACTCTTGGTGGAGTTGTGAACTGATCCAATTATTCTGGAGAGCAATTTGGAATTCTGCTCAAAGGGCATATTTGTAATACAGCACAAAAAATTAAAATAAAATAAAATTTTAATTTGGCATAAATTGTATATAACTTGTGATCCAGCAATACTATTATTAGGTGTGTATTCCAGAGAAATCATAAAAAGAGAAAAGGACCCCACATATACAAAAATATTTGTAGCAGCTCTTTTTGTGTCGACTAAGAATTGGAGATTGAGAGGATGCCCATCACTTGGGGAATGGCTGTACAAGTTGTGTGTAAGGGAATATTATTGTTCTATAGGAAATGATGAACAGGACGATTTCAGAGAAGCCTGGAGAGACTTGCATGAACCGATGCTGAGTGAAATGAGCAGGGCCAGGAGAACAGCAACAGCAGCGTTGTGTGACGATCAGCTTTGCTAAGACTTAGCTCTTCTCAGCAATTTAATTCCAAAAGACTGATGATGGAAAATACTATCCACCTCTGGAGAAAGAACCACCGAGTCTGAACGCAGATGGAAGCATTCCATTTTCACTTTTGTTTTTTCTTTCTTGTGGTTTTCCCCTTTTGTTCTTTCTTCTTTCACATGACTAATATGAAAATATGTTTGAGATGGTTTTACATGTATAACCTATCTCAGATTGAGTGCAGTCTTGGGGCGAAATGGAGAAAACAAATAAGAAACGCAAAATCTTATAAAAGTAAATGTTGAACGCTACCTTTACATGTAATTGGAAAAAGTTAAATATTTTTAACAGAGAAAGAAAAAGGACTCAGAATTGTGATTTTATTGACTAGGGACTTCCCAGAGGAGGAAACTCCCTCTACCAAGGCAGGTGGGCACCTTGTGGGTCTCAGAGAGCTAGCTGCCTCGTATGGAGGGGGAGTGGAGGAGGTGTGATGGGACACAGCAGAGTGCCTTGGGAAGCATCTACACAGCGGGTGTGGATGGTGATTATAGTGATTTTCCAACATTATGCCCCCACTCACCTTGTGAAAAAAAAACACCATTATTATCTCCAGGAAATGGAGAGAGAAACTGGTACCTTGTCCAAAGTCATCCACCAGCCCCGTGTTGGAGGCAGGTTTGAAGTGGAGAATCTGCTTATTCAAAGTCCACGGCAAGAGACCCCAGAGGTCACGGGGTCCCACTGTCAACGAAAAAATACCAATACTGGGCAGCTTCCCCAAATGCCATGTAAGTGGCAGTTATTATCATTGTTGCTCAATTAGTGCTTAAGCAATTACAAAATGCTTTCCTCTGACCAGCTCTGTGCGTGGAAATAGCCTCAATTAATGAGTCAGTCAAGAAACACTCATTAAACACCTACTGTGTGCCAGCCACTGTGCTAAGGACTGAGGTTACAGAGAAAGGCAAAAGCATAGTTCCTGCCCGTGAGAGGCTTGAAGTCAAATGGAGGAGACCTGAATGGTATATACCAGGGGTCCTCAAACTTTTAAAATAGGAGGCCAGTTCCCTGTCCCTCAGACTGTTGGAGGGCCGGACTATAGTAAAAACAAAAACTTTGTTTTGTGGGCTTTTAAATAAAGAAACTTCATAGCCCTGAGTGAGGGGGATAATCATCCTCAGCCGCTGCATCTGGCCCATGGGCCATAGTTTGAGGACCCCTGGTATATACCATTATATATATTATTATATATGCCCAGTAGAAGGAAGGCGATCTTCAAGAAGAAACTAGCAGCTATGAGGATAGACAGAGATTTAGATTTATTTTTTCTTTATTAAAACTTATTTTTTAAAGCCTATGCATGGACCATTCTTCAACATTAGCCCTTGCAAAACCTTGTTTCCAATGGTCACAGGGACTATTTGTGTCCAACATGCGGCAGAGCATTGTGTGCATCTGATCAGCCACAGTCGGACACATTAACTGGACTCTAACAGAATAATGTCATTTGGGTCTTTTTTGAGAACAAAGAACAATAACTAAAAAACCAATTTTAAAAAGGTTTATTGAAAGAATGAGTGAAGAATCCAATGATCAAAGACTGCTTTGGGTTAATACTCCTCCTACTAGGCCCGGCTATCTCTCATTACTAGGATCCTGAGTCACAGAGAAAAGGTTATTTGATATTGAGATTTCCCCTGAATTAGAGGGAAAGGCATGTTTCCATCCAGAATGACCAAACTATTTTGTAAAAGATCTAAATCCTCAGCCATCCTGAATTACTCATTACCCAATGAGTATAGTTGAGGTTTTGTGTTTTCAAGCATTTTTCTATTCAAAAATATGGTTGATTTCTCTCACAATTTTTTTTGGAGATTTTTTAGGTTACTTTAAAGAAGAAGATGAAGAGAGAAAGCAGAGTCAAAAGAACAATGTTTTCAGTAACTGCAAAAAAACATGGAAAATCAAGTCCAATGGCCATTGTTAGGACCACAGAGTCAAAGCAAGTATATTAGCCAAACTTTCACCTTCCCTTCCCCACTCCCAAGGAATTGTGCTTGATAATTGGGTTTGTTGTGTCTGTGGTGACAAAACAAAATTAAAAATAATAGAATGAAAGCCAATTCTATGAGATAAAAATCACTAATAAAATGAAAACTTTGGATTAGATGATAATTTCCAAAATGGTACCTTTCAGTTATGACAGTTTGTAATCTAACATTCTCTATTCTTTTTCTTAATCCAAGCTTTTTATTTACAAAACATATGGGGAATTTTTTAACATTGACCCTTGCAAAACCTCGTGTTTCAAATTTTCCCCTCCTTCCCCCTAATCCCTCTCCTAGATGGCAGGTAGTCCAATACATGTTAAATATAATGTTCTCTGTTCTAAGGGCCCTCCCAGCTCTGACCTCCCGGGTTCTAAGGGCCCTCCCCAGCTCTGACCTCCCGGGTTCTAAGGGCCCTCCCAGCTCTGACCTCCCGGGTT
This sequence comes from Sarcophilus harrisii, assembly GCF_902635505.1. Lineage (NCBI taxonomy): Eukaryota > Metazoa > Chordata > Mammalia > Dasyuromorphia > Dasyuridae > Sarcophilus > Sarcophilus harrisii. The sequence continues at coordinate 558,116,717 of NC_045428.1, read as the reverse complement.
CTAAGGGCCCTCCCAGCTCTGACCTCCCGGGTTCTAAGGGCCCTCCCAGCTCTGACCTCCCGGGTTCTAAGGGCCCTCCCAGCTCTGACCTCCCGGGTTCTAAGGGCCCTCCCAGCTCTGACCTCCCGGGTTCTAAGGGCCCTCCCAGCTCTGACCTCCCGGGTTCTAAGGGCCCTCCCAGCTCTGACCTCCCGGGTTCTAAGGGCCCTCCCAGCTCTGACCTCCTGGGTTCTAAGGGCCCTCCCAGCTCTGACCTCCCGGGTTCTGGGCCCTCCCAGCTCTGACCTCCCGGGTTCTTAGGGCCCTCCCAGCTCTGACCTCCCGGGTTCTAAGGGCCCTCCCAGCTCTGACCTCCCGGGTTCTAAGGGCCCTCCCAGCTCTGACCTCCCAGGTTCTTTCTGTGCTCTAAGAGCCCTTACGGCTCTGACCTCCTGTTTTCTCCCAGCTCCGATGTTCCGTGTCCTCCCACTTGCTGTTCTGAGGGAGATTTAGAGCAGCAGAGACCCCCGCTCGCAAGGGCCAAGGGGCGAATCCAGGAGGGTCTCCCTTGACCTGCCCTCTCTGGATCCCAGGGAGTCCCTGCCCGCCCTGCCAACCCCTTGTTGGCCCACAGTCCCAGATGGGGTTGACCCAGGCCGCAAGAAAACATCGTAATGTTTTTAATAAAACCTCAGAGTCAATAAAGGTAACCGTTCTCATTTGCCTCTCACACCCGACCTCGCTGTTGACTTTACAGCTTATGTGGAACCGAGTGGTTGAGCCGGCTGCTTAACTCCCATGTAGTGTGGGGAGATATGAGATAGAGAGGCAAGGGCCATTTTATAAGAAACAACAACAAAAAAAAACGACCACCACCCCAAACACCCGGCAGCTCCTGGAGAGATTCCACCGTCAGCCAGAATCAAAGCCCCATTCAAAAGGACACAGCTCCTCACATTCAGTGTTTAATGAAAACCAAATTTCTCTGCCTCCGAGTAGTTCCAGGGGGATACTACTGAAACACGCCGATTTAGGGAAATTGGCCGCCCTGGCTCGTCACCAATGGACCTCACTGTGCTCAAATATTTTTATGATAATATGGGCCCCGTATTTTTGTAATTTTAGGCGTTGGTGATTTGGGCTCGGGTTGTTTTCATTGAACAAGAAATGAAACCGGGGGAAGGGGAATGAAAGTGCTCCCTCCGCAGTTATTCCCACCATGTCCATATATCCAGGTATGTGTTTATACAGCGATTGGCAAGTGAGCGGGTGGGCCACAGTGCTCGCCTTTGTCCCTCCCGGCTCCCTGGTGCAGGGGCTGCGCCTGCTGCTGGACGCTCCCCTTTATCGGGACCAGAAGAACCTGAGAGAGAATCCAAGGGAGGACTTTCTAAACCCGGTTCCTGGGCTTGTTTTTAGATTTTTTTGGTCGCTGCTCAATGTTGCAGGTATTCTGGGATTCTGAGTCTTGTTACCCACCTTCCCGTAAAAATAATTCTCCAACATCTCTCTGTTTGGGTCATTATAATGGGTGGAGAGCCAGCCTTCCAGTCAATAAGACCTGAGTTTGAAACCTGCCCCTGGAACTGATGGTGGCAGACCCCTTAACTTCCGTGGTCCAGGCAGGTCTTAAAAACAACAAATTACAAAGGAATTTGGAGGAAGCTTTCCTAGTGGGAATTTCCCTGTTCCTAGGAAATCACAGATCTGAATAATCATCCTCATAAAAATCATTAAGAAGATCCTTCTCCCTTCAAAGTCCCTTTCCTCCCTCCCAAGGTTGATAATATATTTGTGGAATAATAGTTGTCGGGCTGAAAGGCATCTCAGGGACCATCTGGTTCAAAGATGGTCTTTTCCTACATGAGTCATTTCTGAAGATAACAGAAAATAAGCTTTAGAGGAGGATTTGAATCCAGAGCCTCTGACTCTAGAACTAGGGCTCTCTGTACCATTTAAGAAAAAAGGATTTTATTTTTCCAAATACACGCAAAGATAGTTTTTATCATTCCCTTTTGCAAAAACTTGTATTCCACTTCTTTTTTCCTCTGCTACTCTCTTGCCCTCCTCCCCAAGGCAGCAATAACCAATATAGATGAAATAGGTGCAATTCTTCTAAATGTTTCCATACTCATCGCACTGTGCAAGAAAAATCAAAAGGGGGAAAAAACCACGTCTCTCTACTGCTATTAAGGGCACATAAGGGAATGCTTGGAGTAATTGACTTTCCAGGTGGGCATCAAAGCGAATGGGACCTGCCACCATCTGTCGCTTATTCTCATAGAATGGCAGGCCCAGAATCAGGAAGTTCTGAGTTCAAATTTGATTTTGGACACTGACTAGCTGGGTGAGCTTGGCTAGGTGTGTTTCAGTTTTCTCATCTGTAAAATGGGGATAATAGCCCCTACATCCTGGGGTTATTGTAAGGATCAAAGGAGGTAATAAATGTGAGACACCAGCATGGTCCCGGGTACACAGCAAGGGATCCATGTGGGTTTGCTTCCTCCTCTCCTCTTGGACCCTTCTAACAGTCTCCTGCTTGATCCTCCTGCCTCAAGTCTTTCCCCACATTAATCCCTAGGAAATCACTAGATGATTTTCTCAGAGTGCATCATCCCCCCAGTCAATAAATCCCAAGGGCTCCTCATTACTTCGAAGAGCCAGCATCAACTATTCTGTTTGGCTCCTAATGTCCTTCCTAATCTGGCCCCCAACAGCCGGGGTCTTCCAAAGTCATGATGCATGAATCATCCTCCTACACTTCCTGGCTTAGACTCTGGAGCCTTAATGCTCGCACATTCATCTCCCATCTCCATACTTTTGTCCTGGCTGTGCCTCCCGCCTAGAACACAGTCCCTCCTCATCTCTGTCTCTTAGAATCGTTTGTTTCCTTCAGTGTACAGGAAGCCTTTCCTGACCTCTCCTGATTCTTCCAGCTGCTAGAATCCTCCCCCCACTCATTCACATTTAAGCTTGTTTTCATAGCTTTGGCTTGTTCTTACCTAGGTTAGAGTGTGAACTCCTAGAGGGCAGGGACTTTAAAACAAATCTTTGTTTTTATAAGCCTAGTGCCTACAGTGTCAGGAACATAGCAGATGCTTAAAAAATGCCTGTTGATTGGTGGCACATAATAGGTGCTTAATAAATGCCTTGATTGGTGGCCCATAAGAGATGCTTAATAAATGCCTGTTGATTGGTGGTACACAGTAGGTGTTTAATAAATGCCTTGATTGGTGGCACATAGTAGGTGTTTAATAAATGCCTTGATTGGTGGCACATAGTAGGTGCTTAATAAATGCCTTGATTGGTGGCTCATAGGAGAGGGCTGGCCCAGGAGGAGGGCCCTGTGCTAAGAAGCGGGGGGATGGCGGGGCCCTGACCTCTCCTGCAGCCCCAGGCCCCGCTCCTGCCCGGCCGGCGGGGCCGGGGCATCGGTCCGGAAGGCCCAGGCCCTGAGCGGGGATTCGGCGGCAGCGTTTACCCCCGCGTCTGCTTTCCCAGAAGCTCCCGCGGCCTCCGCTGGAAGGCCCCGAGCCCCTTGCTCCCGCATGGGCACAGCCCCTGCCGTGGCTGGAGGGGAGGGCGCCCGCTCCAGGCCACCTTCTGTCAGGAGCCGGCGCCCACCCCTTCCCAAGCCCCTCGTTCTTCTGTAGAAGTTTTCTGGCTCCCTCCGGCTCCCGGGGCTCTTCCAGAGGCAGCTGGACAGCAGGTGGGGGGACACTGGGCCTCCATTTAGGGGGCCCCGAGTCAGCCTGGGGGACCCTGGGCCAGGCACTTAACCCAGCTTCCTCATCTGTGAAAAGGAGCCGGGGCAGGAAATGGCCGGGCCTCTCTGCCACGCAAACCCCAGGAGGGTCAGGGGGAGGGGGTCAGGGGGTCCGCGGGGCTCCCAGCCCCCACTCTGAAGGGCCCAATCTCCTGTCATCTTCCGGTCTTGTTCGTGTCCCCAGAACCCCCCCTGGAGCGCGGGCCCCATCCCTGTAAGCAGTGCTGTGATCGGGAGGGACACCGCTTAAAGCCTCCTGATGATAACGATAGTGGCGAGTACTTATGGAACACTCAGGCTTGCAAAGGACTTTACAGATACATCCTCTCCCCGGACTCTCACAGCAGCCCCGGAGCTAGCACGAGCCTCTTCTTATCCCATTTTACAGAGGAGAAGACCGAGACTGACAGAGGTTTAGTTCCTTACTTGCCCAAGGTCACCTAGCTAGTGTCTGAGGCCGGGGCCTCCCGACTCCAGGTCCGCAGCGCTCGGCAGCCTCTGAGAGCGGCCAGAGGCCAGAACTCTGACTGGGTCGTGTCACTGATCTCAGACTGCGCCCGCAGGACCCGTTCGGGTCTGGGGGCCACGCTCCAAGGAGGACCCAGAGGGCCCCCGGAGGCTGAAGGGCGCTGGCCAAAGGAGGAAGGCCGGAGGAAAGGAGGAGGGGGCTGGGGAGAGGTCTTCAAGAGTTCTGGAAGCCCCCGGAGAGCAATGATTAGTGGGGAAAGGACTTAGATACTTCAGCTCCAAGATGGGATGATAAATCTCACTTTTCTGTGCCTCAGTTTTCTGATCTGTGAAGTGGGGAATTTTGCATTGGAGATCCTCTGAGACATGCATTAAAGCTATGATTAATCTGCCAGCAAGCGCCAGAGATGGTGTTAGACAGCAGGGATACAAGGATGAAAGTGAACCCGGGCTGCTGTGAGAGACAACTGCATATATGTATGGTCACACACATATTATATATACAGATATAGTATACGGAGACAGAGAGGAGGCAGAAAAAGAGAGAAAAACAGAGAGAGAGAGAGACATAGAGAGACAGAGGCAGGGAGAGAGAGACACACACAGAGAGAGACAGAGAGACAGAGAGAGACAGAGACAGAGAGAGAGAGACAGAGACAGAGAGAGAGAGACAGAGAGAAAGAGAGACAGAGAGACAGAGAGACAGAGAGACAGAGAGACAGAGAGAGAGAGAGAGAGAGAGAGAAAGAGAGAGAGAGAGAGGCACAGTAGTAGTCTGGGAAGAGATAAGCATGTGCTGGAGAGTGTTTAACAGTTGTCAGTGTTTTCCTTGGGAAAGATTGCTCCTCCATGGACTTTTACGTTTCTTTGGCCCTCTCCACATTTTCTGCATTATATTCTTCAGTCTCGATACTCAATAAAACCCGGCTCTGGTTTGCAGCGTTTGCCAGTTTCCAAGGTGTGAGCGCTGACCCTGACGAATGTAACAACTGGCTCTCCGTCTGCCCGGGAGGGAGGGTATTAGCATCAGTCATTTTCCAGACTGTGGGACTCTCCGTCCGGGAGCCCATCCGGGGTTTTCCTGGCAGACAGTGGCGGGCTCATCATTCCCTTCTCCGGTTCATTTACAGAAGAGGAGACTGAGGCACTGGGTGAAGTGAGTGGGCCACGGTCACAGAGCTGCGTTTGGGGCAGAGTGGAGCCAGGAAAGGTTCTCCTGTATCCGGGTCCAGAAGGCAGAACCAGGACAAATTTGTGGGAGTTTTTGATTGACTGACAGGCAGATTTGGGATCAACCTTAGGACAAACTTTTTAATAATGAGAGCAATTCCAAGGGAAGATTGGCTGGTTAGGAGTCAGTTTAAATCAGTTCAGCGCAGCTCAGTAAACATTTATTTACCTCTTGCCAGGTTCTGGGGAGACAAGTAAAAACCAAATAGTCCCAGATCTCAAGGAGCTTCCATTCTGTTGGGAGTGCGATGGGGGAGGGCAGGTCAGCATGGATGGTAAGCACAAAGTAAGGAATTTGTTAAAGGGTGGGAATAGGGAGAGGGTCTCTCCACCCCTCAGGGAGTATCAGGAAAGCCTCCTGTAGAAGGAGGCTGTCTTGAAGGGAGTAAAGAATTAAATGCATTTGGCTAAAATTAAAATGTTTTGCATGACCTCACATGTGTAATTGAATTTAAATTGCTTGCTTTTTCAAGGAGAGAAGAGGGGTGAGGAGGGAGAAAATTGGAACTCAAATTAAAAAAAATGATTGCTAATTTTTCCTACATTGGGAATGGGAATTCCCAACTGGGAATCAGGAAATTCCCAATTGGTAATTGGGAAATTTTTAATGAAATAAAAATAATTTAAAAATAAAATCTTAAAAAAAAGAATGAGTTCCGTCTCACTGGAGGTTGCAAGTGGATAGACACTTGTTGAGGATATTATAGAAGGAATTCTGAATTAAATATGATTTGACCTAGATAGTCTTCAAAGTCCCTTCCAGCTTAGAGAATCTTTGATTCCAGTAACGCAATTTTTAAAGTTTTTATTTTTAGAACATATGCATAGTTTTCAACATTTATCCTTGCAAAACCTTGTGTTCCAATTTTTTCTCCCTCCTTTCCCCCCATTCCCTTCCCTAGATGGCAAGTAATCCAATATATATTAAACATGTGCAATTCTTCTAAGCATGTCTCCATATTTATCATGCTGCACAAGAAAAATCAGATCAAAAAGGAAAAAAATGGGAAAAAAATAAAATGAAAGCAAATAACAAAAAGAGTAAAAATGCCTTGTTGTGTTCCATACTCAGTCCCCATAGTCCTCTCTCTGGATGCAGATGGTTCTCATCACCACAAGACCATTGGAACTGGCCTCAATCATCTCCTTGTTGAAAAGAGCCACGTCCATCAGAATTGATCATCATATAATCTTGTGGTTGCTGTGTACAGTGATCTCCTGGTTCTGCTCATTTCATTTAGCATCAATTCATATAAGTCTCTCCAGGCCTCTCTGAAATCATTCTGCCAATTGTTTCTTACAGAACAATAATATTCCAATAATGCCATTTTTTAGATAAGGTCTTTATGGTTATAGGGCCCACCTTGTTTGATTTTTCTCCTCTGTCCTCTGTCCTCAGTGCATGAAGGGCTACTATATACATTTTACAGATGGTGAAATTCTGTTGAAGGCTCCTGAGACCCTATCATGCTACAGAGCAGGACTTCTTAAATTTTTTCTATTAATAACCCCTTTTTGCCCAAGAAATTTTTACATGACCCTGGGCTCATAGGTATATAAAATAGGTATACAAATCAAACATTTACTGATAACAAATTATTATTTCATGACCCCCACATTCAGTTATGAGACTTTCTATGGGATCAAGAACCACAGTTTAAAAAACTGGGCTAGAGGTGATCCTGAATTTTTAGAGGCACTATTATCAGAATCCAGGTTCTGCTAGATCTTGTTGAGCTATTGGCCAAAGACCAGATTCACTAAATTGGATGGAGATGATGACTAAATTAGTTCTAAAGTGATACAGTTTTTGAGCCACAACAACTCACAAAGACCATTCCTGAAGTGGCAGACAGATTGGGATCCACACTAGTGGAGGGAACACTCATGATTAATGAAATCTCTGAAATATCCCAGAAGGCCTGGGAGTCAGAAGGCCTGACTCTGCTACTTAATCTGTGTGACCTTGAAAAAGTCTTTTTTCTTTTCTAGGGTTTAATTTCTACTTCTATAAAATGAGATTAGATTAGATGACTTCTGAGCTTTAAGCTCTAAGACTATGAACTATGGAGTACATATGGGGAAACTAAGGCTCAGAAAGATATAAAAAAAATTCCTCTCAATTAACAGATAAGTGATTTTTGGAACTGATTGAATGTCTGGAGTCAAAGAATGTCACAAGATCATCAATTTACAGATGAAGGATTCTTAGGGGCCAATCACCTCATTTTACCAATGAGGGAGGTCAAGTGACTTGTTAAGGATCACTCAGCTGATAAGATGTTGGAGCTGGCGTTCAAACCTAGTCTCTCTTGACTACAAATTCAATATGCTTTCTACTACATTAAATTATTAATCGTTCATTATAAGCTTGGAAAGAGGTTTCCACTGGAGCACTCTATGGATGTCTGCTTGATCCTAGTTTTCTGAATTTGTAATGAGATGGAGCTGGGAGGTATGATAGGGTGGAGGAGGATTAGGTTGCAAAAAATAAAAAGAAAATGAAAGCATGTTGGAAAATTGGGTCAAATCTACCATGATGGAACTTAGTAGAATTCATGGTATAGTTTTTCCATTTGGGTTAAAAAAAAATAAATTTCACAAGCACAAGATGGGAGAAGATGGTAATTCATCTGATAAAGAACCATGATATGTCAGTGCATTGAAAACCTGAGATGAATCAACAATGTAATATGGTGGCCAGGATAGCAATGTAAGAACAGAGAGGGGGGAAGTCTTGATGAATTCTGCCTTTTCTAGACCCCATGTGGAAGACTGTCCAAGATGAGACCAGGGTCATTCAAGAAAAGACATTGATAGGTTGAAGGGCTATGGAGGAAGGCAACTCCATTGGTGAAGAGCCAAGATCATACTCTCTGAAGACTGGCTGAAGGAACTGGGAACATTTGGCTTGAAGACTTAGGGAAAATGTGATAACTCTTTTCAAGTGTTCAAAGACTATTTTGAAGAAGAGAGATTGAAGTAGTTCTCGTTGGCCCCAGAAAACATGTCTGGGAGGAATTGGATAAACTTTGCCAAAAAACACATTTCTATTTGATGTAAGTAACAATTCAGGGGTGATTCCAAAAATGGAATGGATTATCTCAGGAAGGAGTGAGTTAGTTCCCTGTCATGAGGGAAACTCAAAAGACTGGACCGCCAGTCATAAGGCCGGCTTGGGGAGGGGAGCTTCTTCTGGTAGAGACTGGACTACTCAGCCATTGAGGTCCCTTACAACCCTTTTATTCTGCAATTCTGTGAATTTCTCTCTCAAGAGTTCGGTTTTCTTTTATAATAAACGAGAAGTTTGAAGATGATTTCTAAGGTGCCTTCTAGGTTTGATATTCCATGGACTGGAGAAGATATATACCAGCCCTACCTTCTGTGAAGGGTCCCAAGTAGGAAAAGTATTGCCTTAGTTGGGAAGGGGTTTGATTTTTAGAATTGTGATTTCATTATAGTCATGGGTGACAATTTGTTTAGCTATTCCCCAAATGAGAAACCTGGGAAAACTATGAACTGATACAAAGGGAAGTAATAAGAGCAATTTATACAACAACCATAATACTGTGAAAACGAACAATTTTAAAACACTAAGAATTCTGATTAATGCAACGACCAGCCAGGACTCCAGAGGACTGATCATAAACATGTTCCCTACCTACTGACCTACTGTTTTACCAAGGTAAAACAGATAGGAAGAGAGATTTCAGGGAATGCGAGTTTGGATTTTTTCAGACCAAGGAAAAGAAGTTGATTGAGGACATTGGGTTATTGAAAAGTGATCATTGTGGCTCTTCTCAATAATGAGACAATGGAGGCCGGTTCCAATGGTCTTGTGATGGAGAGAGCCATCCTTACCCAGAGAGAGACAGAAAGGAGATGTACTTAGATATATTTCTGGACATGGCCAAGTGTGGGAATCGATTTGGTTTGATCATGCATGTTTATTGCAAAGGTTTTGGGAGAGGAGTATGAAGGAACTAAAAAAAGATAAAAAACAATAAAAAAGTAAATAATTTTTTTAAAAAGTGAAAAAATGAGTTGAAGTGCTGTGGCTTGACGTCCTCCAAGGAGAGTTGACCCAAGTCCTTCCTTGAGAAGGAAGAAAGCAAGATAGACTAATCTTCCCCCTCCAGGGATAGGGGATTGGGCAAATACCCTCTGTGGAGGTCCCATTCCAACAATTTCTCTTTGAAAATGGTTAAACCCTGACGTCCAGCCAAGGTCTCATTCCCTAAGAGGTGGTTTCTTGATGGCTGTAAGCCTGGAGAAGGGTATTTAAAGCTATTCTAAGGACAGAGACACAGGCCTGCCTGGGATGTCCTCTGATGAAAAATGATTTCTCTCCATGGGAAAAGTGAGAGTGAGCTCCTCCCTGTCCAGGCTGCCTTTTCAAAGGTTCAGAGGGGATTCCTGGCAGGATGTGGGTTGAGGGTTGGAAGCAGACTTCTTTGAATTACTATGTTGAGTCTAGTTGCTAGTACACAAAAGGACATTCTAAGGTGGGGCTGGGGGAGGGTTGAATATTCTAGAACATGGGGCAACTAGGTGGTCCAGCTTTGGTCTTGGAATTGGAAAAAATCCAAGTTTGAACCCAGCTTCAGAGATTTACTAGCTATGTGAACTTGGGCAAGTCACTTAATGTCTCTCAGCCTCTGTTTCCTTACCTGTAAAATGAATCAGTTTTGATGGCCTCTGAGGTCTCTGGAAGGGGAATCTAAGACCCTATAGCCTTGAGCTAATGAAAGGAAGGAAGCAATGGGACAAAGGTCAGGATTATAGTCACTACTTTCTCCCCACTACCAACTTTCTTTGGGCATTAGAAGGATTGGCTCCCATCCTGAACTGGGCAGAGGGAGAACTGGATTTCTGAGATTTAAAGTTCAAATTCTCCCAGCCCAAAGTGACCTTTCCCCGTTTTTGACCTTAAGCACTTGTCTCCTAATTTTGAAATCATGGAGATGGGAGAGATTTTGACTTCCTACTTCCCATGATTAAAGAAACTGGATAAAAGATGATTTGAAGTGAATAAGAAAGGAGAAGGAAATTGTGAAGGTGACTTGGATGCTAATTAATTGGTTTTGGTTGATGATTTTTAGGAAATTTTGAGGAAACGCCCCCAAGAGATCAATCTTAAGGTTCGCATCCTGGGCCAGATTCTACAGAGAAACAAAGATATTTAAGGAGGATATAGGAAGATTAAGAAGGTTAAAAGAGAACTGGGGAGTAAAAACTAAAGAGGAAGACCCCAGAAGGAAAAAGAGAAGGTCGTTGGCAATAAAGAGCAAGTTAACTAAGAGAAGGAAAATGAAGCAATTAGAAGGTAAGACTCATCGAGAGAGTGGATTGTTGGGTCGGGTATATTGGTAAAACAGATAGGAAGAGAGATTTCAGGGAATGCGAGTTTGGATTTTTTCAGACCAAGGAAAAGAAGTTGATTGAGGACATTGGGTTATTGAAAAGTGATCATTGTGGCTCTTCTCAATAATGAGACAATGGAGGCCGGTTCCAATGGTCTTGTGATGGAGAGAGCCATCCTTACCCAGAGAGAGAACTGTGAGAACTGAGTGTGAATTACAACAAGCGTTCTCCCTCTTTTTGTTGTTTGCTTGCATTTTATTTGTTATTTTTTTCTTTTTGATCTGACTCTTCTTGTGCAGCAAGATAATGGTATAAATATGTATAAATGTATTGGATTTACATATATTTTTACTATGTTTAACATATATTGGATTACTTGTTGTCTTGGGGGGGGTGAGAAGAAGGGGAAGAAATCGGGACACAAGGTTTTTGCAAGGATCAGTGGTGAAAAATTATCCTTGCATTCTTTTGGCTTTTTCAGAGGCAATTGGGGTTAAGTGACTTGCCCAGGGTCACACAGCTAGAAAGTGGTTTGATATGTTTTGAAAATTAAAAAGTTTCAGAGGCAACTAGGTGGTGCAGTGGATAGAGTACTGGCCCTTTAGTAGGAGGACCTGAGTTCAAATCTGGCATCAGATACTTAACACTTCCTAGCTGTGTGACCCTGGGCAAGTCACTTAACCCCAATAAAAACCAGCTACTTAGGGTTGAAGTTCAATCACTCACAACTAGTTAAAAAGAAACAAAACCAAGGATAAAAATCTCGATCATTTTAGAGAGTAGGCAAAGTTGTCAGTAAATGGGCAGATGCTTATATTTCTATACAGACAAATAACCTTCATCCACATCCAAGTTTAGGCTGATCTTCCTGGAAAAAGGAAGGGATCCAAAGAATACCTCTCCACACTCTAAGTGGTTAGTGTTCCTAGGGAAAACATCATTTAGTCTTTGATGGGGAAAAATAATGGGAACTAAGTAGATTATCATTGTCAAGATATCTGGAAGTAGAATAGTGCCCCACACTAGAGAATATTATTATTGTGCTATAAGAAATGACAAGCACTGCATTTTGTTTTCTTACTCATTTACTTTCTTTTTTTGATCTGATTTCTTTTGTGCAGCAAGAGAATTATATAAATACGTTTATACATATTGGATTTAACATATATTTTAGCATGTTTAACATATATTGGATTGCTTACCACCTAGGGGAGGAGGAGAAAATCTGAAACACAAGGCTATGCAAGGGTCAATATTGTCAAATTATCCGTGTGTGTGTTTGGAAAATAAAACAGCTTTATTAAAAAATGACCTGGAGAAGGAAATGGCAAAAAATAAAAAAGAAATGCCAAGCAGGATGATTTCAGAAAAACATGAAAAGACTTATATGAACTGATGCAAAATGAAGTGAACAGAACCAGGAGAATGTGGTACACAGTAAAAGCAGTAGTGTATGACAAAGGATTATGAGTAGCTTAACTATTCTTAGTAATACAATGATCCAAGACAATCTCAAAGGACTAATGATAAAGCATACTATCCACCTCCAGAGAAAGAACTGATATTGTTTGAATACAGACTGAAGCATGTTATTTTTCACTTTCTTTTTTTCCCCTTTTTATTTGAGTCTTAGGGGAAGGGAAAGACAAAAAGGGGTAGAGGAATAGAATTTGGAACTCAAAACTTTTTAAAAAGTTTAAAAATTGTTTTAATATGTAATTGGGGAAAATAAAATTTATTAAATTAGAAAAAATATTGCAAGGGTTAAATGGTATGAAATCCATTACTTTAATTGGGTATTCCTTATTCAAGAGAAGAACAGGTAAAAAGTGTGGGATGGAGTGACATTGTATATTAAGGAGATATAATCATGAGAGGAAATCTGGGAACATGGAGTAGCTGGGGGAGAGAGGAAGGAGGACGGATAATGGAGAAGATTTGGATAAAGATCAACAGAAAGACAAACAAAATTGGAAATTCCATCATGGAACTAATTCTCATTAATAGGGAAAAAGTGGTTGCTGGAGTAGAAATAATGGGCACTATCTGGGGAAATCGTCATTTCTTCCTAGAGATTGTGATGGAGAGAGAATCGGGGTACAGTGTAACATGCACCCTAGGTCTTGGAACAGCAACTTTCAAAGGATTTATAGGAAATAGGTAGCATTCATCTCGAGTATTAAAAATGTAACAGGGGAAATTAGCCCAGGGGGGATATGAGAGTTTCAGAATGAATTTTGAAGACACAAAATGGGAAACAATTCCAATAAGAAGGAAAAATGGGATATAGCTGAAGATACCAGTGTGGATGCAAAGGAAACTCCTCAACCAACTCTGACCCAACAAAATTCCACAAAAGATGGAAATAAGACAAAGTAACAGAGAATGAAAATAAGAATGTGACACAGCAAAAGTAGTGTCAGGAATGTTAAAACTCAGAATTAGCTAGGACTAAAGAGGATAATAAATAGGGTTTTAAAATTTATATCAGGAGAAAAAAAAATAAAAACCAGGACTGTTGTTTGGGAGTAGATAAGACAACATGTAACAGACAACAGAGATCAGGCCAAGCTGTTCAGTTTTGATTTTGCTTTTGTTTTCTCTGCATTGGAAATTTTACAACAAAAGTGACTAATGAGGAGTTAATGCCAAAAGTGTGTTGAAGCCAGCTTGAATTGACCAATTGTTAAAGTTTTATTACGAACATTTATATGTCAGAAATTGGCAAATGCTGCAAATTAAGGGTTGATTTATTGTTTTGTTGATTGTCTGGGCTTAAGAAAACAATGGAGAAAATGTTAACAGTACATATTAAACTTAAAAGTGTACCAGGCGTACATTTTTGGAAAGCTGGTTGGTTTTTAAACCTTTACCAGAATACTCCTGGTTGATAGCCAAGAGATATAACGTGATAGTCAGAGAGCACCAAGCTGTCCTTGATGAATTTAAGTCCCCTGGCACATACAAACTTTTTTCTTGGATATAGAAAGAGCTGGCAGATGAGACTGCCATTGCCAATGATTTTCAGTGGAATGTTGGCAAATGTTTAATAATTATCCTTTGGGAGAAAATGTTATCATGACATACTTTAAGGTTCAGTATGCATTATTAAGATTTTAATTTAGTTATTAAGACTAGATTTTCTTCAACAAAAATAATAAATCAAACTCTAATTTGTAGCGTTTACTTCCAAGGTGTAAATGCTTCTGCCAAAAATTTAACAATGAACTCTTGGGAGGTGGCTCAAGCTACCCCCCTGTGACATCTGAAAATAGGAGCAATGTTACAAGACTGGAGAAGGACAGACGTTCTAATTTGCAAAAGAGAGAACAGAACAATGTCCAACAACTACAGACCAGTGAGGAAGACTTAGATTCCTGGGAAAATTCTAAAACAAATCAATAAAAAGATGATTGGTGACCATCTAAATGGGGAGACAATTATTAAGAACAGGACATGCCTAACCTCAATTCCTTTTTCTGACAGAATCACTAACCTGAAAAATAGCAGGAATGATATGTGTATAGTTTAAGTTTTCAGCAAATTTGAAAAATATTTTTGCATGTGAAAAAAATAGTAAATATGGATTAGATAATGATACAATTAGAGGATTACAGTATTCATTAGGAGTCTGGACTCAAAGAGTTGATAGTTCAATGTCAACATGGCAAGAGTAGAATGCTTCAGGGATCTATGCTCAGTCTTGTGACATTTTAAAAGGTTTATCAATAACTTGGAAAAAAGCTAGATAGCATAAGCATCAAGTTTGCTCCTGACACAAAAGTAGCTAACTAACATGGTTAAAAATAACATAGTTATATTTTCTTTTGGTTATCTTTCTGTTAGACTTTTCTACAACTGAGAGGGTGATATTAAAGTGTCCTGTCACTATTGGGTCACATTCTATGTCTTCCTGAAGTTCAGATGTTTCCTTATGAATTAAGGTACCAAAGCATTTGTTACATATAAAATTATTACTGATATTGATTCATTGTCTATGATTCTTTTAAATATAATATGGTTTCCTTATTTATCTCCTTTTGTTTTTTAAATAGTTAAATAGCTTTTTAAATAGTTTTAAAATTTTTGTTTTATCTGATAGCAGAATTATAACTCTTGCTTTTTTGGATTCACTTGATTTATAATTCTTTATCCTAAAAGGATCACCCGTCACATGGGGATGATAATCCTCGTCATTTTAGAAGAAGCAGGTTGAGATAAATGACTCATTCAAGTCTTGACAATGATTCGGGAGCAGAGGTGAGGTCTGAGCCTATGGACAAATAGTAATGATCATGGAGAATGCAGACTTTGTCTTTAGTGATTAGAGGCAATTAATTTGGCCATGGTTTTTCCACATGGAAGGGAGACTAATTCTTTTTATATATATAATATAACATATATTATTCATATATAAGAATCCTGATTCTTAACTGGTCCCCAAGAAGAGGGCAACGACCCTGACTATGAGGAGGAGGGATGCAGCCCTTTTCAGAGACCAGCTGAAACCAAGTGCCCTTGACAGGCTTCTGCTGGGAGCAGCAAGGGCCCCTTCCTCGCCAGAGTTTGAAGCCCACCCCCTTCTCAATCCATCAATCCCTCTGTCCCATTGCTTTCTGAAGGCAGCCAACTCTTGAAGCTACCCATAACCTCAAGAAAATTTGGAACCTCCTATTAAATCCTTCCTACTTTGTATTCTTTATTTTGCACCAATTCCCACCTGAGCTAGTGGTAGACTCTGGTGGACCCTGGACTCTTCCCAGTCTCAGCCTGGGGAGACTGGGAATAAAGATAAATTAAAACTGATTAGAGGATTTTAGGGAATGGGGAAGGGAAGATATACAGTTTAAGAGGGAAACAAAATGGACTTTTGTGGTCACTGACTTGATATAGGGTCTGAGCCCCACGGATCCATGGCGAGCCCATTTTAAAAGCACAGGAATGAACAAAAACGTTCATCAGTAGCAGTCCTATCCACGGCATCTGTGAGAGTACATCTAATCGCTTCTGAAGTTCCTCGTTTTCTTTGATCTCCTCCTGGGCTCTAGGGTGGACATTGAATCAGGGGTTGTCTTCCCCTGGCTCCAACAATTAGTCCTCCAGGCCCTGACAGGCAGCCAGGAGAGCTGGGACCACGTCTGTGTATATGTGCAAGATGAAAAGCTACATGGTGAATGGAAAATGGGCAAGAGAAGCAGAATTGGGGCTCTTTGAACCCATCTTACGCAGCCCAGGCTCTGTTCTGGGGGGACCACATCGAGGGCCAGGCTCCAACGGAAAGCCCCTTTCCCATACAGAGCAGGTCCGGAAGGCCAGCGGCTATGGATTCAGGGTTTTTATTAAGTTGCCCTTGGTTACCCTAACTGATCACTCCATTTAACTATTATACCAACCGGCAAGGTCACCTTGCCTTTGCCTCAAGGGCCAGTGGGCAGCACACACACATACATACCCCCAACACACATACACATAGCTTTAGGACAGGTTATTTCAATATCTCTCAGAATTATATTATTATAACAAGTACAACAAATTCAGATTTGACCATTAAATAGTACAGAAGGCAGACCCAGGCTTACCATACAAGCATTAAAAATACTCCGCACACTCGAGTGAATGACAGTGCAAAGCCTATTTTTACCACCCAACAAGGGATGGGGGGGGAGAGCAGGGGGGAAGTTTCCGAAAGACAGGGGCACGGGAATGGTGGGGGATCCTTTGCCTGGCCATCAGAAGATGGTGGATCCTTCCTTTTCTGCTGCCCTCTTCTACTTTCTTTTTAAGTGGGGACCAGGTCTGAGACCCCACCTCAGTTGGACTTGCCTGATGGGAGTATGGAACTGCACGGGGACCATGTAATTCATAGCCTGGTGGGAAGCATCTATTTCTGGGGGTGTCCTTATGGCTGGTCAGGAACCAGGGGCTCTGCCAGGACGGTCACAGAAGGGGGTGGACCCTGGGACGGTGAGCCTTTCTCAAAGGGTCAGGGTCAGAATGTTTGGAGAAAAGGTCATTGAGAAGGTGGTGACTTAGTCTCCAGGGAAGAGAGCAAGAAGGTAAACAGGGCATAATGTAGGTGATCCCTATATAATGGTTCCCTAAAGCCACAGGAGGCTTTTCTATGGGCAAATGGCCATGAGCCTGGTGGCAGAGGGGATGGCAATCCGACTGCAATAAACCTCGGTACAACCAAGGGTCTTTTCTTTTTTTTCCTATTAGAAATGAATTCCACATTCCAACAAACAGTTCAAAGTAATAAGTGCTTTCTTATCTGTTTACAGCAAAATTGAGACAATGAATAGGTTCTGAACAAGAAGCTTTTTTCTTCCCAAATCCTTTTCACATAATATTTCCTACATCAAAGAACCTGGTACTGACCACACTAGAGAATTGGGGCCGAGGAAACTGGGCTGAGAAGGGTTTCAGAACATGGGATGTCAGAGCTGGGAGGGCCCTTAGAACAGAGAATGTCAGAGCTGGGAGAGACCTGAGAACAGAAATCGTTAGAACAGGGAAGGTCTGCAGAACACAGAATTAAGAATTGGGAAAGACCCAAATACAGAGAATGTTAGAACCCAGGATGTCAGAACCTCAATTCAGAAGAACCGAGAGCTAGAATGATGGCCTGGGATGTGACTTGAATCTTAGCAGGTTGCAGAGGGAAGAACCCTTACAATAGTGCTTAGAACAGAATGCAAGTGCTGGGAGGTGGGGAGTGGGAGCCAGCAGAAATGTCAGGACCTTAGATAACATAAAAGTAATGGATTTCGGGTGGAAAAAGCACCTTGGAGGTCATGCTTATTCCAAGGAAGAAGCTGAGGTCGGGGGGATGTCTGGCTCTGAGCTGACCTTGTGTCAGGTTCCCAAGCTTTCCAGTCTCTAGCCCAGCATCTCTGCGCCTCCCTGAGCGCTCCATCTCGGGGAGAAAGGTCTCTAGCTCTGCTTTTGCTGCCCAGCCCTCTTCACCTGCTCAAATGCACAAACTTCCCCTAGTTCCCGTGGCCCCTCACCAGACCCCCAGAGCCTCGTCTCCCTGGAGGGGGTTGGCAATGGCACCCCACCCCCCCCAGCGCCTCTGGGAAAGCCTCTTGGAGGATGGTCTGGGGCTGGTGGGAGCCCGGGGCTCACCAAAAGCCAGCCCAGGGCCTGTGGCTGATGCTGCTGTTCCCACCAGGACACATGTTGGGGAGACCTTCCCATCAATGACCTTCTATGGCTCTCTGTCCCAAGGGAGGAAGCCCTGGACCAAACCTCACAGGAACTGGATCCCCCTAAAGCTGCTGTCCTGTGCCCGATGATGTCACCCAGAGTCCCCTCCCAGGCTGTGAGAGAGAAAGATGGGGTCCTTAAGCAAGGGAAGGGGTGAGGGAGGGTGTCAGGGGCACAAGGCGGAGTGGGTGGACGGCTCTTCTGGAAAGCGCCACGGTTCTGGGGGATCACAAGGAGGGGGCTCTGCCCCAAGCGGTCAGATGCTCCCCAAAGGGCAGAATTTGGGCCTGGGAAAAGGGAACAGGAAACACGAGAGCCTGAGGTTGGCGGGCAGGGGAAAGTGCCTTCTCCGGGGGGAGGACTCGCAGTAGAGACCTTGAAATACTGATTAGAGAAGGATAGGGCCTTGGACCACAGGATGGGGAGCTGCTCAGACAGAACTGGAAGGAACATCAGGACACAGAACATCAAAGGGTGCCTTGGAACGCTGGAAGAAGAGTGGTGGTGGAAGGAACCTTAGAACGTCAGATACGGGGGTCCTCTGGCCCAGCCCCCCACTTTACAGGAGGCTGAACCCCAGGGAGGCGCCTCGCTGGCAGAGGCCAAGTTCTCCGGGGCTCCCATCCCAGGAGCTTTCTCTGTGTCTTGGAACACGGGTCCTACGTACAGTCGGCAAATGAAATTCATTCCCTCCCGCCCCCAGTTTGTTCCCCTGGGCCTCGGGATGGGCGTGCAGCCCCCCACACGTGGACCCCCTCCTCCAGTGCCCTCAGTACGGCCTCCACACGGACTCGTCCATTCGTCCAGGCGTGGTCATGGCGGTCGGGGAGTTGCTGTGGCTGCCGTCGGCTTCGACGCCGTCGCTCTGGTTGGTCAGGCTGGGGTTCATGAGGTTGTTGCCCGGCGCGGCGCTGGTGCAGGAGGAGAGCATGCGGGTGGGGGAGCGCTCGCCCCCGGCCACCATGGAGAACTGGTAGGAGCCGGAGGAAGTGCCGTAGTAGAGGTGGTAGGGGGAGGGGTTGGTCTGGAAGGGCCCGCTCTGGTTCTGGCTGGAGCCCGGGTAGGGAGGGGGCAGGTAGGTGTGGTGGAAGCGCGTGGCCGCCGGCATGCTGCTCATGCTGAGGCCCCCGATGCCCGTGGGGGAGGGGTTGGCCGTGTAAGAGAAGGCTGCCGACATGGCCCCGGGGTAGTGCATCCGGGGGTCCGAGAAGCGGGGCTCCGGGAGCCCAGGCAGGCTGGAGAAGGAGCGGTCAAACTGGCGCGGGTCGGAGAAGGGGCTCAAGTCAGACGTCCCTGCCCAAGGAGAGAGAGCTCGTCAGCAAGACATGGAGGGAGAAGAGGAGGGGGCGTTGGGGGGCTCGAGGGAAGCAGGCAGCTGGGGATGAACAGAAGAACCCAGGATGTCAGATCTGGGAGGGCCCTTAGAGTCCAGGAGGTCAGAGCTGGGAGGGCCCTTAGAACCAGGGATAATTCACAGGCTCAGGCCTCACAGGACTCAGAATAAGGCCAGGACTCGGGGTGGGGATGACCTCTCGAGCTTGTTGAGGGGACCGAGGAGGGGAGTATTTCTGAAGAGCACTTAGCCCCGTGCCAGGCCCACATAGGAATGCTCATTCTCCTGCCCCCATCGCCCCCTCCCCTTTTCTTCCTCAGAGAATCTAAATTGTTTCCTTCTTGCTCTTCTCTGCACGTATCTAACCTAACAGCGGCTGGGACCCAGCAGGGCCTCTGACGCTTGCCGATGCGCTGGTGAGCCCTTTATACAAGACTCCTGGGACTTATACGTTCTGCACACAGGGTCCTGACGGCTACAGACCCTCTCGGTGGAACGAGCGGCTGGAGGAGGACGGGGGACGTGCCCTGGCCCCGGCCTAGAGCACACTGTTCCAGGCCGTAACAATCACAGCCGCCATTTCTCTTGCCTGTAGTCACAGAGTCACCCTTGGACACCCAAATCCTGCCTTGGATATGAGCCGTGTGACTGGGAAGACACTGAACCTCCATCTGCCTATTTATTTAACCATAAACTAGGTGTGATATTCCTAGGGCTGGTGTGAGCACTGAATAAAATGACATTAGTAAGTTGCCCAGCCCCGCGCTGTACAATGGGGAGAACGGTGACACTGATCTGCTGGGGCTGTTTTAAGGCGTACCTGGCACATAGTAGGACTATTTAGATGCTTGCTGTTATAATTATCTTTAGCACTATTATCACTGCTAGGACAGGTAGGTCTCTCATATTCCCCCTTTGACAGTGAGGTAATGCAGACTCAGAGAGATTAAGTGGCTTTCCCAGTTAAAATGACTGGTGAGTGTCAAATTTGAGATTCGAACCCAGGACCCTTAAAAGACCATTTAGCCCAAAGGTTCATTTTTACAAAAAGTCAAGGCCAAAGGGGGCGAACGATTTGCTTGACACGACATGGCCAGTTAAGGGCAGCCTCTGGCTTCCTGCTGTCGGGGTCGGACGCCGCTTCCCTCTCCTGCCTCTCCCTGGCAGAGGGGCGGCCCAGTGGCCAAGGGAGCGGGTCTGGAGCCCTCCCCACCCCCGCGGGCCCCCCACCCCAGAATCAGAGCAGCGCCAGCCCCGTCTACGGGGCCCACACGCCCTTGCCGAGGCTGGTCCGAGGGGCGGCCCCTGGAAACCCGAGCCGCGTACTGCTGACGTCTGGTGGCCAATGAAAATAGTGGAAGGAAATGTTTATTTTCTTCTCAAAATTGCCCTGGCTGCTGCGCTGCCTGAATGAGCCCATTGAGCTGTAAGAATTTCTCTGTGGTGGGCGGTGGCCCGGGCCCATCCCCCCTGCAGCGGGCCTGGCTGCCCCCTCCCCGGACGGCCCCAGGGAGAGGGGCTCAGGGCCCGGGCCTGGAGATAAACAGGGGCTGAGCCGGGGCTCCCCCGAGGAGGAAGGGCAGCAGGAGGTGGGAATGTGGGAGCTGAGGGGGGAAGGAGAGCGGTGTCCCCCTGTCTGGTCCAGGCAGGAGAAGCAAAAATGTCTGGGAGGGGAGAGAGAAAGGGCCATGTGGCC
Source organism: Sarcophilus harrisii (assembly GCF_902635505.1). Taxonomy (NCBI): domain Eukaryota; kingdom Metazoa; phylum Chordata; class Mammalia; order Dasyuromorphia; family Dasyuridae; genus Sarcophilus; species Sarcophilus harrisii. Next base: position 558,095,672 of record NC_045428.1, on the reverse strand, counting down.
CCAAGGGGAGAGAGTGGCCAGAGCACTGGGTTCAAATCCTACCCCACATGGTGGTGTGAGCAAGGCGCTAAATCTGCAGGGAGAAGGGCTGGTGCTGGAACCCAGGGGTGCCATTTATGAGCTCTTGGTGTGGAACAGGAGCAAGTTCTCCCATTCTCTAGGATGGGCAGAAGGTGGTGCTCTTGCTGGGAGCTCAGTGAGCTGGACTTTAAAGGTCTTCCCAGCTCTGACCTGGGTTCTAAGGGTCCTCTTCATCTCTGACCTCCTGGGTTCTAAGGGAGGCTTAAGTAATTGGTCCTGTGTAAGGACAACACACAGGTATTAAGAAGTAGCAGTTCTCTCCCTTTCACCACAGGCAATGAGATATTTGTAAAGTACTTAGCATGGTGCCTGGCACACAGCAGGTACTACATAAGTGCTCCATCCCTTCTCTTCGTCTTCCCTCTCAGCCAGGGCTGCCCTCAGGCATCCTGGGCAGCTTGCCCTCTGCCTCTGGATTCTGGGGAGTGAGACCCCCGCTTTGAGCCTGGCTGCACTTCAGGTCTCCCACAGTGCAGGGAAGCTGCATCCTCAGCTGTCCCCGGGGCTCACCCTCCCTCCGTCTCTCAGGGAACCTCCGTCGATGCTGCTCTCCGCATCTGGAACAGTTTCCTCCCTTTCTTCTCCTTTCCCTACTTATCTCCCTCTTCTGGAGACCACTTTTGGTTAGGGCTTCCAGAAACAGCCATCTTATTTTATATTGCCTCCTATTACCAGGGAAATATTTTTATATACTTCTGTATGTTCCCACTCTCCTCAGATAGCCTATAAGATCCTGGCTTGTTGCTGAACAATCATTTCAGTCCTGTCCCATTCTTCATGACCTCACTGGGGGTTTTCTTGGCAGATATACTGCAGCGAATGGCCATTTCCTTTTCTGGCTCATTTTACAGATGAGGAAACTGAGGCAGGCAGGGTGAAGTGCTTACCCAGAGTCACTCAGCTAGGCAGTGTCTGCAGCTGGATTTGAACTCAGGGAGAGGAGTCTGCCTGTCTCCAGGGCTGGCACTCTATGTACTGTGTATCACCTAATTGCCCAATCCTTGGGGGCAGGGCAAAATTATTTATTAAGCTCCCTCTGTATGCCACGAACTAAACTGTGAGGGAAAGGTGAAAATGTGGATCCTGCCCTCAAGAAACTCACATTCAAACCAAAGGGTCTGTGAGTGTGTTCATAGCAGGATTATCACCCTTGCCATGCTCCCATCCCTCTTAGCCAGCTTGGGCCGTCCCCTGCTCCCTCCCCCCACCCCTGGCCCCCAGCCCCTTTACCTTGTGCCGTAGCCTGAGTGCTGAAGTGAGTGGAGGTGGCCAGGGAGCCCCGGGGACTGGGAGTGGTCGGCGTCACTCGCATCCGCAGCCGGTCCAGGTCACCAAACCGATCGGGAAAGGCCTTGGGCTGGTCCTCCATTTTCTGCCTGTGCCCTGAGAAAGGGAGGAAGGGTCCATGAGCATCACGTTCCAGAGTTTTCCTTGAGGTCTTCCACCCCTCCTCATCTCTTGCTTCGATCTCATAGGGAAGGAAAGCTCTCAGTCTCCCCCACGGTCCTGCCAGGATCGTCCAAGGATTTCCCCAAAGCTCTGGAGAGGAACGGAAGCCGCAGGGGGTCTGGTCTTTGAGAAGCCCTGCCTGAACCGGAGTCTGCTGCTGCGTGACCCTGATGCTGAGGGGACTGGGCGGGAGGAAGACTTCTGTCTGCTCTGAGTCCTATGTGCTGAAACACAGAGCCTGGGAGCCTGGGGGAGGGGCGATGCACCTGGTGGCTGCCTCTGCTCCACATGGGATGAAGAGAATAATTCCACCCAGTCAACATCTACTGAGCTCCTTTAACCTACTTGAGGCACTGAGAATACAAAAATGAGAGAGAGAAAGAGAGAGAGGCAGTGATAGAGACAGAGAGAGACAGGGACAGAGAGACAGAGAGAGACAGAGTGAGGGAGAGAGACAGAGACACAGAGAGAGGGAGAAAGATAGAGAATACAATGGATAATTTCCAGTTGTTGTGATCTATATTTTCCACTGAACCCAGATAGTTCCAGAGGGGAAACTGAGGCAGGTGACCCAGCTCTCCCTCACTTAAATCCAATTCACTCACATGTCAGGGCATCCCCTCCCTGCTGTCATGGCCCTTCTTGAGAAAGGACAAACAATAACAACACACAAGTAGATACATAATATATGCAAAATATCTCCAACAGGGAGACAATGATAATAACTGGCGGGGGGTGATAGAGTGAGGGAAATAAGGGAAAACTTCCCTTAGAAGGTAGTTTTAAGGTTGGTAAAGTACTTCCCAGATATCCTTGTAAGGCAGGAGATGTGGAACTCAATTTCCCTTTTGTAAATAAGGAAACAAACTAACTTTCCAGATGGCTGGGATTTGCATCCACATCTGACTCAAGTCCAGCTCGATTTCCACTTTACCATTGAGTTCTTTCCCTGATGATTCTTAAACCTGAGGAGCCATGAGAGATCTTTTGGTTGATTATGCATCCCCTTTGACCCAGCAGTGTTTCTATTGGCTCTGTGTCCCAAAGAGATCATAAAAGAGAGAGAAGGACCATGTGCAAAAATGTTTGTGGCAGCCCTCTTTGTAGTGGCCAGAAACTGGAACCTGAGGGGATGCCCATCAATTGGAGAATGGCTGAATAAATTGTGGTATATGAATGTTATGGAATATTATTGTTCTATAAGAAAGGATGAATACAGAGAGACTTGGAGAGACTTGCAGGCGCTAAAGCTAAGTGAAGTGAGGAGAACCAGGAGAATCTTATACACGGCAACAGCAAGAGTATAAGTTGATCAGTTCTGATGGACGTGGCCTTTTTCAACAATGAAGTGATTCAGGCCGAAGCAAGAGACTTGTGATGGAGAGAGCCATCTGTACCCAGAGGGAAGATTATGGGAACACAGAGAGAGGATAACATTTTCATCTTTTTGTCGTTCTTTGCTTGCTTGTTTTTTTCTTTCTTATTTTTCCCTTTTGAGCTGATTTTCCTGGTGCAGCATGATAAATGTGGAAATATGTATAGAAGAATTGCACATGTTTAGCCTATATTGGGCTATTTGATGTCTAGGGGAGAGGAGAAGTGAAGAGGGAGGGAGAAAAATTTGGAGCACAAGATTTTGCAGGGGTGATGTTGAATATCTTTGCATGTATTCTGAAAAATAAAAAAAACTATTATTATAAAAAAATAAAATCGTGACCAAAAAAAGTCCTTCCCAAATCTCCTTAATACTAGTGCCTTCCCCCCTATGATTATGTCCAGCTCAATCCTCCATACATCTTGTTTGCACATAATTCTGCTTGCATGTTGTCTCCCCTCCTGAGACTGTAAGCTCCTTGAGGGCAGACTGTGTTTTCATCTTTTGTGGGGGAGGAGACTCTAGTTCAGCACAGGAGATGGTATACAGTTGGCACTGAATAAATACTTGTTTATTTGTTTTACTCATGTGATAGAGCAGCCAAAAAGAGGGGATGTGATTTGGGATTTTATTAGAAGAAGGAGATCGTTTGGGTCTAGAAAAGTGGTCCTTTCACCATGAAAGGAGCATGTATCTCTATACATATATAAATGTATATTTATATGTACATACATGTATAATATAATAGATAAGATACGTAATACATTTTTATAATAATGATCAAGCAACAGGTAAAGTGCTGTGCTCACATTGTATTGGGAAGAAGGATGAAAAGCTGAAGTCCATTTCAAGAATAGGGAAAGGTCTGGGGATCAGTCCACATGAGGATCAATTCAAGGACAGAAGTGGGTCGGTGGCAGGGAGGAAAATGGCTCCATTTTTCTACTGAGGAGGAAGAGAAAACAATAGAGGGCTTCCCACACCCCTAGAGAAGGGTCTGCACCCAGAAGCTCCAGGGCCCCAAAGGGGCTCGCTCAAAATGTCCTCCTGGGGACCCATGTTTCTCATGGAATATTGAATATTGAGAAAGCATCTATTCAGAAAGGGAATGTACAAGGTGACATGGCGGAGTCATGAGCCTGGTGCTGTCCGTGACCAGACATGGTCTCAGTCTCCTCATCTGTAAACTGGGGGACATTGGGCCAGAGGCTTCTGAGGTACCTTTCAGCTCACAGCCCATTCCAGGGCTCAAGTCTGGAGGCAGGAAGAGTGAGGTTCAAATGTTGCCTCCAGTACTTAGCGGCTGTATGACTTTGGGAAAATACCTTCACCTCTCTAAGTCTTGGTTTCCCCATCTGTAAAATGGGGGAATAATAGTACCCATCTCACAGGGACGTTGTGAGGTTCAAACGAGAGAGAATTTGCAAGTAAACCTCAAGGCCCTGGATAAATGTGAGCCACGACCACCACTATTTTCTGCCACCACCATTAGCTACCCACCATCCACCATTACTGCCATCACCTACTATCATTCACCAGCACTGTTTTCTACCACGATCACCACCATAACCTACCATTATTGTCACCACCACCTATTACTACCACCATCACTATTGCTAGAACTACATACAAATATAAATGTACATTATATATGTAATATTATATACAATACATTGTATTATATATGCACATATAATTATTTGTATATATGTATTTTATCATTATATATGTATTATATATTGTATTACATATATTATATATGTATACATGCATTTATATATGTATACATAATATATGTATTATTATGTAACATGCATTATTATGTTATTGTATTATATATGCCCATATAAATATTATTTGTATTATATATATGTATATTTTATTATTGTATATATTATATAATTATAATTATGTATTGCATAGGGTATATATATTATACATGCATGTATAAATATGAATCTATATAGGTATATGTAATATTATTATTATATCATATATGTATATAAATATCATTTGCATTATATATGTATATTATATATAATATATTATATTATAATTATGTTACATATTATATTATACATGTATATATAAATATACATTTATATATGTAAGTGTATTGTATATATGTATTATATATGCACATATGCACAATTTATATTATATATGTATATTTTATTGTTACGTATGTATTATATTATCATAATTATGAATTATATATTATATTATACTTGTGTGTATAAAGAAATATACATATATATATACATACACACAGATAGATAGATAGATAGATACAAATATAAAATGAGAAATATTCCTTGACCTTAAGGAGCATCACGCTCTTATTGAAGCCATTTCCAAAGGGAGAGGCCACTAGTGGGGGAGATCAGGAAGGACTTTGAGCAGATGGCCCCTGAACTGACACCTTTTCCTAGCAATTTAGTAACCCTACAGTGGGAACAGCAAGAACTCTGGGATCAGAAAACAGTTCATATCTCACCTCCGAGGTTTATTTCTTCTCTGGCCCTGGACAAACCACTCAACCTGCCAATAGCCTCACGTAATTCTCTAAGACTTTAAGCTGTAGTATGGCTGTCAATATACTTGTTTTTTTTTTTTTTTTTTTCCACTTTATGAGCCAATATACTTTGGATGAGGAAGTTTCTTCACAAGAATTCTCTATACCGAGGATTCTTAAGCAGGGGTCCATAGATATTTAAAAAAAAATTTTTTTTTTGATAATTCTATTTCAATATATTGATTTTTTCCAATAATTCTGTGGATTTTGTTTTATGCATTTTAAAACATTTTGAGAAGGATTTCATAGGTTTCACCAGACTCCCCAAGAGGCCCACAACACAAAAAAGATTAAGAGCGCCTGCATTCCAATGAAATCCTAGGTCTGCCCCCAAAATAAACAACATGAAAAACAAATTCAGGTTTTAATTCCCTGGCCACAGCCTGCTTTCTCCTGCCTCCCCTCTTGCAGGCCCCAGGAAATTCTCTAAGACTTGGGTTATATGGCATCTGAAGTCCCTTCCAGCTCCAGCTCTATCGTCCCATGCTCTGGAGACCAAAAGCAACATTTTTTGCCCCAATATCACTCTGCTTCCCAAATCTCTCAAGTCCCTTTCCACTCAGATGCTCTGAATGAATGAATCCACTTATCTCCATGAGGGTATATCCTGGACAGGGGAGCAGGTGAGGAGGTACGGGGGATCAGGGGAGAAGAGCTCTGGTTACCCAAAGAGATCTGGGCCATAGGCTATGGTGAGCTGGATCTCGGAGCAGGGAGGAAGAGGAGGGGGCAAATAAGAAGGACTCCCAAGCCCCCAGCCCTGCCCAGCTCAGGCGAACTCATTTTTCCCTTGTCTGAAGTGGACCTGCTTATGACACTGGGTCACACTGCTCTTGGCACCGGAAACCCGTGGACCCAGACACAGACTCCACTGTCTCTTCCCAGCTCGAGGCTGCAGGGGAATGGGCTGGGGGACGGGGTGTCACAACCGGCTTATCAGGAGGTTCATGCCACTTGGACATAAACTGGATTAAACTAAGGAGGAATTAAGAAACAAAACTGCCTTGATCCTCTGACAAGGTCCCAAAGGCCATTGTGCCCTGGGATGTCCACAAATGTCTGAGTCTTTCAGAAATCGGGCTGAGAAGGTGGGGGCAGGTAGACCTGGAAGCCAGGGGGAGACGGGAGCTGGGAGGGTCAGCATGGGCCTCCTGAGCCCCAGAGCCACTAGGCACTCCGACCTGAGTCTGAATCCTACCTCTGAGGCTAGCTGCGGGACTCTGGGCAAGTCCTTCAAATTCTGTGGCATTTCCACACCTGGGAAACAAGAAGGGATGTGGATCCCCATGGTCTGCAGGGGCAAGGAGATTGGGTTGCTTCTAAATCGTCCTTGAAAATGGGGGTTGGAAGAAAAATGGTGCTTTTTTCTCCCCTTAAGCAATCACAGCTCATCCTCCTGTGGCCCTAGACATATGACAAGCACTTCTGACCCCCAGAAGGTGAGGGTGATTCTGTGCTCTTGGAAAACCAAAGGAACGCAGACTCATGAGATGGAAGGTGCCTTTTAAAAGTCAATAACTGACCCTAATTCCCCTCAGGTGCCAACAAGGGCTGGTCTGGCCTGCCCTGGAAGTTTTCAGGTCAACAATACACCAATGAATGACGACTCTTTGGGTTCCTATCATTCAACCAGATCCCGATTCAGCACACAAGGCTGTCCATCAGCTAACCATCCCTCCACGTGGTCCACAAAGGCAGCATGGGAGACTGCACTTCAGAGGAGGGCAAGCTCCCTCACTGCCCTGGCCTGCGGCTTCCTCACTGATGAAAGCACTATTTCTATAAAATCCAACAAGACGACTTATTTGATAAAGTACACTGCAAACCTTAAAGCACCATGATGCAATAATTATGCTAGAATCAGCTGTTATTTTATGTTAATGTTATGCTTTATGTTAATAAAATGATCATTTATTGTTATTGTTTATGCTAATAAAATTATTAATTACAATGTCTAAACTTTCTACCATCTGGCTTCCAACTTCCATCATTCCACCATCTGCCAATGATCTCTTAACGGCTAAAACTCTCTGTCCCATCCGCGGCACCTTTGTGGACTGACATGATTGCCCTGTTACTGGCTGTTCTCTCTAGGTTTTTGGGACGTGGCTCTTTCCTCAGTCTTCCACAGCTCCTTCTACCTCTAATTGTGGACTGTTTGGGGCCCATGGATCACACCATTACCTCATTTGATCCAGTAGTGCTCATGCATTTCACTACCAGTTCTGTGCAGACGACTCCAGTCCTAGTCTCCCAGTCCCAAATCACCAGCTGCCTTGTGGATATCTCAAGCAAAGTCTCATAAGCATCTCAGACCCAACAATGCACCGAGTCTAGAGCAGGATTCATTCTCTAGTCCCAAACTCACTTTCCCAGGTGCTAGAAGCAGTCCTCTGACTGCCGACCTTCCAGTCCCCCAGACTTGCCTCCCTGGGCTCACCCTCACACTGCACAATCCAAACCTGTGCCAAATCTTGTCATGTTTCTCGGTCTCCGCCTTGTCACCCCTTCCCTCCCCTCACAAAGCCATCACCCCAGTCCATGCCGTCCTCACGCTTTCCGGACTGCAGGAAGAGCCTTCCAGTTGGTGCCCCCACTTCCAGTGTCCCCCCTCCCACCGGTGATCTTCCTACAGCAGCTCTGACCGTGTCACCCTCCTCCCTCTGCAGAAACTCCAGGAGCAGATTAAAGCCATCAGCCCGGCCCCTTCCTAAATTCCTCTGCATCCTTACACTCGCCTTCTCTCCATGTACTCTGTGATCCAGAGACCCCCAGCTCCTTGTTATTCCTTGAACCAGACCCATCATGGTTATATCCTTGTTTTTGACTAGCTGGGAAGGCCTGGATGCCCTCCCACCTCACCCCACCACTGTTTCTTTATCTCAACTCAAATCCCACTTTTTACAACAGACCAACTGCCCTTTTCCTGAGCTTCCTCTTCCCTCCCCCAGTTCTAAGTGCCTTCCATTTGTGCTAAGTGTTTAAAAAAGAAGGGAAAGAAAGAAAAGAAAAAAAGGGAAAAAAAAAAACAACACAGAGGAAGAGAAAAAAAATAAAAAAAAAAGAGAAAGAAGAAAACCAAAAAAAGAAAAAAAAGAAAACACAGAGGAGAGACAGAGAGGAGAAAGAGAAAGAGAAAAGAAAAAAAAAAAAAAAAAACAGAAGAGAAGAGAAAAAAGAGGAAAAAGGAAAGGGAGAAGGGAAAAAGGGAGAAAGAGGAAAATACAAGGCCAAGGGAAAAAAGGGAGGAAGGGGGGGGGGGGGGGGGGGGGGGGGGGGGGGGGGGGGGGGGGGAAAAAAAAAAAAAAAAAAAAAAAAAAAAAAAAAAAAAAAAAAAAAAAAAAAAAAAAAAAAAATTTATTGAGCTTTTTTCTCCCATCGGGACAGGAGTCCCTAAAAGACTCCTTCTCTGTTCTTGCCTTTTCCTGGTGTAGCCCGGCCCACAGTAAGCACCTGCTGAATACCTAAGACGTTTTTTTTGCCTGACACGTAAGCTTTCTCTGAGAGCTTCCTATTCTGTGGAATGGAGGCCTCGAAGGTCCTTCTGGCTCTGTTTGTGGGGGTCACTGGCAAAAGCAGCTGTGAGTGGTGGGTACAGAGTGCCAGGGGCTCAGGAGGGACTGGCTGGGAGAGCTTGGCAGTGGGAGGTGGGGAAGGTGGGCAAGCAGGGCTTAAGGAGTTGGCAGGAGCTAGACCAAGGTTTGGAGATGGTGGGTTCTTTAAGTTAAGGGTGAGTGACTTGTGGAGACAGAGGGTCAGGCCTAGGGACAGATACGGGTGAAGGCTCTCGTCTGGGCAAGAAGAGTCAAGTTCATCTGCTGAGCTGAATGGAAGGAGGAAGGCTGAGGGCACAGAGAGCTAGAGACGAGAGCCTCCAGAGGAAAGGCTCAGGCTTCTGCGGGGGCTCGGAGGCCGGTGATGCTGGCCAAGGGCTGATGCCGGGAATGTGAGCAAGGAGAAAGTCTGGAGCCCTGACCATGAGGAGAATGAGGGTCACGGGGCCAGTCTCTGGAGGTCCTGACTCCTGTCTTCTCTCTGAGCCTAGAACAGGAAGCATTCCCATGTCCTACATACTGATGGATGAGACCAGCACCTACTGGTCCCCAGGGAAGGCCGGGGTCCTTGTGGCTCCTGAGGACTCCCCACCAGGGGGGCCTCAGGGCGGCACCCTATGGTCCCTCCAGGCAACACTGAGGGCGTCCCCCTGGTTCTAGCTAGCTCATGCTGAGGGTGGTCGTGGGGGCAGGGAAGCCAAAATCTCTCTCCTGGAGCCCCAAGCAGGTGAGAGTGCTTTCCTCCCTTAGCCTGGGGCTCCCTGAGAGCCCGGATGATCTGATGAGTGCTCCTTATGGGTACTGAGGCCATGGCCTATTCACCCCACAAAATAAGCCTCCTGCACTGTCCCTTCAAGGTGGCCTTTACTCATCGTCCCCAGAAAACCGCCATGAAGTGAAACACAGCAGGTTCAAAGGGAGGAGGATGAGGATGATAACAATTTGCCTTAAGTGCTTTAAGGCCTAAAAACCGCTCACTCTAATGAGTGATGGAGACAGGATGAACAATGGCACGACCATTTAACAGCTGGGGGGACGAAGCTTGGAGGGGAAGGAGCTGCCTGGCACCCGGCAGGAGGCAGGATTCCAAACCGGGCCTCCTGGCTCCAGGCCCCACGTCCCAAGCACTGCCCGCTGGCGCTTCTGGCAGGAGAGAGCATGGGGGGGCTTAAACACTCGAGGATGGCACGGACAGGAGCTGTTATCTAAGGCAGTGGGGACTTGATAACTGCCTTTCATTATCATCATCATAACCATGGCAAACACTTATGTGGCACCTACTGTGTGCCGGGGGCTGGGCTGAGACATTATTTTGTTTTGATTTGAACAGCCCCTCCCCGCCCCCCATGGAGATGTGTGCCGCCATCATCACCCTCACGGTAACTGAGGCAAGCAGAGTTAAGTGCCGTGTCCAGGGTCAGGTGGAAGCTTGGAATCAGCTCCCCCCGGGTCCAAGCCCTGCTCTCTGCCTCTCATGCATGTCATTCCGACAGCGGGCCCACGGGCTCCCGACTGCCCGGGGCCCAGGACAGGGGGCTTTGGGAGAGAGTCAGATGCTGTCACAGGCGCCCCCATTCACAGGTGAGGAGCCAGGGCCAGACAGACTCCCCCCCCAGGGAAGAAAGCCCAGGATCCGATCCCGGCCCCTTCTGATGGGTGACAGGGCCCCGAGGGGACACCGGCCCAGGTGACATCCCGAGGATGCTGCAGTCTCCATCCTTCCCCACACTGCCCCCTGCAGGCTGGAGTAGGCTGGGCTGGGGATGACATGATGCTTGCTTCAGGACCGGAGACGCAGGAGCTCACATAGTGAGGGACAGTCCCTCTCCTCGAGAGGCTGATGCTCTAAGGGGGAACCAGAATCTGAGAGTAAGGGCGGGGGAGAAGAGGAAGCCCCCGACAGGAGGCAGGGTTTGGGCCGAGGCTCGCAGGGAGCCGAGCGGGCTCCGGAGCCTTCTTGAGTCCGTCTCAGAAACGGGGCTAATGACAATGTACCCTCTTTGCTCTCATGGAAAGGGGGGAATTAAGGACCAGGAGAACCTCCAAAAGCTATAGAAACATGGCTGCTGATTACTCCAGTCCTGTAACCTGGGAGCTGATTATGCAGCGAGAATGAGAGTAAAACTGGAAGGAATTAGAAGGATTGGAGAGGATCGAAGACTTCCTGAAGCCAGTAGGAGAAGCAGTCACAGTGCGCCTGAGCTCCAAGCCACAAGTTTGTTCTGTGGGGCTGGGGTCATCCAAGCCCCCAAAGGGGGGAAGGCAAACCAGGAGTCAGCAGCCCCTAACCTGGGGAGTCTGAAGGCCGGCCACGGCCTGGAGGAACTACCAAGATGGCACAAAACTGGACGATGGTTTGGAAGCTCCCATTTGAAGGAAGCAGCAGTGAATGAACGGGAAGGAAAATGGAGGAGTTAGGCCTAGGGAAAAGTCACATTGGGGGTGGGGTGGGACTAATGGGGGCAGGTGGGGAGAGGGCTCTCCTCCCTGCTCTGGGTCTCAGTTTCTTGACTCATATAGATTAGATTGTCAATTAGTCAACAAGCATTGATTAAGCACCTACTGTATGTCAGTCCTAACCATTCTGTACTCTAAGGGTGCTTCTGGACCAAGCTGCTGGGGTCAGGGTTCTATAGCCCCTCCTCATGCTACCGATCCCCCCCTGCTCTGGCTGACCCAGAGCTAGCTCTCTGCTGCCCTTGCGTGAAAAGAACTGGAATGGGGTCTGAGGTTCTTATTAAGGGGGTACAAATCACTGTCCCTCTCGAGGCCTCAGTTACCAAATCTGCACAATGAGGAAGATGAATCAGATCAGGCACAGACAGCCCCCTCTGCCCTTGCATGCTTCCCTAGCTTCCTTCCAGCAGTTTTAGCTAAAATGCCATCTTCTGCAGAAAGTCTTTCCCTTTATTCTAGGGCTTTCCCTCCTGTAAGCAGCAGAGAGCACAAATTCAGCCTCAAATTCAGCCTGTCGAAATTTTACGTGTGCACCGTTATCTGTATGTTGTTTCTCCCATTCAAATGTGAGTTCCTTGATCTCAAGGAACTCAGGGACTATCTGGCCTTTCTTTGTACCTCCAGGGCTTAGCACAGTGTCTGGTATGTAGAAAGTATTTAATAAGTTGTCTATTATATATTTGTAGAACTGAATGGAAATATTAGAAACACAGAATATAACAAAGAACAAGATGGGAAGGCCCTTAGAACATGGAATTTCAGAAGTGGGAAGAAGCTTAGAACCCGGGATGTCAGAGCTGGGAGGGCCCTTAGAACCTGGGATGTCAGAGCTGGGAGGGCCCTTAGAACCCAGGATGTCAGAATTGGGAGGGCCTTAGAACCCGGGAGGTCAGAGCTGGGAGGGCCCTTAGAACCCAGGAGGTCAGAGCTGGGAGGGCCCTTAGAACCCAGGAGGTCAGAGCTGGGAGGGCCCTTAGAACCCAGGAGGTCAGAGCTGGGAGGGCCCTTAGAACCCAGGAGGTCAGAGCTGGGAGGGCCCTTAGAACCCAGGAGGTCAGAGCTGGGAGGGCCCTTAGAACACAGGAGGTCAGAGCTGGGAGGGCCCTTAGAACCCAGGAGGTCAGAGCTGGGAGGGCCCTTAGAACACAGGAGGTCAGAATTGGGAGGGGCCTTAGAACACAAAAATGAGAAGAAGAGGAAACTGTAAAATAAAGAAAATCAAAGAGAGAGCTTTAGAACATAAACGTGAGAAGATCTTGTTCAGCTCTAGCTCAGTTCTACTAACAGAAGCACTTGGGGCCCTCCACACTTTGTGTGTGGCTTTTACCCCAGTTCCCACAAGGTCCTTCCCACTGTTATTAGAAAGCTTTGGGGGCTTTCCCTGGGGATTCTCACAAACAACACGCCGGTTCCTCCCCAGGCCTTTGCACAGCACTGCTCAGGGTCAGATGGCTGCTTCTCCTCATGAGCCCTAAGAAATGGGGGGAGGATATAGGGAGAGACTGTTCCTCTCTGAGCGGTAGCTCTGTTCCCTTCTGGGATAGTTCCTGTCTTCTTGCTGACTGCTAAAAGTCTGGGGGGCAGAGGGAAGGTGGAAAGCTGGAGGACCCCTAATGAAGGGACGTCCACCCCGGGGACATTAAGAGTCCCTGAAGGTCACCTCCAGCTCTCAGCAAACATACAAACTCCCGGCAACTCTGAAACAAAGCTTTTTCGGCTGAGGATCGTGACCCCAAAGGTCATATAACTGAATGTGGAGATTGTGAAATATTTGTTATTAGTAAACGTTTGCATGCCTTTTTTATATACCGATATATCTGAGATTGCATAAAAATTTCTCAAGTGAAAAGAGATTGTGAGGGGAAAGAGCTGAAAAAGTCCTGTTTTGGATGGACTAATAACAGTCTTTGGAAGTGAGTTTGAAGCCGGCTGTGCTGCTTACAATGACTAAGACACTGGCCCTCTCTGAGCCTCATTCATTTTCAGAAATGGGGGTGGGGCAGATTTTTCCCAAGATCCCTTCCGTGTTGAAATTCTACAGCTCAAAGAGAACTGAAAGTTGGAAGACCCGAGTTCAAATCCTGATGAGAAACCTGGCAAGTGGGGCCATGGGTGAGGTCCCCTTATTCCTCAGGCAAGGACAATAAATGTCTCTTGGGGAAAAGACTTCTGTGAAACTTGGAATAAGCAGGGAGGAGACCCCAGAGGAGGCAGGTCCCGGAGCAGCCTCCAGACCTGGGGGGACCTGAGGAAACCGGGGAAGGAGTGATTCTCTGCCCCAAACCTTGGAATGTCTGATTAGTGAGTAATCCCTCCCACAAATGACAGCAGCCCTGGAGGAGCTCGGAGAGCAGCGTTCCCCGAAGCCAGGGCCACAGGGAAGAGGGCCTGGCCCCAGGGCCAGGGGAAGGAGGGAGCTCCTGGAGCCTGGGATGGGCATCAGGACAGGGGAGAGAGTGGGGCCGAAGACCCGCAGGAGTCCCCGGACACACAGTGTCAGGCTCAGAGCAGCCTAGTCCCTTTTAAAGATGAGGCAAAAAGTCGCCAAGGCCCAGAGAGAAGGAGCCTAGGGTCTGAATCACCTTTTCCACCGGCAGAGAGGACCAATGAACACAGAGCTGGGCCTCAGAGTTAGGCAGATCCGAGTTCAGATTCTGCCTCAGGAACTCACTGGCTGCGTGTACCTGGGCAAGTCATTTAACTCTGCTGCCTCATTCACTTTCCTTAATCTCTACACTAACTACGCCTAATTTCCCGAGTTGTGAGAATCCTATATAGTAATGTTCGTACTGCACTTAGCGCAGAGCCTGCCACCCGGGAGGTGCTGTGCAAATATTAGCTCTTATTGAAAATGAGTTCTTACTGATAGCATTTAATTAATATAATTGTAACAACAATGAGCTCTTATTAATAACAATAAAGCCTACTGCAAGCCAGAAAGCACTATAGAAAAGCAAGTTACTATTAGTGCTTTTAAAATACTTTATTTGTTTTAAATTCAAGTTTTATTGGTGCCTCATTTCAGGATTTTCAATCTTATTTTCAATCTATCGTTCCGCCAAAGGGCAAAGAGCTAAGCAGAACCTACCCAGGACGTGACGTGGCAGCATATGCAGTGTTCTGCCCCCACAGGCTCCCACCTCTCCGAGCACTGAGGAGGTACGGCTCCAGGGACCTTTATTTTCCAGTGTCACTGATTTTCCCGTGGACATTTGTCCACCGGACCAAACTCCCCATCTTACTGACAAGGCCCAGAGAAGTTAAGAGGGGGGGCCTCAAGATCATAAGAAGCAGGATGGGAACTCTGAGCCTGACCCCAGTGATTTCTCTCTAGCTCATAGCACTGCTTCTCTTGAACTCAGGCTGCTCTGACAGCTTCTCTAGCAGCAGTTTGGGGGGCTCACCGAGGGTCACACAAGGAGTAAGAGGCAGGGCTGGGATTTGAACCCAGCGCCCATGCTTTTCCCCCAAGCACCGGCCGTTTCCATGTTGCTTTTGTTTCCCATTTCCTCCTTGTCTCCGGGCCCACAGAGAGAACAGAGGCTCAGAAAGGGGTAGAAGCACCCCAGGCCAGCCGGGAAGGGAGGGGCAGGACCTAGGTAGACAAGGAGGGCACAGACCAGGCCTCCTAGCAGGGGCTGCCCTGCCCTGTCCAGCAGCAGAGTGGTGCTGAAAGCGCCTGCCCGCCCCCAGCTCCCATCCCCCAGGGCCCCACTTACGTCTTGGCTCTCGAGGCCCGTCCACAGTCACCTTGATGGCCCGGTGGTAGGTGGCCACTTGGGTGGGGTTGGTGAACACTGTGATGGTCAGCGTGAAGCTCTTCCCTGGGGTGAGAAAAGGAGGGAGGGAGAGATGAGATCGGGGACTGTAGGGAGGTGACACTGCTGGCTCAGGGTCTGAGTGTCCATCCCCACCCAAGTGCCCAAGCTGAGGGGCCCCCTCGCTCTGACCCTGCCAAGGCGGCAGCAACTGCTGAGAAAGAGCTGGTGGAAGAGATAGCGTTCAAGCCCAAGCCTGCGATTCCAAGCCCTTTCTCTGCCAATAGGGCTATCTCCTCTCCTCCTCATCCAGCCCGGGCCAGAGTGCAGGGCTCCCCAGCTCTGATCCTGCTTCTGCTGAGAATAGAACGGGGACCACGAAAAAGTCACTCATGCACAGTGTGCCCTCTACTAACTCCTCCTCTGTAAAGTCATGGAGCCAGGTTATCCTGCCCAGTCCTAATATCCTGGGAGTAAACATAAAACACGGAATAGATGCAGCCATGGGGTGTTCTAAGGGCCCTCCCAGCCCTGACATCCTGGGTTCTAAGGGCCCTCCCAGCTCTCATACTAGAACTTAACTCTCCTCAAACTAGATAATATGGATTCTCTGGACTGGGGGATCTTATTCTAAAGCCACAGCCTTCTCTAGCCTGACATCCCAGACCCTGCCTAACCCCATCACCTCGCCTCTCATTCCTCCCATGTACATCCCTCAAGTTACACAGAATAATTTATATTCTCCCCAGTCCAACCCTAAGTTCCCTGTCTATGTACCGCAGCTCAAACTTTTCCCTCTATCTGTTAAGTCTGTTCATCCTTTCAGGCCCAGCTCACATTCCTCTACCTCTAAGGACAAGCCCCAGCCCCTGGTCATCTGTCCTTCCTCTGAACTCCTGAGACCTTTGGCCTCTGGGTGTGTGCAGGTCCAGTCTGGCTGGATTGAGGCCGGAACCTAGCCCTCTTTATCTTCTATACAGAGATGAACAAACGGGGAGTTGTCAGTTTGTTAACTTGGCAACTTCAATCCAGGAATTTCACCGAGCCTTGGAACCTTAGAACATGGGATGTCTGAGCTGGGAGCAATCTTTGAACAGAGGACATTAGAGCTGGAGAAGACATTATAACTTGTAATGTCAGAACGAGAAGGACCTTAGGACCCAAAATGTTATAGTTGGAAGGGACCTTAGAACAAAGACAGAAATATCTTAGAACAGAGAATTCCAGAGCTGGAGAAGTCCCTAGAACCCAGGACAGGAGGACTGGGAGGAGCTCAGAACATAACTGCCACAGCTAGGAAAGACCCTCCAGGGGCACTGACTTAGCTGTTACCCAGCAGGGTGAAGGCAGATGTTACCTGCTGCCTTATTCAGAATCAGTTCTCTGGTTGGCCATCCCAGACCACTGGGCACCATCCTTCAGTGCCTTTATTAATCTAGTTCTCGCTAAGGCCTCAAAAGGACAGTAGCATTTCCTAGCCCAGAGGCCCAGATTACTTCGGACGGAGAGGAAGGGAATAAGCATTCATTAAGATTCTACTATGTGCAAGGCACTGCGTTAAATGCTTTACAAATATTTGGCAACCCTGGGAAGTAGCTACTGTTTTTATCACTCCCATTTTACAGTTCAGGAAACTCAGGCCAAGAAAGTCACTGACTTTCCCGTTTGAGGAGGACCCAGGGGGTAACACATTAGTGTCTGAGGGCAGATTTGAACTCAGAACTTCCTGACCCCAGGCCAGTGTCCCCTAGTTATTTCTGTCTGGATTCCTAGCATCTTCCCACACCCGGGGCAGGCAGGACTGATTTCTTGCCAAGATCATGCTAGATATTCAGACGCTCGTGCCATGTGAATGTCTTTTGATCCCCTAGATGGTGATATCCTGGAATCTCTCTAATTAGCAGACTGTCTGGTAGGCCTGTGAAATGCATGATAGAAAGTGGAGTCCATTTCAGGGCAGCAAGGAAGAGAATGGCTTGAAGTTATAGTAATCAAACCACAATTTCACAGTGAAAACTTCAGAATTCTAGATTTTTAAGCAATAAGGCCCAAGGAGTGACCATTTCTGATTTTTCTTAGATACAACTGAGGTCAGGGAGGAAAGTGAATATAATCTTGCCCCCAAATTCACATGGGTAGAAAGTAGAAAACTGAAGGTAGCAGACAAAGGAGTTTAACACAATATATAAACTATATTGTGTTATATATATATATATTGTGTTATATATATATATATATATTGTGTTATATATATATATATATATATATATATATATATATATATATATAAAATATAACTTAGAAGTATCTGAGAGAGAGAGAGAGAGAGAGAGAGAGCACGAGAGCAGAGTTTGTATTCGCTTCCCACTGGCAAAGAGAGCTGCAAAATATGGTGGTGCAAAATCTCAGTGATTTTCACTTGCTAGGGCGGCAGTAATCATCAGTCTCAATTGCCATATATACTCTTTTTTCTTAGACTCCAGGATAGGCTGTAAGGAAACAGGAAAGCTACTGCCTTGCTGGCAGAACTGAAAACTGTGCCATCTTGTTGGAAAACAATCTGGCGATTTTCAGTTTTGACTCAAAGATCCTTTTGCTAGGACTAACTCCTAAGAGTGTCACTGAAAGAAGAAGAAAAAAGACAGGTGGGATGTGTGTGTGTGTGTGTGTGTGTGTGTGTATAATACATACATATATACAAATATATGAAAATATTAAAAATACTCAAAAAATTAAAAAAAAAACTTTATATTTCTATAGCAAAAAATTACAACTAGCCTATATAGCTAAGATGGAGGAATGATCAGACAAACTGTGGCCCGCCACAGGATAAGGATGAGAACTAGAAGTGTTCTTGTTGCCCATCCAGTTCAACTACCTCATTTTACAGATGAAGAAGCCAAGAAGGTGTTTGTAATCACACATATATATATAAGAGAAGTCACAATCTAAAATCCAGATCCTATGCTACTTCCATTCATCTAATAGGAGAATATTGTACCCTAAGGAAAGATAAATATGAGGAACATGAAGATAAGATGACTTTATATGAAATGATGTAAAACAAAGCAGGATTAGAAAAAAAATTTATCTGACCATATTTTTAAAATGTCATTAAGGTCAACCAGTCAAATATATATCAAGAAATCTGTCAGTCAGTCCATAATGGGGAGAGGAAGGGAAGGAAATTACTTATTATATAAATATTATAATATAATGTTATAGAAATATAACTTGTCATAAATATTAATATGCATATTGATTATATAGTACTATGTAATTATATGTGACATAATTGTAATATGTTATAAAGATCACATATTTATATAGCAGCTGCTATATATCAGTCACTGTGCTAAGCATTTTACAAATATGATCCCATTTGACCTTCACTACAATCCTTCAAGACAGGTGCTATTCTATTATTATCTCCATTTTACATTTGAGTTTACATTAGGCAAACTGAGGTTAAATGGCTTGTCCAAGGTCATTTGACTAGCGAGTGTCTGAGGCCAGAGATGTAGGCCAGGCACTGTATGTGTTCATCCAGCTAGTTCCTGCCTTCCAGGAGCTCACAGCCTAACGGGAGAGACAGTATGGAAACAACTGCATACAAACAAGATGGGTGTGTGTGTGTGTGTGTGTGTGTGTGTACACACACACATATATATAAAATATATAGACACATAGATAAAATGAAGAAAAAAACCAGAAATAAGCACAAAAAACTAATGTTATATTTTGTTAATTCACATATGTAAGCATATTTATATTTATGTGAATATTTGTGAATATATATATATACACATAAATATTCACACACACATATATATAGGGCTGTATGTGTAAGCAGAAGTAGGGTAAAGTAAGGAAAGGGGGCTGGTGTAGTTGCAAACAGACTTGGCTTCACACCCCCCCTTCTGACACCATTGGTTAAGGGATTCTGGGTAAATTATTTTGCTTTTCTATTTAAGACTAAATTATAGATAATGTGGGAACACGCATCAATGGAGGGGGTTTCCACAGTGGGAACTGTCCATATTGATGAAATTCCCCAAACCTAAATATACTTATAAACATAATTATTTCTTCTATCACTCTCTAAAGAATTTGGAATTGGTGATTTTAAGCATGATTTTATTCATTCAATGGTTATTTTTATCATGGAAACTGTTTTTTTTTTTTTTTTTTTTTTTGAGGTTTGCTAGTTTGTTTTTGATCTAGAGGGAGTCTGCAAAGCATCTGTCAGTGCTACCAAGCCTAGGTCCCTGTGGAAATTTGTCTGAAATTACCCTTGAATGCAACAGAATCACTTTAGAAGCCGAATCTTCCCACCCTCCCTCCCCAATACAAAAAGGCTTTTCTGCAGGTTGGAAGCACAAGAGATGCTAAACGAGTCAGTGAAATAAGGCTCGAGCCTCAGACCCTTACTAGCTCTGGGATTTACGTCTGCCTCAGCTTCACCGTTTGTAAAATGGAGATAATAACAGCACTTCCCTTTCAGGAGTGTTGGGAGAATCAAACAAGATATCTGTCAGGTGCTTATATGATGCTAGATTGGCTGTTCTTATTTTAAAGTTGCACGGAGAAGCCAGGTGACTATTTTTCTAGTAAAATGCACAGCTCCTAATTCTATCCATCCATCCTCTCCAGTCTCACCAGGCTACACAATCTGGGGCAACTTTGAGCTCCATGCGTGCCCCTGATTCCTTTACCTGTGAGACACCTGGAAGAGGTATCCGTCCCCTGCGGCAGGCCCTCTCCTGATGGGTATCCTTTTCCTGATGGAGAGGTTATATAGCTTTCCCTCAAAGTCTTGGTATGGGCAGTGTCCTCCTGGGGATGGGGAGGGCAGGGGATCCACCTGCCTGCCCACAACAGAGAACCTGAGTTCCTTTCAGAGGAGGATTGCAGTAGGAGCTTAATCAGTGCCTGCTGGCTGACTGTACGCCTTTGCCCCTGTGAATCTGACTATGGCCATCTTTCCCATCACTTTAGCTGGTCTGACCACTTCTCTCTTGGAAGGGATTCCTAGCTTTGGAGATGGGAGGGATTCCCAAGATGACCCAGTCCCTTTCCCTCATTTAGCTAATGGAGAACCAGAACCCTAGAGGAGGGACAGGTGCTCCATGCCCAGAGACACAGGTAGTAACCATTTGGTGAGAGACCCAAACTCAGGTCCTCGGACTGCACCGCCCACTGCTGCAGGCCTGTGGGCTTGGCTCCTCCCTCCCTGAGCATCCCTTCATCTGCTCTTCTCCCCCTTGTGTCTCTTCTAATCAGGATTCACTTGGCCAGAGCAGCTTTCTTTGATCATTTTGAGACTGAATCTCCCATTGCCGCAGAGGGTCACTCAGACCCCCGATCCCACTAGGTCAGCAGGGGAGCTGGGGCTCGATCTTTTTTCTAATTAAAGTCAGTTTGCTCACTGTGGGAAATCTCATATCACCCCCAATCCCGACTCCCAGAGGCTCCCCCAGACTGAGTAGCAACTAGGGGGCCCAGGGAAGAGAGTACTAGGTCTGGACGAGTTCTAACCCAGTCTCAGCCCTGGGCAAGTCACTTAGCTTCCTGATGCCTTAGTTTCCTACTCTGTAAAAAAGGAATAATAAGTCCTTTCCTCCCAGGGGTGTGAGGGTCAGCCGGTAGGTTTCCTCTTTTTCCCCGGTGAGATTGCTTCATTTGCCTCAGCCCTGCAGAAAGGAGGGGACCCCGACTACTGTCCCCTCACAATGCTGGAGGAGGGAGGGCTCCAGCAGAGGGAAGGGCCTTGGGCTTAATAGTCTCACAGCCCTGTCAATCACAGACTTGCTCTCTTTCTCAAAGGGGAGTTTCCCAATCTGTAAAATGGATCTTCCTCCACATGGCTGCCAGCTGCAGCCTTCTTACTCATAGCTGTAACCCTCCACCTCTCCCATGTAACCAGACCATTTGCATCTCTTGGGATTTCCTGTTTCTCCCCCATCCTAAATCACACATCGGTTCTGGAGCCAGAGAACATTGGGGCTGGAAGAGGCTCTGGGGGCCCGGAGGCCCCACTCTTTCCCTGGAGAGGGACAGAAACCCCAGACTCCCTAACTTCTTCCCGGCCGAGGCATCCTGGCCCCTCAGGGCCGCGGGGACTGAGAAGTCGGCCAGGAGACCTTCATCTTACAGATGAGGCCCACAGCATGCCAGCACCGGGTCGCGGGAGCCTGCAGCCAGGGCTCTGGCCCGCCCCTGACCACAAGGGCCTGTCTCTGGGGCCTGGCTTCAGGGGGAGCCAGCGGAGCCCCGTGTCCCCAGGCTGCTGTCTGACCTTGGGCAGGTCAGTCCTGGCTCTCTCCCAGGGTGGATCACACAGGCCGACCAGCAAGGTGAAAGCTCTGAGGGACGTGGAGTGCTTCCTCCACATCACTATCTTTTCCCTCTCATCCCCCACGGTCCCCCCCAAGCTTCTCCCCATCCCTCACGACTCAGGGATGGTCAAATGCATAAGGAAAGGAGCTGGAGTGGCTGGCGCATGCACGGGGCTGGGGGGAGAGGTGAGCGGGGCTCCCCATCCGCAGCTAAGACATCTTTTGGGGGTGGGGTGGGTGTGTGTGTGGCTTGGGGCTGGGGTTTGCAGCTTTATCGGTCCTTCCGCCCAAACAAGATCGCTGGTAATGGCAACTTCCTGAGCTTCTGGGGGTTGGGGAGGGATGTCTCTGGCCTTCAGGACGCACACCTCGCTCTGTTCTGAGGAGGGGGTGCGTGGTGGGTGAGGGCGGAGATGTGAGCAACAACAATGGGAAATAAGTAGGGGAGGGCTGGGGGAGCCTGCTCTGCTCCCACGGGGACATATGTAAAGAAGGGAAGGGGAGGAGAGGAAAGGACTGGTGGATAATTCAGGGAGAGGGCATCGATTCATGGGTACACGGGGGAAGCGGAGGGAAGGAGATTGATCTGCGGGCATATTGGGGAGGGGAAGGAGAGGCGAGAGATTCATGGGTAGGCTAGAAGAGGTCATTGATCTGTGGATACAAGAGGGAGAGGGGAGGGAGAGAGATGGGTGATTTGTGGGTCCACTAGGGGAGGGGACAGAGAGCCGAACGACCCCTGAGTCTGTGGACAGGAGGGAAGAGGGAGAAATGTGAAGGTTCCCAGAGAGAGAGGAGAGCAATGGGAGGGAGCAGAGAGAGGGATGAGTGGTTAGTGCTAAGGGGAGAAATAGAGGAAGAGGCCATGGGGGCAGGAGGGAAAAGTAAAGAATGTGGAGGTGTCTGGAGGAAGGTGAGCCCGTTTCTGGGAACACAGAAGGGGCCAGACAAGAGAGCCATTTGTAGGTACATGGGAGAGGGGAGCAAGGAAAGATCAGTTGGTGAGTACGTGAGAGGGGACAGACAAGGGAGTGGTTTGTGGGAACATGAGAAGGGAAAGAGAAGGGAGAGAGAGGGATGGGGACAATCCCCTATGGCCTTGAGAGCTGCCATTCCTAATCCTCTGACACCCGTCATCCCAGGAATGGATATGGCCATCAAACTTTCTTTCCATGGTCAGCCCCCGGTCCAGGCCCAGACTACAAGGGGGCAGCCCCAGCCAAGAGGAGGGGTGTCTGGGGTAAGAATATCCTCGCCCCACAGCACAGCCCCCAACAAGGGGAAAGGTGTATAAGGCAAGCTGGACCCTGCCCTACAACACAGCCCCCAGCAAGGAGGGGTGTGTTGGGCGGGAGTGCCCCCACCTCACACTGTTCCACCTCGTCTGAAACCAGGGCACCCGCCAGAGCCAGAGAGAGAGTGAATCCAGAGTCCCAGATCAGGGCTCAGATTCGGTTCCACGCAGTTTGGAAATTTGGGAATGAAAAAAAAAAAATAAAAGAGCCTAACAGAATAATTTAGCGCAGCAATGAAAGCTTAATTCATAAAAGAAAACATTTTCCATCCATCAACCTGTAACCAGTTAAGGGCAGTGTTTGAAAGAAATCTGCGACCGGGAAATCAGGCCAGCAGGAACAGGAAACGTCTAAAAGAATGTAAACTATTCCAGTTTCATAAAAAGCACGAATAAACAGTTATTACATGCAAATAATGCCCTGGTTTTAATTAATGCTGAAAAGTCAAAATATGTTTGACGTTTGGATGTATACATTTGAATAGTTAAAGAGGAAAAATGCAGCCCAGATGCCCGTTAAATGCAAGATTGGCTCTTTCTAAGGAACGAAAGCCTTCCCCCTGTCCTTGTTTATTGGTGATGAAATGCACAATTCTGTTTACTGAGCATCAAAACCCTCACAGTTTATACAGAATCAGGGAGGGGATGGCAAGGAACACCAGTGGGTCTCTTTACAGAGCCGGCTGGCTGGCTGGCAGGGCTGGCCCCTGGAGGGACTGGATGGAGGGAGGGCACTCACCCCGCTAATAACGTGCTACCATCGGCATGGAGTCCCTCGGCTCCCGCCCTCCCGGGTCTCCTCCCTTGAAGTCATCTTCTGAGGCCCTGGGCCCCGCTCTCTGCCCTCCCCTACCCATTGTTGAGGAGATGATTTAAGTCCCAGGGAGGTTTCAGATCTAAACCGCCTGTCACCCACACTGAGGCTGGGTCTACAGAGCCTGCCCGCAGAGGCCTCCTCCCCACCTCAGAGGCCCGAGACTTTCAGCTTCTGGGCTGGGCCGGGCCCGGGACATACCTTCACCCAGCGGCAGTCCCCGGGCCTGGGGCCTCTGTCTCGGGGCCCCCGCTCTCGGGGCGGCTCATCGGCTAGGATTCCCCCTGCCCCCCTATTCTGATAGGAAGTCAGAGGCCGTGGCCCCGAATCTCAAGTCTGGGTGGGCAAATTTTTCCCGTGCCCTGCTTTACTCAAGGTAAGCAGGGGGGAAGGATTTTCCCCCCCCCCCGGGGCCCCCCCCCCCCCCTTCTTTTGGCCGGTTTTTTCCGGCTCCCCTTTTGGGGGGCCCCCCCCCCCCCCAAAACCCCTTTCCCACTTCGGGCCCCCCCCCCCCCCCCCCCCCCCCCCCTCCTCCCCGGCCCCCCCCGGGAAAAAAGGGAAAGGGCCCCTGGGCCCCGGGCCGGGTTTAAAAAAAATTTGCCCCCCCCCCCCCCTGGGGAAACCCCCCCAACCCAAAAAGGAAAGGCAGGGGAAAGGGGGGGGGAAAAAAAAAAAAAAAAAAAAAACCCCCCCACCAAAAAGGGGAAAATTTTTTTTCCCTTCCCCTTTTATTTTTTAAGGTTAAACCCCCAAAGGGATCCTTTTTTTAAAAAAAAAAAATTAAAAAATTTGGGGTTTTCCCTTTAAAAAAAAAAAGGGGGGGGGGTTTTTTTCCCCCCAAACCTTGGCCTTTTTTTTTCCTTTTATTAAAAAAAAGGAATTTAAAGAAAAAGGGCCCCCCCTTTTTTCCTTTCCCCCTTAAGTTTAAAAAACCTTAAAAAAAAAAAAAAAAAAAAAAAAAACCCAAAAAACCCCCCCCCCCCCCTTTTCCCCTCCCCAAAAAAAAAAAAAAAAGGGGAAAAAAAAAAAGGGGAAAAAAAAAAAAATTAAAAAATTTTCCCTTTTCCCCTTTTAAAAAAAGGGGGAAAAATTTTTAAAAAAACCTTTTTTCCGGGGTTAAAAAATTTTAATAAAAAATTTTTATTTTTTTTTTTTTTTAATTTTTTCCTCTTTTTTTTCTTTTTTTTTCTTTTATCCATTAATTTTCCAAAAATTTTTTTTTTTTTCCCTTTTCTTTTTTTCCCCTTCTCTCTTTTTCCCCCCCTTTTTTTTTTTTCCCCCCCCCTTTTCCTTTTCCCTTTTTTTTTTTTTTTCCCTTTTTCCCTTTTTTCCCCCTTTTTCCCCCCCCCCCCCCCTTTCCCCTTTTTTTTTTTTTCCCCCCCCCCTTCCCTTTCCCCTTTTTTCCTTTTTTTTTTTTTTTTTTTTTCTTTCTTTCTCTTTTTTTTTCTCTTTCTTTCTCTCTCTTTTTTTTTTTTTTTTCTTTTTCTCTTTCTTTTTTTTTTTTTTTTTTTCTTTTTTTTTTTTTTTTTTCTCTTTCTTTCTTTCTTTTTCTTTCTTTCTTTTCTTTCTTTTTTTTTTCCTTTCCTTCCTTCCCCTTTCCCCCCCTTCCCTTTTTTTTTTTTTTCCCTTTTTTTTTTTTTTTTTCCCTTTCCCCCCCTTTTTTTCCTTTTTTTTTTTTCCCCCCTTTTTTTTCTTTTTTTTTTCTTTTTTTTTTTTTTCCCCCTTTTCCCCTTTCCCTTTCCCCCTTTTTCCTTTTTCCCCCCCCTCCCCCTTTTTTTTTTCCCCCCTTTTCCCCCCCCTTTTCCCCCCCTTTCCCCAAAAAAAAGGGTCTTCCAACAAAACCACCCCTTTTGGGGGCCCCCCCCCCGGGGGGGGCCCCTTGGGGGGTTTTTCCCTTTGGAAAAAAAAGGGGGGCCCCCGGGGGCCCAAAAGGGGGGTTAAAAGGGAAAAAAAAAAAATTTTAAAAAGGGGGGGCCCTTCCGGCGGGAAAACCCCCCCGGGGCCCCCCCCGGGCCGGGCCGGGGTTTGGGGGGGGCCCCCGGGGGGTTTTCCCCCCCGGGGGCCCCCGGAAAAGGGTTTTCCCCGGGGGGCCCCCCCAGGGGCCCCCCCCGGGCCCCCGGCCCCCGGGCCAAGGGGGCCGGGGCCGAAATTTTGGGCCCGGGGCCCCCCGGGGGGCCCCCGGGGGTTAAAAGGGGGAAAGGAAAGGGGGGTTGGGGGGGGCCCCCCCCCTCTTTTTTTTAAACCCGGGCCCCCGGGGGCCCCCGGGGCCCGGCCCCCGGCCCCCTCCCCCCCCCGGGCCCCGGGGCCCAACCCCCCCGGGGGGGGCCAAAAAGGGGGGGCCCCGGAGGCCCCGCCCCGGGGCCCCCCCCCCCTTGGGGGGGGGAAGGCGCCCCGGGGGAAAACCCCTTTTTTGGGGCCGGTGGGGCCCCCCCCCGGGAAAAAAAACCCTCGCCCCCAAAAGGGCCCCCCCTCCGCGGGGTTCCCCCCGGGGGTTTAAAAAAGGGGCCCGGGGAAAGGGCCCGGGGGGCCCAAAAAGGGGGTTTGGGGGGCCGGGCCCCCCCCAGGCCCCGGGCCCGGGGGGGGAAGGGGACCCCGGGGGCCGGGGGCCCCCGGGGGCCCCCCCGGGGCCCCGGCCCCTTTTGGGGGGGGCCCCCGGAGAAGGGGCCCAAAAACCCCCGGGGGGGGGCCGGGGCCCCGGGGGGGGGGGGCCCCCGGGCCGGCCCCCCCCCGGCCCCCCGGCCCCAAGGCCCCAAAGGGCCCCCCCCGGGGGGGGCCGGGGGGGGGCCGCCGGCGGGGGCCCCCCCCCCCGGGCAGGCCCCGGGCCCCGGCACCCTCCCCGGGGCCCCGGGGCCCCCCGCCCCAAAAGGCCCCCCAAAAAAAGGGGCGGGCCCCCCGGGGGGGGGAAAGGAACCCGGGGGCCCGGGGGGGGGCCCGGAGGGGCGCCCGAGGGGTCCGGGGCGGGAAGGGGGGCCCCCCAAAAAAAAGGGGGGCCCCCCCCGGGGGCCGGGGGGGGGCCCGCCCCGCCCCCGCCCTGAGGGTGTCGGAGCGCCGAGTCCGGGAGCTGAGGCTCAGAGGGGGTGAGATGTGGGGGGAGGGGGCAGTTTGCCCTGTTTATTGATTGATTGATTGATTGATTTTCCAAACGACCCAGTTAAAGCGCGAGCTCCCCGAGTCCCCGGAGCTTGCCCCGCTGCTGGCCCTCCGCTCCTCCCGCCGCCAGCCCCGGCTTCAGCTCCCGGCCCGGTGGGCGCCGCCGTCTGGGCCCGGGCCCGGCCTCCCCGTTGTGTTCCCCCGGCTCCCGGGCCCGCAGCGAAACTTCTCCCAGCCCGCGGCCAAGCTCCCGGAGCCCCCTTGGACCCGACCAGTGCGTGCGTGGGGGGCAGTTGAGCCCGCAATGAGCGGCCGGGCTCGGAGCTTCCGCCCGCCCCGACGCCCGACCTCCCCTGCTTGCCCCGTTCCATCTCTGCCTCCCGAGGCCTCCACGCCCGGGCCTCGCTCCCTCTCCCGACCCGCGCCCTCGCCGCGCGCCGCCCCCTCCCCCGTCCCAGGCCCCCGAGAAATCCGCGAGCCGGCGCGGGCACTGGCAGCCAGACGGGGGCGGGGCGCGGAGCGGGCGCAGTGTCAACACGTCGCTTTCCCGAGGCCGCTCCTTCTCGGGCAGCCGGGGCGGGAGGGGGCGCGCCGGCCGGCGGGGGCTGCCCCGGGCGCCCGAGCCCTTCTCCCGGCGCGGCGCTTCGGCCGTCTGGGAAGCGCGGAGGGGGCGGGGGAACGGGCTCGCTTCCTGGCGCGGGGGCCAGAGGGCCGCCGGGCCCAGCCTCGGGGCTGCGAGGGCTGGCTACATCTCGCCCTTCTGGGCCCTCTAAGGCCCTCAGGACACCCGGCAGGCCGCCGCCCCTCCCCGCGCCGGTCCGGAATAGGAAGGACTGGAATAGGAATAGGAGGACATGCCGTAGGCACGTTCTCGGAAGCCGTCTGCCCGCGGGGAGAGAAGGACCCGTTTGGTGACGGCGCGGCACGGGCAGAGGCCGAGCGCGAACTTCCTCGAAAGCTCTTCGGAGCTACCAGGGGTGGGGGCCTCTGCCGGGCGGCCCCACCCGAGCGCGGCCCCACCCGAGCGCACACAACGCCCGCCGCAGCTGGCCCGTTCCCATTTGTTCCGCGCCGCCCGCACGTCCCGTGCCCGTTTGTCCCCGCTGTCTGCCCTACCGAGGCCAGGGTGAGATCCGCCCGCGGGTGCCAACCCTTCTTCCTCGGTCTTGCTGGGCAGGGGCCGCTGGCGAAAGTCCCAGTCACGCGCCCGCCTGCAAGGGCCCGTGACGAGAAGGGTCTCGGGGGCTCTCGGTGCTCAGACCCTCGGAGATTCAGCGTCCGCCTTCGACCCCTCCCCAGCTTCGCGATGGGTCTTTACAGGCGCCTCTGAGTTAAGCTGGGATGCGCCGAAGTGCAGGGAGATGGGTTCTGCCCCCCAGGTGCCCGTCTCCGCAGCCTGGGATTTGGAGGCAGCGCATCTGGCTTAGAATCCAGGCTCTGCTGTTTGCTAACCTAGGTGACCCTTTCTGAGCCTCATTTTCCCCACCTGTAAAAGCATGGGGCGATCCACTAGCTGCTCTTCAAGGTCTGGGATCGAATGTTATTTAGTTTCTTCTCTCCACCTTTTGCCCCGGTGATGGTTCAGAGGTCAAAAGCTAACCCCGACCCTGCCTCTGAGCTGGTCGCACCGAGCCCGTGTCCCAGGTGGTTTGCAAAGTCGGGGAGGCCGGCTGAGTGTTGACCGAAGTAGTTCGGACTCAGAATGCACTTGTAAGGCGGTGGAGACCGTCTCATTATCAATGCCTTTTTAAAATTATTATCATAGCTTTTTATTTACAAGATACACGCATGGGTAATTTTTCAGCATTGACAATTGCCAAACCTTTTGTTCCAGTTTTTCCCCTCCTTCCCCCCACCCTCCTCCCGCAGATGGCAGGTTGACCAATACATGTTAAATATGTTAAATTAAATACAATATAAGTATACATAACAATGCATTTGTAAGACGGTTTTCCTCCTCTCCTTCTCGCCTGCTCTGTTCCGGTAAAGCATCCCGGGTCTACGTATATAGACTTTAGAATTGCAAGAAGAGCATGGTGGGGTGACAGTGGGAGCTTGGCCAATATAAAGACCCCTTCCAAAGAGAGTCAGGTCCCTGGGCGGCGTTTTCCCTAGCAAGCCCTGTGTGATGCACACATCCTTGAGTCTGATACAAACTGGGTCGCCACGTTCCTACGAGCCTCGGTTTTCCTCCTCCGTGAAACCAGAATTTCTGAATTGCAAAGAACATAGCTCGAAGCTGAGCAGGAAAACATCAAGGACAAGGGATTAGTTACTCTATCTCGGCGGAAGACCTGAAGTTTCCTCCACCCCGGGGCAACCCCAGTCCAATTCTGGATAGATCTAATAAGTCTTTCATAATCTGCCCTCGCGGCCACTTCTTCGCCCACCTCACCTTCTAGTTCTGCTCTGGGTGGTCCCCAAAGAATCGGTCTAATCCTTAGCCACCAGGGGGAAGAAAGGCCATCTTCTTCCTTTTCGTAGTCCCCACACTTCCTGTCCCCTCTTCTTTCTGCCTTTCCTCGGATGCCACCGCCTTAGCACAGTGTCTGGCATGTAGGAAAAAATTAATAAAGGCTCATTTCTATCCTTCCTTCTCCATATGACGTCAGGAAGACCTGGGTTCAAATTCCGTGATAGCCAGCCGTTTTGTTGGGTGATACTAGATATCATTTAACCAGCCAGCCTCGGTTTCCTCATCCGTAAATTGGGGATAGTAGCACCTCCCGCCTCAGGGTTTTTGCGAGGACAAAATGAGACATTTGTGCAAAGCGATATGTAAATGCCAGTTATCATCATCATTATTCTTCCCCGGGCCGCTTTCCTCTGGTTCTTCTCCAGTTTGTCAGTGTCCCAAAGTGGCCCCCAGAACTGGCCACAGCCCTCCCACCCTCCTCAGCCACTGAGCGAGGCTCGGGACTAGTTCCCGAAGCCGGACACAGCTCTCCTTGCCTCTTCTCGCTGCCCAGTTGGTCTAACGGTCCCTCCCGACTCCGGGCTCTCTGAATCCCCGGATCCCGCGTACGCTACAACGAGAAGTGGAGAATTGGGGAACTGGGACCCGTCCGGGTCTCTAACCGTGATCCACCCTTGCGGACACGCCTCCCGGGGCTTAAGGACCACGAGACGGGTCAACGATGATAACGATTAAGCCATGGAAGAGAAGCACAACCAGATTGTCATGCGGTCCCTTGCCTTTCTGTGTACCAATCGCCTTCACACCCGTGTACCGCGACCACTGGTTCTAGGAAGCCCGAGCTCGAGCGAGATTGTTAGTTCCATTTTTAAAAGGTGGAAACTGAGCCCCTCCCCGCCTCCCTTCCGTCCCCCCTCCCCGGGGAAGTGGATTGCCCAAGGTCTCCCCGCTAATTTGTGCGATTTTTGTTCCCCTGTCTGCCAGGACGGGTCTCTTTCCACGAGTGCTGGCGGGCACGCAGGCCCCTCATCCCCAGTAATTTCCCAGAGGAAACCCCAATTTTAATTCGGTAGGAAAACACTGCGGGGAGAACGGGCTGGGATGGACAGCGATCCGGCCGCTTTCCTCTTCATACTTTCTTCTCTTCCCACCCTGTGACTTCTCCTCCCGGCCTGCCCCCGCTCCAGCCGCTGCTGCTCCTTGGTTCTCCAAGCACCCCCCACTCCCCCGAGCTGAAGGCCTCATTTCGATCCAGTTCCCTTTTCTGTTAATGCCTCCCAATGGATACAGACCCTGCTTCCAACAGCGAGCGAGAGTTTGCACATTGAGCAACTTCTCTCAGGTGGGAGGTTTGGGACTCGTGTTCCCCGCAGCCTTTCCAGACTCCCCGGGCAGTTATTCGGCTGGCCTCCCCAAGCAGGCTGCAGAACTACAAAACTCATTTCTCCGGGACGGGCTAAAGAGGGGAGGGGAGGTGGGGTGCAGGGCAAGGGACACAACATCCAGGGCACCGGGGGGCAAAGAAGCCTCTCCCCCTGCTGCTAAACGGGGGGGGGGGGAGTACTTCTGTGTCTGTCCCACCGCATCCGGGACAGGAGAGCGCAGCCGCGGCCCGCTGAAGCTGCAGTCCGCGCCTCCCTCCCTTCCTCCTTCCCTCTCTCGGTCGGTTAGGGCTCCCTCTGGCCCTGGCCGGGGCAGGAAGAGCCTGGGCGGGATCCAACCGTTAACGATTCCCGTTCCAACCGCTAGTTGGAGCCTCCGTCCCGTCGATGGCTACTGCCCTCCCCATCCCCCAGCTAATGCGCGCCTTGCGCCCAGATGTGTCCCAGCTGCCGCTGGCACTGGCCAGGCCTGGGCAGCTGCTACTTGGGGCCGACCTGTTCCTTCTTGTCAGGCCAGGCTCCAGGATTGCGTGGCGCTCCTAACCGCCCGCTCCAAGACACCCCTCTGCCTCCCCGTCGAGGATGGGTACGGGCCCTTCTTCGTCACTTTCTCGGGGCTTCTCCCTTCTTCTCGTTCACCCTCCTTCTTCCTGCCTTGCTGACCGACACCCCTCTGTCTCTCTCCCCAAACAGACGGACACTCTTTGCCTCCATCAGATTAAGATCATGCCCATCTGGATAGACGGTCACCCTTCTGCCGCTCAGCTTCGTGGGAAGCTCTTGTCCTTCGCCCTTCTTCCCAGTCCCGTTCTTTTTCCGAGCCCCGGACTCTGCTCCTGAGAAACAGGGAACCCCCTCGAGCTTCTTGCCCCGGGGACGGGTTCTAGGTGCTAAAGACCGGCAGGTCAGATGCTCCTCCAGCAAATAAGGTAGTGAGTCAGGCTAGCCTCGACCTTCTTAATGCTCCTAGAGTTGCGAATATCCCTGAATCCCCATCTCGATCTGACCCGCGCTGCTCAGCGTAATTCATAGTCCTTCGAGTGAGTCTGCCAGCCAGCAAACATTTTTAAAACGCCTACTACGTTCCAGACGCCATATGTCAGGAACAGTAAAGGAAGACCCCTGTTCTCAAGGAGCCCATTGCCTGATGGGCTGGCGCTTAAGCTGGTCTGAGTGTGGCTCTGAACCGGTGCGGAGGCTTCCACTCGAACACCCATACACAGGCACAGAGTCCCACAGTCCGCGCTAACTGGACAGGCTGAATAAGAACCTGTAAGGGGCTGAGCTGCTGGGAGTGCACGTATCGTGAGCCGTGGAGGTGTCCAAACTCTTGTGCGTCTGCGTGGGTGTGTGCCCGGAGCCTGATTACGGGCTCAAAGGTGCCCAGTGCGAAGGGAGCGCGTGCCCCGCGAACACGGGAGTATAGGGGGATGCAGGCGTGTGAGCTTGTGCGAATTGTGGAAGGCTGAAAGTGTGCGTGCGTGTCTGAATAATAAACCTAAGCCGGAGCGTGTGTGTGTGAACCTGTGAGTGGAAATGGGAAGTTGCGTGAGATGTGTTGGGGACAGCCGGGGAATAACCGAGGGAGGGGGGCGGTGGTGCAACGGAAAGCTTCACACCGGGTGGGAGTGGGCTTACGCCCGTGCCCTGCTCCTTCCTGCGAACACACAGGGTCAGAATAAGGGCTCCACGCCCAGGAGCCAGCGGGGTTGGGCTGCTAAGTGACAGCTCACTTCAGTTCAGGGAGAACGCCACGTGTCCTCCCCTGACGGCCTCCCTCCGGTTGCCCGGAGCCCGGGCCCGAGGCGGCCCCTGTCCTTTCTCTGGCGCCCGTGGCCTTCCCAGGACCCGGCTGAGGGTGGGGGAGAGTGCGGTTTTCCCAGCCCCCAGCCTCGGTGCCCTTCCTCTCCATTCTCGGGGAGAGACCTAACCTGCTTCCCTCCCTCGGGGCCTTCTTCTAGCCTTCCGGCCGCTGCCAGCCCACTCTAGCCTCCCGGCCTAACTGCGTGTCCCTCTTTCTCTTCCGTGTCTGAAAAGACTGAAAGGGCCAGTAGTGACCGAACTGAAACTATCTTATAACGCAGCCTCCTGGGAACACACTGACAAAGCCGTAAGTGGAAGCTAAGAATAAAGGATGTCGCAACTGGAAGGGCCCTGAGGACATCGAATCTAGGAGTTGGCAGGGATCCTAGAACATCCAGTGCCAGAGATCAAGTGCAGTCCTCTCGTTTTACGAAGGAGGAAACTGAGGCAATGATACGCTAAACGAGCTGTCCAACGCAACTAGGGGCATTAATGAGAAACCAGAACCCTACTCTCCCAACAGCAGGGTGGGGATCAGTTCAGCACCTATCTCCCCAGAACCTGGATCCATTTCAGCAGATCTCAGGCTTCCCTCCCTGCGCCAATCTTCAGAAAAGGATTCCACTTTATTTTCCCGCTCGTTAACATCTCCAGTCATCGTTTCAGGTGCCTTGGCTTTACCTGCCAGCTACAGACTCCACGCTTTTCATCTTAGTGACGGCGAAGGGAGGAAAACTTGGGGGGATGTGGGGATGGGAAATTCGGCAGTGATCGCCGATGTTTGCATGGGTTGCCGTTGGGACTCTCGCGCTGTCGCGATTCTCGGCTTTTAGAAGCGGCCCGGACCCTAGAGACAATCTTGTTCGGCACTCTGGTTTTACAATTAAGGAAACCGAGTCCCAGAGGCGTTCCGGTAGGGAGGGTCCGAGCTGGAAATCGAACGTAGAGCCACTGAATGAATGCAAGCTTAGCTATCCTTGTCAGCACGGAAAACGTACTCCAAAGTCTCCCCGTCCAAATCATTTCCCCTAAGGCAAAACTCCCGGTGTGTCCCTCTCCCAGATCCAGCCTCTCCCTGGCTTAGTATTAATAAGGGTGGGGAAAAACGAGACCCCGACAGCCGAAGTAGTCAAGTCCCCCGAGGCTCTTAGTTCTAGGTTCTAGCATCGCCCGCTCAGGCCCTTTCCCGAAATGACAGCCGGTGGTCTAACACTCCGCTAGACTGAAGCTCTCCCGGCTTTCTCTAGGTGAGTCTGGTTCCCAGGATTCCCTTTGGGTCTACCCTGGTCCGGCCTCAATCTGGCCCTGGGTCTCACACCCGGCCCCTCCAGCTGGCGACGTTAGAGCGGACGCAGGGCCGAGACTGAGGCCCGCGGGAGTGCTCCCTACGTGGAGGCGGCGGTCGCCCAGGCCCTGGGTGGGATCCACACGTTTCCAGGGCCTTGGGGGACTCCTGATTGGAAACGGTTTCTATAAATATTCTCCTCACGGTTCATTTTTCCGGAAAGTTGTGATTTCCCCCCCTCTCCCTGGGTTATATTTAGCCCGTCGGTTATTTCAGCGGCTGCCGCTGAGCTCAGCGGCCGGCCCAACTCCCAGCGGAGCCGCCCCGGAGGCTGCCCGGGAAGTGTCCGATCCCTGCTGGTCCTTGGTCAGACTTCGGCTCCGCAACTGAGGGCAGAGTCTCTGAGACTAGGAGGATTCTGACCCGCAGGGATCCGAAAGACCCCTGGAGGCGGGAAGGGAGGGGAGAGAGGGTGGAAAACAAGCATTTATTAAGCGCCTGCTCCGTGTCAGACTGTGCTCCAGGCTTTTATTAATTTTATTATTTCATCTCATCCTCACAACAACCTCATAAAGTAGATGTCATTATTCTGCCCTTTTTACACTTGAACCTGAAGCAGACGTTTAAATAATTTGCCCAGCATCAAATAATAGCTAATAGTAAGTGTGTGAGGCTGGATTTGAATTCAGCTCTTCCTATCTTCAGGTCCTAGTTATCTTCAAAGTTACCTCAGGGAGCATCCATATAATCCCACCTAGAACTGACCAAGAGTTCCCCCTCTTCTAGACAAATAGCCTCCTGCGGAAAACCACGGAAACACTCCCTCCACTGTCGGACAATCCCTGATGGTTAAGCTTTAATTTCCACATTGCAAGCCGATTGGCTCTGCAACCCCCGTTCCTAGATAGGGCTCTTAGGTCCGAGGGGGAAAAGTCGAATACTTCTTCCAAAAGAGAACCTTCAATTACTTGGTGGTTGGGATAGAGCTCGACCCAATCAAGATTTGTGTTCAAATCCCCCTTCAAACTCGTATTAACTGAGCCTCGGGGCAAGTCAAGAATCTCTCTCTCTCTCTCTCTCTCTCTCTCTCTCTCTCTCTCTCTCTCTCCCCTTTTGTTTCTTTTTCTCTCTCCCTCCCTCCCTCTTTCAGCTTCTGTTTCCTTAGTCATAAAATGGGGATGATAATAAAGCCCCTAACATAAGAACTGGTTTGGAGGATCAAAGGGAATAATATTTGTTACTCTGTAACCTTAAACCTATATAATTGGTTTTATAATTATTAAGAATAATGGAGGAATCTTTTTCTGCAAATTTAAAACCTCCAAAGGAAGTTTAAAAGTCTTCATTTTGGGTCAAAAGGACATGGTTTTATTTTCCAACTCCACAACAATCATTTTGGAGGGTAGTTTTGGAACATTCAAAAGTTTCAAACTTCATACCTTTGATCCAACAGTGTTTCGGATTTTTCCAAAGGTTAAAGAAGGAAAGGGCCTGTTTGACAATTTTGTGGCAGCCCTTTTTTGTAGTGGCTAAAAACAAACTAATGGATTCCATCAGTTGGAAATGGCTGAATAAATTGGTATATGAATATTATGGAATATTACTGTTTTAGAAAATGACCAAAGGATAATTTAGAAAGGCCTGGAGACTTACAAGAACGTGGAGGAAATGAGCAGGACCGGAGATCATTATACTTCAATAACAATATATATGATGACCATTCTGATACCAGGCCCATCCTCAGCAACAAGATCAACCAAATCATTTCTAATGGACAGTAATGAACTAATACTATGCCCAGAAAAAGAACTCTGGGGGACTAAAAACCATTAATTGAATTAACCCTATTTTGCACACCCCATTTTTGTTTCCTTCACAAGCTAATTGTACAATATTTCAGTCTGATTCTTTTGTAAAAATAACGTTTTGTCATTATACTTTTTGTATCTAATTTATATTAATATATTTAAATCTCCTGGTTCCTTTCCCATCTGGGAGGGTAGAGTAAGGTGAAAAATTGGAAAAAGAGTTTGAATTTTAATGCTGTAAAAGTTAATGCAATATCCTTAAAAAAAGGCAATTAAATTTAAAAAAAAAATGGACATGGGTTTTGGTTTACATTTGGTCTGTCCTTACAAGCTTGTGACTTTGGCAAATTCACTTCTGAACCTTTGTTCTTACTTAAAACACCGGACTAGTGGCCTCCACATCTCTGGAACGTGGGAAGGCTGGTAGCATCCTGCCCAGTAGGCAGAGGCGAGCAATTTGCTCTGGATGCAGCCCTGCAAAGGGACAACAGTACAGGGTCCCTTGAGCTCAGACATCCCTCAATGCACAAAGCCCTGGTTCTAGACTTGGGAGACCAGGATCTGCTCCCAGAGCATCCCACCTGCATGAGCCTGCACTGGGATCATAGGATCATAGATTGAGAACTGAAAGGAAGCTTTATGCTCATCAAGTCTAACCCCAGTCATTTTACAGATCAAGAAAGTGAGACCCAGGGAGGTTATTAAGTGAGTTGCACAACCATAGAGGTGAAATTTGAAGGCAGGTCTTTTGACTCAAAACCCAACAGCCTCTGCACTGTTCTTCCCACCATTCTCCAAGTTCCCCTCAGTTTCCTTCCATGGAAAAATGAGGAGATTGGGTTAGATAGGCTATCTGAGGTTTCTTTCTGCTCTAAATCCTATGATCCTGAAACTTTGTTTCGGGAAATGCATGCGGCTTCAGAGCTAAGCATCTATTCTACTCCCAGCCTCCTCCTTGCTTTTAGTCAGGTCCTGAGGTAGGGGTCCTAAGGCTGTCCAGCTGCCCGGCCTGGGGAAAGTCCCATCGGCTTGGAAGCACTGTTTCTCCAAGCCCTAGAACCAGCCTCTCCAGGGAGCTCTCTGGGGGTGGGGCTCAGGCCTCGGAGCAGGTGGCTGGTGGTTCATTCCCAGTTCCTCTTTCATCTTCCCTTCCCCCTCCCTCCCTGCTTCCTGCCTCCCCCCTTTCCCGGTTCTCTGACCCTTGGTGTTCAGACCAAAAGAGGAGGCTGAATATCCTAAGGACGAAGCAAGAAAGGCTTGGGGTGTGAGGGAGAATCCCTGGGTGGAGAGGGCTTGGGGTAGAGGGCACACAGGGAAGATCAGGTCAGGATTCCAGCCCTCACTCTGGGCCAAAATGCAAGGACACTGGAAAGTCCTTCAAACAGCTCTAAGGGAATGCTGCTTTTGGCGGGGGGGCGGGGAAGGGGCCCTGAGCTTGCCCTGGTGGGCCCTAGTGGACAAGGGCACCCCTGCTGAAGGGAGACTAATTGCTGAGGGCAGCAGAGTCTTATTCAGAGAAGATGCCCAATAAAATTATCTGTGGAAGGGCTGGGAGAAAAGATCTCTAAGGTTCTTTTCACTTGACATTCTATAGTTTTATTTATTTGTCAAGGCAATTGGGGGTTAAATGACTTGCTCAACTGTTGTGTCAAGTATCTGAGGTAGGATTTGAATTCAGATACTCCTGACTCCAGGGTCAGTATTTTTTATCCACTGTACCACCTAGCTGCTCCTGGCATTCTGTAGTTTAAATTCTCTTCCAGCTTTGACATTCTATATTTATACACTATGAATTAAGGTCCCTTCTAGCTTTAACATTCTGGGATTTCAGGGCCTTTTAAACTGTAATAGTCTATGTTCTAAGGCCCCTCCTACTTCTGACATTCTTTGTGGGCCTTCACAGCTCTGACCTCCTGGGTTCTAAGGGCCCTCCCAGCTCTGACATCCTATGTTCTAAAGCCCTTTTCAGGCCTGACACTCTATCTTTTCTCATTAGATTGTGAATTTCTTGAGAATTGCAAATGTTTGATTTTTCTTTTTCTTCATGTTCCTAGCAGAGCCCTTAGCATATAGTAGGTTCTTAATATGTGTCTATTGATATACTGACCATCTGAAGCATGGGTAAAGCCTAGTACTGGGTGTTTGGAAATGTAAAAATAAAAAAGACACACTGCTAAAACTTCAGGGATTTCCAGTCTAGTAGAAAGAATGACATAGTTGAGATAGTATGGTGTTATTGGAAGGATGAGAGAGGGGTGTGCAGAGACAGACCTAACTTCTTGTTTTGGAGACCCAAGCCCCCTAATTACAGCATCCCTTGCCTGTAATGTGGAGTCGGTAATGTTTTGGCCCTCTTTCTTATGAAGAAAATAAACTAGAATGTGCTGTGTATACATGAGTTATGAAACGCACAAATAAGTAACACATTAGAAAGCTATGTACGACAGTGGGGAATCAATGAGATGGGAATTTAGATCTTGACTCAAACTCTCCCAGGTGACGCATTTCTCTCTCTCAACTCCAGTTTCCTTTCTGTAAAATGAGGCAACTGGACTCACTGGTCTTTCTGCCTTTCAACAATGAACCTTAAAAATATGGTTAAGGACAGGGGAAAGATGTTATGAAGAACCTAAGAGAATGGTCACTTGTATCATTGATGGCTCCAACTGGAAATGCCTCTCTGGGGTTACTGGCAGTCTTTTAAATCATAAATCCAGTGGCTTTCTCTCCATACTCCTTTTCCTTGATCATCCCAATCTCCTCAATAGCCTCTCCTCAGGATTTTAGGCTTGTTCTTTCAGTTTTTACTTATCTGGCCATATCTTTCAGTCTCCTTTGCTGGCTCATTATAAAGTTCTAATCTTTAAATATAGATGGCTCCCAAGGCTCTGCCCTGGGTACTTTTCTTTTTTTCCCAAACCATCTCTCTTGGGCATTTTATCACCTGCTGTGGGCTCTGTGTTGATGACTCCCAGGTCTATATGGTTAGCTTGTGACTCAAGGTCCAGTGTGATATCCCCTACTGCCTGTTGAACATTTCCAACTATGTTGCTTCATAATCAATTCATGCTTAACATAATGAAACTCATTATCTTCTTCCCTAAACCTCACCTGTTTTCAAGACTCCCTCGTTTCTGTCAAGATCACCATCATCCTTCAAGACACCAAGGTTGGTCATCTTGAAGGCATCTTTAGCTCTTCCATCTTCCTCCTCCCCATACATATCCAATGTTGCCAAGAGCTGTTGAGTTTAATCCCAAAGTATATCTTTCATCCTTCACCTTTTAACCATTCTGGTTCAGGTTCTCTTAATTTTAATACTTTTGTAATAGAATTCAGTTTCTACTCTCAACTTGCTCCAATCTATCCTCCATAAGGCATCAGTCTTTTTTTTTTTTTTTAAAGCACTAACAATCTGACCATGTTACACATCTGTTCAAGAAGACTCAGTGACTCCCTACTACTTCAATAATAAAATGTAAGTGGGTCTGATTGGCATTTAAAACCCTTCACAATCTGGCTCCTCCCTGCCTGTCCAGATCTATATCCTGTTACCCACTTCCTTACATTCTCCAAACTTCAGCCAAATTCACTTACTCCCTGTATCCAGAATTCTCTTTCCAGTCTCTGTTCCTTTGCACTGGCTGTCCCTCACCCTTGGAGTGCACTTCATCTCCTTCAAGGATAGGTGAGCACCAGGAGCACTAATTCTGGAATCAGGAAGGTTTGTCTTCCTGAGTTCAAATCCAGCCTCAGACATTAGCTGGGTGATCCTGGGCAAGTCCCTTAACCCTGTTTACCTCAGTTTCCTCATCTGTCAAATGAGCCAGAGAAGGAAATGGCAAATCACTATGGTATCTTTGCCAAGAAAACCCCCAAAATGAGATCATGAAAAAACAAGAGCAAAAATCCCTAGTGCCAGGGACAGTCCTTCACATATAATAATAGGTGTTTGATGAATGATCATTGGATGGAGTTGGATTGGAATCTGGGAAGTTTCATGGAAGAGGTGATCTCTGAGAAGAAGATGAAGAGGGAGTGTGCTCTAGTAGGGGAAGGGAAGTGGGGGGGATGTTTTTTGCAAATTCATTGACACTGAAGGGTTTAGAATCATGGAAAAGGCAAACTGATGAGGAGACCTGGAAGGAACAGTAGATTTATAGGCAGAAGCCTTGGCTTCTGGTTTCTGCTCTGCACCTGGATAATTTACTTCCCCTTTCCTCTCTAATATAAAGCAGTAGGGCTAGAGGCTCTTTAAAATCCTGGTCCAGCACTGAATCCATAGGATTTAATACAGAATG
The DNA here is from genome assembly GCF_902635505.1 of Sarcophilus harrisii. Taxonomy (NCBI): domain Eukaryota; kingdom Metazoa; phylum Chordata; class Mammalia; order Dasyuromorphia; family Dasyuridae; genus Sarcophilus; species Sarcophilus harrisii. The sequence goes on along the minus strand of NC_045428.1, from coordinate 558,055,892 downwards.
TGCTACATTTACCCAGTATCATCTTAGCATTTCTCCCCCACCCCCCATCAAAAATTTTTGTTATGTCTTTTTTTAAAAATTGCATTTTTGAGCAAATTTTAGTTGTTAGCTAATTTTAGTTTATTTATTCTGATCAATAAAAAATGTTGTTCTTTATGCCTGAGATTTTAATAAATATTCACCTTAAAATATATAAAATTCCTTGTGTACTGCCTTTAATGAAATGTGCTGTGTATATCTATGTCTAAATCCTATAAAAAGAGTAAAATAAAAATAGTAAAGTAAAATTCCCTCCCTCCCTCCCTTCCTCCTTCCCTTCCTTCCTTCTTTCCCTCCTTCCCTCCTTCCTTCCTTCCTTCCTTCCTCTCTCAGCTCCTATCTAGACATTTGAGACCCCTTTTCCAACAGACTCAGGGCCTTTCATGCTCAGCCTCGTGAAAATTAGGAAGGCAAGGGTAGAAAGAGGTCTTGGGTTACCAAGGCAGGTTTCACTGCAGTGCTCAGTTACCTCCCGCATTGTAAAGGAAAAATCCCCAAATCCTACTCACATCATGTATCCCTGGAACAAACAGCCTGTGTCCTGTTCCCGCCCCTCATTCCTTCCTCATGAAAGTTAGTGTCCAGACCTGGCACGACCACATCAAACCAGCCAGCCCCCTGAGTCTGACCCTCAAGGACCCCCAGGGAAGGTGATGGAAAGAACACTTGACCAAGAGTCAAAATGGTTGGGATAGCCCATTGCTATGAGCTGTAGCCTTAGAAAAATAATTTCCCCTCTCCAGGCTTCAGTTTCTTCCTCTTTCAAATGAGGGGATTGAACTAAACCGGATTTAAGGCTCCTTCCTGCTCTGACTTTCTGTGTTCTTGGGTTCTAGTTAGCTCAGTTATTGTGTGTTCTAAATTTTCTTCTAGATCTCAGATCTAACATTTTGGGCTCTAAGGTCCTCTTCTAGCTCCGACATTCTAAGCTCTATATCCCCTGCTAGCTCTGATCTCTGTGTTATAAAGTCCCTCACTTCTGGGATAGTCTGAGTTCTCTGAGCTCTGACATTTTGTGTTCTAAGGGCCCTCCCAGCTCTGACTCCCTAGAACTCTGGGGTTCTAGGTTCGTTCCCTCTCCCCCTGCCATATGTCAGGGTTGTTAAGAAACCTTAGAATATAGAATGTTAGAGCCCAAAGAGTTCTTCCAAGCTGAGGTCCAAGGAGGGGAACCAATTTGCCCCAATTCTCACAGAACTTTAGTGAGAATGCTGGGACTAGAGTCTAGACCTCCTGACTTCAGGCCCAGAGCTTCCTCCCTTGTACCACAAAGCCTTCTGTGTTGACCTTGGAACTTTTGGGAGCATGAATTGTTAATGGGAAACTTCCGAAAGGGAATTTCTTTGAGGTTAATGCTAGTGTTACTGCAATTCAACCTTAGTTTACTGAATTAAAGCCCAGGAGGCTGCCGGAGGAAGGGGGAGCCATCTGGGCCAGTTCCCAGGGAAGGGACTGGTACCCTCCATGACAGAGACCCTGGGGCCTTTACAGACCCTGGGGCCTTTACATATCAAACTTCCTCCAATAAGGTCCGGGTTTGGCGGTGGGGTGGGGAAGAAGGGGAGGAGGGGATTGACACCGGCTATTAACCTCTGCTAAAACATAGCCAGGGAAGAAGCCTCACAGGGAGCCAGATCGGATCTGTTAAGAGCTCTAAAATGCATTTCCCACAAGTCAATATGGACTGATTTCCCCCAGAAATGTAGACAAGAAGAAACTCCATGTGGGACGTGTGGTCAGAGGCCCAATTGGGCTTCTCGACTTCTATTCTCCGCCATCCATCCATATATCCTGGCTCCCCCCTTCTTCTGCCCAGAGGCTTCTGGGAAACATGAGGGGGAGGGGAGGCTTTTCTGAAAACTAACAGGCAATGTTGGATGGTCATAAAAACTCAGAATGTTGGAACCTGAGACTGGGAGGGTCCTCAGAACTGAGGGGGTCAGAGCTGGGAGGGCCCTTAGAACCCGGGATGTCAGAGCAGGGAGGGCCCTTAGAACCCAGGAGGTCAGAGCTGGGAGAGCCCTTAGAACCCGGGATGTCAGAGCAGGGAGGGCCCTTAGAACCCAGGAGGTCAGAGCTGGGAGGGCCCTTAGAACCCAGGAGGTCAGAGCTGGGAGGGCCCTTAGAACCCAGGAGGTCAGAGCTGGGAGGGCCCTTAGAACCCAGGAGGTCAGAGCTGGGAGGGCCCTTAGAACCTGGGATGTCAGAATTGGGAGGGCCCTTAGAACCTGGGAGATCAGAGCTGGGAGGGCCCTTAGAACCCAGAGGGTCAGAGCTGGGAGGGCCCTTAGAACCCAGGAGGTCAGAGCTGGGAGGGCCCTTAGAACTTGGAATATCCCAGAAGTGAGGGACTTTATAACACAGAATTTCCCCTTTCTTTCCCATCCTTCCCAAAGCCCTAAAAATCCCACCTCCTCTAGGAAGCCTTCCTTGATTAGCCACCCCAAAGTGGAGTGGGGAAAGTCTAGTGCAAGGCCATGAGCCATTTAAAAATGGCACCCATGTAAGGGTGGTTCCTCCCTTCCCTCCTTGGCTCTCTCACTCTGCAGCATTGGGAGTGGGGTGGGGGGGAACAACACTGGCCTGTCCTTTGCCCCTGGCCCAGCAGGTCCCTGGGTTGGCCAGTCTCCACGGCCCAGTGCGGGCTCCATTAGAGTTTTTTTCCACCTCCCTGAAAAGGGCCTAATGACTGTCAGCCCTGGTGGAGCCATAATTAATTTCAGAGGCTGATTGCTCGGAGGAAACAAGGGGGCTTTGCCCTTACGCGCAGGAAGATTACAGCTGCATTTCATGTGGTTGGCCAGGAACGCAGCCCCGCTCACCCCCCAGCATTCCTGCTAGCAATAAAAGCCACATGGCTTTCAAATGTCGCCCTTGAAACACTCACACTCACACACACTCACACACACACTCGCTTTTAGGAAAACCCAGCAGGTTCTGTGTGCAGGGTGGACGTCGGGGCTCCTCCAACACTCGGCCCTTTATGTTTGGGTCCCCCAGAGAGCAGGGACTGCCCAGAGCCCCGACTGCCAGCGCCCATGTGGGCCCATCTGCCGGTCTCTGGGGGTGGCCACAGAGGGGACACGGTAGGACCTCGCCTTCCTCCTGCTTCCTTCTCCAGGAGAACTGGCCAATGACGGAGCTCCGAGTCTGTGGCCGGGGACAATGGGCGGCCAGGGCAGCCCAGACTCTCGGGGAGACAGAGCATCTCACAGTCACTGTCTCTATCTGAGCAGCCATAATGTGAACCACAGAAAGCGTTAGCCCTGCTGAAAGGGACCTCGGAGACCATCTAATCCAGCTCTTCCATGTCACAGTAGAGGAAGCGGAGAGAGTCACACTGAATTGGCTCAGTCGCCACCTTCCTGTGCTGGTCTCCGTCAATCACAAACTGTCTGAGATTCTCCTCTTCTTCCCTTCTCCCAAAGCTGGTCACCTTCCTTTCTATCTCTCCACAGCTCCAGAAACCTCTTCCTTCCGAGAAGCCTCCCACAACTAACAGGAAGAGCTGGGAGGGTCCTTAGAACCTTAGGGCACATTCTGAATAGTTTTTAACCTTCAAGTTAAAGGGGAGAGTAGTGAGGTCCAACACTACCCTGTGGACCTTTCTGCAAAGCAGGAGGAAGTCATGAGGTTTGAACAACCCTTAACCTGTGTCCTTTTCTAGGGAAGGAGGTGGAACCCTGAAGCCTGAAACTTCTCCATCAAAATGGCCATCCTAGAATTGGAGTCTTGGCTCTGCTCTGCCGTCTGACTGTGGGCACATCCCTTACGCTCTCAGGGCTTCAGATTGCTCCTCTGAAAAATGAGGGGGGTGAGATTCAGGCTTTAAGGGCCCCGGCCATTCTGATGAGGGCACAAAAAGCACCCCCAGCTTTAGTATGTGATCATCCCTGAGGACGTGCTCAGATGCTAAATCTCGGCTCGGAGAGCTAGAAAATTCATCAGTCTCCTCTCTCTGGCTTTTGCCAATTCTGCATTCTCCTTGGGGGCTCCATGCTCCTCATTCTCTCTCCTCAAGGGCTCCTGTCCCCCATTCCCTCTCCTTGGGGGCTCCTGTCCCCCATTCCCTCTCCTTGGGGGCTCTATGCCCCCTATTCTCTCTCCTCAAGGGCTCCATGTCCCCCATTCCCTCTCCTTGGGGGCACCATGCCCCCCATTCTCTCTCCTCAAGGTCTCCATGTCCCCCATTCCCTCTTCTTGGGGGCTCCAAACTCCTCCCTTGAACATTTCGGTCCAGAGAGCCAGGGAATATATCAGTTTTAGCCCTCCCCTGGGCCACTGTCCTCAGTGAACAAGGAGAAAGGAGAAAGACTCCTCTGTTCAGAGACTGTGCCCCTTGATTAAGTTGGAGATTATTTGATCGTGAAATATGAGCGTTTGAGGAACTTTACAACTAGGATGTTAGAGACAGACGGGCCTCTGCGAGAGCTGGTCCAGAAAGGACTTTAGAACTGAAAAGGCCGGCGCAGGTCGCAGTGGGACGGCCACTAGAGAAGAGAATGTTAGCTCTGAGCTTGTACAATTGGGAGGGACCATGGAATGTGGCTTATCCAAGCTGGAAGGAAGCTAGATGGAGTGTTTCCTTAAATATTTCATTTTATAGTTGAGGAAACTGAGGTTTAAAGGATATTGGGACTTCCCCAAAGACGCCCATCAAAATGATTGGCAGGGTCAAGGTTGGAACTTTGCTTTCTGGACTCCTTGCCCCAGGCCCTTTCCACAAGATCTCTTCCTTCAAGGGTCCCAGCCAGCCTCAGAGCTTCTCTCCTCCAAAGGCTGTGGCCCAGCCCATTTGGTTTTCCTTCCCCGGGGGTTCCTGGCTGCCCAGGCCGTGGCCCTAGTGGGGCCCAGATTCCTCCCGCCCCCTCCCCGGACCTGGTAGCTCTGGCTGGAACTCTTATTATGCCCTAATTACCCTCATTAGAGAAACACCTCTTCCTGGTGGAGACACCTTTCCTCCCCCTTTTTTCCACTCGCATTAAGACCGGGTCAGTGTTTCCGTAATAAACCCTCCTTTTCAAGGGGTTATAATTTGGCTATAAAACTGCCAGAGCTGCCGAATGGGGGCAGTGGGGACAGCCCTGGTGGCGAGGGGCGAGTGTGTGTGTGAGGAAAGCAGAAAGATTCCAGAATAATATGTATTTATAAAAGTGCGTCTGGCTCATTTCCCCAAGCCTGAGATATTGGGGGGGGGTACACACAGGCCTGCCTGCCCACAAATGATCCTGTGCACACGTGCTCATAAACACACACCTGCAAACGTGCACACACCTGGACACACGCACACGTGCCTGTGAGGGGAGCGTCCACCACGCCTCGGTGACTGAGGGACTGAGCGCCCTCCGAGGATGGGGAGATGAGGAGCCGGGTCCCCAGCAAGCACCTTGCCTCCCGCTCTCATATTTACAAGGAGGGAATCCCTTCTAGCCCTACCCTAACAGGCAGCCCCAAAAGTGAGCTCACCTTTTCAAGGGGCAGAGACAGAAAGTGGCAGCCTCCCAATCGGGAGCCCATCTGGGATTTTTCCTTCCATTGTGTTACTTTTGCAAACCCACGCCCTCATAAAACACCTGTAAACACCTATACCTGTCATCGCACACGGGCTTGTAAATTGTATATAGAGTCGTAGACACATTCCGGGGTAGATGCACACAGTTACATGTGCAGAGTAGGGGGTCATGGGCCAAGTACTTCTCCCAGCCCTGGAAACAAAGCTCAACTCTGATAGCAGCTGTGAGGTCATGGGTAAGTCCCTTACATTCTCTCAGCCTCTGGTTCTCATCTGTAAAATGGGTATGATAGGACTTTCTCTGATGATATCAGGAAAAGCACTAGAGGAGGTGATATCCAAGCCTTTGCTGTAGCAGAGATTTTAAAGGGGCAAAGAGAGAATCCTTGTCCGGTTTCACAGGGTCATTATCAGGCTCAAACGAGAAATGAAGGGAAAGGACTTTGCAAAATTTAAATTGCCATGTAAATGTTAGGTATTATTATTATTATTATCAATAAACATACATAGGAATAGGGTTTAAAGCAAAGCATCTTTTCTCTGGGCCTTGGAGGTTCCCATTTTTATCGTCAGGAAGGTTTGAGAAAATTCTCATGCACCGCCAGCCCACAAGCCCCTCCAAGATCTTAGCTTCAGTGGCCCAGGCTAGGCTCCCAGAATGTTCAGCAGCACTCTCGGCATCTCTGTGGGCTCAGAGTACCAACTATCCTAGCAGCCAACTCTGCAGACCTAAAATAACCAGTATAATGCCATGTCTGTCTATGGATTCTTATCAGGCAGTTTTATGTCATATATATATGTGTGTATTTGTATATTTTTGTGGTTGAGTCGTTTTAGTCATTTCTGACCCTGGGATCCCATTTGGGATTTTTTTTGACAAAGACACTGGAATGATTTACCATTCCCTTCTCCAGATTATTTGACAGATGAGGAAATTGAGGCAATTGCCCAGAGTCACTCAACTGGTAAGTGCCTGAGGCCAGATTTGGATTCAGATCCTCCTGACTCCAAGCTCAGTGGAACTTCTGTCCACTGTGGCACTCAGCTGTCTGTCTGTCTCTCTCTGTTGAATATCAGAGCTGGGAGGAACCTTAGAACCCAGGAGGTCAGAGCTGGGAGGGCCCCTAGAACCCAGGAGGTCAGAGCTGGGAGGACCCTTAGAACCCGGGATGTCAGAGCTGGGAGGACCCTTAGAACAGAGAATGTCAGAGCTGGAAGAGTCCTTGGACTACAAAATGTCAGTGTCAGAAGGGGCTTCATAACATGGAATATGAGATGGAAGGAACCCATAAGGAACTTTAGAATTCAGAGCCAAAAGAACTCAGAACATAAAATGTTACAGCTGATAGGACTCTGAGAATGTTAGAAAAGAAGTGGAAAGAAATAAGCATTTTTATATCTACCATATGCTAACAAGGTGGTACAAATCTGGACTCAAACACTTACTAGCTGTGTGACCCTGGGCAAGTCATTTAATCCTATTTGCCTCGGTTTCCCCTCTGTAAAATGAGCTGGAGGTAAATGACAAACCACTCTAATTTTTTGCCAAGAAAACCCCAAATGGGTCAGTCAGGAAATGACTGAATAACAATATGCCATATGCTGTGCTAAACGCTCTTTACAAATATTAGCTCATTTAGGGGTCTTACAAGGGTTTTTCTCAAAGTTTTTGCTTTCAGGATTCCTTTACATTCTTAAAAATTATTGAAGACCCTAATTGGAGCTTTTGTTTATGTGAGTTATATAAATAACATCTTATTATAGAAATAATTCTACACCCGCTGAAAAGGTCTCAGGTCCATGGACCGCTCTCTAAGAACCAATGCTCTAGAATATAGAACATGAAACATCTGAGTTTGAGAGGATGCAGAGATCATAAAAAAGGTTCTCACACCTTCTGATCTCAGGCATCCTTTAGAACTCTTAAAAACTGCTGAAGCCCCTTCCCCCAGGAACTTTGGTCTATGAGACGGACTTCTATCAAATTTATTGTATTCACAAGTATTATTATGAGAACATTTCAGACTTCCTGGACCCCCTGAAAAAGGAAGGGTTTACTTTGAGAACTGAAAGGAAAGCCCAGAGAAAAGCAGTTTATGCTCTAGCCTACATGGTGCTATTGGGACTAGTACTTGTGGCATCGGGGAGTGGTCAGGCTCTCCCCTCCCCCATTTAGGCCTCGCTCTGGGGGGGTGTTGGAGAAGAGGGTCTCCTCTGTTTTGGGGGGTGGAGATCCAGAAAAGGTTTGGAGAGGGCTCAGCGGTGAGGGGCACGAAGCTGAGGCTGGAACTGAGGCGGGCCGCCTGGGCTACCCCTTATTGGAACAAGGTGACAAGCCCAACTGATCCTCCCTGGTGTTCCAGCCACAGGGCTGGCCAGGTCCCGGGCAGCCTGCCGGGTTTTCCAGGTGCCGGGACACCCAGGGGAGGGAGAGGAGCTTTCATGTGGGATCTGGGCAGGCGAACCACCCACCAAGCGGCGGAAGCCGAGATGCCCAGGGCAGGGTGGGAGCAGTCCCTGTGAAGTGGAGAACTGTGGGCTTGCTGAACAGCAAACCCACAGGGGATCTTGGAGGCCCTTTTCCAGGCCCATCGCCTCATTTTGGAGACTGGGAAGCTCCTCATCAGAGAGGGGCAGAGACTTTCCTGAGGTCGCACAGCCAGGGAGAGCCACTGAGCTCTCACCCTCCTGCCAGAACAAAGCTTGGCCAATTAGTGTAACCCATAAGAGAGTCCCACCCAGGGAGACAGCGGGCTGTTCTGTGAGCTCAAGGAGGTTCTGTTTCATCTAGATGTGTCCCAGTAAAAACAAGCCCACCAGACAAAACTCCAGCTGCAGCCCAACCAAAGCAAGACCAAGAAGGCAAAATCTCCTGGAGAGGCTCTCCCACGGGGACGTGGCTGTGTAGGAACAGGAGAGACTGCCTTCAGTGTAGACAAAGCCAGCGTGATAGACATCTTGTGTAGACACTGCTGATCCTGACCTCGGGGAGAGAGGAAAAAGACTGATCCAAGTCTGGCATGTAATGAGCGACGAGCCCGTGTGGACGGAGCCTGTGAGGATGCTGCTCCGGGGAGATGCAGCCTCTGTAGGATGCTCACAGATGAGACACAGCCAGCGCAGCCCCACTCGTGGGAAGTATCCTCTGTGGGGACCCTACCCAGCCCCGCACTGGCCCCGGCTGAAGCCCGGGGAACAGGAGGAGAAAGTTTGATCTTCATCCCCCTCTCTTTGGCACAAAAACAGCATTCAAGGCTCTTCCCCTTGGTTCCAATCTACATTTCCAGACCTTTGCTACTTAAGAGTCCAGACAAAACGGACCATTCCCCGACTCTTGTACACAAACAGGATCCCATACTCGGGATGCGCTTCTTCCTCAGCTCAGTCCTGTCCCCTGAGGCCCCTTCCAGCTCTGAGATCACTTCTTGTACATCTCCTTTCTTACTGGAAGCCTTTCCCCGCCCCCCGATTCCCACCCTCCTCCCTCTTTTAAAAAAGGTAATAGGGGTTAAGTGATCTGTTCATGGTCACACAGCCAGTAAGTCTTTGAAACTAGGTTTGAACTCAGATCTCCCTGACTCCAGGCTTGACGCTCTATGTACTGTACCAACTGGCTGCCCCCAATTCCCTTTAATTCTGGCATCTTTCTGTGTTAATCATCTCCTATTTATCCCGTACCTAGCTTGGCCTGCATACATTTGTTTGCATGTCATCTCCCCAAATTTAGATTGTGCGCTCTTTGAAGGCAGGGAATGTTTTTCTAAGGGCTTTTTCCACTCTGACATTCCCTGTTCTAAAGTCCCCCTGGCTCTGACTGGGTTCTAAGGTCCCCCTGGCTCTGACTGGGTTCTATGGTCCCCCCAGCTCTGACTGGGTCCCTAAGGTCCCCCTGGCTCTGACTGGGTCCCTAAGGGTCCCCCTGGCTCTGACTGGGTTCTAAAGTCCCCCTGGCTCTGACTGGGTTCTAAAGTCCCCCTGGCTCTGACTGGGTTCTAAGGTCCCCCCGGCTCTGACTGGGTCCTAAAGGCCCCTCTGATTCTCAGAGGATGAGCAGTGTAAGCTTGGGCTGGGAGAGGCTGTGGGGGAGAGGGCCTGACTGATGCTGAGTCAAAGGAAGAAAGCAGGGCCAGACGGGAAGCTTTGGAGCAGCAGACCCTGACGTCTGGGTCCTGTCAGGTAGTGGGGGGAGTTTTATGTATGGTGGGAAAGGAGAGCGAGCCCCTTGGAGCTGCTCTGAGGGCTGGAAGAGAAGGCTGACCTCCCTCTGACCCAAGAGAAAGGAAGGGAGTCTAGGAAACTTCTTTTCAACAGATTGAAGAGCAAGGTGAGGACGGGATGACATCATGTTAGCCCGAGCCCCAGGGGACCTGGCCTGATTTGCATCCTTCCCCGTGGAGATCCTGTGGACTTTACTGACCCACCTGGCAGGGGGGGGTAGGAAACAGAGCTAATGACGAGCTTCCTGCCTCTCAAAGTGCTGTACCCTGCTAGTGCTCAGGGCCAGGGATCCTCCAGACCCCCCAAATCACCCTAACTTGCTTAAGGTGGTGCAGGGGTTTGTGCCATACCCGGGACGAGCCTGTGGGCCTCCTGACTCCCAGGGAAGGACTCTGATGCTTCCCTCAAGGGGACTTTTGGGGCTCCCCTCTCCCCCATGGTCTTCTCACTGTCCTGGGTCTCCACACCCCCATCTCCCTGGCTCCTCAGCCAAGGCTCTCTGCCCTTTCAGCCCAGGGTATAGGACAGAGAAACAGAAGTAGGCCCGCCTCAGAAAGCCCTCTGAATACAGCATGGTGACCCTTCCCTCTCCCCCACTCCTTCAGTCTGAAAGAGCACTGAGCCTGCAGTCAGGAGGGTCCCCGTCCTGTATCTGATGTTCATTATTTGTGGGATTTGGGGCAAAGCACCAGGCCCTGCAGCCCCCTCAGCTTCTTCATCTAAATCCCCTTTGCTCCAGATCTGGGTCCTGGGGCCTTGACTGAAGCTTTAACCTCAGCTTTGTGCCACAGGGTAGAAGGTGGGGGGCTCCCCAGCAAGGGGGAACCTCAGCTCCCCAAGAGTCCTGCTCCTTGTCTCCCACATCAGGAAACCGGTCCAGAGGGGATAAAGGCCCTGCTGGGGACCGAATCCTCTGGTCGCTATTTCCTGGAGCCTTTGGAAGGCAGAGGAGAGGAGCTCTTGACTTGACCAATGGTCGTCTCCAGCCCGAAAGAAAACCAGGGGTGGCCCGGCCTCTGGAGAAGGAAGTGGCTGGATTGTGAATGTGCCATCATCACAGTGATAATGCCTCATTCACGAGCACAACTGCCCTCATTCCCAGAAAGGCTTCCTGTCCACTGTCCCAACAATACGGAGAAATGGGGAGGACAGGGCTCATCACCCCTTTTTTCCCCAAAGGAGAAAACTGAAGATCAAACTATGGAAGGAACTAACTCAAGACTGCATAGAATTAAAATCTAGGTGAGAGCTTCTAACTCCTATGTTCTGTATTCTCAGAGTCCTCCCATCAATGACTTTCTTTATTTTAAGCTCCCTTACCATTCTGACACTCTTAGCTCCCTCTACACCCTGTCATTCTCTGTATGAGGGTCCTCCATGACAATGAATTTCTCTCTTTTAAGCTTCTTTCTGGCTTTGACATCCTTTGTTCTAATATTCATAGATAATGAGTATTAAAAGGGACTTTACAATCATATGGATATTCCCATCTCTTCCTCCTCCTCCTCTTCCTTCTCCTCCTCCTCCTCCTCCTCCTCCTCATGATCATCATTTTTGCAGTTGAGGAAATTGAGACCCTGAGTGGGTAAATGATTTTTCCAAGCTCACATAGTGACTAGCGAGATCCCAACCTGATTTCTGACCCCTTGTCAAATCTCTTGCTTCCTCCTGCCCCACGTTGCCCTTTTACACTTGGGGCATTTGAGGCTAGAAGGAGCTATTTCCCTGTACTCTAATATCCTACAATGCTTTAATTCCTGAACAAATTGAGGATTTCGTTGAGCCACATGTAGCCTTAGTGAACGTCCTGCCATATGTTGTTGGCTCACAGTTTCATTCCTAGGAAAGTCACTCCTTGGGAGCGAGGGGAAGGGGGCACTGGAATATTGGCTTAGGACGACCTGCCAGAGACTCCGGAGTCTCCTTTCACTACGTGGAGGGAAGGCTCTCAGCGAGCAGCTTCCTGGGAAGAATGTCTCATGACTGGGCTCTTCGGCCTAACCTGGAGCCCAGGATACTCTCTGCTGAGTTGGTCTTAAGAATTTTTCAATGGTCTTTCCAAGTCCAGACTGACCTCCCAGTAGAGCTTGGGGTCGGGGACAGATCTCTGTCCAAGGTTCTACTTAAAAGCCTGCCTTACTTAAGGAGAATTGTTTGTGCCCTTCTCTCTGCCTGCCCAGGGCTTTGGCTCTGATAGGGGACACATGGGGAAAACAAGATTGTGTTTATGTAAATCTAGGACTGTCCCCAAGCAGCCCGGGTTCCCAGGACTGACTGTTACCCAAGGGTAATTTCTAAAGTCCTCTTAACCTGAAGAAATTTCAGCTCCCTCACACTCCTCATATGGGAAATCCCCATGACCAAGCTTGGGTCACGAAACCCTCTGAGGTCAGAGGATTTGATTTGGGGAATTAGACAAACTATGTACGTACATCTGTTCCTGGCTTGACTGATCTGGGGATGTGAGGCTGGAAAAGGAGAGCCAGCTGGAAGGAGCTGGGGAAGTCTTATTCTCCTAGACCCCGAAACCTTTCTCTGAAATGAAACTTTCTCCCTGCCCTGTAACATGGGAGGGTCCTTAAAACCCAGGAGGTCAGAGCTGGGAGGGCCCTTAGAACCCAGGAGGTCAGAGCTGGGAGAAAGCAAGAAACAGTCACTTTTCTCTTTATCTATCCATATCCTTTTAAGACTCAGCCAAATCTTCATCCCTCCTGGAAACTCCTCCTCTGTCCCCCAGATTTCTACTATCAGCTCATATATTTTTGCTCGTGGGGCTCTCTCAGCTCTTACGCTCTGTGTAAGCCTGGGAGTGCTGGCTTACAGAAGGTCCTCCTGCAGCCCCAGACTGACCATGATCCTATTTGGATCTTGGGCAGGGACTGACCACTCACTGGACTTCAGACTCAGAGTCAGTTCCACTAACCTTGGACAAAGACTAAGCTGGAACCCAGGAGGCATTGAACCTGAAAACTGGTTCTAGACTGAGCCCAGGAAACCTAGTAACTTATAGCATTGCTGTAAGGAGCAAATGCGATAATGTCCGTAAGACATTTGTGCAGGTCTCCAAGTCCTATGTGAACATCAAGTATTACTAATTACATTATATCAAGCTTAAAAGTTTGCAAAGCTCATTTCTTTCCTTATTTGGTCTTTTCAAAAAGTCTGAGAGAAGCTGCTGTTATTACACCTTTTTGGAAACCAGGCTGAGCGAGATTAAGGGACTGACCCAGCCACCCTCGGTGCAGCTAGTTAAGTATCAGAGACAGGATTTGAGCTTGGGACTTCCTGAGTATGTCAAGTGTTCTATGTGTCTAGATGAATGCAAGTTTTTACTGTGTGCAGAACATGTGGGCAGGGCTGCGGAAGACTCAGAGTTTGGGTGAAACACAATCTTCTGGCTCCAAAGGCATAAAGAGTGGAGTTAGGATCCGCCGAGGCAGTCCCTCCATCTGCCTTGCCTCAGTTTCCTTTTTATGTAAAATGGGAATAATACTAGTATTAGCCTTCCAGGGTTGCACAAGATCAAATGAGATAATACTTGTAATGAGCCTAGTATATAGTAGGTGCTTAATCAATGCTTATTTGCTTCCTCTTTCCTTGTAATTAACTATCTTGTTTGTTTTTTGTGCTATATATATATATGCATATATAGACACATGCACACATATTTATTTGGAATATATACATAGCACAATGCAATATATATATATATATATATATATGTCCTGTATGTATAGAGAGGCATGCATTTATTTTGCATATTAAAACACATAAAATACAATCCTTTTTTCAGTGTATATATCTATATTTTATATATCTCTACATTATATCTATATCTCTACATTAATGTATATTCCTGCATATGAAGGAATGAGAGGAGTCATTTCTTTTTCCTTTTTGTACCTGCAAACGGGTGTACCTACCATTTCACACAGTAAGTGTTTAATAAATGCTTATTGATGGATTGATTGCTAGGTGTTTGGTAGGTTTAGGATTATAGCAGGATCCTCCATCAGGGGACGTTCGGGGGAATTAACGAACAAGGGAAATCACAGACTCAGTCACAGGGAGGCCTGGATGTGGGCTGTGGGAGCTCAGAAAGGTGTGTGATCCTTGTCCGCCCTCGGGGGGCCTGGGGACCCCTTGGGAGCTCCCCCGTGCCTGGTCTGCAGCAGGGGGTGCCATGCTGAGGGCAGGAAGGCAGCAGGAGCTCGGCAGGGAGGAGGGCGAGGGGGGAGGAGGGGACCCATTCTGAGAACTTTCACATGGTTCCCATTGACGGAGAAGCCACTTCCTCTGTCTGTGATCTCCTGCCTCGTCGTGCACAGAGCCTCCCCCAGCTCCCCATCTCACCCACCAGCCCTCACGCAACCAGGCTTGCACATGCACGCTGGCTCCCGCTGCAGCCTGGGGGTGCACCCGGAGCCCCAAGAGCGCTCGCACTCGCTCCCAGCCGTCACACACCCAGGCTGCTGCGCAGAGATGCCCAGGACAGCAGCCAAACCCGGGGGGGCGGCCGCGGAGCTTCCCTGCTGGGGAGGGGGCACCTGGAGCAGATGCTCTCTCAGCCGGGGCCACGGTGGGCACGTGGGTTCCAAAGGCCCCAAGCCCTGAGGGGTCACTGACTGGGATTAATTTGGAATATGGAACTGGGAGAGCTGGGGGGGGGCCCTAGAACCCAGGAGGTCAGGGCTTTGAAAATATAGAAGATAAACTGAAAGGGATGTGCAAACAGAATTTCAGAACTTTGAGGGAACTTAGGGAAGAGAAAATCCCAATAGAAGGCACTTCAAGACCCATAAAGATGGGGAAATCCTCAGAAGAGAGTTGCTACATTTTACAAAATCAAGTTTAAATTTAATTAATTCAACATTTATTGGGCAATTAGTCAGTAGAGAGGCAGTTGGAGGCCCTGCCTTCAGGGAACTTACAGTCTGTTAAGGAGAAACACCCAGACAGCCCCGGCATAAATTAGAGTATGAGAAGTGGACCAGAGAAAGACCCCTGGCTGAGAGCCAGAGAGGTTTAAGAGAGCCCTGTCAGCAGCGGAGGAGGGGGAGGGAGGGGGGCAGGGTGTTAGAGGAAGTCACGTTGGACCTAGGCCCTGAAGGATGTCAGATTTAACGGGCTCCTCAGTCATTTAACAACTGTTTGTGAAGCGCTTGGTAACTGCAGGGCCCAATGCTGACTGCTGAGAGGTCCAGAGAGGCTTGCGCAGGAATGATGAGCCCCCTCCCCTTGCCGCCGCCCTGGGCTCTTCAGTCAGCCTTACCAAGGAGAGGCTCTGCCCGGCTCACCCAGGCCCTCTGTGGGTGCCTCTGCCCCCGGCCGCTCTCGGGCGCTTTCTCAGAAGCCAGAGTTGGTTGGGCAGCCAGGAGAATGCTTGGACAGGCGAGCCTGGCCCCCAGTTCTGACGCCTCCTAATCACCGGGTCCGACTTATCCTCTCAGGGCCCCCGTGTCCCCATCGTTACAAATAAAGGCACTGAATTCCTCCTAAAAAAGCTCTTCAGTTCTGACAGCCTCGGCTTTAAGTGCTCTTCTCCCTTTGCCAGTTTTTATTCTAAGGTGTCTTCTAGTTCTAATATTCTATCTTTTAATGTCCCTTTCAGCTCTAATATTCAGTTTTCTGGCATTCTATGTTCTCAGAGCCAGCTCCGACATCCCGGGTTCTAAGGGCCCTCCCAGGTTCTAAGGCCCTCCCAGCTCCCACATCCTGGGTTCTAAGGGCCCTCCCAGCCCTGACCTCCTGGGTTCTAACCTTCTTTATTCTTTGATTGTTGTGAAATAAGAGAGAGGTTAAGACCCATTATATAGTTTGTTTGTACACAGCTGTTCGCAAATTGTCTCCCCTCAATAATTTGTGAGCATTTTGAGGGAAAGGATCTCCTTTTTGCCTTTCTTTGTACCCTTAGGATTTAACATCAAATTGGGTACAAAATAGGTACTTAATAAATGCTTCTTGCTGAGTGGTACACAACAGGCGTGTAATAAATGTCTATAAACTAGGAAATTCTCTTCTGCCAATCAGATCAGCACTTGTTCCATAATTTATGGTCTTAGATATTTTCCTGGAGGCCTAAAATTTAGGTTGTGACTTTCTCAGAGTCATACAGCTAGATTGTGTGAGGACTTACATCCAATTGTCCCTGACCCCGATGATCATGCAACAAGACCTCACGCTAATTCTTTAATAAAAATGAAAATAAGGACATTTGGGGAGAGGGGAGCCAATGGAATTAGCACTTAAAGACCGGTGTGTGTTGGGATGCCTTTTGCTCCTAGAGAGGTCATATGGTCAGTGGAAAAAGTTCTGAACTTTCAGTCTTTGCAGCCGAGTTTGCATTCCAGCTCTGCTGTGCTAATTTCCCCTCTGTGACCTTGAGTAAATTAAATTAAGGTCCCTGGGTCCCAGTTTCCTTTTTTGTCAAATGGCAGAACAGGTCTCTGAGTAATCTGCCAGTTCTCGACTGATAAGCCTGATTGTGAGCCCTTGTGTGTCAGCACATGCACAAGCATGTTGCTAGTATGTTGGGCCGTGTACCTGTGCAGAGGGAGGAGACACGTGTTTGTGGGCTCTCACACAGTTGCACGTACTCAGTGGCCTATTTAAAACCAGCCTCCCACATGCGTCGTGGGAAACCGCTGCCCTGAAGATCTCATCAGCCCCCTTCTCAGAAGCTAGTCCACTCCAGCATTCGTTAAGCTCTTAGTACCCAGAGAAGCCGGTTCTTGCCCTGATTCCCATGGAATTGGGTCCAAAGCATTCGGCTTGGTCTCCGAGGAGCCCCCACATGTGCTCCACCAGCTCCAACCATTCTGGCCCTCTGCCTTGGCCCCATCCTGCACCCCCAAAAGCCCTTTGCTCCCCCTTAATGCCTCAGAGACAGCAGCCTGCCCTAGTGGCTGGAGGAAGTTTTGGGTCTCGGTGATTCTGGGCAGTTCCCATCAGCTCTCAGGAAGCTCTAAGACTAAACTAGCAGAAGAAGGTACCGACATGCATTGAGAGAGGGAGTTTCTTCACACATCTGTGAAATCACAGGTCTAAACTTTATCCTTCTCCCTCTCAGTCAGCCAGCCCAGTGTAATGGGTAGAAAAGGCTGGACTTGATATAAGAAAGATCTAGTTTTAAATTCTAGCCCAGACAGTTACTAGATGTGACTCTAAATCACTTTACTTCTGTCTGCCTCAGTTTACTGGTTTCTAGGGGTTCTTCCAGCTAAATCTATTGATTTATCCTTTTTAAAAAATTTTGGATAAATTGTTCCTTTTTCTTGTAGAGTCTCCTTGTTCTCAAATGCTTACTAATATTTCTCTAGTCAAATTTGGCCATGCTCTCTTGCTTCAAAGAAAACCAGTTGCACAAACCCAGCTAACATCGTGTCAGCAAATGCACTGTTCTGTGACCATGGTCCTCCATCTCTCCAAGAAACAGAAGGAGATTCATTTCCTAATCACTCGTCTTTGAGCAAGACTCGAATTACAGTCACACAGTGTTGTTTCATTGCATAGTGTTATATGACATTAACATAATCATCACGAGTCTTTTTCCCGGTTCTGCTTTCTTTTTCCCTTGTCAGTTTGGACAAGTTTTTCCCATGTTTCCCTGAATTTATACCCATAATTTCTTATACTGCAATAATATCACTCCATCCACATATCACAACTTGCTCATCCATGGGGATTCTGTCCACTGCAATATTACCTATCTCAAATGCCCCTGAAGTTTTTCCTGATCCTAGAATCAGAGAAAGATCCTTTGGGATCTTTATAATTCAGCTTTGTAGCCATACAACAATCCTCTTGACAACAACCCTGACAAACCCACCTCCAGGTTCTGCTTGAAGACATCCCATGGGGACGGGGAGTTCCTTACTTGCTGTGAAGGTCCACTTCACTTTTGGACAGCTCTCAGGGTTAACAGATTTTTTTCAGACCTCAAGCTTCTTTTTAACTTTCACCTCTTTTTCCTAATTCTGCTCCCTAGGAAGAAGTACCATCACTTTTCAAATACTCAAACTCATGAAGGAAAGATTTTCAGGCAGCATAATAATGAGTTGAGCTGTTGCCCAATTGTGTCCAATTCTTTGGGACCTCATCTTGGTATTTTCCTAGCAGAGATATTGCATGCTTTGCCATTTCCTTCTCCAGCTCATTTTGCAGATGAGGAAACCGAGGCACTTGTCCAGTCTTGTCTGAGGCTGTATTTGAACTCAGAATGATGAGTCTTTTTGATTCCAACTCAATCTGTAAACTATAGCACCGCCTGGCTGCCCATCACAATAGCAATAAATAATAGCAACAGCCTCACACTTCCTCAACCATGTCTCCTAAAGCTTCTCAGCCTAAATAACTGTTATTCCTTTAACTAATGCTCACAGGCCATGATCTCAGAGTCCTTTGTCATCCTGGTCATCCTGTTCTGGATTCTCTGAAAATTCCTTCCTCGAACTCCTGAAGCATTTAACAGCTAGGCCATTGGCTTGGAGTTTGACCCAATACATAGTAGGTTTTTTTTTTTTTTAACTGAATAGTATTTTATTTTTTCTAATTACATGGAAAGATAGTTTTCAACATTCATCTTTGCAACATTTTGAATTCCAAATTTTTCTCCCTCCTTCTCTTCCCTCTCCACAAAACAGCAAGCAATCTGACATAGGTTATATATATATATATATAAAATCATCTTAAACAAATTTCCACATTAGTCAACACACAGTAAGTTCTTAATGCTTATCTGATGGCCAATGTGCACTTTTCTTTCTTTGGCTGTATTTTTTTTATTGCAAGGGAGAACATTATTTTGGGGAGGGAGGAGACAGAAGAAGGAAAGAAGTAATAAAGATGCCACAAAAAAGAGAAGAAAAAAGCATCAATAAAAGATTTATGAAACATATAGAAGATTACAAAAGGAAGTTCTCAAAGAGTCACAGATAAGTAATACTGGAATTATGATGTTAAATTTATTATATGTTTTGTAACAGACTGTCTCTTTAAGGTCTTGACCTTTGATATGAGATGTTACCCTTTAAAGAAAACCAAGTTATATGCAAGAGAGAGTCATGGTTTCATATACAATTCTCTTTTTCAGTTCTTGTATATGGAAATGATCGAGTTTGTTTATGTTTGCAAATTCATAATAAAATTGTTTTGCAGTGTAATAGATGATTACCTGGCATAATAACAAAACATTTAAAATATTTATGATTACTAATTAATAATAACAGTAGGTCATAATTATTATTATTCCCATTTTATGGATGAGAAAACTGGGACTCAGAAAATGGGGGAATGAAAGGTGATAAAGTGATGGATAAAGTGTCTAGAGTCAAGAAGACCTGAATTCAAATTTGGGTCCCAGACCCTTACTGTGTGACCCTGGGCAAGCCACTTAACACTGTCTACCTCAGTTTCTTTATCTGTAGAATGAACAGAGAAGTAAATAGCAAACCCAAAATGCTCTGGTATCTTTGCCAAGAAAACCCCAAATGAGGTCACAAAGAATTGAACACAACTTAAAAATGGCAATTAAAAACTGGCTGAATGACTAAGATCTAGCAGCTAAATTCTCACTTACACCCCGTTCTGATGCTCTTTCCTATAACTCATTGCTTACTGTGTCATCAAGTGAGATAATGTATATAAAGTGCTTTGTCAACTTCAAAGCACCAAACAAAATGTCAGCTATTATTTTTTGTCTCTCTAGGCCAGTGGTTCTCAAAATATGGTCTAGAGAATCCTGGGGATCTCTGAAACCCTTTTAGAGGGTCTACAAATTCAAAAATAGTTTTTATTTCCAATATGGTAAATGTCTATAAATATAATCCAGATAAACAAAAGTGCTTTGGAGAGATCCTCAATAATTTTTAATAGGATAAAGATACTGAAAACTAAAGTTTGAGAACCAGTGCTCTAGACTAAGGCTAGAGGCAGGAGAATGGTTTGTAGGGTGCCCTTGAGATCGAATCTACTCTTAAGTCAGAGCTGGGGTTCTGGGTCCCAGGGTGCCATTATTTTCCATATGTTATCTGAGTAGGGTTGTATGTACTCTCCCATGTGCTTTCACATTCATTTTCTCAGTGGGCTTCCTAATTGTTAATTTTGCCTCCCTCGCAGCTTATTCTCTTATATTCTTTTATTTGCTCTCAGCTCCGTGGTGAGTAGGAAGACAGGGGAACAGAGAAAAGATTCCCCCGGCAGTTGCTACAGGAGGACCTCAAGGCAGAACATGACAACAAGGCAGAGCCAGGAGGAAGTTGGTAAAAAATTCCCGACACCGAGAGTTGACCAAAAGGGGAATGGACTTGTACTAGTCCGTCTGCCTTCACAAGAAGTCTGATCTGGGACAAAGCCACATTTACCACTTGCTAGTTATGATCCCTTCTGGGATTGTGTCCCACTCGTCTCCATGTACCACACAGGGAGCAGGGTAGATAACGTAAAAAAAAATACCTGTTAAGTGAACTAACTTCCATTCAACAACCATTTATTAAAGGCTTACAAATGCAAAAATAGGAAGAAAAGAAGGAAGGAAGGAAAGAGGAAGGAAGAGAGGAAAAAGGAAAGAAAAGGAAGAAAGAAGGAGAAAGGGAGGAAGGGAGGGAGAGAGGAATTAATTAGTTTATCTAAAGATCAGGGCTTCTGTCCTTGAACTCAAACTAGGACAGTCTCCTCAGGAGACCTCTGACCGCATCCAGCACTTCAGAGATGAGTAGAAGGGATGTGCTGGAGCCCAAATGAGCCACCCAACATATTCAGCCTGAAATCTCCAGGGAAAGGGGGTGTGCCAGAGACCACCCCTCCACGCACTTTTGGACCACTCATTGTTAGGAGGTGGCTCCCTGGGGTTGGCAAGTAGGTCCTGCAGCTCTGGTGAGCCCCGCATCCTTTCCTGAGCTAGTCTCCAAGGCAGGTGGTGAGCCAGTTCACCTTGGTGGGCCCTACCTTAGACAAGCTCTGATGGATGGTGAGCTTGGAGCCAGAATTTCAGGTACAGCCATCACCAGCATGGGAGCCTGGAGAAGTCAGCATTCCTGGGATTTGAGCTGGAGGAGGCTTTAAATTTGTATCTTGGACTGGGCCCTATGGGATCCGAGCTAAATTATGAAGCTGATAATCTCCCTCCGAAAGTGGTGCAATGTGGGGAGGAGAATTATGTCTCCCACATATTAGGGGAGGAAGTGTGCAAGTGATTATACCTTTTGAAGTCAATATTTTTGTGCAAAAGCTAAAGAATCTGAGATGACCCACTCATCATAAGGAAGTCTCAAAGAAGAAAGCTTTTTGACATGAGCAAATGAATGAATGAATGAATGAACTTAGTGATGGGAGAAGAAAGAGTTAATGACATTGGTAGGGAGGGTAGAGGGAGGTGTCTGACCAAGCCAGAGGGAGACAAACACATTTAAGAATCTGATTCTGACTCAAAGTTATACTTTTTTGTGGTTTCAATAAATACTCAACAACTTGGACACCCTCCCCCATACTCTACAATCCTCCCTCTTTTGCGCGCACACACACACACACACACACACAGCCCTAATGAGTCTCCCTGCCTCCACTCTGTACCCTGACATTATATCCCACATGTGGTTCAAAATGAATCTTAATTCCTAATCATTTTTCAACTCAATTAATTTTGCAAACCTTTTTTTTTTTTTTAAAAGTGTGTGTCCCTTAATATCCCCATTTCCTAATCAAGATTACAGAATTACAGAACAGAGTTAAAAAGGATTTCAATGAAAATCCAGTCCAGATGAAACACAGACAATAAATGGTCACCCAATCTTTGGCTGAAGACATCTAAGGACCTTCTAAGTCAGTTGACTCTATTTTTGGACAGTTCTCATTGTCAGGAAGTTGTTCCTGACATCAAACCTACATTGACAGATTTGAATCTTCTCTGCACATTTTTGTACCTTTTTTTTTTTTTTTTGTTGTTGTTCAAATTTAAAGTTTCTTTGGAGTGTAGCAGAAGTGTTGAAAGCTCAGCACTTACAATTGGGAAATATTTAACAAAATACAAAAGAACATAGGTAATTTTAATATTATGTAAGGTCACAGGAATCTATGTAATGTTTAATAGCCCCTATTTCTATTTATGTTTGACACCTCTGGCATAGAGAAGCCCTTGATGAGGAAATCCTCTCTATCAGTGCAGATAGCTCCTGCTGGGTAACTTGGACAGTTGCTCAGAACACACTGAAAGATAAGAGATTTTCCCAGGGTCATATATAGTCAGTCTGTGTTTGAGATGGGATTTGAACTCAGATCTTTCTGACTCAGAGTTCACTATACCAGTAATGTCAAACTCAAATAGAACTAAATTATACATAAGAATCTCTCTCAACTGCATATTGGCTTATAAAATCATGAATCAATGTTATCTACATCCTATTGTATTTTTATTTATTTTTGCTAACTGTTTCCTAATTACATTTTAACTAGTTTGGGCAGTATTCCCAAGTGTTACAGCTGCAATATTGCCCTTAGTTGATAAATTTGCATCCTACGGTGTCATGTTGTCTTTAATAATAATAATAATTTATTTTGTCTTGAAATATTCTATTGCATTATACGAGGGGAAGTCCTCCACAGTCAGCCTCCTCACCATGGCATGGAGACCGAGGTTCTTTAAGGCTCTGGAAGGAAAGCAGAAATCCTAGCAGCTCCTACCCACTGGGAGCATCTTCCAGCCCAGACCCAGACCATTTTCTCAGTGAAGCCTTCCTGAACTCTTCTGATTATAATTCCCTTTCTCTTTTCAAATCTTTTAAGTCTCTTTTTAAAACAATAAATGCTCAAGAGATGGCTGAGCTGAGCTGTCCAACATGTATTTGGATGGTCATTACTTTCCTGCCATCTCCTCTGGATTGTAGGCTCCGTGAGGGCAGGAACAGCGTCATTTTTCCATGCTGAGGACTGATAGGAGCCATTTGTATTGAGAAGGTCAATTTCTGGAGCCGAACCTAAGACTAACGCTTCCAATGGCGACGACACACTTGCTTCAGGGAAAGTATTTGGCAGCCTCTCCAACATCCCCTGGCCTTAATCTATACACTGAAGGGAGTGGGCTGTGTGATCTCAGAGGGCTCTTCTACCTCTGACATTCTCTGTCCTAAAGGCCCTTCAAGCTCCGACATTCTCTGTTCTTGATCCCGCTCTAACGTCTTTGTTCTAAGACTCCTCCTCCCAGTCCTGACATTCTGCCTTCAGTCTGTATTCTAGGGTCGGTTCCGGTTCTGACATTCTATGCCAGAGACGGGTTTGAGAGTTAGGAGGAACCTGAGAAAGCAGCCAAGACATTCTTTTCGTTTGATAGAGGAGGGAAACAAAATTAGAGAGACTCGAATTTCTGAGGTTCTCCTTGCCAGCTTTACAAACCTGTGGCTCTTTGTGCCTTGGCCAGCAGGTGAAGGAGAAGGCTGGGTAAGGAGTGCCTGGGGCTTTTTGAGGATGGAGTGGGGAGAGAAGCTAAGGGACACCCTTCTCTCCTTGCTTCAGGATGCTTTGGGGTCTCCTCCCCTCCCTTTCTCCACCTTGGATCATGGAGCTACAGTTGCTCCACAGGGTGGGAGGACAGGCTGGACATCCCCACACCTCAGAGAGGGGGCTGTCTTCTCCCTCCCAGCTTACCACAAGCTCCTGAAACCAGTCATCGTGAAACTAAGGGGCCTGTAGACCTGTGTCCGGGGCCCCATGCAGGATAGCTCCCCGTCTGTTCTCACAGTTCCCCTGGGGGAAAGCCCATGTCTGGGCTGCAGAGCTCCTAAGGGAGCCAAGGGGGACGAGAGGGTCCTGCCTCAGATTCCTGCTGGAGGCTCCTTCTGAGATGAGATTTTGCCCTCCTCAAGATTTGTGGGAGAGGAGCTGCCCCAGACCTCTTCCAGCTGCCCAAGGGGAGGCCCATGCCCTAAAGCAGGAGTGGAGAAAGGAGGCTCTTCTCAGCTGCCTCCAGATGTGGACTCCAGCTGCCTCTTTGCATCAGCTCTCTGGCCAGGAAGAGGAAGAGGATCCTCTGGAGTCTTGAGACAATTCAACCCAATAAACATTTTTAAGTGTCCATCAGGTACTGGGCTAAGAGCTGGGGATACAATAGAGACAAGACACAGTCTCTGTCCTCAAGAACCTTACAGTCTAATGGGGAGACAAGCTAAGTACAGAAGAAGTTGGGCATGATTAACAGAGGGAAAGCAAATTAATTTTTTGCTTTAAATTTGCTTATGGAATTAAGAGGGGTTGTGGAAGTCTTCCTGTGGAAGATAGGACTTTAGGTGGGACTTGAAGGAAGCCAGGGAGGTCAGTAGTCAAGGAGGTCATTCTTGACGTGGGACACAATCAGAGAGAATACCTGGAACCAGGAGATGGGGTGTCTTGTTTGTGGGACGGGGGGGGGAACTTCTCTGGCACCCAGGAATGGCTCCAAGTGCTTCCTCACTGCCTTTTACTTCCAGTGCTTTCCTTCTGTTAATTGTTTCCAATTTATCCCAAACAGGGCTCTCTCTCTCTCTCTCTCTCTCTCTCTCTCTCTCTCTCTCTCTCTCTGTCTCTCTGTCTCTCTCTCTCTTTCTTTTCTCTCTCTCTCTCTTTCACTCTTTCTTTCTCTCTCTCTCTGTCTCTTTCATTCTTTCTTTCTCTTTCTCTCTGTCTCTCTCTATATGCACACTGTTGTCTCCTTTCTCGTCTTCTGCTTTAGGGGATGTGCCCACCCTTGGTTTTAGTACTGGATGGGGGCATGGACCTACCCACTAGACTTTCCTCCCTTCTCTCCCTTAGCACATGTCCTTCAGTGTGTCAGACTTTTCATGACCCCATAGACCATAGCACGCCACTACTGCCCATGGAGTTTTCTTGGCAAAGATACTGGAGTAATTTGTTATTTATTTCCCCAGAGTGCCCAGGGTCACACAGCTAGTGAGTGTCTGAGTCCGAATTTGAACTCAGGTCTTTCTGATTACAGACCCAGGGCTCTATCCCCTGCATCATCTGGCCACAGCCACATGGGGAGGATGAAACCAATTTTGTGTCAAGAGGCTCTAAACAGTCTTGAGAAACCATCTCTGAGAAAGCCTCAGATTTGGGGTAATGAGTGCTAACCCTTGTGTGTGAAGGGCATTTCAAGGTTTTCAAAGCATTCTCTCATTCATAATTTCATTTACACCTGACAGCAATGAGGGCAAGGACTAACCTCCGCCCTTTTATAGAGGAGGAAGCTGAGATCCATTTGGGCCAAGGACACAGGGTAAGTTTGTGGCAGAATGGGAAAAGTCCTAGGGAAAAGAAATGGGCAAGAAGGGGAAATCTATAAAGATTAAAAGACTCCCAGCAATTCAATGTACCTTCATTCATTCAATATTCAACATTTACAAATTTCCTACAATTCCCAATTCTTTGATACATTCATTCAATATTTACAAAACGCCTACAATTCCCAGCCCTTTGACACTTCATTCATTCATTCACTATTTATAAACTTCCTACTGTATAGAGTCTGTACTCACAGGGATACAAAAACAGTGACAATCTGAGTCCTGCCTTACAGCACTCCCAATCTTAGCTATTCAGACAAGCTTCAGCACAGACAGGTACTGATAAGTGAACTCCCCTGCAGTGTGTGGGGCTTAATACCAGAGCATGGTGGAGAAAGGAGATCAGAGACGGGAAGGAAATATCGTTCTGTGCTGGAGGCAGGTGCTCAGAGAAGGCTTCTAAAGCCAGTGGATCTGGAACTTGAAGAGAAAGGTAGGTGGGAATTTCTCATCACGTTGATATTCTTAAAACAGATCATTTTGTTGTTTATTTGAAAGGAAAAGCAAGTTGCACATAGTAGATTTGCAATTTCACGTACAGTTGTCTTTTTATTATTATTTTATGAAAATGCTTGTTTTATTCCATAAATTAAAAAAATAAAATAAAATTTCATAGATCTGAACCTGCTCTCCAATCCTCCCCTTCCTTTCAGGCCCCCTTCCCCAAAATTCACATACTTTTACTCAAAAACCTTCACTGGCTTCCTATTGCTTCTGATAGCAAAAGCTTAAAAATTCAAAGCTTAGCACAGTCCCTGGCATATATTGATTGATTGAAAGTATTTTTCAGCCAGGTTCCCATCTAATTTTCCAGTACTGTTACATACTATTCCCCTTTGTGCATCTTGTTCCAACCAGCTAGCTGTTCCCTATCATGAACACACCCCTGTGTCTGGAAGGCATCCCTCCCTTCCCTGCTTCATGAAATCCCTATTTCTTTCACGTCCAGCTCAGGGGTCCCCTCCTACAAGAGACCTTTTCTGATCCCCCAAATTGTTTGCATTCTCTATCTCTCAAAATTACACGGTATTCCTTTCTATCCATTTGTTTGTGTACATGCCGTCTCTCCCCATCTCCCTCCACAGTAGGCTCCTTGAGGAAAAGGACTATTTGGATTTTAATTTTGTATTCCAAGCACTAGACAGAGAATCTGGCACATTGTAGGAAGGTAGGATCCTTCCTCTACTTTCTCTTTCTCTTCCTTCTGAAGATCACTATTTATAGGTTATTGAATAATCACCATAATGAGGATAATAGTAAAAATGATTCTTAGAGCACGTTGAAATTTACTAAATATTTTGTATATATTATCTCATTGGAGATATTCTTATTATTCCTATCTACAAGTGGGACAAGACTCACTCCCAGAGGTTGCAAGCTTTACTGGGGTTAAATACATAGTAAATACCACAACTGCCTTTTATCAGTTCATTCATTCATTAAACATTAAGGACTTACTATGTGCTGGGGATACAAAAAGAGGTAAAAAATAAATCTCTGATCTCACGGAGCAATGTACAAACAAATATATATTAAAAAATGCCGATGTGGAATAAATTGGAAATAATTAACAGAAGGAAAGCACTGGAAGTAAGAGCCATTGGGGAAGGCGTCCTGTAGGAAGTAGGATTTCAGTTGGGACTTAAAGGTAGTGGTCCATTGTGGAAGTGGAGGAGAGAGAGCCTTCTAGGCCTTGGGGGTCAGTCAGAGAGAATGTCTGGGGTTTGAGAGGTGGAACAGCCTGGAGGTTAGCATCGTCGGATCGAGGAGTAGGTTGGGAGTAAGATGTAAGAAGAATAGAAAGATTGGAGGGCTTAAGTTAAGAAGGGCTTTGAAGGTCAAATAAAACATTTTATATTTGATCCTGGAGGTGAGAGGGAGCACTGGAGTTTATTGCGTAGGGAAGGGATGTGATGACCTGAGCTTTAAAAAAGTTCACTTTAGTGACAGAACAGAGAATGAATTGGGGTTCTGGATTTAGGAACCTTAGTTCAGAGCTCGATGATGACATTTATTGCAGCCAGGTGATCCTGGCAGTAGATTAGGGTCAGAAAAGGAGACAAAAAGCCAGTGGTAGGAAGGAAAAAAAGAAGAGAGAGTTTTGGGCACTCTGTTCCCAAGGAGGACCAATTAAGAGTGAAGAATTAGAACCTTTTCTTTGTATTTCCAGTAACAAGTATAGATGCTTAGTGCATTAAAAATAAATAAATTATATATTTTAAGTATTCTAATATCGCCTCATATACCAATATTCTTTGTCTGCTGTGACAATCTATGTCCTAAGGTCCCTTTCCAGGGCTGACATTGTATTCTGAGGTTCCTCTCAGCTCTGACATTCTCTGTTCTAAAGTCTCTTCCATTCTGACGTTCTGTGTTCTAAGATCCTTTCCATTTTTGTGTTCTCTAGGTGCTTCCAAGCTCCACTATCCTATCGTCTAAGACAGGGATGGGGAATGTCCGCCCACAGGCCATAGAAGGCCTGTGAGATCATTTGGTCTGGCCCTGCCAGAGCCATGCAGGTGAAGGTGAGCTGAAAGCGAGGTACAACTCCCTGCCTGAGTTTTTAAGTTTGTATGGCTCATGATGTGAGAGATACCCAAATGGCCCTTGGTGGAAAAAAGGTCCCGATCTAGGTCTTCTCCTGCTCTAGAACAGTTAGACATTCTGTGGTCTAAATTTGCTTCCAGTTCCATCACTTTCTGGTTCCCTGAGAAGAGGGCAGCCATGTTTTTTGGAGGCTTAGGTACCTAACCTTGGGCTTGCCTCTGTCCTTGGGGTTTCTGTGCAGGAGGTGTTGCCGCGTGATGGGTCCACTACCTGCCACCTTCTCTCCCATCTCAGAAGGCTCTAGGGGGTTGTAATTAACCTGGCCTGCCAGGGCCCAGGGGCCCTTGGATCCTTCTGTGGATCAATCCCCAGAGCCCCGGATTCGGGGACCACTCCCTGTCTCTTTCCCCACCCTGACCCTCCCCAGGTGGTTTAGAAAAACCTCCTTTTTTCACCGGGACCACAGGACAGCGGTCTGCTGCTTGGGAAGGGCTGCTGAGCCTCTCAATGGCCTCTCTATGTGGATCGTGGTGGGCAAGGCTGGGACATAGAGTCCCTGTTGTTTGCAGATGAATCAGGAGAGAGGGCGAGGCTCCATTGGGTTGAGGTGGGATCGCTGGGGAGGGAGAGGAAAGGGCCACCCCTTTGGAATGTGGCCCTCTTTGGTCTGGCTGGGTGGTCTCTGGGGTCAGGCCCAGGTATGTGCAGGAGAGGTTTCCAAGGACGGGCTCTGGAACTGCTGAGTGGACACTGCCAGCCCACCCTTCGGTCTGGGAACCACGGGCATGGCCAGGGGGACCCCTGCCCTTCAGAGCTCCGCAGCCCCCAGGCCATGGGGCTCCATTCCCTTCCAAGTCTAGCCCGGATATTTTCCTCTCAAGGGAACAATGAGTCAAATCTTGGTCTATTCTCATCCTCCCTGGGCCTCAGTTTCCACATGTTTAAAATGAGGGATTGGGATAGGGGGTTTGGGTCCTTCCATTTAGATTCAAAGACTTTCTAATATGATAAATGAGTTTTCGGTTTTTTCCCCTTTCTGCCTCAATTCTCAGAAAGGTTAAAAAAAGGAGGAATCCCAAAGTTTTCACAGCTTAAGAGGAACTTGTAGAGATTAAGAAGGCCAAGGAGAGAGAGAGAGACAGACAACAGAAAGAGAGAAAGAGAAGAGAAGAGAGAGAAAGAGAGATATAAGAGAGAGACAGAGAAAGAGAACAGACAGACAGAAGAGAGAGAAGACAAGAGAGACAGAGAGACAGAAAGAGAGAGAAACAGAGACACAGAGAACAGAGAAAGAGAGAGAGAGAGAGAGAGAGAGAGAGAGAGAGAGAGAGAGAGAAGAGAGAGAGGAGAGAGGAGAGAGAGAAAGTAAGAGACACACACACACACAGAGACAGAGACAGAGACAGAGAGACAGAAGTGAAGAAGGAGAAAAGAGACAGAGACAGAGAGAGAAGGAGGAGGGGGAAAGGAGATAGAGACAGTGACAGACACAGAGGGAGACAGAGACAGACTGAGGCAGAGAGAGACAAAAACTGAAAAGAAGAGGTAGAGATACAGGGAGACAGAGACAAATACAGAGAAAGAGAAACAGAGACACAGAGACAAAGAGAGAGACACAGGAAACAGAAAGAGAGAGACAGAGACAGAGACAGAGTAGAGACATAGAGACAGACAGGAAAAAGACAGAGACAAAAACAAAGAGAGAGATAGGAACAGAGAGACAGGGACTCCTTTGTCAGTCAGGTAAAGCTAAAGACATTTTCTAAGGAAAATTTTAAAATACTTAAAATAAAATACAAAAGATTAAAGTTAGTCAAAAAAAATTTCCGTTCATCCAAGCTTAGAGGGGTATGAAATCTTTCCATTGAGCCCCAAGATAGAGGTGACTTAAGACCCTCCAGTCTCCCACCGTCTCCCTCTCATAATGCCCAGAAGAGTCAATACTCCCACTCCCACCCAGGGGTCCCTGCAGCTTGTAAAAGCCACTGAGACCAGAGGATTTTTCCTTTTGAGGTCTAACCTAAATCCTGCCTCTTGCACCCAGCCTGTTTCCTCTTTTCACTCCTTGGTGGAGGCGGGAAACAGCTGCCTCCTGTCTTCCTCAGAAAAACCCTTGTATTCGTGGGAGGTGTTTGGGGCTTAGAACAGTCACTGGGAAAGGAAATGAGGCCTTCTTGTGACGTGCCATTGTAGTGTGAGGATCAGCCCACAGGGGAGAGATGAGAGCAGGGAGGGACAGTGGGGAAAGGAGGGAGGAAAGGGCCTGAAGTGGGACGGGGGCAAGGCCTGGGGCTGGGGGGTGCTGCACAGACTCCCAGAACCCCACATTATCAGTTAGGAAGATCCTCAGAACGTAGAAGTCAGAGTGCTGGAGACCTTCCCAGAGAGATGTTCGGAGCTTGGAGAGACCTTAGAACATAGAACATTAGGGGTGGAAGGCGCCGATGGAAAGGACGGAACGTTAGGGGTGGAAGGGGCCTTAGAACCTGTCCAGTATAATTTTTCACTTTAGGAAACTGTAAGTAAGAACTGAAGTTCAGAGAAGTCAAATGAGTTTCCAAATGCCAGCAAATTAGTGCTGGACCCAGGGTAGGACAAGAGCATTTCAGGGCCCTTCCCATCATATCCCATTAAAAGCCGGCATCTCTGGCAGGGTTCCTGACTGACTCCCTTCCATGAATGGGTAAGAGCCTCTCAGAAGGGCCAGGTGGTCTCTGGGAACCGTTTGCTACCTGCAGCTTCTCCCTGCCTTTGTCCATTGGCCAAACTGCCTCAGGTGTTTGCCTTTCTTCCCTTATGGGGCAGAATGAAGGTAGTGGCTTAGGGGACTACAGCGAGGTGGGCACCGGCTGGTTCCACCAATCTTTAGTGAGCAAATCACTGCAGTTCTTTCTGGCCCTTAATTTCCTTGTCTTTGAAATTAGGGTTTTACACTGAAGGGTCTCTAAGGTCCCTTCCAGATCCGACACTGTGTGTAGTAAGACCCCCGTCAGCCCTAAAATTCTACATTCTAAGGTCCCTTCCTCTTCTGACACCCTAAATTCTCTTCAGCAACAGCCGGAGCTCTAGGGTCATTTGCAACTTTAACGTTTGGTGAATTGATGATTCCATAGCTACACCAGGAGTCGGGGAAGGAGAAAAGGCCCGTCAAGAAGTCCCATGTTTTAGCAAAAAACAGGCAGATGGGAAAACACCTTTTCAACAGTAGAAAACAGTCATAGAGGGTATAAAGAAGTAATGGAAGAGATTTCCAGATAAAAAAAAGGAAGGAATGAATAAAATAGGGAGAGCCCAAACTTATGGGTAAGGCCCACAATTCGAGGGGCCACGTTGTGGAAACAAGCAAAAGTTTAAGGAGATTTTAAGAGGAAATAATTTGGTCTTGGGCCTGGGTTTTCTTTCCTTAGCCTATTGTTATAAAAGTGATTTTAGAAATAGGAAGCCCTGGCCCCCCCAATTTCAATTCCTCTTACACTGAGTCCTTTATTTCCTCCCCTCCCCTTTGGGATATACTTCCCTTCCCTGGGGCCTCTCCCGGATTAAATCTATTTTTTCCCTGTATTTAAAAGTTGCTGCCCTAGGCAACGGGCTCCTGCCCCCCACCCATGCCCCTTCCCGGGGATCCCGGGTTTTTAGCTCACCCGTCTAAAAACCACTTTAAGGGGCATTATGGGAGGGTACCCTTTAAAGGCCAAAGGGTCTTTTTGGTTTCTTCCTCACACAGAAAAATTATTCCCAGGACCCTGGCCCTTTTCCCCCTTACTCCCCCATCCCCTTAGATCCATTTTTTTTCCCTTTGGGAATATCTTCTCCCACTGAAGGTCCCTCCTCATTCCTTCCTTCCCTTATCCTTTTTCTTCCTCCCTAAAAACCCCTTTTATTTTTTTTGAATCCAAAAATTTTTTTCCAGGATTATAGTTATTTCCTGTAAACCAAGCCACTTTTCTTGTTCTTTAAAGAACCATTCCCCTGTCCCCGGAGTTTTATTCTAATGCCAGAAAACTTTAAATCTTGTCAAATTTACTGAGGGTTTTATTTTGTTATTTTTTCTTCCATAAACATTTCTTTGAATTATTTTTTTTTTCAAAAAATTCTATCCTTTCAGGTGTCTAAAAAAAAGAAACAAAACTTGTGGGATTTTAGCTAAAAAAAATCCCTTTAAATTTAAAATTAAGGAAAAAATTTTTATTTCTTCAAGTTAAAACAGTTTTGAATAAAAATTTTTTATTTTTAAAAAATCCTAGTTCTTTTTCCCCTTGGATGGGCTTGGGGCCATTTAATCCATCCCCTTTAGAACAGGAGATAGAAAGCAGAGAAGTTAAGGGCCTTCACAGGTCACACAAGCAGTGATTTGAACTCACATCTTCTAACTTTAAATCCAGTTCTTTTTCCATTGCTACCTGCTCTGCTTAATCACTGGGCCTTAACACATGTGCAATAATCACAATAGCTAGCATTGACGTAGCGTTTTAAGGTTTTCGGCTCTTTACAAGCATTATATCATATTATCTTGACGACAATGGTGGAAAGGTTGGTGCTATTATTAGCCTAATATACAGATAAGGAAACAGGGTTAGGGAAGTGAATCCATGCACCCATTACATAGCTAGTGGGTGTCTGAGGCTGGATTTGAACCCAGGATTTTCTGACCCCTAAGTCCTGTTTTCTGTACCCACTTACCTAATCGCCTAATCATGGTCTGCCTGATCAGTTAGTGAGCTTACTGGATCATTAAATTTAAGCCAGACAGGAGCGTGTCTGTCTTGAGAACACTGAGTCAAACCCTAGTATTTCTTTCTTCATCTGGCTCGTAGAAGAGGGAATAGAGATCACAAAGAATGGTGCAAATGGTTTTTATAAACCCTTATTTTCTTGCCATAGGAGCTGCCTTTCATTAGCAAAGCGAGGGGACAAAGGGACTTCTATAATAACAACAGCATCTTAGGAGGAGGGAGGGGAAGGGGCACATGGCTTCCAGGGAGCTCACACTCTACCTCCTGTGCCCAGTGTTTTCTTGGGGACTATTTTCAGGCCCGGAGAAAGACACCCTGGATAACTGTTTTCTTGGGGACTATTTTCAGGCCCGGAGAAAGACACCCTGGATAACTGTTTTCTTGGGGACTATTTTCAAGCCCAGAGAAAGATACTCTGGATAACTGTTTTCTTGGGGACTATTTTCAGGCCCGGAGAAAGATACTCTGGATAACTGTTTTCTTGGGGACTATTTTCAGGCCCGGAGAAAGATACTCTGGATAACTGTTTTCTTGGGGACTATTTTCAGGCCCGGAGAAAGACACCCTGGATAACTGTTTTCTTGGGGACTATTTTCAGGCCCGGAGAAAGACACCCTGATAACTGTTTTCTTGGGACTATTTTCAGGTCCGAGAAAGATACTCTGGATAACTGTTTTCTTGGAGACTATTTTTGGGTCCAGAGAAAGATGCCCTGGATAACTGTTTTCTTGGGGACTATTTTCAGGCCCGGAGAAAGACACCCTGGATAACTGTTTTCTTGGAGACTATTTTTGGGTCCAGAGAAAGATGCCCTGGATAACTGTTTTCTTGGGGACTATTTTCAGGCCCGGAGAAAGACACCCTGGATAACTGTTTTCTTGGGGACTATTTTCAGGCCCGGAGAAAGATACTCTGGATAACTGTTTTCTTGGAGACTATTTTTGGGTCCAGAGAAAGATGCCCTGGATAACTGTTTTCTTGGGGACTATTTTCAGGCCTGGAGAAAGACGCCCTGGATAACTGTTTTCTTGGGGACTATTTTCAGACCCGGAGAAAGACGCCCTGGATAACTGTTTTCTTGGGGACTATTTTCAGGCCCGGAGAAAGATACTCTGGATAACTGTTTTCTTGGGGACTATTTTCAGGCCCCAGAGAAAGACGCCCTGGATAACTGTTTTCTTGGGGACTATTTTCAGGCCCGGAGAAAGATACTCTGGATAACTGTTTTCTTGGGGACTATTTTCAGGCCCGGAGAAAGACACCCTGGATAACTGTTTTCTTGGGGACTATTTTCAGGCCCAGAGAAAGATAATCTGGATAACTGTTTTCTTGGAGACTATTTTTGGGTCCAGAGAAAGATGCCCTGGATAACTGCTTTCTTGGGGACTATTTTCAGGCCCCAAGAAAGATACTCTGGATAACTGTTTTCTTGGGGACCGTTTTCGGGATCGTTTTCAGGCCTGGAGAAAGATGCCCTGGATAACTGTTTTCTTGGGGACTATTTTCAGGCCTGGAGAAAGATCCCCTGGATAACCTAAAGATGGCAGTTGTAGCTGGCAGCTTGGTCCCCCCAGTCTGCACCCAGGGGAGGGGTCCCATTGATCTGTAGCCCAGATCAAGTTTAATTGGAGAAAAAAGGGAATAACCCAGCAAACAACATCGGTGTGGGAGCCTTGGTAAGAAACCGAGTCTGCTGCTTGCCTGCCAGGCCCGGGCTGGCTCCTGGAGATCCAGCCTAGGATCTGTTTCACAAGCAAGCTGGTCAGACACAGATGGACACACTAGGAAAGGGCAGCATGGCCTGCTGCTGACTTCCAGCTTACTACTTCTGCGGCCCCGGCCCCATGAGTGCTTTCTATTATAACGGAAAGAGAGCTGGCCGGGAGACTGAGCTTGGTCACTGAAACTCTTCCCCCAAGCCTCTTCTTTAAGCCTCAGCTTCCCTACCTGCTGGGTTCTTCCCAGTTCTGATTTCTGTGTTCTAAGGTTCTTTCCAGATCTCGTATTCTGGGTTCTAATTCTATGGATTCTATTTCTAATTCTATAATTCTAATTCTTCCTGCTTTGATAGTCTACATTTTAAGGTGACTGAAATTGTTACTGCAGAAAGAACATTGAGTTTGTCTCCCTTCAGAGGCCCTTGGCTAGGTGTGCTGGGACCATGTCCCCAAAGTGAAGAAATTGGGTCAGCTGAACTCAGAACCCTGAAGAGGAGAGACCCCATATAGTTCTAATAGTCCATATCTCAAGGTTTTTTTTTTTTATGGTTTAGGGTCTCTTCTTACATGCTCTTACAGAAGGAGCATTAACTCTGCATTTAGAGGTTTTGGATTCAGATCTCACCCTTGACCCAAAGACACTAGACAAATCACAGAACTTCCTCAGAACTCTGAAGATCCCATACAGTTCTAATAGTCCATATCTCCAGTTCTTTTATGGTTTAGGGTCCCTTCTTACATGCTTTTACAGAAGGCGCATGAGCTCTGGATTCAAACATCCTGGGTTCAAATCTCACCGTTATGACATAGACAAATCACAGAACCTCCTTGGAACCCAGAAGAGCAAAGATCCCACAGTTCTCCTTAAGCGTCGGTCCCCACATCTGTACAACGGAAACACTGGGCAGCCTGGGAGGCCGGAGGTCCATTTTAGCGCTAACTCTATGTCCCAGCTCAGACATTGTGGATTTTGAGGTCCGTCTGTTCTGACGGCCTGAGCCCTAAGACCCCTCCCGTGTCCTAGCGGTCTTTCCTGGGAGGGAGTTCCATACTCTATAACCTGGTGCTACAACGAGGGGCAGGGCCTCGTGGCCCCATCCCAGACCCTCACACCGCACTATTCTGGGGTCTGTGAGAGGACCACCCTACGGCTGAGCCAGGACAAGGGAAGGTGCCGTCCGTCACTCACTCAGGACCCCTGCCCAGTCTCTCCAGCAGCCTGCACCAGGGAAGCCCTCCTGGGCCCCTGTAAGCCGAGGGAAGGGTCTGGCCGGGCCTCCACGCTCAGAGAGATGGTTTAGCTCAGCCACTTTTGCTCCCTCCTTCTCAGCAGAGACTTTCTGCAGAAAATCCCTGCTCCTTGCCTCCCAGAACTCTGGGGAGGGGGCAAGAATTTCCTTACCCTTCCACTTTTAGCAAGAAGCCACCTGAATTTTCAGCCGGTTTCTGGGGGCTTCCCCTGCTAGAAACATGGCCTGACTCCTCGAGTCAGCTTCCCTGCCTTGTTAGAGTCTGGCCTGGGAGCTCGGGGGGACCCAGAGCCCATCCCTGGGCATTCACTGGCCTTAGCAGGAAACCAGAGGCCCAACCTCCCCTCTTCCCTTTCCCCGGCTCACATTGGGGCAATTTGCCCCAAAGGCCAGCCCAAAGTGAGGGGTGCCCCCACCTCCCGAGCCAGTCAGGGGAGCCCTCCCAGAGCCCTGGAGACGCCGGTCTCTGAGCCGCCGCACCCTGCTCTGAACGGAGGCGACCTCGCCCCTCTCAGCCCTCACAAGCTGAGCAAGGGCGTCCCCCCACCCCAAGGGGGATATCGCAGGTTGTCTGTGGAGATTCCCCGAGGGGAGATCCCTCATGTTCAGCACTCGTTCCAAGAACCGGCTGCCCTGAGTTTGGGGGTGCGAGGATGGAGGGGGCTCGGGAGGACCACCCTCAGAAGAGCCGCCCCCAGCCAGCCCACCCGAGGCTCCCCCACCCCAAGCAGCGGGCGGCGGGCACCGGCCAGTGGCTACGTAGGGATTTCTCTACTCACCGCGAATGAAGGGCTGCGAGTAGGTCGTGAAGGAATCAAAGACACTGTTGGACGCCATGCTCTGGTCTGAGGAAGGCGAGGATTCAGTCCTTGATGGGGCTGGCTTGGAACTGGGGGGGGGTATTATTTTTTTTCTGCTACTTTTGAAAATAATTTAAAAAAAAAGAAAGGGGGGCAACAAAAAAAGAAAAAAAAAAGGAAAAAGAGCAAAAAAAAAGAGAGAAAGAGAGGGAGAGATCCCAGAGGAAGCTAATGCCTATTTGTACCCAAGAATTTGGGTTCTCAGTCCCACAGGAATGTCTGGCCACAGAGTGTTCAACAGCAGTACATGCAGACTATCATTAGGGATGGAAGGGGCGAGAGCACAGGCAGCAGCGGGCAGCGAGGGGGGAGCCCCCGGGCAGCAGCGGGCAGGCCAGGCTGGGGGCCAGGGCCCGAGGAATGAATGAAACTTACCCCCGAGCAGACAGAGCAGCACCCCCTCCCCAAGCTAGGGCAGGCTGGGCCCCCTCCCCCACGGCGGGGGAGTGGGGATGGGGCCGTGGAGAGAAGCCAAGCCTCCCTCCTCCCCAGGTACCCCTGGGGATGGCAGAGGACTCCCAGCTTGTGGTTCTGTGGTTGGGGAAGAGGCCTTCAGAGTGTCAAGCCAACCTCAGCTCCCCAGGCTGAAAAAGCCTTTAACCCGACACGGGCTCATTGGCCCGGGCAGTCACCTGACCCGGGACGTCACCCTGGCCCTTGGATCTCACTGTGGCTCTTTTTTTTCAAAAAAAAAAAAAAGAAGAAAAAAAGATATTTTCTGTGTTGGTTGGTAACAGCCTCTGTCATTGGCCCAGTTCGTTTACCCTCTGAAAACAGTTAGCATGGAGGCGAGGGGAGCTGGAGAGGACTTTTTCCCATCCTTCTTTCTAATTAATGGCAGTGTCCTCCTGCCGGGCCCAGAACCATGTGGAGGCTAATTGGTTGATGGAAGCCATCCTCCGTGGGCACGAAAGGGTTCCCTCCCTTCAGCTGCCCTTCTCCCGCCCTCCACTTGTCTGTGGTGCAACTGCTCTCCCGCCGGCAGGGCCGACCCGGGCCTCCGCATGGCTATTGTGCGGGAGACCGCTTCCATATGTGGGGATGGGTGGCTCCTGACGGGGGTTTTATGTGGATTAGTATTAAGTAAAAATTCAAAGCATATGCGGCAAGATAAACAGCGCTGGGAGCCGGGCTCGGGGTCCTGTCCCCCCCCCCCCCTTTCATGGCCTTCCCCGGGACGCGCAGTAGGTGGGTTGCCAGGGGATGTTGCAGTGACACGGCGGGAAGGATGCTGGGGATGCACCTGGACAGGGGAGGAGAGGGGAGCTTGGGTAAAAGGCGGCTCCCGGGGAAGTCCATCAAGCAGAGGGGTCAGTCTTCTGGTCGGGGGCCAGCCCGGACCCCCACCTGCCCCTGATGGCCGGCCTAGGCAGCTACAAGGCGCAGTGGAACAGAGGAGGCCGACTCTCCGGGTGCCCTCCCACCCATAACTGCTGGTTAATGCTATGAAGCTCCTGGTGAGGACCAGGGTCAGTCTCCCTCTGCAGCCAGGGGGCACCTGGAGTCAGGCTGTGGGAATCTCAGTTCCTCCGGTTCAAATCCAGCCTCGGATAAATACTAGCTGGGAGATCCTGGGCAAGCCGCACAGGCCTGCGTGCCTCAGTTTCCTCATCTGTCAAATGAACCACTCCAGTATCTTTACCAAGAAAACCCCAAATGGGGCCATGAAGAGTCGGAGACAGCATAATTATAAGAATTGTTGGGGCAGCTAGGAAAGAGCCCCAGCCCTGAAGTCAGGAGGACCCGAGGTCCAATCCGGCTTCAGACACCACTTCCTGGCTGGGTGACCCTGGGCAAGTCACTTAGCCCCAGTTGCTTCAGGAAAAAGAAAAGAAAAGAATTGTTGGTAGGCGGGTTCTGAGCCTGGGGACTGGTCTGGCCGCTGGCCTTTGCTTCTACACCGAATTAGGACATGGTAGAAGGGAGACCCCTCCTCCGTCCCTTACACACATGCATCTGGAATATTTGCAGGGCGCGGTGCACGGTGGGACTCTCACCCATACCTGGGCCCCTTTCTGTCGTTTGAATGAGTTCCGTTCCTCCGTCTGGGAAGCTGCTCTTTAAGAACGAGAACCTCATGGAGGGGATTTCTTGGTCTGTGGTTCTTTGCCTGTATTCTAAGGTCCCTCGCTGCCCTCACACTTCCTTCCAGCTCTGTCACCGTCTCTGGGCCAATGAGGGATTTGCAGTTAGCTGAGGGGAAGACTGGGACCTTGGGGGTGGGAAGTGGGGGTTTGGGGGCAGCGGGACCACCAGGACTCAGGTGAAGGATGCTGACATGGGAGCCAGGAGGCGGCGACTACCGAGCCTTGGGGCTGGGGGGGGGGGCTGAAGGCAGCCGCGAGCTTCCTCTGGGCCCCAGTGAGAAGGAAAGCCGTCCGTGGCTCGGCGAACTGCCCCAGGCCCAACCTCTGCCCACCACAAGCCCATTTCCAAGGCCTCCAATGTGCACTGTCAGCGGGTGATGTCACCCTGTAAGAATGTGCAGCTGCTGATGACCACACACTTTTAACCAGCTTCCAGAGGCTGGAACCCCAGAACGGGCCGGGGAGGAGGGCAGGCGGAGCTTCTCAGAGCCCCCGTGAGCCAGCCGAGGGCCGGGCAGCCGAGCAGGGCCCGCAGCAGGAGGCAGCCCCGGCCCTCGCGGCCCAGAAGCCTCCCAGCCCGGAGCTTGCTCTCAGTCTCCCCGGCTGTGGCCCCTCCGGGTCCCAGACGTGTCGCCCGTCACAGCCAAAAGCCCTTCCAGGAACCCCAGGCCCGTCAGAGCTATTTTTCCCATGAAAGTGCCCACCCAGCTCCCTCTTCCCTGGCCAGAGGGGCCCCCAGCCACAGTGGGGACCATTGTCTACAAGGCCGGCATTGTTCTTCAGCCCCGTTCCAAGGAGGTGGCCTGGCCCCAGATGAAAGGGGAACGTAGTCTTTACCATAAAAAGGTCTATGGGTTTTCCCTTCCCCCCTTTTCCCTTTAATGACCCCATTTTCCATGGGTGTGTCTTAAAATTTAAAACATACCAACTTTACTTACTCGTCCAAAGGAAGGGGGGTCATTATGTGGTTGAGAAATTGATGGGTGTTCCATGTGCTATCGATGGAGCATCCGAGGCATCTCCTGTCACTCACAGAGAGCGGGCAATCAGCAGCCAGGCCGTGCCTCCGCTTCCTATCCCCACAGAGGGGGCTGCGGGCCCGAGGACTGACCGTAAAACCAGGGGCTTGTCTCCCTATGGACATGGTCGGGATGGAAGATGGAGCCTGAGGCCTCCAGTGTACATGCTGCATGTTATAGAACCCAGGAGGTCAGAGCTGGGAGGGCCCTTAGAACCCAGGAGGTCAGAGCTGGGAGGGCCCTTAGAACCCAGGGGGTCAGAGCTGGGAGGGCCCTTAGAACCCAGGAGGTCAGAGCTGGGAGGGCCCTTAGAACCCAGGAGGTCAGAGCTGGGAGGGCCCTTAGAACCCAGGAGGTCAGAGCTGGGAGGGCCCTTAGAACCCAGGGGGTCAGAGCTGGGAGGGCCCTTAGAATATAGAATGTCAGAGCTGGGAGGGCCCTTAGAACCCAGGGGTCAGAGCTGGGAGGGCCCTTAGAACCCAGGGGGTCAGAGCTGGGAGGGCCCTTAGAACCTGGGATGTCGGAGCTGAAAGAACTTTAAGGGTAACCTCTTAATCTTACAGATGAGGAAGCTCAGGTTGCAAGAAGGGATTTCCTCAGACAGTTAGTAGCAGAGTCAGAACTAGAATCCCATTCACCTGATTACCATTCTTATATTCCTGGGACCACAAATTTAGAGCTGCAAGATATCTTAAAGGTCATTGAGTCCTAATTCAATTTGCAGAAAACCCAAGGTTTATATAAAGAAAAGAATATAAAATCTCCAAAAGGAGAAAATGGCTTGCCCCAAATCATATAGGCAACAAGAGTTTGAATCCAAGCCTTCTGACCTTATGGCCAATGTTCCCTCCATTGCAGCATGAGGTTTCCATGTATTCATTGGGTCACAGACTGAGAGCTGAAGTTAAGAATCCAATCCAATCTCCCCGCCTCTACTTCTGCCATTTTTTTATAGAAGAGGAAATTGAGATTAAGTCCTTTGTATCAGTCCAGGATTCTAACCCCGGTTTTCCTGTGTCCCTTTCGGCAACATTCCAGATCCGTCTTCCAGGAGGCGCGCTCCCAATGGAGCCCGTTTATAACTCCACCGTTGGCTAGTGATCAACTTGAGACCAGAAAGGAAAATTATAGAATCCCAGAGTTTGAAAGGATTCTAACAATCCTTGTCTTTCCCACTTCCCCCTCTGAATTGCTACAGTGCGTGGGCAGGGATGAAAGGAGACAGTCCAAGGATGGGGGTGAAAGTGATAGAAAAAGAAATAGCTTCTCCTCTGGTCTTCACAAAAACCTCAGAACTTTGACTGAC
This sequence comes from Sarcophilus harrisii, assembly GCF_902635505.1. Classification (NCBI taxonomy): domain Eukaryota; kingdom Metazoa; phylum Chordata; class Mammalia; order Dasyuromorphia; family Dasyuridae; genus Sarcophilus; species Sarcophilus harrisii. Next base: position 558,015,295 of record NC_045428.1, on the reverse strand, counting down.
TGGGGGCTGGATGGTTGATAAGCCATAGTTAGGAAGCATGTCTGGGCATCTTACATGAAGTTTCAGGAACTACTGGAAAAGCCCCCATGTCCTGTGCTCTTGGCCCTGTGGTTCCCTCAAAGACAAGACACCGGCCATTTGTTTACTGAGATCCATCCGCCCCCTTGAAGCGGAGGAATGCAAAAAAGATGGGACTGAGGAGTTTCCCACGATGCTTTGCAAAGACAAGATAAAGAAGATGCTCCCTCCCCCTTTACCACCCTCTTCCTTCCCCAGTATGTCCCCATACACAATTTCCCCCTTTCAAAGAAATATTCCACAGGAAAGATATTTTAGTTTACCAAAGACCCAGGTAGGAAGGAACCTGATGGAGCTTTGTAGAGCGAGGTTCTTAACCTATTTTGTGTTATGGAACCCCTTTGGCAGTCTGATGAAACTTATTGACCTCTTCTCAGAAGAATGTTTTTAAATTCTTAAAATAAAACACAGAGAATTACAAAGGGAAAATAAACATATTGAAATAGTTATTGAAATATTTTGAGGTTCATCCAAAAAGGGATTCCAGGTTAAGAACCCCTGTACAAAATAAACATGGAATGATTTGGAAATAAGGAAAAAGAAGACAAACAGCAATTCTATTCTACAGTGTTAGTCCCCCTTCCCATGGCTTTACAAAAAAGGGATGGAGATGCATTTTCTTAACTCATCTCCAGAGAAAAGCTTGCTCAATATCATTATATAATGTGCAGTTTTTTATTTTTGTTTTTGTTTTTTTTCCAATTTACTTCTTCAATCATTGTATAGAGTGTTGTTCTGGTTCTGCTGACTTCAGCACTGTGTTGGTTTACATATGTTTTCCCATGCTTCTCCAAATTCTCCCTTTCATCATTTCTTATGGAGCAATAATATTCGATTACATTCATGTGCTACAATCTGCTTAGTTATTGATAGCTATTTACTAGGAATGAAGAAGGAATCTCTTTATTTTATTTTTCTATTTATTAAGAACCTCTAATATCAGATTGTCAGAGCTAGAAGTCATGAAAGAAGTCAGGAAAGGCCATATAACCCAATCACTTCAGTTCATAGAAGATGAAGTTGAGACCAGCCCAAAATAAGGGAAATGCCCATCATTTTCTAACTGGGACATAGATCATGTTGCCAGTTCTTGACTATGATTATTAACCAAGTCAATCAATAAAGAAGCATTTATTAACTACCTACTGTGTGTAGTTAAGCACTGAAAATACAAAAAAAGGTAAAAGATGGTCCTTTCTATCAAAGAACTGATGGTCTAATGGAGGAAACAACATGACAACAACTATGTGCAAATAAAATATTGTCAGGATAAATTGGAAATAATCAATAGAGGGACGTCCCTAGGGAGTTTGGGAAATACTTCTTGCAGAAGGGGGATTTTTAGCAGAGACTTAAAAGTTGATAAAAGGAGAAATGAAGAAGAGCATTCCAGATAGGGGGGAGAACTAGGTAGGAGTTATAAGGTGGGAAATATGACATCATGTTTAAAGAAAAATGAATGGATTGAAAAGTCCATGGATGTATGTAAGGAATAAGAAGGCTGGGAGAAGAGGCAGATTACAGAGAGTTTTGAATGCCAGTAAGAGGATTTTATATTTCATCATGGAAGTGATGGGGAGCCATTGGAGTGTATTAAATAAGAGTGTGACATGGTCAGCCTTTCAATTTAGAAAGATGTTGTCTGCTCTTTGAATGCTACCCACTAACCAGGTCTCCCTGAATATTGATTATTAAATAGGACCATGGCTTTGACCACTAGCCACTAAACCAAACCCTGACCATCAGTCACTGATTAGGCCCCTGGCTGAAGAAATCTCAGAGGCAGGGAAACGGACCAAATCATCTCTTGTGATTCCAGATCAAAGAACTATATAGGTTAAAAGAGGAAGGCGGTTTTGGGATTGTGGGATTTCAGAATTTAGAGCCGTAATGGATCCTAGAGATCACTTAGTTTAACCAAGCAGAAGGGATAACTAGGTGGTGCAATGGATAGAGCCCATGGCTTAGAATCAGGAAGACTCATCTTCAGGAGTTTAAATACGGCCAGATACTAGCTGTGTGGCCTTGGGCAACCCAGGGTTTATGCAACCTTGTTTGCTTCAGTTTACTTATCTGCAAAATAAGCTGGAGAAGGAAATGGCAAACCTCTCTTTGCCAAGAAAACCCCAGATAGGGTGATGAAGAGTCTGAACGACTAAAGAACAAAAACCAAGACCCAGAAAATCACCTCCCTAAGGACTATGATTACTAATCAAGTCAATCAAGAAACAAGCACATATTAAGTACCTACTATGTGTAGTTAGGTACTGAAAATACAAAGAAAGGTAAAAGACAGTCCTTTCCGTCAAAGAGCTCATGGTTTCCCGACTCCCAATTTACCCGTTTGGGTCATTGAGAGATGGGTCCTTCTCAGCCTACTTTTTATTTCCTGGTCCACACAGGCTTAGGTCTCCTGTGTCACTCTTCTGGTCAAGAAGTTTCAATGGCTCCCCATTGCCTCTGGAAGACCCTACAACGCCCTTGGTTTGATCTTTGAAGGACCTTAGGTCTGGTTCCTGACCGTGGCACATTATTCCTCCTCATGCACTCTACGCTGGAGCCAAAAGGGCCTGCTGGTGGCCACACACTATCTTCTGCCTCAGCTTTTTCTCTGGAGTGGAAATCTCTCCATCCTCCCTTCCATTTTTTGGAATCCCCAGTTCTCTTTAAAGTCCAACTTGTGGCCCGTCTCCTTCCTCTTGGCAGTGCTCCTGGACCAGATTTATTTATTGTATTTCTGTTGTACAAACTTAGAGTTAATTATCTGTGAATATGTCAGACTTGAGGAGAAGAATGTAAACTCCTTGAGGGCAGGAGCTTTTTCACTTTTCCATGTGTGTTCCCAGCACTTTGCCAGTACCTGGCCCGTGACTGACCTGTAACACAAGCTTCTTAGTTGATGGATGGATGGATGGCTCACACAGGCCAAGGTCTGAACCTCTGACCGTCCATTAACTGGCCCCCTGCCCTTCAGCCCCAAGCCCCAGCTTGAGATGTTTAGGGTTGGCTGTAAAGCCCTGACTCAGCAACATGTTCTCAGCAGAAAGGCTTTAGAAGGTTTTTCCAAGTTTAGAAGTTGGTTGGAAACCATAGACCAAGCTTGCCCCCAGGAACTTGTTCTTTCTTCATCAAAGCTGTGGGGACTGGGAGAGAAACATGATCCAGGGCTTGGGTGCCCCTGCACAAAGATCGCTAGAGCTCCGAGTCGGGGGGCCGAGGCTGTGGGGGAGGGTCTGGGAGCAGGCTGATGTCACCACCTGGGAGGGGTCAGACCGAACTTCCAACAGGCTCCAAAGGGAACAATGTTGTAGTTAGTTTTCACTGTCCTTACACTGCATGTGAAATAGTGTCAGAGAAAGTCAGGACTTGGAGGAGACTTAGAATAGAGAGGTTCAGAGCTGGGAAGGACCCTAGAACCCAGGAGGTCAGAGCTGGGAAGGACCCTAGAACCCAGGAGGTCAGAGCTGGGAGGGCCCTTAGAACCCGGGAGGTCAGAGCTGGGAGGGCCCTTAGAACCCAGGGCTGGGAGGAGGTTAAGAACTTTTCTGTTCTCATCACACAAAGAAGTCACCCCCGGCCCCAGGGCCCAGGCCTCTGGATTTGCTGCCCTCATTGTCATCCTGCCTCCTGCCTCCTAGTTCAGGTAGGATTGCTCAGCTCCTGTGACAGCCTCTAGGGGAGCTATTTCCTGACCAGCGGCAGGGACGGTCCAGGGGCCTGTAGATTTTAGGTCAGGGCAGTCATAGTTCTTCTCTTTGGCCCCAGGTTAGATTCAGAGTGATGTCTCCGGAGGTCAGACCAGCTGAGCAGCCCCACCCCAGGGGAAGGGCACAGGTGAGGCGGGCAGTCACTCCTCGGACTCTGACTTGGGGCCCATCAGATAAACATCTTGGCATTTCTGAGTGCGGCAGAGGTGTCACACCGAAAAGTACCTGTTCTCTTCTGTGGTTCTCCCTGCTCTTGGGAGGGCACAGAAAACCTCATTCACCGAGAAGTTCTCAGAGCTCACTCTGTGACCCTGGGCTCCTGCCTCACCTCCTTTGGGCCTCAGTTGTCCCCTAAAGGACGGTGTTGGGGCAGTGGAAAGAGCAGAGTTTTAGGGAGGTTCTAGTTCAGGCGCAGCAATGGACTTACTCTGTGCCTTTGGGCAAGTCCTTGTTGAGTCCTACTTTTCTTGTCTATAAAAATGAGAGGATTTGTCTGAGATCCCTTTCGCCTCCAATATCCTATATTCCAATACCTCTCCCAGCTCTGACCTCCCGGGTTCTAAGGGCCCTCCCAGCTCTGACCTCCCGGGTTCTAAGGGTCCTCCCGGCTCTGACCTCCCGGGTTCTAAGGGTCCTCCCGGCTCTGACCTCCCGGGTTCTAAGGGCCCTCCCAGCTCTGACCTCCTGGGTTCTAAGGCCCTCCCAGGTCTGACATCCCGGGTTCTAAGGCCCCTCCCAGCTCTGACCTCCTATGTTCTAAATTCTCTCCCAGAAATGTTTATTCAATTCCATTCAACAAATATTAAATGCTTAGGAACCTTAGGAATCAAAATCTAATTGCTTTATATTAGAGCTAAAACAGAGCTTAGAACATAGCATGTCAGAGCGGGGAGCAGCTTAGAACAGGATGTTAGAAGATTCAGAACACAGAATGTTATAGAGGAAAGGGATTTTAGAACATAGAATATAAGAGCTGGGAGAGTAGAATCATAAACACACACAGAGTCTGATACAGACATACAAATAAAACTTTCATTCCTCAGTTTCCCCATCTATACACTGTGACATTGAACCATAGAGCTCTAACATTCTTTCAGCTCTAAATCTTGGGCTCCTGTGTTAGATGGATGGAAGGATGGATGAATAGCAATGGCCCCCCCCCATAATGTTTTTGGGCCAGAGGAAAAGGGAAGGAGGAACAATGTGGCTGAAGGGGAGTGAAACTGGGCCCAGCTGACCACTTGGTTTGACTTTTTGGGGATGGGGAGCTCACAGAATGTCAGAGGAGGAAGGCACTTAAATATCACCCAATCACCTATCTAATTTTTTATAGGAGGAGCCTAGTGTCTGAGAAGGGAAGTAATCCAAGGTCACATAGGAAGTGAGTTTTTGAGATAACTTAGGTGTTCCTGACTCAAAGCCCAGCACTCTAACCCCCTACGATGGGAGCTGCCTCTGAGTCAGACCTTACATCTACACAGGAAGAGACTGTATTTGTTTGCATGTTTTTCCCCAATGAGGAAAAGGCTGTGCTACCTATTTTCAACGTGACCTTGGGCTTCCCCCCTTGGGGAGTCTTTTTCTTCATCTGTAGATAAAGGGGTCAGATCTCTTCCAGGATTTAACATTTTCTGTTTTCACATTTCATGCCCCAGGAGTAAGGTGGAGGGTAAGCTGGTCTTGAAACCCCCTGGGCTCCAATCCACTCTCTCACTCACACTTGCTGTGTGACCCTGGGCAAGACCCTTAACACTTCTAGCTTTGGGAACTCTGTTTCAGAGAATGTCTGAATCAGTATTCTTAGTGGGGGTGTTCCGTGCAAATAGACCAAAGGTCCAGTCCTTGTTTCTATTGCTTTTTCTCCCAGACCTTCAGTAGAGTTCAACTCTAGTCCAAACACATTCTGTGGGTTTGTGCTCTTAACTCTGAAATCACAGTCACTGAATTTCATAGATACAGTAGCATTCAGAGTCTGGGAAAGATAGATAGATCAATCTAATATATAAATAGATGAAAGGTTATTTATCATTCATCTATAATCATATATTATCTATTCAACTATCAATCAATCTATCATCCAACTATCTATTTATCTATTCATCCATCTAGCTATCTCTTTCTCTGTCTCTCTCTGTCTCTCTCTCTGTGTCTCTCTCTGTCTCTGTCTGTCTGTCTCTCTCTGTCTCTCTCTCTGTCTGTCTCTCTGTCTCTCTCTCTCTGTCTCTCTCTCTCTGTCTCTCTCTCTCTGTCTCTCTCTGTCTCTCTCTCTTCTGTCTCTCTGTGTGTCTCTCTCTCTGTCTCTCTCTCTGTGTCTCTCTCTCTGTCTCTCTCTGTCTCTGTCTCTCTCTCTCTCTCTCTCTCTCTCTCTCTCTCTCTTTTGTTGAGGCAATTGAGGTTAAGTAACTTGTCCAGGGTCACACAGCTAAGAAGTATTAAATGTCTGAAACCAGATTTGAACTCGGGTCCTCCTGACTTCAGGACTGGTGGTCTCTCCACTGGGCCCCCCAGCTGCCCTCCTAAGCTCTCTTTAAGACTCAAAGTTCCACCTTTCCCATGGGGCCTTTTCTTAATTCCCCAATTGTTAGTTCCTCCTCCCCACCAAAAAATAGGATCATAAATCCATAGATCTAGCATTGGAAGAGATCTTCAAGACTGTAAAGTCCAACTCTTGTTTCACAGATGGGCCAACAGAAATTTAGTGACTTGTGCAAAGTCATAGAGCTAGGAAGCATTTTATTCTCAAATCTGCCGATTTTACCCATTTGTGCCAGTCATTTTTCTCCAATAAATAGAATATAAATTCCTCCAGGGAAGGTTTCATTGCTTGTATTATCCTGCTCTCTACCCTACAGCACAGTGCCTTGCATATAGTAGGTGCTTATTAAATGCTTCATGAGAACAGAGTCCTCCTCTCTACAGTGATCACTGATAGACTCTTCAGCCTTCTCCAAAGGAAGTTTGTGCCTGTAGCCCCCCCTCCCTTCCCCCCATAGAGAAGATTTCCCTAGAAATCCTTAGATCAGGATTTCAGACCCTTCCTATGTTTGCAAATACTCACTTACAGAAGGACTGCAGATCAGTTTACTTCTCTTTAAAACTGAGGATGAAACCTTTTTTTATTCTGTTAAAGGGGATTTTTGAAAATGCAGAGCAGAGCCCCTCAAACCCGGGGCCTGCAGCAGCCGTCACGTTCTGCTGATGGATGTTAATCCAACCCTGGCAGTACCAGGCGTTTCCCGGGAAGAGGAGCAAGGGGCTGCCCCAGGGGATCTCCTGAACAGCCCATGGGAGCCAGTCCGGAACGCTCCCCCCACCGTTAGGGCGGTGGCCGTGTGAGGGCAGAGAGGGCGAAGGGGAATCCCTAAGGACAGAGACTGATGGGAAAACAGGACCTGACCAGATCTCGGGGAGAGTTTGCAGAGAGAAAGAGAAAAGAGCCTTGGGGAAGAATACTAGAGTTAGGGTGTGCAACATGGGTGATGATCCAGCAAAGGAGAAAGGGAAAGGTAATGAAAATCCAGAGTCTCCAGGAGGAGAGGACAGTCAGCAGGGTCAAATGCCCCAGCTCTGAGTCAGTGATCCTACAGCCTCAAGTACTGAGAGGCAGCACGATATTGTAGGCACAATGTCTGGATTTGTATATTGCCTCAGGCACCGAACAGCTGATTTTGGGCAAATCTTTGGGCCTCAGTTTCCCAATGTAAAGAATGGGAATAATAATAAAAAGCACTGACCCTACTGGCTTTTGTGAGAATCCATGAGGATGCAGGTGAAATGATTTACAAACTTTGAAGCACAATTTAAATGGCAGTTATCATTGTAATTTAAAAAAATTTCTTGAAACATGATTTGTTTTTTTTTTAATTTTTTTAAATTAAATTTTTTTTCAATTACATGTAAAAATAGTTTTCAACCTTCATTTTTTGGTAGGATTTTGACTTCAATTTTTTTTTCTGCTTCCCTTTCTTACCTCCTCCCTTTCCAAGAAAGCAAACAATCCGATGGAGGTTATACATGTACACTCATTTTTAACATATTTTCATATGAGTCATGTTGGGAAAGAAAAATCAGAACAAAAGGGAAAAATCATGAGAAAGAAAAAAACAAAATAAGACAAAAGGTGAAAATGCTATGTTTTGATCAGCATTCAGTTTCTATACTTCTTTCTCTGGATGTAGATTTGGATAAATGGTCTTGGATCATTGTATTGCTGAAGAGAACTAATTCTATCAAGGTTGATTATCACACAGCGTTACAATGCACAATGTTTTTCTGGTCCTTCCCACTTACTCAGCATCAGATCATGTAAATCTTTGCAGGCTTTTCTGAAATCAGCCTGTTCATCATTTCTTATAACATAATAATATTCCCATCATCATCATCATCATCATCATCATTTTTTTCCCTAATCTTGCCCAGGGATCCAGCCTTAAATGTGCTCAGAATACATACTTGTATTCACCAGTGTTCCCTAGGTCCCCCATTGTGAGCAGAACTTTTCAGTCCCGAACACATCCTCAATTCTAAGCAGGTCTCCCTTCCACCCTGAGCAGTTCCCATTTGTTGTACCCATAACTCAACCCTGAGCTGGCATTCAAAGTAGATACTGATTTTTCCATACCCATTCCCCTGAATCACACCCTCTTCTCTGAACATAGTCATATCCCACTATATTCTACTGATGTTGTTATTGTGGTTCCGTCCTGTCCAATTCTTTGTGACCCCATCTAGGGTTTTCTTGGCAGATATGCTGGAATGGTATTGCCATTTCTCTCTCCAGCTCATTTTTACAGATGAGAAAATTGATGTAAACAGGGTGAAACTAGTACACACAGTTAGTATCTGAGACCAAATTTGAATTCAGGAAGATGAGTCTTCCTGACTCCCACCATCGCGCTCTGTCCACTTCACCACCTAGCTGCCCTCTATTTTAAAAATTTTATTATAGCTTTTTATTACAAAACATATGCATGGATAATTTTTCATCATTGACAATTGCAAAACTTTCTGTTCCAACATTTCCTCTCCTTTTCCCCATCCCCTCCATGCAAAAGCATGGAAATGGGAAATGGAATGCTTCCCCTTTGCCCCTTCCCTTTTGTTCTTATTTTTCTTTCCCAACATGACTCATATGAAAATGTTAAAAATGATTGTAAAGGTAGATCAATACTTGTTAAATATGTGTTAAATCCAGTAAGTGTATACATGTTTATACAGTTATCTTGCTGCACAAGAAAAATTGGATTAAGAAGGAAAAAAAACCTGAAAAAGAAAACAAAATGCAAGCAAACAACAATAGAAAGAGTGAGAATGTTATATTATGATCCACACTCAGTTCCCATAGTTCTCTCTCTGGGTGTAGATGGCTCTCTTCATTACTGAACAATTGGAACTGGTCTGAATCATCTCATTGTTGAAAAGAGCCACATCCATCAGAATTGATTATCGTATAATATTGATGTTGTGAACAATGATCTCCTGGTCCTGCTCAATTCACTCAGCATCAGTTCATGTAAATCTCTTCAGGCCTCTCTGAAATCATCCTGCTGATCATTTCTTACGGAACAATAATATTCCATAATATTCATATACCACAACTTGTTCAGCCATTCTCCAATTGATGGACATCTTCTCAGTTTCCAGTTTCTAGTCACTACAAAAGGGCTCTAGCTGCCCTCTATTCTCTCCTCTCCAATTCAACAAATGTTATTAAATACTTAAGGTGCCAGATATAAAGATAAAAGCAACTCTGTGCTGTCTTTTAAGTAACTTTAATTCTGTCTTGGAAGAAATAATGTGCACATATAAATGATATTCCTTACTTCCCCTTCCCCATTCACATTGACTTTTAAACATTTCTCCTTTGGTGGACTTCTATCACCCTATTTTCTCCCTTGCTTATACCCTGAATTTTGATAGGTGAGCTCTCGCCCTATCTTACCTGGAGCCAAGCCTCCGTATCTCTTTCCACCCATCATTTCTCAGCCATACAGCCGTGTCTGTGTCCCTTTCCTTCAGCTTCCTAGCTCCCCTCTATGGATTGTCCTTCCCCATTAGAATATAAACTCCTGAAAGCAGACGTATTATTATTTTCTTGTATGTGTATCATTTGGAAAACATCAGTTTATGTCCCAGTTCTAAAGAAAGGCAATACTAAGGAACGTTCACATTACTGTAAGATTCTACAAGTAGGCTTCAGCAACATGTGAACCAAGAATAACCAGAAGTACGGGATGGTTTTCTAAGACACAATGCAGCTAGAGACCAAATTGCCGTCCTTTGCTGGATTATGGAGAAAGCGAGGGAGTTCCAGAAAATTTCTTCTTCTGCTTCATTGGCTGCTCTAAAGCCTTTGAGTCTGGGGGTCACAACAAAATGTGGCAAGTTCTCAAAGAGATGGGAGTACCCAGTCATCCTGTCTCCTGAGGAACCTGTATGTGGGTCAAGAAGCAACAGTTAGAACCGAACACAAAACAACTGATGGGTTTAAAATTGGAAAAGGAGGATGACAAAACTGTATATGGTCACCATATTTATATAACTTATATGCAGAACATAGCACGCAAAATGTCAGACTGGATGAATCCAAAGCTGGAATTAAGGTGGCCAGGAAAAGTGCCTACCATCTCAGACATGCAGAAGATACCTCTCTGAAAGCAGAAAGTGAAGAAGAGGTAAGAAGTCTCTTGATGAGGGTGAAAGAAGAGAGTATAAAAGTTGGCTTGAAGCTTAACTTCAAAAAAACTAAGATCTTGAAGTGGTCCCATCACTTCCTGGCAAATAAAGGGAGAAGAAATAGAAGCAGAATCAGATTTTATGTTCTTGAGTTCCATGATCACGGCAGACGTTGGCAGACACAAAATTAAAAGACGTTTGCTCCTTGGAAGGAAAGCTAGGGTAAATCTGGACAGCAAACTGAAAAGCAAAGACATCACCGTGTTGATGGGGTCCGTAGAGTCAGAGCTGTGCTTTTTCCAGGAGAAAAGTGTGGCTGTGAGATTTTCTAAGGAAAATTGAGCATCTCAGAACCAACATTTTTGAATTGTGAGGCTGGAGAAAACTTGAGACTCCCTTGGACAGCAAGGAAGTCAAATCAGTCAATTCTAAAAGTAATTCAGGGATTTACTTGAAGGTCAAATATTGGAGCTGAAGCTTACAGTCTTTAGTCACATAATGAGCAGATGGGACTCTGTGGAAAAGACGCCGGTACTGGGAAAGACTGACAGCAAAAAAAGAAGCGGATGGCAGAGGAGGAGATGAATAGGAAATGTCATGGAAACAATGAACATGAATTTTGAGAGGTAGTGGGGGATAGAAGGGACTCATATGCTGTGGTCCATGGGTCACGAAGAGTTGAAGGACTGAACAACAAAGCAATTTGTACCCTATGAATTTAGCACAGGGTCTGGCATATAATAAGTGCTTAATTCAGGAGAGGGCAAGGAAATAAGCATTTATTAAGCACCAGGTACTGTACTAAAATATCTTACAGATATTATTTCACGTGATCATACATTTGATTTTATATATGTAATATATATGATAAATTCTTTCATTGTTCTTATAACTAATGATCTTGATTGATTGATTCAAAAGGGATGCCCTCACCCTGTTAGGGTATTTATTTTAAATGGGGTTGGATGATTGATTCAACAGAGATACCCAGACCTTCATGCATTATTCACGTCTTCTGAGTGACCTCCTACCCTTAGTAAGTAAATATATGTTCCTGATATGAGTGTGGGAGGATCAGGAAAGGGAAAGAGGCCCTTGAGTTGAGCCTTGAAGGGAGCTGGACTTCCTAGAACTATTGATGAGGAGAATGGGAATTCCAGATATAGGAGACAGGTTGCAAAAACATGGAAATGGGAGATGGAATGCTTCATATTGTCTTTGTTTCCCCTTCCATTTTGTTCCTACTTCCATTCCATTCCTACTCCCTCTGTGTGAAATAATGTCCTGAAATATTGACCTCAAATCCCCACAATAAGTGGATTCCCCAGGACTGGGGATGGTGGTGGGAAGTTCTGGACCCCTGGCCCTTATCACTCATCACCCCATAAAACTACACCCCCATAAACACCCCAACTTTCCAACAGTATCTAAAGTCTGGCCCCAGTTTCCCAGTAACGCCTTCCTTTCACCTGTAAAATGGGACTTTTGGTAGCAGTTTCGACCTCTATGGGTCCCAAGAACATCTTTTCTCTATTCATGATGTTTCTTTAGTACCACGGGTCAGTACCAGTCTCCGGCCTGACTTCTTGGGACTGACTCCGGCTCCTCCAAATTCACCCTAGCCCCCCATGGTGGGGAGGGGCATCCCAAAGCTCCAGAAAGTGTGTGGGTTGAGGGGGGGCGTGGTGCTCAGCACTCTTCAGGGACCTTGGTGCCTGATGAATGCCTAAAGGGCTTGTGGACTAATTACTGCAGACAGACCAAGCCAAACTTGGGAAGGTTCTGGTGGCTGGTGGAGCATGGGATTGAAGACACAGCTTTCTGGGGGCTAAAGAGCTGCTTAGACCATGGTGGTCCCTGCTCTTAGTTAAGGGGACTGCCTTTGGGGCAGGGGGGGAGGCAGCCTCACCAAGCTTGGGTCAGGCTGCCTCCCAGGGTTCGGTTCTTGTGGGTGACCTCCGGTTCTTGGACTCCTCTCCACTCTGTCCCTTTGCCGGACTCTCTGTCCCTCCTCTGTCTGAACTCCTTCTCTTACTCCCTCCCCTCCCCTTCTCTTTCTAGGCAGCATTTCAGAGTCCAAATGACTTTACTGGGTTGATTGTGTGTGTGTGTGTGTGTGTGTGTGTGTGTGTGTGTGTACGTTTTTTTTTCATTTTCTTGAGAACAGGACGTGAAAGGCCCCGATGAATTTCCTGTGTCAAACGGCAAATGGGGTTTGTGAGCAAAACATTGGTTGGGCTGTTGTCCTGAAGGCCCAAGGACCAGCACTAGTCCTGGAAAAATATATCCCCCTCCCCTGTCCCACTCCTCAATCAATCCCCCAAGTCTTCAGCTACTTCTTTCTCTATCCTTCTTTCCTCTCTCTCCTTTTTTCTCCCTCTCTCCCTCCTTCTCTCTCTCTCTCCTCCCCTCAGTTCTGCATTTCTGATCTCTCTGTCTGCCTGTCCTCTTACTTTTCTCTGTCTCTCTCTGCTGTCTCTGTTTCTGTTTCTCTTTTACCTCTTTCTGTCTCTTTGTCTCTGTCTCTGTCTCTCTCTCTCTCACCTCTCTCTGTCTCTTTGTCTGTTGTCCGTGTCTCTTTTTTTCTTCCTCTCTTTCCTTCCTTCTGTGACAGGGAGTGTTCCCAACAGGAAAAGAAATGACACTGTCTCCCCACTTTCATCTTTTGGGAGAAGATCTCTTGGAGGTTAGTTCATAATGGCATATCATATTGACAATCAGATTGAGTTCTTGATGGAGACAGCTCTGAACTAGTTCCTGGAGGGGGCTATCAGAACCTAAAAGGCTCATCCTCTGCTCTGGGTTATATATCATAGAGTAGGGAAGGACCAAATAATACAAAATGTGAAAGAAAGGGAAGATCTTTCTTCAAGACTGAAAAAATCTTAGAATATGATATATTAGGTCGTAGGATGTTAAAGAACTGAAAAGGATTGTAGAATATATAGATAGCTAGATACAGAAAGGACTTCAAATATTCAGTGTTGGAACTGGAAGCAACCTTAAAACACAGGATGTCAGAGATGGGAGGGCCCTTAGAACACAGGATGTCAGAGATGGGAGGGCCCTTAGTGGCCATTTAGTCCAGCCCCCACATTTATAGATAATAGCCCTGATGGAAATGATTACCCGTAGGTAAGCAAGTTCCCCTTACTTTAAGAAGAAAACTCTTTGTATTATACCATGGGTGGGGAAAGGGTTTAATAAATTAGTGGCTGCTTAGTTGGAAAGACATCATGGTTTTGAAACAGCTGATTGCTTGAGAGCTCATTGGCCTTTTCCTCCGATGGCTGCTGCTTGGTCTTTTCCCACTTCAGCCCATCTTCCACTCAGTTGTTAAACTGATCTTCCTAAAGCTCAGGTATGACTATGTTTCCTCCACCTCCCATTCAATAAAACTCCAGTAGCTCCCTTCATCTCCAGAATCAAATATAAGATCTTGGCATACAAAGCCCTTGGAAATCTGGTCTCCTTCTACCTTCATGTACATACATGAAGTCATTGCCCTTCATGTATGTATGTGTATTTCTTACATACACAGAGTTCATATGGATGGATATTTTAAGTATATATTTATTTTTTAGTAAAGCTTTTTATTTTTCAAAACATATGCATGAATAATTCTTAACTATTGCAAAATATTGTGTTCCAATTTTTCCCTCCTTTCTCCCACCTCCTCTCCCAGATGGCAAATAAACATGGTAGAAATATATGTTAAATCCAATATATGCATACGTATTTATACAATTGTCTTGCTGCACAAGAAAAATCAAATCAAACAGGAAAAAAATGAGAAAGAAAACAAAATGCAAGCAAACAACAACCAAAAGAGTGAAAATGCTGTGTTGTGAACCACACTCAATTCCCACAGTTCTCTCTCTGGATGCAGATGGCTCTCTCCATCACAAGATCATTGGAACTGGCCTGAATCATCTCATTGTTGAAGAGCCATGTCCATCAGAATTGATCATAGGATATGGATGGATTATTTGTGACTCACCTGTGGCAGAGCATTCCGAGCTAGTATTGGTCCGATCAGCCACAGTCAAACACATGGTAACATGACTCTAACTTGGTGATGTGACTTTAATTTTTTTTGAGAATGAAGGGCAATGACTGAGCCCCCATCCTGCCCTCAACCATGTTCTGATGACATTGACCTCCTTGCTGCTCTTTGAACCAGACACCTTAGCTCCCAATCCCTGGGCACTTTCACTCCAATCCTCTCCCTCTTCATCCCTACCTCCTGACTTCCTTGGCTTCCTTCAGGGCTCAGTTAAAATCCCACCTTTCCCAATTACATCTGAATCCTAGAGCCTTCCCTCTGCAGATTACCTCCAATATAATCTGTATACATTCTGTTTGTATGTAGTTGTTTGCCTAATTATCCTCCCTTTGGACCATGAGCTCCTCAAGGACAGGGTCTGGTCTTTCGCCTTTCTTTGTATCCTCAGAATTTAGCACAATGCCTGTCATATATTAAGTGCTTTAAAAATCCTGGTTTCCTTGGAAGACAAGGACAAAAAAACCCAGTCCCTTATAGTGGCAAATGTATTCAGAAAATTATAGGCAAAATAAAAGGTGTTTTCAAAAGCCACAGTGCAGTTTTTAAGCTTTAATAACTCCAGAAGTATAAATGCTATAAAATTTTAAAAAATATTTTGAAAGTTTAATTATTTACATTTTTATAAATATTGGTATCCTCCTTGTTAAAATTCAAACTAACCACTGTTTTATGTTCTATAAGTTGTTCTAATAAATTTTTGAACTTGCTTTTTTAAAAAAATTCATCAGCTGCTGCTCAGTGACTGATAATATTGCATTTGTAGTCTTCAAAGATCATCCTCAAGATCATCAGATCTTTCAAAGTAGGAAGCCTAGGAGCAGACATGACCGTTTTGATGTGGTCCTACAAATTTAATGGAGATAAATCGGGTGATTTAGGTATCTTCTACTTGTCCATCAGCCTGAATAAGTGTTATCCAGAAGCTATTGCACACTCAATGCAAAATGATAAGGTGCTTTTTCTTGTTAAAATGAACTAGGAAGCTTAAGGGAAGCCCATCAAACGAGGAATTACTGTACAAGTTGTGGTACATGATTGTGCTATGAGAAATGAAGATCAGAATGCTATCAGAAAAACCTGATGCAAAGTGAAATGAATAGAACCAGGAGAACATTGGTCATAGTGATAGCAACATTGCATGATGATGAATGATCTAGCTTTTCTCAGCAACACAATGGTCCAAGATAATTCCTTTTTCTTTTTCTTTAAATAATAGTTTTTTTTTTATTTTCAAAGTATATGCAAAGATAGTTTTCAACATTCACCCTTGCAAAGCCCTATGTTTCAACTTTTTCTCCCTCCTTTCCCCTCCCCACTTCCCTAGATGGCAAGCAAGCCAATATAGGTGAAACATGTGCAATTCTTCTATACAAATTTCCACAATTGTCATCCTGCACAAGAAAAATCAGATCAAAAAGGAAAAAAGGAGAAAGAAAACAAAAAGCAAGCAAACCACACAAAAGTGAAAATTCTGTGGTGATCCATATTCAGTCCCTCTTCTCTGGGTGCTGATGCTCTCTCCATCACAAGACATTTGGAACTGTCTGAATCATGTCATTGCTGAAAAGAGCCACGTTCATCAGAGTTGATCGCCACATAATCTTGTTGTTGCCGTGTACAATGTTCTCTTGGTTTTAGTCACTTCACTCAGCATCACTTCACGTAAGTCTCTCTAGGTCTTTCTGAAATCATTCTGCTGATCATTTCTTGTAGAACAATACTATTCCATTACACACATACAGCCATCCCCAACTCATTTCCAGTTCTCCAAGACAATTCTGAAAGACATGATAAAAAACTCTATCCACCTCCAGGGAAAGAACTAATGGAGTCTGAATGCAACTTGAAGCACACTTTTTTTTTACTTTATTATCTTTTGTTTGTTGGGTTTTTTTGATCTGCATTTTATTTTGTAACATGGCTAATATGGAAATGTTTTACATGACTGTGCATATATAATCTATATCAAATTGTTCACCTCAAGGAAGGAAAAGGGAGGGAGAGAATTTGAGACTGATTTTTTTTAAAGAATGTAGATGGATGAGTATGAGATATACACATACACACATATATGTATGTGTATGTGTGTACATATATATGTAATTTAGCTCAAGTTGTAGCTTCTGGTATCCACTGTGTAAGCTTCTTGCCAGAGGCAGTAGGGCATTGTGGCAAGAATGGTGGACTTGGAATTAGGAACAGCTAACTCTGTTTCAAATCCTGCTTCTGACATCATGTGTGATTTCAGTAAGTCACTAAGTCTCTTTTATCCTCAGTTTCCCCATCTGTAAAGTGAGGGAGTTGAATTGGATGGCCTCTTCAATTACCTTTTACTTTAGTCTATGATCCTTTGCTACTGTTCCTTCCAACTCCTCGTCATACACTAAGCTACAAATCTGAAAACCAAACCATTTCTGTATTCATTTAGTTCACTGATAAAATCATCAGGTCCAAAATACCATAAAAAGATAAGGAAAACTTTAGAGTGAGGACTTCCCATGCTGAGAAAAGGTCCATGAAATATGGAGATTCAGTAGGATCCAAGTGGGTTCCAAAGAAGATGAAAACAGTAGCTAAGGATGCTTTATGTTTTCTAGGACTTTGGTGGTGGATGATGGATCTATTGCTTTTTCAAGCTTACTCTGTATCCAAAATGCTGATTCTTTATCAATTTTTGGCTGACTTCGACACCAATAGTACTAATGGTTCCAGAGGAAAAAAAGATTTTCCCTCTTCTCTTTCCAGGTAAATAGTGAACTCTGATGGAGCCCAAGTGATCTGTAAGTGACTGTAGATAGCAAGAAAGAGGCAGTGAACACTGATCCATTTCTTGGGAGCAGTCTGCTTAGAACCCAGTTCTTGACCTTTTTTATCATGGATGTCCCGAATCCCATCTTTGTCAGCTTCATGAAGCCAGTAGACTTCTCTGAATAATGTTTGTGAATTCATAAAATAAAATATATGGGATTACCAAGGAATCAAATTATATTGAAATAGAATTATCAGAATATGAATATATGATGTATGTATATGTATATATAAATATACATATATATGAATAAAATTCACAGATCCCAGATTAAGAAAATCTTACCTAGACTCATGTCTGAAGCTTCCCCATCTCTAATAGTGAATGAGAGATAAAAGGTAGGAGGTATCTGGAGACTTCTTGTTCTTCCCCAATTGTCCTGACCTTCCTGGGCATTACCCCCAACTGTTTAGACTTTGGGAACATTACTGACTCTAGGCCTTCTAGTCACCTCAATGTCCATGCCTCTGTGTGCATGTGTTGTGTGTGTTTGTATGTTTGTGTTAGAACACACAGTGTCAAATGAGACAGAGCTCTTGGAAGGGATGAATTTCAAATTGTGCATAAGTAGATAATATTGACAGGGATTAGGGATAGAGAACACCACGGAGGGAGGAAAAGTTATGACAATCTTTCTTTGTAGGATACAATAAGTTTTCAAGGAATAGCAAAAATATCAATATTCCCCCAACTAAGTCCTCACTGATTTTCAAGACACTCCTATGTTTGGGAGGGAGTTTTGTGCATCAGAAGGGCAAGATGAAGCATTAAATAGTTGTTGCAAGGATATTAGAACACAGAATATCAGAGCTGAAAGGGCCTTTAGGACACAGAATTCCAGAGCTAGGAATGATCTTAGAACCCAGGAGGTCAGAACTGGGAGGATGCTTAGAACAGAAAATGTCAGAGCTGGGAGGCCCTTAGAACCCAGGAGGTCAGAGACAGGAGGGCCCTTAGAACCCAGGATGTCAGAGCTGGGAGGCCCTTAGAACCCAGGTCAGAGACAGGAGGGCCCTTAGAACAAGGGAGCTCAGAGCTGAGAGGGTCCTTAGAACCCAGGATGTTAGACCTAAAAGAACCTTTAGAACACAGGATGTCTGATGGGGAGGGCCCTTAGTTCACAAAATGTCAAAACTAAGAATGACCTTAGAACCCAAAATATCAGAGATGTGAGAGCCTTTAGATTATAGACTAATAGTGCCAGAGGGAATCTGAAACCAGTTTTCTTTGTACAGAAAGAAAAACCGAATCTCTGAGAGTAGAAATGATTTGGGAAAGAACACACAAGAAACAAGGAGAAAAACTGGGATTACAACCTGATTTATGACTCTCAAGCCCAGGGTTATTTTTTTTCCTCTTGTCTTCTCAATTCCACTTCCTTCTGAAAATAAAGCTAATCTGTTGAATTAAAAACTCCCCCAGAACTTTCTTTTTTAATCCTAGGCTGCGGATATGGCTCTTTCTTAACTCTACAACTTTTCTAAGTTTTTTTTTTGTTTGTTTGTTTGTTTGTTTTTTTATTTTGTTTTGTTTTGTTTAACTTTTCTAAGTTTTAACTAGGCCGGCCCAAGTTTCTGGAGCAGCTATCGACGCTCCTCCAGCTGGAAGCTGGGCTGGGATGCTGCTGCTGCTGCTTCTGGTCTTTGGGTGTGGGAAATGGGTAATATTTCCAGGGGCCTCAGCTGAGAGACCTCCTAATGGACTAAAAGTGAGAGGAATCCTAGGTCTGGAGCTCCATAAATACACCACCCCCACATACACTCATCCCACCACTCCCCCTCCAACACTAACCCCCAAATGATTGAAGAGGGGTTATAGGGCAGAACCAGCCTCTAGGATGAAAGGCCAAGCTTTATAGATCGAGGCTGGGATTGTGGTGGAGCGGCGAGAGCAGCTGTTTTTTTTCCCAATTGGAGATCAATACTGGCTGACCCAACAGATGGAAAGGAAACAAAGAAACCGGGAAATGGCCAGACCCAAGTTTCGGAAATGAAGCAGCCAGGTGCAGGGCCTGGGTCACTCACACAGGCACCCTACTCTTCTTTTGCTTTTTTTAAAAAATAAGTTTTTATTGATATTTTGTTTCTCACATCACCATAGTATCCCGTATATCCCTCACTCTCTCTCAGTGAATCATTTCTTCTGATAAATAATATTTTTCAGAGATGAAAAAAGTCAACATGATTGATTGATAGATTGAAAAAATCTGGAAAACAGGTGCAATGTCTGACAAATGTGAACCTCCCACCTCCATGAAGGGGCAAATTGTGGCTGTATTCCTTCAA
Organism: Sarcophilus harrisii; assembly: GCF_902635505.1. Lineage (NCBI taxonomy): Eukaryota > Metazoa > Chordata > Mammalia > Dasyuromorphia > Dasyuridae > Sarcophilus > Sarcophilus harrisii. The sequence continues at coordinate 557,995,675 of NC_045428.1, read as the reverse complement.
GTCCCATTTGGGTTTTATAATTCTGTTATATTTATTTTTTGATTTTTTTAATATCATCGTTTTTTCCACTTAGGTTGCCATAGTTACTGTGTATATTGTTTTCTTAGTTCTGCTTACTTCATTCTGCATCAGTTCATGCAGATCTTCCCATGTTTCTCTGTATCCATCACATATACTATTTTTTTATAGCATGGTAAGTCTTCCATTACATTTGTGTACCACATTTATTTAGCCTTTCCTGTTAATGGGCATCTACAAAGAGTGCTACCATAAATATCTTTTTTATTATAATCAGAAATCAATTACTATACTATAGAGCCTTAGTTCTAGAGGGGAAGTTGGAACTTAGAACATCAGAGCCAAGAAGGATTTTAGAACAATAGAATATTAGCGTTAGAAGGGATCTTAGATTACAGAATATAAGATATTATTTCAAAGGCAACTATGGGTTGTGTTTGGAGTTAAAAGAAATTTGAGTGTGGACTTGGAGCAAAAAAACTCCTTTCCCAGCCTTGATTTCCTCATCTGTAAAATGGAGACAATACCTACATCATTCAGCTGCTGGGGAAGTTCTTTGCAAACTTTCACAAGCTATAGTATGAATCATCACCCTTACTATCTTCTACTTCTATAATAATAATAACTAGCATTTATCCAGTGCCTTAAGGTTTGAATCACTTTCCTGGTGTGATCTCATTTGATTCTCCCAATAACATTGTGAAGTAGGTGTTGTTATTATCTCCCTTAGACACCTGTGGAAACTGAGGTTAAATAAGATTGCTTCTTGTCCAGAATCACACAGATAGTAGGTCTTTGAGGCTGGATTTAAACTTGGGTCTTTCTGATTTTCATTCAAGCACTACCTACTGTGACATCAGAAATAGGGCAAGCTGCTCTCCTGAGATTATTTAATGTTTTTTTAAATTTTATTTTTCTAAAATACTCATTTCTTTAAGAATTCTGTAGGGAGAGAAAAATTAGAACAAAAGGGAAAAATCACAGGAGAGGAAAAAACACAGAAAAAAGAAGTGAACGTAGCATGTGTGCATGTATTTAATGATTTTCACGGGCTGTCTCTCTTGCTTGGAATTCACTTCCTCCTCATCTTCCCCTCCTGACCTGAGTCTTTTTCCAGGTCCCAACTAAAACCTTGCCTTCTGCAAGAACCCTTTCCCAATCCCTATTAAAGGCCCTGTCGTCACTCTGTTGGGTGATCTCTAATTTATCCCGTCTACGTTGTTGTTCAGTCACGTCTGACCCTTTACAATCCCATTTGGGGGTTTCTTGGCAAAGATGCTGGAATGGTTTGCCTTTTCCTTTTCCAGCTCATTGACAGATGAGGAAACTGAGGCAAACAGTGTCACATAGCGAGGAAGTGTCTAAGACCAGATTTGAACTCAATTTCTGACTCTAGACCTGAAGTTCTATCTGCTCTCCTACAAACTATAGACATAGAGTCTAATGGGGGAGACTGTGAGCTCCTTTCTTCGTCTCCCCATCACTCGGTACAGCATCTGCTACATAGCAGGCACTTAATGCTCATTGCTCAGGTGGAAAAAAAATGCCTTTTGTATTTTAATAAAATGGTTAAACTGTAAGCTCGTCTTTATGATTGATGAAAGCATTGTCAGGATAACTCCCATGGCAGACATGATCGCTTCAATAAGACTGTGGGGTATCTTGTATAAGCAGAATATTGCACAATCTTGTAGATTTATGTTGCTTTTCTGGTTGATTTTGCTTAATTCTTTTTCTTTGTTTTAAGGGATGATTCAGTGATTGGGTGTATATTTGCAAAAGAAAAAACTACTGTAAAAACGAAATGCATCAATGGAAGATTTTAAAATCTTGAATTGGGTTGGGCTGAATTGTGCTGTGTTCTGGGGAGATTAGATTGAGGAGGTTGGGTTGAGTTCACTTGTGTTCTATTGAGCTGGGATAAAGTTGGGTTAGATTAGGTTGGTTGGTTTAGACGCAGGGGTCCTCAAACTTTTGAAATAGGGGCCAGTTCACTGTCCCTCAGACTGTTGAAGGGCCGGACTATAGTAAAAACAAAACCTTTGTTTTGTGGGCCTTTAAATAAAGAAACTTCATAGCCCTGGGTGAGGGGAATAATCGTCCTCAGCTGCTGCATCTGGCCCGTGGGCCGTAGTTTGAGGACCCCTGGAGTATGATTGAACTGATTTGTGTTCTAGTGAGTTGGGATAGATTTATTTCAGTTCATTTAGGTTAGATTTTGTGGATCAGTGTATGGATTGAAAAAATATCTCAGGCAATACACCACAGGATCTACCCACAGTGCTCCCAATCCCCTCTGAGCCAGATTAAAAGGTAATTGGATAATATTTAACAAAACAAATAAAAATATAATAAACCCTAGATAATGTCAATATGTGGTTTCTATATCAAAATGGGGGTCGTTGTGTATGGTTTAGTGGCCCTCTCTTTTAGTGGAGATGTTCACCGCTGCTCTATACCACTTCAAGGTTTGACTCTGAAGTTAGGTGGGTAACTCGTACGTCAAGAAACATTTATTAAGCACTTATTACGGGTCGGATACGGTTCTGGTTCAGTTGGATTAGTTCAGGGTCCATCATGTAAGGATATACCCGGTTGTGTCGTGTCCATTTAGGCTCATGTTTGATTGTATTGATTTATTTGGGGTCAGGTGGGATTCATGTGGGTCACTTGGTAGGGGAGGAAATGGTTGACCCCCTGGAGTCGGATTGGGTTAGGATGGGTTGTATTGTCTTGGGGCAAGCTCGTATTAGTAGGTTAGTCGTGCTGTGTAAGTTAGAGTAGGGTGATGTTAGTGTTGACTTGGGGAGAGTTACAGTAGGTTGAGGAACATTGGGTTGCCTTGGTCTGGGATGCATTAATTTGGCTCAGATTGGGTTACTTTGGTTCAGAGAGAACATGGAGAATGCCTTCTGCTGCAGACAGGCTCAGACTCTGACCCCATTTCTGGGGGGGAGCAGTGGTGGTGGACCAGGGAGTGGTGTGGGCTGCAAATAGCTGTGGTAAAAACAATTTGGGCTTCAAAGACCTCCACACACTGGTAACTTTCCACCCCCAGCCCTCTCCTGCAGGCCCTGCCGGCGGCTCTCTGGGCTGTTGTTTCCTTTGCATACAAACCACAGGACTGTGGAGGGGCTTGGGGGCTGGGGTTTGGGGGGGAGGTGGTTGAGGGAAGAGAAAGGGGGGACTGAACCTTCTCCCTTGCAAACAGCCCCTGTGATCTCAGGAGCTGGGCCCCCCGGGGTTTCAGTCCCCCTCCACCCTCACTTCTCGTCTGCAGTTTAGCTCAATGCTAGTACATAGCAGCCCCTCTCCCCCAGACACTGAGAGAGAAGCCTCTGGGTTAGACCTAATCTTAGTTCCTCTTGGTACCAGGATGGAGGGATCGTTGCTGGTTCCTCTGGGAGATTTCTGGGCAGTGTCAGTGACCTCCTGACTTCAGGAAGGGGTTCATACGGTTCCAGATCAGTGCTGAAAAGGACCTCCCCCCACCCCTCATTTTACAGAGGAGGTAACTGTGACGCGCTCACTTACACACAGGTGGAAAACTTCAGAAGCAGAATTTCAGCCCAGACCATCCAGGGTCAGAGGACCCCAGATCCTGCACTTATGTCCAACCCCCCTTTCACTCAGAATCAGTCATGAGGTTTTCACACCCTTTTGTCTATCCTACCTTTCAGAACGTGTAAGTGGATGAAAGACCAGACTCAGACTCACCAAGATCTGGATTCAAGTCTCACCTTTGACGATCCGCAGGGAGGCTGGGGGAGTGAAGTCCCTCAAGGGGCAGGCAGCGAAAGTGGGCTATTATGACTAGTGTCATAACTTACTAGTTACAGGGCCCTGGGCAAATCAATTTGCATCTTTAGCTCCATTTCCTCTTCTGTGATATGGAGAAATACTTGTACAGACTCATCAAGGGTCATTGTGAATAAGGTGTTTTATAAACTGTAAAGCTGTGAGAACGATGGTGCAGTTGGAATCAGACCTACAGCCTTAGACTGCAAGTTCCCTGAGGGCAGGGACTGTCTCTGACCTTTTTGGGATCCCTACACTTAGATAATACCTGGCATACAGTAGGCACTTAATATATGCACGTTGGTTTCATTTGACTTGCCTTAATTCAGATCCCAATTGTATTTCATGTGAGACCTTAAGCAGCAGAACATCATGGGATCGGAGGGTCCTCATTTGTAAAATTATTGGTTGGATTCAATGGGTTCTAAAGTTCCTTTTAAAATTTCTTCAGTATTTCAGTTGAGCACGGATCTCATTAGTCAATAAGCATTTATTAAGCACCTATTATATGCCAGATATTGTGCTGATTAAGCTGAACTAGTTCAAGTTCTATCATGTAAGAACACATCAGGTTGTGTTGTGTCCACTTAGGTTTATGTTATGTTTGCTTATGCAGGTTTGGGTTTAGTCAGCTGGCATTTGTCAAGCACCTGCCTAAATAAACAGTTTGCCAAACCCCGGGCTGAGACCAGCAAGCATTTCCCATTCGTCCGGAGGAGACAACATAGCCACAGACACGTCCAGCCAAACGATTCAGCCCAGAGTGCACATCTCAGTCAGCATCTCTAGCCCGTCACCTCCCTGCCGAGAGTCGGGAGGGAGATTTCCTTCTAGTCCTCCCAAGTCAGAATTGTTCATTGCTGGGATCAGACCTCGGGGGACATCCTAATTCCCCCGTGGTCACTGTTTGTGAAAATGCTCATGCTCGTTGATAATGGTTAAACATATAAGAAAAGAAGCATTTACACACACACACACACACACACACACACACACACAAGACGAATTTGAGACTGTTGGACTTGCAGTTGTGGGATTCTCAGGCTAGATTTTGTGTTGTCCGTGTTGGTTGAGAAAAATTTTAATGAAAATGAGGAATTCTAAAAAATGTGAGTGCATTTCACACTGCAAATGCTTGGAGGTGGGAAATAGTGTATTGTGTGCAAAGAATAGGAAGATGGCCAATCTGGGTGGGCTATATAATTTGGGAAGGACAATCCTTCCATGCTTTTCTAGCTGGATAAACTGGTGGATCCAGTGACCAGAAGTCAATAAAATCCAGCCTCAGACACTATTTAATTTCATTTAATTTCTTCATCTGGAAAAAGAACATAATAATAGCACCTCACAGGGTTGTTGTAAAGATTAAATGAGAGAATTCATAAAGTGCTTTGCAAAATTATATCAATGTTAACTATGTCAACATAATATAAAATGTTAACCGTGTCATTATAGAAATGCTAACTATGTGATTCTTATCCATCATGCATAACTTTCATGGGAGATCTTTCATGGAAGTTCCAAGAGGTTGGAGGCTTTCGGCTAGATCTTTTCAAATTCCATAGCTCCCAGTGCAGTGTTTGGGTTGTCCATCTGCTTTCTTCTGCTGTGGTTATATCAAAAAACTGATTTAAAATAATTTACTAGATATTTACCTGCTATGTGCTGGACACTGGGGCAAATACAAATACAACGGAGGAGAGAATCCCTGCTAAGCAAATCTGAGATTTGAATCCAGGTTCTTAAATTAGTGTCTTTTTCCTTGCTCCACACTTACGGGCCCATCTCCTTTTCTAATAATTTTTTTCTGGCCATTGCTTATACATGAGTCATCCTTGATAGTGGGATGAAGTTTATCCATACCCATCATGCACTTCTCTCTGTGTGTGTATGTATATATATATATATATATATATATATATATATATATATATATATGTACAAAGTAGATTTTGAATTCTCTAGCCCTATTTTGCACAGAATCCCTTTCCCTTGCATTGCTTTTTAATGTGTTGTTGTTATTGTTTTTGAGATAAAACTATCCTAATCTTCTATCATTCTCCACCATTATGTTTATTAGAAAATTTGTATTCTAAACAGGTGTCATCCTCAGCTGCTCTATCTCACCACCCAACAAAGAGATCAAATATTTGTTGGCTAAAGTGGTTTGGGGGTTTGGGGGTTCATTTTGTTTAGTCACTGAGACGATGACATTGGTTAAATTTCTTGAGAAATAACATATCTTTAGGGTATCTTAAAAAACAATATTTATTTTTTTCCACTTCCCATTTTTCATATTTATTGATTTGAATAGGTCGTATTAGAGCTGTTGTGACTACGGTATCATTTACTCTCCTTCAACTCTTTTAATTGGGTGTTCATGTTAACCTTTGCTCTAACTGTATATGGTCTCACGGCTCACATATAGCTGATTCAGAAATGACTACTTCAGTAACCAGTATTTTTTTGTTCACTAAAATATATAGCTAATTTCATGGGGGGGGGGTGATATTAGTCTGTGCTTACCAAGTTCAGTACTTTCTGAATTTCATCTGGAAAGAAATGTATACACAGTATACAGGCAGGAGGCTTCTAAGTAGTCTTCAAAACTTTAGCCTTTATTTTTAATGGTAACATATTTTTTTACCATCTTCTCCTAAGCTTTTTAAATTAATCATTAATTAAGTTAAATTCAACAAGCATTTACTAAGTGCTTGCTATATAATGTCAGATGCTGTGCTGGGTCCTGGATCAATATAGGCAAAATTAAAGCAGTCCTTCCCAAGCGTCTGACTTGGTTTAAAAAACCTTGTGAAGTTCATAGAATTTCTAGACCCCTTCATCCATGGTGGCAGATGTTGGTCCATAAATTGGGATTTTGTTCTTTCTTGTTCCCTTTAAGAGGATCCCAAGACAAATTGACTAAAAGTCCCATGAAATGGTGAATTATTTTTGGTAGCCTTTGGGTACACAAAGAAACCAACTCCTAACAATTCCTCATTATATCTCTGTGAGGAGAAGCTACGAGCCATCCTCCCATTAAACTAAAACTTCTTTTTATCTCCTGGTTTTATGTATGGTGAAAATATCTTTTCTGACATGGTGTGGACCCCTCATCATTCTGTGAATTCTGTTTATGGGTCATTGGACAAAGATGTGTTTCGACTACTAAATTAATGTTAATGGAAAACCTGAAAACCAGGTGATATTTTGTACCTTTTGGTCCCCTTTCTGGCATCCTGCAAAAGGAGAAAAAGATCACGCAAGATGGGAGACCATTTTGTGGGTTTTTTTTTTGTTTCATGAGTTTGTCATGGCCAAGGAATTCATCACTAAGCTGCCAGCCTTCTGGTGCTTGATTCTCCTATACCTAATTAGTCTGGTCTTCAACAGGACCATTGGATTCTCTCAGTTCTATAGTTCTAGTCCTGAAAGGGGCTCTGGAAGGACCGTGCAGACCAAACCCCTCCCTTCACTTTACAGATGAAGAAACTGAAGTCCAAAGAGGATCAGATAATGATTGATTCAAGATCATACAGGTAAAAGCATTGAAAAAGAATCTGAACCCAAATCCTCTGAACTGCAAAGTCAGTTTTTTTGTTTATTTGTTTTGCCACTGGACAATGACACAGTCTAAACTTGATATCTTCCAAAATGATAGAGCTTGGTCTCTGAGAACAGAGGCTCTTGTCCCTGCCATGATGAGGTATGCACTAAAATAGGAATCATGGGAGATTTCTCTCAGTACCAAACTGAATAATATTACTTGAATTCATAGGATCATAGGAATTAAAATATGCTTTAAACAATATTTCAAGACTTCAGTGACTTTGAGATCTCATGAGTGTAGGTCCTCCCTAAAATGATCTCCTCTTGGGTCATTCTTAGCTCTAGGTGCTAACAAATCCTCCACCGAGGATCTATTCAGTTTGTGGCCAGCCCACTTCTGGGCCTTTTAATATTCTGTGGGTACCAGAGCATCATCTCAGAGGTCCACCCGCTAGTCGTTACTTTTTACATGACTGCTTCTCCTGCTTTTCCAAGCAGGCACTTTGTAAATGTAGGATTTTCAGGAGGTATAAATAGATAAAGGCTGAAATCAAATTCAATTAGACCCAGATTTAAGCCTTGCTTCTACAGTGGATTTAAACTCAGTGGAAAGAGCTCCTGGGTTACTCCCACAACGAGCTGGATTCAGGAAGCCCTGTTTCCAGGCTCAGGAATGCCTCCAAATCCAGTGTCCTCCTAAGGGAGGGGGAAGAGGGAGGCTAGAATGTCCTTGGGAAACAGTGGGCAGAAGACTGAATTCTGGATTTCTGCCCTGGCCACATCCTACGTGTGTGACTATGGGCAAACCAAGTTCTTCATCCGTGAAATAGGAGCATTGAATTAGAGGGTGTCTTAAGTCCCCTTCAAGTCTAGTGTGTGATCCAATAAACAGGAGATGGAAAAGAATATGATATAAACAAGAGGCACTCCTATTAGACAAGAAGAACTTCCAGACGATTAGAGTACTCCAATTTGTGGCCCAAGAATTGGAAGAATCCAAGGGTCTTCATTGTCTTTGGCAATTTGGATTAGCTATGGTTTTGACTTGAGGTGGGAGCCTGGGCTGAATAAATTTTTGAGGGGTACGATAACAACAAAAAGAGCACTGATTCTGTGATCAGATGATCTGGGTTCAAATCTCATTTCTGATGTTTACTATTTGACTTTGGGCAAAACACTTAATATACCTCTGCCTCAGTTCCAGCATCTGTAAAACAAGGGGTTTGGATAAAATATCTTGCAATTACCTACGTGCCTTGGAAATAAGACCTCCAAATTTTATTAACACCATTTTGCAGATGACAAAACTGAGCCCTAAAGAAGCTAAATCCCTTGTCTGAAGTCACACAGCCAGTAATTATCAGGTGAAATCCAGATTATTCAGGCTCTAGCCAGTGTGATGTGGCTAAACAACAGGAACTCATGATCGAAGGATTTTTCTGTGGTTGTTCAGTCATGTCTGACTCTATAACCCCATTTGGTTTTTCTTAATTTTGGGGGGCAAAGATACTAGACTAGTTTATCCTTCTCCAGCTCATTTTACAGATGAGGAAACTGAGACACACAGGATGCAGTGACTTGCTCAGGGTCACACAGCTGGTAAGCATCTGAGGCCAGATCTGAACTCATAACAAGGATGAATATTCTTGACTCCAGGGTCAGCATTCACTGGGCTGCTCAGCTGCCTCTGGAAAGCAGTAATACCATATCATATCTCTTGCCTTTGTCTCTCTTTTTTTAATTATTAAAGCTTTTTATTTTCAAAACATTTGCACGGATAATTTTTCAACATTGATCCTTGCATAACTTGGGGTTCCAAATTTTCCCTCCCCCTTACCCCCTTCCCTAGTTGGCAGGTAATCCAATAAATACATGTTAAAATAGATGCTCTCTATAATTCTTGAGGTACAAACTTTAAGTGTCATTCTCCCCACTTTGCAGATGAGAAGACCGAATGGCATGGCTTGCCCAAGGTCACAGAGATCACCAGTATCAGAACCAGTATGGGAGTCTGGACCTCCTGACTCTTCCCATTCATTCACGCTCAGGTCTCCTTTCCACTCCACAGCTCTAAGGCTTGTGATTATTTTTTTCTTCTAAACCAACGGGGAACAAAGGTCTCTTTGTCTCCCAGTTGGGTGAGTGACGAGAGAGTATTGTGGGTCTGGTGCTGTTTGTCAGCTGCGCCCTTTGAAGTGGTTCTTCCTGAGTTCTTGGAGGGGCTTGGATGGGGGTGGGTGGGTGGAACGCCCATTTCCTCCCCCAAACAGCCACCCACCTGCCCACGAGCTCTATCCCCCTCTCCTTCCCCACCTAGATTCTAAGAGCCCCCCTCCTGCATCTCCCCACCACCCCATACCAGCCTGCATTGAGGGAACATGAAGGAGGCTTGCGGTAGGGCTGGCCTTTGGCTCGAGTTGGGTTTTATTTCTTTATTTTTCTAGCAGGATGGTTTCTCGGGCTTGAGGGCCAGAGTTGGTGGGTTCGCTTCAAGTTTCCTGTCTAGGTTTTCCCTGCCCGAGCTGGGGTTAACCCATTTCCCAGCCCATTTTCATCGGGACCCTGCAGTTGTTGGTAATTCCACAATAAAACGATAATCGCTGACCCTTACATGGAACTTCAAGGTCTAGAGAACATTTTACCTACGTGCCTTGGAAATAAGACCTCCAAATTTTATTAACCCCATTTTGCAGATGACAAAACTGAGCCTAAAGAAGTTAAATCCCTTGTCTGAAGTCACACAGCCAGTAATTATCAGGTGAAATCCAGATTATTCAGGCTCTAGCCAGTGTGATGTGGCTAACATATTATCCCCATAAAAAGACATGGGGGCAGAAACCTTACCTGAAAGAGTCTGTTATTGGAGACATCCTTATGCTGTCCAACACAGGTGCTTAATAAATGTTTACTGGTTGATTGTTCCCTCCAGAACATTTAAGTGACTCTCTGTTTTTATTTACAAGGGATTCAGAGCTCACAAGGACTCCTGTTTCTATAGTTTAAGAACTGGAAGGGGTCTCAGAAGGCATCTAATCTAAACCCTTCATTACAGGAAACAAAGTGTGGCCCGGGGGAGTTGAAGGTAAGAACCAAAATCCTGTGACTCCTTTCCGATATTCCAAAGCATGATCCTACATTATAAGGAGTTACTATATTTTACAGGTGAGGAAATTGTAAAGTGAAATTAAGCTCTGTGACACTACCCAGGTGAATATGGAAGCTCCAAAACTACTCGTCTTTCTGCCCTGGAGGAGCTCACATGGAGAAAAGTGTGGAAGAAAGAAACTAGTCTCAAGATCTAAGGGAACAATCTGGCGTTGGAAGAAAGATCCTTGGATTCAAGTCCCAGCTCTTTAATTTACTAACTGGGATCTTGCAGTTGTGATTTCAAGTCTCTGGGACTCAATTAACTCATCTGTAAAATGAGAATGCTGGACAAGAAGAGAAACTTCCATTTTTGAGGGTGTTTCAACATAAAAACATTTCTTGGATGACCCCTCACTATGAGGGTATTTATTCAATTAATATCTGTTGATTTCAAAATCCACTATAATAAAAAAGCTATGATGAAGTTTTGGGCTTTTCACTGAATTTGCACTTCATTCATCATAACAACATTAACATACATTTGGAAAAGAATAATATATATAATATTTTTTTCAGTCCGTGCAAGGTGTGGTTGCTTATTAATTACACTGAGTCATTGAGAAAGATGACTGGTGATTACAGATCTGGGGGAAACCCGAAAGTTTCACCCTAAGAGATAACGTCGAATTCAGCTTATCTTCAGTGCATTAAATACAAAAAAGTCTTTCTTCACAGATGTGGTACTTCCTAACTCTCTATTGGGGAGTTCTGGGGCCAGAAATCAACCCAGCTGATGTTCTTTGACTGACTGTGAACTTCACAATCATCACAAACATTTTTTACTAAGTTATTTGTTAAGGTGAAAACTTGGCTCTTTATTTCTTCTAGAATCAGATGCCCAGATAAAGGATTTGTTAAGTGCTTTCTATGGGTCCGGCACTGTACTAAACCCAAGGGAAGCAGGAACAAGTGGTTAGACCCTTGTCTTCTCAGCTCATCTTCCTGTATATATTCTATATGTACTTGGCTATTTTTATATTGAGACAAACATGTCTTAAGAATGTAAGCTTCTTCAGAGGGGGGATTTAATCCCAAACGAAAAGTTTGGATGTATTGGAACTGATTTGGGGAGTTAAGAGGAAGGGAGAGACGTGGGCAGACCTATATTTTAAGAACAGCTAAATGAAAGATGAATTGGACTAGATGGTATCATCCTGCTGCAATGAAATTTTTTTCTTTTAAATTTCTTTAGGATAAGTAGTGCTAAGTATTTATATTGGTATTTATTCTTCCATTGAACCCCAATTACCAGTCATATAAGGAGAAAAATTTGAAACTTGTTTAACTGTAAAGAACCTATTTTTAGCTCAGATTTACAAATGGCCATTTACGAAGTAGCTATTTATTCTCATTCATGAAATTGGTAGGATTTATGATGTGGCAATTCCCCAGATTTGGATTTTCTTCCCATACCATTTTATGCTAATATATCGCAATTATTCAATTCATTCATTTCTTTGAAAAAAATTTCAGAGAATAAAAGGTTAAAAAACACACACACACACAAAAAGAGTGTAAGCTTTTTGAGGACAAGTCAGTGGGTTTTTCTTTATTTTTGTACTTTTTTTTTTTTGGTGTTTGAGGTTTTGTTTTGTTTTGTTTTTTATTTTGTTTTTCATTTTTGTCTTTCTTTTTTATCTCCAGCCTTTCGTACAGCACTTGGAACATTGTTGTTCAGGTTTTCGGTCATCTCGAACTCTATACAATCTTGTTAAGGATATTAGAGTGAGTTCCTATTTCTTTCTCCAGTGTGAACCCACTTTGCAGATGAGGGACTGTGACAATTAGGGTTTAAGTGACTTGCCCAGTGTCACGTAGCTAGTAGGTAACTGAGGCTAGATTTGAACGCAGCTTTTAGGTGCCCTTGATGGGTGATTGTTGACTGACCCTTCCCCTCTAGATGTGTTCTCTCCCTCCAGGACCTCTCATTACTCTTAATCACCATAGAACAGCCCCATTGCCATAAGGGTAGGGACCCAGCATCCTCCCTCCCCTCTGTGTCCACTCTGTCTCCATCAATTCCTGCATTAGTAACACACCTTGTCCTTCTCTCCAAACCACATTCCCCAGCCAGATCCCCTCCTTCCAACATCCAAAATACTCTGGCTGTTTCCTAAAACAAGCCCCACCCTTGAGGAGGAAGATTTACTCTGAGAGGAAGGGATGTGCTCCAGACTTGGAAGGGTTCTTCCTGAGTGAAAACTGGAAATTATCTGAGTCAGCCCCTGTGTGGGGAGGAGTGTGGGCTGCTACAGGGGGCCTGGGGAGGGCCACCTTCTGCTAGACCGTTAAATTCTGGTCCTCTCACTTACCGGAGAGTTGCCTTGTTAAACACAAGGAATCAGTGTCAGCCAAAATCAAGGAGTCAAGAAGCATTTATCAAGCACCCACTGTGTACCAGTCATTGTGCTGAGGGCTGGTCAAGACCATCCCTGCCCTCGAGGAGAATAGAGTGTAAAGGCGGAGACATCATGCAAATAACTGTGTAAATAAGCTGTGGGCAGAATAAATTGGGCACAATCATCAGAGGGAAGGCATAGAATCAAGGGGAATCCAGAAAGGCTTCCTGAGAAAGTGAGATCTTAGCTGGCAATTAAATGAGACCAGGCAAGCCAGGAGGGGGACATGAGAGAAAGGGGGTGATGTCCTACCTGTTGGTTTCCTTAAGCTCAACTTGCTATTTCTTAGGACTGAGCCAACAGGTCGTGGGTTCTGTCCCCTTCCTCCAGCAAAAAGTGAGAGTACCTAGGGAGAGAACTCCTCCCATAAATCAAAGGACTTGAGACACACTTGAGAGACAAAAAAGGAACCATTCAGAAAAGCCCTAGTCACCTGCAGGCCTTCAAAAGTCCAATTTAGCCCTAAGACTCTAACAGATGAGATGATTTCTCCCAACTCTGACAACCCGTGTTCTAAGGTCTCTCCTAGCTCTGACATCCTGGGTTCTAAGGCCCTTTTAACTCTGACATCCTGGGTTCTAAGGGCCCTCCCAGCTCCGACATTCTGGGTATATATTAGGTTTCAGGAGGTCAAACGACAGTGCCAGGGTCTGGAAAGTAGAAAGGCAGTTAGAAGGTCCATGATCTTTCCATCTCACTTGGAGGAGCAAATTTGGAGACTCCCAGCTTATTGCTCAAGCCATTTGGACATTCAAGTAGTTTAGAAGGGTTCTCAGCTTGGGGAAGAGGAGAATGGGAAGGCAAGAGGGTGGGGCTGGGTCTCTGGCCCTGAGACCCAGCTGAGCCGTAGTAGCTGAAGTTGAGGTGGGCTTGGGGAGAGGGGATTGTCAAGGTCTCGAATGCAGGCTGAGGCATCCGGCCATAATTGGGATATTTGTGGTACCCACCCAAGTGCCTTTTCTTCTCTCTTTCCTCAATCTCTCTTTCTCTCAATCAGAGAAGGACCTTCCCACTAGTAACACTTATTTTTACAATTTAGGCAAGCCTAAATATTTTTTTAACAAGGTGAATTCCTTCAATGAAACTTCGTCCCCCTGGAGGGGTTTTCGGTTTGCCAAAGGGAGGCAGAAGCCCCAGCTGTCATCTGCTTTTCGGCTCGCTCCTTCGCCCAGGTCCCCAGCAGAGCCAGCCTTCGTCTCAGCTTATTAGCACCAGCTTCCTGGGCTGGCTTGGCCCAGCCTGTAGGAAACGGCCTCCTTAAGCTGAGGAAAAGCCAGCGACCTGTCTCTGGTCACTGACCTCGAAGGTGAGCCCGTCCCCGGGCCACCCCCACCTTCCCAAAGCAGCTGCCCAGTGCTCTGGGCTCTGCGGGGGCTGGAGGCAGAAGGGGGGCCTGGGATTTAGCGGAAAGAACAAGGAAGGACTCGAGAGAACCTGATTTCTATTGTCACTTCTTCCACATACTCTGTGTGGGTTGTAACCATGGGCAAATTGACTCTTAATCTCAGTTTCATTAAAAATAAAATTAGGGGAGCTGATCTCCAAGGTTTCTTGCAGCTCTAAGATCCTAGAATGTTAGACCAAGACTTAGAGATCCAGGAACTTAGAATAAAGAACATTTGAATGTAGAATCCCAGAGATAGAAGGACCTTGGGATTAGACCATCTGGTTTTACATTTGAGGAAACTGAGTCCCAAGGAGGGGAAGTAAATGGAAGGACTTCAAGTGCTAACCAAAACCAGCATTAAAACTGGGGTTTCCTCACCCCCAGCTGCTGCCAGGGAGCTGGACACAGTTTCAAGGTCAAAGGATAATGGACTGATACAGGCATTCCAGGCATCAGTCAGGGGATTAGGATGGAGTGAGCAATTTAGTGTTCTAAGGGCCCTCCCGGCTCTGAACTCCTGGGTTCTAAATGCCCTCCTTTTTTGGACAGTCCATGTCCCAAGGGCCCTCCCTACTGTGACATGTCCCAGGACTCCTGTTCTGACTTCTACACCCTAATATTCTACATTTTAAGTCCTTTCTAGTTCCAACATTTCATGGATTGTTTCAAGTATTCAGAGGGCCTTGGCTGCCACCTCCTCCCTTCCATATGTTTCACATACACAGACTTCTAAACTTGGGATCTGCCCCTGAAAGAGACGCTTGGGGTGGGGTCGGGGGTAGAACCCCGAGCGGGTTTTCGGGATCCATCTGTCTGCCCTGGTGGGGAAGCCGGCCATAAAGGCGAAGCAGACTTGGCTCTGGGAAGCAGAGTTCCCGCTGGCCGGTCTCCGGCTGGAGCCTGCGGGGGGGAGTGGGGTGGCCGAGGATTGTTCCCCGGCACCTCTCTGCCCTGGTGGTCCCAGATGAGGAGAGAAAAATGCCCCCAGCGTGCTTGGCACAGGCTGTGACTTAACTAGTTAGAAAAACATGTTGCCTTCTCTTCCCCTTGTAAGTCTTACCCACCAATCCACCTTTTAATTCAATTTCCCTCTAAAAACAATGGTGTAAATTAGGGGAAAACAAGATTTTTTTCCAAAACCCCAGAAAATTTTGCAAAAACCCTTAACAGTCAAACGTGCTTTCCCTGTCCCCAAGTGAAAAATCCAAGAACTTCTCCCTTAAATCTCCAATCCCAGCTCAGGCAGCTTGTTCTTCTTCTGTTCCCTTTCCCTCCTTATCAGTATAGAGAGAGCTGCCATCACCCAGATGCTGCCAGAGTTCTCAGCCACTCTCCTCTCCCCGGCCTCCTGGGCAGTGAGAGGGGCCAGAGTCACAGCTCTTCGCTTCTGGTCTTCAGAAAAGGGCAGGGGAAGGGGGAGGATGGTCCGGGGGGCAGTGCCATCCATCTGTGGAATGCTCTGAAATCAGAGTAATCTTGGGGGTACCTCAAAGCCTGGCAACAGCCCTGAAAAAGCGCTCTCAAGGACTTGGGGTTATAGAATGGGAGGGCCCTTAGAACCCAGGAGGTCAGAGCTGGGAGGGCCCTTAGAATCCAGTGGGTCAGAGCTTGAAATGGCCTTAAAACTATTAGGTTGTAATAGATCTTAGTACAAAAAATTATAGAATTGTGGGAGATTTCAGAAATCTGGTTCAACCACCTACAAAGGCAGAAAGCAGACGAACAGGACAGCCGGCTCCTGGCCAGCCAGGCCCAGAATCAGGACCACTTTCACTCACCGCCCCCTGAGAACGTGGCAGGGTCTCCCCAGAGCTTCTCAGAGCATCCCTGCACCCGCTGCCTTCTGCTCCAGGAGGACTTTGGGCTTTTAAGATGTTTGTTGAAGAGTCTCACTTATTAGCCACAAGAACTCAGTGACACGGGCTCCCTTGTGGCTCTGCTCGAGGTTTCCAAGTTCAAGTTTGAATCGATATGTTGGTTACACGGTCAACCACCAATTCCTGGGTAGGCGGGTAAGGACGAAAACCAGCCGCTGCTTCGGCCCTGGCCCTGCCCAGCTTTCTGCCCTTCTCCTCTACCTTTCGGACCCATTCCCTTCCTCCCTGGGAGTTTGGTAAGGATGCTCCCCTCCTTTCCCTCCCTCCCCTCCTCACCATGTGTATTATCAAGCAGCAGAGAAATATCCCAGAAGGTCTCTTGGTGGAGGAGTCAGGCAACCTGGGTCCAAATCCTGGCCCAGATATTTAACAACCATACAATTTTGCAAAAGTCTTATTTTTCAAAAACCCAAAGGAAGGTGATTGTCTCTCACATACTTTCCTTTCCTGTCAAAATGGTCTTTGTAGCATTCACCACACACAACATTTCAAATCCATTTCTGAGCCCTGGCCTGGCCTGTCTCCTGTTCCTGAAATCCTGTTCTTTTTCACCTCTCCCTAGGAACCCGGAACTCTCTGAGCCGTTTGATGCAGATGGAACCTCTTCCAGGCAACCTTTGCTTCATTTATTTTTATATTTTAAAATTTTATTTTTTCTCAGTTATACAAAGATAACATTTTTTGGGTCATACATGTTAATTCATTTTTAACATATTTCTTTATGAATCATGTTGAAAGAAAAAAATGGAAAAGAAGAATTAGAAAAAAAAAAAGAAGTGAGCAGACGTTCAGTCTCCATAGTTCTCTCTCTGAATGGCGGTTTCTATCCAAAATTTATTGGAATTGCCTGGATCACTGAATTGCTGAGAAGAATCAAGTCTGTCATAGGTGATCATCGCACAATCTTGCTATTACTGTGTACAGTGTATTCCTGGTTCTGCTTGTTTCATGTAAATCTTTCCAGGCTTTTCTAAAATCATCCTGTTCATCATTTTTATAGAATAATATTCCATTACTTTCATATGCAATAATTTATTCAGCCATTCCCCAATTATTGGACATCTACTCATTTTCCAATTCTTTGCCATCACAAAAAGAGCTGCTAGAAATAGTTTTGCACGTGTGGGTCCTTTCCCCTCTATGATCTCTTTGGGATATGCACCCAGGAGTGACACTGTTGGGTCAAAGTGTATACACAGTTTTATAATCTTTTGGACATAGTTCCACATTATTCTCCAGAATGATTGGATCCGTTCACAACTCCACCAACAATGTATCAGTGTCCCAGTTTTTCCACATCCCCTCCAATATTCATCATTATCTTTTCTTGTCTTCTTAGCCAATCTGAGAGGTATGGGGCCTCTGTGTTGTTTTAATTTGTATTTCTTTAATCAATAGTAATTTAGAGTATTTTTTCATATGTGATTAGCTTTAATTGCTTTACCTGAAAAGTGTCTATTCTTATCCTTTGACCATTTATCCACTGGGGATCAGGCAACTTTTTCTGATTCTCCCAGATGTCAGTGTTCTCCACCCTATCCCCATAAATGTCTTTGTATTTATTTATTTGCTCCTTGTGTCCCCTTTGTAGAACATAATCCTCTTGAGGGCAGCAACCATTTTATTTTCATCTATGGAAACTTAGTGTCTTCCACAGTCCCTGGAAGCAGCAGGTATTTATTAGGCCTTTATTGAATTGATTCCTCTCTGGATTGCAAAGAAAATATTCTGGCCCAAGATACCCTTCTCAGTGACCTTCAAAAATAACAGCACTGGGGCTGAGGACATTCATCCAAGGAAAAGAACTCATATTGCTAAAGAGTCAGCTCTGGACCTGCACAGTCCACAGAACTCACTGTACGGGTGAGAAGTGACATGTAGGTTTAAAAATCTGCATCTTGGCTGTTTCCAAATACTTTTTGGATCAATTCCAAAAAAAAAAAATTCAGTCACCTATTACTTGACCCAGGAACTCGGTGTTGACCCAAAACTTTGCCATCATTCCCATTTCCAATGTTCTCCTCCTATAGCTCCCAGCTTGTCCAAGAGCTCCTTGACCATCACTCATCACCACTGTCCACTGCCATCTCTGGAACTCTTTGGATTTCCTCAAGAAAGGAATTTGCTTTCTGAGGATAATTTTTCTCTTCTCGGTGTCCGGCTTTCCTTCTTTCTTGCTATCATCCCTCTGTTTCTGCTTTTCCTTTTAAAGACCAAATCCAATACTACAGTCAATCAATTATCCTCAATGTGATGTCAGCAGTGGATGGAATCCTGTCCCCAGAATCAGGAAGGCTTGAGTTCAATCTGTTCTCATCTGCTTACTAGCTGTGTGACCCTACGCAGCTCACTTAGCTTTTGTCTGTCACAGTTTCTACATCTGTAAAATGGGGATAATACTAGCATCTACCTTTCAGAATAGCTGTAAGGATTATATTTGTAAAGTACTTTGCAAATCTTGAAGCACTATGTAAATGCTTTTTATGAATGGTAGCTGTTGGTATGCTATTATTATTATTAAATGCTAACTAGAACCAGATTCATATTGCTAATTATTATTACAAATTATCTTCATTATAAATGCTGGCTGTTCTTTTTATGGTGGCAAAGAACTGGAAAAAGAGTAGATGCCATCTATTAAGGAATGGCTAAATACGTTATGGTATAGGAAAGGGATATTATTATTCTATAAAAAATGATGAACAGGCTGATTTTAGAAAGACCTGGAAAGATTTACATAAACTGATACTGAATAAGCAGAACCGAAGCAACAGCAAAATTGTGCAAATATTAACTATGATAGACTTGGTTCTTCTCAACAGTTCAGTGGTCTAAGGCAATCCCAATAAACTTTGGATGGAAAATGCCATTCACATCCAGAGAGAGAACTATGGAAACTGGATGTAAATCAATACTTGTTATGTTCACTTTTTTTCCTTCTGGTTTTTTTTCTCATGGTTTTTCCCTTCTGTTCTGATTTTTTTCTCCCAGCATGATTCATATGGAAATATGTAAAAAATGAATGTACATGGACAACCAAAAGAAAAATGTTGTTTTACGTGTAACTGGGGAAAATAATTTTTTTAAATGAACAAAAAATGAACAAATGGTGGCTATTATCTGGGTTAACTGTGGTAGCATGGGCTGGGCCTTGAAGATAGCTAGGGATTCCAAGAAGAGGAAGTAAAGGGGGGCAGCCTATGCAGACACAGGTGGAAGATGAACTGTAGTGTGTGTGTGTGAAGAACAGCAACTTTTGCCATGAAAGAAAAAGGGGGGGGTTCAGAAGAGCCCACCAGATTCCCTCTGAAAATGCCATTTTGGACAGCATTCACACAAGGCTGATTAGTCTAGAAAAGAGATTGGATATCAGGAAGGGTCACTTAAAGGAACTGGGGACATTTAACATGCAGCAAGAACACTTGGGAAGTGTATGACAATCAGGCATTTGAAGGATGACCATCCTGCCTAAGGGCCACAATCCAGTCCAAACCAGCTCAGTGCAGCTTAAACTAGTCATTCTGATCCAAAATTATCAATACTGGTCAAATCTGGTTCAAACTAGTCCAGTCCAGTTCAAGTTGGTTCAGTTTGATCCAAACCAGTCCAATCTACACATAAAGATTAAAAAGACATGACTTTTTATTTCAAGGAGCTAATATTTTATGCCCAGGATGAGGTGACATTTATCCTGGAAAGTGTAATCCAAGATAGGATTTTATTGGGGGAAAGGAAATAAAATGTACACATGACTTTTTCAGAAAATCTGAAGAGAGAATTTTCCACCAGAGATGATCAGTAGAGGCTTAAAGGTGTCTGTGAGTGTGAGAATATGGGGGTGGCACAAGCACCACTTCCTGGCTGCTCTTGTGGGAAAGTCCTTTTCCCAGCCTGGGGCAGGGGCTGGGAAAGGGGGTATGGATGAAAATGGCAACAGGGAAAACCCAGATGACATGAAGATTCTCCCTGAGGCAGAGGGGGTGGAGGGTCCTCCACTAGAGACTTCTTTGCAAGCTGAAACCTTAATGACTTATAACTAATCTTTTCTGTGGGGCCTGTCCTTTAACAAGTTCTGAAATCACCTCACTTTACAATTGTCCGGTCTGTGTCTCTCCATCTTGTTCACCAGGAGAGTCCAGGAAACTATCAGATATTTTGCTGACATTTAGATATGTAAAAGAAAGAAAGTAAGGAAGAAAGGAAAAAAGAAAGAAAGAAAGAAAGAAAGAAAGAAAGAAAGAAAGAAAGAAAAAGAAAGAAAGAAAGAAAGAAAGAAACAAAGAAAGAAAGAAAGAAAAAGAAAGGAAGAAAGTCCGGTCTGTGTCTCTCCATCTTGTTCACCAGGATAGTCCGGGAAACTATCAGATATTTTGCTGACATTTAGACATGTAAAAGAAAGAAAGTAAGGAAGAAAGGAAGAAAGAAAGAAAAAGAAAGAAAGACAGAAAAAGAAAGAAAGAAAGAAAGAAAAAGAAAGGAAGAAAGAAAAGAAAGGAAGGAAGGAAGGAAAGAAAGAAGGGAGGGAGGGAGGGAGGAAGGGAGGGAAGGAGGGAGAAATGGAAGGGAGGAAGGGAGGGAGGAAGGAATTAAAGAGACTTATAGCTAGTCTAATTTGACTTGTACTGGATAAAGCCCCATTAGCTCTTTGTGATCAATTTTCTTCCCTAGCTGATCACTAACCTTCCCTTTAATTCTATGGTCTCAGTTTTTCCAGGAATCAAAGTCAAACTATTGGCTTACAGGTTGCAGGCTCATTGGCCCCTTCTCTGAAGGTTGGGACCAGGAGGCACCCCTTGCTCTCTGACAGGACCAGGAAGGCTCCCCACCCCTGGCAGGCCTTTCCTTGTCCTCCTGGCTTTGCCCAGTAGAGCCGCTGACTCGTGGAGGGCAGTGCCATGGAGTTTCAAAGCATGGAACCAAGCTTGTTTTCGCCCTTGTTCATTCATAATAGGCTTTCTCCCCTCAGTTGCCCTTTGCGGCTCTTTGGCTTTCAGTTCTGTCTTGACCCCATGTGGGGCAGTTCTGATCCCAGAGAAAAGGAGGGAGGGGAGCACAAGGAACCGAGCTGAGTGCCCGCACCTGGAGACCGGAGGACCTGGAGAAGGAGCCGGGCTCTGTGAAGGGGCAGGAAGAGGAAGGGATGAGGGAAGCGACAGATTCTCCACGCAGACTCAAGTCCCCACGGACCTTGGAGCCCCCTGGCATGTTGTGGGATTGGGACCCAGAGAGACACGGCTGGGCAGGAGAAGGGTGGAGAGCTGGGGATCAAGGGGACCTGGAGAGAAAGAAAATGAGGGCCCTGGATGGAGCTTCACTACAACAGGAGAAACAACATTCGAGAGCAATGTGAGATTTGAGGGGCAGGGGAGGCAGACTGGCCAATGGTCTTTGCAAGAAATGGATAACGTTTCCGCCAGTGAAGATGGGCAGCTGTCTCACTAGTTACACCTGGCATTTCCCCACACCGATGCTCTCAAGGGTTTGACTCGGTTCCCTCCTTCTGTCCTCTCTTCCTTGGGTCTCTGCCATCCACTTTCTCCTGCCACCTTTCCCTCCATTACCAATAGATCTTTCTCAGTTTCCTTTGCCGGGTCTCCATCTGTGTTTTTCATATGAGATGATGACCCCATCCCGGTTTTTTTTTGGGATTTTTGGTTCCAGAATAAAGATAAATGTCTTTATTTGTGAGGTTTTGTTTTACCAAGCCAAATATTTGGGAGCCAACCTTTTTTGGCCCCCGCCCCTTCCACGTTGGATTGTATTGTGTCCCAGGGACCCAAATTTATTCCTCAAAGAATGTTGTTGTGTTGAGTTTGCGTTTCCCCCTAGATTGTTCCCCCCTGGGTTTTTTCCCTGCAATTTTGGTCCCAAGTTTTTTTCTATCCCTTTTGGTTTCTGTGTTAGGGGGGGGGGGGAAAGATCCAGGTTTAGTGAGAGTGGTTTAATTCATTTTATACCTGATTTCCTTCGTTTGTAAGGGGCCCCATAACTTCCCGGATTTAACCCATCCTTTTCCTGTCCTTAAAGTTTAAAATGATATCCCAGAAAAGGGGTTGGGCCCAGAAAGGTTATAACCCGGATTTTTGAAGAAAAAAATATGAGTACATTTGGATCATAGATTTAGAACTAGGAGGAGAAAGGGGAAGGGAGGGAGGGGGGAGAAAGAGAGAGAAAGGAGAGAAAGGAGAGGGAGAAGGAAAGGGAGAGGGAGAGAGGGAAGGGGAGAGAGGGGAGGAGAGAAATAGGAGGAAGAGAAAAGGAATTGGAGAAGGACCTGCTGGGGTTTAAAAAATTATTGGGTGAAGAATCCAGGGCCTCCTGACTTTGGGTTGTTTTAAAAGGTTTTAAAGATTATTTTTGTTCAATTGTCTTTTGAGGGTGAGGAAAAGATAGAGGGTTAAAAAAAAAGTCCAAAAGATTTGTGAACCCGAGGTCCTCCGTATTTCCTTGTTTGTTATTTTTTTGGAATAAATTAAAATGAAATGAAGCGGAGAGCTTTTTCGGTTAAATTTTTTAGAAATATTTATATATACTTTTCACAGCCAAAGAACCCTCCTTAGGGTTACCCATACCTTTTGATGAATTTTAGGCCTTTGGATTGGGTTCTTGGGCCTCCCTTCCTTTGATGATCCTCTTGAATCCCCACCCCTTTGTTGTTAGCTTTGAGACTTTCCTGATTTGCTCAAACGATAATATCCCCTCC
This sequence comes from Sarcophilus harrisii, assembly GCF_902635505.1. Lineage (NCBI taxonomy): Eukaryota > Metazoa > Chordata > Mammalia > Dasyuromorphia > Dasyuridae > Sarcophilus > Sarcophilus harrisii. The sequence goes on along the minus strand of NC_045428.1, from coordinate 557,972,797 downwards.
ACTCACCTATTGAAAGTAGTTATTTTATTTTTGAAGGGCGTTTGCTGCTTTTATATTTTCACATCTATGTAAGCTTCCTGAGACCAGGGACAGTTTCATTTGTGACTAGAATCCCCAGTACCTAGCAAAGTACCTGGTACATAATAGGCAACTAATTTGTTAAATGGCATTGAATAAACTGAGATCATAGACTGACCCCTAACTCTGGCCCAGACTGACCCCCAGCTCCGCTAATAGTCTCTAAAAATATGTTACGGGCCATATGGAAGAAGGGTTGAAGGATTATGGAAGGCTTGGCCCAAACATCCCCAATGTTCTAAATTCAAAGCAGATGGAGAGTAGGAGCAACATCATCTGTGTAACCAGAGCATCATCAATATATAAGGGGAGGTGGCAGAGGATCTTAGAGGTCATTTAGTCAGTGGGACTAATAGTCAGTATGGACCAGAAATGTCCAAGAAGACCTTTGAACCCAGGCCCTTTGATTCTAGATGTAACCTTCTTTTCACCATTGATTTTTCCACCATTGTGATGGAGACAGACCTTCATTTTCCCATGGTTTCAAGCCCTGTATTTAAGGGAGTTGAGGATGGATGACCCCCACCCCTATTATTTGAAGACTGCTATTAGGTTCTATTTAATCTTCTCTTCCCTGGACTAAAAAAATCTGAATTTGGAGATCTTAGAAAACCATAAAATGCCAATCCTGAACTTGAACCTAAAAAATTCTTGTGGGACCTAGAAAGTTTTTAGTGTAAAATAAGAGGATTGCTTTTTGTGTTTTTTTGGATTCCAATTTGAGATTTTTCCAAGTTTTTTGGTTTTTAGAGGTGAAAAATTAAAGTTTTGTTAAAGTATGAGGAATACCAGAATTTTCTTTTCAGATTGGAAAGAGAGTGGATTAAGTTGGTTTGGGTTTTAGCGGCGGGTGGTTTGTTTTTTATGAACTTATTGTGGGTTTGGGCCATATAAATTTTTTTTTTGTTTTTATTTAGTTGTTTTTTTTTGTTTGGGGAATTTGTGGGGAGTTGCGATGATGTTTGAAAAAAATTTTCAAAAAAGAGAGGGAGGAGAGTTCGGGTTTGGTTCCGTTTTTTGGCCTTTTTTGCCCCCCCTTTTCCGATGTTTTCCCAAAATTTTTTTAAACCTTGTTTTTAGGGTGAAAAAATAAAGTAAGTTTTGGGGGGTTTTGGGGAAAAATAGGGGGGAAAGGGTTTTATGGGGAAATGGCGGGGGCCCGGGTGGGGTTGGGGGGAGATGGGATTTTTAAATGGGTTTGAAGAAGAAGGTTTTGGGAGGTTTTTTCTTGTGGGGATTAGCGGGCGGGCAAGAGAAGAATTTTGTTGGGTGGGATATGGGCCCCAAAGGGATTGCCCGGGTGAGGGTGAGGGAGGGTTTCATGTTTATTTAAAACTGTATTTGAATGTTTTTTTTTCCTTTTTTTCTTCCCTTTTTTTTTCCCAATGGATATTAGTTTTAAAATGAAGGATTTGGAAAATATTTTGTAAGTTTTTTTTTAAATTTGGTTTGTATAGATGGTTTTGATTTTACCTTTAAATTTTAAAAGACTAAAAAAAGTTTGGGATGTTTGACGTTTTTTTTTGTTAATGTTCCGGCATTGCTTTGGAAGTTTTGGTTTTTCAACGGAATGATTTTTGTCCGGGATTTTTGTTGTGTTTATAACACTGGATTTGTGTTTTTCCTATGGATGTGTTTCCCAATAGATATGGGGTTTTCCCGGTACAGGGTTTTCCCGGTATGGGGGTTTTGGACGGGGTTTTGGAGGGCTTGGTAATGATCCCTCTGTCCTTGAGTTGCCTTGGTGGGCCCAGGGGGCTTAGTTAGACACCCCAGACAGATTATTTCAGAGGGGACTAGGGAAAGGAATTTAAAGAAGAAGGGGTGGGAGGAATGAATTGGGTTTTGGTCCCGAGGGGTTTTCCTTTCATGAGTGTGGAATCTTGTGAGAGAGGGAAGGTTGGAAAATGCCCAAGGGGTGGAAAATGTGAAAGTGGGGAGGGAGAGAATTGTCATTAAGAAAAGAGGAAGTTAGGAAGAGATGGGAGAGTTGGGGAAGAGTGTTTGGTTTGTTTCCTGGTGGGGTGTGACCCTGGCTTGTTGATTTTGGGGCAAAGAAGTGTGGAGGGAAGGGGGGTGGGGAAGGGAGGGGGGGGGGTTGGGGGGGGGGGGGGGGGGGGGGGGGGGGGGGGATATGAAGATTGAGGGAGGGGAAAAAGGGAAGAGAGGAGAGAGAAAATAAAAGAAGAGAAAGGAAAAAAAAGGGGGAGGGGGAATTTGAGGGTGTTGGGGGGATTTGATGTTTTTCCCGTTTTCTGTGTGAAGAGGAAGTTACGGTTTTGGGGTTTTTATTTTAAAAAAGAGACAGACAGGGAAGAGGAGAATTTTGTTTTGGTGGAGAAATGAGGGGGTTTAATGAGAAAGAATATGGATTTGAATAAGTTTACCTTGTTTGAATGCGTATTTGAGAAGAATGTTTTTCCAAATAAAGGGAAGGGAAGGGTTTGAGGTTTTTTTTGGTTTGGTTTGATTCCTGTGGTTTTTTGGAATCCAGGAGAAAAGAGAGAGGAGGAAGTGTGTTGTGAAGGGAAAGGAAGGGGATAAAAAGGGAAAGTTTTTTGGGAGGGGTTTTTGGGGTTTTTTGATGTGGGGTGGAGGGGGAAAAGTTTTGGGAGAAGGTGGTGTGAGGACCAATTTTTCTTGTTTTTGTGTTTTGGTTTTGTTTCACTTTTGGGTTTTTTTTTTTTTTTTTTTTTATTTTTTTTTGGGCTTTTTAAGTTGTTTGCCAGGTTTTTTCATTTTGAGAGGAAGAGTTGGAGGAAGTTTTAAAGGACACATGTTTTGTGTGGGGGTGTTATTTTGGGGTGGAAAGTTTAGGGGAGGGGTTTTTTTTTTTTAACTTTTTTTTTAGAGATGAGAAAAAAGGGAAATTTTTTTGCAAGGGTAAAGTTGGGAGAAAATTTGGTTTAATGATTTTGTATTTTTTAGATTTTTTTTTTTTGTTTTTTTTCTTTTTTTTTTCTTGGGTTTTTTTCTTTGGTTTTTTTCGGTTTTGTTTCGTTTTGTTTCTTTGGTTTTTCGTTTCTTTGTTTTTTTTTTTTCTTTTTTTTTTTTCTTTTTTTTTTTTTTGTTTCTTTTTTTTTGTTTTCCCCCTTGTTTTTTTGGGTTTTTTTGTTTTGTTTTTTTCATTTTCCCCATTTTTCTTTTTTTTCTTTTACTTATATGGTATTTTTTAAAAAAAAATAAAGTAAGTTGAAAACCCAAATTTTGTTTGAAAAGGTTCCCTATTTCTTTGGGAAGGTAAAGACAATTTTAGTTAGTTAGTTCTCTTTCCCTTTGATTTTTAATTATGATTCAGGGAAAAAGAGGGAAATGGGTGGTTTTAGAATTTTTGTTTTTGAAAAAGGTGGTTTTAACTAACCTTTTAAATTAGGGAAAGATTAAATTTGAGGGAGGGATGGAAAGCTTTCTAAAAGCCAGAGGGGTGGAAGAGATTACCAGTTAATAAAAGGGAATGGCTTGGAGTTTTTTATTTTAAAATTGGATTTAAATGAACGGTTGGAAAACTTAAAAGAGAAAAAAAAATTCCCTGGTTTTTGAGGCCAGGCGTTGTTTGGGGGAAGCGTAAGCTACCACTACCTCGCACATGGTCTTGGCCGTCTTTTCCCTCAGAAACCTCTTTCCCCAATTTCGCCCACCTCTTCCTCACCTTTAAGGCCCAATTACTTTTAAGGGATATTGAAATATCACTTTTTTGGTTTCCTCTGAGGCACATCTTTTTGGGGTTATTTTCTTCGGTTCCAGTTTTCCCTGAAAGGTCCAATAAGACTTTGGGGGAAACGGAGCCAAGAGAAGATTTTTGCCAACTGTATGGGATCCCAAACCTTTGTCTTGGGGTCCTAATTGGGGCTGTCTCACTTTCCAGAATATGACTTTAAATGCAAAATAAATGCAAGGATTCAAAGGAAATCAAAATTTGTTGAAATTCTCTTTTAAAATTAATGGCTTTTTATTTTTCCAAATACATGCAAAGAGTTTTCAACATTCCCCACTACAAATTTTTGAGTCAATATAGATTTAAAAAACCAATTTTACAGATTCCAGATTAAGAATCCCTGAAGGTTCTTAATTTTTTAGATCTGGAAACGGAGACACAAAGAGAGATATCTGCCTATAACCTCACAGTAGTAAACAGCGGGATTGGAACCCACAGACTTTGTCTTCTGACCCTAATTCAAGTCAGCTTCACACTGTATGGGGCTGGTTCTTCTACTCTACCACATAAAGGAGAATGAAGGTAATTGGGACTGCCTCACTCACAGGTGTCGGGAAGGAATGGCTGGAGATGTCACAGTGACTCAAGGGCCAACCTTCAGAGGCAGGACGGGCTCTGTCTGACACATTCTGCCTGTGGGACCACCCGCAGTCGCTTCACCCTTTTGCAAGAGCAGAAATGAGTTGTGATCTGTGTTACTGGAGAGAGTTTCCACACTGGGAGCCCCACACACAGTCACTCTAGATCCCATCCCTTCCAAAGACAAAACAAGAAGGATTAATGTGGGAACGAATGTCTTTGCTACTCAGTCAAGTTTTAATGATGGATTAATTGGTATCAAGAGGTTTGCAGTTAGTACAGTTAATTTTAACCTGGCTCTGCCAGGGGTGGGATGGTACCAGACCCCAGTAGTTTTTCCTTTCTGATTCAGACTTCATTCTTCAGGAAAATGTACCCAAGGCCCCATGGCATAGTAGAAACAGCCCTGGGTTTGAATTTAAGAAAACTGGATCTCAAGAGAGCACTTACTCACTGAGTAATTCCTTAATCTCTTTGAAATTCTGTTTGCTCATCTGTAAAATGGGAGCACTCTAACTGGATGTTGCGTTGAGATCACTGTGTGGACCTCTGGCTTGCTCCAGAAATGAGGGCCTTTCTGACAAGCCTCTGAAAGCCGGACAGAGGTGGACAGCAGAGGCCCCCTCCCCGCCCAAGCCTGGTCTCTGCCGTCTGGGGCAGAGGGATCAGAGACGGAGGCCTGTGGGCCGCCCAGGACAGGGGAAGCAGGGGTGCTCCCCCCGGGCCTTCTCAGAACCCCTCAGCCCGGGGGCTGCAGGGAGGATGAGTTCATTTACTAGAAATGGTACTAGAAATGGCCCCCCGTCAGCGGGCGGAGGGGGGCCCTCCTCTTTCTCATCAGGGCCCAACCAGGCCTGGTAGCAGACAAGTGCGTCAGCAGCCCAGCCGGGCTCCCTCGCTCCGGAAACGCCACCCCGGCGATCAGTCACGAACCCCAGAGAGCAGAGACAGCATCAGGTGACCTGCAGGGAAGCTGAGACAGACAGAGGTGCAGAGGCTCCCAACTTCCCCCTCTGCCCCCCTCTCTGGCCCCTCCAAGCTGGCCAGGAAGTCAGCAGCAGCAGTAGCAGCAGCAGCAGCAGCAGCAGCAGCAGGCCGGCCTGCGTGCACCTGGCGGGCAGTGCCCACCCCCGGGCAGCACCCCTGCCCCCACAGAGAGCCAGCTGCTCGCCGGGAGGGCAGAGGGAGAGGGGGGCCTCAGGGGCAGGGGCTTGTCCTAGGTGTCCCTCGCACTACCTGAGCAGCCAGGGAGCACTTCCGCTTTCTCTCCAGTTCTCAGTTTCTTCATCTGTAAGATGGGCCCCTGCTTTTGATGTCCTCCCAGCTCCCATGACCTCATCCTCGTGCCAGCAGAAATGAAGGGGGCAGACGGGTTTGGGGAAGGGGCAGTGAGGAGGAGGGGGGACGGGGTGTGGAAGTGTGACCAAGCCCTGGGCAAAGCTCACCCCCCTCCTTTCGGCATCTATTTAAAGCCCATGGTCGTGGGAAACTTCATCAGATGTGCGGTTTCTTCTTCAGGGGAGGGAGCCGGGCGTCTGCTCCCTCCCCTGTCTGGTGACTCATCGAGAGTGAGAAAAAAGCATCTCTTTTTTTCTTTTCTTCTTCTTCTTCTTTTTTTTTTTTTTCTTGACACCCAAGGCTCCCCCGGGCTGAGAACCAGGACTCTGGGATCCATCCAGTCCTTCAGTTCGCCTCCAGGAAAGATGGGGCCTGGTGTCTGGAGTGAATGAGAAGACAGGTTCTAGTCCTGTCCCTGTAGGACTCATTAGAGTACTCCTCCCGCTCCTTAGAGCCTCAGTTTCCTCCTTTGTAAAATGATCTTTGTAAAAAAAGGTTTCTTCCAGCTTTGGTTTTCTGTGTTCCAAGGCCCCTCCTGGATCTACGCTCTGTGTTCTAAAGTACCAACCAGACCTAGAATGGGCCTGATGGTCTAGGTTCTTCTAGCTCTGGTATTCTATGTTCCAAGGTTCTAAGATCTACATTCTGTATTCTAAGATACTGACCTTTTGTGTTCCAAGGCTCCTCCCAAATCTGACATTCTATGTTCTAAAATACTGACCTTCTGTGTTCCAAGGCCCCTTCCAGGTCTGACGGTCTAAGGTCTTCCAGCTTTAGTATTCTATGTTTTAAGGTCCTTCCTGGATCTACATTCTGGGTTCTAAGGGCCTTCCTATCTCTTACATTCTGTGTTTTAAGGTCCTTCCAGATCTGATGACCCATGTTCTAAGGGCCCTCCCAGCTCTGAAATTCTGCGTTCTAAAGTTCCTCTCAGCTCTAGCATCCACGTTCAATGCTCCTCCGTTGTAAAGTCCAACAATCCCTTCTATACCTAACACTTTATATTCCAAGTCCTCTCCCAGCTCAACTTGGGTTGAAGCCAGCTCAGCTTAAGCCTGCACAATCCAGAGTCACAGAATGTCTGACTTGGGAAGGACCAAAGAGACCAGGCCAGTCCCTACTTGAACTCTAGAGCTCCTCTAGCAAAATCCCTGAAAAGTGACCCTCTGTCCACTACTTGATGATGCCCCAGTTTATTTCAAGACAGCCCACTTTTTAAATTGTTAGGAAGTTTTCTCCTTATGTCTAGTCATTTAATTTAATAAACTTGATTTTAGAAATAATGAATAAATAAGCTTAATGTTTATCAAGGACCTACCATATGTGAGGTGCCAAGGAATACTAAGAAAAGCCACAAAAATACCTGTTTCATCATTCTGATGGTCAGGGTGGGGTGGGAAGCCAGCACTCAAATAATTATGTCCGAATGATTGACGGGGAAAGTGGAGTTGGTCTCAGAGGGAAGGCAGTCAGATTCCTGGGGGACTGGGGCTTGCAGAAGGCAGAGCAGTAGCTGAAACTAGAAGGGGGCCAGGGAAGGAAAGAAGTGGTGATGGGGAAGAGGCAAGATGGTGAAGAGCTGGAGCAAATGCTTGGAGTAAAAGAAAAACAGGAAACCACTGGATCAGAGAGTATCTGAAAAGAGGAAGGTGCAAGAAGACTGAAGAGGTAAGAACTGTTTGATTTTAAAAACCAAACAGAAGATTTTGTCTTTGATCCTGAAGGTAATAGTGACTCTCTAAACTGCAGTGGTTCTCAAAGTATGTTGTAGAGAATCCTGGGGATCTCTGAAACCCTTTTAGAGGGTCTACAAATTCAAAAATACCTTTTATTTCCAATATGGTAAATGTCTATAAACATAACCCAGATAAACAAAAACACTTTGGAGAGATCCTCAATAATTTTTAATAGGATAAAGATACTGAAAACAAAAGTTTGAGAATCACTGCTCTAAAGCTTCAGCCTGCCTCTTCTTGACTTTCCCCAGTTATTACTGTTCTGTCCTCTGGGACTGAGTAAGCAAGATGTCATAATCCCCCTTTAAAAAGAAAGATGCGTTTGACTGATGAGCACTTCCCTCCCTTTCCCTTATCCATTTCCATCCCTGCCATCCAGTGACAGGACGATGGACTAGGTCAGGGCCTCTTCAACTTTTTCCACTCAAAACTTCTTTTCTCCTAAGAAATTTTTACGAGACTCCATCTCAAATCTGAGCCCAGGTATTTCTGGCACAAGCAGCGCAAAGTGCAAAGGCTGCAGGAAAGCCGGCGTATTTGAGTTCGGCTTTCCCATCCCACCCATCAGAATGTGAGCTCTTTGAAAATAGGTATTTTTGCGGCTTTTCTTTGTATTCCCTGGTATCTGGAGTATAGTAGATCCTTAAGGAACATTAAACTTATTTATCCATTATTTATTAAATTCAGTTTATTAAGTTAACAATATAAGAGAAAACATGCAACATGGACAGGAGCGTTTGATTCTGAATTAATTTTTGGTTCTTGCATTCAGAAACTTTTTGGTGTTGCCAATTTTTCACGACCTTTACATTTAGTTATGTGACCCCCATATTCAGTTAAGAAGCTTTTGACTAAATGACATCTGAGGAGTCTTTTGTAGATCTCACCATATGAAACAAATTTCTCACTATGGACAGTAAAAACAAACAAAAATCTCAATATAAATATAAAATATTTCTATTCTGATCAAGAAATCTGCCACCATCTCTTTTTTCTTTTCCTGCTCTAAAATTTATCAGCCCCAAAGCCAGAGTTGGAGCTAGATGACCTTGAAGGAGCTCTTGAGGTCATGGGTATGTCCCACACAAAGCAGATATAGAAAATGGGAGACAAAGGAAGCAGATTAAATTCCTTGCAGTGGGGACAGCAAACTCCTATACAAGACAGGAGACAAGTCACACCAAATTGTAGAATTCCAACTACCTTGGATTTTAGAACAAAGAAGCTAGAGCACAATCTCAGATCTGGGAGGGGCCTTAGAACCCAGGAGGTCAGAGCTGGGAGACCCCTTAGAACCAGGATGTCAGAGCTTGGAGGGTCCTTAGAACCCAGGAGGTCAGAGCTGGGAGAGCCCTTAGAACCCAGGAGGTCAGAGCTGGGAGGGCCCTTAGAACCGGGAGGGGAGTCCCAGCCCGGAGGGAGGGCCCTTAGCCCAGGAGGTCAGGCGGAGAGCCCCAGAACCCAGGGAGGTCAGAGCTGGGAGGCCCTTAGAACCCAGGAGGTCAGAGCTGGGAGGGCCCTTAGAACCCAGGGGTCAGGCTGGGGAGCCCTTTAGAACCCAGGGGGTCAGGCAGGGCCCTTAACCCAGGAGGGAGGCTGGGAGGGCCCTTGAACCAGGGAGGTCCTGGGAGGCCCTTAGAACCCGGAGGTCAGACGGGAGGCCCAGAAACCGGAGGTCAACTGGGGACCCTTAGAACCAGGAGTCAGAGCTGAGGGCCCTTAGAACCCAGGGATCAACTGACCCTTGAACCCGGGAGGTCAAACTGGAGGGCCCAGAACCAGGAGGTCAATGGGAGAGCCCCAAACCCAAGTCAACCGGGAGGGCCCAAACCCGGGATTCAATGGGAAAAGGACCCCAAACCCTTTAATCCTCCCCTCCTAAACTAAGTTTCCAAGAAAATTTACCCAAATCAAACATCGGATAAAAATTTTGTTGCAACAATCCTTGAAACCCCCTACCCCTCCGAAACAAACCTTAGATGATCTACCCCAAAAGAAGATAGCATTCTTCTTGCACACCCATAGATAGATGTTGTCTAAGATCATATTGGCTCAGAGGTCGCCATATTATACTGTTGACTCATGTTGGATTTACCGACTATTGAAATCCCCTGATAATTTTTCCCAGATAAGCTGCTGTCCAGTCACACTAACTCCATTGTGTGCTTGTAAAGTTGTTTTCTTAGTGAAGGGGCAGACTTTATATCTTTGTACCTATTAATCACATTTTATCTGATTAGAGCTGACCCATCTTTTTGGTCATTGAGAGATGGATCTGGACCCCAGCTCTAGATCAGGGACATCTGTACATTTGGCAAGCATGTCATCTCAGACTTACGTGACTCATCGAGAGATGAAGACTCATCTCTCTTTAATAAGAGAACTTAGTCATGGAATATCATATCTCAGACTGTCATTGTTTTGTTGTTGCTGCTGTTGCTATTCTTTATATCCTCAGTTTGCCATTCATGGAATAATTGTTTAATAAATGCTGTCTTAACTTATTCTAAGATCAATGACTCTGCTCTCTGTGTGGTTCTTCTCTAAGACCTTCCAGCTCTGGCTCTGTGCATCCTAGATTTATAAACCCAAAATTATTTGTTTAAAAAAACTTCTGAGATCAGGGATTGTCATTCGCCCTCTTTTTATATCCCTAAAAACTACAGTACCTGGCACATAATAGGCACTTAATGAATATTTATTGGTTGATTGATTAATTGACTGATTTTTATTGTCCTGGCTTCCCTGGTTTTTCTTTAAGTCTTGGTCAATATCCTACTTTCTGCAAGCAGCCTTTCTCTGTTCCTTTTAATGCTAAATCCTCTGACTTTCCCTCTCATTTAGCCAACAATATATCCTGTTTGTATGTATTTTGTTGTCTTTCCCGTTGGACTGTGAGCTCTACGGAGGCAGGGACAGTTTTTTCCTCTCTTTTTTGTCCCCAGATCTTGGCAAAGTACATGGCATGCAGTAGGTGCTTAATAATGAATGTTGTTGATTGACTTAGAGCTGGAAGAGATATTAAAAAGGAGAGTCAGAGTTAAAAAATCCTTACAGGTCATCTAGCCCAGAGCTACTTAAGCTTTTTTACTTGTGACTCCTTTGTGTTTGAAAATTTTTTTGCATGATCCTGTGTATATAGGTATATGAAATAAATATACAAATCAAGCATTTACTGATAATCAATCATAAGGAAATTTATTTAATTTATTTATTTTTAATTATAGCTTTTTATTGACAAAACATATGCATGGGTAATTTTTCAACATTGACCCTTGCAAAACCATCTGTTCCAACTTTTCCCTTCCTTCCCCCCACTCCCTCCCCTAGATGGCAGGTAGTCCCATATGTGTTAAAGTATATGTTAAATACAATATATGTATACATATTTATACAATTATCTTGCTGCACAAGAAAAATTAGATTTAGAAAGAAGATAAAAATAACCTGAGAAGAAGAAACAAAAATGCAAGCAAACAATAACAGAAAGAGTGGAAATGTTATGTTATGGTCTTATGTTGTGGTCCACACTCAGGAAATTTATTTTAAAGCAATTCTTTGGTAGACTTGTAATTTTGCTATTTATTTGTACTCGTGACCCCTTTTTGTCTGAAATATTTTTTGCACGATGCTGGGTATATAATAAATATACAAATCAAACATTTACTGATAATAAATCATAAGGAAATTTATTTAAACCAGTTCTTTGGTATCCATGTAATTTTGCCACTTATTAAAAATGAAAGGAAGTTTGCTACTAATGAGACAGTTGTACTTGTATATTTTTATATAAAGAATTAAATCTTGGCAGAATATTTGATCCTGCAGAACCCGGAGCATTCAGAAACTTTGTGCTTTTGCCAAATTTTTCTCGACCCCCACATTCAGTTTTGTGACCCCATATGGGGGTCTTACAAAATAAGAAGCTTTGATCAAGTCTAACCCTTCCAATGTAGAAACTGTCCTGGGTTCCAAAATCAACTCCTAGCTGTGGCTTGGGTCAGAATTTTGATAAGGTCACCTCGGTCCAATGACCAAGTATTTCCTCACTCACGGGCCCTTTCAAGTCCTTGGAGGTCAAGGTGGAATCTCAGCTGGGGAAGGAGGAGGAGGCTCAGAGGGAGACAGGATCCTACCTTGCTGTTCTATTGAGAGGGATTTAGGAGGCAGTCCTAGCTTATATCCCTAGCTTATATAGCTCAATGATTTTCTGGTGAATTAGTGATGGATTGGGCTAAACAAAGAAAAGCTCCCTGGGACTTGTATTCCAGATGGGAAAGTTAAAATTCAGAGAATGTCAAAGGCAGAAGGAAAATTAGAAAATGGGATGTCAGATCTGGGAGGATGTTTAAAACATAGAATTTTATGGATAGAAAAATCCTTAAAACACAATAAGTCAGAGTTGGGAAGGTATTTGGAACATAGAATGTTACAGCTAGAAGGATCCTTAGAACCCAGGAGGTCAGAGCTGGGAGGGCCCTTAGAACCCAGGAGGTCAGAGCTGGGAGGGCCCTTAGAACCTGGCATTCAGAGCCTAGAACATTAGATCTGGGAGGGAATTTAGAACCCAGAATATCAGAGCTAGAAGAGACGTTGGAACATGGAATGTCAGAGAGAAAAGGATATTTTAAGCATTGAATGTCTGAGTTTGAAGAGAGCTTAGAACACAGAATATTAGGACTGGGGAGGGTCTTAGAAGAGAGGATATTTGAGACAAATGGAACCTTAGAGATCAGAGTCTCTGACCCCTTCATTTAATAGAGGAAGGAAATGAAGCCTCAATGGGGGTCTTGCTGAATGTCCCCTAGTAAGTTAGGGGCTGATGTAGGGCCAGGTTCCAGATCTTGCCCAGGAGCCCACCAACTCTCCGTGGAGCCATGGGGCAGTTTCCCAGTCACTCATGGGAGCACCTGGCTTTGAATAGAGGAGGCTGGCTTTCTTCACATACCCTTACCTAGAGTCTGTGCTGCCCCTGCCCCCTCCCCACCTCCACCTCCTTCTTTGACATGGCCCAGCTGCCACATTGCATTTACAAACAGCAGATGTGGCTATCTCCCCGTGGGAAGCCCCTTCCTCCTCCACCCCTTCTCTGGTTTTCAGTTTCTTTATTAAACAAAGGTATTGGAATTGATGGATTTCTAAGGTTCCTTCCCCCTCGATCTTATTTCAGTCCTGCCAGGCCATTGTCAAGTCCATCAACATGGGAACTCCCCAGCCCCGGGAGCCTCCCCAACCTTCCCTTGAAAGGGGATGATGAGATGGCTTGCTCAGGCCCCTCCTCTTGGGCAGGTAGGGCAGACAAATTATCCCCAATTTTTAGGTGAATCAAGTGAAACCCCAAAAGATGAGGTGACCCATTTCTATAGCATCAGAGGACTTAGGGTTGATGTTACAACTTAATGTTGTAGCATGGAATGACAAGGCTCAGATGATCTTTTTATTAATGATTTCACACCAATTCATGTATGTCAGATGTGACATATTTAAATGGAATCCCATTAATAAAAAAGTCCATATTCTTTGGTCCTACATCTAGCCCCCTTTTCTTGCCCAAGAGCTTGCCTTAAGTATGGTGTCCAGAGCTTCTGCCTCTTGGAGTGATGTACTTTACTGACAAGAATGCCTCCATATTCCCCCTTTCTCTCAGCTGGCCCCCAGCCTTGCCTTCCTCCGACAGAGCAGACAGGTTGTGGTATCTGAGGGTCACCATCACAAGCCATCATTAGTGTCTGAATTTCTACTGTTAGAGTCATTCCTTTAGTACCCTTTCTGGTTCCTGTGAGATGGGAATAATTAAGCCTATAATTTCTCCTTTTGGATGAGGATGACAGAAGAACTTTTGAGACTTAAGAGTAAGAGGAGAGATGCTTGAAACTAGGCATTGACCCACACCTAACACCTTATACCAAGATAAGATTGAAATGGGTTCATAATCTAGACATAAAGAATGGTATTAGAAGAACATAGGATAGTTTACCTCTCAGATCTATGGAGGAGGAAGGAATTTGTGACCAAAGAAGAACTAGAGATCATTACTGATCACAAATAGATAATTTGATTATATTAAGTTAAAAAATGTTTGTACAAACAAAACTAATGAGGACAAGATTAGAAGGGAAGCAATAAACTGGGAAATCATTTTTACTTTCAAAGGATCTGATAAAGGCCTCATTTCTAAAATATATAGAGAATTGACTCAAATTTATAAGAATACAAGCCGTTCTCCAACTGATAAATGGTCAAAGGGTATGAACAGATAATTTTCAGATGAAGAAATTGAAATGATTTCTAGTCATATGAAAGATGCTCCAAGTCATTATTGATCAGAGAAATGCAAATTAAGACAACTCTATACGCCTGTCAGATTGGCTAAGATGACAGGAAAAAATAATGCAGAATGTTGGAGGGGATGTGGGAAAACTGGGACACTGATGCATTGTTGGTGGAGCTGTGAACAGTCAGCCGTTCTGGAGAGTGATTTGGAACTATGCTCAAAGGGCTACCAAACTGTGCATTCACTTTGACCCAGCAGTGTTACTACTGGGCTTATATCCCAAAGAGATTTTAAAAAAGGGAAAGGGACCCACATGTGCAAAAATGTTTGTGGCAGCCCTCTTTGTAGTGGCAAAAAACTGGAAACTCCATTAATTGGAACTTCTTCTTTACTGGTTTGATTTGATTTTTCTTGTGCAGCATGATAATTGTATAAATATTAATGCATATATTGGATTTAACACATATTTCTACCATGTTTAACGTATATTAGACTACTTGCCTTCTACGGGAGGGGGTGGGGGAAAGGAAGAAAAATTGGAACCAAAGTTTTGCAAGAGCTAATGTTGAAGAATTGTCCATGCATATGTTTTGAAAAATAAAAAGCTTTAATTAAAAAAGTGCATGAAAATTGCACATTCATAATAAATGCTCATAAAATGGGAGTAATTTGTGTGTGTGTTTGCAGTGTAAAAACCAATGTAATTTTAATTAAAAAAACAAACCCATTAAAAAAGAGGAGAGATGCTCTAAAAAGAGAAGTTTTATTAGAATACATTTCTTCCATCCCCTAACATTTACTCATAGTCACCAACTTATCCTGACTTCCACTCACCTAAAGTATTGAAATGGTTTCCTAAATGACCCTTCTTCCAATCTTATCCCTCTCCAATCCATTTTACACAAAATAATCTCAAATCTGATCAGGTAACTCCCCTGCTCAAAAGTCTTCAATGGCTCCCTGTTACTTCTGGTATGAAATATAGCCTAGAATGGAATCCCAGTGCTTCTATTTCTGACCTTTCCAAGTCTTACTTTTTATTCTTCCTCTTTGAGTTCGGTGTTTTAGCCAAACCATACAAGCAATTGGTTTTAGAATTCGGTATTCTATCTCTTGTTGTGCATTGTCTTAATCCTGGAATTCCCTTCCATCTCTCGGACTCAGCCCAAGTACCACCTCCTCTCTGAAGCCTTCCTTGGCCCAGTAGAATGTAAATTCCCAGAATTTTGTTTCAGACCCATTTTGTTTCAGGATGTATTTTATTGTTGTTATTGAGTTCAGTAGTTTGAGATCCCATTATGGGTTCTCTTGGCAGAGAGACTGGAATGGTTTGCCATGTCCTTCTCCAGCTTATTTTACAGATGCGGAAACTAAGGCAAATAAGGCAAATGACTTTTTCAGGGTCACACAGTTAGAGAGTGTCTGAAGCTGGATTTGAACTCGGGTTTTGTGATTTCAGGTCTGGTGCTCAATCCACTGTGCTACCTAGTAGATACTTAATAAATGTGTGTCAAACTGAACAGATCAACCTCTCAGTTCCATAATCTGTGAAATGGGAACATTAATGCTTTCGTTTTCTTACCTCACTGGGTGTAGGGCGGGGATTGTTGGGAAAGTGCTTTGTAAAACTTCGAGCACTGGAGAAGTAGGAGCTGGGATGATTAGAATACAGTCGTTTGGGGGAAACACTCATCCAGCAGGGAGAGACTGATAAAGAAACTGAACCTGAGCTAATGACCTTCCTGAGGTCACAGTCACAGAGAGGATGTCAGCCCCTTCTTAGCTCCGTGACCCTGAGCCAATCACCTCCTTGCTGGGACTCAGTTTCCTTTTCTGTAAAATGAGAGTCAGGCATCTAATCTTGAGAGGCCCCATTCCGAGCTCCTCCTTGGCAGCCCGGGGTACCCAGGACACACCCTGTAACTGAGCCCTGGAAACTGGTAAAAATTCAGTTCTGGATTCTTGGTATCATTTTCTTGGTGAATCAGGGCTGTAAAGGCTGATGGGATGAGTCATTTGGGGCAAAGCTTAAAACCTCAATTCATTCGTCTCCCAAAAGGAGGGGAGGCTCCTGCCCTGTGGTTGGTACACACCTCGGGGCTGGCATTCCCGGTGCCCTCTGCCCCCCATCCCGGACTCTCTTCACCTGGGCCACAGAAAGTCCATTTGCCTCTCAGTGGGACGGTGTAGTCCCACTGAGTATTTTATAGAAGTATAATATTATTATAGAGTATTTTAATTATATAGAGTATTATATATAGAGAGAGTATTATAATTGTAGAGTATTTTCTTCATGACAGGCCTTTGGAGGGACCCAGAGATGGGCACTTAGACTCAGGGGAGAGGGTGACTTATCCACAGGGGTACAGCTGGTGAATGGGACCTTGTCTCGTCATCCTCATCCTCATCGGTACACTACATAGACATCTCATTCCATATATAATTACACATAGTATGCATATTTAATACACCCTGTCACATATATTACCCACACTAGATTACATCATTGCATATACATCATTTTACATATATCCTATGTATTATATTACATGCATCATTACATAGAAACCATGTTACATATATCTCAGCTTCTTAAACTAGTAAACTAGCAGTAGTAAACTAATAAAACTACTAGTAGTAAACTAGTAAAACCAATAAACTGACTAGTTTTTAAACTAGTAAAAAAGTTTTGGGACCTCAGATGGGGTCTTATAATTGAATTTGGTTTTTTATCGGCAAATGTTGGATTCATATAGCTTTTTGCATGCTTACATGCCTGGGGTCATGTTAAAATTTCTCAGATGAAAATTACGCATATCCCACATTATATGTATTATACACATTAAATATACATTACATATGTACTATTAAACACATTATACACATAACACATTACATGTATTATACGCATTAAGTGCACATTACAACATACCACATTATATGTACTATACATATTAAATATACGTTACTGTGTACCACATGACATGTATTATACATGTTAAACATATATATGCCACCTTACATTATTATACATATTACATATCGTATATCACAACACATAATTATAATAAATTCTAGATAGCATTTTGAGTTTGCAGAGCGCCTTACCAATATTATTTTGTCTTATCCTCTCAAGAACAACCCTGCAAAGTTTCATTCTGCCCATTTTACATATGACGAAGCTGATTCTCAGAAAGGCAGAGTCATTTTCCTGTGGTTGCACAACAGTGTGAGAAGCAAGATTTCTGACGCTGCTTGGTACAGGGGATTGAGTTTTAGGCTGGGAAATGGAGAGATCTGCACTGGTTCTTGGTGTGACTATGGACAGGTGCCTCCATTTCTCTGAACCTCAGTTCTGTCATTTGTAAAGATAATTCTATTGCCTTCTTCTTGTTGAATGTTTCAATTTTATTTTTGATTATATATTTATAACTAGATATATAGATTATATATTTATATAGAGAGATTATATATTTTATATATAGATTATATATTTATAACTAGATATATAGATTATATATTTTATATATAGATTATATATTTATAACTAGATATATAGATTATATATTTATATATAGATTATATATTTATATAGAGAGATTATATATTTATATGTAGATTATATATTTATAACTAGATATATAGATTATATATTTATATAGAGAGATTATATATTTATATATAGATTATATATTTATAACTAGATATATAGATTATATATTTATATATAGATTATATATTTATAATTAGATATAGAGATTATATATTTATAACTAGATATATAGATTATATATTTATATGTAGATTATATATTTATAACTAGATATATAGATTATATATTTATATAGATTATATATTTATAACTAGATATATAGATTATATTTATATAAGAGATTATAATTTTATATATAGATTATATATTTATAACTAGATATATAGATTATATATTTATATATAGATTATATATTTATAACTAGATATATAGATTATATATTTATATGTAGATTATATATTTATAACTAGATATATAGATTATATATTTATATATAGAGATTATATATTTTATATATAGATTATATATTTATAACTAGATATATAGATTATATATTTTATATATAGATTATATATTTATAACTAGATATATAGATTATATATTTTATATTAGATTATATTTTATAACTGATATATAGATTATATATTTATATAGAGAGATTATATATTTTATATATAGATTATATATTTATAACTAGATATATAGATTATATATTTTATATAGAGAGATTATATATTTATATGTAGATTATATATTTATAACTAGATATATAGATTATATATTTATATAGAGAGATTATATATTTTATATATAGATTATATACTTATAACTAGATATATAGATTATATATTTATATATATAGATTATATATTTATAATAGATATAAGATTATATTTATATATAAATTATATATTTTATATAAGATTATATATTTATAATTGAATATAGATTATATATTTTATATATAGATTATATATTTATAACTAGATATATAGATTATATATTTATATGTAGATTATATATTTATAACTAGATATATAGATTATATATTTATATAGAGAGATTATATATTTTATATATAGATTATATATTTATAACTAGATATATAGATTATATATTTTATATATAGATTATATATTTATAACTAGATATATAGATTATATATTTATATGTAGATTATATATTTATAACTAGATATATAGATTATATATTTATATGAATTTATATTTATATATGATTATATTTTATAACTAGATATATAGATTATATATTTTATATAAGATTATATATTTATATAGAGAATTATATATTTTATATATAGATTATATATTTATAACTAGATATATAGATTATATATTTTATATATAGATTATATATTTATAACTAGATATATACATTATATATTTATATGTAGATTATATATTTATAACTAGATATATAGATTATATATTTATAACTAGATATATAGATTATATATTTATATAGAGAGATTATATATTTTATATATAGATTATATATTTATAACTAGATATATAGATTATATATTTTATATATAGATTATATATTTATAACTAGATATATAGATTATATATTTATATGTAGATTATATATTTATAACTAGATATATAGATTATATATTTATATGTAGATTATATATTTATAACTAGATATACAGATTATATATTTATATAGAGAGATTATATATTTATATATAGATTATATATTTATAACTAGATATATAGATTATATATTTTCTATATAGATTATATATTTATAACTAGATGTATGTATACATCTCAAGGACATCATGATAGCTTGACTACGTGTATATTTTTATGTGTCTGTAATTACATGTCCATACTCTCTCCCCTTAAAAAATGGGAACTCTTGGAGAGCCGGGAGTATCCATTTTCTGGCCCCATATTCTCTGTGCCCGGCGCACAGTAGGAGCAGACAAAATGTTTGCTGATGATTGTCAGACGTGATCCCCTCTATCAGGCAGGTAGACGCTGAGAGAAGAGGGTAATCTGGTCCTACTGAGTCCAAAGAGACGGACAGGGAGTGATTTGGAGCCTCC
Source organism: Sarcophilus harrisii (assembly GCF_902635505.1). NCBI lineage: Eukaryota > Metazoa > Chordata > Mammalia > Dasyuromorphia > Dasyuridae > Sarcophilus > Sarcophilus harrisii. Next base: position 557,953,447 of record NC_045428.1, on the reverse strand, counting down.
ACAGGCCCCCAGATGTCTCTGATGTCTGAAGTGCCTTCATCGGAGCCTTTTTCTGGCCAGGCCATCGATGACGGCCTGACGAGGGTCGGGAGGGGCGGGGGGTACCTGGGAGAAGATGCCGGCTCCAGAGCTGAGACGTCCTGTTTTGCATCCCAGCTGTGGGACCTGCGTAAGAAATTTCCCTTTTCTGGGCTTCTATATGATGCTTCTGTAGAGAGCCCTGTGCAGCTTACAAAGGGCATGACGCTCGCTTGCTCATTCCACTCCTGTAGCAACTCTAGGAGGAAGACTTCAAACGCAGAGAGAATTTCCAGTGTGGAAACTCCCTCCAATGGTGCTGATTGAGAACTTTTCCACAACAGGGAGTCAGGGAAAGTTGCCTGGGGCTAACACTGAGGGCTTAAGTGACCAGTACAGGGTCACACGGGGAGAAAGTAAGAAAGGTGGGACTTGTACCGATTCAGAAGCCTCAGTCTCTCTGAATATGAGCCTCCCTGAGCCTCGGTTTCCCCATCTATAAAACAAGAAGGTTCAATTAGATCTTTAAGGTCTCTTCCAGAACTGAATTGCTGACCATAATTCTAATCCAATCCTTGTCAAGTCTCCGGATCTCACCCAGGGACCTCTCTTGCGTAAAACCTTCCCTGACCGACCAAGCCCCCCACACTCAATTCTGTTCCTTCTTTGCAGGTATAACATGATCAGAAAAGAATCTGGAATCAAAAACCTTGGCCCAGAGCTCTCCTCTGGCCCATGCTACCTGTGTGACCACGGGCACATCATGTTCAAGCCTTAGTAAAAGGAGAAGTCTGCACGAAAGGGCCTCTAAATTCCTTTCTATTTTTAAATCTGTGAACTGTGAATTTGCTCTCAGAATCATCTATTTTAGCTCTTATTCATATGCTCTCTTATTCTGTAATTTCACTTCAAATAAGCACAAATTAAACACCTACTGCATGCTAGATTCTACACCAGGTACTAGGGACACGAAGAAAATAACCCACAGTTACATAGCACTAATATTTGCAAATGTTATTCCTCACAACAATCCTTCCAGGGAGATGCTGTTATTATCCCCATTTTATAGATGAGGAAACTGAGACTGAGAGAGGCTAAGTGAATTTTCCAGTCATGTGACTAAGTAAGGGCATGGCTTTGGCCCTTATCAGATCTCCCTGTCTCCAAATCCAATGGGCATCCCAGTCACACTATCACCGCCTAGTTGACTTTAGATTCCCCCCCTCCCTCCCCAGGTACATTTTTCTGGGGGACAGAGGAAGCAACTTGTACAGAGATAAATAAATGAATATATGTGTATATGTTTGTGTATATACATACATACATATATAAATACAAATATAGAAAGAGAGACAGACACACAGAAAGAGACAGAGAGAGAGAGAGACAGAAAGACAAAGAAACAGAGACAGAGAGAACAGAGAGACACACACGGACAGCAGACCGACACAGACAGAATGAGAGAGACAGACAAGAGTCAGAGACACAGAGAGACAGAGGGAGGGGTAATTCATGGGGGAAGAGGAAATGGGGGGGTGGGTAGGGGGTGTTGGGGGCTTAGCAAGCACTAACCATCCCAAGGACCCCAAGAGGAACCGTCGGAAGAAGCGGCCCCTCAGCCCTGCTTTAGAGGAAAGTGTCTCCCTCAGTTATTCCCAGGGTCTTTTCTCCCCCTTTTCCAGCTCCCCCTTTGCGGCCCTGGGCTCCTGGGGAAGCCCTGGGGTCCAGCCCGGATGCTGGCTCTGGTGCTTCTGTCTTGGGGCCTAATCTGGGCAGGTCTCTGGGAAGCTGCTCCTGGAAGGGCCGGCAGAAAGTCCCGGGGCGGAGCCCAGGTTTGCTCACCTGTGGCTCTATTGACCTGGATGGAGACTCTCAGTGCCCAGAAGGGAAATCGCCTGGAGGGCCGGAGGGCCACTTCCCCAGTCCTCTGGTCAAACACAATGGAGAAACAGAGACTTAAAGTGCTTGCTTACGGACACACAGCTTGCCCTGGACTGGGCTGGGATTCGAATTGGGTCCTATGACCCTCTCCACCTGCTCACCTTCCCAAGGAAGAGCGACTTTACTGAAAAGGGCAACCCCCCAACCCCCCCAGCTGGCGAAGGGCCGGCTTGGGTACCTTCAGGAAAGGGGGAGGGGGTGAAGGAGGCCAGACCCAGGGGGGGGGCCCGTGGGCGCTCAAAGCTCCCCCACCCTCCTCCCGGTCCGGGGCTCAGAAAAAGGGAAGGCCGGCCCAGACCGGGAAGTCCTGGGTTTCTGAGGGTTGGTGGGCTGTTGGGCGGCTACCACAGCAGGGCCGGGCCCCGGCTCCCGGAGGCAGGAAGTGGTCAGGCCTCTGCCCCTGGCCCCACACCTAGCCAGCCATCTCTCTCTGAGCTCACACTTGGGAAGTGGCCATGTCCCCAAAAGCCCCTGGCTTCTCGGGCTGGGGGGAAGTGGGAGCCTTCTTAGAAACTCATGAGCTCTGGTGTCGCTGGAGCCTGATGGAGGGGATGTCGGGAGCCCGAGAGTGAGAGCCCGGCACCACCGCTCTCAGCCTCAGTTTCCCCATCTGTAAAACAGAGCAGCACGTGTCCGGGAGGCTCCAAGGGAGTCCTTCCCCATCGCTGGGGGCGAACCTGCCAAAACAGCAGCGATATTAAAATCCCCCCAGTCCCCTTCTCCCTCCTGTTCTTTGTCAACCCATTCCCCAGTCCCGAGTCCCATCCCCAGGCTTAGCTATAATCAGTGTCCGAGCTTGGGGAAGTGAGGAGGGGGAGATCGGGCCACTGTGGTGCCATAGAAACAGGCACGGGACTCACACCTGGAGCCTGGCAGCCAGGATTTAGCTGCCCTGTGACTTATTTTCCTCATCTGTAAAAGGAGAACATTGAATTAGATTTCCCCCACGTTCTCATGATGCTCTAAGTTTATATTCTGTGAGTTAAATCAAACTTAACGAGAATCCTTCCTACAATTTTATCAAAAAGTGGTCATCCAGACTTCACTTAAATATCTCCAATGACAGGGAGCTCTCTACCTTCTAAATAGACTAGGATAGCTTTTTCTTTCATTAGCATTAAATTTGTCTCTTTGCAATTTCCACCCGTTGCTCTTAGTTCCATCCCCTGGGACCAAAGAGAACAAATTGAATATTTCTGCTACGTGAAAATCTTGGCAGGTCCTGACAAGCTGAAAGAATTGCCGTTCCACAGTAGATAAATGGTCAAAAGACATGAGCAAGTTTCTTTTTTTTTTTTTTTCTTTTCTTTTCTTTTCTTTTCTTTCTTTCTTTCTTTCTTTCTTTCTTTCTTTCTTTCTTTCTTTCTTTCTTTCTTTCTTTCTTTCTTTCTTCCTTCCTTCCTTCCTTCCTTCCTTTCTTTTTCTTTCTTTCTTTCTTTCTTTCTTTCTTTCTTTTCTTTCTTTCTTTCTTTCTTTCTTTCTTTCTTTCTTTCTTTCTTTTTTTCTTTCTTTCTTTTCTTTCTTTCTTTTTTTCTTTTTTCTTTCTTTCTTTCTTCTTCCTTCCTTCCTTCCTTTCCTTTTTTCTTTTTTCTTTCTTCCTTCCTCCTTTCTTTTTTTTTTTTTTTCTTTTCTTTTCTTTTCTTCTTTCTTTCTTTCTTTCTTTCTTTCTTTCTTTCTTTCTTTCTTTCTTTTCTTTTCTTTTTTTTTTTTTTACTATTTTTCATTTTTAATATAGCTTTTTATTGACAAAACATAAGCATGGGTAATTTTTCCACATTGTCCCTTACAATCACTTCTGTTCCAACTTTTCTCTTCTTTCCCTCTACCCCCTCTCCTAGATGGCAGGCAATCTCATAGATGTTAAATATGCTAAAATATATGTTGAACACAATATATGTGAACATATTTATACAGTTCTCTTGTATATTTATACAGAAAGAAAGAAATTATTTATTTATACAAGAAAAATCAGCTTTAGAAGGAAAGAAAAAAACCCGAGAAGGAAAACAAAAATGCAAGCAGTCCACACTCATTTCCCAGTGTTCTTTCGCTGGGTGTAGCTGGTTCTGTTTATCACTGATCAATTGAAACTGAATTGGATCGGGAGATGAGCACGTTTCACAAGAACTACAAACTAATAACAACATGAAAGAATGCTCAAATCACCAACAATAAGAGTAATGCAAATCACAACAAACCTGAGATTTTACCACAGGTTTTGCAAACTGGCAAAGATGATAAAAGATGGGTATGGTCAATGTTGGAGGGGCAGTGGGAAGATAGGGGAAGATGGGGGCACTGGTGCATTGTTGGTGGACCTGGGAATTAGTACGGCCATTTTGGAAAACAATTTGGAATGAAGCAAGTAAAATGACTAAAATGACTTAAATTTGACCCAGAGATCCCACTACTGAGAATACTATATTTTAACAAGACCATTGATAAAGATGAAAGTCCCCTTATATACCAAAATATTTATAGCAGTACTTTTTTGCAATAGCAAAAAATTGGAAACAAATAGATGCTTATCAGCTGGGGAATAGTTAAACAAATTATGGTGCGAATTTACTTTTGTATAAAAAAAAGACAAATTATGAATACAGAGAAGCTTAAATATCTAAAAATGGTGAAAAAAAAATTTGGCAAAAAAGGGAATGGGGTGAAAGGTAAATCACGAAAACAAAAAAGACTGTGATTCATTTTTAGAACCCTTTTAATTTTAAATTTTGATTTGTGTTGTTTTGCTAATTTTCTTTTTAAAAAAATATTTTTGGGGGACATGGGGGGAAAGAAGGAATAGGAGAAAAAGTTCAAATTGACCCAGACACTTAAATTCTTAATGTGTTATTGTTTGAAGGTTTACTTTTGGTGCCCTGGGAAGTCATTCATTAATTACTCAGGAAAAAGATATTTTTTGTGACATGGGATGGGAGAAAGTAAAGGACACTAGGAAAAATTCTGATTCTGTTAAAAACAAAAGACATCAACAAAAATTAAAAATCTTAAAAAAAATAAGCTGAATTAAATATAGGTTTGGGAATGGACTTTCCATCTATGATCCAAGGACTAGCCTACCTGAGTTTAGAAAGATTCATGTCCAAGTTGGCCATACAACATACAATTTTAAGGGGCCCACAGTCGCCATTAAAGACCTTTTACAAAGTCCTAGAGAAGTTCCAGTCTGCCTCTCTGAGGGGACAACTAGCATCCATGAAGTCACAGGTCACATAAGTATCGAAGCACAGAAATGTTAAGCATTTAAGACAAAAGAATGAATGTCTAAAGGTGAAATCTCAGACCCAGTGAAGGTGGTAGGGGAATAATTGAGAAAATCCTTCCCAAATCCCTACAGTTCATCTTATGAGGGTAGTTGGCCACTTACTGAGCACCGACCTAGCCACCTGATACCCAGCCCTGTCCATGGATATTTCCTTTCTTATGTCTTCAATCAATAATTTTAATAAAGCATTTATTAAGTGCCTTCTGCATGCCAGTGGTTCTCAAACTTTTATTGTTAATTATCTTCATACTACTAAAAATGACAAAGGATCTGTCCAAAGAGTGGGTCTCTTATGTGGGTCATACTTATAGATATTTACCATATTCAAAATAAAAACTGACTTTGAATTTGGAGATCTTCTGAAAGGGTCCAGGGTGGACCTCCCAGGATTCTCTGAACCACACTGCTATATACTAAGCGCTATAATAGTGCTGGAGATACAGAGAGAAAAGTGCCAACCTCAAAAAGTTTGCATTGATACACAGGAGAAACAACGTGTTCGCTGAGTTTAAATCTGGCCTCAGTCACTTAAAAGGTGTGTGACTCTGAATAAGTCACTTCATGCTGCCTTACTCAGTTTCCCCATCTGTAAAATGAACTGGAGAAGGAAATGGCAAATTATTCCAGTGTCTTTGCCAAGAAAAACCCAAATAGGGTTGAGAGAGAGAGAGAGAGAGAGAGAGAGAGAGAGAGAGAGAGAGAGAGAGAGAGAGAGAGATTGAAATAACTGAACAGCATTAATAGCTGGGGGTTGAAAGGAATTAGGAGTTTTAAGAAGGCAGGGAGAAGGTAAGTGTTTTGGAATTGGGGGAGAGCCTGTAAGTGCATGAAGAGGCCTGCAAATCCTTTTGGCTGGGGCACTGAATTCCAGAGGGATAATCAGCCTGGCAAGATGGGCCCGAGGAACCTCTCTCAAGTCCGCTCCTGGGAGGTGGGGGGATCCAGGCAGGATGCAGCAAATCTCATTATCTGACTCCTCCTAGTCCCCAGCAACCACTTTCGAGGGAGGTGGCAAAGGTGTGATGATCACAGCTCACCCACGTCCGGGCCATGGTATCTAGGGTGGGAAAACTGTTCCTCCAGGAGCAGCTTGTGCCAACCTCAGCCCCACCTTTCCCACAGCCCCAAGGAAATGTGGACTCCATCAGTCATTTGCAGAACCCTGGGTCTGGAGATGGTACCCCCTGCCCCACCCATTGTCCCCAAACTCATCCTGCCTTTTCCCTCCCCCAAGATTCGGCGAATTGGGGCTTTACCACTACCTTAGGGCATGACACCCCAAGTCATTTCCCCTTCGGACCTCAGTTTCCAACTCAATAAAATGAGGGAGTTGGTCTAGATAATCTCAAACGTTCTTTCTTTCACGGGTATCTCTGTGTTCTAAGGGCCCTCCCTGCTCTGACCTCCTGGGTTCTAAGGGCCCTCCCAGCTCTGATATCCTGTTCTTAGAGGCCTCCCAACTCTATTATTCTGTGCTCTGAGGACCTTTCTAGCTCTGATATTCTAGATTCTGAGATCCTTCTCATTTCTGACACTTCACATTTGCAGTAGCCTTCCAGTTCTGACATTTACTGTTCTAAGGAACCTTCCAGCCCTGAAATTCAGTGTTCTAAGTCTCCTTTTCATTCTAATATTCTAAGGCTCTTCCTAATCTTCACATTCTATAGTTATAGACTACTACATTCCACCCAATTCAACAAGTACTTAAAAAGTGTCTACTGTGGGCCAAGCTTTGGATGTAAAAAAAAAAGAAAATGGGTTCTTGCCCTCAAGTTGATATTCAGCTGGGGAGAGAATAAGATATCAATGTTTTATATAAATATTAGATAAATGGTATGTAAAAGTAACTAATGTAAATACAAGCAGATATTTTATATAAATGATACAGAAAAGTAAATATATGTAGGGATGAGAGAGGGAACATAGACTTCTTATGGAGGACAGTTTGTTAACAATAGTATAAGAGTTCCAGAGGGCACAATCGAAGAATAGGGAACAGTCGAACAGGGGGACATGGGGCAAGGATAGAACTGACATCGGTGGGATTGAAGTGAATTAAATGGACATGATTGTATCATTTCTTGCATCCTTCAACCAGTCAACAAGCATTTATCGAGCACCTACTATTTGCCAGACATCAAGGATACAATGATAAAAGTGAATTTGGCCCCTTCTTCCAAGAGCATGAATTTTCTGCAAGGGGAGTCATGAATCTCTACATTGAAGTTTACATAAAATAAATGCATTCTTGGGGGGTCACAGATGAGGGACCTACATGGATGTGAGAAGTTGAGCCCAGAAAACTCAGGTGTCTGGTCTGAGGTCACCCAGTATGTGACTGACTCTTTGAGTCCCATATTGGACCCCTGGCAATGCCCGGGATCAAAGAACGGCTAAATCAGTGGCAGAAGTTGGCATGAATCCTGAGTGAAGCTCATCTTGGGGTCTCAGGAAGGAGGAATTAGGAAAGAAAGGAGGTAATGGATGTAGGGGTCATTGACTATCAAATCATTTTGAGTTTTCTCGGCAGATAGGCTGAAGTGATTTGCCCTTTCCTTCCCAGCTCACTTTACAGATGAGGAAACTGAGGTAAACAGGCTGGAGTGACTTCCTGAGATTGCACAACTAGGAAGTTTGCCATTTCCTTCTCAACTCAGAGATGAGGAAACAGGAAACGGGGGAAGTGACTTAGTCACACAGCTAGGAAGTATCTGAGACTGAATTTTAATTCAGAAAGGTGAATTTTCCTGATTCCAAGTCCAGAGCTCTATCACTGTGCCAACTAGTTGCCCTTGACTTGAGTTCTTTTGGTCAAGACATTACGGAAGACAGACTGTAAGAACTAGAAAGGATTTTGACATTGGCTGTCAGAGCCGGAAGGGATTATTAGAAAGGAGAATGACAGAACTGGAAAGAATCATCATCATCATCAAAGAAACTAACAATTATATCACATTTTAGGGTACAAAGTACTTTATAAAATGTTATCTCCCAAGAATCCTGGAAAGCAGGTGCTATGATTATGATTATGATTTTTATTTTGCAGATGTAGAAATGGGAGATAAAAGGAGCCTGATTTGCTCCGCTAGGAAGCTCCTGGGGCTGGATTTGAATCGAGAGCTTTCCTACTGCAGGCCTGGTGCTCTACCCACTGAGCCACCCGGCTGCCTCTAGGACCCGAAGGCCAGAACTGAGTGGGAACCTTAGTGGTCATCTGTCCAAACCCTTTAGTTTTCCAGCTGAGAAAAGCGCCCAAGAAGCAGCAAAGTAGCTGTTCCAAGATCACCCGGCTGGTTCGTGCTGTTGTTAGCACGGGAATCCCGGTCTCCAGACTTCCACAGCAGGAAAGGGCTCTTCCACACACTAGGTTACATTGGGAAATAGCCACCAGTCCAGCCTCAGTGGACAGCACTGTGTGGACATGGCCATGTCGCCCCCTAGTGTCCGTTCCTTCCAGAGCCCAGCTCCAAAGGGCCCCTGTTCTAGCCAGGTGGTCACTGGTTGGTAACCAGGGTCCCGCTCCATCCCCCTGTGCCCCATCTCTGGGGTAGGGGCAGTTGAGCTCACTTTAGCCCTGGAACTCACATACTGGGAAGTATGTAAGTATACAGGGTGGGTAGCACCCGTAGTTTTTCCCTTCGGATGGTTCCTCCTTCATTGGAGGGTCCCTGAGTCGTTTGTCTTCACCCCCTCCCCAGGACGGACTCCTGACCCTGCCCACTGTGCCCCCCAGCCGGGCAACTGTGTGGGAGCCCACGCTCCAGCTGCTTCATCTACATTGTCTTCCTCCGTTAAAATATAAGCTCACTGAGGGCAGGAACCGGCTTTCTACCTTATTTATAGTTGTATAATCTAGTGCAGTGCTCGGCACATAGTAGGTGCTCGATAAATGCTTGTTTCCTGATTGTGAAGGAGACAAAAAAGGAGGCTCCCTCCCTGTCCTAGAGGATCTTACAGTGTCACCAAGAGAGAGTAAGGGAAGGACGCAAAGTCCATTAGAGAGTAGGAACGAGAACCAAAAACCTGGGTGAGATCCTGGTTCTGCCACATAATCAGAGTGTATGACGTGGGATAAACCACTTCCTTTCTGAATCTTACTTACCTCTTCTCTGCAATGAGAAAGGAAAGACAAATCTCGAAGAACTCCAGTTTCTCCCCAGCTCTGACATTCTGTGTTCCAGGGGCCCTTCTGGCGGACCAAGGGCTCCAAGGTGCGAGGGTTTGTTGGGAAATGCTGGCCCAGCAAGGCTAGTGGAGGTGGGGAGTCTCAAGGGAAAAGTCTCCCGTGGCATAGTAAGTTGTTATATGATCATAGAAAGCTAGAAAGGCTCTTAGAACTCAGAATGTCAGAGCCGGGAGGGCCCTTAGAACCCAGAGTGTCAGAGCCGGGAGGGCCCTTAGAACCCAGAGTGTCAGAGCCGGGAGGGCCCTTAGAACCCAGGAGGTCAGAGCTGGGAGGGCCCTTAGAACCCCGGAGGTCAGAGCTGGGAGGGCCCTTAGAACCCAGGAGGTCAGAGCTGGAGGGCCCTAGAACCCCGGAGGTCAGAGCTGGAGGGCCCTTAGAACCCAGGAGAGTCAGAGCTAGGAGGGCCTTAGAACCCAGGGAGTCAGAGCTGGAGGGCCCTTAGAGCCCAGGAGGTCAGAGCTGGAGGGCCTCTAGAACCCAGGAGGTCATGAGCTGGAGGGCCCTTAGAACAAGGGTGTCAGAGCTGGGAGGGCCCTTAGAACCCCGGAGGTCAGAGCTGGGAGGGCCCTTAGAACCCAGGAGGTCAGAGCTGGGAGGGCCCTTAGAACCCCGGAGGTCAGAGCTGGGAGGGCCCTTAGAACCCAGGAGGTCAGAGCTGGGAGGGCCCTTAGAACCCAGGAGGTCAGAGCTGGGAGGGCCCTTAGAACCCCGGAGGTCAGAGCTGGGAGGGCCCTTAGAACCCAGGAGGTCAGAGCTGAGAGGGCCCTTAGAACACAAAACGTCAGTTCTTGGGCCCTTAGAACAAGGAATTTTAGAATATCTCAGCCTTTATAATAAGACATTAAATGTATTACAAATTATATTTTGATATCACTGGTTTCCTTTGTAATTTCCTATTTCCTTTTATTTTTTTCATTCCTACTTCCTTTATTCTATATATTTAAAAATATCATTCTAAGAGGTCCATAGATTTAGTCAAATTGCCAAAGAGATCTATAACATAAAAAAGGGGTGAAAAACTCTGATTTAATTTATTCCTTATTTTATTATAATTATGAATCAATATGAATAATTATCAGATTAATAATAATGGTTGTATTTAATTTGTAAAATGCTTTCTACATATTAACTCATTTGATTTTACAAATGGGGAAACTGAGGCCTGGAGCCAGGAAGCACCTTGCTCAAGATCATACAGTGAATCACCGGCAAGCTAGATCTGCCTGCTGTGCCTTGACACTGTGATTTCCCTACCTGGTCAAGCTGTACAGCCCAGACCACATAGCTTTGTCCAGTATTGACCATCTGGAAAGTCCAGCATTTCATCTGCCTCTTGATATGACATGATATGGGGGAGCAAGAAAGAGAGAAGAATGATGGTTTTGGCTGGACTGCAAAGAGGGGGGTCCATGCATATGGGGTTGGAAGAAGGGAAGATTGATTGGGGAGCAGGACTTGCCCTGAGTTCCCCTCCCCAAGGCCTCCTGTGCCCCTGGTCCCTGCTGTGGTGCTGGTGGCTGTGGGGAAGGCTGGGAGGTCACCCCCTCAGAGGCACCCATGAATGGGCTTTCTTTCACTTGGTGGGAACCACCACAGCAGCCCGCCGTGGAGCCCGCCATCACCACCACTAATTGCTTGAGTGTGCTTATGGTCAGCACCACAATTCCCCCTCGTTCGGCAAGCCGGGGGTGCCCCACAGATCACAGAACCGGATCCCAGAGCCGACAGAGGTACCAGAGGCGGACCAAGCCTCCCACCCCCCACGGCCCCGGAGGATCTCTCCATTTCCATGTGCAGGCACTGTGCCGGGGACTGGAGCTCCAAAGAGGGGACCCTTGCTTCCTCTGAGAGCTTGCATTCTCCATGGGAAGGGAGGAACCCTGATAAATCCTAGAATTGGAACAGGAAGGAAACTGGACAGTCACTGAGCCAAACTCTGCAGATGAGGAAACTGGACTAAGGATGGTCCTCAAACACGCTGATGGTGTGTGAGCTTTCCAGGGAGGCAGCAACAATACCCAGAGACATTAAATGTCTTTCCTGAAGCCCTAAATGTCATTAGACTCAGGATTTGAACTCAAGTCTTCTGAGTCCAGAATTAATATTCTCTGCCATGCTGCCTCTCTGTTAGGTGCTTAATTAATCTTGTTGGATTTATCTGAGTCTAGAATTAATGTTCTTTGCCACAATGACTCTCTGATAGGTGCTTAATTAATGCTTGTTGGATTTATCTGAGTGTAGAATTAATGTTCTTTGCCACAATGTCTCTCTGATAGGTGCTTAATTAATGATTGTTGGATTTATCTGAGTGTAGAATTAATGTTTTTTGCCACACTATCTCTCTGGTAGGTGCCTAATTAATGCTTTTTGGGTTTATCTGAGTCTAGATTTAATGTTCTTTGCCACATTCTCTGACAGGTGCTTAATTAATGTTTGTTGGATTTATCTGAGACTAGAATTAATGTTCTTTGCCACACTATCTCTCTGGTAGGTGCCTAATTAATGCTTGTTGGATTTATCTGAGACTAGAATTAATGTTCTTTGCCACACTCTCCGATAGGTGCTTAATTAATGCCTGTTGGATTTATCTGAGTCTAGAATTAATGTTCTTTGCTATACTATCTCCCTGGTAGGTGCTTAATTAATGCCTGTTGGATTTATCTGAGACTAGAATTAATGCTCTTTACCACACTATCTCTCTGGTAGGTGCCTAATTAATGCTTGTTGGATTTATCTGAGACTAGAATTAATGTTCTTTGCCATGCTGCCTCTGTAGGAGGTGCTTACTTAATGTTGTTGGGTTTATTGCAGTGGTTCTCAAACTTTTGTTTTCAGTATCTTTATCCTATTAAAAATTATTGAGGATCTCTCCAAAGTGTTTTTGTTTATCTGGGTTATATTTATAGACATTTACCATATTGGAAATAAAAGGTATTTTTGAATTTGTAGACCCTCTAAAAGGGTTTCAGAGAGCCCCAGGATTCTCTAGACCATACTTTGAGATCCACTGGTTTATTGGCTGGCATTGGCCCTTACTCTAGGACAGAAGCTAGTGTGTTTCCCAATGTGTGACAGGGACTGAACCAGTGATTTCACTGATAGGAGGACACTCCAGGATGAGATCAGCGCTTTCTCCGTACTCTACAGCCAGAGAACTGAATGAAAACTTGAAGAGGTATATTGATTTTCCCAGAGCCACACAGCCAGTCTATGTGTCAGGGATGGGATCTGAACCCAGATCCACCATCTCACGCTGCCTCATAAAAAATCCACGTGCTAGGGTTGGATGCTGGCTGCGGCTCCGACTGCCGTGGAACCTTGTACAAGAAGCTTCTCTGAGCCTCAGTCTCCTTTGAAAAGTGAAGGCCCCTTAAGGACTCCTAAGAGGCAGAGCAGCCCAAGACTTGGAAGGGAGGGAGACCTGAGTGTGAATCTTTCCTCCAGTACTTACTGGTCATTGTTTGGGTCCTGCTGGCTCAGAATGAGTGTAAATGGCAATTGTTTCTTTTTTGGCCAGAAATGTGAGGCTCTTCTCCTGGATGGATATTATTATTATTATTATTTTGACTAAGTAAAAAAAGCCATATTTGCCTCATATTTTACCTAGTCTCAGTCAACTGAATGGGTATTGCCTCAGATAAACTGAGACCTGAGGAAGACCTTAGCTTAAAAAGGCCAAGGTCTCCCACTGCATCCAGGGGCATCTCCGGTCCTCCAGACACAGTCTGGCTACTGCCCCAGATGGATCTGGAGGGGAAAGTGAGGCAGGTGACCTTGCTCAGCCCTCCCTCCCTTAAACCCAATTCATTTGCAAGTCACAATATCCCCTCCCTGATGTGATGGTCATCTTCGCTTCAAGAGCAAAGGGCAAACCACAGCCCCCAAACTAACAATTTCAGGACCTTGGGCAAGGAGTCCCTAAATCTCTGAGCCTCAGTTTCCCCATCTGTAAAATGGGAATGACCAATATCTCTAACAACTACCTTCCACAGTTGTCATCATAAGGTAATGTAAAATGTTATTTAAATTAAGTAAGTGCTTATTACTATCCCTTCCAAAGCTGTATGGTCTTGGCCTGAGATTATAGGAAGATGTAAATCACTTATAAGCTGTGTGACCTTGGGAAAGTGTCCTTCCCCGCTCTGGGGCTCAGCTTGGCCATCTTGCTTCTGTCCATCATAGGGAGACTGACCTTTGTGGAGAACAGACCTTAGTAAGAGGCGACTCTTTCTCATCATGGCCCCCATTCCATCTCACTACCCACCAGCCCTAACTACCCCCCTGGAGCTACCAGGCGTGCTGTGGAAAGATGCTGCAATTTGCCAGTCTGTGTGGTTCGTGGGCGTGCTCGGCGTAACGGCCTGTAAAGTGCTGCCCACAAGAGCTGCGGGTGCATTAGTGGCCCGGGTCCCCGGGGGGCCCACCCCTGCCCTCGGCCCATCCATCTCGCTGACACCCATTACCGTGAGCTCATGGTGCTGCTTTACAGCCGGAGTAAATGGGAGATTTGCAGCTCGTGGCTTGGGCTGGGGCTGGGGCTGGACCATCGTGCTGCTAATGATCTGCCTATTGATCTCTAATGATTCCCTTGCATTAGGCCCCGTAGTTTTAGCCTCCCAACAATTCAGGCTCCCAGTTATAGGTCCTAGGCTGGTCTGAGGTGCTCACTGGCCCAGGGAGGGAGAGACCTGCTCCTGCAGGAAGAGCTCACAAGTGATGGCAGAATGTCGGAGAGGGGAGGGCCCTTAGAACCCAGGGTGTCAGAGCTGGGAGGGCCCCTAGAACATGGGATGTCAGAGCTGGGAGGGCCCTTAGAACCTGGGAGGTCAGAGCTGGGAGGGCCCTTAGAACATGGGACGTTGAAAGGGGTCTCATCTGCCAACAAGAAACCCCTCTACAACACAGCTATGTCATGGTGGTGAAGTCTTGCTAGTGAAGCCTTCTGGGGTGAATTGGTTAATTCTCATTATTCTACTCTGAGGTTCAGCTAAATGTCTGTGGGGTCCCCTCAAGCACACAAGAATCCCATGGTGTGACACCCAAAGCTTCAGGGAGACCTCAGAGACCCCTGGGTCCATCCCCACCTTTTATAGATAAGCAAGTCACTCACCCTATGATCCCATAAGGGTGATGAAGTTGTTTTTTTTTTCTTTTTAATTTAATAGCCTTTTATTTACAGGTTATATGTATGGGTAACTTTACAGCATTAACAATTGCCAGACCTCTTGTTCCAATTTTTCACCTCTTACCCCCCACCCCTCCCCCAGATGGCAGGATGACCAGTAGATGTTAAATATATTAAAATATAGATTAGATACTCAATAAGTATACATGACCAAACCGTTATTTTGCTGTACAAAAAGACTCAGACTTTGAGATAGTGTACAATTAACCTGTGAAGGAAATCAAAAATGCAGGGGGACAAAAATAGAGGGATTGGGAATTCTATATAGTGGTTTATACTCATTCCCCAGAGGTCTTTCACTGGGTGTAGCTGGTTCAGTTCATTACTGCTCTATTGGAGCTGATTTGGTTCATCTCATTGCTGAAGAGACCCACATCCATCAGAACTGGTCATCCTATAGTATTGTTGTTGAAGTATAGAATGATCTCCTGGTCCTGCTCGTTTCACTCAGCATCAGTTCATGTAAGTCTCTCCAGGCCTTTCTGAAATCATCCTGTTGGTCATTTCTTACAGAACAATAATATTCCATAATATTCATATACCACAATTTATTCAGCCATTCTCCAACTGATGGGCATCCACTCAATTTCCAGTTTCTGGCCACTACAAAGAGGGCTGCCACAAACATTCGTGCACATACAGGTCCCTTTAAGGGTGATAAAGTTGTATCTGAACACAAGACTCCTGACTCCCAATACAACATTTTTTTCCCTGCTTGACCTGTTTCTCTGTCCATTCTTCTTCTCAGTCTGAGTTTGTTTTTCTTACTCTTTATGTCACACGCACAGATGGGTCTAGACGTGGGCAAGCTGCTAGTATAGAAATCTGACTAGTGGAGTGTTTCCCCACCACCACCATTTTTCCTTGCCCATGGGGGTGAGATGGGAGGGGACTGGGGTGACTTGGGAAGAGCTCTGGCTATGGAGGCGAGAGAACTGGGCCAACCTCCCTCCTCGGGTTCTGGAGGTCTGTGTGACTTGGCGTCAGTCACTTCATCCCTCTAAGTCCTTGTTTCCTCATCAGACAAATAGGAATAACAGCATTCACATTAGCCTCCTATCAGGGCTGATTTGAGAAAAACCAGTTGTGAACGTTAAAAGTCCTATGGAAGCGGGACATCTGCTGCTGGCGTTATTGTCATCATTTTCTCTTTTTTCTTGTTTGGGGATTAGATCTCTTTATCTTGTCCAGACTAGAAGAGTATCGGTCACTCACAGATCCAGTCCCAGTACCAATAATCATAAGAGTTTTGTATGCTCCATTTTTCTTTTTTTTATTATAGCATTCTATCTTTCCAAATACGTGCAAAGGTAGTTTTCGACATTCACCTTTGCAAAACCTTTGTTCCAAATTTTTCTCCCCTTCTCTCTTTTTACCCTTCCCCATGACAGCGAACAGCATGGGTTAAACATGTGTAATTATTCTCAACTTATTTCTCTATTTGGCATTCTGTGCAAAAAAGTCAAAGTCAAAGTAAAAAAATTCTGAGGAAAAAAAAAACAAGCAAAGAAGAACAATTTTAAAAAGGTGAAAACTCTATGCTGTGATCCACATTCAGTCTCCATCGTTCTCTCTCTGGATGCGGACGGCTCTCTCCATCACAAGCCGGCTGTGATTGCCTTCAGTCACCTCATTCTTGAAAAGAACCACGTCCATCACCGTTGATCATCCCATAATCTTGTTGCCTCGTACAGTGATCTCCTGGTCCTGCTCACTTCCCTCAGCATCAGTTCCTGTAAGTCTCTCCCGGCCTCTCTGAAATCAGCCTGCTCATCATTTCTTACAGACACGTCCCATTTTTCTAACTTGGTCTGGATTACTTTTCCTTAGGCAGTTTCCTGGACCCCCATTGCTGGGGGGCTCCCCTTATTGGTGCCAGACTGAATCCCAGCATCTGAAGGATTTCGGCTGTACTGCAGCTCAGAACTCCTGAGCTCAAGAGATCCACCAGCCTCGGTTCAGGGGACAGGGATGCACCACCCCTCCTCCTCCTCCCCCTCCTCCTCCTCCCCCTCCTCCTTCCTCCCTACCCCCCTCCTCCTTCCCTTCCTCCCTCCTCCTCCCCCTCCTCTCCCTCCCCCCCCTCCCCTCCCCCTTCTCATTGTTTAATAACACTAATAACAGCTAGCGTTCACATAGGGCCCACGATGCACCGGGAGCACAAGGCATCTCACAACCTTTCTCTCATTGGCTCCTCACAATGACCTGGGGAGACAGAGGCTACCGTTGTACCCATTTCACAGCTGAGGAAACCGAAGCAGACTAGAGCAAGGTGACTGCCCCAAACAACGCAAACACTGAGGCCCAGCTTGAGCTCGGGTCTTCCTGCTTCTGCTACTGTGTCACCCCAAGGAAAGCGCCCAGAGGCCTCCTAAGAACAGGCCATAAGGAGTGGAGTACGCAGCGACAGCCTCTCCGACAGGAGCCAGAGCCCCGCTTGTTCCCGGTAGAGGAGGGCTGGGGGCTGCCTGGGGGAGGCGGCCAGAGCTGGGCCCTGCAGGGCAGACCACGTTCAATAGCAGACACGTGGGGGGAGGGAGGCCGCTGGAGGAGGGAGGCCCGCGGGGAGGAGGGAGGTCTTGGGAGAAGGGAGGCCGTGGGGAGGAGGGAGGCCCCGGGCCATTAAGGCCCCCCCCACCCCCAGGGCCCGTGCTATGGGCAGGACCAGCCGCTCCTCACTGGGCACAGGGAAGTTCCTGCAGGAGACGGCCCCAGGAGCCTCGACCACCTGCCAACCCACCAGACACCTCCTTAGTCTCAGAGACAGAGGGCACGTGGCCAGGCACAGCGGGAATGTCTGGCACCCATGGGGGCAGAGGGGCCGGACTGTCCCAGAGCCACCAAGCCCTTTCCCAGCCCCAGAGCCAGGACCAGAGCTGGAGCATCCCTAATGAAGGAGGAATGGGCAGTGGGGGCTTAGGTTGCGTCCTGTCCTCCAGCCATAGGCAGACCGGGAGATCCCTCCTCCAGTAATGAAGGAGGGGCAGGAGGGTGAAGAGGAAATGGTCTGAGAGCTGGAATCAGCCGCCTGCGTTCTAATGGCAGTTCTGTGCCTCACTGAGATGTGTGATGATGGGCCTATCCAGTAGGAGAGAGAACCGCTTCCCCTCTGACATTCTCTTTTTATAAGGACCCTCCCAGCTCTGACCTCCTGGGTTCTAAGGGCCCTCCCGGCTCTGACATCCTGGGCTCTAAGGGCCCTCCCAGGCCTGACTTTCTCTGTTCTAAGGGCCCTCCCAGCTCTACCATTCTGTGCCCTGAGGACCCTTTCAACATTAATATTCTCTGCCCACTAATTCTGACATCCTGTGTTCTCAGGCCTTTTCTATCTCTGTTGTTCTATGTTCTAACATTACTCTTGGGATGAAGAACAGACACGTGAAGTCAGGATTTCATAGGCTTCTAAGCCGGGAGCTTTAAGGAACCTTAGGGGTCCAGACTCCTCCAGAAGAGGAAACTGAGCTGGGAGGGGCATTTTCTCTGGGACACCATGGTAACAAACAACAGCTGGACCCAAGCTTTCTCATTTCTCACGCCTCCCTCTTCAATGACCCCCAATTTGTACAAAGGCATGTGCCCTGACCTTCTAGAAACAGATTTGGATCCCAGATCTCCACCAAGGTGGGCCCTGAGCTTCACATACTCTAAAACACAGTCTTGAAGCTAAGTACAAGGGGTGTGCTAGGGAGCCAGTTGGTAATTTTCAGCATGAGCATTTATGCCTCTGAAATTCGTTTTAAAAAGTAAAAAAAAAATCCCAAGACAAATCAGGACTCAGTTTATGGTTTTGTTGATTATTTAGACTTAAGAAAGTGATGGAAAAATAATAAGAATGTACATTAAACTTAAAAGTACGCCATTTGTGTATATTTTTTTCTGGAGAACCAGCTGTTAAAAACATTTCATGTGGGTAGCTTTACTCCCTAGCAATGATGAGGAACCTTTCCAATTACCCTTTGATGGACATGGGGAGGGCAACAGAGAAGAAGCAGAAATGTGGGGAGCCTGGAAGGAAAGGCAAGGAAAGAAAATTCGATCTGAAATAAAGTTCAGAGGTACAAACCCCCTTATTTTTAATCAATTTCTGTCTGATTTCTGGAGAGAGGGAGTATCTTATAGGATCATAGGAGGGCCTTAGAACCAGGATTTGGCAGGTCAGCAAAGTCACCCAAGGGTGGAAAATCAATCACGAGCCCATTTTTTGGTTTCAATTTTAGAGCTTTTTTTTAGGTCACATCCCACTGAATCAATGGGGCTCTAAATGGGGTTAAGGTCCAGGCCTGCGAGACAAGCATCCTCCCAGGTCTGGTTGGGCCTTTGTCACTCTCGGTCTCTCCTCACCCACCCCTCAAGTGGCTTAGCTAGGACAGACTTGGAGGACAGATCCCTTCACCTAGAAACTGGGAGCAAACAGACTCGGAGGCCAATGGAAACCAGCCGCATCTCCCCTCTGAGTCTCCCTCCCATCTGTGGTCACTAACAGGCCTCCTTTCCCCCATCCAGGCAGGCCATCTCACCTCCCCAGGAGCTTCAGCCCGTTATTTTTAGCCTCTCTCTGTGGCTGAGCCACAGACCCTACTGCTTCATTTCCTGCCGGACTGGATGCAGAGCCCACCTGGGTTCCCAGTCCTCCCAAGCCAGTCTTGGAGGCTTAGGAGAAGCAGGGGGAGGACTTGCCAGAGGCTGGGGTAGGGGGTGCAAAGGTCTTCTCCCTGGAACACTTCTATCCCTCCTCCCCATCTTTTGGAGGGGAGGGCAGCAAAGACCCCTGTTTAAAAAACAACAACAACAATAAAACATCAAGGACACCCTCTATTATATACACAGGGCTTCACAATGTATAAACTCTACCCCCAGTCTTGCTACTCACTAGATGCTCAGCCTCAGAAAAGCCCTTTTTATCTCTCTGGATCTCATTTTCTTAATCTGTAACCTGAAAGGCTTGGACTTCCAGGACTCCTAAGCCCCCTTCCAGTTCTATATTTATGATTTCACTGGAGTCTTGCAAAACTGCAGTCAAGAAGGCAATTTGGGAAGAAGCAACTATCGTCAACCCTCAGAGATGGAGGCTGGGGTCCTGAAGTCAAATGACTCACAACCAAAGTAATTCAGGGCCTGTTCTAGAACTCAGAACCCAGAACTCAGTTCAGGGAAGTCTTTTGGCTCCAAGTCGGAGGATCTCAGGGAGAACCTTTCCCTTCTGACACCCCACCCAGCACATGAAACCCTCCATATCTGTTTTATTTTTTATTTAATTCAGAATACAATTCAGGGCCATAGTATCCTCAAGAGTCTGAGGCCAAGGGACAGTACTGGCACTCAACCTTCAAATAGTCAGATAGCATTTTTAAGGGCCTCTTAGGTTCATGGTTCGGTCCCTGTTCCCCAGGAGCTCCTGTCCCCAGGACATGTTTGGGATGGATCCTCCAACCCCTCTTCATCATAAGAATCTGGAAAAATCAGCATGAAGCTGAGAGGGGGGAACTTATTACCGGGATGCTTCCAGGACTGGGTGCAGCTCTGGGCTGGACTCCTGTGTGCTCAGCAGGATTGCAGGTGCTTCCCTCAGAGCTTCTAAGTTCCCAATGAATAAATGAAAAATCGAAAGTGCCGAGATAATAGCTTGGCCAGCCCCAGGATCTGGAAGGCTTGAGGCGGGGGAATTTGGCCGGGCCTCCCAGCTGCCTGGTTAATGTTCCCCCCAGCACTGGGCAGGGGACCAACCATCCGGAAGCCAGAGAAAGGTCTCTAACAGCTTTAGCCTGACATTCACAACGATGCCATTCTGCTGGCCAAAATGTTGTCTCACTCGCAGCCTTCCCGGATCCTCCCTCTGCTCTCCCCTTCCTCCACGGGAGACCCCCTCAGATCTCACAGGTCTGAACGTCTCTTGGGCACTTGTCGTAGAATACTTCGAATTTCCTGTTTGGGCTTTCTCCTTTAGAATGGAAGCTCCTTGAGACTTACGTGAACTGATGCCAAGTGAAGTGAGTAGAACCAAACGAAATCATGACACACGGCAACAACACGAGTGTGTGATGACCAATTCTGATGGACCTGGCTCTTTTCAACAGTGAGGCGATTCAGGCCGGTCCCAATGGGCTTGTGATGGAGAGAGCCGTCTGCACCCAGACAGAGTCCTATGAGCCCTGAATGTGGATAATAACATAGTATTTTCACCTTTTTTGTTACTGTTGTTTTCTAGCTTGTTTCTCTTCTCTTTGTTTTTCCTTTTGGATCTGATTTTTCTTGTGCAGCACGATAAAAACAAATATGTTTAGACGAACAGCACATGTTTAACCTATATTGGATTACTGCTATCTAGGAGAGAGAATAGGGGGATGGAGAAAATTTTGAAACACAAAGTTTTATAAAGGTGAATGTTGAAAACTATCTTTGCATGTATTTTGAAAAATTTATAATAAGAAGGAGGAGGAGGAGAAGAGGAAGAGGAAGAGGAAGAGGAGGAGGAGGAGGAGGAGGAGGAAGAAGAAGAAGAAGAATGGAAGCTTCCTGAAAGCCGGGATTGTATTTACTTTTTGAATTTGTATCTCCAGTGCTTAGCATATGTTGTTCATTGCTTTTTTTTTTTTTTTTTTTCCAGTGGTGTCTGGCTCTTCATGATCCCATTTAGGAATTTTTGGGCAAAGATACTGTAGTGATTTGTCATTTTCTTCTCCAACTCATATGGCTTAGTATATAGTAAATGCTCAATAAATGTTTTTTGTTTTCTTCATCCATTACTCGATTTGTAGTATGACAGATTTAAAGCTGAGCCCATCAACCACTTTCCTCTCTTCCAATACCCTTAGGGTACTTTTCCCAGTTCTCTCCCCTGATCCAATCATGTTCTCTCTTATGTAATACTTAATTGTGAACAGGTTGTATCTTCAGTTTGAAGATTGAGAACAGATATCATGTTCTTTTTAATTTCTGTTTCTTCAGTACATTCCACAGTGCCTCACATATAGTGGGCACCTTATAAAGATTGGTGGAATTACAGATAAGGAACTGGAGACACAAAGAGTTATGTGTCCAGGGTCACGCAGCTAGAAGTGTCTGAGGCTGAATTTCAACCAAAATTTTCCTGGATCCACGATAATTTCCTATTCATTCCCTATTCCATGCTGTAGCTCAGTTATGCTTATACACATGCTGAATGAATATAGGTTGGAAAATTAAAAAAAAACCTAGTTGGTGTTCAATAAATGCTTGTTGAATGAATGAATGGGGGTGGTGAGCATGTCTCATCCAAATGTTACAACTTTCCTAGATTCCAGCTTCTAAAATTGTGGTTTGGGACTCCAGATGGGGTCATTCCTAACAGAATGTGGGAATTGCAAAATTATGATTTATTATCAGCAAATGTTTGATTTGTATACCTATTTTATATACCTACATGCCCGGGATCAAGGAAACATTTCTTAGACAAAAAAGAGTTAGGAGTGGAAAAAGTTTAAGAATCACTTTCCTAAATCATAGCCTTGTGCTTAACAAATGCCAAGTGAATAAATGAATGGACAAAGAATCGATGGGAGATCTATTTGAGGGGATGGGGAGCATGCAGTGGGTGTGTTTTGTGGTCCAGATGGGGTAGAAGATGGAAGTAAAATAACTTATTTAGGATCACACAGCTAGGAAATATCTGGGACTAGCTTTAGACTGAGGCCTTCCAGGCTTAGTGTGCTACTCCACTGTACCACAGGGCTGCCTTAGAGGATGAGATAGATTGAATGAGCTTCAGGACTGAAGGAGGTGAGGAGGGTGAAAGGCTGGGATTTCCAATTTATTTTTCTGTTCCTCAATCTCTTAGCTTTTAGTAAACCTTCTCATAGCCCCTGATTTGAAAAATAGCAAATTCTAGAAGTGATCATACATCCTTATGCACACAAGAAGTGAAAGAGATTGATTTCAATAGGACAATATAGTGATTTACCAAATATTCCCTGTACCTGTTTGTCAAGCTTCTCATATTTCCTGGTGACATGCCCAAACCAGGCTGGGAACTTCTGATTTAGAGTTTGGAGAGGGTGAGGGAGGAGTTGAAAGTACCTTGGCGGTCATTAATTGATGGACCTTCAAGCTGGCAACTTAAGCAAATGGATCATGAGGCTTGGTCTTGTCAGTATTCACTAATGGGATCTTTCCCCTGGTTTTTTAAGGATCTGGGCTCTAGGGAAAAAGGTGTGGTCAGCACCTGGAGGACAAGGGACAGAACTGTGACCCAACCTTCAAATAGTAACTAAGCAGAAGGGATGACTTGCCTTGGTTAAGTGACTTGCCCGAGATCACACAGCTAGGAAGTGCCTGGGGCTAGATTTAGAATGGGGTCTTCCTGATTTAAGGTTTAGTGTGCTACCTACAGTATGACAGTTCAGAAATGTTTGAGGTTGGATTTCAAGTCAGGTCTTGCCAAATCTAATCCATGGCTTGGGAGGGATCAGGAATCTTTTCCAGACAAAAAATGTTGGAAAGTCTGAGCAAGCATATGTCCGCTTTGGCCTACCCACCCAACCCCAGCAGTTCTCAGAAGAGGTAACCAGCAGGTCAGTTGTCTGTAGCACTCAGGGACTAGGCCTTCTGTCTGCCTCCTGGTGATCTTTCATTGATCCTGCTGATTTCCTATTGATCTCCCTCTTCACCCCAGAGACCCCTTCTGTCCTGAACTGGCCTTCCTTGCCCTCAGGGAAGGCTGCCCTCTGCCAAGTTCAGGGTCGGGATCAGCTGACCTGGCCAGCTGGGTCTCCTGCTAATGTCGCATCGATTCTAGTCCATTCAGCCTCGACAATGACTCTAGCATCTGGTCCTTCTCCATTCTTACTCTCCTCACCCTACCCAAGGTTTTCAATCCTGGTCAGCTGGGAGACTGCAAATGGTCTCCTAGCCAGCTTGCCTGATTCCACCTGCTCCCCACTTCTTCTGTCTTTATTCCATTCTTTCTTTCGTTCATTCAAGGACAATAGGGGTTTACGCTGGAAGGGAACTTAGAATCCAGAATATCAGAGGTGACAGGATCCTTAGAACACAGAATGATTAAACTGGGAGGTCTTTAGAACACAGGATGTCAGAGCTGAGAGACCCCTAGAACCCAGGATGTCAGAGCTGGGAGGGCCCTTAGAACCCAGGAGGTCAGAGCTGGGAGGGCCCTTAGAACCCAGGAGGTCAGGGCTGGGAGGGCCCTTAGAGCCCAGGAGGTCAGGGCTGGGAGGGCCCTTAGAGCCCAGGAGGTCAGCACTGGGAGGGCCCTTAGAACCCAGGGTGTCAGAGCTGGGAGGTCCCTTAGAACATGGGATGACAGAGCTGGAAAGGCCCTTAGAACACAGTGTCTGATCTGGGAGGACCTTAGAACCCAGGAGGTCAGAGCTGGGAGGGCCCTTAGAACACAGGATGTCAGAGAGTCAGGAACATCAGAGCTAAGAAGGAACTTAGAACAAAGAATGCCAGTGCTAGAAAAGAACTTAAAAGTCATCTTGTCCAATCCCTTCATTTTGTAGCTGAGGAAACTGAGGTCCAGAGAAGAAACTTGATTGAGGTCATACAGGTAGTAAATGGCAATATTAGGTTTTAAGCTCCTCTGACTCCCCTGCAGCAGTTCCATATTTTAAAAGATCCGTGAGATTAATAATGTGGATATCTCCCTCCATCAAAGCAGATTGCAGCTCCCTTCCCTCTTTAGCAATCAATTTCATGAGTTGCTGGAGCCAAAGAAATCCCATCCTCACCACACCAAGGCAGGCTGGCCTTGCAACATGAGACATATGGTCAAGCAGTGGGACAGTGTCTGGAGCCTTCCCAACTTGGTAAGTCACCTCCATGACAGGACGAAGCATAATAACAAGGGCCCTGTGGACAGAGAGATATCTAGGAAATGTCCAGAAGTTACGACTGATGTCTGAAATGCCACCATTAGAGAATTGCTTTGGAGTAAACAATACTGCCTCTAAAAATAAAGGTGGTGAGATGTGGGAGAAAGTGCTGAGCATTAAACTCAGAGCTCCTGGATTAAAATCATTACTCTGAGGTTTATTCATTATTACCTTTTCAGCTCCAACATTCTGAGTTCTAAGGGCCCTCCCAGGCTTTTCCCAGATTTTCCGGGTTCTGAGGTTTCTCGCAATTCTGACATTCCAAGTTCTAAGACTCCTTCCAACTCTAATGTTCTATAATCCAAGATATCTCCTACTTCTGATATTCTGTTTTAGGGTCTTTCCCATGCAGACAATCTGTTCTATGACCCCTGACACTTCTGAGCCTCAGTTTCCTTAACTGTATAATGGAGGTAAAGGGAAATAAGAATGTTTAACACAACTTGCTTCACCAAGTTCTCATCAGTAAAACTCTGCAGACTTTAAAGGATTGTAGAAATAGGACCTGTTTTATAATTTTAAAAAATAGTTATTATTTAAAAATGCAGTGCCCCAGGGGAAAGAGGACATTAAGTGCCAGACCCCTTTGAGCTGATCATAGAGTTTTTTCCCCTCCTGGTTTTGTGGCCATGTCAAGGAGAATCAGTGAGGCTGTTTGCAGATGGAGACTGGGCCTAAGCCCCTGAAGAGGCCCCCAGGGCCGTAGGAGGCCCCTTGGTCCCCTGAGGGTCTGAGACCTGGCTCCCTGACCTGAGCTCCCCAAGAGATGGCGGCTGCAGACAGAGTGTCTTTCATAACCCATTAGGGCTGGGCGGCCCTGCACGGCTGAGTGCCCGGGCCCTCCCACCCCCACCAGCCTCTCAGCTTATATATTTAATGATGTTGTTTTTGTTTAAAAGCCAGTGGCTCTCCCCGGGCCAATGCTCTGTGCTTGGGGCCAGAGAGGTGCTTCTGCCTCCAAGCACCCAGGGAAGCTGGCTGAGGATGGCGAGGTTCTCTCTTCTCCCATGACCATGGGAGGCCAACTGGCACCCTTTTCTTCAGCCTGAGAGAGAAGATCAGGGCGTCAGACCAGTTATTTCCCTATGTTGAGAAAGCATAATTTAGCCTGTTCTGGGGAGAAACCGAACAGAGAATGTCAGAGCTGGGAAGGGTTTTAGAACACAGGATGTCAGAGCTGGGAGGGTCCTTAGGACACAGAATGTCAGACTTGGAAAGACCCATAGAATATAGAATATCAAAGCTGGAAGGAGTCTTAGAAAAAAAAATGTCAGAGCTGGGAAGAACCTTAGAACCCAGAATGCCAAAGCTTGGGAGGTTTCTTAGAAGAGAAAATGTCAAAGCTGAAAGGCCCTTAGAACACAAGACGTCAGAGCTGGGAGGGATTTTAGAACAGAGAATGTCAGATTTGGAAAGACCCATAGAATACAAAATATCAGAGCTGAAAGGAATCTTAGAATACAAAATATCAGAACAGGAAAGAACCTTAGAGCCCAGAATGTCAGAGCTGAAAGGGAACTTAGAAAACAGACCTGGAGAGGTCTGAGAACATAGGATGGGAAGCCAGATAGGACCTCAAAAGATAGAACAATAGAATTTGAAGGGATCATAGGACCTAGAATATCAGAATGAGAAGGAACTTCAGTTAAAGAACATTCCAGCTGGAAGGCCCCTTGTCCAGCCCTCTCATTTACAGATAGAGCATGGTACTTCTGAGGTCACACAGTGAGGAGGCTACATAGACATATCAATGCTTGTGGCCTGGGATGGAGGGAGACCCTGGAGTTCCTATCCTCAGCTAGAGCACCATGAAGCTGCCTTTCTCAGAGCAGTGGGAGAAGGCCACTTGGGTGTAGGGGTTGCTATCCCATCCTGCTCAGAGAGTTACTCCAGTGACTTGAATATCCCAGTATATGGGAAGGCTGTGGGTCACTGCTAACTATAGGAACCCCTGCAGGGTGATGATGCCTTAGAATGTCCCAGCGGAAGGAGACCTTATAATCCCTGTAATTCAAGTCTCCCTTTTCTGATAAGGAGAGGAAGGCTGGACCAGGACACTTAACTGGCTTTAGGTGCATCTAATGACTTATTGAAAGGCCTCCCTAAGGTGTTGTCGGGGGTGGAGGAGAAGGGGAGAAAAGGGCCTCCAAGGATTTTCCTCCCCAGGATTCTGCCCACATAGCAGGTTGCCCCCATTCTCTGCCCTATTTCCATTTCTTCTAGATTAGTCATTTTCTCAACCTCCACAAACCCCCCGTATGAGATCTCAGTTCCTCTAGTCTCTAGCTTTTGCCTCATCTCCCCTCTCATCTCTAGCTTTGCTGTCTCATGGGGGAGTCTGTGGGGTGGTTACCCGGATGTTAGGAAGATTAGGCCGGAAAGACTGGGGACAAATGATCTCCCGATCACGTCCCATCCCATACTGGAAGGGTCTCAGTCTCTCAGTTTCAGTGTCCTTAGTGGTTCCCCATAGACTGGAAACTACTCAGGCTCAGTGAAAACCTAGTTTACCTGCCACCTACTCATGGGGACAAGAAGAAGGGGACAGTATCTCTGTCCACTGGACTAGTCCTTTACCCATGATCCCTTGGATAATTGGACCTTAGACTTGTTGCTTCCCATTTCTCCCATTACTGACCACTGGGGGTTTTCCATCCTTGGCCACTGTGTCCGTTCCCAGGTAATGTCTCCCACTTCTCTATTTCCAGCTCTGGCCCTGTGGTGTGAGAGCAGACCTGTGGTGTGGGGTTCACCACAGTGGCCATAGATCCCCATTTCCTTCCTCCCCAGCCCAGCTTCCTGTTTGTTCCTCACGGCAGGAGAGAGCCAGGTTCCAGACCCCAGGTCCACTCTGCTAGGTCTCTACCTATGTTTTCTATTAGTGTTCCTAGCTAGAAACCCCAGAATTCACCTTCTTGAGACACCCATTTCCTAGATTTCCTATTCTTCTTCTTCTTCTTCTTCTTCTTCTTCTTCTTCTTCTTCTTCTTCTTCTTCTTCTTCTTCTTCTTCTTCTTCTTTCTTCTTCCTCTTCTTTCTTTTCCCTTCTTCCTTTCTTCCTCTTCCCTTTCCTTCTCCTTTCCCCCTCCTCTCCTTCCCTCTCCTCCCCCCCCCCCCCCCCCACCCTTCCCCCTTCCTTCCCTTCCTCTCCCTCTTTTTTTTTTTTTTTTTTTTTTTTTTTTTTTTTTTTTTTTTCTCCCTCTCCCTTATACTTCTCCTTCTTCCTTTTTCTTCTTCTTCCTTCTTCTTCTTCTCCCTCCCTCCTCCTACTCCTCCTCCTCCTTTCCTCTTCCCCTTCCTCCTCCTCCTCCTCCTCTTCCTTCTTCTTCTTCTTCTTCTTTTTTCTTCTTCTTGTTCTTCTTCTTCTTCTTCTTCTTCTTCCTCCTCCCTCCTCCTCCTCCTCCTCCTCCTCCTCCTCCTCCTCCTTCTTCTTCTCCTTCTTCTTCTTCCTCCTTCTTCTTCTCCTCCTTCTCCTTCTCCTTCTCCTTCTCTTCCTTTTCCTCCTCCTCCACTTCCTTCTCTTTCTCCTCCTCTTCCTCCTCCTCCTCTTTTTTTTCTGCTCTTCTTTTTTTTTTCTCTTCCTCCTCTTCCTCCTGCAACTCTTCTTCCTGCTTCTCCTCCTCTTTTGAACTCAGATCCTCCTCACTCCAGGACTGGTGCTCTATCTACTCTGCCATTTAGCAACCCCCATGAGCCTCAGTTTCTAAACCATAAAGTGGCCATAATAAAACAATAATTCCAAAAGAGACAACTTGAGTTCATTACCTGTAAATCAGAAAAAAAAAATTAGAGTATTTATTGAAAAAAAAAACATATATATTTATATATATATATATTATTATATTTTAAAAGATAAAACTTTTCATACATTTCAAGTCTGTCTTGCAGAAAAAAGGCTTATTCTTGTTCTGTTTAGTTCTGAAAGGTAGAACCAACTTTGAGTAGAAAGTAAAAAGAGAAATATTTAGGTATCATCTTCAAAAACTTTCCTAACACTAAGAGTTTTCCCAAGGTGCCACAAGCTGCCTCAGGAGATAATAAGGACCCTCTGATGGGAATCACTTTGTTGAGTTTGCAAAGGACTTAAATACTGATCTCACCTGAGCCATAGAAGAGTCCCAAGCAGGAACAACTCTAGGTATCCATTAACAGCTTAGGAAACTGAGCAGGGGAGAGATTAAGTGACTTGCCTGGAGGACACCCAATAATCACTAGGACTGACCATGACCAGTGATTTTCCTCTTGTGGCAGATGTTACAAGGGGTGAGTCTGGTGTGGAGATTCAGGGATGCTGTGAATACTCTCAGTATCTGCCTCCAAAGAATTGTGGTAGGGAAAACTCTGTGTTAACTTTAGTGTTATATAGATCTGGGCTGTTCTCATCGTTCATGACAATATTGCATTCCCCCCACCCTGGCAAATCCTTAAGCTTCTCTGACCCAAAGTCTCTTCTTCCATAAATCGAGGAGGATGACCCAAATGATGCTTCCATTTCTCTCCAAGCTGTTCTCCACACAACCACCAAAGTGATATTCTTGGAGTGCAGCTTTGAGTGTAGTTCTCCCCTACTCAAGAATCTCTAGTACTCCTTATGGCCTTTTCCATTGGGCTCATAAAACTTCTTAACAACCTGGAGTCACCAGTCCATTATGGACTGTACTGGGCTCCTGGCCCTGGGTTTGAGCCCCTCATGTGACTTTTTAGTAATGTTACTAGGATGAAAAGTCATCCCTGGGACGCTCACAGGTTTCACAGACTGTTTCAGATCTGTGGAAACTGAGGTCCAGCCCTAAAATAAGTCTAGTTGCACGAACCTCTAGCCAACCACAGAGCTGAGCTCAGACAATCTCAGGAGATATATCTAACATGGTGGAGTGGAGAGAGCTGTGGCTTTAAAGATTTGAATCTACTCATGTGACAGTGGACAAGCCCCAAAGGCTCAGTTTGTACGTCTGCTAAATGGGGTGAGGGGTGGGATCTGTATGAGGTGATTTCTAAATGCCTATGAATCTTAGCCACAGAATGATAACAGTCAGAGACTTTTCTATTTATAGATTCTTCTGGGGTCTTACTTTTTGTGTCATTTGCTCTTGGGGTAGACTGATGAAACCAATGGAATAAGACTTGTTCGCTTTTTGCTTATTTATTGAGATTTTAGTCCACAGTTGAAAGAAAGACTAAATTTCAGTTAAAGGTTAATGAAAATAAAGATAATATTTTTTCCCATCCAAGTTTCCATACTCCCCAAATCTATCCATGTGCTCACCAGGTTAAAAACCATTGTGGAATCTTAGCATCTCAGAGCCAGACAGGTCTCTTACAGGTCACCAAACCAATCTCCCACCCCATACCCTGGAACTGCCTTCTTTCTCCTACACTACAACCCATTCGCTTTTCAATCTCAAACCCCAAACCCCAAACCTGCCAATGGGCTCCCAATACCACCACCCTTTTTCATCTTCCCAGAAAACCAGACTGGCCCCGTTCTCACCCAGAAATCCACTGCAGGTTTCTCTGGCCAGCAGGCTTTAGTTCACTGGCTGCTTGTGGCCACCTGGACTTTGAGACCCTCAAGCCCAAACTCTTGCTCTCCCCAGAGCTTGAGGTAACAGTGAAAGAAGGAAGGTCCGGGGAAGCCAGCAGCATAGTGTAATAGGCTGGGCTTGGAATCCAGAAGTGTAGATTCCATCCCACCACCCCTATATTTACACTGTGACTTTAGGTGTCATTTCAGCTTGCTGACCTCAGTTTCCTTATTTGTAAAGTGAGGGGGAATGACTTTAAAGGCCTCTGAACAGAAGCTTACAGTTTCTTAAAACATACCTCACTTGCTCTTCTTTCTATATTAAAATGTTTGACTTTGTTGACAGTTGTTAGGTTTGTACTAAAATGTTTATGTTAAATATTTTAATATATTCAGTGTTATGGTAAGTGGAGAAATAAAAAAGCACATAGGCTGGGAAAAATTGATTTTAAGAAAAGAACAAAAGAAGATGAAAGGGAAATAGAGAGAGAAGTACAAAGAAAGAGACAGAGAGAAATAGGGAGGATAGGAATGGGGAGAAGATTTTCAGAGATAAAGAGAGGTCTAGAGAAAGAGAGAGAAGAAAGGAGAGAGCCAGGAAGGGAGGAATTATAGAGAGAAATTCAGGAGATTGAGACAGAGAGACAGGGTTGGGACAGAAGGAGGAGAGACAAAGAGAGGAAGAGAAATAGAGACAAGGAGAGGCTCATATGGGCTTAAGAAGAAAGACAGATAGGGAGAGAGAGAGACTGAAAAATAGACAAGGGGAAGAATAGAGAGTGATGGAGGTAGGAAGACAATTCAGAGATGGGGAGAGGGATAGAGGAAGAGATAAAAAGGAAGGAGACACAGTTAGGGAGGAGGACAGAGGCAGGAACAGGGAGGGCAGTGGGACCAGACCTATGACACACATGAAGCATTCTTTAGCCTTTGTGATCTTGGAGAGGTCAAGTTTTTCTTCTAAGTTCCCCAGCCCTTACTGCCTGTATCTTTATTTGGCATTTATGGCTGAGCACTGGCCATATCCTATCATCTTATACTGTTAGGGATCTTCCTATACTGGCTTCAGCAGATTGTGAGCTGTCTGAGGACAGGGACCATGGTTTATTCCTCTTTGTCTCTCTCACTGGTCTATCAGCACATAGTAGGTGTTCAGGAAAAAAAGTTGATGAATAAATGAATGATTGAGAAATTAAGTAAATGAAAAGAAGGAAGGAAGGAAAGAAGAAAGGAAGGAAGGAAAGGGAGGGAGGAAAGGAAAAGAAAGAAGAGAGGAAGGAAAGAAAGGGAAGGAAGGAAGGAAGGAAGGAAGGAAAGAAGGAAGGAAGGAAGGAAGGAAGGAAGGAAGGAAGGAAGGAAGGAAGGAAGGAAGGAAGGGGGAAAAACAAAGCTTTTCAAATTTCTACAGCTTTAACATTTATAAAGATTTTCCTCACAACAGCCCTTTTAGGGTAACTATTATAAGCATTATTATGCCCATTTTACAGATAATAGTAGTAATACAGCTACTGCTGCTGCTGTTTATTATTGTTGTTGATGATGATGATGATGACGATGATGATTAGAGTAGCAGAGTGAATGGAGGGCAGGTCTCAGTCAGAAAGATCTGCATTTAAGTCTGGCTTCTGACCTTGGGAGGCTGTGGGAAGGTTCTGAGGTTCTGAGTGCCTCAGCCATCTCTGTAAGACTGTAAATATTTGGAATTTGGAAGGAGTTCCCACTGCAATTATCCCATCCATTTCCTAAAGAAATTATGAACTTGGCCCAAAATAACAATAATAACTGGCATTTACATAGCTCTAAAGTTTCCAAAACACCTGGTGGGCGTGATCCCCTTTGAGCCCCACAATTGAGCCCCACACAGGCTGTCCTAGTATCATTATCCCTGTTTTCAAAACAGGTGTCAAGAAAGTGAAGCGAATTCAGGTGTTAGAAATAGGATCTGAATTCAGGTCTCTGATAAGTGCCCCTGAGATTTGCTAAGCCTGAACACTAGAAGTCCTGATTCCAAACCGGCCGCTGTATCAGTGAATGATTGAGCAAATCAATGACTGAATGAATGAGGGAACGAATGAACGAACATGAGACTGTGCTGATGGCCCGCTTTTCCCCTTGAGTAACCACGGAGTCCCGGCCTTCCTGGGCCTCCTCCCTTCAGTCTCCTCCATCCCTGGCTATGTGGGTCCCGGAGAGTGGCTGGACAGCACTGTCATTTCTGGATAACATGAGACCAAACCCTAGGGACAAAGCAGAGGGAAGGACAGGACAGGAGCTGCTCTGGACCCAACCCAGGAGAATCCTGAGTGGCCACGAGAGCAAAGGCCAGCGCCCAGCCGACTTGGGCCTTGGTGCCCTTTTCTGTGCCCCCATAGCTGCAGCAGATAGATGATGAGCTCGTTGTTTAGGGGCCTGGAGGGTGTATCCTGGCCCTGGGGACTGGCCCAGCCCACAGGAGAGCTGCTCTGGAGGATGAGGACCAAAGCTGCTGCTCCACTGGGTCTGCCCAGGAAATCAAACTGCTCAGCAGAGCAAAAGCTTAACGTGGTCCTTGGTTGGGCCTGACACCTACTGACTAATGTGCTGGAGGGGGCAGGGTGGAACACCAGGACTGGTCTCCTGTGGGCAGAGAGCAACCTTTATCTAAAAAGTGATCTGGAACTCCAGACAGTCATTCTGCCCTTTGGGTCAGAACTATCGTCATCCCCCAAAACTGCCACCACCAGGGAAATTCCCACAAGGGCCAAATAGTGAGGGCCAAGGAGAGGAGAGGGGGTGGGGCAGGAAAAGACAGGGGCTCTGGTTCAGAGGCAAGTTTGGGGGCAGACCCCTGGATTTAGAGTCCTTAGAGTCCCAGCTGACACTCAGGGGCTATAGGACCTTGGGTGTGTCTGGCCAGTCTCCTGGGTCTTGGTTTCTTTCCATGTAGAATGATAGTGTTATACTAAATGGTCTCAGAGGCTCCTACCAGCTCTGCCATTTGATGTCTAACGTTTGATGCTCCTAGGTCCTTCCCACTCTGATGTCTTGCAGTCTCTGATCCATTATCCCCAGAAGTAGCCTAGCATCTGAGCAGCTGCTGTTCAGTGGGAAGCCCTGGGGGCTGCTGCACAGGGGCCCGAGCCCTGACCATCTCATGTGATCTTCACAAGAGCTTTGGGTGGTACAAACAAGAGCTGGGAATATTAGCCTTCCTATTTTGTAGAAGAAGGAAGGAAGGAAGGAAGGAAGGAGGGAAGGGAGGAAGGAGGGAGGGAAAGAAGGAGGGAGGGAAGGAAAGAGGGAGGGAAGGAAGGAGGGAAGGAGGGAGAGAAGGAACGAAGGAAGGAGGGAGAGAAGGAAGGAAGGAAGGAGGGAAGGAAGGAGGGAAGGAGGGAGAGAAGGAAGGAAGGAAGGAAGGAGGGAAGGAAGGAGGGGGAGGGAGAGAAAGAAGGAAGGAAAGAAGGAGGAAGGGAAGGAGGAAAAAAGGGGAGGAAGAGAAGAGGAAAGGAGGGAAGAACAAAAGAAAAGGGGAAGGGAGGGAGGAAAACATAGCTCCTTACATTTTTTTAAGTTTTGCAAAAGCTTTCCCCACAACAACCCTTTTGGCGTGACTGAGGAAACTGAGGCCGGGAGAGGCAAATGGTTAGTCCTAAACAATAGAGAATTAATGGCAGAGCTGGAGGTCAAACTCCTCCTTGTGCCCATCCAGAGTTCTTTCCTCTAGAGCCAACAGCCTCCTAGCTTTTACTCTGGATCATTAACTTCAAACCAGAAGTCATCATCCTTGTAGTTTCAAAGGCAGCTTTCCCTTTCTTTCCATTCACAGAGCCTCTTCCCTACCTTAGGTCCATGTCCCCTCTGGCCTGCACTAATGCCACAAACTCCTAACTCATCCCATAACTACCGGTCCCTCCTTTCTCCCATCTATCCTTCACAAAGCTGCCAGAATATTTTCCCTAAAGAGCAGGTCTGAACAAATTACTCGCTCACTGAAGATCCTTCATTATCTCCCTATTTTTTTTTAGTCAGGCAGTGGTGCCATAGTGATAGAGTGCCAAGTCTGAAGTCAAGAAGACTCATCTTCCTGAGTTCAAATTTGATCTGAGACACATAGCTGTGTGACCCTGAGCAAGTCGTTAACTCTGTCTGCCTCAGTTTCCCCATCTGTAAAATGAACTAGAGAAGCACATGTCAAGTCACTCTCCTATCTCTGCCAAGAAAACCCCAAATGGGGTCATGGGGAGTCAGACATGACAGAAACAACTGAACAACAAATGTGCCGGGCATTGTGCTAAGCACTTGACATACATAAATAGGCAAAAGTAGAGCCTGTCCTCCAGGAGCTCATATTCTAATGAGGAGATATTGTGTAAATAATTAGGTTCATGCAAGTTAAACACAGACTAGGTCGGGATGTTTTCAGCTGGGAAGGTAGCTGTCAAGGTTAGTGGGATTAAGAAAGACTTACTGAAGAAGGGGAGATTTGATGTGGGTCTTGAAGGAAAGGAAGATGAGAAGGGAGAGCGTCCCAGACATGGAGGACTGACTTTATATTTGAAACTGGAGGTAATAGGGAGCCATTGGAACTCATTGAGCAGACAAGTGACATGCTCAAACTTATCTTTTAGGAAAAATCATTTTGGCAGCTGAGAATGGATTGTAGTGGGAAGAGATATGAGGCAGGGAGGCTGGGCTAACGGGAAAGGTTCTGAGGGTGGGAACTGGATGAATGGTGGCGTGAATACAGAGATTGTTTAGGGGCAGAAATGACAAGATTTGGAAGCCAAATAGAAAGGTGGGGTAAGTGTGAGTAGGAAGTCAAGGATGACACTAATACTGTGAACTTGACTCACTGGGAAGACATTATTGCCTTCAGCAATAATAAGGATGTTCGGAAGATAGAAGGATTTAGGGATAAAGACAAACAGTTCTACTTTATACAGACTGAGTCTGAGATAGAAAGGCATTTTGAGCCTTTCACAATCTCCAGTCTTACTCAGTGGACATCTTTAACAGGAACTACCATTACTGTAAATTCTAATTTAACTGGCCTACTTCCTCATTCATGACATTCTTTCTCCCACCTCTGTGCATTTGTAAAGATTGGTCCTTACACCAGGAATGCCCCTCCTTTAATTTTTCTCCTCAGCATCCCTAGCTTCCTCCAAAGCTCAGCTCAAGAGACATCTCCTATGAGAAACCTTTCTTAATGAATACTTGCTGATTGATTGAATCCTCTAGCTGTTTCTGCTCTCTTCTTCAAATAACCAGATATAGATTTATCTGTTTAACATGCTGTATCTCCTCTCCTCCCTCCGTTACCCTCAACCTTTCCTCATAGTTAGTTGCTTAAATCAGAAAAACTTGGTTCAAGTCTCCTTTTGTCACATAATATGTAATCCTGGACAAATTATTTAACATTTCAGCGTCCCAGACAACTCTCTAAGACTATACATTTCCAAGTAGGTGCTTGTTTCATCATTAGAGTTTTTTGGTTATTTGCTTTATTTTTTTGCTAGTAGTTCTGTATACGATTCCCATGTAGAATAAGCAACTCCTTAAAAGGGCTCCCAAATATCCTGTGCTTGCATTCTCAGGTTCCACCATCATCATGTCTTGCATATAGTGGGTGTCTAATAAATAAAAATGCCTGTTGAATTAGATTAGACTAGAGGTTTTTAAGCAGCTCTTCTCGGAAGGTCTCAATAAGGTATATCCTCAGGAGATGAGGACCTGCCTGCCCTAGAAATAAGGAAAAGACATGTGACAAGAGTCAGAGATAGCCGAGCTGAGAAGCCCTTCCCCCACTTGTGGTGATATGCATCCGGCTATAATCTGTATTGACAGACTGTTTGTCTGGACTAATAACTAGAACTAATTGTTCAAGGTTAATAGGGAAGCAAGAGAGGCCCCCAGCAACAACTGGGGCAGACGGATAGGCTCCCAGCAATAAGTTAAAAGGAGCTGGATACGGGCAGAAGACAGAGGAAGAGAAGAAAATCATGATGGGTCACATTGATGTGATACTGTTGATCACACAATTTAAAGCCAGAAGGAACTTGGAGCAAGACTATTCCAGGCACAGCTCAAAAGTAAAGGAAAGGGATTTATTTTCAATGGCAGGAAATTGGGAAGGATTTTAAAACACAGAATGCCAGAGCTGGGAGATGTTAGTAGAGAAAATATCAAATCTGGGAGAGCCCTTAGAACAGAAGATGTTAGAACTGGGAGGGCCATTAGTACACAGAATGTCATAACTGGGAAGAACTTAAGGATATGGAACATAGAATCAGAAGGGACGTACACCATCTTTCTCTGGCTCTGTCTCTGTCTCTGTTTCTCTTTCTCTCTCTCTCTCATAAATGAGGAAACACAACTTGCCCAATATTTTGACCAGATGACCTTCCCTTCCCTCAGCCTTGTTCTCCTTCTGCCAGCCTCCTCCTCCATAGTTAGTACTGACCATCAACAGGGACAAACGGATAAGTTGTTTGATAAGTCCTAATTTGTGCCTAATAGTATTTTTTCCCAATTACAATAAAGAAAAATTTCAACATTCATTCTTAAGATTTTGAATTCCAAAATTTTCTCCCTCCTACCCTTCCCTCCTTTCTCCTCAAGACACCAAGCAATCCGATTTAGGTTCTATATGTACAATCATGTTGAACATATTTCAATATTAAACATGTTGTAAAAGAAGAATCAGAACAAAAGGGAGAAACCATGAGAAAGAAAAGAACAAAAAACAAATAAAAAATGAAAATAGTATGGTTTGATCTGTATTTGGACTCTATAGTTCTTTCTCTCGATGTGAATGGCATTTTCCATCATAAGTTTTTGAAATTATATGGTATCACTGCCTTGCTGCAAAGAACTGTCTATTGACACAATGTTGCTATTACCGTATACAATGTTTTCCTGATTCTACTCGCTTTACTTTGCATAAATTCATGTAAATTTTTTCAAATTTTTCTGAAATCTGCCTGCTCATCATTTCTTATGGCACAATAATATTTTATTACAGTCATATACCACAACTTGTTCAGCCATTCTCCAGTTGATGGACATCCTCTCAATTTCCAATTCTTAGCCACCACAAAAAGAGCTGCTATAAATATTTTTGTACATGTGGGTCCTTTCCCCTTTTTTATGATGTCTTTGGGATATAGACTTAGTAGTGGTATTGTTGGATCAAAGAGAATGCACAGTTTCCTAGCCTTTTGGGCATGGTTAATGAGTCCTTTCTTGAATTTCTTTGGTCAGCTTTTCCCAGGTCCCATTCACCCGTTCATTCATCTCTTCATCCGACAAACATTTACTGAGCCTTTGTGTTGGGAAAATTCCTCTGACTTGTGCTGTTCCTACTTAAGCTGGTGGGCCCAACGGTAGCCTCTGTGGTCAGCATCTCCCTGCCCTGGGGCTTCCAAAATCTCCCAGGGTGAGATGGGGGAAGGGAGGAAGAGCCAGGGAGCTGAGATGTGGAGGAAGCACACACACACACACACACAAGCCCACATTCCCTCCACATACCAACTTCTACTCACATGCTCACAGACGCATAGGCTCATGGGACCTTAGAGAGAGGTCCCGAAGAATTTACTTCATTTTTTTTACATTTACTGTGGCCTTGAGTCATGAAGTGACAGGCTCCAAGTCACAGGGTTAGTGAGTGACAAAGCTGGGATTTGAACCCATGACTTCAGCCTCCCAATCCAGCACTCCTTTCGCAGCACCATCCCACACTCACATTCACCGACCAGATTCGTAAGACCATGGATAAGGAGATGGAAGATCCTCCAAAGCCCTCTAGTGCAGCCCCCCCCTTTTCTTTTTTACTACTGAGGAGGAACCGGAAACCCAAAAGGGTCAGGTGCTTTGCCATGAGGCAGGATTTGAATCCAGGTTTTAAATGTCAGAGCCAAAGCTGAGAATTCATTCTTATGCAGTCCTGAACATACACACTTACACTCACACACACACGCACACACACACTCTCATAAACACTTGATGTCTACTTGTACTTGCATGCACAAATGCATTCAGGGCGCACATGCAAACGTACACCCCCAGCCTCGCATTCTCATGGACATACACTTGTGCCCCCTCTCTCATACAAATGTGCATGCACATACCTGTCTGTAGTCATTGATACTTGTACCTGTCCACATTCACATACCTTGGTACCCCTAAATGCATTCATCCAATCCTGGGACCTCTTTGTCTTCCTATCTCCCCCTTCCCTCCCAGGCGAGGTTCCCAGCATGCTCCAGGCAGGCCTGTGGCCCCCATCTCTCCCTTCCCTCCCAGGCGAGGCTCCCAGCATGCTCCAGGCAGGCCTGTGGCTCCCACACTCTGCAGAAGCCACAGCTATCCTGACTCCCACAACCAGCTTGAGTCAAAGAGCAATTAATATTCTGATACCTGTGGCTGATGAAGTGATAAAGAGCTGAGGATTCTTTTTCCATTTTACTCCAGCCGTGGTTTTGTTTCCCCAGCCCTTCTCTGGTCAGTGGTTTCAGGGCCACTGGAGTTCACTTTTGTGGGTAACCTGCACTGTGAGCTGTTGATTTAATTAACTCAGCTGCGCTTTCTCCTCCTTGACCAGAGCGAGGGAGCCAGGCGGGGAGTCTTCACAGGCATCAATGGGGTGGTAAATAGCCTGGGCCAACAGAAGGACTGGCAGGGTCCCCTGTGGAAGTGCAAAGCCCACCTGCAACTATCCCGGTTTTTAGCTTTCCCCTCCCTCCTCTGCAATTTCCCATCTCTTTTATCTTGTGTCATCACCATGACATCCCTTTGGGGAAAGCAGCCAAAGCCCGTGCCAAGATGCCCATTTGACAGACCAGGAAAATGAGTTCAGAGGTTAAGTGACTTTATGAAGGCCACAGAGCCAGGTAGGGGCAGGGAGAGGACTAGAATTTAGATCTTCTGTCTAGTGTTTTTTTCCATGAGCCACATTTATACTCAAAGGTCATTGATGACAGGGCCCTTAGAACCCAGAATATCAGAGCTGGGAGGGCCCTTAGAACACACAATATCAGATTCAGAAATTATCTTAGAACCCAGGAGGTCAGAGCTAGGAGGGCCCTTAGAACACAGGATGCTAGAACTGGGAGGACCCTTAGAACCCAGGATGTCAGAGCTGGGAAGGCCCTCAGAACACACAATGGCAAAGCTTTACAAGACCTAAAATACAGAACTTTAGAGCTAGAGGAGATTATAGAACATGAAAAATCAGAGGTGAGAGGACTCTCTGAATCCAGAATGTCAGATTTGAAAGAAAGAGAGAGCATAGAACATTAGAACATTAATTCTTGAAGAAATCTCCAAGGTTTTCCAGTCCAGTTGGACCTCTTTCTTTAGTTTTATATTTGATGCAAAGAATTTTTTTCTCAGTCTACTCTTCCTTTTTATCTTGGCTGCATTGATTTTCTATGTGTAGAAGCTTTTCAATTTTCTGTAACTGAAATGATCTATTTTGTCTTTTATAAGTGCCTCCATTTATCCTTGGTTTGCCAAAAACCCTCACTTTACAGAAGAAAACAATGAGGCAAGGAAAGTGAAATAATTTTCTTAAAGTCTCACAGTAAATTATAGTCAATAGGAACTGGAAGCCAGGGTTCTTTTCCATGGACACAGCAACTTAAGGTTTGGCTACTGGGGAAGTCTGTGAATGCTGGGTAGAGGGATTTGGTCTGAGCTGAGCAGATTTATGAATGAGCAGAGCTGAAAATGCCCTTAACTAGGGGACAATGGTGGGAGAGGAATGAAGGAAGATGCACAGCACAAGAGACAGCCTCCCAACAAGTCCAATCACACTGCAAAGAAGCAGCCTGGGCTGGAGGAGAATATGAACCCCAAGACAAAGTGTGCCATGGATATGGGGCAGTGGCGGAAGCTCCCATATCATAGAACCAGGTTCCATGACCATTGGCCCACCCATCACAACTGCCCAGCTGTCAGTATCCTGAGGCAAACCCCTATTTGCCAGAAGTTAATTATATCTCTGTTCAGTTCTCCCCCTGCAAACCCCAGATGATGCTCTTGTGAAAGAAAGGGGTGAGTGACAACCAGGGACAGAAGAAGAAGGGAAAGAACAGAGCCAAATTTGAGGGTCCCAGGAAGGGAAAGTGATAATCTTCTGGGACTGGACTCTCTTTTCTATACTGAATTCCCAATCTTGTTCAAGGTCACCCAGCTTCCAAGGGATGGAGGCTGAACTCAAACCCATTTCCCCATTTCTGGGAGCTACTGCTATCCACTTGACTCAAGGAATTCTAGCTTTGGGGTCAAAGAGGCAGCAGGGTAATCACAGTAGAAATCTGGGGTTGGAAATGAAGACAGGGGGACAACTTGGAAGTAAGGAGGCCCTGGGACATCAATCCTCCTTCCCTGTCCTAGATCCCTCCTCCAGGAAGCCCTCCCTCTTTTTTCCAAACCACTGCGGCCCCCGTCCATCCTCCAAGCTTCTCATCCTGGCCCCCACATGGACTTGTTTTCATCCTCTAGGGGGTAAAACGTCAATTGATTTGTTATTTATCCCACTGACAACAGAGAGAGCAAAAAAGTCATAATTCTGGGCACTGGGGAAATTCAATTCCTGTAGTACAGTCAGCTACATTAACTTGCTTCCTGGATTTCAATTCAATTAGAGCAACATTCCTGAGCATTAATAAATCAATACTCCTGCCATTTTGATATATTCTGAATGTCTTTCATTATGCATTTCAGGCCGGGGGTTACTGTTGAATTGGAAGTTAATGGGACGGGACAGGGCAGGCCGGGTTATTTGGGTAAAGGCTCCAAGCTGGAGGCTCTAATTACTCTCTGTTGCAAGACTCAGCCCAGTCAGCCTTTAGGAAACCAGGGGCCTAGTTAACTCAGCTACTGCTGAGCTACAGCCCTGAGTGGCCAAGTCTGGCTTCTCCCAGACAAGCAACTGTTGGCCGTGAAGTCAAATCTGTTTTATGGGACTGAACTCTCCTGAATGGCTGTGGAACAGGACTGTGGGTGGGCGATGGGGCACAGACGGGCACCTTACTGTCACCCCTTGCATGTGGTCGTCTCTTGAGTCTGTTACCAAATTTAATCCCCATTTGTAAGCTTAATAGGAATGAGGTTGGTGCAATGGGAAAAGAAAAGTAGGAGCCAGAAGACTTGAACTCCACAGACTCCATCTTGACTATTAACTGGCTGAATGACTGTAACCAAGTCCTTTTTCTGCATCTTACAATTATTCTTCTGGAACCAATTAATTATCAAGTGTTTCTTCAATAACTACCTACACTGAGTTAGGCAATGATACAAATACAAAAGTGAGACTATCTGCCAAATGTGGAGGTTGATCTATCAGTCTCCAATGTCCCTTCCAGCTCTGATACTCTCTATGACATCAACTATGATACCTCTGAGAAGGGACGGTTGTTGTTTTTCATTTCTGTATCTCCAGATTAAGAAATGTTTGTTGAATTAAGGATTCTCTTGGCTCTAATACTCTGTATTATATCCTTCCAGCTTTGCCATTCTATGTTCTCAGTTCCCTTCCAGGTCCAATGTTCTCTGTTCTAAGATCCCTCTTACTTTAAAATTCTAGATTCTAAGGTACTTCCAACTAGAATAGCCTACATTTACTCTAACATTACATGTCCATTGGTCCTTCCTTATTCTAACATGTCTATTCTAATATTAAGTCTTCTTATTCAGCTCCATTCATTAAGTGGATATTATATGATAGGCACTGTGCTAAGTGCTAGGGATAAAAAAAAAGCAGCAGCAAAATTTTGACCCTACCCTCAAGGAGATTACAATTTAAGGGGGGGGGATAGCATGCAAACAAATATACCCGAAGTTCACTTACATCCCATATTCTAATACTTGGGTGCTCAGGTCTTTCCTTACTCAAGCATTCCATGTTATAAAAATTCAGTTTCTAAGGTCTCCTTTAGCTCTGACATTCTATGATTTTTAGAAACTAATCCTTACATGACCCTGTAAAGAATCAAAAACTGATAAGATTCTTGTCATCTGACATATAGGGAAACTAAAGCTCAGAGAGATGGGACTCATATACCATTTAGCAGTCTAGCCTCTGCTCTCATTCATCACACTAAGGTCACTCTAGAAGTGACCAGAGAAAAAGGGAGGACCAGGAGATGAAGGCACAATCCAGAGAAGAGGCTCAAGCCTCAGGAATAGGGCGTAGAAACCAGCAGGTAACCAGAGGTTGGCAGAAAGACCTCCTTCATTGGGATACCAGGATTTAGCTGGTGTGTTCTGCCTTTCCCATCAAACAATCTGTCCCATGTCTGGTACCTAGAGTCTCCTCATTTGAAGGCAATGGTGTCACCTTAGTCTTTCCCTGATTCTGTTACGCACCTTTTGTAGGAAGGTAGTATCAGTTGTTTTTGTAACCTGGCATTATGGAAGTCTAGATTTGAACAGCCAAGATGGGGTGTGGGACCATTACGTATGCCTCTCTGGGCTGCTCTTAGATGCTTTCCATCCTTGGTATCTGTCTGGGCTGCTCCTAGATGTTCTTCTCCCCAACCTTGATACCTGTTTAGAATGTTCTCCTCCCCATCCTTGGGTGCCTCTCTGGGCTGCTCTCAGATACTCTCCATCCTTAGTATCTGTCTGGGCTGATTTCAGATGTTCTTCAGCCCATCCTTGGTACCTATTTGGGATGCTCTCCTTCCCATCGTTGGTTCCTGTTTGAGCTGCTCTCAGATGTTCTTCTCCCCATCTTTGATACCTGTTTAGAATGTTCTCCTCCCCATCCTTGGGTGCCTATCTAGGCTGCTTTTAGATGCTCTCTTCCCCATCCTTAATGCTTGTCTGGACTGTTCTCAGATGTTCTCCTGCAATTCCTTGGTACCTGTTTGGGATGCTCTCCTCCATATCCTTGGTTCCTATCTGAGCTGCTCTCTCCC
Source organism: Sarcophilus harrisii (assembly GCF_902635505.1). NCBI lineage: Eukaryota > Metazoa > Chordata > Mammalia > Dasyuromorphia > Dasyuridae > Sarcophilus > Sarcophilus harrisii. Next base: position 557,910,539 of record NC_045428.1, on the reverse strand, counting down.
CATCCTTGGTTTCTCTCTCAGACATTCTCCTGTCTGTCCTTGATATCTATTTGGGATGCTCTCCTCCCCATTCTTGGGTGCCTATCTGGGCTGCACTCTCCTCAATTTTAGTCTGGGCTTCTCTCAGATGCCCTCTTCCCCTTTCTTGGCACTGAACCCATGCCTTGGTTTGCTCATTACTTTGTCCCAAGATAAGTTGACCATAATTGTGTCATTTCCTTACATTAACCTGAGTTTTTTTAAATTTGTCAAATATTTCCAGATTTGAACTCTTTTAGTATGTAACCCCTCAAATTGTCACTGTAGGCTTTGGCATGCTAGGAAAAGTTTTGTTTCTAAATCAGGAACTTCAGATAAATCCAATGTCCATTTAAAGATAAAAGTGATTATGATAAGTATGGACACTCAGAATCCTAGAGCCTTGGAACTGTATAAATGTTAAGGCTTAAAACTATGGAATCTGATTCTCAAAATCACAGAAACTTAGAATCAGAATCTCAGAATCATAGACTTTTAAAATTATAGGATATTAGAATGTTGGAATTATATGATCATAGAGACTTAGATTTAAAGGATCTTAGAGTCATGGAAACTTAGAATTCAATTTAGTCTACTTCAATATAGACTTATTAAGTGAAATTTATTATTCATAAGCAAGGGAATGGTGACACAAAGTAAATAACTTTAATAATAATATGATAATATAATAATCATAACAACTTAAAGTTTGCAAAGGTCTTTACAAATATCTCATTTGATCCTCACAACTTCCTATTTTATAGATAAGGAAACTGAAGCAAATGGAGGTTAAGTGACTTGACTGGGGTCACATAGCCAGTAAGTGTCTGAGACTGGATTTGAATTCAGATCTTCTTGATTCCAAGGCTAGTGATTTCTACACTGTGTCACTGGCTGCTTAGACTAAAAGAAAAAAAAGATGGTCCTTCTTCTCAAAGAGCTTACCTTCTATTGGAGGAAGGTATCCAATATATACAAATAAGTAAATATAGTACATACACACAAAGTAAAGGCAAAGGAGTTTAGGGGCAGGACATCATCCAGTGCCACAGGGAACCTGAATTGAGATTAGAAAGAAGCTAAGGAGAGATAATATTCTAGAGATGGGAAACAGCTTGTCTAAAGGCATGAAGAGAGTGAATGAGGAGAGTAACCTAAACATGTATTGAAAGATTCAGAGCAAAGAGCTTTAGACTCCTAGAGTGATGGGATCTTAGAATCTCAAAGATGCACAGTACTTTCCCAACCCTGAGGTCATTGAGATAATCCCCCACCTGAGGCAGGAATACTGTCCATTGGCTCCCTCATGAAACTGGGATCCTGCATCCTGTCATCCAGGATCCTCAATCCCAGGGGTCTCGCTTCAGGTTTCTGCAGCCCAGTCTATGGCACCAAGGAAGGGTAAAATTTTGGGAAATAAAATTGTGAAACTCCAGACAGATTCTGGGCTCCAGAACCAGAATTCTTGCTCCTAGTAAGTTGTCCCTAACCATGGAAAGCAACTGGATGGGTCAAACCAGGATACAGCTAATGCTGGGAGCCTCGATACATGAGAAAGGTTTATATAGGAATGCACCAACTGGTACTAGGGTGGGGTGAACAGGGCTTAGTCCCAGGGCATGGAGATTTAACACAGGCAGTTCAGCTGCATGGAAGAAAATTATAATAACTAATTCTTCCCATTGATGAACTAAATGTGGCTTTATTCTTTCTTATTTTACTTTCAATTGCAAGTAATAAGGTAGCCTAAGAATGTCAATACATTTATTAAGCATCCTTTGTTTGCCAGGCACTGTGCTAAGTGCTAGGGATACAAAGAAACCAAAAAAATATGTCCCTGATCTCAAGCTGCTCACAATCTAAAGGAAAAGACAACATAATAGCAGATGTAGAGTCAGTTTTGGAGTCAGGGAGACCTGGGTTCAAATTCAATATGTCACATAATACTGGTTGGATCACCCTAGGTGCGGTTACTTTATTTCTCAATGTCTCACACAACTCTGTATTGGTAAAGAGAGTTTCCACATTAGAAGTTCTCTTCACCAGTGAAATTAAAAAAAACTACCAAAAAAACCTCAAACCAAATAATAACAACAAAAACCATGAATTGTCGCATCATGAACTCCAGAGTTGATCTGAAGTTTCATTTCATGTTGTTTGCTTTATGTGCTAAAATGGCTGGTTGTGGCTCTGGTCAGATGAGACTGTGAAAGAGAGAGAGAGAGAGAGAGAGAGAGAGAGAGAGACAGACAGAGAGACAGAGAGACACAGACAGACAGAGACACACAGAGAGACAGAGAGACAGAAAGAGATAGAGAGACAGAGACAAAGATACAGAGACACAAAGACATAGAGACAAGAGAAGGAGGAGAAGAAGGAGGATGAGGAAGAAGATGATGATGAAGAGGAAGAGAAGAAGGAGGAGGAGGAGAAAGGAAGGAAGGAAAGGAGGAAGGAAAGAAGCAAGCAATGAGAGAAAGAAGCCTCTGGCCAAATTCAAGCTACTTTGTTGGTCTAATCTGGTTCTCATGGGTCTTTCCAGGCTGATCACACATATTCACCTTCACTCCCTTTTTATTTCAGCCAATTGGACTCCTTCTTTCTACTCTTACCCTTCTATCTCTCCTATTTCTTCTCCTGCCTCTGTGACTATAGATCATCCACCATAGCTGATGCATTCTCTTCTCCCCCTGCCTTCACTTCCTTGAAAGTATGGCTCAGCAGGATGATTTCAGAGAAGTTTGGAGAGACTTACATGAACTGATCTAAGTGAAGTGAGCAGAACCAAGAAAACATTGTACATGGCAACAAGAAGATTATATGATGATTGATTCTGATGCACATGGCTCTTCTCAACAATGAGGTGATCCAGGCCAGTTCCAATGGTCTTGTGATGGAGAGAACCATTTACACCCAGAAAGAGACCTGTGGGAACTGAGTGTGGATCACAACATAACATTGTCCCTCTTTTTGCTGTTGTTTGCTTGCATTTTGTTTTCTTTCTCATTTTTTCCTTTTTTGATCTGATTTTTCTTGTGCAGCATATTTGTAGAAATATATATAGAAGAATTGTACATGTTTAACATATATTAGATTGCTTGACATCTAGGGGAGGAGAGGAAGGAAGGGAAAAAATTTGGAATACAAGGTTTTGCAAGGATGAATGTTGAAAACTATGCATATATTTTGAAAATCAAAAGCTTAATAAAAAAAGAAAGTATGGCTCAGGTATCAACTTCTACAGGAGGCCTTCTTTGGTCTCTCCATTTTCAGGGCTCTCCATTTCTTCCTCCATCTCCTTTTTGTATTTATTTTGTATTTTTCTTCTGTTCATAAAGCAAATAAATGAATGGAAGCTCCTCGAGGGCAGGGATTGTCTTATTTTTGCCTCTCTATCCATGGAGCCCAATAGAGGACCTGGCACAAAGTAGGCACTGAGTAGAAGGGTCACTGGGTTTGGAATCAGAGGGCCTGTACTTGGATTCAAAGCCATTCTCTGTCATTAAGTACCATTTACCGGTAGTTGGACAAACACTTTCCCTCTCCAGGACTTATTTGTAAAATGAGGAAAGGGAGTAATCATTTATTAAGCACCTGCTATGTACCAGCCACTGTGCTTAGAACAATTATATGTATGACTTGAATCTTGTAACAGCCATGGAAGGTATTATTACTCCCATTTTATAGGTGAGATAAACAAAGGTGAAGTAATTTGATTAGAGTTATCCAGGTAGTGTCTAAAGCTTGAACCTTGAACTTTAGGCCCACTGCTCTACCCATTGTATAACCTACCTGCCTCAGCAAAGTTGGACTTAATTGCCTTCCAGCTCATAATTTCTTGTCCTATGATGAATTAATTTTGCACTGATTATTTAAAGCAATAGTACTTAATAAATACTTAATAGTGTTAAGTGCTTTACAAGTTTGACTTCATCTGACACATCAACTCCTGGGTGGTAGATTTGTTATTATTTCTATTTTACAGATGAAGAAACTGAAGTACAGGGCTTAAGTGACTTGTCCTGGATCTTACAACTACTAAGAGTCTGAGGTTAAATTTGAATTCAAATTTTTTTGATTCTAGAATACAGAACTCTAGGCACTATACCACCCAGTCAGTACTACCTGGCTTCCCATGGCCCCCAAGATTTGCCTTTATCTCTTTAGTCACCCCTGAACCCATGCTGACCTTCTTCCCTTTGACAGAGAGGGAAGCAAAAGGAACTTGGCCTTTGGCATTTCTAAGTATTTTTACTACTTAAAATCTGGGGAGAATAGAAGGTCTAGCAGAAAACTGAGTCCCCCAATCCATGGGGAAGGATAAAGCCTTTCTTGATACTGCCTTCTACCCACCCACCAACCAAAGTTGATTTCTGCCTCTCATACCCAACCCAGCTCCAGACCTACGAAATACTCAATTATGCACAAATTCGTTCTAATCCATATTGTTCACTTCAGTGCAAGAAACTGATTGTGTACCTATGAAGTATGAGGAACACATTTATCTATGCTTGCATCTCCCTACTTCTAAACAATATTGAGGATAGGGTCTGTATTGTGTCCCCTCCACCTTCCAGAAGACAGAACCCAAGGGAGCCATGAGGGAGCTTTTTCCTCCCCCCCACTTAAAACTATATTTTCTGTGTAGTCTTCTATGCCCTTAATAAATATTTGTGAAAAATTGTGAAAATTGTGAAAATTCAATATGTAAAAGTGAAAATTTAATATGCAAAATTGATTCAAAATGATTACAAAGCTATATATATATCTATATGTATGTATGTATTAAGAAAGCCTATTTATGAGTTTCTAAGGTCATTGTTGGATTGGGGATAGAACCAGCTAAAAGGAAAAAAAACATAGAAGTAAGAGAGATTTGGTACAGACTACTAACCCTGCTGTGAACCTCAGTTTCCTCTTCTATAAAAAGAAAACTTTAGACCTCAAGGCTTCTTAAACTTTTCAGGAGCCATTTTCATCTGAGAAATAATATAGGTATCTAGATATAAAAAATACGTACACTAATTAAACATTTACTGATAATAAATCATAATTTCAGGACCTTCACGTTCAGTTATCAGACTCCATATGGGGTCATGATCCATAGTTTAAGAAGCTTTAGACTAAATGACTGTTAACAATACTTTCAGTTTAAATGTAGGTGTTTCTTGTTTTCATCTTTCCCTGATCCATCAAGAACACTACCTTTTCCATCTCCTCTGAATCCCCCTCCATTTGTTCTCAGGACTGGTATTTTCCAGTTTTAAAGAATGCCAGAGCTGGTGGAACCCTGAGAATACAGAATAGCATCATGGGATCAGAATCCTTAGAAACCTAGTGCGTCTCTCTCATTTTTTTTTCATTAATTTCCTTGAAATTCTTGACCTTTTGTTCTCCCAGATAAATTTTGTTATTATTTTTCTAGTTCTGTAATTTCTTGGCAGATTGATTGGCATGGTACTGAATAAGCAGATTAATTTAAGTAGAATTGTCATTTTTATTATGTTAGCTCAGCCTACCCATGAGCACTTGATATTCTTCCGATTGTTTAGATCTAACTTTATTTGTGTGGAAAGTGTTTTTTAATTGGTTCATATATCAACCCTCTCATTTTGCTGATGGGGAAACCAGAGTCCTGAGGAAGGATGGTTTCCAGTCAGACTGGTTATCAAGCCCAGGTTCCTGATTCCCAAGGCAGATCGCTTTCACTGCATCTTACAATATTTCACTCTGACATCTCTGTCTGCCCCTGTTTGATGATATTTGCTAGTATAATGTCCTCTCTGTTCACCATATGCCTGGACTCCTGGGCAAATAGAGATTGCTCCTGAAAGCATCCTCTAAGAGTAGGGACCTCAGAAGCCACGGGGACCCGTCCATCACTCCCAGCCATCCTGCCTGAGCATCTAGGCCGATGCACTGGCCAATGGAGTCATCTCGATGAGCGTTGATCCCGTTGGGCCCATCCATCAGGGTGCTCAGAGCTCTGTTCCTTACTGAACATTAGAGAGCGAATGTATCATCATGCTTACAGGCCCAATAAACCAGGCACCTTGCGGAATTTTGTCTTCAACTCTTAAAGGTCTTAAAAGCATTTTTCAATTATGAATGGTCTGGGGGGAGTGATTCCTGAGTCGCCGGGGATGAATAAAGATGGAAAATAATAGCATATCAATATTGTTGCAGCTTAGCAGGATTAATCTGGAAGAGTTAAAGCTGCTGGTTCTCTCCGGCTTGTGTAGAGTGAAGGGTCCATGTTGAGAGAGAAAAAATTCAGGACTGACCAACTGAAGTGAGTGGTCACTGCTCTGGATGGAAAAAAGGTTGCCCCAGACTCCAACTCCTGGAACCTAGTTCATTCTTCTCATGCTGAGTAAGAATCTCACACTACAGATTTGGGGGTCATAGATTTAGATCTGGGAGCCTTCACATGATACCAACTTTCTTGATGACCCCAGAACTTGAATAAAACTTGTGTATTTTCTTATTCTCTGAGGGTTCCAGAAATAATGTCAAATTTCCTCAGCTAGACCCCATAAGTGAGAAGGAACAGGATTCTTGGTATAAGGAATTTGTACACATTGGGGGATGGCCCATTTAATTAGGGGAATAGTGAATCAAGTTTGCTTTATTAAAAGTTAAAGTCATACAATGTTAGCGCTGGACCTTCAAAAAGAGCAAGTTATTACATGAAATATTAAAACTACCAGGGTAACTTAGAACATAAAATATCAGGAGAAATATTGGAACTTAAAATGTCAAAGGTGGAAGGTCCTTTAGAACCCAGAAAGACTGGGTGAGCTGGCAGTTCTTTTAGAATACAGAATGTCAGGGCCTTAGAATACAGAAAAACAGAACTGGGAGGTCCCTTAGAACAAAGCTTAAACTGTAGGCCTCCACCCCATAAGGAGTCATGTAACTGAACGTAAGGATCATGAAAAAATTGGCAACTGTAAAAAGTATCAAATGATCCGCCAAGATTTATTTATGTAAAAATAAATAAGAATGTCCAATTTATAATATACAAATTTGCTTTCATCTTTAAAGATGGAAAATTATATGTACACCAAAAATGTTTTAAAATTAATTTCTTTATGATTTATTTGCAGTAAGTGTTTGATTTGTATACCTCTTTTATATGTTTATATATCCTAGGATTTTGTAAAAATTTCTCAAGTGAAAAGGGGTCTAGAGTAGAAAAAGTTTAGATTTCTGTGCCTTTGAACACAGAATGTCAGAGATGGGAGAGGCCTTAGAACACATAAAGATAGAATAGCGATGGTCCTTAGAACTCAGAATGTTAGAGGTGGGAGGGGATTTAAAGAATATCAGAGCTATAAATGACCTTAAAGCAGAATATCAAGGATAGAAAGGATCTTATTTTTAAATAAAGAATAATGAAAGGAAGGGAAAACAGCTTATCAAAACTAATAAATATATCATCTTCAGCCTAATGTGCCCTATAGTCCCTGCCTCTACAAAGAAGTAGGTTATACATTTTCTTTGGAGACAAAATTGTTGGTCACACTAATCACAAAACAATCAATCTGATCGTTTGCTTATTGTTTTTACCATTAGCTGTGTGATAATTGTGTACATTGCTTATTTCACTTTGCATTAGTTGCAAGGAGTCTTCTCTGTTAGAATACACTATGTTAAAACATAGGCTATTAGAGTAGTGTTGTTGGAGTACATAATATATTATTTAATAATAATATAACTTAGTAAGTATTTAATAAATGTGCATTGAATTAAATTGAGTTGGGAGGCAACTTAGAACACTAGAATTCAAAAGAGGATAAGACCATGGACTGTTAGTGTTGGGGGGAGGTGTAAAGACAGGGGTCCCTCAAGAGGCTTGAAGACCATTTATTCCAACCTTCTTTCCAATCAATTTGACCTCTAGGGAGGATTATTCAAGATCAGCTTTCTTTGGATACAAAAACTATGACTTTTTCATATAATAATAACAGCTGCTCACATGTTCCAAAGCACAAGGGTGCTTTTTGACAGTCCCTGATTACAGATGGCCCAATAAGTCAAAACCATTTTCCCCAAGTCACCCAAAGAGTCAGTAGCAAGTGAGACTTAAACCTAGAGTGTCTATCCCTTCTATTATGCTATACTGACTCTCAGTAAACATGATCCCAAACAAATGTCAGTGAGTATGTAATAGCTGACCCAGAAAATGGAAGTCTCCAGTCTTAGAATCAGGAAGAACTAAGTTCAAATTCAGTCTCAGACATTTATTAGCTTTCTGATCCTGGGCAAGCTTTTTAATCTGCTTCTTGTTTCCTCATCTGTAAAATGAGGGGGTTAAACTAGTTGGCCCTTTGAGGTTCTGTCCAGCTGTAAAATTATTATACATTGGTGTGGAGAAGAAGGATCACTGAGCTGAGATTCAGGAGACCCGAGTACTGGGCCTTCTTCTATTACTTCCTAGCTGTGTGTTCTTGAGCAAGCCCCTTTTCTCCCTGGGCCTTAGTTTGCTCCTTAGTTTGTTCAGTACCACAAAATTGATGCTTTTTTTTTTTAGCATTTTTAAATTTTTTTAAAATTAAACCTTTTAATTTTTTTGTGAAGGTTTTTTAAAATTATTATAGCTTTTGATTTGCAAAACATATGCATGGGTAATTTTTCAGCATTGATAATTGCAAAACCTTTTATTCCAATTTTTCCCCTTCTTTCCCCCATCCCCTCCCCCTGATGGCAGATAGATAATACATGTTAAATATGTTAAAGTATATGTTAAATACAATATATGTATACATGTCCATATAGTTATTTTGCTTCACAAAAAGAATTGGACTCTGAAATAGTGTACAACTAACCTATGAAGGAAATCAAAAATGCAGGTGGACAAAAATAGAGGGATTGGAAATGCTATATTGTGGTTCACATTCATTTCCCAGAGTTCTTTCACTGGGTGTAGCTGGTTCTATTCATTATTGAACAAATGGAACTGATTTGGTTCATCTCATTGCTGAAGAGGGCCACGTCCATCAGAATTCATCATCATCTAGTATTGTTGTTGAAGTATATAAAGATCTCCTGGTCCTGCTCATTTCACTCAGCATCAGTTCGTGTAAGTCTCTCCAGGCCTTTCTGAAATCATCCTGCTGGTCATTTCTTACAGAACAATAATATTCCATAACTTTCATATACCACAATTTATTCAGCCATTCTCCACCTGATAGGCATCCACTCAGTTTCCAGTTTCTGGCCACCACAAACAGGGCTGCCACAAACACTTTTTCACATGTGGGTTTCTTTCCCTTCTTTAAGATCTCTTTGGGATATGATCCCAGTAGTAACACTGCTGGATCAAAGAGGATAGACAGTTTTATAGCCCTTTAGTCATAGTTCCAAATTGCTCTCCAGAATGGCTGGATGTATTCACAATTCCACCAACAATGTATTAGTGTCCCAGTTTTCCCACATCCCCTCCAACATTCCACATTATCTTTTCCCTTCATCTTAGCCAATCTGAGAGGTGTGTGATGGTACCTCAGAGTTGTCTTAATTTGCATTTTTCTGATCAATAGTCAAAATTGATGCTTTATAAGGGCCCTCCCAGCTCTGCCATTTTGGGTTCTATGCCCTTCTTGTCTCTGACATTTCCTGTTCTAATGTTCCTCCTACCTCTGATGTCCTAGGTTCTAAGGACCCTCCCAGCTCTGACATCCCGGGTTTTAAGGGTCCTCCCAGCTCTGACCTCCTGGGTTCTAAGGGTCCTCCCAGCTCTGACATCATGGGTTCTAAGGGTCCTCCCACCTCTGACCTTCTGGGTTCTAAGGGCTCTCCCAGCTCTGACCTTCTGGGTTCTAAGGGCCCTCCCACCTCTGACATCCTGGGTTCTAAGGGCCCTCCCACCTCTGACATTCTAATTGTTGTTGTTTGTCTTTTGGTCTATAAGAGGACAAATGACATCAGGGAGGTGATGTAAATGTATTTGATTTAAGTGAGGGAGAACTGTGCAAAGCTTCGCTTTCCCCTCCAGAGCCATCCTGGCTCCAGCAGCAGAATATTGAACAGAATGACTGGAGATGGCCTTGGATGCAGTTTGGTCTTTTAAAGTGAAGGTCTTTCTCAGACCTATTTGTCTGAGGCAGCACCTAATCAGTGATTAAGGTTAGGTAAGATATAAGGCAAAGAATGGCTTCTTAAAAAATACAGTCTGGGAGGGGAGAACCCTCCAAAACAAATTACAATTTGCACTCACTCTGAGCCATCAAAGCCAAAACAGTGACCACAGGAGGCTTGGGTCAGGACCAATCATTGACCAATCAGTGAGACCCAGGGTGATTTGGGTTTAGGGCTTGTTCAAGTGACTCCATTTGAATCCCAATGAGTTTTACCAAAGTCTGGTTTTCCAGTGCTTTATTTCAAGAAATCATAAATGAAGCCACATGGACAAAAGAATTAATTGTCCCAGGTTTTTTTTTTTAATGATAGAATAAATAAGTAGGGAAGAAAAAAGAAATCCAGCCTATAAATCCCAAGATGTCTTGTGAGATTTCAGCCACAAAATTTATTCTAATAATACATTACATATAATATATATAACTACATATTATATTATACATAACTATACTATATATAATAACTAGTCATTATTTAGTGCCTCAAGGCTTGCAAGGTACTTTATAAATATTATCTCATTTGATCTGTCCAACAATCCAGGAAAGGAAGTTGGTACTGTTATTTCCATTGGGGAAACCAAGGCAGCTGAAGGCAAAGTGACTTGGTCAGGCTCATACAATTATCAAGACTCTGAGGCTAAATTTGAACTCAGATCTTCTTGAATCCAGAGTTCAATGTTCTATGCACTGCGGGCCTGGCTGCCTCCATTCCATATTCTGACACCCACTTTCTGCTCTAAAAAAACCCTTTGAATTTCTAAATCTCTTGGACCTTTTTAGAGCAGAGAGATTGGAATAAAAGGAATTGAATCCTAAGAAAAAAGCTAGTATTTTATTTTTCAGGTTAGTGGCCCATGAGATTCACCATTCTGAATGTGAAATCCAAATCCAGGGCTCAGGCATTCAAGGTCCTTGGCTGATCTTTGGCTATACTGGCAGTAATTCTTTGCTACTTCACAAACCCTGTCTGTCCCTCATAGGCTGGACAAGCTAAGTAGACTAAGAAGTTTGTGGGCCTGAGACAAATTAGGAAAAAAGTGTTTACATATCTTACTATCTATTAGAAACTATAAGCTTTCTCTGGGCAAGTAATGAACCACAGAATACAGAATGTCAGATCTAGGAGGGCCTTTAGAACCCAGGAGGTCAGGGCTGGGAGGGCCTTAGAACCCAGGATGTCAGGGCTGGGAGGGTCCTTAGAACATAGAACATCTATCTGGTTCCTAACTCTACAGACTTTTCCCATTATATCACATCAATTTCCTTACCCCATAAGTTCATTCTACTTCTATGTCCTCTTCCTTTGATTTGAACAATTTCTTCTGCAACCTCTGTTTTAAGAAATGTGCCAAAGCCAGCTACTTTTAGTACTTCATTCTTATCCAGGTTCCAGTCTTGCCTCAAGATATTTTTTCCAATAAGATTCTGTTCTCTAGTCTCCCAGTCTTTCCAACTTTCTTTTATACATTATCATACACATCTCCCACCCCCATCAGAATGTAAGCTCTTTGAAGACAAGAACTATCTTTCACTTTGCTTCTATTTGTGTACCAGTGATTGGCACACAATAAGCACTTAATAAATGGTTGTTGATTCTATTTAACTTGACCACCTAATCCAAACTTTTCATTTCACAAAGCATAGTTTATCCAATTTCCGCAATTCCCTTTGGTCACAGTATGAAGAAACTGAAGTATTGAGAAGGGAATATTTATAAAGAAGGGACTTCTCTGATTCCCCATTATGAGCCCCTCTCTGAAATCTGGGGTCTGCACGTTCTCCTTGCTCGGGAGTTTTCTGTATGTTTTAAACCCCCTTGGCTGGTTGATAAAACCCATGGATCCATTCTCAGAATGCTGTTTGTTGTCTCTGTTCATGATCAAAGGCCCCCCTGACATCTATCCACAGATTCCTGGGGGAGATCAATGAATTTCATGTTTAGAACCCCTGCTCTAGTTTTTCTGGTGTTTATTGGAGAAGAACTAAGTGTCTTCCTTTAATGTCACTATATATATTTACCATTGGGAGGATATTGGTGGCGTTGAGCTTAAAAAAAAGAAAACATCAGATGATTAAGAGAAAAGTCAGATTTAGTCAAAGGTAGTACCCGATAAGATCCCATGGTTCTTCAGAGACTTCTTTCCAGATTTTTGATTTTGGACTGATTGATCCAATAATTGGTGCACAAAGGAGCCAGGAAGCAACAGGGCACAGGGAAAGGGAGAATGGAGGAGCGTTTTGGGGGAGAAGAAAGTCAGAGACTCAGCTAGGGGTAAAAGCTTCTCCAGATGATCCAGCTCATGGCAAACTAGTGAAATTTATTCTCATCTTGATGACTTTAGGCAAGTCATGTCCCAGAGAACCCCCATTCTGAATTCTCAGCTTCTCCAAGAGTTGCTGTTGGCTACAGGTGATTCCTCCTTCCTCCTTCTGTTCCTTCTTTGCTTCCATCTTGCCCTGACTCACTTAATTTACTCTAAAGTGCTAATGGCTAGAGTTCAAACTCCATTGGGAAAATTTCAGGATTCTGGATAGACAATCCTTCCAGTCCTTATGCAGAATGTCAACAAGGGAGGTAATTTCGGTCACACGCCCTAACCTGGAAGGGGCCACCACATGGCAATCCCACGTGAGCGTAACATACAGGTGTTAATGCAACTTCCACTTGACCCCCTTCAGAGACAGAGAACTGCTAGTTTTGGAATGGCCAGGCCTAGAGTTAAATCTCAGTTTTGTTACTGACTAGTTGTGGGACTGGACTTGTATTGGGGAAATAAAAGGTTAGGTGAGATGTTCGCTAAGTTTCATCCTCATCCGACCTTGCACAGCCTCCATCCCATTGCCGGACAGCACTCACTGGCAGAAAGTCCTTCCTTCCTCTGGGCAGAAACTTGTCACTCTGTGATTTCAGAGGGTTATGAGATTTAAAGCTGGAAGGCACTTAATCACGATCTAATCTGAACCCCTCCATCCTTTCTTATCTTGACCTTCTGGGAACCAACAAAATCAGCCTTAGATTTTCTTCTACCTTGATTTTAGGAGAAAAGCCACAGCTCAGAGAAGGTCACCAAATCACCAAAAGTCACACAGCAAAGCCAGAATAGGAGCTGACAGCCCCCTAAGGCTTCACTCCCGGGACAGGACAACCTGGGCCTGAAGGACAGGGAGAACAGCCAGCTCCCAAAGCCCTGGACATTGACTGATGCCCAGAGCCAAAGTGATGCTATTCTTTCCTCGAGCGCACACCCCCAGTCCTCCCAATATAGCCACTTAATGCAGCTCTGCCTCTCCTGTCCCCGCCTCCCAGATTAGCTCTGGAACACGGCTTGAACAAGTGCCCAGATACACTCAGCTTAAAACCCCGGGAACCAAAGAAAACCAATCGACCGCATTAATGGAGCCTTTGCAGGGAGGGTCTGAGCTCTGTCCATTAGGCAGAAGGGCCCTCCAAGGGAGCTCGGCCACAGAGCAGTAAAGGGGCCGGGCTGGGCATTGGGCGTCCTGACCACAGCATTAAGGCCACATTAGGCAGAGGTGGGAGGGAGCTGTTGGGTCAGCCTTGGTCCTGGAGCCCAGCTCTCCTGCTCCCTGGGGTCCAGCTCCCACCCTGCTCCCTGGGGCCCAGCTCCCACCCTGCTCCCTGGGACCCAACTCCCACCCTGCTCCCTGGGGCCCAGCTCCTACCCTGCTCCCTGGGACCCAACTCCCATCCTGCTCCCTGGGGCCCAACTCCCACCCTGATCCCTGGGGCCCAGCCCCTAACCTTGGAGAATGTCCGAGCTGGGAGGGGGGGTCTCAGGATTTAGGATGTCAGAGCTGGGAGGGGCCTTAGATCCTAGGAGGTCAGAGCTGGGAGGGCCCTTAGAACCCAGGATGTCAGACTGGGAGGGCTCTTAGAACATGGGATGTCACATTTGAGGGGCCCTTAGAACACAAAAGGTCAGCCCTGGGAGAGTCCTTAGGGCAAATAGCACCAAGTATAAAAGGATGTTAAAACACAGAACAGTAGAGCTCAAAGGGGCATTTGGACACAGAATTTCTGATTTGAAGGGACACTAGAACACTGAATGTTAAAAAAGAGGGGACTGTAAGATAGAATTTCAGACTTGAAGAAGCTCAAAGCCATTTAGAGCAGCTCTGCTTATTTTTACAAGCAAGGAAACATAGACAATGAGAAGGAAAGAATCTTAGTCGAAATCATTGAGTTAGGAAGTGGAAGAACAAATAATAAAGGCAATTATTCCATTCCAATTCTTCTCATTCTAATTTAAGAGCTTTCTCCATGATATTATGCTTCTTTTTTGTGGTTATTCAGTCCCATCTCATTATTCTTGATCCCTTTTTGGAGTTTTCTTGGCAAAGATACTACAGTGGTTTAACTTCTTCTCCAACTCATTTTACAGATGAGAAAACTGAGTCAAGCAGGATTAGGTGACTTGCCCACGGTCACACAGTTGAAGTCATATTTGAACTACTCCAGGTCTGGTGCCCTATGTTTCCTGCCCTCACAAAAAAACAGAATTAGAGCAAGTAAGTTATCTGTGGTTCCTGCCATCTAATATCCAGCATGTGACTGGTGCTGTGTCTGGCACATAGTAGGTGCTTAATAAATGTCAGCTTACTGACAGACTGATTGATGGTCTGGGCGACTAAGACACGTTTATCTGCGGCAAGCATATGTAATTATGATAATTATTATGAACTATTAGTAAGTTATCACTAGCAGTTAGATAGCTCCTGAAGGCTTACAAAGTACTCTCATTTGTAGTGGAAAGAGTGCTGGACCCAGAGATGAGAGACACCTTGACTCAAAATGCGCCTCTAGCACTGATTGGCCACGGACAAGTGATTTAATAGCTCTGAGATTTATTTCCTGCACCTTTCAAATGACGGTTGTATATACTTGTAATATCATATCATGGGGTATTGTAAAGACCAAATAAGATACGTTTAAAGTGCTTTGCAATCATAAATAAAAGGTCCAACATTCTACTTCTCCAAAAGTTCAACAGTAATAAAGGTGGCGTGAATCAGGCATTCGTAATATTTAAGATGAAAATATTGTAAAAATGTTTTTTCTTCAAAAATGGTTTAAAATATAATAGTAGAACTAAAAAAGGGAAGGATTGAGGAAGAAGTGGTTTGAACCAAAAGCCCTCAAACAGTTATTAGCAGTGTGATCCTGGGCAAGTCACTTAATCCTACTTTCCTCAGTTTCCTCATCTGTAAAATGAATCAGAGAAGAAAATGGCAAACCACTTCAGTGTCTCTGCCAAGAAAACTCTAAATGGATTTAACAGACTCAGACAGGATTGAAATAACTGAACAACACAAAACTGATGGAGCTAATTCTAACTCTCTGAGCTGAGGTGATTAAGAAAGGCTTTCTAGACAAGGTGATGGAGAGAGGAGACAGGAAACTGAGGTGGAGAGAGAGTCACACTGAGGTTTGGTGCTCAGAGCTGGGACTTTTTTGGTGTTGCTCAAAAAATCCTGGATTTTTGTTGGAACCTGGATTCAAGTCCTGAGCAGCTTTGCCTTTTAGCATTGTTCCAGTCATTTCACCTTCTTATCCTCCACTTTTCTCTGTTCACAATGAGGCAAAGCTCCTGCTCTGAGTTTTATGATCCTACAGGTCAGAACTGGGAGAGCTCTAAGAACCCGGGACGTCAGAGCTGGGAGGGCCTTAGAACCCGGGATGTCAGAGCTGGGAGGGCCTTAGAACCCGGGATGTCAGAGCCGGGAGGGCCCTTAGAACCTGGGATGTCAGAGCTGGGAGGGCCTTAGAACCCAGGAGGTCAGAGCTGGGAGGGAGCTTAGAAGCCGGGAAGTCAGGGCTGGGAGGGCCCTTAGAACCCAGTATGTCAGGACTGGGAAGAATTTCTCTTTAGCTCTCAAGTGTCCCTTGAATCCCTTTGTGCATGAGGAATTCTCTCTCCCAAGTACTCTCACTGTGATTTTGGCAGAGGCAGGGGGACAGATCCCATGACTTGTAGGCTCAGTCCTTAGGTATAAAAATTTGAGTTTAGAGAGGCCCATAGGAAGGACATTGCATTTTTCCCCTCCACCCTGATCCACTGTGAAAGGTGGAGCTTGACCAGCCCCAGTAGAAGCAGAACTTGTACTTTTTTTCCAGAAGACTGTGTGTGGTTGGGGAGGGGAATTCTCCCTCCTGTGGAGGATGAGAACATTTGTAGGAGGAGGAAGTGGGCAGCAGCCTGGCGGCCTGGTGGTCAGCAAGGCCGGCCCACCTGCTGGCAAGGAGAAGGTGCACTTGTGGTTCCGATTGCCTGACCCCATGAAGGAAACAAAGGAACAGTTGGGCCTCCCATGGAAGGAGTCTTGGCCTTGGTGTCTGGAGAGCCAGTGAGAATTCTCCTCTGGGCCCCAACAGAATGTGGAACCTGGGGTGAGTCAAACCTGGGGGGTGGGGGAAGATGCCCTCTAATCCAGCGCCTTCATTGGAGAAGAGGGAAGGTGATTCTCTTCCTTCTCATCCTCACTTTTGTCCTCTAAAATAAAATGGGAATAATAAACAATGATATTTGCCCTGCCTCCATCACAGACCTGTTGAGATACAGCTAAATCATGTTGCAATAGGACAAGCCCTGGGCTGGAAGTGAAGAAAGGCATTCTGGCCCTGACTTGCTTTGTGACCTAAGGCCAGATCACTTCGGAGGCCTTATTTTTCAGAGACCCCACCCAGCTCTGACCTCCCGGGTTCTAAGGGACCTCCCAGCTCTGACCTCCTGGGTTCTAAGGGCTCTGCCAGCTCTGAACTCCCGGGTTCTAAGGGCCCTCCCAGCTCTGACCTCCTGTGTTCTAAGGGCCTCCCAGCTCTGACATCCTGGGGTCTAAGGGCCCTCCCAGCTCTCTAAGGGCCCCTCAGATCTTATAATCTCTCTTCCAGGTGCAGACCCATTCTCAAACATTACTGCTTTCTTTCCTCCTTGGCTCCCTGCATACTTTCCTTAGCATACTCAGCCTCCAAGAATCCCAGAGTCAATTGTCCTAATACTCAGAACCAAGCCACCCGGCCCGGGGTGTCAGGCCTCCCACAGGCCTCCTTTCCCCCTGGCTTGGAGGGTCTCCCTTAATCCTCTGGCATCAGCCTGAGCCTGACAGGAGGGGCGCTGCGCGTATTAATTCCGCTGGTGGGTCGGCTGATTTCAGACATGACCTTTGATTTCTCGGGTAGAGTGTAAATTACATGTCGCCGGCATAAAATATTAAATCCAATTTATACTTAATTATTGATGCTATTATGTATTCTGTAGTAATGGCACCAGAAGGTGCAGCCTCCGTCCTGGCCCATTAAAGGGCTTCTTTGCATTAGCAGGTCCTTGAGGTAAGAAATCTTGCTCCATCGCTCTCTCTGTGATTGATGATGATGGGGATGTTTGTAAATAGTCTTCCAGAAATATTTCTCTGGTCGCCTGCAGCTCTGTGGGCGGGTGGGGGGGGGCCGTGGCTAATTATTGGGCCGGAAGCGAGCCCCAGGGCCCGGCCAAGCTCCTGCTGCCACCATTTAGAGGGGGTTGGATTGAGGGCCAGGCCGGAGAGAGAAGGATGGTTTTACACAAAACCAACCTGGGCTGTTTAAGAGGCAGCGGACAGAGGCCAGCAGCGGTTTTCTCCCAGGCCTTTCACCTCCTCCTTATCTTCAAGTGGATGCTGGAGTTTGGTTTCTTTTTTTTTTTTAATTGAAGCATGAATAATTCTCATTTCTTTTAAAATATTCATCATTTCTGAGGCCACTTTTTGAGCCCCTTTTCCGGGGGCATTTTTAATTTCCACTGCTAGGCCCCATGTGGGGCTTTATATTTGGTGAGCTGTAGTCTGGGTTAGAAGATGGGGGTAGTTGTGCGGTTGTGGGGGTAGTGAGGGCAGACTCTTGAAAAAGGCAAGCTGAAGAAACTGGAGAAATCAGGGAATATAGTCACAGCTGGGAAGCCTAGGGTTAGAGTTTCCAATTCCTGGATGTGTGGCACTAGAAAAATCACTTACTCTAATTTATGGGATATGAAAGTAAGCCAATATTATTGTTCTATAAGAACTGACAAGCACCTTTTTGTGGTAGCAAAAAACTAGAAAGCAGATACCCACCGATTGAGGAATGGCTGAATAACTTAAGGTATATGAAAGTAATGGAATACTATTATTTGATTTTATATATATATATATATATATTTAACTAATTTATTTATTTTAATACACATTTCTTTATGAATCCCGTTTGGAGAGAAAAATCAGAACAAATCATGAGAGAGGAAAAAAAAAACCAGAAAAAAAGAAGTGACCATAACATATGTTGATTTACATTCAGTTTCCATAGTTCTCTGTCTGGATGCAGATGGCATTTTTTATCCAAAGTTTATGGGGATTGCTTTGGATCCCTGAACCACTGAGAAAAACCAAGTCTTTGATAGTTGATCATTGCACATTCTTGATGCCATTGTGTACGATGTATCCCTGGTTCTGCTTGTTTCCCCCAGCATCAATTCGTGTAAATCTTTCCCGGCCTTTCTAAAATCGGCTTGTTCATCATTTTTATAGAACAATAATATTCTATTACTTTCACATATGATAACTTATTCAGCCATTCCCCAGCTGAAGGGCATCCACTCAGTTTCCAGTTCCTTGCCACCTCGAAAAGAGCTGCTACAAACATTTTTGTACATCTGGTCCTTTTTCCTCCTTTATGATTTCCTTGGGATACAGATCCAGTAATGACACTAGACTATATTTGCTATAACATAGAATGTTAGAGCTGGAAGGGAACTTAAGAACAGCTCCGTGGCACAGTGGATAGAGCACCTCCCTTAGAGTCAGGAGGCCCTGAGTTCAAGTAGTGCCACAAGACAGTTGACATTTAACTGGCTGTGTGACCTTCAGTTGCCTTGACAAAATAAATAAATGATACATATGACTACACTACAGAATGTCAGAGCTGAAAGGATGTTAGACCATATGTGGCTACAACATAAAACATCAGAGCTGGAATATCAGATATTAGGACTAGAAGGGATATTAGAACTCAGATTATTCAGAGCTGGCAAGGGTTTTAGAAAACAGAAGGACTTGAGCCTTAAAATATTTAGACTGTCTGAAGTGGAAAAGGACTAGGAAATAGAATGTTAGCCCTGAAAGGGATATTGGGATTCTGTTGAATGCCAAAAAACTCAAAAGAATTCTTAAAAGATAGATTAGAATACAGAATGTTAAAGTTTGAATAATACAGACTGCTTGAGCTGGAAATGGCCTTATAATATAGACTACCATAGATGAAAGGGACATTAGAGGTCCCTGTGTGTCAGAGCTGGGAGGACCCTTAGAACCCAGGAAGTCAGAGCTGGGAGGGCCCTTAGAACACGGGAGGTCAGAGCTGGGAGGGCCCTTAGAACACAATGTCAGGGCTTTGGAGGTTCTTAGAACACAGGACGTCACTGTTGGAGGGGGTCTCCTCAGATTATCACAAATGGAAAGGACCTTAGAACACAGACTATCAGAGCTGGAAAGACTGTTGAAGGTCATCCTAGTCCAACCCCCACATTTTCCATCTTGGCTCCCGGGGACACACAGATGAGAAGACTTTGCTTTGATGCTTCCCATCTATAAAATTCAAAGGGATGTTCACAGGATGTTGGGGGGAGCTGGCAGAGCCTGGTGAGGAAGAGGCAGATCTGAGAGAGAGAGGCTGGGAATCTGGGTCGCAGCAGCCTCCGTGGCTGCTAAAGAATTACATAAACCAGAGCAAAGGGTATGTAGAGCATGTGATGTGTGTCAAATCTGCATTTCCTCCTGCTGGTGGGACTGCCTTTTCTGGGGCGAGTTTCAGGGCTTAGTGTCCCCCACGCTGCTTTTAAGAGTGACCTATATCGATTTCTTCCCTGATTCTGTGATCACTTCATGATCTGGCCACTCCCTTGATGTCATCATCCCCAAGCCATGCCATGAGGCGTAAAAAGCAGGGGGCCCAGGGCTGGATCCCGCCTCTGATCCTCAGGGGTTGTGAGACTCTAGGCAAGGGGCTTCATCCCTCTGAGCATCTGCTCCCTCAGCTGTTCAGTGCTCATGATCAGATCGGTACCACTTCCCTCATAGGATTACTGGGCCTTGTAAATCTTAACGTGATGTAGAAACATGTTATTGCTGTGATTATGGAAGTCACAGACCCATCCACTTGGATGTTCCCCAGAAATGTCCCTCAATTTCAACCATCTCTTTGAAATTTTTTTTGACAGGAAGCATCAAAGCAAAGCCTTCTCATCTGTGCTGAGTTAGGAGACAAGATGTAAAATATAAGGGCTGGACCAGGATGACCTTTAAGGTCTCTCCCTGCTCTGACAATCTGTGTCCACAATGGAAGGCCTAAGATTCCTTCCAGCTCTGACAATCTAGATTCCCATGTCCTATTTTTAAGACTGTCCTCTAGCTCTGACATTCTGTGTTCTCAGATCCCTCCTAGCTCTGACATTCCATATTTAAAGGTTCTTTCGTGTCTGACATCCTCTGTTCTAAAGATCTTTCCAGCCCTGATACCCTCTGTTTTAAAGGAGTTTTCAGCTCTGACATTCTGTCTTTTAATATCCCTTTCCGAGTTCTGACATTCTATATTCTGAGGGATTTCCCAGTTTTGACATTTTATTTTCTAAGGTCACTCCCAGCTCTTACGTTCCATGTTCTAAGAATCCTTTCAGCCCTGACATTCTCTGTTCGAAGGGCTCTTCCAGCTCTGACATTCCATGTTTTAAGGTCTTTTCCAAATTCTGATAGTCTATATTCTGAGGGATTTACTAGTTCTGACACTTTGCTTTCTAAGGTTCCTCCTAACTCTCACATTCCATGTTCTAAATGCCCTCCCAGTCCTGACATTCTGTATTCTAAAGGACCTTTCAGCTCTGACAGTCTATCTAAGATCTCTTCCAGTTCTTCCCCCCAGACTCCTTCCCACCTCCATGCCTTTGTTTCCTTTCCCCTTTCCTGACATCTGTCCAGATCCGCTTCCTACAAGCCCCACCTTAGAGCCTCACTTCCTCTAAACACCCTTCTCCACCCCAGTCCTCCATAAACACTCATAAAACCATAACATTAGAAAGGATCTAAATGTTAGAGATTTAGAGCAGGATAGACCTTAGCGATCATCTATTTCAACTCTCTTATTTTACAAATGAGGAAACTGAGATCCAGAAATAAAGAGTGTTTTGACCAAATTTCCAAAGCTAGTGTCTGAGGCAAAATATAAACCCCTCAATCTGCTTGATTCCAACCTCATGGCCAGTATCTTATGGTCTTATAGCCAATAGGAATCCTGTCTATAACATCTGTGACAAGAGGCCATTTAGCCACCGTTCACCAGCTCCCCATAATGGGGATTTATCTACTGAAGCCATGAAACCCTTTGCTCTGGGTACCATGAAGTTTTTCCTAATCTAACAATGACTCCCTTGGCCTTGATTGCCTAAAGGCAACTTTCTCAGGGGCTTCTCATATCCTTAAGGGCATTTCAGGGTATTCTATCTCTCTGCCACTGGCTCAAGCCCTCACTGATGGTGCTCCCCAAATTGAAGAGCCCTCTACGGCCCAGTTCCATTTAATTATTTGCCTATCAATTACTTTTTACCAGGGAATATTTACTTCAAAAGCACAATAAAAACAAATATATAACAACAAATATATCGACATCCCCCTAACAAGTGGAGACACCTCAGTCTCTGCAGAAGAAAAGGGAATTAGTTCACAGCTTAACTTGGTTTCTATATAACATGATCCAAGTTCTAAGTTCAAATCCCCTTTGGAGAATCCTGATTCTCGGCTGTATTGATAGTAACATCTGGCCTGAAAAGCCAACTCCAACGTGGCTTGAGCAACCAGGATCAGATTCTTCATCACCTGCTCCTACAGTGGAAAAGGACAAATGAGTTAAACCCCAAACATTCTTCTTGGGGCCACAGAACTTCAAAGAGGGAGCTGTTCCCTCCCTTCCACTCAGCCAATTCGTGCTGCTCAAATCGAGGGGTGACAGGACCTTTTGATTGATGCTGGGAAAATAGCCAAACCCTCCCAATCTGGTAAGTTTTAAAGACGCAGCTTATTCTGTCCATGTGGCCAATGGAAAAGGCTGTTTCAGAGCGCACAGTAGGAAAAACACAGAACATCTTTTCCCAAAAGCATCTCCCACTAGGATGCCTGCAAAATAAGTGGCCAGTAAAGATCCACAAAAATAAAGCTAAAATCCACCTTCCTGATTATATATAATATATAATGAGCTTGTATCTATTGAAATTCCCTTTGCTGTCTGGGGTCAGGCAGATGTTTCACTTTTCTTTTACTGGATGGCCCTTCATACACCCTAAGAGTTAGAGGAAATGCAGCTGAGACCTCTGAGCTTTCAGCAAGGTCTTTAGGAGAAGGGAGAACTTGAATGTATAAAGTACATTCTGCTCTTCTGCTGGGAGCTGGAGGGGGCAAGAGCAGGAGAGCGAGTTCCACCAGGATGGAAGCTGTGAGAAGATGAGCTTTAGCCCCTGGAAGAAAAGCGTCTTAATATCAAAGCTTTTTGTAGATGGGATGAGCTGCCGTTGGAAACAGGAAGTCTCCAAACCCAGAGGTCTCCCAACTGAGGCTCTGTGACCATCTTTATTCACTGATGTAATTCCTGCTCATCTGTGCTTTGGACCAGTCACTCTGTGCTCAAGTCCCTTCCAACTTAGAGACCTAGAGATGCTATCAAGTGATAGAGGGCAGGCAGATCGATTGCTACAATGGAAAGAATAGCAGCTCTAGGTCAGGGGACCTGGATTCAAATCCTGCTTCTAACCCTTAGTGTAACTTTTGGCTGGTCACTTAACACCTGGATCACAATTTCTCCATCTGCAAAGTCAGCCCATCTTCATTTGCCCCAAATAGTGAAATTATTACCAATGGGTAGAAGCAACAAGAAGGGAGATTTCAGTGTGAAATCTGGTCATCTCTGGTTCCTTCTGATCCCATGTGAAATGGCCTAAAAGCATCCAATCTTCGTCTATTGGTTGCCTCTGTTAGATTGTGAGCACTTAAAGACAAGGATTGCCGTTTGCCTTTTTTGCATACCCCAAATTGTGCCTGGCTCATTGTTGTTTAGTCGTGTCCAACTCTACACAACTCCAATTTTGGTTTTCTTGGCCAAGATACTAGCGTAATTGGCCATTTCCTTCTCCGGTTCATTTTACTGATGAGGAAATAGAGGCAAACAGAGTGAAGTGACTGGCCCAGCATCACATAGCTAGTGTCTAAGGCTAGATTTGAACTCATGAAAATGAGTCTTCTTGACTTCCCCCTAAGTGCTTCCTACCTAGCACACAGTAGGAGCTTTAAAAATGTTTATTTGACTGACTGATAAACTACTCATCCACAGACTGACGGTAATTTGCCCAACTTCATACAGTCAGTCAAGAGGCAAAGGCAGATTCAAATTTAGGTACTCTGATTCCACAGTCCAGGGCTCTCTCTGCTACGCTACAATTGTATTTGAACAAAGTTTGCCACTTTGGAACATCCAAGTAATCGATACTAATTATTCTTTCTGGGAGAGTTAGAACCAAACTTATGGACTAGGCCCTTTCTAAATGTCCTTTTCTCCTGATTAAGCATCCCTATTTTTTTTTCATCTGGCCTTGTGGGGCTTAAGGGGTTCCCTCCTCTGAAATCATGTAGCACTGTATGAGAGACCCTTGGGATGGAACAGAAACTCCTGGGTCTTGTTAGTTGTTTTCTCCTACACAAATCCACACGGGGAATATGAAATAGATATACAATATGTAGTTTCACATTTATTTAACATAATTTTGTTAAAATAGGCTTGGTTGACATAGAATATTCTCCTAGAGCAAAGTTGGAGTTAGAGAGGACCGAGAAGCAGTGTGGATAAAGTCAACATGGTCTTGGTTAAGTCCAGACCACAGAATGTGTAGACTGTTGACCAACTACTTCCTTCTTCCCAGACTGGTTCTGTCTGTCTTCAGTTCATCCTATTCAAAGTAAGCAATAGCTCTCCCTACTGTGTGTTGGAGGTGACACACACTAGGAGTATTCCTAGGATCTAGTATGGGACATATGGTAACTCCCAGAAGTAATGGGCTTCCCTTTTGAGGAATCTGTCATAGGTGAAAGAGAAATGAAGTCAGTTTTAAATTTAAATTTAAATTAAGGATGTCAGTGTTAAAGTACTCTTAGAACATGGAATATTAGAGTTGAGAGGATCTGAGAATATACACTGTTGAAATTAGAAGGGAGCTAGGGACAGAATGTTAGATCTGGAAGGGGTCTTAAAGTACACAATGTCAGAGTTGAAAAGGAGTTTAAAAACCCAGAATATCAGAACAAGGAGAAACCTTAGAGCATAGAATTCTGGATAGGAAGGCCCTTAAGATACAGAATGGCAGAGCTGGGAGGAGTCTTAGAAGGCAGTGTCCTCCCAGCTTTGGCATTCCATGTTCTAACGGCCTTCCCATCTCTGACACCCTGTGTTCTAAGGGCCCTCCCAGCTCTGACATCCCAAGTTCTAAGGGTCCTCCCAGTCCTGCCATATTGTCATCTAAGGCTTTTCCCATCTGAATACTGTGTGTACTAAATTTTGTATTCTGATGCCCTTTCTGTCCCAATATTTTATGAGTCTCTGCTTCTAAAAGTGCCCTAGGACCATTCTGGAGGGATAATTCTCCCCTCCCTCTGGAGAAGGGGCTCAGTCAGCCCTGCAGAGACTCTGGGGCCCAAGGCAGCAGAGGATTTTGCCAAGTCTTCCTTTCCAGCCTGGGGTGGGAAACCCACTTGCATTTGTAAACCAGGCTGAATGTGGCTTCGCTGCCCTCCTGGTGGGACTGATTATCTGGCTTTGGGGAATCTGGCCTCATTTTCCAAAAGCCACTTCCAATTGGTGTTGACACGTTTGCTGCTGCTTCTCCCTGGGCCCGGGCATGCCGTGGGGAGGGGCTGATTGGAAGGGAATGCTCAAACTCCCTCACATCTTTGTGAAAGCTGGGCAAGAGGCTGGAGTCTTTGAGGTCCCAACAGCCTTTCCTAGTTTTGTATTATTCCTAATAATAACAGCAGGACCCATTTGTACTAAGATTTAAGGCTTATAAAAACTTTTTTAGGCATTATGGCTTCTGATCTTCACAATGGGTTCATTCAGGAAATGGCGCAGGAATGAATGGTCTTTTCACAGAAGAAGAACTGAGGGACAGAAAGGGGAAGCTCCTCCCCCAGTCCTGGGTAATGTTGTAGCAGCCCCCAGATTTCAGCCCAGGTCTTCTGACCCCACATCTATTGTCCCATCGGCTCATTTTAGGCAGAGGACTCAGGCGTTCTTCCTTCCTCCTTCTAGTCTTAATAATAATGTACATTACAGAGAACCATTTGTCTAGACCATCTCATTGGATCCTCGCAACCCCTCCTGGGAGGGAGGCAGGACCAGAGGTTTTCTATGCTCATTTTTCTAACCAAGGCCTGCAAGTTCATTGACTTATGCAAGATCATTCTGATAGTAAAGGGCAGAGCTAAGATTTTAATCAAGGTCCTCTGATTCTCAGTTTGGGCTTCTAGGCTCTATGCGATAGTAGGTCTGGAAATGGAAGTGGTATAAGGAGTCACCTTTCTACAGATGGGGAAACTGAGGCCCACAGAAGTTAAGTGGCTTGGCCAAGGTCAAAGAGGTAGAAAGCATCAGGAGCTCTTTATCCACATGAGCTCTTTAACAATTTACTTGGCTGGCTTTCCCTGTGGGCATCCAAAAATTTAGGAAGAGAGAATCAAAGAGAAGAGGGTGACTGACAAAAACTGCAGAGAGAAGTTAAGAAGGAGGAGGACTGAGCAAAGGCTAATGGATTTGGCAATTGTGCTCATTAATAATTTTGAAGAAGTTTTATTGGAATAATGAAGTCAGAAATCAATTTTTAGAGATTTAGAAAATAATGAGTGGAGAAAAAGTGGGAGCACCTATTATGGGATGACCTTTTGGAGAAATTTAGCTGCAGAGAGCAGAAGAGATCTAGGATGTTAATTAGCAGGGATGGAAAAATCAAGTGAGGGTCTTTTTTTCAGGATAGACATGGGCATGTTTGTAAACAGTAGGAAATAAACTAGTAGAGAGGGAGAAATTGAAGATAAATAAAAGTGGGGCGGCTGGATGGTACAGTGGTTAGAGCACAAGCCCTGAAGTCAGGAGGACCTGAGTTCAAATCTGACCTCAGACACTTCACACTTTCTAGCTGTGTGTCCCTGGGCGAATCCCTTAACCCCAATTGCCTCAGCCAAAAAAAGATAAATGAAAGTCTGGAGATGACAGAGGGGGAATCTATTGGAGGAGATAGGATGGAGTGGGTTCACACTTGTAGAGGTAGAGGAGTTTGCTATGGTAAGGAGTAGGGCTACTTCTTTATGTGAGATGGGGAATGGAGGAAATAGTAGAAGGGATATGAGCTATATGAGGTGAGAAAAGAGGGAGAACAGGGAGCTCATGGTAAAAGATCTCAATTTATTTTTCTGTAAACTAAGAGACAAAGTTCTCAGCTGAGAGGGTGGGGGCAGGGGGAGTCATAGGATCTGACCATGTCCCCCCATATTCAAAATTCTTCAGTGGCTTCCTATTGCCTCTAGAATAAAGCACAAACACTTCAGTCTGATGGTTATAGCCTTTCACCACATCTTTCCAGTATTATTTCGCATGACTCCCTTTCATGAACCCTGTGTGCCACCAAATTGGCCTTCATGTCACCATACTTTCTACTCTTTGTTCCACCTCCTGTTTTGTGATTAAAAATGCCTTTCTCGTTTCATCCTAATCTCTTTGAATCCTTAGTTTCTTTCAAGGTCCTTCTCAGCTGCCACCTTTTACTAGGAGATTTTTCGGATTCTCTTCTCCTAACTTATTCATATGCTTTCCCTCCCAAAACTTGTACATAGCATAGACTTTGTATTTATCTATCCATATATGTGTCATTCAATTGTTGTTGTTCAGTTCTTTTTTAGTTATGTCTGACTCTTCGTGACCACGTTTGAGGTTCTCCTGGCAGAGATACTAGAGTGATTTGTCATTTCCTTTTCCAGCTCATTTTACAGATAAGGAAACTGAGGCAAACTGGGTTAAATGACTTATCCAAGAATACACCTCTAGTTAGTCTGAGGCTGGATTTGAACTCTGGTTTCCTAACTCCAGGTTGGGCTCTGTACACTACAGTGCCCACCTGCTCTGTACATGTCATAAACTTCCAGAATGGAAACTTTAGGAGGATAGAAATTATTAATTTTTTCTCATCTATATCAACTAATCACTTACCACATATTCTTTACAAATAGTGGGCACAGAATACATTTTTGTTGAACTGAATAAGACATAGTCCCTGTCCTCGGGGAGCTTTTAGTCTAAAGGTGTAAGTAAAATATATTTAAGATGATGGATTGAGAGCTAGAAGGAACCCATTTTGTAGATGAGGAAACTCATTAGGGAGAGGTTATCCTTGCCCAGGATCTGAAGTGGGGTCTGAACCCCAGGTTTTACTAATCCAAATTGATACCCACTAAAATACAGCTATTTCCCATTGCAGAATTTTCCTGCAAAGGAAAGAATTATGGAATCTTAGAGTTGGAAGTAGACCTTGGTGGCCATCTAGTCCCACCCGTTTCATGAAAAGGAATTCTATATTACTGTTCTGTAAGAAATGACCAACAGGATGATTTCAGAAAGGCCTGGAGAGACTTACACGAACTGATGCTAAGTGAAATGAGCAGGACCAGGAGATCATTATATACTTCAACAACAATACTAGATGATGACCAGTCCTGATGGATCAGGCCATCCTCAGCAACGAGATCAACCAAATCATTTCTAATGGAGCAGTAATGAACTGAACTAGCTATACCCAGAAAAAGAACTCTGGGAGATGACTAAAAACCATTACATTGAATTCCCAAGTCCCTATATTTATGCACACCTGCATCTTTGATTTCCTTCACAAGCTAATTGTACAATAATTCAGAGTCTGATTCTTTTTGTACAGCAAAATAATGTTTTGGTCATGTATACTTATTGTGTATCTAAGTTATATTTTAATATATTTAACATCTGCTGGTCATCCTGCCATTTAGGGGAGGGGGTGGGGGGGGGTAAGAGGTGAAAAATTGGAACAAGAGGTTTGGCAATTGTTAATGCTGTAAAGTTACCCATGTATATATCCTGTAAATTAAAGGCTATTAAATAAAAAAAAAAAAGAATCCAAATATGTAATTGGGAAAAATGAAATATTAAATAATTTTAAAAGGAAAAAAAAAAAAGAAAAGGAATTCTAATTATATGAAAGGAATTCCCCTTATAACATATCCAATGAGTGGTATCCAGCACTCGTTTTGAAGTCAGAGAACCTAGAGGATCTGAATCCCAACTATCTCTAGTAATTTTGGTCTAATCTTTTAGGTTCTCTGGGTCTCAGCTTCCTCTTCTCTGAAATGGGAATGTTGAACTAGTTGATCTCCAAGCTTCTTTCTGGCTCTAAATTTACAATCCTAGCCAGAAGGGACCTTAGAGAATATCTAGTCTCAGCATTTCATTTTTGGACACAGATATATATGGTACAAATTAAATAATGACTAAGGGCACAGAGTACAAAATGCCGTAGAATTGAGTAAAAAAAAAAAAGTGATCCCATTGATTGAAAATGGGCTGATGATAATCTTGGATATGGAAGCTTTAACCTTTGACTACTAGCAACTACAGTGCTCAATCTGGACCAATACTTCCTTCTTCCTGTAAGAAACAAACCCTCTTGTGAGTGCATCTTGTCAGCAACCTCCCCTGTCTGTCATAAATATGGCACTATTTGTGACTTTCCAGCAGAGAAAACGCCAAGGGAAATGGAGGACTGGGTGGTACCTTGCCTGCTTCTCCCAACTTGGCCCAACCTTTGTCATCAGGATAACCTTATATGGCCCCTTTGTTTAAATCAAATACATCGAGAATGAAGCCAAACAGTTCAGCACATGGTTACTATTTAGTCCCTTTGAACATTTTTTCTTCAGCATCCTCCCCTCAACCATGGAGCTCAGAATCATGGCATGTCAGGGTGGGAGTGCCTATTGTGTGCTGTTAGAAACATCGAATGCCAGGGCTGGAAGGAAGCTTGGAATGTTAGAATGTCCACGCTGGAAGTGCCTTAGAACGTGAAATATTAGAGGCAAAACAGGGATTCAGAACACAGAATTTTAGAATGTATCAGAATGTTAGAACATAGAAAAATCTCAGCTGGAAAGGATTTTTAGAGCTAGGAGACAATCCTAGAAAACAGAATGGCAGAGTTGGGAGGGTTCTTAGAACGTGGAATATCAGAGCTAAAAGGAACATAACATTTTAAAACTGGAAGAGTTTTAGAATATAGGATGTTAGAGGTAAAGGGGCCTCAGAACATATGAAATGTTAGAAGATAGATTAGAGCTGAAAGAGATTTTAGAGCTAAGAAAGACCTTCAAACAGAATGTCAGAGCTGGGGATCTTAGAACACAGGATGTCAGAACTGAAAGAACCCTTGGAATCCAGGAGGTCAGAGCTGGGAGGGCCCTTAGAACCCGGGATGTCAGAGCTGGGAGGACCCTTAGAACTCAGGATGTCAGAGCTGGGAGGACCTTTAGAACTCAGGATGTCAGAGCTGGAAGGGACCTTAGAACCCAGAATGTCAGAGCTGGGAGGGTTAAACCAGATGTCAGCCCTTACAACCCAGGATGTCAGAGCTGGGAGGGCCCTTACAACCCAGAATGTCAGAGCTGGGAGGGCACTTAGAACCCGGGATGTCAGAGCTGGGAGGGACCTTAGAACCCAGGAGGTGAGAGCTGGGAGGGACCTTAGAACCCAGGATATCAGAGCTGGGAGGGACCTTAGAACCCAGGATGTCAGAGCTGGGAAAGTTCTTAGAATACAAAACATTAAGATGTACAAGGGATCTTAGAAACCTTCGAGTTTAATTCTTATTTAGCAGATGAGGAAACCAAGTCCCAATAAGTCAAAGACATTCACCCCAGCCCTCCAATAACAGAGCTGTAATCCTTAGGACCTAAGTCTCCTAATTCTCGTCCTAGTACCTTTCTCAGGCTTCACCTTTCTCAGTACTGATCCCAATTTTCCTGCCCCATGCCAAATACAGCAGAGAAAGGGCAGGCAAGCAGGAATGGAGTTCAAGTGTTAGTTTGAGGGGGATTTGGGAGGGGGTGGTGGTCGTCCAGAGGCTCCCAGGAGACAAACTGAAACCAAAGCAGATATCTGTCCAGAGTGCCACTTCTTTTCCCAGCAGAGCCTCTTCCCCCCTTAATTGCAGTCAGCTGCCCCTAGGGAGATAGTGAGAGGCTCCTAGCTGCTCCCCCCTTCTCTCCTCACATGTGGCTGTTTGAACAAGGGGTGGAGGAGGGGGGCCGTCAGTCTGGCTCCCTTACCAGCTGTGCCAGCTGTGCACCAGCCTTGCCTGGTGGCTGACAGTTGAAGTCCCAGATGTGTGGGGTGGGATGAGGAGAAGGGGGATGGGATGGGGGGGGGTGGACTCTAAGTCCAAAGGTTGCTGGCCCACCTCCCCTAGCCTCTGTGGGAATGATCCACCATTCTGACTCCCTCCCACCCTCCCCTCCCCTCCTGGCCTAGGATCAAGGCAAGGCTGGGGCGGGCAGGAGATCACAGAACCGAGATGATCACAGGATTTAGAGCTAAAAGGGACCTTAGAAATCAGAACCTGGTCCCAACCCCCTCATTTTGCAGGGAAGAAAGAGAAGACCCAGAGAGAGAGGATTTGCATTGCCCAAGGATAGACAATGGCAGCAGCGTCTTAGCAAAGCATCCCTTGGAAGTAGAATACCCAAGTCTAGCCGAGGGAGCTCCTGATAGATGCCGGCCAATGGGGGATGACAGCAGCCAAGGCTTGGGCTTGGGAAAGAGGCTCAGGGAATCCCCTTTGGGGGCCAACAAGTGACCTTCAGCCACTCAATCCAGCCAATATTTAGTAATAATAACAGCAACAATAATGATGTGTATGTTGTGTAAAGTTTGCAAAGTACTTTACATTCATTATCTCATCAGAGATAATTTGCTCTATGAACAAAGCACAACTGAATTAGCTCAGAAGAAAAGATGCACAAAATGAGAGAATCCACCCCAAATGTTCATAGGACATATTTGTGTTCAATCTGTGGCAGAGCACTCTGGGCTCATATGGGTCTGATCAGCCCCAGTCGGACACAACTCGACTCTTAACATAGTGAGGTCATTTTGGTCCTTTTAGAGAGCAAAGCACAACAGTCAAGCAATCCTTACAGCAACCCTGGGAAAGAGGTGCTATTATTATCCCATTTAACAGATGGGGAAACTGAGGCAAACAGAAGTTAAATGACTAGCCCAGAGTCATAAGAGTTAGTAAGCATCTGAGGCTGGATTTGAATGCAAGTACAATAAGATAAAAGTTTAATACATCATTATGGTAGAACATTATAGCTATGAGATAAGAACTTGGTGGTGAGATATGGGGAACAGACAAGACTTTTTGGAGGAGATGGCATTTGAGTTGAGTTTTTGGAAATCTAGTGTTAGAAAAAGATACTAAAGATCTTTCAGGGTAACCCTCTTCTTTGACAGGATTGTTAACTAAGGCCCACATACACATGGATTGCTTATGGTCACATAGGTAAGAAAGAAGAAAGCCACGATTTGAATCCAGGTCTTTTGACTATAAATCCTAAGTGCTTTCTCTTCCACTGTAAAAGGCTAGGAGGAATTTTAGCACATACCACCATCTTGGCCTCTACCAGAAAAGTCATACCTCCCATTGCCTATGCAGCACATTTCTTCTGTCTATGTTTTGCCAATGCCGGTGTCAATGGGAAAGCATACAGATTGACATTCCCCTGGAAGACATGTTGTACTTTGTGCACCCAAGCTTGTCCCTTTCCTGGCCCTGACCCAAGATTACTTTTTTTTTTTAAAATTTAATAGCCTTTTATTTACAGGATATATACATGGGTAACTTTACAGGATTAACAATTGCCAAACCTCTTGTTCCAATTTTTCACCTCTTACTCCCCCCCCTCCCCTAGATGGCAGGATGACCAGTAGATGTTAAATATATTAAAATATAACTTAGATACACAATAAGTATACATGACCAAAACATTATTTTGCTGTACAAAAAGAATCAGACTCTGAATTATTGTACAATTAGCTTGTGAAGGAAATCAAAAATGCATGTGTGCATAAATATAGGGATTGGGAATTCAATGTAATGGTTTTTAGTCACCTCCCAGAGTTCTTTCTCTGGGTGTAGCTGGTTCAGTTCATTACTGCTCCATTAGAAATGATTTGGTTGATCTCGTTGCTGAGGATGGCCTGATCCATCAGAATTGGTCATCATCTAGTATTGTTGTTGAAGTATATAATGATCTCCTGGTCCTGCTCATTTCACTTAGCATCAGTTCGTGTAAGTCTCTCCAGGCCTTTCTGAAATCATCCTGTTGGTCATTTCTTACAGAACAGTAATATTCCATAATTTTCATATACCACAATTTATTCAACCATTCTCCAACTGATGGACATCCATTCAGTTTCCAGTTTCTAGCCACTACAAAAAGGGCTGCCACAAACATTCGTGCACATACAGGTCCCTTTCCTTCTTTATAATCTCTTTGGGATATAATCCCAGTAGTAACACTGCTGGATCAAAGGGTATGCACAGTTTGATAACTTTTTGAGCATAGTTCCAAACTACTCTCCAAAATGGTTGGATTCGTTCACAACTCCACCAACAATGCATCAATGTCCCAGTTTTCCCAGCATCCCTCCAACAATCATCATTATTTTTCCTGTCATCTTAGCCAATCTGACAGGTGTGTAGTGGTATCTTAGAGTTGTCTTAATTTGCATTTCTCTGATTAATAATGACTTGGAGCATCTTTTCATATGACTAGAAATAGTTTCAATTTCTTCATCTGAGAATTGTCTGTTCATATCCTTTGACCATTTTTCAATTGGAGAATGGCTTGATTTTTTATAAATTAGAATTAATTCTCTATATATTTTGGAAATGAGGCCTTTATCAGAACCTTTGACTGTAAAAATATTTTCCCAGTTTATTGCTTCCCTTCTAACCAAGATTACTTTTGACTTTAGATGGAAGACATAAAAGAGGGTACAAAGGAGCCTAATGTGTATAGAGTATTGGGCTTCAGACACTGGAGTTAGGACAATCTGGGTTCAAATCCTACCTTAGATAGTGACAAGTTCTTCTGTGACCTTGAACTAATTTCTCTGTTTTTCAATTTCCTCAACTATAAATCTGAGAGTTGGAATTTGTGATCTTTAAGGTCCCTTCTAGCCCTCAGTCTATGATATTGTGATTGGTTGAATGAGGAGAGCAAGGCTCAAACCCTAGTTCTTCATTTGGGCAAATCATACAACTCCTGACTACTGACATACAACTCCTCACTATAACACTGACATAACATGGTTGGTGCAATAATCCATGTAAGGCTCTTTAGCATTCCAGGGCTGCTAAGTCCTCTTGGATACTAGGAGGATTCCATTTCTGAGAATCTCCCAGATACTCTCTCAGGTTCCACTCATCCTTTGCCCTCCCTAGGTTTACCCTTTATAGTTGAGAATGTTTAGAATGCTCAATGGCAAGGGGACAGGAGCTTTGGACAGGGCCTCAGATGCTAGAGAAATTCTCCCAATGAGCATTCTACTCTCTACCTCTCTACCCTCTGTGTGATTGTCCCCTTCCATGGAGGGAGATTGGAGCTTTGAAGAATGAATGAAACTAGCTAAGGCCTCCAAACAATCAATGGGAGTGTCCCTTTTGACCTCTACCTGATGTCCTAGCTTTAGAGAGCAATAAAATGTAATCACTGAGGAGGAGACCTAAAACATAAAACATTTACACATAGAATATCAAGACACAGAAACTCAGGAAAGGATCCTAGGCCACAGGTTATTAAAACATAAAATATTTAACATAGAAAGAATTTAAAACACAGAGTATTAGAATTGTAAAGGGGCTTGGGCTAGATGATTTTGAAAATGGAATGGGCTTTAGAACACAGTATGTCAGAGTTGGGAGAGGTCTTAGAACACAGAATGTCAGAGCTGTGAAGGATTTTAGATTAGAAAATGTCAATGCTGGAAGGGCCCTTAGAGCATGGGATGTCAGAGTTGGGAGGATTCTTAGAACACATGATGTCAAAGCTGAAAGAGCCCTTAGAATTCAGAATGTTAAAGCTTAGAGGGGCCTTAGAATAGAGGTTATTTTAGTTCTAAATGACCATTAAAAAAGAGTATTGTAATTAGAAGGGACTTGATATTATTACTAATACAATATCAAAACCGGAAAATAAGAGACTCATCTCTCTCTCTCTCTCTCTCTCTCTCTCTCTCTCTCTCTCTCTCTCTCTCTCTCTCTCTGTGTGTCTCTCTCTCTCTCTCTGTCTCTCTCTCTCTGTGTCTTTCTCTCTGTCTCTCTGTCTCTGTCTCTGTCTCTCTCTCCTTACACAATTTAATTTTCTTGCAGTTTAAAAGCTATATCATCCCTAGATTTCGTTTGCCATCTTCCACTCTTTTCAAGGACAAGATCTGTAATTTTTATCTAAATAGGATGATTTTCCTTTTCACAGAAATTCTTAACAGAGAAGACATAAATTGTTGATGAATAGCCACTGTTCATATAAAACTGATTTTCCTAGCTATTTGAAAATATATGTATACAAGGAAAATGACATTTAATCCTAAATTTAAAATTTAATATCTCAGAGGCATTACAAAGCTCATATATATACATAACAATACATATACTATATATACATATGTATATGTACATATAAAAAAGAATTTGAGCCCCTGCATAAGATAATATATAATTTAAAACAATTTTAAACATTAAGTTTAAAGAAATGTCCATAGAAATCAGTTTTCATTATTTTGCAGCCTTTTTATTTAATAAGCGATTTACCTACTCAGTTTTTCAAAGAAACCATCCTACCACCATTTTAAGTAAATGAGTATTCTCAAAAACTTTAATATAAAAAGTTATAAAATAAGTTCCTGAATTCACAAATTTAAAATTCATATTTAACCCAAAACTTTTCCTCACAAATAGGATCACAAAAATACTGAAACACTTCTTTACATACAAATAAATTATGCTTATTGACGTATAGTAGCATACTTTCTGAGCTTACTGGAATTACCAATTGTCCTTCAAAATAGAGCTTGATTATATATTTTAATAAAACAAAATTTGTAATTCAAAGAATTACTCCCTACTTTGCATTGCTCCATATTGATGAGGTAGGTATACAAGTCCTGCATTCCCCCTCCTTTATTTGAGTTTGAGTCCCTGTGTATTTGTCACTCCAACTTTCTTTACTTTGTTTTAAGTTACCTGGCCTCCCTTTACAGAAAATTCACTCTTAATAAAACCAAGACTCTTAGGTTAGACAAATCATGGTCATCTTAAAAGGAGGCACCAAGACCAGAAATGCATTTCTAAAGAGACCGGAAACAGCTAACTGTCATGGATGAACACACCTGTGAGAGCCTGAGAGTCTAGAGACGTGCTTTGAGGGAACTGACTTAACTGTGATTCTCACGTCCACACAACTGTTCTACTGTGGAAAGAGATGATCAGTTGATGGAGGTTTCAAAGGAGAACAGGGTAAAATTTCATTCCAAGAAGTTCATTACCAACATTCAAAGAAAACCTTAAAGTCCAACATCCTCATATTAAAGTTGAGAAAGGGTCAACTAGGTGGCATAGTGGATAGCACACCGGCCCTGGAGTCAGGAAGACCTAAGTTCAAATTCGGATCCAGACACTTAACACTCCTGAGCTGTGTGACCCTAGGCAAGTCACTTAACCCCAATTGCCTCAGCAAAATTAAAAATAAATTAAAAGATTAAGAAAAAAAGGTGAGGAAGCTGAGGTTCAGAAAATCTGAAGTATTTGCTCAGAGTGGTGGTAGCAGTTGGAGAAGTGATAGTGGGAGTACTGGTAGTGATAGTAGCAGTGATAGTAGTAATAATAATAGTAGTGGCGATAGTAGTAATAATAATAGTAGTGGTGATAGTAGTAAAAAGAGTAGTAGTAATAGTAGTAATAATAATAATAGTGGCAATAGTAGTAATAATAATAATAATAATAGTAGTGGTGATAGTATGAATAGTAGTAGTAGAGATGATAGTAGTAATAATCATAGTAGTGATAATAGTAATAATAATGGTAGTGGTGATAGTAGTAATAATAATAGTAATGATAGTAGTAATAACAATAGTAGTGATAGTAATAATAATAGTAGTGGCGATAATAGTAACAATCATAGTAGTGGCAAGAATAGTAATAATAGAGGTAGCAATAGTAGTAATAATCATAGTAGTGGTGATAGTAGTAATAATCATAATAGTGATAATAGTAATAATAATGGTAGTGGTGATAGTAGTAATAATCATAGTAGTGATAGTAGTAATAATAACGGTAGTGGCAATAATAGTAATAATCATAGTAGTGACGATAGTATTAATAATAATAGTAGGGATGATAGTAGTAATAATAATAGTAGTGGTCATAGTAGTAATAAGATTAGTGGTGATAGCAGTAATAATAATAGTAGTGATAGTAATAATAATAGTAGTGACAATAGTAGTATTAATCATAGTAGTGGTGATAGTAGTAATAATCATAGTAGTGATAGTAGTAATAATAACGGTAGTGGCGATAATAGTAATCATCATAGTGGTGATAGTAGTAATAATAATACTAATTGTGACAGTAGTAATAATAATAGTAGTGGTGATAGTAGTAATAATCATAGTAGTGGTAATAGTAGTAGTAATAATAATAATAGTGATAGTAGTAATAAAAGTAGTAGTGATAGTAGTAATAGTCAGAGTAGTGGTGGTGATAGTAGTGGCGATAGTAATAATAATAATAATAGTAGTGATAGTAATAATAATAGTAATGGCTATAGTAATAATAATAATAGTAGAGGTGATAGTAGTAGTAGCAGTGCTAATGGTAGTGGTGGTGGTGCTAGTAGTACTAATAGTTGTTGTAGTAGTAGTGAACATTTAAGTACAGAGCAATGTGTCAGACACTGTGCTAAGCACTTTATAAATATTAATTTCATTTCATCCTCAAAACCACCCTCCAAGGGAAGTATTATTATCATCCCTATTTTACAGATGAGAAAACTGAGGTTAACATAATCATTAATGCAGTCTCTGAGGCTGGAGTTGAACTCAGGCCTTCCTGACTCCAGGCCTGGCATTCTCTGGTGCCCCAGTGCCCCCACAATTTGCCTCTTTAGTCAGCTGCCATGGGTGGTGGGTTGGCAAACTAGGTTTGGACTCTGGTTTCTGAGTCCAAACCCGGCGCTCTTGCCCACTGCCCACACTGCCCTAGGACACAGAACACAAACTCACAGAGCTGGAACTCCAAGGCCAGGCAGCTTTCTCAGTTGAGGACACCCCTTGAGGGGGAGCTGCCCCCCATTTTGGCCCCCCACTGCTCCAGAAAGGTCCGCCTGCTTAGGGCTCCTTTCAGGGCAGGTGAGGCTCCCCCCTGGCCCCCCCTTTGCTTCCAGAAGCTGGTCCCTAGTGGCTGACCCTTAGCCAGGAGGCCGAGGGTGGAGTCCGGCCCTGTGGGAGGCTCTGACCGCAAGCTCGTCCGTGTTTACTTTCTCCTGAAGATGGTGAAAGGCGAGGGCCAGGCTGAGTTAGAGAAGAGACATGATTATAGGAAGCCATCACCTGGAACATATTATACCATCTGGAACTGATTAAACTCTGATTTCCTCCCATTTCGATCTTCCTTGGAAGTTCCTTCTGAGAGCAACGGTACCCAGGGCCAGAGCAGAAAGTAAATAACAGGCAGAACCCAGAACGGAGGGAAGGGTGCTCCTTCTGCCCTCTCCTGTCCTCTCTCCAAGTCCCTTTGCACTCTTTCTCTTTCTCCCTCCCGTTTCCTTCCCCTGCCAAAATTGTTCTTTTTTTCCCTCCATATTATAAAGCATAGAATCTGAGATAGAAAAGCTGAGGTAGAAATCTGAGGTATTATTTGGGGGGATGGTGGGAAACGGCATTCACTTTTTAGCCATACCTAAGGCAGGACCACTAGGCCTTTGTCCAGGTCACAAAATTTAAGAGGGGCTGATGGTCCTTCAGCAACATAACAACAGCAAAGTTTGGCTCCCAGTTAGCAAGAGTATCTAGATAAGGAAGAAAGCTGCTGAATGATCTACTTCTTTCCCAGGAGTCTTAGGGACTCCTTAGGAGAACTCCACCTGCCCTATCCCTCTCACTTTGTGATGGCAGTGGCCCTCTGGCGTCCTGGCTTTGTCCTGGAGTGTTCGTTCCCTGTGTCCTAGATGTGGTTTGGGTCTTTTATGTCCCCTCAGGGTCCTTCCCAATGGCACTGTACTTTTAGTCACCCAGGGAGGGCACTGAGATGCGGGGGTTGCATTTCAGGAAGAACAAGGACCACTAGAGCACAATCAAAACATGGCGGTCAGGATAGTTAGAGGGAGTGAATAGAGCACAAGGTCCAGAATCTAGAAGACGTGGGTTTAAATGCTGTCTCAGATACTAACTGGCTATGTAATTCTGGGCAAATTCATTAATTTTTTGGACCATTTCCTCATCTATTAAATGAGAGAGCTTGCCTCAATGACATCTCTGGGCCCTTTTAGCCCTAAATTTATAATCCTATGGACTGAAAACTGGGCCATGAAGGAATCGCTGGAAAGAAATCAGGATGATGAGCCTGAGAAGCGGGGAGGGGACCTGTCTCTGAGTATTGGAAGGAGCAAGGGGGAATTAGGGTTAAGGGGGCTGTCAGACTCAATCACTCTTCTCATACAGTCATTCACACTTTAGTGGAAGTGGACCAAGGGCCAGCCTCGGCTGCCTATGTGACTGGCCGATTTTGACCTCCTGGGATCCTGGGGGGCCATTCTCTAGGACAATAAGTATAAAATCTTGGTGATCTGCATTTGCAAGTTTCCTCACTAGGAGTTTTGTAATAATAATAGTAGTGATAGTAGGAGTTTTGTAAATGAATGAAATCACAGGAGTCTAACTCTTTCAATAATGATTATGGCACTTTTTGTGGTGGTTCAGTCATTTTAATCATGTCCAACTCTCTGTGACCCACTTGGGGTTTTCTTGGCAAAGATAGTGATTTGTCATTTCCTTCTCCAGCTCATTTTTATAGATGAGGAAACTGAGGCAGGCAAGATGAAATGACTCGACCAAGGTCACACAGCTAATAAGCATCTGAGGCCAGATTTGAATTCAGGAAGATCCCATGTGATGCACTGGTATACCCATGTAGCCTAGAGAACCAGAGGAAGACCCCCATCATTGGATAGGCTCCCTAATTTGTAGGAAAGCTATGGGATAAGAAGGTATGGATGAGATGTGATCTATACTTCTGGATGGAGTACCTAAACTAGAAGGCTACAAATCTATAGGAAACAATGGAACACTCAGGTAGAGATCAAAGAACCTCAGAATTTTATTTTTTTGGATTAAAAATTCATAGTCCTTTATTTTAGTTGGGTTAGTGACATATCTTACCAGCCAATCTCTTTTTTATGTTAGACATGTTAAAATATATGCTAAATCCAATATAGGCATACATATTTATACAATAATCTTGCTGCACAAGAAAAAACAGGTAAAAAAATGAGAAAGTAAACAAAATGCAAGCAAACAACAACAAAAGGAGTGAAAAAGCTACGTTGTGATCCACACTCAGTTCCCACAGTCCTCTCTCTGGGTGCAGATGGCTCTCTCCATCACAAGACTATTGGAACTGGTCTGAATCATTTCATTATTAAAGAGAGCCGCATCCATCAGAATTGATCTTCGTATAATCTTGTTGCCATGGATAATGGTCTCCTGGTTCTGCTCATTTCACTCAGCATCAGTTCGTGTAAGTCTCTCCAGGCCTTTCTGAAATCATCCTGTTGGTCATTTCTTACAGAATAATAATATTCCATAATGTTCATACACCATAACATATTCAGCCATTCTCCAATTGATGAGCATCCACTCAGTTTCCAATTTCTGGCCACTACAAAGAGGCTGCCACAAACATTTTGCACATATAGATCCCTTTCCCTCCTTTAAGATCTCTTTGGGATACAAGCCCAATAGTAACACTGCTGAATCTCAGAATTTTAGAGCTGAGGAGGATCTTTATACCATAAAATGTTAAAACTAGAAAGAGTCATAGAACATAGATATGATCTGGAAAGGACGTTAGAACCCAGGATGTCAGAGCTGAGAGGGCCCTTAGAACCCAGGATGTCAGAATTAGAAGGGACCTTGGGACATACAATGGTAGAGCTGGAGGGAGGTGTCTGACTTAAACCATTAATCCAATCCCCTCATTTTACAAAGAGGCAACAGGCTAAAAGAGAAGGAATTCCCACAGATTATTAAGTGATGAAGCCAGAACTCATACCCAGGCTCCTGACTCTCCTTCTGTCACATTAAGTCCATAAGGTCTTGCCTTTGCAGCAAGGACCACAGCTGCTGGGGCTGCCTCTGGGCTGGAGGCTGAGCCAGAGCAGCCAACCCCATTTCTCTGGAATCCCTTTCTCATTTTCAGAAGTCATTCTGACTGCTGCTCCCAGCGGGAGCTCATGAAAAGGCTGCCTTCACCCCCTTGAGAAGGGTTCAATGGGCCTTTATGAATGAACCACTCCAGAAAAATCAATTAACCTGTCAGTCAGGTCAAGTAAACAGATGTGCTTTCTCCTCTTGGCTCAGGGAGGGCTGGACTCTCGCAACCCTGCCC
The DNA here is from genome assembly GCF_902635505.1 of Sarcophilus harrisii. Lineage (NCBI taxonomy): Eukaryota > Metazoa > Chordata > Mammalia > Dasyuromorphia > Dasyuridae > Sarcophilus > Sarcophilus harrisii. Next base: position 557,869,531 of record NC_045428.1, on the reverse strand, counting down.
CATCCCTGGAGCAAGGATACCAGGAGAACAGAATCCAGATTCCAGTGTAGTATTTGTGAAAAAACACGGAATTTGCAGTTAGAGAGGATTTTGATTCAAATCCCAGGTTTCCCACAGATAAGTTATATGACTGAATGATTCAAATCCCTTTTCTGGGAATCTCTTCTGTTTCCTCATCTGTTGAATTAGGGACGTTGGATTATATTGGTTCTGAGGGACACATGAAGAGAGGGACATTGACAAGCCAGAACTCATCCCAGAGAGAATGGTTGGGATTTCTGGGGTCACTGGAGAACTTGCCATTCAAGAACTGGTCAAAGGAATGGAGAATGTTTAGCTTGGAAAAGAGGAGACTTGGAAGATGGGCCAGTAGTCTCCAAGTAGCTGAAGGGCTCTCATGGGGAAGAGGAATCAGGCTTTGGACTTAGAAAGTAGCATGAAGAATTATGGGGGAAAGTGGTGGAGAGGTCAATTTGCTTTACATTTTCTAATGGTTAGTGCCAAAAACGAAATGGACAGCAATTAAATTGAACAAATTTTAAAAATCAATAAAATTAAAATAAAGTTTCTGTCCTCAAGGAGCTTCCATTTTTACTGAGAAGATAATATTCTTCCTTGGAAGATAGTTCTTCTTCCTTGGAGGTCTTGAGATGGAGAGTAGGCAAGTGAATGTTGTAGTGAATTGAGTCCTGGACTGGAAGTCAGAAGGAAATGAGTTCAAATCTCACCTCATTCATTTATTATCCTGGGCAGTCATTTAACCATTATTTATCTCAGTTTCCTAAAACAGGCTAATAATAGCTCCTACTTCCCATGTTTGTTGTGTTTATAAATCTTAAAGAGTTATTAAGCATTTTGTGGAATGTTTCAGAATAGATTCAGAGGGAAGAAAGAGGTTGAACTCAGAGCTTCCAATGTGATCTCTTCCAGCTCCCAGATCCTGTGATTCTATAAAGTCCCTTCCAGGGCTGAACTCTGAGATTCCTGATTTTACATTTTCTGATGCTCTTTTCCTGAAACGAGGGGTCTTTGCCTCTCTGGGCTTCTTCCACATCCCAGCTAAAGGCCTACCTTCTACTCAAAAGCCTTCCCCAATCCTCCTGAATTTCAGTGCTTTTCTCCCTCCCCCTCCTTGATTTTCTCCAATTTGTCCTGTCAACATCTTGTTTTTACATACTCATTTTCCCCTTGTCTCCCCTATTTATATTCTTCTTTGCCTTTTTTTGTTTACTCAGTGCTTAGAACAGTGTTTGGAACATAATCGGTGCTTAATAAATGCGTGTTGACTAGCTGACCATATATCTATGGTAGAGTCTAATCTCTTTACTAGGCTGAAATCTGCCTGAGGTCAGGTCCCTTTCAGTTCTAAACCTATGTTCCTGTGAACAAATGTCCCCAGGCCCTCCTCACACTCCAAATAATTTAGGTCACGAGCCAATGTTACCCCAAACCTAGGTTGTCTAATGGGTTTCTCTCCAGTCTGAAGTGGGAGTAGGGATAGGGAGGGAAAGAATAAGGACAAGAAAGGGCCAGTAAATGTTTAACAACCAGCACTTGAAAAAAATGTTACTGGGGCAGTTAGGTGGTGCAGTGGATAGAGCACCAGCCCTGAAATCAGGAGGACTGAGTTCAAATCTAGTCACAGACACTTAATACTTCCTAGCTGTGTGACCCTGGACAAGTCACTTAACCCAATTGCCTCCACCAAAAAAATGTATTTACAACATACTATTCAGTTTCACTTGCATTGTTCACATTTTCTCCATCATTTATCTTTAGTCCAGACTCTAGACAATCAAGAAAAAAAAATCTTGTTTGTAGCATTTTGTTGATTTTCAAGATGTAAACTTTCACATTAAAATTTTAATGACCAGTTCTCTCTGTTGGAGCTTTCACATAATCCTGAGGTTGAGAATATTAAAAGGAAGAAGAAAAAATAAGAAGGAAGGAAGGAGGAAAGGAAGGTAGGAAGGAAGGAAGGAAGGAAGGAAGGAAGGAAGGAAGGAAGGAAGAGAGGGAAGGAAGGGAGGAAGGAAGGAAGGAAGGGGGAAGGAAGGAAGGAAGGAAGAGAAGGAAGGAGTGAGGGAGGGAAAGGAAGGAAGGAAAGATTTGCTTTTAAATCTCTTTCCATTATTGTTTTATGAATCTTTCCCATTTCCAAAGTGTCTTTTAGTTTAGAAAGTGCTTGTCCTCAACACAGTCCTGAATAGTACAAAGCAGAAGAAGAGAGAGGTGGGACTCAGAGAGAAGGGGGATACAGCTAATAATTGGTGAACCTAGAATTAGAATCCAGTTTTTTTTTTACTCCAAGTCCAGAAATTGTTCTCTTCTCCTCCCTTCTTTCTTTTCCTATTGTTTCCCCTTTTTCCTTGTCTTTTTTCTCTTTGGGTTCTTTTTCCTGTAGGAATCAGAAGTAAAAAGTCCCTTTAGACTTTTACTCGCTCAAACACTGAATGACTTTAGTCACTTATTTAAAAATTGTAAAGGGAATGAAACCTTGGGCTCTCCATTTGTAGATGAAAGGGAATCCAAAAGGCAAATGCAAGGACTTCGCCAGTGCCCTCTCTCCACTTATTCGCCAACTTGGGCTTACTGGAGGGACAGAGTTCCAAAGCAGAGGAGTCCAGCTGTGGAGACAAGTCCTGTTGGCAAGAAAAGTACAGAGCCTGCAGTTGGAATCTCACCTAGGAAATGGCAGATCCACTTAGCAGAACTAAGCTTCCTGCTGGTGCTAGAATGTCGACTCCCGGTTTTTCTGAAAATGTACAATAGTAAGTAACTTGCTAGATCAGGACATGAGCTGAGCTGAAGGCCAGAGGCAGGGATATCAATAGCCATGCCGTGAGCAACATCTACCAGATGTTATCCACTGGAGAACAAGGTTGATGGGGATGGTGGGAGGAGGTGGTCCAGTAGCCCTGTAGCATAAGGGGTTTCAATTTCCCCTTCTCATAGGTGCCTTCCCTACAAGTGAAACTCTCCACTCTTGGGGGAAAAGGAGGGAATAAGCATTTATTACCATGGATTATGTGCTAGGCTCTCTGTTAAGTGATTCACAAATATCTCATTTGAGGTAAGTGGGAGATAAATGCTATTATTATTCCCATTTTACATATGCAGTGAATCACAAAAGTAGGAAGTAGGGGAGGCCAGATTTGAACTTAGATCTTTCTGACTCCAGATCCAGCTCATCATCCACTGCACTACCTAGTTATAAAGTTATATCTGTATCTATTTTTCCCACTTCAACTTGTATATTTGTGGAAATGTAAGCCTCAGAACTAGGAGAGATCCTCTGTGATTATTGTTCTTTTAGGTCATTTCAGCAAATGTCTTTGCTTTGAGCTAATTGTGTGCTATGGCTGACTAAATACAAGATGAACTCATAAGTGGGGGCTCACAGTATGCTTTTGAACCAAGAGTGTTCATACCTGAGAAAATCTAAAAAGTTGCAGAAGGGAGTAGTTCAGAGGGGTATTATATTCCTTTTTTTGTATCTTACCTCTCATTTTTCTTACTCTTTTTCTTCTTTTTTTTCTCTGCCTAAGAGGTTTTTAGTAGTTCTTTGACAAGAAACCTGGCCTAAGAGTCAGGAGGCCTCAGTTCTAATTTTGTCTGTTGCACCATTTTGATGTGTGAACTTGAGCAGGTTACTTCCCGCACTCCTTCTCAATTTCATCATGTGGAAATGAAGAGGATAGAATAAGGTCCCTTCCAGCAACAAAAGTCCAGTTTCCTTCTTCCTTCAAGAACATTTACAGAGTTTGCCATACTCATCTTCCCTCATAGAGGTACATAAGGAGAAGGTTCTCCTATTATACACAGAGAAAGTTAAGATGGCTCAGCTGATCAGCAAGACAGTCAAGTGAAAGCCTCAATTGGACTTTATCATCTATCCTAATTATCCCTACAACTAAGGAAAGTTCTATTAAGTTTAAACCTTGTTTATATATCAACTGACACACACACGCGCGTGTACACACACACACACACACACATATATATGTCTGGGTATATATATATATTATATATATACATACATATATACAAACATATATGTATATACAACCACATCTTTCTTTAAGATTTGTAAAGTGCTTTTTACAAACAATATCATTTGATCCTCACAACAGTCCTGTTATTGAATCCTAGAATGTCAGAGCAAGGAGAGTCCTTAGAACACAGAATGCCAAAGTTGGAAGGGCCCTTAGAACACAATGTCAGAGCTAGGAGGGTCCTTAAAATACCTGAATGTTAGAACTGGGGCCCTTAGAATACAGGATGTCAGAACATTTCACAAACTTTAAAGCACTAAATGCCAGTTATTATTATTATTATTATTCTAATATGTGATGAAGTTCAAATTGCTAGTCAATTATTATTCTTTTATATATAATTATATTTGTATTTAAAATATAATATAAATAATCTTTATATTACATATTTATTTTACATTAATATATATTATTTTTAGGGTAAGTGATTATACAAGTGTATAAAATGACTTTTTGGCACATTAATGTATAAGGATGTGAGCACACCTGCAGTTTCACTGAAAGTATCCTTGGTACAGCTCCAGCAGCAGTATCAATAATAATAGCTACCATTTATATAACATTTTCAAATGATTTCATTTTCTCCTCACAACAAAAGGAGGAAAGGAGGTGCTATGATTTATTCCCAATTTACAAATTGGGAAACTGAGGCAGAGGTTAAATGACTTGCTCAAGATCATACAGCTAGTGAGCGCCTGAGGCTGGATTTGAACTCAATCCTCCTGATTCCAGATGCTCCTTGACGTATCTTGTAGTGGAATTTGGATAGAAATGGTCCCTGAGACAAATTGCTGCTCCTTTCTTATTTTTCATATTTAATGTTGTAGGAAACTTTATTTTTATCATCATCATCAGTAGAATTATACTATTATCTTTTTAATGATAATGTTGATGCTTCAGATTTTGAATCTTCCCTATAATACATACAATGTGGGATCCCATGGGCAGGAAGAGGTCTGAAAGACCTTCTTGGTGGAAGCTTTTGTTATATAGATAAGGACGCTTCTCAGAAAGACAAAATTACTTGTCCAATGAGACACGATGGATCACAGAATGAACTCTTGCACACTAAGGAGAAAGCATTTGTCTGGTATTCAAAATTCACATGCATTTAAATAGTCAAAGGAAAGCAATTTTGAAGGTTTCCCCAGTTCTGCTGCTCCACGTGGTCAAGAGCTAGTTCCCTGGGCCCCAGCTTCCACTGCTTGCCCGGGTCCCACCTGAACCTTCTCAGGGCACCCCCGGAGAGCAGGCCAGGCCCCTAACGGCCCAACTGCCTTGCCCCCAACTGCCAGAAGAGCAGCGAGTGTCGAAATCATTCCATTCTACCAGGCCAAGAACTTGATTATGTTATTAATTAAAGCAAGATGCTGGGCCTGAAAGATTTATTTTCTTTTCCATATCTTTAGCTGTAAATGCCACTCGGGGAGCTCAAAAGAGCATGTCAGGCAGAATCAGCCTCCTGAACAGACTTTTTGTTCCTGGCCCCCCTGATTCCCCCCCAGCTTTCCTCATTCCCCCCTTCTCAGAGCCAGGAAGGAAGCCTGTGTTGTGATACCAGCCCTCGCCCCTCTGGCTTCCCCTGCTCCATCTGTATGGGGAGGGGAAAAAAAAGAATTCTGGGGCTTGAGGGAGGGGAGTTTCCAAGAAATTTGTTTCAAGATTTCTGCCTCCTAATTACAGCCCTTTCATTTTTCTATTTTTAGCCCCACCAATCGGCCGGTGCCCGAACTCCCTGCATCTCCCCACAGACCCAACCTCTGTTTATACAAAGCACATGCTGAAATCATTATTAAAAAATCCTCCAGGCCCTTCGAGGTTCAGGTGAAGGAAGAATGTACTCTTTATAAATGTGGGCTCAGGGAGGAGACTGGCAGAGACTGGGAACCCCAACCACCAAGGTTCTCCCAAAGTAGGACATGGGGAGGGTGAGTTCTCCTCCCATACTGTACAGTCTGGAGTGTTGACTCCAGAAAATAGACTGAGTATTTCCAAAGCAAGGCTCCTATACAGAAGAGTTAGAATATCAGAGCTGGGCTTAGAACAGAACAAAGAATATCTTGAACATACAGTGTCAAAGCTGGAAAGGACCTTAGAACAGAGATTTCAGAGCTGGGAGGAGCCTTGGAACAGAGAAGGTCAGAGTTGGAAGAACTCTTAGTATGGAAAATGTCAGAGCAGGGAAGAACTTGGAATAGAATGTCAGAGCTGAGAGCAACCTTAGAACCAGAATTTCAGGGCTGAGAGGGCCCTGGGAACACAGAATGTCAGAGCTGGAGGAAACTTAGAACACCAAGTGTCAGAGCTGAAAGCAATCGTAGAACCCACAATTTGAGGGTTGAGAGGGCCCTGGGAACACAAAATGTCAGAGCTGGAAGGAACCTTAGAACACAAGGTGCAAAACTGAAAGCAACCTTAGAACCCACAATTTGAGGGCTACAAGGGCCTTTGGAACATGGACTGTCAGAGCTGGAAGGAAACTTAGAACATAAGACTATCAGGGCTGGGAGAGCCCTTAGAACACAGGGTGTCAGAGCTGGGAGGGAACTTAGACCAAAGGATATCAATCAAACCAATAAGCATTTATTAACTCTTATGTTCTAAGCACCAAGGATAGAAAGAAAAAGTAAAGACAGTTCTGTGCTCAAGGAACTTGCATTCTAATAAGGGATAATACATGCATAGAAATAGGGACACAAAATACACATAAAGAATAAATGGATGTTGACTTTAGCAGGGAAGGCTGAAGTCATTGGGGTAACCAAAAAAGGCTTCTCGCAGGCGATAGCTTTTGAACCTCATCTTGAGAGAAGGCAGGGTTGCAAGAAGCAGAGATGAGAGAGGGAATTCCAGGCATGAGGAACAACCTGTACAAAGACACAGAGATGGCAAATGAAGACTTATGTGCAAAACCCAGCAAACAGCGCCCATGGACCATAGAATAGATGACTGAGGAGGAATGGGGACAGAGTCTGACAAGCTTTAAAAGCCAAAGAGAGGCATTCGTAGCTTGATTCTGCAGCTAACAGGGAGTCACTGGACTTTATTGAGTGGGGAGATGAAGTGATCAGACCTGAACTTTGGGAAAACACTTTGGTAGCTGAGTGGAAGATGGGCTGGAGTAGCAAGAGACTTGATACAGCTTAACCAATGAAAAGTTTATTGTAATATGCAATTCAAGAGATAGATGATGAGGGCCTAAACCGGGGCAACAATGTAAAGAAGGGGATGTCTGGAAACTTGTTAGATGTGTGGGATGATTGAGAATGAGAAGTCAAGGATGACATCAAGGTGATAAAACTGGATAACTAGGAGATATGATACTCTAGTCTCTGAAATTTCTTTCCATTGGTGTCTTGTTTTCTGTATTTCGAAGTTCTGGGCAGAACTTTTCTCTTATTTCCTGTACCGTGGTGTCCTGGGGGTTTTATTTATTATATTCTTCTTGAGCTATGATTCTTAGAAAGAAATTCAGAAGAAGGGTGGGTTTGGAAAGAAAAGGAAAGTCTTGGTTTTAGACATGTTTAATTCCAAAGGGGCATCCAATTCAAACTACTTAATATATAGTTAGAACTGGAAAAGAACTTAGCATATAGAAGTTCAGAGCTGGAAAGAACCTTAGACCACAGACAGTCACAACCCAGAACACGATCCTATGATCTTATGAATGTAGGGGCTAAAAGTGAAGGATCTTCACTCAAAACTTAGGATATTAGAGCTAGAATGTGGCCCCATGAGCAGAGACCTTAAAACATGAGCCTTTGATGTTAGGAACATGGAATGTTAGTGCTAGAAAGTATCTTAGAATATGAGAATTTGGGGGTTTGGGGATGATGGAACCAACAAAACCATTTGATTCTGGAGCTAACAGGGAGTCACTGGATTTTATTGAAAAGGGAGATGAAGTGGTCAAACCTGAATTTTAGGACATGGGGGTGATCGAACCAACAAAATCATGGCCAAAAAGCTTTTCACAATTTTCACTAATTTTCAAAAGCCCACCGAGAGTAGAACCGTGCACTACATGGAGAACAGGGTTCTTAGACTTTTTCCATTTCCTATCTCTTTTGACCCAAGAAATTTTTACGTGACCCCAGGTATATAGGTATATAAAATAGGTATGCAAACAGAACATTTACTGATAATAAATCATAACCTTGTGACCTCCCACATTCAGCTATATCCTCACAAGGGATCATGACCTACAGTTTAAGAAGCTGGAATGGAGAGCGATTATAGTCAAATACACAGGACAGAAAAGAGAGAACTTCATCCAGCTAAAATTCAAGAGAATGTTAATACTTAAAATGCTCATATAGTACTTCTATCCTTCCATGGTCTCCAGAGAGAAGCAAAGACACGGTGACTTGTCTCTGGGGTCCATATTGGGATCCCCAATGAATTTCAGCCTCTTGTTAACCCTATCCTAGAACATCTGGTAGAGAGTAATATTGCCCCAGAATATAGGGAGGGCAGCAGGAAAAATGCTGCTCTCAGCCCAGAGTGGCCCGCAGATTGAGGATTCCCCATGGCTGTAGAGACTCTGTCCAGGATGATCTACCCAACATCATCCCCTCATTATGCACAAAATGGCAGACAATACATCAGCCAGTGAAGAAATGGAAGAAAGCCAAGAGTAGGGGAGTAATGGACAAATGGGGAAACTCTACCAGACTTCGGGAATTAGGACAGAAAGCCAAGTAGGATCAGTCCTTTTCCCACCTCCCCCAAGAAGATATTCAGAAGCAAGGTCAAACACCAAAGAAAATCAAATCCTCTTTTTTTTTTTTTTTTTTTTTTTTTTTTAAAGAAGCAATCGGGATTAAGTGACTTGACCAGGTTACATAGCTAGGAAGTGTTAAGTGTCTGAGGCTAAATTTGAACTCAGATCCTCCTGACTCCAGAGCCTGTGCTCTAAATACTAGCACCATCTATTTGCCCCTAAGTCCTAAATTCTCAAACATGAGGGAGGTTGAGAAAGTTTTGCAGTCTAGTCTCAGAGACACATCTGCTGAAAAAGAAGGAAAGTATATAGGGAAATATAAAGGGAGGTCACCCCAGATTTAAAAAGGAAGAAAGATCAATGAAAACTGGAATATATGCCAAAAAATCAACAGAAGAGCCTAAAACTAGTATGGATACTGAAGCCTCAAAGAATTTAGAAAGACTTTTTAACAAATATTACAAAACAAACATGATGAAACACAGAATCCTGTGGAATCCCAGAAGAGCATAAAACAATGAGAAATTCCAGAATGGCTCAAAAAAATAAATGAAATATATAAGAAAATTAATTAGAATAAATGTGTATCAGAATTTGTTATTATAAAAGTAAATATAAAACCCAATTAACAGATTGGGGGAAAATAATAGAGAGTTTCTCCAAAGAAGTGAAAGAGTGATAACAAATCTGAAACACAGAAATATTGAAGAGGAAGAAGAAAAACACAAAGGAATAACATTAAAAGAACATATATAATCTTTATGGAAGCAAAGGTCAGTGACTTCAAATATAAGAAGTTCATAGATAAACTAAGACTCATAGTTTTCCAAGAGGAATATGACAAAGAAAAAAAAAACCCAGACACTATAATGAAGGAAATAAGGGAAGAAAACTGGTTAGAATTTCTAAATACAGAAAACAAAGCAGCAATGGAAAAAATCAACATATTTCCTCCAGAAAAACAACAACAAAAACCTCTGCTTCAAACCCCAAGCCACATAGTGGTTAAATTGAACAATTCCTGAGCCAAACAACAAATTCTATGAAAGGCTAGGAGAAAGGTCTTCAAATATAAAGGAAAAGAAATTTGAATAACGCAAGAGTATATTCCACAGTCTCTAGAAACCACAGAAAGGAATGGAGTAGTATATTCTGGAAAGCAGAGAAACTCAAGATACTTCCCCAAACAACCTGCCTTACAAATCTAAGCCACAATCCTCAATGAAAAAAGATGACATTTCAGTCAAGGAGAGGAATTTGAATCCTAAATTCCCAAACATGAAAAGAATATTCAACATGCCAAAAGCCCCAAAGAACTAAGTAAAGTAAATAGTGTAATTATCAAATAAAGAATAAATAATAAAATAAATTATCTCATGTTTACAGGATATTTTTTTAAAAGAGAAAGAGAAATGGGGTGAGAGAAGCTAGCTAAATGGTGCAATGGACAAAGCACCAACCCTGGAGTCAGAAGGATCTGAGTTCAAATATAGCCTGATACTTGACACTTACCATTTAGTTGTGTGACCCTGGATAAGCCACTTAAGCCTAATTGCCTCACCAAAAAAAATGTTAACCTATAGGGGAATATGTTGCTGTTGTTTTGTCCATTTCTGAAGAGGGCCATTGACAGGATGATGTCTTGACTCCATATGAATTGGATTTAAATGAGGAAGATTGCACAAAGGCTCCTGCTTCACTCTCTCTTCTCTAGTCACTGAGGTCCAGTGGTGGGACAAGTCAGGATGAATGATGATGGCTCGAGATGCAGTGGATGACCTCGGGATCTTTGACATCTGATCAAGCTCCAAGCATTTCACAGCTCCTGCTTCAGCCCCACTTCATGGCAGTTGGAACAAATGGCCCTCATCTGCCCATTCCATTTAGGGAAGTCTTCAATAAATTAGACATCCCTCTAACTTAACACTGATTTGAGACCTGTTACTCTCAACCTGGTTTAACCTGTCTGCCAAGACGGTTTACCAAGGTGTGAGCACTGTACATGCTACAGCTTCCTGGAGCCACAGGTGAGAGTCAAGTGCCAGGTAGATACCAGAGGTGGATGAACAGACCTCAGATCAGAGGTTCTAGTTTTCCCTGAATCCCCCATATACATAGAACAACAAATGTGTCATCTCAGGGATGTTTGACTGTCCACATCAATGATATAGTTCACATACTATGCACACTTGCTTATTATATGAGACTTTTGCAAATATCCTCACATAAGCTCATCAGAAAAGAGCCTCCTTTCTTTTCTCCCAATTTTGTGAGGATACATGGGAGAATTTGCTCTGTCCATCTCTCATTTTTCTTTTTCACCACATGATTAGCCCATCTCCTTTTTCTCAGACATTCGCCTGTTGATGTCCTGATATTCTTCACATTAGTCAAATTTTAATATGCCTTTTCATACTCACTCTGCCCCTTTCTTTTGTCCTCTTGTATGATATTTATTTTCAATTTTTCAGAGACTGTATGCTTATAAAAGACTGTTCATTTATCTGTGTGCTTTTGTCTAGAAATTTTATATTTTAAATATAAAAATAAAGAAGGATCATCAAGAAATATTTTTAAAAGAATATAAAAGTATAAAGATGTAAACAAAATTTGAAGAAAGAGGAAAAGTGAAGGTAGAGGGGCAGAATTGAAATGAAGCACCAGAGACTAAATCCCTTAGTCCTCATACTCTTGAATCAATGGATGTTGTGAGACAATGGTACAGAATAAGTGAAGGGTTACATGAATTGGGGAAGGGGAGCCAGGGATTTAAGGGGAATGACTCATGTGCACAATCAAGTCCACAAGTGAACAATAAAGAGATGATGTCTCCTATATTCTCTCAACAAGAAGGATTAGAGAGAATGGGGGAAGGAAAGAATCCATACGGGATTTTTAAAAAATGGAAGGTGTCAACTCAGTAATGAAGAGCACTACCAATGGGGAAAGGAGTGTCTTTGATGAAATCTGAGAATTTGGGAACTGATTTAATCTGGCTGGACTTGGTGTTTTGGGAACTTTCATTGAAAAAAGTGTTGTGTCTTCAGATCATTTTCTCAGAGAAGGACAGGTGATCTTCCAGAAGACTCTGGTCTTCAGAAAAGGGAGGAAAGACAAAGACCCAGAGATCTAAATCAATTAGTGGGAAGCAGAATGATCATGGGAAAGGCAGGAAGTAGAATTGAACTGTGTGGCTTTAGACAAGATTATTTCTTCCATAGAGCACTGCTTCTATCCACATTACTTCCCTCAAAAATTGACACTTCTGAAAGTAGGTCTCAATAGAAAAAAAGGGATGGTGGAACAAGATCTACAAAAGCAATAACAGACCTTGGTTAGAAAAAGGATCTCAAACCCAGAACTTCAGAAGTTTGAACTTCATGAAAAATACAAAGAGATTAAAGAAGGCCTAAATAATGATATGGACCACAGAGAACAAACTTTCTATTATTAATTATTAATTAATTGTTAGTGCTTAATGATGTAATTAATATCACTAATATTTTCTGAATATTACGTAGAGATTAAATTTTAGAATAGATGGGAAAGGAAGAGAATAAATGAAAAGAATAAAGAAAAAAAATCTTTGAAAAAAGAAACCTAACAAATACAAGAAAGTGGGAAGACTAAAAAGAGGGAGAGTTTTAATCACTTAACTGAGCTAGGAGGAAAAAAAGGAAGATAGATAACTAAATGAAAACAACAACAAAAAAGAAATTACTAATTTAAGTAAAATTCCCATAGAAAGGAAAGGTTTGACAAATGAGAGTGGAGAGAGGAAGGCAAAGAGTCCAGCTAAATAAAAATATTTCTAAGTACTTTAAGCAAAATTAATACATGGAACAATGTATTTTCTTAAAAGACTGAAAATATCTTTTAAAAAACAGTACACAAATGGCAGAAAACACAAACTGAACTCTCATGACTTTAAATATGAATAGACTAAACAGTTCAATTAAAGAGAGTAGCAAATGGATAAGAAAGCAAAATCTTCCAATGTGTTGCTCATACAACACACACTAACAAAATTAAACTAAATTATTCCATTTTTGATAAACCCCAAAGAGTGGAATTACAAAAAAAGAACTCTCTATCTGACAATAATATCTAAGGAAAATGGAAAGCAGTGTGGTTGAAATTAGATTTAGGTCAACATCTTACACTATATACCACAATAAATTCAACATGGATTCCCAGCCCAATATTAAAAATTATATCATTAAAAATAAAAATAGAAGTATATCACATACCTTTCATAGCTATGGCTAAGGAGTGGGTTCTTAACCAAAGGATAGAGATAATTATAAAAGATAAAATATGTATTTTGATTAAATTAAATTTAAAGACTTTTGCACAAACAAAAGTAATGCAGCCAGGAAAAGAAGGGAATTGTATGTTTGGGGAAAACTATTTTGGATAAGGGATCTTATAATCCAAGATATATAGATAGTAGAACTACATAAAATCAAAACACATTTCCCAGTAGATAAGTGGTCAAAGGATACAGACAAACAATTCTCAAAAGAGAAATTATAAACTGTTAAGAACAACATAAAATAATATTCCAAATCACTCATAATAAAGAAATATTCATTTAAACAACTCTGAGGTTTCACCTCACACATAGCAATTTGGCAAAGATTAACCGATGATATGAATAGTCAATGATGGAGGTGTTGTGGAAAGGCTGGTACATTAATGCATTGTTGATGGTCTAATTATTCTGGAAAGTAATTTTGAATTATGCAAAGAGCATGACTGAATGTTTATGCCTTTTGACTCAGAGACTCCACTATTACATATGTAACTCAGGAGGTCAAAGACAGAAAAAGAAAAAGTCCCCTTATATACCAAAATATTTATAGCAGCACTTTTTGTGGCAGCAAAGAGCTGAAAATAAATGACTATTGATTGGGGAATGGCTAAACCCATTGTGGTCCATGAATGCAATGAGGTATGACTGTGCCATAAGAGTGAAACATGGAAGATGTAAAAACGGATACAGAGTGAAGTAAGCAGAACCAGGAGAACAAGGTAGACAGTAGCTACAGCGGCCTAGATGGAAAAACAACAAAAAAGACCACAGAATTAAAACAGAATCCTGCAAAAAACAATCAAGCTTGGCCACAAAAGGGAGATGAGAAGACAATTCCATACACTTGTGTACAGAGATGAGGAGGCCTGAGGGTCATGTACCATGCAAACTGTCAGGTGGTTGCTTGGTACTGGCTAGTTTAGCTGAAGTTTACTTCATTCTTTATTACAGGAGATGACTGTGGGAGGATATAATGGGTAATGTAGGTGACACACAAATAAAAGCTCTCAATGCAAATGTATTTTTTATAAATATGATCCTATAAACCCAGGATGTCAGAGCTGGGAAAGCCCTTAGAACTCAGGAGGTCAGAACTGGGAGGGCCCTTAGAACAGGGAATGTCAGGGCTGAAAGGGCCCTTAGAACACAGAATGTTAGAGCTGGGGGGACCCTTAGAACCCAGGATGTCAGAGCTGGGAGAACCCTTAGAACACAGAATGTTAGAGCTGGGGGGGGCCCTTAGAACCCAGGATGTCAGAGCTGGGAGGGCCCTTAGAACATGGGATGTCAGAGCTGGGAGGGCCCTTAGAACATGGGATGTCAGAGCTGGGAGGGCCCTTAGAACCCAGGAGGTCAGAGCTGGGAGGGCCCTTAGAACCCAGGGAGGTCAGGAGCTGGGAGGGCTCTTAGAACCCAGGATGTCAGACCTGGGAGGGCCCTTAAAACCCAGGAGGTCAGAGCTGGGAGGGCCCCTTAGAACCCAGGAGGTCAGAGCTGGGAGGGCCCTTAGAACCCGGGATGTCAGAGCTGGGAGGGCCCTTAGAACCCGGGAGGTCAGAGCTGGGAGGGCCCTTAGAACCCAGGATGTCAGACCTGGGAGGGCCCTTAAAACCCAGGATGCCAGAGCTGGGAGGGCCCTTAAAACCCAGGATGCCAGAGCTGGGAGGGCCCTTAGAACACAATATCAGAGCTGAGAGAGATCTGATAACATGACTTAGAGATAGAAGTACTCTTAAATCCTACATTACCTAGATTCTATCTAGCCTAACCATCACATTTTAAGAGTAAAGAAATCAAAAGGTGACTTGCTGAGCCCAGTGTCACAAAGCTAGGACTGGAACATCAGTCTCCTCACTCCAGGCTCACTCTTTGCCTCCCCTCACACTGCCTAGTCATGCACACATACTGCAGATACCATGGATTCCTGGCTTCTTACCTAAGGTCCCCAAGAACATTGGAGATGTAATGAAGTCTCCATTGGGATGGAGAAGACAAAGATCCGTAGAGGAAGGGACCTCCACGGAGGCTCCCTGGCTTCAGAGGCTGGCTGCCGGCCTCCCAGCATGGTTTGTTTAATGCTTCCCCCTGCTAGGATTTCATTATTGATCTACTGCCTGTGGCTGGCTTTGGCCCAGTGTGCCGCACGGAGTTGTACAATCCCGTCTTCATCAAAAATGCAGGAGCTGGGGGTTCACTTGTCTGTGAGCTCTCTAGACGGTTTAAGTAGATGAGCAGTGGTTGCTCTCAAGCTGGCAGACAAGCCGGTTCTCTGCGTCTGTCGTAGAGCTCAGGAATATGCTCCTCCCTGCGGAAAATATCAGAGGGGCCGCCAGATACCTACAAGGAAGGGGAGAAAGGCGGGGAAAGGGGTGAAGATCAAGCTCATTAGGGAGATAGAACCATCATGTCAGGCTGTTTCCCCATCTGTCAAATGAGGATGGACATTTTGAGTCTTCAGAACCCTCCCAGATTTCCCATTCTTCATTCTCCATTCCTAAAGTACCTCCCTCTCTTCACATCTCATATTTTAAGATCACTCTCATCTTCTTCCTGTGTTCTAAGGCCTCTTCCTGCCCTCATATTCCATCTTTTCTCATTTTTGACATTTTGACATAAGAACCCTCCCCTAGCTCTGACATCCCGGGTTCTAAGGGCCCTCCCAGCTCTGACATCCCGGGTTCTAAGGGCCCTCCCAGCTCTGACATCCTGGGTTCTAAGGGCCCTCCCAGCTCTGACATCCTGGGGTCTCAGGGCCCTCCCAGCTCTGACCTCCTGGGTTCTCAGGGCCTCCCAGTTTGACATCCTGGTTCTAAGGGCCCTCCCGCTCTGACCTCCTGGTTCTAAGGCTCCCAGCTCTGACCTCCTGGGTTCTAAGGGCCCTCCCAGCTCTGACATCCTGGGTTCTCAGGGTCCTCCCAGCTCTGACCTCCCGGGCTCTAAGGGCCCTCCCAGCTCTGACATCCCGGGTTCTAAGGGCCCTCCCAGCTCTGACATCCCGGGTTCTAAGGGCCCTCCCAGCTCTGACATCCTGGGTTCTAAGGGCCCTCCCAGCTCTGACATCCTGGGTTCTCAGGGCCCTCCCAGCTCTGACCTCCTGGGTTCTCAGGGCCCTCCTAGCTCTGACCTCCTGGGTTCTAAGGGCCCTCCCAACTCTGACCTCCTTTGTTCTAAGGGCCCTCCCCACTCTAACATTCTATTACCTGAAGCCATTTCAGTGTTCCTGCTAGATTTTATGGCATATATTATAAGGTCTTCTGTGCTAGGAAATTAAGGATTTTCAGGGTACAAGCTCAAGTTGGCAGTAAGTATATTTTTATAGAAAGTGGACATGTAGTCTGGGCATAAATGGAGGGAACAAGGCCAGGGAGTAACTTTATTCTTGTCTAAATGTTTGTCAGTTGACTAGTTTATTAATAAGCATCTAGTAAGCAACTACTGTCTTCTAGGCTCTGTGAAAAAAAAAAAGTCCCTAGCCTTAAGGAGTTTAATGAAGGAGGGAACATACAAACCAACAAGATATATAATGGATAAATTGGAAGTTATCCAGAGAAGGAAAAGGGAAATGTAAATCAGAGCCTAAAATAAGTCAAATAGGAGATTGTTAATTTTCTATAGAACAATGGTTTATTTTTCTGAATGTACAAAATCCAAACTAACCAAGGAAATTGTGGAATGATGAATGATAAAGCATTTATTAATTGCTTACTATGTGCCAGAAATTATGTGGAGGAGGTACAAATACAAGAAAGTCAGCTGGTGTCAGCCATGAAGAAGTTTACATTCTAATGGAGGGGGAAAAATAATACATAAAGGGTAACTAAAAGTTCCCCACATGGAGCATCATGGTTTAGAAATGGTAACTAAGAAATGTAGTGAGCTTTGGTTCTGGATGAGACAAAGTGAACGCTCACTTAACAGAAAACAAGTGGGTTCCAGGGACAGAATTTAAGATTCCATTAGGTTGGTAATAAGGAGGATGAGAATAATAAAAGAAAGAAAGGTGAAAAAAGAGGAGAGAAAGAAGGGAGGGGAGGGAGGGAGGGAAGGAAGGAAGGAAGGAAGGAAGGAAGGAAGGAAGGAAGGAAGGAAGGAAGGAAGGAAGAAAGAAAGGAAGGAAGGAAAAAAGGAAGAAAGAAAGGAAGGAAGGAAGGAAGGGAGGAGGGAGGAAGGGAGGGAGGAGGAAAAGAAAGAGGGAGGGAAATAGGAAGAGAAAAAGGAAAGAAGAAATCAAAAGAGAAAGAAAAAAATAGCATAACTTCTGCAGAGGCCAGAAAACACTGAAGAATCCTCAAGTCTCCTTCCCTGATCTATATGGCTTGTGGTTGAGGAGGAAAACAGATCCATTCAGAGATTGTCCCACAGCATTTTTAACCTTTTTCAAAATAGAATTCTTTAATGCTACTTCCCCAGATTGGCAGCAGGAGACATGGTCCCTTCTGCCAGGTATGTGGGGCGCCAGCATCCAGCATTTCCCTTTGATAAAACGCTAACCAGATCCTGACAGATACGGCTGACGTCCAGCCTGCTTGTGCTCCTGCCCTGATTGGTTAAACACGCAGCAAACAATGCGACTGTCTGAAAGTATTCTGAGCAGTGGCCATAGCAGGGAAGTTGCTCGGCCCTGATGTCCAGGAGGGTGGAGGCTCTGGATGGCCGCCCGACTGCCCGGCAGCTGCCACATCTTAGTACTGAATGAGGGGCTCCCTTCCTCTGAGGCCTAAGCCAAAGTCACTGCCCAAAGACTTGGGGTCCCTAAGCTTATCTGTTCACTAGCAAGGCATGAGCTACATCCTCAGGCCAGATGAGTGGGCGGCAGGAGAAGCTTCTTCAGTCAGTCAGCAAGAATTTATCTAAAATTTGCTAAATGCCCAGCCCTGGAAAAGGTGTTATTGGGATGGAAGAAAAGTCCGAGGCATGACCTCTGCTCTCAAGAACCTTATTGTGAAGGCAGCAAAAAATAACCGAGCCACTGGAAACAGAGCAAACAGCTGCCCTCTCCTCAGCTAAGAGGATTGAGCTAGATGAGCTCCAGGATGCCCCCATCTCCAGCTCTGACCTCCTGGGTTCTAAGGGCCCCCCCAGCTCTGACCTCCTGGGTTCTAAGGACCCTCCCAGCTCTGATCTCCTGGGTTCTAAGGGCCCTCCCAGCTCTGACCTCTTGTGTTCTAATGTCCTTCCCAACTCTGATATTCCAGGTTTTAAGGATCCTTCCAGCTTAAACTTCATGTTACAAGTTTCCTTCCTGACATTCCTCATCAGAAGGGCCCTCTCACATGTGACATTCCATGTTCTAAGGTTGTTCTCACTCTGAGACTCCATTTTCCATTGTCTCGCCCAACTTTAACATTCTATGTTGTATGGCAGAGGAGTCAAATGAGCCTCATCTGACTGGAAGTGCTCCCACATGAGTGCCCCAGGAACCGAATCAAAATGCAATTGGAAAATATGTAAAAAATAAATACAATGAACAAAAATATTGTGTTGGAATCTTTGCAAAGTGTTAAGCCATTAGAGTTGATAGAGACAATAATTATCTAATTTAGCATGGTTCAATATGATTGATTTGATCTTGGAAGGAGATATTTTGGGCCTGAACTTGAAACAAGGTACTAAGTACAACTGATAGACAATAATGCTTGTGTTCACACCTCCCTTGAAGTTCTTAGGGCCAGAGAGCACTCTGGGAGATAACCCAGAATCCCATTCTCTCTGGAAGGAGGAGTTAACCTTTGGGAGATCATATATATAGAGGAAGCTCTTAGAGCTGGAAAAGAATTTCTCCAGAACATTGACTGGGGTCGGAGAGGAGCACTCTGGGAGGAAGCCCACAAGTCCTATCTTCGAGGCAAGAAAGATTCATCGTATCTTCCAACTTGGTGCTGGCTGGAGGCTGAAGAAAGCAGAGGCAGAAGCCAAGGACCAAGCTGAAAGATCTCTTGGAACCAAGCAGAGAGATAGGCCTGAGCTAACCGGGCTATATTGAAGGGCACATTAAAAGATCTGAACTTTTATCACCTGGCTGTGTTTTGGAAAAAGAACACCACAATATTGAATAAAACATTATAGATAATATCCATGTGTACTTTTCTAAATCAATATAAATCCTTGAGATCCTTATGTAATCCTTTTCTATTTGACATTACTGCTCTAAGGTCTTTTCTAGTTGTAACAGGGGAAGGAAAGGGAAGAGAAAGGAAAAAAAGGGAGCAGAAGGTAAGAGGAAGGGGAAGTGGAAGTAGAAGAGAAGGGAAGGAAAAGGGGAAGGGGAAGGAGAAAAGGGGGAAGTGAAGAGAAAGGAAGGGAAGTGGAAGGAAAGGGAAAAGAGAAGGAAAGGGAAGGAGAAAAGAAAGGAGAAGGGAAAGGGGAAGAGCAAGGGGAAGGGGAAGGGAGAAGGGAAGACGAAGGAGAAGGGAAATGGGAAGGGAAAGAAGAAGGGGAGGGAAGGGAATAGGGAAAGGAGAAGGGAAGGGAAGGGAACCAATTTTGTACCAGGCATTGTGCTTTACAAATACGATCCCATTTAACGCTCTAGCTGCCTCATAGGTTAAAAGTCTATACTTAAACCTGTATTCCAAGGTTTCTTCCACCTCTAACAAACATCCTCTATGTTCTATAGTCTGTCCCAAATTCCCTTTAGACTTGAATACTTCTATTCCTAGTTATTATTATAATTCTTGGAGTTTGCTGCTGTTTTTGTTGTTCTGTCATTTCAGTCGGATCCAAATGACTCCATTTACAGTTTTCTTAGCAAAGACACTGGACTAGTTTGCCACTTCCTTCTCCAGGCCATTTTACAGATGAGGCAACTGAGACAAAGAAGGTTAAATGACTTGCCCATGGTCACACAGCTAATATGTGTCTGGTGCCAGATTTGGACTCAGGGAGATGAGTCTTCCTGACTCCAACCTCAACCCTCTGTCCACTAGCCCACCTAACTGTCCTTTCTCACAGAGCACAATTTATGATTCACTGCTAAGCATCTGGTACAGACTTTGTGAACTATATTTATTAGGAAACTGAGCATTTTTAGGGAATGAGCAGATGAAGTTATCTAGTTCAGAGTCAGAGACAAGCTGATGATACCTGCTGAGTGTCTATAACTTGGAGTTCTCTGGGTGCTGGACGACAGCGTCCTTGCCTCCAAACTGCGAGAGTTTTCTAGCTCAGATTTTTTATCTTGATCTTCTTTCTAGACACACATTGATTGCCTGACTCTCACTTGTATTCAGACTGAGCCCTCTCTCAGTACCCTTGTCCACTGAGATGAAGCTCCCAGCTAATCTTCCAGCTCTCCCCTAGAGTCCACATAGAATTCCCAAAGTGCAGTTCTATTGAATAGACTCTGAGAAGCAGGTCTAACTTAGACCTGAACTAGTCATTCATCCACCAAATATTCATTTGCTTTGCACAAGGTCCTGTTGACAAGAGGGAAGCAAGGTAAATAAAAGGGCAGCTAGTCTATTTGAGGGTTTTAGATATATCCACAAAGAACTATGAGGGGATTGACATAGTCACTGCAAAACCACAGTGTGCCAGAGCTGGAGAGAACCTTAGAATATTATGTTAGAGTCAAGAGGGAATTTAGAAAATGCAAAGTCAGAACTAGAAGGGACCTTCATACGTAGAATATCAGGGCTAGAATAGAACTAAAAAGCAAGAAAGTTAGGCTCAGAAGGAATTTAGAACACAGCATCAGAGCTAAGAGGAATCTTAGAACAGAAGGTAAGAATTAGGAGGTGGTTAGATCTGGAAGAATCCCTAGGAAATAGAATGTTACAGCTGAAAATGTCTTTAAAAATAGAATGTTAGACCTGGAAGAGTTCTTAGAGCATAGAATGATATACCTGGAAGAGTTTAGAACATGGAATGCTAGATCTGGAAGAGTTCTTAGAACATAGAATATTAGATCTGAAAGAATCTTTAGAATATCACAGTGTGCCAGAGCTGGAGAGAATCTTAGAATTTAGAATGGTAGACCTGGAAGAATTCTTAGAACATAGGACGTCAAAGTTATAAAGAACTTCATTCAGCATGTGGGATGTCAAAATTGGAAGAGCCCTTAGAACAAAGGATGTTAAATCTGGAAGGCCCTTAGACTTAGCTGTCAGAGCTGAGAGAGGTGTTGGAGACTATCTCTGCCTCATTTTTAAAGGGCATTGGGAACTGAATAGAGGATTCCTACCCATATTTTCTGCCTCCAAATCCAGGGCTAACCTTTTTACTTCACAGCCCTTCTCCTCATATACCTCAAAGTGTCCAATGAGTGGTACAAATTGTAGGATTGCAAATAAAGAAAGGCACTTATGGAAGTCATTGCCGGCTTGGGGGATTAGAAAAGTCCCCTGAATTCTCCATTTTGAGTATTTTCTACGGTCAGAGAAAGAAGGAAGATGGGATGGGGAGGGGGGACCACCAGTACTGCAAGCCTTCTCTCTAGTTCTCCATCCCCATCCCACCCCTCTGCCCTTAATCCTGTTGACTTTCTCTATTAGCAGCCTCTCCCACTGAGAACAGGATCACAGTTGTCAAGCCCAAGCCAGATAAATGGCTTTCCCTTGGCCAGTAGAGCCAGAAGCCTTTCAAGTCCTCGATGTGGCACCCAGGCAAAGCTCTACTGAAGCAACCCAGGCTTTCCTACAATAAAACTTAGAGAAGAGAAGCAAGGAATCTAATTAAGCTCCCCAGAGCCTCAGCTCCTCCTCTTATTAAGTTAGAACCCTTTGAAGCTTGACCCAGCTCATTAAAATAATTTGAATCCTGTGGAATTGTCTTATATGATCCCTGATCTGAGAAAATTGTTTTCATAACAGCCGAACCCAAATCTCTCCCCATAGGGTTGGATGGTTAGCTGTGGATGTCAGATGGGTTCCCATTTCTGGGAAGTACCCCAGAGAGCCAGAGTCCGAGGAAAGGAAGGCCGACACAGCAATCGGGTCATCATCCTCCCATGCACTGACTGAAACCCAGAAAGGAGTCTAAAACAAGGAAGAGGAAGGTTGGGGAAGAATCTGAGAAAACTAGCATTGACCCAGGAAAGGAGTCTCAGAAATTGCTTGGTTATATAATATATAATTGAAAAGGATCTTAAAAATCATCTAGTCTAATCCATTCATTTAACAGATGAGGAAATTGAGACCCAGAGGGCTTGTGAGTTGTCCCCAAATCCCCATAGATCTTAGGGAGCAGAATCAAGATTAAAACACAGACCCTTTTACTCCCCAAATCCTGCAATCGACACCAAACTCTCATTCATTCATCTGTGTTTTCATTCAGTCCTTCAAAAACAATCTTAGTGTCCATACCCAAAAGAGAAACCTATATTCTATGCTGGGGAAGAACAAAGTTTAGATAAGACACAGTTCTTGCTCCCAAGAAAACCAGTCTAATATCCTAGCATTCAAGGCCTTCTATAATCTAACTCCAACAAATCCAACCTTATCATATACTTTTCCTTAGAACCAAACATTATCATTCACTATTCCCTAAATATGTTCCCCATTTTACCACTTCCACACTTTCTTTCATGCCTAGAATGCCCTCCCCACCATTTTCTGCTAGCTAACCTCGTCAACCATCTTTCCAGGTTTAGCTCAAATGTTACCTTCTCCAGATAGTGTTCCCAGCTCTCCTATCTGATCATCTGAAGCTTCCTACTACTCTGTATGTCCAACATGCTAGTCATTTTCATTACATTTTCTTTTCTTAATGATCATATTTATTTGTGTTAAGTGTAGGTTGCTCATTTAGGTGTGTCTGCATAAGTTACGTGTGCTATGGTTATGGGTTATGGGTCTGTCTAGATATGGCTCATCGGGAATGAGATCTTTTCTCCCTATCTTCTCTCTCTAAGGGAGACACTGATTCCTACCAGATGGGCAAGCAGAAAGTTGAAACCCAAAGCTTGGTCATTCTGCCTTCTTCAAAAAGAGGAGATAGGAGGTTATAATTAGATAGACAGATGGATGGATACATAGGCAGATATAGATAGATAGATTTATATAGATATATCAACATCAATATAGATAAATTATATAAATATATCAATACATCTATCCATCAAGAGATAGACATATAGATAGGAATCTAGCTATCTACTGATAGATTCTGGGACAATTTCTCATACATACATACATAGATATCAACCTATCTATTGATTAAAAGATGTACATAAATTTGTAGAGAGACATCTATCTATTGATAGATATAGATTTCTAGATATAGAGCGATAGATGAATGGATAGATAGAGATGTACATAGATTTATAGACATCTACCTATTTGTTGACAACTACAGATAGAAAGATAGATAAAGACATCTACCTATGTATTGATAAAAGATGTACATAAATCTATAGATAGATATCTACCTATTGATAGATATAGATAGAGAGATGGATGGATAGATATATACATAGATTTACAGATATCTACAGATATAGATAGAAAGATAGATAAATAGATAGACAGACAGACATACACCTAGATGTCTCACTCAGAATCTCAGCTTTCATCCAAGAAGAAATTCTTCAAAATCTTTTGAAGAGCAGACAAGGGATAGAGACATAATCATTGTGACGCAGAGGGGCTTTGAGCTGCAACTTTCTATCTGTGTCCAAGGTTTATTATCCACACTCAATAATTTTCCACACTAGGGATATTTTGGACTCAAACCCCTATGAAGTCAGGACATCGGTTTCACCAGATTGCCTTCTATATATAATTATGTTGAGGGGAGATACAAACACTGTGAAACAAAACCTGTCCCTAAGAGCTTCCAGTCTAGCGACATAAGATAGTAAACCTTGGCCACAGATAGTAAGGAGCAGCTCAAAGCCCCTCTGCATGGAACTCTGCTCATTGGTGGAGATTGATCACTCAATGTTCTGCACTTTTGTGAGCTGGTGAGAGCTGGAGAGAAAAGAAATCCTGGTCTTCTGATTTATGGCTTTGAGAGAGAAGTGTTGTTCTAGCTCTTCTTCTGATTCCTAAAGGGAGAGGAAGACTTTGAGAAGAAGCTGACATGTAGAGGAGCTGGCATCTCGATGATGTTTATGGATAGATAAATACAGATAGATAGATTTATATAGATATATCAACATTAATATAGATAAATTATATAAATATATCAATACATCTATCCATCAAGAAGATAACCATAAACCTCCTTCCTCACTTTTATCTCTCAGTATTCCTTGATTCCTTCAAGACTTAGTTCAAATATCACTTTAACATGGACCTTTCTTAATTTCCATCCCTGCCACCCAACTGCTGGTACCTTGCCCCACATTTAATATTTATGTACTTAGGACTATTTTGCTGAGATCTCTGTATCCTCAGTGTCAGCAGGATGATTTCAGAGAGGCCTGGAGGGACTTACATGGACTGATGCTGAGGGAAGTGAGCAGATCCAGGAGAACATTGTACACGGCAACAACAAGACTATGTGATGACCAGCTCTGTTGGAAAAGGCTCTTTTCAACAATTAGATGTTCAGTAGACTTGGGTTGGAAAGTGCCATTCACATCTAGAGAGAGAGAGAGACCTATGAAGATTGAATGTGGATTGAAACGGTATTTTCATTTTTTTTTATCCTTTCTTGTGTTTTTTTTCCATTTGGTCTGATTTTTCTTGCACAGCATGATGAATATGAAAATATATTTGGAAGAATTGTACATTTTTAGTTTATATTGGATTGCTTCCTCTGTAGGAGAGGGGAAAGGAAAAGATAGAAAGAAAAATTTGAAACACAATAAAATATTGTGGAGGTGAATATTAAAAACTATCTTTATATATATTTGGAAAAATAAAATACTATTTTAAAAAAAGAAGTGTTTATTGACTAACTCAGAAGTCATGGAATCAAATCCTGCCTCAGACACTCATGAGCTGTGTGACAGAAATCAAGTCACTAAATGTCTCAGAGCCTCAGTTTGCTTATCTGTAAAATAAGGATAATATTAATTTTCCTAAGATCTCTTGAGAGATAGACTGATACAGATATGTGCCAGACTTGGAATCGTGAGATTGTTGTTCAGTTGTTTTTCAGACATATCCAACTTTGTGACCCCATTTAGGTTTTTCTGAGCAGAGATACTGGTTGGCCACTTCCTTCTTCAGTCCATTTTACAGAAGAGAAAACTGAGATGAATAGGGTTAAAGGACTTGCCCAGGATCATCCAGCTAGTGTCTGAAGCCATATTTGAACTCAGGTCTTCTTAACTCCAGACTCTACGGTACCACCTGGCTGTCCGCTGTAGTCACAAGGACAGGAGTTCAAATTCTACCTCTGACCTCTGCGGGTGACCACAGGTAAGTCGCTCCTCCTTTCTGAAGCCAGAAAGTACACAAAAGACAACGATTAACAAGTTATGATCTTTTTTGCCATAATCCTAGTATTTGCAGTATTGTTCACCTCCCCTGCAAGACCATTATCAGGAAACAAAACCTTAAGATAATATAGAAATGAGAGCAATTATCACCTACAATGACTGGGATGTCCAGATCATTTTTCTACCCTTTACTGAAGACATTTTCAATAAAGAGTAAAATATGTTTTGAAAGATTTAAAGAAGATTGATTTTTAGATCTTTAACTCTGTAAGTCCACCTCCTATGTGAAGGCTTCCTTGGATTCCTCTGCTCTGTCCCAAGTCCAAGAACCAAGCCTTTCCTTGTACTGTTTCCAAGGGTCATGAATATACACACCATCATTCCAACTAGGAGTGTAAGCTCCTAGAGGGAAGGGACTGTTGTACTGGTAGGAACCTGGCTCTGGCTAGAAAACCCAGTTCAAATCCCAGATCTGTCATTTTTCACCCAGGAGAATCTGGCTAGGATCCTTTCCCTCCCTAAGGTCACACTTTATCTACAATTTGAGGCATTTAGATTCTCTTTAAGGCTCTTCCCTAAGAAACTCTTTGTTTCACATTTTCTCCAAAATGCTTAGAACCACAGGAGACACATAACAGATGCTCAGACAGCACTTATTGAGTTTAACAGAATTAATGTGAATCAACCAGTCCTCCGGGCTTCCATCTGCCTTACTGATTCTCCACATTCACCACTTTCAGAGTGGCCTTGACAGCCCGGCCACCCACAAGTGGAAACAAGGCAAGAGCTTTGAGGGACAGTATGGTAGAAAGGAATGCTACTTCTGAGCAGAGTTCTTCAGCTCTCAAGTCCTCTCCATCCCTGACATTCTGTATTCTAAGGGCCCTCCCAGCTCTGACATCCTGGGTTTTAAGGGCTCTCCCAGGTCTGACATTCCGGGTTCTAAGGGCCCTCCCAGCTCTGACATCCTGAGTTCTAGTGGTCCTCCCAATTCTGAAATACTGTATTCTAAGGGCCCTCCCAGCTCTGACATCCTGGGTTCTAAGAGCCCTCCCAGCTCTGACATCCTGGGTTCTAAGGCTTTCCCACCACTGACATTCCATTTCCTAGGTTTTTCCTAGTTCTGCTAGCCTATAATACTAAGTTTACTAGAACTGTTTTAGTCACTGAGGTCCCAAAACCTTCTTCAGTCTGAACCAGGGACCCTCATATCCCTTCGCTCTCATTCCAGTGTTTATTAATGACCTCTGTCTGATGTTCTAGATTCTTAGACCAGTCTCAGCTCTGATGAATCCTCTCCAAGATGAAGGGCAGGTCAGCTTCCCTAAGAGAGCCCTGATGGGGTTGTCCTGAGACAGGACCTCTAGGATCCAAGGCTTCTACAAGGATGGATACAATCATCCCAGATTTTCAAATGAAATCACTGAGGCTCTGGGATACCCAAGACTTACAGGCACTGCCCCTCATTCTGACACAGTCCATAAGAGTGTTGTCCATTTCTACTGGATAAACAGATGTAAAATATAATAATTTCATGACAATTTACTTTCCTCTGAGCAAGGATTTCCCATAACTCCTCATGGCCCTTCTACTTCAGAAGACATTTCTGTGTGGTGGAGAATGGAGAAAGGAGCTTCTGGAATAAGAAGAAGCTCAAAGCCCACTTGGGGTTAGCCCCAGAGAGTGTGGTTTGGATGGGGTTCCATGCATCAATGGACCTTTGGAGAGAGCCACAGTGTTCTTGAAGAGTAATTGTGGTTAGAAAAGTGGCTGAGTGTAAATGGACCTTCTTACTCAATAGAGCTTGGTGCCTTCTGTCACATCCGCTGGCTTGTGGGACCGGGCGGGTCACACTTCATGGGGTGCTACAGTTTGCAGAGTACTTTCTTCCCAAATAGGCAGAGAGTGGAGCTCTGTCTTTATCTCACAGGACAGAAGGTCAAGTTTACTTTTCAGAACACTTCTTATAAGGCACCACCACCCAGCACTGAAAGAATGCCAGATTTGACATTAGAGGATGTGGGTTTTGAGTATTTACTACAAGTATAATTATGAGCAAATCAGTGAATCTCTCTGAGTCTCAGTTTCTTCATTTATAAAATGAATGGGTTGAACTCAATGATAAATCTATTATGTGTTCCTCCCTGGCATTCAAGGCTCCCCATAATTTGATTATGCTCTACCTTTCTAGTCTTTGGTAACCCTACTACCTAAACTCCCTCTTCTCTATACTCTAGCCAGCCTGAATGACTCTCTCTTCCCCAAATACATCTTGTCATTTCCCACCCCCAAATTTTTGCTCACACAGTTCCCAATACCAAGAATACCCAACTCTATACACACTTCTAACACACACTCCTGTAGAAATGCTACCACATCTTCATGATTTAGACATAAAGAGTGATATTATAAGCAAATTAGAACAACATAAGATAGTTTACCTCTCAGATCTATGGAGAAGGGAGGAATTTGTAACCAAAGAAGAACCAGAGATCATGACTGATCATGAAATAAATAATTTTGGTTATATTAAATTAAAAAGGTTTTGTACAAACAAAACTAATGCAAATAAGATTAGAAGGGAAGCAATAAACTTGGAAAACATTTTTGCATTTAAAGGTTCTGATAAAGGCCTCATTTCTAAAATATATAGAGAATTGACTCAAATTTATAAGAATACAAGTCATTCTGCAAGTGATAAATAGTCAAAGGATATGAACAGACAATTTTCAGATGAAGAAATTAAAACCATTTCTAGTCATATGAAAAGGTGCTCTAAATTACTAGTGATCAGAGAAATGCAAATTAAAACAACTCTGAGATCCCACTACACATCTGTCAGATTGGCTAGAATGACAGGGAAAGATAATGACGAATGTTGGAGGGGATGCGGGAAAACTGGGATACTGATGCATTGTTAGTGGAGTTGTGAACGAATCCAGCCATTCTGGAGAGTAGTTTGGACCTATGCTCGTAAAGTTATCAAATTGTGCAGACCCTTTGATCCCAGCAGTATTTCTACTGGGCTTGTATCCCAAAGAGATCTTAAAGGAGGGAAAGGGACCCACTTGTGCAAAAATGTTTGTGGCAGCCTTTTTGGAAGTGACAAAAAACTGGAAACTTAGTAGATGCCCATCAGTTGGAGAATGGCTAAATAAATTGTGGCATATGCATATTATGGAATATTATTGTTTTGTAAGAAACGACCAACAGGATGATTTCAGAAAGGCCTGGAGAGACTTACATGAAATGATGCTGAATGAAATGAGCAAGAGATCATTATACACAGCAACAACAAGATTATACAATGATCAATTCTGAGGAATACAACTCCAACAATGAGATGATTGAGGCCAGTTTCAGTGATCTTGTGATGAAGAGAGCCATGTACATCCAGAGAAAGGACTGTGGGAACTGAGTTTGGATCACAACATAGCATTCTCACTCTTTTTGTTGTTGTTCACTTGCATTTTGTTTTCTCACTCATTTTTTTCCTTTTTGATCTGATTTTTCTTATGTAGCAAGATAATTATATAAATATGTTTGCATATATTGGATTTAACATATATTTTAACCTGTATATTGGATTGCTTGCCATCTAGGGAAGGAGTGGGGGAAAGGAGGGGAAATTTGGAACACAAAGCTATACAAGGGTCAATGTTGAAAAATTATCTGTACATGTTTTGAAAATAAAAAGCTTTAATTTAAAAAAAGAAATGCTATATCTTTCAAGATTCAACTCAAATGTCACATCTGAAAATTTCCCTGATTCTCCCTTATTATTCTCTCTCTTGAGCAATGATTACTGATATTTACATTTTACTTTGTGAACTTTAAAAGTACACCATTTGATCTCCACAACAACTGTATAAGGTTGGTATTGTAAGCATCATTGGCATTCCTATTTCATAGATTGTGAAATTTGGGGCCAGAGAAGTCCCATGACTTGCCCATGTTGACCCAATTGATAATCAAGATTAGACTGCTGGTCTTGCTTCCAGGAAAATTATATTATGCAAAAAAAACACCTTGGAGAGACTATGGAACATTGGAAAATATTCTGGTTCCAGGTTGGTTAGCCATGTGATTGACTATGGCGCTAGCATTGTATGTATCTCCCAAAATACCTGAGTTACCTTTAGCTAGCATTTCCCCTTTATTCAGTATTTTCTTGGCTCTTGTCATCAAGTAAAAGACCAATACTGTAAGGAGAAAGGCCTTTGGGCCTTCTCTCCCGCAAAGGCCATATGGCCCCTGAGAAATGAGCATTTGACTCTGGTCTTTTCCATTCTAGGTGAGAGGAGGAGACTCATCCTTGGGATTTTCAAAAGTCTGGAGATTTAGCTGCAGGAATCTGAGAGTCAGAATCCAGGCCAGCTTTTGTAGTATCAAGGACTGAGGATCTTCTGGGGTAATCTTGGGACCCTAGCCCAGTGGATGGCTACCCAGCAGCCATACCACATGTGAATATGAACTAAGCTGTCTGATCCTACTCTCCCAGACACTAAGGTGTTGTTAGGGAAAGTATGCCATAGAGATAACAGAAAAATGTATTTAACTCTTGTTATATCTTCAAAATAAAAGCACTTTGTAAAAACTAATGGATATTAAGTTAATGGAACTGGGCTCCTAGTCACTAGTCCCTAACAGTTTTGGGAACACAACTGATGGTGGCTCAAAATGATGGCAGTAGAGAAAATATTTTCCAGGGTTCTCCAATCCTGAGAAGTAAATATAGCATCCAGGCTCTGGAAGAGAAAGTCAGAACACACACATCGGAACAAGGTGGCCATAAAATCCCATAGAATGATAGGATCTCAGAGTTGGAAGGGAGCTCAGAGACTATCTAGTATAACCCATATTTAGAAAAAAGATTCCATCTACTACATCTCTAACAAGTCATCATCCACTCTGTCTGAAGACCTCCATGGACGGGGAACTCATCAGCTTCCAAGAGAGGCCCTTCTGCTTTGGGGCAGCTTCGATAGTTAAGAAGTCTGTCTTTACATTAGCCTGAAATCTGCCTCTCTGCATCTTCCACCCATCACTCCTACTAATGCCCTACTGAGCCAAGCATTAGGAAGATAATCTCTCTTCTATATGACAGCTTTTCAAGTACTTGAAGACAGCTACCATGTTTCCCTTGAGGCTTCTACTCTCTGGGCTAAATATTCCCATATGTACTTTGTAGGGGAAGGGGATGATGGCAGAAAGTGTCTATTGTTATCAAAACAAATTATATCAATACATTTCAAGAAGGAAGGGAAAGACAAAGTGAGGAGGAAAAGAAAAAGACAAATAGAGATAGGTTTAGTCCTCTGAATCCTGTGACCCCCCATGCTTCTGGGAGAAGGAGGCTCACAGGATTCAGAGTACTTCACAGGGACAGAAACATTTTCAAGGAAGAAATTTTCATTCTCCCTAGAGAAGCTGTTTTTGTGTTTGCACATTCATGATCAGAAATTCTTCCTTGCATCTAACCTAAAATCCTTCTAGCCACAAGATCGGCCCATTTTCTCTCATCCTGTCTTACCCAAGGGAAACGAGGGGGACTTTCTGCAAACTCCGCCTGCCCCCAACAGTTGTTCTGGCAGCTAGTAAAGCTCCTGGCATGTGAAAATCTCCCATAAGGAGAAAGATGCAAGAGGAAGTGATCTCAGGCCGAGATGAGGAAGCTGGTTCTCTGGGTCTAAAGGACATGTCTGGCCTAGGTGGACACACGCCATGAGTTGCCAAAGCAGAAGTGATGGGGATGGAGGAGGAAATAGGAGGTGAGGGCCTGATGCCGCAACTTCTATGTTTTCCTGAACAAGAATGGGAAGGGAAGTGGGTTAGAGCTGTCTGTGTTTTTATTATTATTAAATAACAAAATCATGCTCTATAAATACCCTGCTGGTAGCTGACTTGGGGATCTGGGTAGGTGACCTCAGCCCAGAGAACCAGGAGAGTGGGGAAAGTTCCAATTATTAATTGAAAAAGAGCCAAGCCAACCATCTTTGTCCTGTTTGAATTCATCATTTCGGATGAATGATGGGATCATCAAATTTAGAGCAAGAAGAAAACTTAGATGTAAGATCAGTGGAGGAGTAAAAGGTCAGATGAAGGAGTCAGAAGTCCTGGGTTCAGATTTCACTTCCATTTCTTACTATATGACCTTTCCTTTCTCTGAACCTCAGTTTCTCATTCATAACATGTGGTGGTTGGATTAAAGAATAGGGATCAGGCCTGTCATTTTATTAGTATTTTAACTTCCACCTTAGGAAATTCCCACTATCCACGCAAGTCACCCCCTTCCCTGGGACCACTGACCACTGATTTGTCCAGGATGACACAGGTCAGAGACAGAAGCACTTGGTCAGACCAAATGACCCCTCAAGTCCCTTCTGGCTCCAAACTTATGATCTATTTTTCAGAGGAGAAAACTGAGGCCCAAAAAGGGAAGAATTTTGTTCTAGGTCATATAAATGACAGAGCTAGAACTTGAACCTAGAACCTCTGCCAAAGTAGAAGCAGAATTTATGGAGCAGCTTAGTGGTATGGTGGCTAAAGTATTGATCTAGATTCCAAAAGACCTAAATTCAAATCCAATCTCAGATATATTAACTTGTGGCAAGTCACTTAACTGCTCTCTACCTTAATTTCCTATCTATAAAATGGGGGTAATAGTGGCTACCTCCCAGAGTTGTTGTGGGGATCAAATGAGACTAATTATAAAGCGCTCGGCACCTAGTAGGTGCTATATAAATGCTCATGTTTCTTTGGCTGCGCCATAATCCCAGAAGCTTAGTTTCTTCATCTGTATAATGGAGACAATGGCCTCCCTTCCTCCCAGGATTGTTTTGATCGTGCCCATAACAGCTCTTTGCAAAGCTCACAGAAATCAGGACCACCCCAAGATCACAAGATCAGTGACATAGCCCAGACAATAAGAGGTCTCCTGACTTCAGGCAAGAGCTGCTTTCCAGTCCTTCACATTACCAAAAGAAATGCCTCCTCCTTTCACTTTTCACATCCCTCATGAGGGAGCTGGGAGTGCGACAAGGTATTGCTTATATGTGGTACTCAGAACTGATGTCGCAGTCCACCGAGTAGCACAGGGAGTTGGACAAGCTGACCTCTCAAACTCCTTCCAACCCAAAGAGTTCCTATCTGTTTTGGCTTAATTTGAGAAGCTGTTATCCATACATTCACACCTACAGAAGGAATGGGATGGGGAGCATCAAAAAACAAATCAGCCAACCCCTTCCCAACGAGATAATCTTGTCCAAGGTGGGATTTTTCTTAACAATGAGGCAGTCTCTACTCTGAAGGACTTATGATGAAAAACACTATCCATACCCAGAGAAAAAACATTGTGTCTGACTTCAGATTGAAACACATTTAAAAAAAACTTTTTCTTCAGATTTTTTTCAAGGGAATTTTTCTTTCACAACATGACTTTTTTGGGAATGTTTTGTATAATTGCACATGTACCTTCTCAATGAGGGATGAGGGAGGGAGAAAGGGAGAGAATCTGGAACTCAAAGTTTTAAAAACAAATGTTAAAATTGTTTTACGTGTAACTGGAAAAATAAAAAATATATATGCATATATACAAAATAACATTTTCCATCCAAAAAAACCCTCAACAATATTGCTATTACTGTATTAAAAAACATAAGGCACTTATTTTTTCCATTCTAATAAGGAGGGTTCTATAGAGAAGGCACAACGTGAATATGGCTTAGATGTAGGAAGAGACTTAGAAAAAAATCTCTCAGATGGGTCTTGGGAAATGTGTGCCTCTGAATCTCCTTAAAACTTGGAGTTCACAAGATTTAGAGTCTAAATGGATCTTGAAGATAGTCTTCATTAGATCCCTTCATTTTGACAGGTGAGGCAACAGAGGCTTGGGCTGAGACTCAAAATCACACTCTCAGTAAAAGTAACCAAGTATGGTGCAATGGATAGTGCACTAGTTCTGAAATCAGGAGGACTTGAGTTCAAATTTGACCTCAGACAATTAACACTTACTTAGCTGTATGATCCTGGGCAAGTCATTTAATCCCAATTTCTTAAAAAATAAATAAGTAGTCAAGCAACCAGGATTTGAATCCAAGTCATAGATTTGTAGATGTAGAGTTGGAAGAGATCTTAAAGGCTACCAACTTCCTCATTTTATAGCTAAGGAAACTCAGAAGATTTACTTAGAATCCCACAACAATTAAGGCTCTGAAGCCCAACACTCTCCATTATACCATCTGGTGCCTCCAAGTCATCTGGACCCAAATCTTGGGTTCTTTCAGCCATAACAACTTGCCTTATCCAGGCCCACCATGAGATGGAGAGGAGCAAATTGCTAACTAGAACAAGAGAACACCAAAGACGAAAGTTCCATGGGTCTTCAGCAAGGAGATCTCCCACCCTTCTTAGCCAATGTTGGAAAAATGTCCAAACGGCTGTGTCCTCTGGTGTTCACCACACCTCCAGAAGTGTCTTTTAAGGTCAAATAAAATAATCCGCTGATAATATCCCAAAATATTAATGAATTCCAAATTCGGAGCCCCAGACTTTGGATTTGAGCTGGATTAAAGTTTACAGCTTTATGTTTTACAAAAAAATGGTTTTTTTGATCACTGTTCAGTCATGTTCAACTCTTCATAACCCCAATTGTAGTTTTCCTAGCAAAGATACTGTAGTGGTTTGCCATTTCTTTCTCCAGTTCACTTTACAGATGGTAAACTGAAGCAAACAGGGTGCATTGACTTGCATAGGATCACACAGCTAATATGTGGCTGATGTCACATTTGAACTCAGGTCTTTCTGACTCCAAAACTGACTCCACTACATCGTCTAGCTGCCTGACCCATAGCAAGAGTTTACTGAGAGAATAAAAGGAGATTACATATGTACAGTGTTCTGCAAGCCATAAAGTGCTAGATAAATGCCAATTATTATCATTATTTTCATAAAACTATGCTGCTTTTGAGGCAGGTATATAAAGCAGTGAATGGAGCACTGGATCTAGAATCAGGAAGAATTGAGTTCAAATTGCATGACTTTGGCAAGTCATTTAAATCTTTATCTGCCTCAGTTCCATCATCTGTAAAATGGGAATAATACTAGCATTTACCAAGATGGTTGTTAAGGACACTGAGATGATATATGTACTTTATAAATCTTAAAGGGCTATTTAAATATCAACTGTTATAGCTTTAAAAATAAGGAAATCTACAATTCAGCCTGACTCTTTCCCACTCCTCTTAGAATCGGAAAGGATGTTAAAAGCCTCTGATTCCAATCATCTCATTGTACAGATGAGGAAACTGAGGCACAGAAGTAAAGGGATGTGCCTAAGGTGACCCAGCAAATTCAGGGTCCTCTCTATCATCCCAGAGGACTTCGAAAGGAAGCCTTAGAGCAGGCATGGGCCTGCACCTGTGCCTTCATTGGTGGAAGGAGAAGCTCCCAGTGAGGAATTTCTGTTACAGAATGGGCACCTTAGTGTCTGGGAGACTTCATTTTAGTGTCCCCAGAGTCTATGAGTGAAGTGACTTGCCTAATGTCACATGACAAGAAAATTATACCTTAGGGATCTCAGAAACTGTCTAGTTCAACCCCTTAATTTTGCAAATAAGGAAACTGAGGCCCCAAGAAATGACCTCATCTTTCAAATATCTGGATTTGATAGTAGGTGCCCCTGACTTCTAATCAAGAAATTCTTTCCCACCTTCCTCTCTTAAAAGTTCCTGGAGATCAAGACCCTTTCTTTTGATCAATTGTCTTTTATAAAGTAGCTATGATTGGCACATAGTAGGTGCATAATAAATGCTTGTGGATTTGAGTTTAATTAAAGGAGGAACCATCACTTGACTGCTAGGGCTCTTTCCTAAGCATGAACAGCTGACAAGGCACCACATCAGGAACTCAGGCAATCAGAATTTCCAGACTTCTGCTCTGTCCCCATGCCCTTGTGCTCCACTCCAAGCCCCTAGGCTTAGCCGTCACCAAACCCCTCCGTGAATGTCCGAGAACTTAGAGATGGTTCTTATTATAACCAGGAAGTTTTAAAGCATGTGGGTGGATTGGAATGTTGATTTGTGTAACAGTATTACTGAGACAAAATAGCAGCCCCCCTTTTTCCCTCCCCCCATTAAATGTGCTTTGCTGGTTTCGGAAAAAAGCCAAATGGCCAATTGGACAGATGGGAGCCTTTCCCATACCTGTGGGATGCCTTCAAGGAGACCCCTGAGTCTGAGTTCCTATATTCTCCATGGATCAGCAGTGAGATTCCCCCCCTGCAAACTTTGGCACCCCTTTGCTTTTTCATAACAAGCCGACTAATTACCCTTCCCCTGTTAATGAAGCACTCTAGACTTCGTAAACCAAGTCCTATACCCAAGGCCAACATATGAATCTATTCCATTATGTTGGAGGTCATTCTCTGCTTCTTGGCCACCCCGAACCTAGCTTCTCGCTCTCCAGAAGAGGCTGAAAATCCATGCACTTGGCAGCTAGTATGATGGACATTCCTCTCTGTGGCTTCTGAAGTCTGCAAGGTGGGAGGAAAAAAGGGAAAGAAAGATTTCCCATTCTTCTCTGAGTCGCAGAAGAGACACACTGGCAAAGGATCCTTCTATGGAGCAAGAAGGAGGAGAGGAGTTTGGGTTACAGGTGGGCAGAAGACTTCAGATGTTCAGAAGAAGAGACAGCTTCAGCTTCAAGCATCCCAATCATAAGACACCACTCCAGATGTTACTGCTTCCTTCTTCCTTTGGTATCCAGTAGCACCCTCTGCCACCCATCACTGGTGCAAAGAACTGCAGCAACAGAAAGCATAACATCTCATTAGAACAGGGTATCGTAGAAATTTGGGAAGAAAACAATTAGTATAAGGTCTTCGGACCAACTCAGTCTCTCAGTATGAATGCAGTGAAGTGAGTATTGGATATGAAATTGGGGATGTGGATTTAAATACTAGCACTGTCAGGAAAGATCGCCTTGATATTGGACATGTCCCTTTAACACTAACATGAGCCCTTTACTGAGATTCAGTTTTTTAATCTGTAAAACAAAATGATTGATCCATGAAACTATGTCTAGATAATCTTTAAAGTATCTTTCCAGATTTAACATGAATACAATTGTTAAGTGAAATAGGCAGAACCAAGAGATCGTTGTACACAATAACAACAAGATTTTATAATGATCAACTGTGATGGACTTGGCTCTTTTCAGCAATGAAATGATTCAAAGCAATTCCAATAGACTTGGGATGAAAAATGCCATCTACATCCAGAGAGAAAACTATGGAGACTAAATGTGGATCAAAGCATAGTCTTTTCATTTTTTTATTGTTGTTTGTTTGGTTTTTCTTTCCCTTTTTTTGTTTTTTCTTTTGATGTGGTTTTTTTGTGCAACATGACAAATATGGAAATGTTTAGAAGAATTACATATGTTTAATCTGTATCATATTGCTTGCTGTCACAGGGAGAGGGAAGAAAGGGAAAAAAAATTGGAACACAAGGTTTTGCAAAGGTGAATGTTGAAAACGATCCTTGCATGTATTCAGAAAAAATAAAATACTATTAAAAATAATAAAGTGTCTTTCCAGCTCTAGAATTCCAAGTAGGACAATCAGAACAAGAGTTGATGGTTCACATTTATCCAGCTCTATACAGTAACAATAGGCTCTGATGATCTTCACAAAATCTCAGGGAAAGAGCTAATCAAAGTATCCCCCATTTTACAGAAGAGGAAAATGAAGTTTGGAAAGGCTAAGTAATTTGCCCAGAGAAACTGAGGCTTGGAGAAGCTAAATAATTTGATCAAAGTCAAATTATCTAATAAGTAGCAGATTTAAAACTCAGCTTTCAACAATGGAAAGAGCATTGATTCAAAAGTCAGAAGTACTCTCTATTCATGGTATCATAGATTTAGAGCTAGAAAATATTTTAGAAGCTATTGATTTCAATCCTTTCATTTTACAGATGAGAAGACAGAGGCCCAGAAAGGTGGAGTGATTTGCCTAGGGTCATAAGCTAGTAAGTGCTCTGTTGGGTAGGAGTTGAACTCAGGTCTCACTAGCTCCAAGCTCAGAATTCTATCTGCTATGCCACTTAAGCCAAGCCATTTCTCTCTCACTTCTCTCATAAAATATAGGGCTCGAGGGGTTGAGCCATGTCAAAAGCCAATGCCTATAACACCAAGGTAGGACTTGCCTCCAGATTCAAAATGTTTTTTCTGAAGTGACAATGTCCTCTTCTGGATTGTCCAGCACTACCTGCCCTTGCTTGGCATCATCTCTGCCAATAATCCCTGTGTGATGGGGTAGGGAGAGCCAAGTCCTTGCTCTGGCACTGACTAGCCATCTGACCATATTTATGTCCCTTTCCCCTTTCTGGGTCTCGAGGTTCCTCATCAGCTGAAGGGAGACGATAATATTTTCACTGTCTATTTCATGGGATCACTGTAAGTGATAGAAATGAACATTATTGATTTTGTAATTAAATGACAGAACCAGGAAGACCCACTTTCAAGTCTTGCCTTTAATACATGCTGACTAGGCGCGGGAAGTCACTTAATCTCTCAGCACACTAAGTAACTCTTTAAATTGAGAAGATTGTATAGTATGAGACTATTAAGTATGAGAAGGTGTCCTCTGCATGAGTAGAAGGAGATTCTTCACTTAGGAGTTCCTCATATCAATGAAATCTCAACTCTGGTCCTATACCATTCCCTTGTTAAGAGTTGTCCTGACATCTAGCTTCATTGCTCCTATAAGCACCATTCTCTAGGAACAAGGGGTTGTCAGGGCAGCAATTGAGTCGGTTGAGGGGCCCCTTCCCTCTCAGATTCATTAGCAGTCCCCCATGTTGGAGTGGAGCCAAGATAGCAGAGGAAGGGCAGCACCTCAGCTGAACTCTCCCAACATTTTCTTCCAAATAATTTTAAAAGAACTTCTCAATCCAAATTTTGGAACAGCAGAACCAATAAAAGTTCAGAGTGAGACATTATTCTAGCCCAAGATGACTTAGGAGGTTGGCAGGAGAGCGTGTGACACTGTGGTGGGGACCAATCTGGCACACACACAATGCCTTAGAGGCAGCCACAACAGGAACAGCAGCAGTAGCAGCTTTGGGAGCTCTCAACCTAAAGACAGGAAGGGGATCGGACAACAAAGGGAACCCTTTGCTGACACTGGGTGCAGCACCAACCATCAACTTTATTGTCTATGTGTACTTTTTTTTACAAGCATGTATTTTTATTGAAGTTTTTTTTTAATTTTCAAAACATATATGCAAGGATAACTTTTCAACATTGGCCCTTGAAAAATCTTGTGTTCCAATTTCCTCTCCTTTCCCTCCACCATCTCCCCTAGATGGCATGTAATTCAGTATATGTTTGAACATGGTATGTTAAATACAATATAGGCACACTATACAAACTTCTGCATTGTAGTTCTAGGGTGGAGAGGAATCTTTCTGTTTCGTCACAAGGGAGGAGAGGCCCTGATCACAGTTCTAGGGCAGAAAGGAGCACTAGAACTTTGGGCTGTAGAACGAGAGATCTGGTCCCAGTTCTGAGGCTAAGAGGTATGTTAGGGTTTGTGGATACAGGGAAATAAGGGCCCTTCCTAGGTAAAGACCAGAGCACAGACCAGAAGACCAGATCTCTTCAGATCACACCTTGTAAGCACTGAAAACTAGCAAATTCCTAGAACTAACATAGAAAATAGTAACTAAATTAAGACACCTCTGAGGTATCACTTCACACTTCTCAGATTGGTTAAGATGACAGAAAAAGATAATGATGATGTTGTCATCATAAAAAGATATCATCATAAAAAATAAAAGATAATGTTGAAGGGGATGTGGGAAAACTGGGACACTATGCACTGTTGGTGGAGTTGTGAACTGATCCAACTATTCTGGAGAGCAATTTGGAACTATACTCAAAGGGTTGTCAAACTGTGCATACTCCTTGGTCTAACAGTGTTTCTATTGGGTCTGCATCCCAAAGAGGTCATAAAAAAGGGAAAAGGACATTCTATGGTATAAAAATCCTTCTCAGCTTTAAAATTCTGAAATTCCAGCAGTGTCTCTACTGGGCTTATATCCCAAAGAGATCTTAAAAGAGGGAAGGGACCCACATATGCAAAAATGTTTGTAGCAGCCCTTTTTGTAGTGGCAAGGAACTAGAAATTGAGTAAATTTGATTGATGCCCATCAGTTGGAGAATGGCTGAATAAGTTATGGCATATTAATATTATGGAATATTATTGATCTATAAGAAACGACCAGCAGGATGATTTCAGAGAGGCCTGGAGAGACCTACATGAACTGATGCTACATGAAATGAGTAGAACCAGGAGGTCATTGTTCATGGCAACAAGAAGATTATACGATGATCAATTCTGATGGATATAGCTCAATGAGGTGATTGGGGTTAATTCTAATAGACTTGGGATGAGAGGGCCATCTGAATCCAGAGAGAGGACTGTGGGGATTGAGTATAGATCGCAATATAGTATTTTTAACCTTTTTGTTGTTGTTTGCTTGCTTTTTATTCTTTCTCATTTTTTGATCTGATTTTTCTTGTGCAGCATGATAAATGTGGAAATACGTATAGAAGAATTGCACATGTTTAACATATATTGGATTATTTGCTGTCTAGCGGAGGGAGTGGAGGGAAGAGAGAGAAAAAAATGTGAAATACAAGATTTTCCAAGGGTGAATGTTGAAAACTATCTTTGCATATATTTTGAAACTAAAAGGCTATTTTTTTTATTTAATAGCCTTTTATTTACAGGATATATACATGGGTAACTTCACAGCATTAACAATTGCCAAACCTCTTGTTCCAATTTTTCACCTCTTACTCCCCCCCACCCCCTCCACTAAATGGCAGGATGACCAGTAGATGTTAAATATATTAAAATATAACTTAGATACACAATAAGTATACATGACCAAAACATTATTTTGCTGTACAAAAAGAATCAGACTCTGAATTATTGTACAATTAGCTTGTGAAGGAAATCAAAGATGCAGGTGTGCATAAATATAGGGATTGGGAATTCAATGTAATGGTTTTTAGTCATCTCCCAGAGTTCTTTTTCTGGGTATAGCTAGTTCAGTTCATTACTGCTCCATTAGAAATGATTTGGTTGATCTCGTTGCTGAGGATGGCCTGATCCATCAGAACTGGTCATCATCTAGTATTGTTGTTGAAGTATATAATGATCTCCTGGTCCTGCTCATTTCACTCAGCATCAGTTCGTGTAAGTCTCTCCAGGCCTTTCTGAAATCATCCTGTTGGTCATTTCTTACAGAACAGTAATATTCCATAATTTTCATATACCACAATTTATTCAGCCATTCTCCAACTGATGGACAGAAAGTACAAAAGCTCACAGAAGAAAATAATTCCTTAAATATTAAAATTGAGCAAATGGATATTAGTAATTCTGTTAGACATCAAGAAACAATAAAACAAAGTCAAAAGAAAGGAAAAAATAGAAGAAAACATGAACTATCTCATCAGGAAAAAAAAACACAAGTTACCTGGAAAATTAATCAAGAAGAACTAATTTAAGAATTACTGGACCACCTAAAAGCTATGATCAAAAAGAGCCTAGATATTATATTTCAAGACACTATCCTGCGATTTTACATCCAAAGAGTAAGATTAGAATTGAAGGAATACACCAATCACCTCCTGAAAAAGATCCCAAAATGAAAAATCCCAGGAATGTTATAACCAAATTTCATAGTTCCCAGGTTAAGGAGAAAATATTGAAAGCAGCCAGAAAGAAACAATTCAAATACTGTGGAGCCACAGTCAGGTTTAGAACTATCTGAACTGAAGCAAAGTGAAATGAACAGAACCAAGAGATCATTGCACATGGTAACAGCAACATTGTAATGATCAACTGTTCCAACAGTTGATCTCCTGGGGGTGGCAGATATGCCAACAGTCCAAAGAAAGACTTGGGTGTTCTTATCAATACAATGATCCAAGATAATTCCAAAGGACTCATGAGTTTAAGAAATGCTCTCATCCTCTAGAGAGAAAGAACTTAGGAACACTGGGTAAAAATTATAGTATAATTTTATTCTTTTATTTTTTCCTTGCTTTTTTGTGATATGGTTAATACAGAAATATGTTTTGCGAGATTTCACATGTATAATTGATATCATATTGCTTGCTTTCTCAGTGGATAAGGGAGGGGGCAGGAAGGAGGAAGAGAATTTGAAACTCAATTTTTAAAAAAAGAATGTTAAAAATAAATAAGTTATAAACTAAAAAAGAGAAGTTCCACACATACTGTCAGACTCAGTTAATATGTTGGTTTGTTTAGCTGAACTATTTTTTCCCCTTTCTTTCTTTTACTTGTTAGAAGGGTTCATTTGCTAGGTCAAGGAGTAGGAGGAATAAATTAGGAAATTAAGGTGAAAACAAAATATATTATTAATTCTTTAAAACTTTTTAAAAAATCTTCCTATCAATACACCACAAATATCCTGAGATTTCACCCCTAAACTTCCATAACAACTAACAGTGTCCCTTCCACCTCTTACTTACACATCATACTGTGATCCTGATTTTGGGTCTGACCATGCCATAGACTCACCGTGGCCACTGGCCAAGCCCCAGTCCTTTCTTTCTCTCTTTCTTTCTCTGTGACTCATGTTCACTTTCTTCTCAGGCCCGAGATCAGAGATCCTGAACTGGAAAGAACAACAGCAAGAGATCAATTAATCCATCTCTCTGGACCCAGAGGTACTGTAGGTAAATAGTCTATCCATTTCATAGACTCGAAAGAACTGATTTTGGGGCTGCAAGGTCATCTGGTCCACCCTCTCCCCTCCCCTTTTACAGAGGGGGAAACTGAGGCCTGTTGGCTTACCCATGATCACACTTGTGTTGCTGTTGTAAATACGGAGCCAAGGCTCAGACCCAAAATCGGGATCATTGGT
Organism: Sarcophilus harrisii; assembly: GCF_902635505.1. Lineage (NCBI taxonomy): Eukaryota > Metazoa > Chordata > Mammalia > Dasyuromorphia > Dasyuridae > Sarcophilus > Sarcophilus harrisii. The sequence goes on along the minus strand of NC_045428.1, from coordinate 557,827,149 downwards.
GAAGAGTAGACCTCAGAGACTATCGAGTTCAACCTCCATTTTACAGATGGAGAAACCAGGGAAGTAGGGCATCAAAGCCAGGGTCAGAGGTGGGATTTGAACTCAGCTCCCTGGAAACACGTTCCATATTTCTCAACCTTGAAAAATCTTCCTGTCTGAATTCCATCTTCTCTGTTCCAGTTGATGGAGGGCCGGCCTTGGAATCAGGAAGATGGAGGCAAGGCAAGGTGGACAGTCAAAAGAGCATGGTTCAGGGACCTGGGTTCAAATCTTGCTCCTGGTGCTTACTGCCTATAAACCTTGAGCAAGCCATTTAATCTCTGTGGGCCTCAGTTCCTTTATCTGTTAAATGAATGGACTCAATGGCCTCCAAAGTTTCTATAGCTAGGATCCCACAGATAACTGAATTCAAGTCCTGTCTTTGAGACATTAGATGGGCAAATCCTTTAACCTTTAAATTCCTAAAGCAATTCTATAAGACTTTAAATCAAGGAAAAGTTGTTCTGGCTTGGTGTCCGGAATTTCCATGCTAGAAGTTCCCTACAACAAAACAAAAGAACGAAACAAAACAAAAACCCTACAGATCCAGACCAAAAGCAGCTTTTTTAAAGATGAAAACTCCAAGGGGATCTCAAACCTTCTCACATTCCCCCGGATCCACCATGATCTGGCATTCTCCTACTCCTCTCCCCAAAGGGAATTTGCCATCCCCACATGCCATTCAGAGGAGGCAGGTTTCGGTGGGAGGATACCTTGGGGTGGGGCTCACAAAGGCGGAATTGTCTAGGACTTCTTCTCCACCAGCCAGACAGGATGCCCCCCCCCCCTCTTCCCACCCTGCTGCCACAGGTCTGAGCATCAAAGCCAGGAGTATCAAAGCTTCACGCCGCTGGACCACAAGGGAGCCCAGCCCATTCTCTGGAGCCAAGGAAAGTGATTGTTCCTTTCAGAGATGGGAGGAAAGGGTAGTGTGAATTAGGAGCCAGGCCCCCAGGAGGTTAATCAATTAACAGGCCATAAGTACTGGAAGGGGACAGACACAACACAAGGAGAAATAATATAAAGAAAATGACAATTATAAGTACTTCCTAAATTCTGGAAGGGACTGCCCTTTGTGGGACCATCTACCCAAAGCATCATACAGCTGGAACTGGAAGGGTCCCTCAGAGGTCGAAGGAGTCAAGCTTCTCCTCCTTTTACAGATGATGATATCAAGTGTCCAGGAGGGGAAAGGGTCTCTTAGTCAGCCACACAATTAATAAGGGGCAGTCATGATTCGAAATCAGGTTTGGGGGATCTTTAGTCCCTACAAGAATATGTCCACTCTACCATACCTGGAGCCCAAGGCTGCTTATCCCTGGTAGTAAGACCCAGAACTATTCCCTCCAACTATAAATCCATGATCTAAGAACATGTAGTTATGAGCCAGTCACAACATCCCTGTGCTCCTTGAGGAAATGTTCTGAGACCATGAGTTGCAGATAGGGGAGCTATTATGTTCCCAACAAGAGAAACTGAGTCAGGATTGCAGGGGCTAGGAAGTAGCTAGTATGAACACCATATTGTCTTGGTTTCTTGGCTAGACTTTATCTTGTTCACAAGAATATCTAGACATAGACATCTTTTGCTGTGAAACATGTTTTCTTATTAGTATTCTCTTCTATTTCACAAATGTACCATTTTATGTATGTGTGTGTATCTGTCTCTGCGTGTCTCTCTCTGTCTCTTTCTGTCTCTGTCTTTCTCTTTCTTTCTCTTTCTCACACACATAAATCAATATGGGCAAAACAACATTTTACAGACAAGGTAATAAGTGCAAGGTAAGAAATTCATGATAAGCAAGAGATTATTTGGGGAAGGCATGGGTTCGGCAGGGAAATGAATGGTCACCTCAAGGCCCAAGGTCAGATGTTTCCAGCCCCCAAGAGAGGATAGAAGGTCATTGTGTCCCTATAATTAAATGTCTCATTCTACACCTCTACCAGCAGTCAGGGAGAAGAGTTGACCATGTCTTGTCAACGAAGGGAAAAACTTGCTGGGAGTGGGCAGATGGATACCAAGCCAAGGCACCCATGGAAAAAAGGTGATAATTACTTGTGTAGAGAAGACAAAGTTTAGCCATACAACATTGCTGGAAATTAGACATACCACTGAGGTTCTCTAGAGAGAAAATATCATTTGGGAGCTATGAGCTAAGGAATGCTGGAAAGTCCTTAGTTCAGTTGGAATGGACGTTGGGAATGTGCAGGCCCTAACCCTGCTCTACTGTGGGAGTTTTTATGACTTCTCTTGGGATATCATTGGCCACTCAAGGAGCAAAACCTGTTTTCTGAGTGGAATAGGGAAAAGAGCACTGTATTGTGAGTCAGAATACCCAAGTTTAAGATCTCTGATATTTACTATGTAACAATGGATCAGTCATTTAATCTAAATCTCAGTTTACTCATCTGCAAAATGGAATTAATAAGGCTGACACCACCTACCTCCCAATAATTGGGAATATGAAGTCTCAGCCCAGATCCCTTCTCCAAGAAGCCTTTCTTGATCCACTTTAATGCAAGTGCCTTCTCTTGCTGTATCCAACTAATTCTATACTCCAAGCTATATAAGTATATAGCTTGTTTGTATATAGTTGTCTCTATCCACCCCCACTCACCATTAGATTATAAGATGCTTGTGAGCAAGGTCTGGTTTTTTTTTTTTAACTTTTTTTTGTAGTCTCAGCCTTCGTACAATGCTTGATACATAGTAGGCACTTAATAAATGCTTATTTTAGAAGCACAGAATCTTTAGACCTCCACTGATTTCATCTATCCATGGAAATAAGGATGGTGTAATGGAGGATTATCATGGGGGCAGCACTCATAGAGAAATACTAGGATCAGATGTTAATTTAAAGTCTCTAAATAAGACATTATCTTTTTCCATAGAAGGATGACTCAGTAAAGATAAGACCTATAATTGTCCTCCTGGTGTGCTGAGGAGTAATGCAGTGTGATTGCTGGAGCACTGAGTTAAAGAGTGCCTTTAGGACAAGAAAACTCTTGGATTATAACTGGAAAGTTCAAAGCAGATTTTAAGAAGATGCAAAACAAGTCTGGTAGAAACTAGATAATAGACCAGCATCTCACACCATACACTAAGAAAAAATCAACATGATTGCATGATTTAGATATAAAGGGTAATATCATAAGCAAATTATGGGAGTATGGACATTTTCATCTTTCAGATCTATGACTATGGGAGAATTTATGAACAGATAAGAAATGAGAAAAGGAATGAGAAAAGAAAGAGAAAGAAGAAATGATCACAGGATTTAAAATGGATGATTTTACTTGAATTAAATGTAAAAGTTTTTGCACAAACAAAACCAATGCAACAAAGATTAAAAGGAAAGCAGAAAACAAAGGTTTTTTGTACAACATGACAAATATGGAATTATATTTATAAGGATTGCACATATTCAGCCTATATCAGATTACTTGCTGTCTCAGGAAAGGGATAGATAAAGGGGAGAAAGAGAAAATTTTGGAACACAAAAGTCTTACAAAAATGAATGTTGAAAACTATATTTACGTGTATTTGGAAAAATAAAATACTATTGGAAAAAAAAGATGCAAAACAGACAGAAAGGCACAAAGGCCCTACAATCAATGCCAACTTCCTACCCACCCCATTCTACCCCCATAGCAAACCTCTTCTCTAATTCTTCCGTAGGTTGGTGCTGCTAGTTACATCCATGACTGAGCAGTGGCCTGCGACCTCATTTACATCCATGTCTGACTCCCGAGGTGTGACCTCAGTCGTATCAAACTTTAAGTAAAGGGTTGTGGGGTCGATGCTTTGTTCTATAACCATCAGTGAAGGCTGGGACGCAGAGGGTAGCAATATGGTGAAATGATTGTCTATGGGTTCTGTGGCTATATCCATGGCAGATGAGGAGGATGAAATATCGGTACTTAAATCCACTGCAGAACTAGGGCTGGAGATATAACAGCTGGAGGAACAGGTAGAGAGATCAGAAGGTATAGCCTTCAGAAGGTGTTCTAAGGGGTCACTCGTGACTTCCATTGCTGACTGGTAGTTGGTGAGGTCAAAGGCTACATTCCTTGATGAATGATGATCTGTGGGCTCTATAGTCACGACAACGGCTGGAGAGTGATCTGTATCATCAGAATTTAAGTCCATCACTAGGCGGCACTCTATGGAGTCAGAGAAATGATTATGATTTTTTCTCATTTTATTTTCTTTTTATTAAAGCTGCTTATCTTCAAAACATATGCACATATAGTTTTTAACATTCACCCTTACAAAACCTTGTGTCCCAGATTTCTTTTTTGACCTTTCCCTGTGGCAAGTAATCTTTAAACTTTAAATTTTCTTGTTTTCCTTTCTACTGAAGAAAAAAGGTCATTAGAGTCAGGTTATTTAACATTTAAACCTATTCTTCCATAAAAAACTATAATCCAAAATGGAGGGTTGGGGAAATGACAAGAAAATTCATAGAGATTTCTGGCCCGAAGAGTTGGGATGAAGGGAAAAATGGGTGAAAGAACCAACCGCCTCCAATCCTGCTTTGCCTGGTTCCCACTTAACCAGTTTAAATTAAGGGCTTAGTTTCTTTGTTTAAAAAAAAAAAAAGAAAAAGACCTCCTTCCCAAACCCCAAAGTATTTGGGAAAGCCTTTAACCCTTCTGGTTGGTCTTTCTAAAGCCTTCCTCCCTTTCCTTATAAAAATCCCTTTTCTTTCCCCACTTCTTTAAAAGGACCTTCCTTTTCTTCTTTCCCCCTCTCCTTTCCCTCTTTTCCCTTCCCTCCTCTTTCCTCCCTCCTTCTTCCCCCCCAACAACCTTCAATAGGGAAATTTTTAAATTTTCCTCCTCCCCCCCCCCTTCCCGGGCCCTCCTCCTCCCTTCCTTTTCCTTGGGTTCCCCCTTCCTAAGTTTTTTCCCCCTTTTTTTTTTTTTTCTTTTTCCCTTTTCTTATCCCCTTTTTTTTTTTTTTTCCTCCCCCGTTTTTCCCTTTCCCCCTCTTTTCTTTTTTCCCTTTCTTTTTCCCTCCTTTTGTTTTTTTTCTTTCCCTCCCTTTTTTTCCCTTCCCTTTTTTTTCTTTCCCTTTTTTTCCCTTTTTTTCCCTTTTCCTTTTTTTTCTTTCCCCTTTTTCCCTTCCCTTCCCTTTTCCTTTTTTTTTTTCCTTCCTTCCTTCCTTCCTCCCTCTTCACTCCTTTCCTCCCTCCCTTCCTTCCCTCCCACCTATATAAATATATACTATTCTACTATATTCCTATAGAAGTTAGTGTTATACTATATGCTATATTATTATAATATACTATATACTATACTATATTACTATGGATTAATTACTATAGAAATTTATATAAATAGCATATAAATATATTAAGTATGTTATATATAGTATATGTAATATAAGTATATTAATATATACTATAAACTATATTATATACTATAGCACAGTATTATTATATACTGTAGTACTATATAAATTATTAAACTATATACTATAGTATTTTATTATTATTTATATAATTAAGTTTAAATTTTATATAAATGTATGAAACATGTGAAAAGTAAAAAAAAAACAGACAGGAATAAGTAACAACAAAGATAGTAACGACAGATGTAAAAGACATAGATAGATGATAGGCAGAAAAGGGGAGACAAACAGATAAGTAGATAAATACAGACAGGACAGACATAGATAGGGAAAAAGAGAGAGGAAAAAGAAGAAGAGAGAAAAATTTTTCTTGTATAGAGGACCAGGAGGTGGAAGGCAGTATCATGACTTGTAAGTGAATTGGATTTAAGTGAGGGAGGGCAGTGCAGTCACCGGCCTTACTCTTTCCTCTGGAGCCATCTAGGTTCAGTGGCAAATTTGGAAAGACTAGAGATGCTTCAGATGTAGTGAAAGACCTTGACCTTTTAGAGTCAAGGAATTTTGTGTTAAGACTGGTAAGAAATGAGAAAAGAAGTTTTTTTACCTTTCCAAAAAAAAATCAATTAAGGGAAGACCCTTGTTTTAGCCAAAAAGAAAATTTAAATTTGGTAAAAGAAAAATGAAAAATGAGGTTGGACTAGGACTTATTTTGGCTATTAGAATGTGATTTGGATTTATATGAAATTAAAAAAAATACTTTTAATTTTATAGGTTTAATTAAAAAATTTTATTTTTTTGGGAGAAACCCCAAATAATTGGACAGAGGGAAGGGAAGAGGAAGGAAGGAAGGAAAGGAGGAAGGAAGGAAGGGAGGAAAGAAGGAAGAAAGGAAGGAAGAAAAGGAAGGAAAGAAGGAAGAGGAAGGAAGGAAGGAAGGAAGCAAGGAAGGAAGGAAGGAAAGAGGGAGGGATGAGAGAAGAAATGAAAGAAGGGAGGGAGGGAGGAAGAAGGAAGGAAGGAAGGAAGGAAGGGAAGGAAGAGGAGGGAGAAAAGAAAGAAAAAGAAGGGAGGGAGGAAGGAAGGAAGGAAAAGGGGGGGAATGAAGGGAAAAGGAAAAAAGGAAGGGGGGAAGGAAGGAAGGAAGGAAGGGGGAAGGAAGGAAGGAAGGAAGGAAGGAAAGGAAGAGGAAGGGAAGGGGAAGGAAAAGGAAGGGAAGGGAAGGGGAAGGGAAATGAAAGGGAAGGAGGGGGGGGAAAAAGGAAGGAAGAAGGAAGGAAGGAAGGAAGGAAGGAAGAGAGGAAGGGAGCTGCATTAGCCAACAAAACAGCTTTACCCATTCACAAGTCTTACTCACAATTGCACTGTTTTTTTCTTTTTTGTTTCCAAAGATCATCATTGGAAATGTTCAGACTTTCAAGGATTTGGGTTTAGGAGGCATCTGGCAATTACTCAATTTCCTGACCCCAAGTCCAGGGCCACCCCACAGAAACTTTTTAGGCAACCAAATTCTGGAAGTAAAATCTTAAAAAATTCTGGGCAATTGACTAATTCTTTAAAATTGTTTAGAAGAATAGGAGCCAACCTGGAGAAAAAGGGTCCCCCTCCTTGGGGAACTGAAAAACCGTTTCTTGGCCAGGGAGTAGAAAGCAGGGGACCCCACCCCAAAGGGTTTATAAAGAAGGAGGGGGAATAACTTTATTCCGCCTGGATTATAACAAATTTTAATACCCTATCCCCAAAATCTAGAAGGGCTTAGCTTTGAGCTGGGGTCCCAGGGCTGGAAGTCACCCCCTGGGGGACCGAGACCAGAACCCAATCAATAACGGCTCTCCAGCCCTGATGCAAAAGGGGCCCCAGGGGAGATTGGAAGCTTTATTACACTTCCACTCTTTGAGGATCAGAAAAGGAGGGGTAATTCTACAAATTTTAATTCTAACAGCAACTTCTAGCCCAGATTCTTATAACTAAATTTTAATTCTAACATCAATTTCTAGCCCAGATTTGAACTCTACGAAGTGGCCAGCCTGCCAGTACTCACCAGCTGTGGCAAGCCCCTAGGGGCTCCTAGAGCCCCCCGGGGATGTCTGACCCCCTGTGAGCCTTGGACAGTTCCTAAAGGTGAGCACTTAGCTGGAGTTAGACATTCCTCAATCAGTCAGCTCTCTGTGACCTCTCTCCTCTGTGATCTCATTTAGAATGTAAAGGGATCCTCAGAACAGAGAATTTAGAGACAAAAGGGGCTTTTTGAGACTATCTGGTCCAAATCCCTCATTTAGCAGATGAAGATATCAATGAAAAAACGATGGGGTCTGCGTTTAGCTCCTAACTCGGCTATTTTCCATCTGTATGACTTAAACAAGTCACCTACCTCAACAGGCCTCAATTTGTTTCTCTGTAAAAAAAAAAAAATTAAAATATAAAAAAGAGTAGTTTCTTCCACCTGATGCTATGAACCTGAGGCTCAGGAAGGTCCAGGGATTCACCACATAGCTCACAGTTGGTAGAGAAGTTATGTCCCCTGTCTTCTCCTCTGCTTTCTCAGCCAACTTACTTCTCCTCATGATCCAGCATAAAATAGCAATAATAGGCTGATCTTTCCTGTCAACCTCAAATAAAAACCCTATTTTGTAGAAAATTTAGATCCAAAGAGGTTGTTAACTCAGCTGAACTCATTAATGTCTTTAATGTCAGAGCTAGGATTGAGAGCCAGACATTATACCCAGAACTCCATCTTGCACCATTCTTTATTATTTACAATGGGAGTCTTGAAAAAAGATGTCAACCTCAATTAAGTTTTGAACTTGACCTCCAAAGCCCCCCCTCCAATTCTAACAGCTTTATGTCTTCTCTCTCCAATCTAAACAAAACTAGCGAGACAATCTAGACAATCAAAGGTGGTGGTGATCATGTCTTGAAACATTTTGTAAATGGTCTTGTGATGAAGAGAGCCATCTGCACCCAGATAGAGAATTATGGGGACTGAGTGTGGATCACAACATAGTATTTTCACTTTTTAGGTTGTTATTCCCTTGCACTTTGTTTTCTTTCCCATTTTTCCCCCTTTTTGATTAGATTTTTCTTGCCCAGGATGATAATTGTGGAAATACCTATGGAAGAATTGTACATGTTTAACAAAAATTAGATTGCTTGCCATCTGGAGAAGGAGGTGGGTGGAAGTGAAGGGGAAAATTTTGAAATACAAGGTTTTGCAAGGGTGAATATTGTAAATTGTCTACGCATATGTCTTGAAAATAAAAAACTTTATTTTTTTTTAAATTGTAAGTTGTGCTCTCATACAGGGTCTCCTAAAATAAAAAGTGCTCAACAAATATTCCTTGTTGAAGATGACAAAAAATAACTAGTATAGATGCCCTTGTATCCTGAGCCTTCATGGCGTTAGCATAGCAGAAAAGGCAGGGCAGTTGAACCAAAGGGGTAGGAAAGAAGTAGTTGAAGAGTACAACCCCAAGGAAGCCGCCAACCCCTTTTCCATGTTGGGGCTACTTGCAGTCAACACTAAAAACAGAGAAGCAGGGGACCCTCTGCTGATATTTGGAAACTAGTTCTAGAATATTATAATATGGAGGAGGGAAACTGAAACTAGGATAATCAATACAGCTGGACAGGATTGGGGGGAGGAAAAGTCCTACAAATCTTTCCCTTCTGACTGTTGGACTGTCTGTGCATCAGACTCCACTGCTAATATATCTGGGCTTGGAGAATAATAAGGGAATTTATCAATAACCAGAATTATTCACATTTAATAATAATAATAATTTATTTGTAAATTGTTGTCTTTATAATGCTTTGAAATGTCATTTAACAGAGTATTTTTCCATACATTGTCTCATTTGTCTCTCGTAGCACTCCTTTGAGGCACATGCTACTATTCCCATTTTACAAATGAGCATATCAAGGTGCTCTAGTCTTCCAGTATCCATATGCTTTGCTGCCTTGATAACTATGGTTCAGCAGAAGCTAAGTCCCTGATAGTCCCTTATGAATTTCACCACCTACTTTAAGGAATATCTGAGTCAGAAATCAAGAAGCTAGACACTCTGCCCCCTGAGCTCCTTAAAAAAAAACTCAGGGAGCAGGCTTCTCTCACAGCCTAATCCCTCTCCTTTCCTCCTTATCCCAAATTATTGCTTAAAAAACATTAAAAAGATATAATCAGCCTCAATCCATCACCTCATCCAGCACTGGGGTTAAAGGCTCCCACACTATCTGTTTCAAATTTATGATACAATGGAAAGTGCTGGCTTTGGAATCAGGGATCTCACTTCCCATCCTGGCCCAATTTACTCCTTGTGTGGTTTGGGGCAATCAACCAAGTATTTATGGAGTCCTACTATGTGGCAAGTCGACTTCTCTGGCTTTGTTTCCTCATCCATAAAATGGGGATGGGTTAAACTAGGATCTCTTCCAACTCTAAACTCAGAGTCTACAAGATGACCCTTAATGTCTCTTGTAGCCCTGATCCAAAGAGCCTCCGGTAGCAGCTGAGGTTCTTAAGTCCTAGGAGATGAGGCCAACTTGAAAAAGAGATGATTCCCATTAATCTTTTGAGGAACAAATGTTTTCTCCCCAGCTGCGGAGAAATCTCTGTACACTCTCCTTTGATTAGGTCATATCTCCTACATTTTTCCCTTGCCTGGGTACCAGGATGCTTCCACTCATGTCATGCACACTGCAGGCCAGATCCCTGCAAAAGATTTCTTTGGGGCTTTATTTAGTAACATCCTGACTCCAGTTTCCTAGGTATCCACTCTCACCTGTGTTCTTAGCCCCACAGCCCCTGGGCAAAAACTTAATATTCAGGCTCAAGATTCCCCCCCTACACACACACTCTCTAGCCCTCATCTAGAAGGTCTACGGATGTTTGTTTTAACTAATCAAATGTAGGGAGTAGGATTTGCAGGACTTCTTACACTTTTTTCATTCATGACTCCTTTTCACTGAAATTTTTTTCACAAGCCTAGATCTATAGGTATATAAAATAGTTATATAAATCAAACATTTACTAATGATAAATCATAATCTCATGACCCTCACATTCAGTTACTGATCCCATATGGTTTTGGGTTAGAGTACTACACAAGGTAGTCCCTAGCCAAAAGCTATTTCCTATTCCAGGTAGATAATAATAATAATAATAATAATAATAATAATAATAATAAGAGGAGGAGGAGGAGAGGGAGGAAGAGGAGGAGGAGAGGGAGGAAGAGGAGGAATCATAGTCTTAGTAATAACAGCTCACATTTAAATAACACTATGGTTTATAAAGTGCTCAGTGTACCTTATCTCCTTTCACCCTCAAAGCAGCCCTGTGATTTAGTGCTATTATTCTCAGCCTGGTTTTGTAAAGGAGCAACTAAGATTCAGAAGAGCTAAGTAATTTACCCGGGGTCCCAGAAGGAGTAAAAGTTTGAAGTGGGATTTGAATTCAGAGCTAAGCATTCTAATCCCCAGGGTACAATGCCTCTCTAGGTATTAAGAATATTAGAAATGGATTGGGCTGTAAATTAACCCTTGGTTCCAAATTTCTTCCCAGGCACTTAAAAGATGAGGAAAATGGTATCTAGAAAGGAATTCACTAAGGTCATCTAGTTATCAAGTGATAAATCTAGGATTAAAACCCACAATCAGGTTTTGTTCCCCCCCAAACACACACACCATTTTGTCATGGGATTTCACTGTATAGAGAATTTCACGGTGAAGAAGATCCTTCCACCATCACAGATCATGATAGTCTTAGAGATTTCTGGGGCATTGGGAGGTTCAATAACTCCCCCAGAATCCCACATAAGTCAGGAGCAGGCCCCCAGGTTTTCCCCACTTCGAGGTTAGCCAAGACTCACATATAGTAATGGCCCGTGTGTCTCTCGATACAAAACCCTAAAACTACTTCGTATTTACTTTGTGGAGTTTCCTTACCTGTGTAAGATGCTTCAGCTGCAATCCCACCCTACTACTTCTCTCATGGTCTGGGACCTGGACTCCTCTACAGCTTTTCCCCCCCATCCCACTGGGGAGTTTCTTGGGGTGTACTTTTCAGGAAAGGACCAAGGACAGTTTCCCTCTCTCCTTTTCAGCTTCCCTTCTGGATGTTGTCCTTCCCCATTAAAATGTGTGCTTCCTGAGGGGCAGATCTCATCTTTCTTGTTTTGGCTTATTTTTGTATCCCCCGTCTCAGCACAATTCCTGACAAGTAAGTGCTTAATAAATGTTCTTTGCCTTCCTTGTACCAGTGTTTCCCACACCACCATTACCGCTTGGTAAAATGGGAGCTCCTTAAAGGTAGGGAGTGTGTGTGTGTGTGTGTGTGTGTGTGTGTGTGTGTGTGTTCTCAGTGTCTGGGGGCCATCTCCTGGTATCCGGATCTGGCCACTGGACCCTGTCGGCTCTGGAGGGAAGGTGAGGCAGGTGACCCTGCACAGTCCTTCCCGACTTACATCTAATTCACTTGCATGTCATGACATCTCCTCCCTGATGTCAGGGACCTTCTTGAGAATAAAGGACAAACAGCAACAATCCTTAGTGTCTGGCACATAGTAAGGGCTTAATAAACATGGCCGGAGTTTGGCCCTGGAGCTAGAGAAACTGGGATTAGTTCCCAACTCCATCCCTTCTTAAGGTTCCGTTTCCCCCTCCTGTGATATCAGGGGGACAGGGCAGGAAGCTCTCTCTGTATATTATAACTATGTCTGTGTCTAAGTGGACGAATGTTGGTTGAATTGAAATCCATGGTCCTCCGGCCTCTCGCTCCCTCCTCCAGAGCACTCCCTGCCCCTCTCGCCCCTGCCCACAGGCGGGTGCCCCAGCCCGTGGGCTCTTGGGAATAGAGCCTCCGGACTAACAGGCCGCCCGGCCGCCAGCTTTGGCTCCGGGGACGGTGTTAAGCTGCAAATCCGACACATTCACCTCAGACTCCTGGGACGGGATGCCCGGTCTTCAGTCAGCTCAGCCAAGAGCATCAGCCAGCGCTGGTCTCCCCCTGGGCTCGCCCTGCCCCTGGAGCACTTGGTACACGCCGCCCGCCCGCGGGAGCAGATTTCTGTGATAGATACTGTAAATCTACTTCATTTGAAATTCACAGTTAATGACCTATTCCCTCTTCTTCAGGAAACAGAGTGAGGTTCCGGCTTTTAAAGGGCTGGAGTTTAACTAGCCCGGCTATGACAAGTATTACAAAGTACAGTCCTCCTCTAAAAGCACTTAAGAAACTTGTCTCCATCAGAAATTTCAAGAATACCTTCAAACAGCATCATTTATCAGGCAGAGGGGCAGGAGGGTAGGAAGAGGATGAGCAGAGAGAGCCTGGAGCTCCCCTTCTCTGCCTTCCTCGGGGGTGGAGTGGGAGTGGGGAAACAGGAGTGGACTGTCACTGACCGGACAGGCTGTGTGAGTGTGTGTGTGAGTATGAGTGTGTGAGAGAGTGTGCAAGTGTGTGTGTATGCAAGTGTGAATGTGTGTGCGTGCAAGTGTGTGTGAGTGAGTGTGAGAGTGTGTGCAAGCATGCGAGTGTGAAATGGTGTGCAAGTGTGTGAGAGTGAGTGTGAGTGTGTGTGTGAGTGTGAGTGTGTGCAAGTGGGTGAGAGAATGAGTGTGTGTGTGTGAGTGAGAGAATGAGTGTGCAAGTATGTGAGAGAATGAGTGTGTGTATGTGTGTGTGAGTGTGAGTGTGTGTGTGTGCAGGGTCATTGGGCTGGACAGACGGTGAAATTGTCTTTAAGGATGTAGGGATTTCAGAGAGCGGATAATGGCGCATGCTCCCCACTCCTGACTGGGGGTACAAGCTCAAGATGCAGAATGAGACAGACCCTTTTGAACAAAGCCAAGGGAGAACACAGATCTTGCTCAGTTATACATACTGATTCCAAGGATCCCCCCACCCACCACCAAAAGACAGGGGGAGTAGAAGAGCAACAAAAAAAAGTTTTGTTCATTATAAACAAATTTAACTTATTGTTTTAAAGTGTGTGTGTCTATATACACACACATTTATACACCTGCAGTTATCTGGCACGTGTAACTATAGTCAAGGCAGATGATGAAAAACAAGTAAATGAGCTGCTAGAGTGAATGGAAAACACACGCGCATGATCCGTATATGTGACTAAACATCTGTGTAGATGTATGCTGTGCCTCTAGGCGAACATACCCGTGTAAGTGCTTGTGCAAGGGGCACACGTGTATACGCAATGCACGCATATCTTACGTGTCTATAAGTGGGGGCCTGAGTGTGTGTGCGTGTGTACACCTGTCTACGTATCTATGCATCGGGACCTGTATACGTGTATATGTACACACGTAGGCATGCGCACGCGGTCACCGGTGCCGTCCGGCTCTGTGCACATACGGCTGAGACAGTCCGACCCTCGGGAGCTTACACTGGAGGGGGTGGGGGTCTATAAGGTGTCCACACGCCCAGGAGTTTCGGAAGGAGAGGGTCCTGGAGGCGGGGCGTCCAGAAGGGCTGGCATCCCAGGGGCTCCCGGGCTGGGCCCTCCGGGCTCACTCACACAGACACCAGGAAAGGGGGGTCTGACGGGGGCGCGGGGTGTACGGAGCTAGAGACCGAGAAATGAGGGGGAGGGCAGGACATAAGTCAGCGCGGGTAGGAACCCGATCGGGACGGCTTATAAATGTGTGTGTGAGAGTGAGTGTGAGTGTGAGAGAGAGAGAGACAGAGACGGAGAGAGTGAATGTGCAAATCAGTGATGTGCGGGGCCCGGGCCCGGGGCCATGCGCGCGGCGCGCCCCCACGCCAGAGAAGGAGAACCAACTCCCCCGGTACTCTCGGATCAAAGAGCCCGGCTAATCAGGTTAGCGCCGCTGTTTGGGGGTCAGCCCACTTAGCTGAAATCCAAAGCCACCCCGGGCGTAAGTGGGCCATGCAGGGGATCGATTGGGACCATCCGCACTTTCTCATTTTCAAAAGAGTCAGGGCTTAACCAGGTTAATTTCTGTTAAGCACATTACCCAGGTGCTCTCCCCTTACCGCCCCAATGATTATGTGTCGGGTCTGAAGGATTGTAATTGCAACCCAGTAAGACACCAACGGCCCGGCATGATTTAAGGAGGGATGTGGGCCCAGAGTCAGGGCTCTTATCTAGCGGCCAGTGAAGGGGAACTTTCTTCCTTGAATTCATTTGTGATTGATGGGACCTGAGTCCGGAACAAAGCTGCACGTGAGAAGAGCGCTCAGGTTCTCTCTCTGTCTCTCTCTGTCTCTCTCTGTCTCTCTCTCTGTCTCTCTGTCTCTGTCTCTCTCTCTCTCTCTCTCTGTGTGTCTTCTCTCTCTCCCTCCTTCTCTCTCTCTCTCCTCCTCCTCCTCCTCCTCCTGCTTTTCTTCTTCTTCTTTTTACTTCTTCTTCTTCTTCTTCTTCTTCTTCTTCTTCTTCTTCTTCTTCTTCTTCTTCTTCTTCTTCTTCTTCTTCTTCTTCTTCTTCTTCTTCTTCTTCTCTCTCTCTCTCTCTCTCTCCTTCTTGGCTCTTTGCTTGTGAACAAGAAAATTAAGTTCCTGGACCCCCCCTAGCACAGGTGCAGTTCTCTGGGCCAGGCGTCATAGGATCATTGACTTAGAGCTGGGAGGGAAACTCAGAGACCATCTAGTCTAACCCAAGAAGCAAACCAAGGTCCAAGGCATATGTTCCCACAGAGATCAGAGTGAGAGTCTCTTTCCCCAAAACTCACGCCCTTTGCCTCTCTCCGGGATAGAAAGCGGTTCAGAGCCGGCTGAGATTCCCAAGTAGGCCCAGGCTTGAGAAAGAGGCAGGAGGCACAGGACCGGGCCCTTGAGTGAATTCTGATCACCGTCCTGCCCATCAAATGCTTTTTATCCTATCTCATACAAGGCCCATGACAAGCCCTGGCTCACCACCACCAACCACATCAAGTCTGAGCCCCTCTTCTCTTCTCCGCTTTTCAATGAAAAGTTTTTTTTTTAATCTTGAGATCTGCAAAGCTATTTAGATAATGCTTTCTATAGACTTTGAGGGGTTTCCCCCCAGAACCATTAAGAGAA
Organism: Sarcophilus harrisii; assembly: GCF_902635505.1. NCBI lineage: Eukaryota > Metazoa > Chordata > Mammalia > Dasyuromorphia > Dasyuridae > Sarcophilus > Sarcophilus harrisii. Next base: position 557,811,725 of record NC_045428.1, on the reverse strand, counting down.
GTTGAGCAAACCTTTGAAGGCTCCCTTCCCTTCATCTCAAGTTGTAGATGGTATGAAAAAGCAAGGCAGTTTTTTCTCCACTCAGCTCATCATTGATAAGAGAAAGTTCTCCTTTCCTTCAATCAGATCAGCTCTCTGCATTGAGAGTAAAATCTTTAGTCAACAGGTCTCAGTTTTTCTCAGCTTCTCAGATCCTCAGGTTTCCATGCTCTGGTGCCTGTTGCCCCATATCAGGGCTTTCTCATGAGTAAACAATCTATTTTTGAGACTAAAAAACGCCAAATCCACATTTCTGTCAAATGACACAAATAGTCCATCTACTAACGGCCCATAATCCTAAAAGTTCTTTGCTTCCCAACCTGCAAAGTCCTGAAAAACAGTCCTATTCAAACTAAGAAACAACAGCCTGCATCCATCTTTACTGTTAGCCCATCCCTTTCCTTCCAAGGAGCTGTTGTCTCTCAGCTGGTCTCAGAACTTTTCTGTGATGGGATGCTTTACCTTAATACACAAAATATCCTTTCTCCTGTTCTTATCTTCCCATAAGAAAAAACATAAGAAATGTTTCTCATGAGGAAATGTTCCCATAGGGGCAGAACCATACACCTGAAAAAATAAAAGGATTCCTTACTGTTCTTGAGAAACCAACATTTGACAGGAAGGACTGGTGTTTGGAATGGGCCTGAGATGGTGTAAGGCTTTTACATTTCTCTCCTCTGCTTAATCAGGGAAGGCTTCCTGGAGAAAATTTAACATGGGCTTTGCAGAAGGGAGAGAAGGTAGCAGGCAGAAGAATGACCTCTTGCCCTTTTGAGTGCTAAACACTCAATAAATGCCATTTGTCAAGAGGCATTCCTCAGGAATCCTTTCACCCTTTAACCTTAGAGTTAGAAAATTAACTAGTTAACTAAGGTTACCTCCCCTGTCTTTCCTTCCGGGGTAGAATAGCTGACCAGGACTCGGACAGAGTGTCCCAAAAGTCTTTGTGCACTAAAAATTCTTAAAACTGCATTAAGACTTTTGGGACACCCTGTACATTTGCTCTATACTTTACCTATCTCATCTGAGGGGCTTCCAACAGCCCTGTGTGCTACAGACTCACACAGGGAGATTTTGTTGCCACCTGGTTTTAAAAAACAAGCTGACATAAAACACAGTTTCATATAGAATCCTCTTTTTTTTTCTTTGTATGTTGGAATTTTGCATTTGTTAAATCATAGGAAAAAAGGGAAAGAAAAATTTCAAACTATTTAAATCAAATTATTTTTTCAAATTTAAATTTAATTTATTCAGATCAAATCAAATTTCAAATTATTCGAATTTGAAAGAAGGGTTGTGCTGTGCCCCCGTGGAGAGTAAAATCCTAGAGATCATATTGTTCTCCTGCCTCATTTTACAAAGGGAGAAACTGAGACCTCAAGAGAGATCATAGGATTATAAGTCTAGAAAGGACCTCACAGGTCATTTAATCTAACCGCACCACCAGCCCCCATTTACAAAAAAGAAAACCAAGGCCTACAGTAATCAAGTGACTTCACCCCCATGAAATCCCAGTTCCTTGAAGGCCTGAAATAATTAACTAGTTAATAATTCCCAGGTCTGCAAATTGAAATGAAATGGAGTGTGGATGAACTTCACTGATGTCATTGCAGGAAGTGGGTTTTTTGGTCCCTTGGATCCAGTCTGGAGAGAACCTCTGGCTCCTTTTGTGTTGTTCTTAGGAGCATAAAAAATCAGAGATGTAGATTTTTCAGGGACTGATGGATCATCCAGGCTAGGAGTCAGTCCTGGACCTCTTTTCAATGAACTAAAAATAGTTATCAAAATGTATTTTTAAAAGATCAGTTGCAATGGTCTTGTGATGGAGAGAACCTTTTGCACCCAGAGAGAGGACTGTGGGGACTGGGTGTGGATCACAATATAGTATTTTCACCTTTTTATTGTTATTTCTTTGCATTCTGTTTTCTTTCTCACTTTTTTCTTTTTTGATCTGATTTCTCTTGTGCAGCATGATAAATGTGGAAATATGTATAATAGAATTGTACATGTTTAACATATTTTGGATTACTTGCTGTCTAGGAGAGTGGGTACAAGGAAGGGAGGGAAAAATTGTTTTACAAGAGTGAATGTTGAAAATTATGCATATGTTTTGAAAATAAAAAGCTTTAATAAATAATAATAATAATAATACAGTTCATGGACTCAGATTAAGAACCACTGACTTACAGCTGGACTTACAGAGGAGAAAACTGTTGTGTTCCTCCAAATGCGCTGCTCTTTCCACTGAACCACATTGCTGCTTTAATCCTCAAATATTTATTGTAGCTCCCTCCCTTTTTTAAAAATAAGTATTTGCCCCAGAGGAGCCTCACCTTCACATTGCTTTGTTCCCTCAAGACTTTCACATTTGCTGGTCTAAAGAGAGGACATCTTTAACTTTTTTTTAACAGGTCTAAAGAGAGGACATCTTTAATTTTTTTTTTTTAACAGAAAAGCCCCAACAGAAGGATGCTTCTACCAGTCTGCCCTTCCCTGCAGTGAAATTGAGCTTGCCCATGGGCCAGACCACAGGAGTGGGATATCCAAGAGAAAAGGCAGTTAAAGTCAATCAGACTTCGCAGAGGCTAAAATCTTAATGAAAATGGGAAAAGTGACCTGCAGATTGGGACCACACAGCCTTGCAAATGTGAGAGTCAGAGTTTGACAGCTCTTTCCTCTCAAGAAGAGAACAGCCTTCAAAGGCAGCTGCCCCAGCAGTCGTCAATCAACTCTCAGCTCCCCGTTCCGCTGGTTCCTACTGGGCTTCCATGACCCCTCTATGTGTTGGATGTTCTTCTCCTTGGCTCCTGCTCTCACATGAGCAATTCTTACTTGTTCCCTCTAGCAAAGGTAATGGAGAATCAGTCCTGAAAGCCATGTCCCCCATGTGCCCCTCCTAGTGACCATAATCATGGCTCCTGCTAGGACAGTGTTTTAGTTTGCATAATGTTTTATACATATGATCTCACCACAGCCTTGGGAGATAAGTGCTCACTATTATCCCTGCTTTGCAGATGAGGAAACCAAGGCAGGGAGAGGTTAAGGGCCACACGGATCTTATTTGTCTGAGGTGGTATTTGAACTCAGATCTTCCTGATTCCAGCTCTAGCACAGGACCACAGCAATCTCAGAAGTCAGAAAATCCAACAGATGAATGAATGAGTGAGCAAATGAATGAAATATTTATTAAGCACTTAACTACAGGCAAAACACTGTGTGCTAAGTATTGGGACCAGGAATAGAAAATCAGCCAGTTCCTGTTCTCAAAGCACTCATTTTCCAATGGGAGAGACAACTTAGATGGAAAGTTTCAGTCGCATATCAGACAGAAAGATCCCCGTGATTTTTAGGGTGAAAAGCAGAGCAGACAGGAATGCCTTTTCTTTATCAAGATCATTTAATGTCCTTATTCCCAGAGCTCTTAATGCCCTTCTTCCCAGAGCTCTTGGGCTCTAGGTCCTGGGGATCAGGGTCTGGGAGAATGGTAATCAAGGCTACAACAGGGTGACTTTCTTGGTATCTATGGTCTCTCCCTCAGGGTGCCCTGGAAGTTGGGTGGCAATTGGTAGGGATGACATGCCCCTTCTCCACTGGAGTTGACTCCCAAGCTGATGACATCGAAGGCTGGATGAAAGCAGGACTGCCCAGATCTCCTGTGCTTTTAATGATGAGGAATTAAATGACTTGCACAAATCATATAGGTATGAAGTTTCAAAAAGAGAATTTGAATCCAGCTCCACAGACTCCAAAACTAATGCTCTTTCTGTTGTACTTAATTTTGTGTGATATGATTTGCCAATGGTCCCACCATTGATAATTAACTGTCTTGATTCTCAAGTTAGAGGATATTTGGTTCCAAAAAGAGCAGTGGAAAGAGTTCTGGCACAAAATCAGGTCAACCTGAGTTTAAATACAGCCTCAGATACCTCCTAATCATTGGACCATGACCTGCCTCAGTTTCCTCAACTGTAAAATGGGATCATTTTACAGCCTAGCTCCCAGATTTATCATGAGAATAGAACCAGATATTTGTGAAATGTTTTGCAAATCTATAAGCTCAATATAAAAAGTAACAGCTGCTATTGTTGAGATTGTTACTTTTGTTTTTGTTATTATTTTACTCCAGCTACCATCTCTCAACATCTGTCATTGCCTTCAGACACGCATTGTATCTGCCTAGCTGAGCTAGCACCTGTTAATCCCACCAGCTTCTTTGTTCTAAGCAGTATCTCGCTGTCCTGATTATTCCCCTTTACTTACAGGATAACAATGGCCCAAACACAACTCCATGCTTCAGGATTCTGGAGCTCACCAGCATTGGCTGCATCTTCCCAAGCTACAGGAGAAGAGCTGAAGGCTGTTTCTGTGAGCTAACAAGACTTCTTGCAATCTCTGCCCCATGGCCCTACTTTCAGACTATCTCGACCCCACCCAACACTTGGACTCCACCCTCAAGTCTCTTATAAGAGAGCCTTTTACTTCAAGGAACCAGCACTTCCTACAGCCTCCGTGGCTTACCCCTGATGGATTTAATCTCCCAACTCCCATCTATGCCCCCACCCAACACCCCTTCCCGACACCCCTTTATCTATTGTTTTCCCCCAGAGAATAGAAGCTCCTTGAAAGCAAAGATTGTCTTACTTGCTTATTTTTCTATCTCCAATGCTTAGTGGAGCAGTGTCTGAAACATAGCAAGTGTTTATAAAAGCTTTAGCTAAGATTTCTATTATCTATTTCTGGTATTGCAATCATTCAAATAAACCTACTCCAGAACTAAGATTCAGCAAAAGAGAAATGAGAATGGGGGAATTTATATTTATTTTAACTTATCTCAAGGTCCTGAAAATAAGGGTTTTTTTGAGGGGATCCCCCACTCCAGGATAAAGGAAGACTTTACCTAGTGGTAAATAAAGCCTGGCATCACAACCAAGTTTTACTATTGGTGCAAATATTCTAGGAGGGGAATAAGGGAGGGAGTAGAACGTCAGGGGTTTCAGAGGTGGGTCTGATGGTCTCAAGTATAGATCTATATAAGAAAATGCTCTTATTAAGAAGTATCTGACCCAGTGATACTACTGCAAGGCATGTACTCCAAAGAAGTCAAAGAAAGAAGGAAAGTGTCTAGATAGACGAGAGAGAGGGAGAAGAAGAAGAAGAAGAAGAACAAGAAGAAGAAGAACAAGAACAAGAAGAAGAAGAAGAGGAGGAGGAGGAGGAGGAGGAGGAGGAGGAGCAGGAGGAGGAGGAGGAGGAGGAGGAGGAGGAAGAGGGAGGAAAAAAAGGAGAAAAGGAAGAAGGGAGAGAAGGAGAAAAGGAGGAATTCAAGGAAGGAAGAAAAGAAAATAAAGGAATGAATTATAATTGCACATTTTCTTAGAACAAAAAAAAATAGAGACAACATGGGTTTCCATCAGTTGAAGAATGGCTGAAAATTGTGGTATGTTAATCTAATGGAATATTATCATGCCACTAAAAAATGATGAAAGGGAAGTAATAGAGAAGAGCTTGGATGAACTGATGCAGAGTGAAGTAAGCAGAACCAGGAGAACAATTATTACAATGATAAAGGAAAGAACCTCCAAAAGACGTAAGAGCTCTAACCAATGCAATGACCAATCACAGCCCCAGAAAACCAATGATGACTCATGGTATCCACTTCTTGGCAGACTGAATGAGACAAACCTTTTCAGATGTGACCAATGTGTAGGTTTATTTTCTTTGAAACCACTTGCCATAAGGGAAGGCTTGGGGAGAGAAGGTGGGGGGATATTTATGGAGGGTAATTTGGGACTAGTGTTAGCACTACTAGAAAAAGAAGAAGGAAAAGAGCATATGTAACATTCAACAATTACACAGAAGAGAGAAGAAGAAAATTTAGAAAGGAAAACAGATTAGCAGAATAGTGTTGGAACTACATTAAAATTAATATATTTTTTAAAACTATGTAACAGAGTTTAATGATGCCATGTACATTTTTCTACTCTTTATAGAACAAAATGTTCATGTTTGTTGTTTGTCAAACTCATAACAATAAACAAGTTTTTTTGAAATAAACAATAAAAACAAAAACCATTTGCTATTCTCCCCTCAAAAAGAAAATGATGGCTGAGTATAGTTTATAAGACATTTTAGATCAGGGCTGCTTAATTAAATTAAATCTCATAGACAAAATCTTAGAATTCAGAATAGCAGCCCTTAAAAGGAGCAAAATCAGATTTGTCCTTCTAGAATGAGTGTTTGGGCAAGCTTCACGAGGACAAGGATATTCTACCTGGTGTCTGCTCCATTTTGGAAGAGACCAGTCATCACCAGTAAGGTGACCTGGTGTCTTAGGTTCAGTCTTCATCAACAAGGCACCCGACTGTCCTGGGTTCACCAGAGCAGGCAGGGTTGTCATATTTTTGCCCCTGTTATTGGGTTATCTCCCACTTGGTGCCAGATTAGACTAGTCTCAGGATTAATTTAGATTAACCAGTTTTAGATCAATCTCAGGGCTGGGAGGAACCTTACAGGTCACCACAACGGGATGTTGGAGAAAGAGCTCTGACTCCATAGAACCAGGAGACCTCATTACAAATCTTAGTTCTGCCACTTCCTACTTTCTGATTTCAGCCATCTGTAAGTTTCTTCATCTGTAAAACTAACAGGGGTGGGTCAGATGTTCTCAGTTATCCCTTCTAGTCTTAAATCTATAACCATATGGACAAGAAGCCTCACCCTTTCTCACAGGAATAAGAAGCTGACAACAAAGAAGTGAAGTAAGAAATATTTCAAAGTACTTAATTATAGTTATAACCTAAACAAAGATTTGTTGACATTTTCTATAATACAATGCAACATTTATTAACCTTTTAAATCCTCTAATGGGAGATTATTGGTCTATCCATTTGTTGGGATAGGGAGGTAGGAATTGAGACCACTGTTTCCTGGTGATTTTGTAGACATTGGTGACTTTTCCATCAGTTGGCATGAAACAATCCTGCTTTCCCAGTTTTCTGTACAGGTTACCAATATCTGACAATGGTTGACTTAAAGAGATGGCAGGGGCAGCTAGGTGGGTAAAATCATAAAACACCAGCGCTGGAGTCAAGAGGACCTGAGTTCAAATCTAATCTCAGATACTAACTGTGTGACTCTGGTCAAGTCATTTAACACCCATTGCCTGGATTTTTAAAAAAAAGTAATAGTAAATAAATAAAAATAATGAGAAATGTCAGAAGGAGGAATCAGGTAAACATCAAAAAACAATCTGTCACTTATGTAGCCTTTTACAACCTGACTATGGTCTACCTATCCAGGCTTATCACAGATCTCTTTCTCCGGCCACAGTTGCTAATCTCCTTGCACAAGATTTCATCTCCCACCTCCATGTCTTTGCCTTGGCTGTCCCCCATGCCTGGCATGCATTCCCTCCTTGCCCCTCCTTAGCTTTCTTTAAGGCTCACCTCAAGTCCCACCATCCTCTAAAATCTTTTCCAAATTCTTCCCAAAAAGTTGCTAATCTCCTCTCCCCTAAAATTACTTTTTGTTCACTCTCTGTGTATGCATACACATATAAAATATATTATTACATATATATGGTTTACTTTTTTATGTTTATGTAAGGTGGGGTTGAAACCACTCCATTTGGCTCTGCTGCCTTGCTAAGAGACGAATGTGCCGGTTTCGGTTCCACCCTTTACGTTTACTTGTCTGTGTGTGAATTGTTCCCTGCTCACCCACCCGGTGGAATGTGAGCTTCTTGAGGGCAGGGATCATTGGAGGGGAGCAGTTCTGTCTAACATCCAAGCCAGTGTCCGGCACTTAGTAATAATGTGTATTGGAACCAATGGCCTGAGAATAAGAAGAAGGGCGATACTCAGGGAAGCATCATACCGTGTTTACAAGGAGAGTTATATAGTAGGAAAAGAGAGTGAATTCTATTAGCAGCATCTGGCTGATCTGAGTGTTAAATGAGCTGAGTGTTAAATATTCAGTATGAGCACTGAGACCTTGGAAACCACCAACTATCAATCAGGGCTTAAGTTATTATTCTGCTAGTTGTCAAGATTTTTAAAAGTGATTGAAAAAATGTTACTGTTGCAGAGCAAACTTGATAATATATCATTTGTACTCCCCCCCATCCCAGAAAGATGGTTGTTAAACATTTACCAACATACGTCTGAGTGTTTGTTTCTATGATTTGGTAGAAAAAAGAGTCTTGGTCAACTAATCTAGAGCTTCTTAAACTTTTTCCACTCATGACTCTTTTTTGCCAAAGACTTGTTTACATGACCCCAAGTATATAGATATATAAAATAGGTATGCAAATCACATATTTACTGATAACTCATAATTTCACAGCCTCACATTCCGCTGGAGATCCCATATAGGATCCTGACCCTCAATATAAGAATCTGGGATCTAGTTCCCTTTTCTGCACATAAAATTTCCCTCAAGAGCAATTTCCAGATGTTTGAATTCCTCCAGTAATGGAGAAATCATCATTTCACAAAACATGAGACAAATCTAATAGCCGTGAGATTCTTGCTCATAGAGAACAAACAATCTATTTCTTGTAGCTTTCACCCACTGGTAATAATCATACCTAACATTCATAAAGCATTTACTATGGGACAGGGATTGTAAGTGCTTACAAATATTATTTTATTTTACAGATGAGGAAACTGAGGCAGGCAGACATTAAGTGACTTGCCCAGCATCTCTGAATATGAACTGAATTTGAAGTCATCTTCTTTGACTCCACACCTGGTGCTCTGTGCAAACATGTTGCTTCTAGTTGCCCCCATGGGTGCAATCTGGACCTCTGTAGATGAGAAGCTAGATGATGCTGAAGTGCCTAGAGCACTGGGCCCAGACTCAGGAATCCCCAAGTTCAAATATGACTTCAGATACTTACTAGCCATGTGAGCTTGGGCAAGTCACTTAACCCTCTTTGCCTCAGTTTCCTCATCTGGAGAGAGAGAGAGACAGAGACAGAGAGACAGAGAGAGAGAAAGAGAGAGACAGAGACAGACAGAGACAGAGAGACACAGAGAGAGACAGAGACAGAGAGAGACAGAGAGAAAGAGACAGACAGACAGAGACAGAGAGACACAGACAGAGAGAGAGAGAGGAGAGAGAGAGAGAGAGAGAGAGAGAGAGAGAGAGAGAGAGGAGAGAGAGAGAGAGAGAGAGAAGAAATGGCAAACCACTCCAGTAATTCTGCTAAGAAAACCCCAAATGAGGTCACAACTCAAAAATAACCAAACAAATGTAATTTCTCTGAGTTAGCTACCCAAAGGCCAGTGGAGAATTAGTGACAGAGACTAAATTAGAATTCAGCTCTTGAGACTTTCAGTCAGATATTTTACCCAGCTGAACCATATGTCTCCCAATGTGGGAACAGGGAATAGAGCTTTAGCATTAAGAGTCAGAAAAACCTGAATTCAAATCTACCTCAGCTATTTCCTACCTGAGTGATTCTGGATGAGTCACCTATTCTCTCTAAACCTCATCTATAAAATGAGAATAATAATATCACTTTACAAGGTATAGCACT